>NW_027192311.1:0-1200000 GCF_041956625.1 Thermomyces dupontii | reverse complement strand
CCGCACGTTGTGCAATGCCTGTGGCTTGCACTATGCGAAATTGACGAGGAAGATGGGCGCAAACAAAGCGGCCGCCCTGGGATCGAACTTGCGACCAAAGGGCGTGGACTCGTCATCGTCGGCCCAACGGTGACCCTACTACTCGCAGAGGGACTAGTGAATTTGCTTTACTAAGGATACTATGGATTTGGTTTTGCGTTTTTCTTTTAATCGGCGTTTGAAGAGGGCATAGGGGTTTAGATTTTTGCCTGGATGGAGTTGCCATGTAATTTTTTTCTTTTTTTTTTTTTTTTTTTTTTTTTTTACAGTCGGATCTTGCATTGGTTTACTGTCCTGTTGACTTGCGGGGTTTTTTTTTTTTTTGCAGTGTGCGGGCAGCGAGTGTATTTTTCCGGTGGTTGTTTTGCGACTCCAAATCGATGTGCCATGGAGGAAGATGTCGGTTTAAGGTTTGAAGGGTCTTGTGACTCTTGATTTTGGGAGGAATCTGATTGCGAATTCTATCTGGGCCCGTCAGTTCATCTCAACCGCGGATGCAAGATAGAAGGATGCGATTTGTCAATCATATCCGGGATCAATCAGGGTTCCTTGTCTCCCTACATGCTGTAACTGTGGCTGGTTTTCTTACTCGTCAAGTAACTTTGATGATGAGAGTTGGAAGCAAATCCAAAATCCTCCCTGGAGGCTTCGAACCATGAAGCCATGAAAAACTCAAGAAAGAAAATGTGGCCTGATCCATAGCGGCGGGTCTGGGCTAAGCCAAAGCCCAGAGACGATCGCGATTCTGAAATCTGAATCCCGAACCCGACATCCGGACCCAGATGTACGAGTACATTTACAATACTTTCCCTGAAGCGGTTAGTTTAACTAACTACAGTACTTACTTAGTGGATGGATGAGTCTATTTTCAGAATCATCTTGAGACAGCCAACTGCCGAGATTTTCCAGACTCTGGGTTTTAAGCTAGTCCATGGAGAGTAATAGTTCACCTTCCTGCATCCAGTTCGAACTTCGGAGAGGGCACCGGCCGAGAGTACTCCGTATATTCCGGAGTCCGGACTTTCCAGTCAGTAGTCAATCAATCGCCGACCAAAAACTCTATCTTGCGACGGATACGGAGTACCCCCCAACTAACTTATTAGTTAAGTTACAGTACTCCGTAAATGTATGGAGCATAACTATGAGTACTGTACCAGGACAGTAATCCTCCCCGAAGTGGTGTTTCAGAAAAGCTTAACAACGAGAGAAAATTAAACGGACCAGAGGCCAGAGGGTTTCCTGGGACGAATGATTGAGAAGGGATTTGTCATCCCTCGGGTGCGTTTCCATGGATCATCTCGTAAAGTTACCATACTTTTTGTTTCTTTCTTTCTTTCCTAGATTCCTGAATGAGTCAATGGTACTCGTAACTCTCTTGGACTCGAAACGACTGACCTTAAGTTTGAGTAACTATTAGTTACTTGTATCGTCCCGCCCTCGTGCACTCGTGCAACCGGGGTACGGTTACAGTTTCCCGGAAGCTTAAACGATTGCTTTCTACTCGTATATATCCATCGTAAATCGTAAACAATGGGGATTGAATGAGCTGTATTTTCCACTGCAAGAAAAAAAAACGATCAGACAAATCAAATACAGTCATAACCCAAGACAACCTCAAAGTTCCCGGCAAGCCTCGTGGTCGCCGATTAGATTGCATATGCAAGTGCTTCATATCTACATAGTTAAGTATCCCGTACATGTACTCCGTACAATCTCCGTGAAATTGCACGCATTGGATGGAGTATGGAGTATGGAGCTCCCATCGGTATTACTTATTGAAGCAATTTGGAACGATGAGATTCATGGAGACGCCCAAAAAGGCCCGCTTGGAGGTTCTGCAGTAGTTACAGAGTTTTCTTTTTTTTTTTTTTTTGATTCGGCTAGGCTAGGCGGCATCAGATCCAAACCTCAAGATCTCCAAGGTTACCTACGGAGTACATAACTAGTTAACTCATGAAGTACTTAGTTAAGCGAGACGCCAATCACCAATTGCCATGAACTTGCGTATGAGTATATATGGAGTACATACATAACTACTCCGTATATTAAGTTTAATCCTGCTGGGTCCATGCATGATCATCGATTGAGTTAATGACGATCGCCACAAAGTCGATCAATAATAATACCATAACCTAGTACGGAGTATACATGCTCGTACATACATATCTCTGAGAGAGCTCCTCTCTTCGGCTCTTGATTCACAGATTTCAAACGTTGATCCACTCACTCACTCACTCACTGGTTTGGGACTTTGGGCCCCGTTGGGGCCTTGGGGGTGGTTCACATGACAGGCCCAAGCACAAGCACCCCAAAACCATAGGGAGAAAAAAACCGAGCGTTCGTCCGTCGTACTTAACCTACCTAAGATCGTCAATGAACATCGGCAGTTGCTCCGTACTGTACATACCTAACCTAAGGCTTCCAGACCAAGGCTGAAGCCCAAGTTTAAGTCACAACTGAGCCGAGGTAAGCCGCGGTGATCTTCAAGAGCTTTCCATTTGTGGAAGTTTTGGCAGAATTCTCGTATTACATACATGACTAATAAGGCCTTGATGCCTGAGGCTAAATGCTGAATGAACCTCAGGCCAGGCATGGTCTTGTGATCTACGGAACCCTAACTTGCAACCGGACTCTGAGGAATCATTTTCTAGAAAGAAACATGCTTGATTAATCACGACCATATGCTAATAACAAACAAGTGCGTAGACAAAACACTTTTTTTTTCTTCTCTCCCCCCTACCCTACCCCGTTTTCTTTTTTCTTGCTGAACAAACGACCACCTCATTAGGAACTCCAGCTGAATGCAAGAAAGATCTGCCAACAGGTCAAGTCATGACACATGAGATGAGACTGCATCGCTTCGGAATAGAAAAGGACAAGTGGTACTATAAGGCGAGCTGTGGCGTATGTATTGGGTCAGATTCAGACCCTGGTTGTATATAGGACACCAGCTGCGAAGGAAAAAAAAAAAAAAATCGAACACCCAAACGCCTTGACTGGGATGAAGCAGGAAGACATGTATATTCCGCCCGCGCTGCAGTACCAGCGAATTATACAAAGTCTGCAAAAAAGAAAAAAAAAAAATCAATGGCGTAGTCGTGGAATACTCCCATCAGAAACTGAACATCCCGCTATTCTTCTTCCCAAACGGGTACACCACCAGGGCCGCCAAAAATAACCCGAGGGTCGTGCCAATGGCAACCTGAACCATGCCATAGCCAATATCGAACATCATGTCGCCATACAACCGATTCGTGCCGTAAAAGGTCATGTTACGCTGAGCATCGAGAAACCCTTGCGTGCCGTTGTTGATAACCGAGTAGAACGTCCGGTTCCCCGTAATCTCGTCCGCGGACGTGATGCCAGAGACAAGCGCGCCGCTGGCGGCCAGACCGGAAGGCACCTGCACGAAGATGGCGGGCAGGATCGCCGCTGCAGCGAGCCCGTTGAAGAGCCGGCTATACAGATTACCCATGACTCCAATGACGAACGCGCCCAGTGTGTTGGCCAGCTGCGTGTTGGAGCCAAACCGTTTGAAGGAGAAGTAGTTTGCCACATAGCCGCAGATGGAGGTCGCCAGCATCATGGGAATCTGGCGCCATTTGGACTGGTTGATCGTCGCCAGGCAGAAGGTGAACGCGAGTACAAAGGGGAACCGCTGCAGGTAGGGGCTTGGGATTGGGCTCGGCGGACAGACGTACTCGGATGTGGCGTTGGAGTCCAAAATGCCGTACACCGCCGCCCCGATGGTGATTCCAAAACCCAGAAACAGAGAGTAAATGATGGCGTACACCATGCGCACCGAGCCGGCCACCATGCTGCGGGCCTGCAGCTCGAGACTGCCGCAGAGCACGATCCATCCCGGCAGAATCAGCGCGATTGCCGACTGCGCCAGCGCCGAATAGCAAAACAGCCGCCCGCCCTTGTACGGGATGCTGCCAAACGCCCGCGCCAAGAACGACGTCAGCATCGCGGTCGATACCTCAAATACATTCGAGTAGAGATACCACCGCGGCGACAGCACTTCCTGCAGAATCCCTAGAATACAGCCCAGGCAAAACGCGATGGGCATGTCGATGGGACGGGCTCCAAAGGCAAAAGGCCCGACCGATGCGCTGGCGCAGCCGTGCAAAAAGATCAACACCCACACATTGAACTTGGGCTTGCGGTGCATGCATTCGTCCAGCTGCCGGGTGGCTTCTTCCACCCCAATGGACTCATGGATCACCCCTTTGTAGATCTCGTGCACGACCAGGAGCCGTCCCAGGTCAATGCCCTGGGTCAATTTGACCAGTTTCGCTTCTGTCTTGTGCGTGATGGGATCCTCAAAGGATACCACCATGCATCCGGGAACGTAGAAAAAATGCGCCTCGACCGAGAGCACTCGTGCCGTCATGTACAAAGCCTCCTCCAGCCGGTGAGTGGGAGCTCCGAACTTCATCAACGCTTGGCATAGGTGGATTATATATCGTTGTCGGGCGATCATCTCGGACACACGCGTCCTCATCGCCGACACATTTTCCACGCATGTGTCTGATCGTCGAGTCATGTCAATCACGCAATCGCTGCTCTGTGATCTTTTTATGGGGCATGGTGACCCCGAGATGTCGGTAATCGAGCTCTTGACTGTGCTCCCGCTAAGGGCCAGCGATGTATCTGAGAAATTGAAGCTGCCATACCAGCTCCGCTGTTGATCCAGCCTGGAGAGGGAAGCCTCGCTCAGCGAGCCATGATCTGGATGCGTCTCCATCTCATCTGTATTACCGTCCCCCGCCTCGGCATAAAGATTGTCCGGATAGGGCACCGGTTCAGGCATCGGATCTTGCTGGCTGCCATGGCGGAGCTTCAGCAACTGCGAAAGCAACCCCCAGCGGTAGGGAGCGGGCAAGGGCACAGAAGGGTCAGGAGCAGCAGTATTAGCACGATCCCCAGCTGTCGTGACTCGGCCAGATCGCGATCGAGAAGCAACGAGCCGAGCAAAGGGGTTGGTGGTGTCTCGCCTCGTCATTTGTTGTCGAACGGGCCGATGAGCTCCTCCAGAAGAACCTGATTGATATCGCCGGAGCCGGTCTCGGTCTACCGGGCGGCCTTCTTCATCGTCAAGCGGAGTTTGGAGTTTCTCGATGATGGTGATCAGACGAATCTCGTCACCATAGTCCGATCCGACCAGAGTGGATGAGGAGACCGAAAAAGGAGACCTGGCGGTTTTGTCTGCAGGAAACCTATGATTTCTGGAAAAAAAGCAAAGACCCGGTGGCAGCGGAGAGAAAAACGCAGACTGATGATGATAATAGGTCTGGCTAGTCGGGTCATTCTGCCCTTCAAGTTCATCGTCATACCCGTCCTCCCCTATGACACCGGGGAAACTGCACGGCGCCGGTAGAGTGGATCCGGCCAGTGCAGCATCATCGGACGAGTTGAGCGAGCTGTCGCTAGCTCTGGGCAGGTTTACGGCGTTGTTTCCTGGTTCGTCAGGAGGAATGTCGATGGCGGCATATGGTTCTTGAGGAGCGACTATCCCTTTGTCTGAACAGCCATCTGACGCCGGCAGGTGTCGCCGATGTTCTTGATTCTGTTCTAATGCACTAACGTCAGATGTAATGCCATTCGCGGCTTTGAGCATGCCTGCATTCTTTGGCTTGGTCTGCTCACCCCTTGTATCTAGCAAATAAGCAATCCCATTGGGCGACCGCAGTGACGAAATATCTGTGCTCTGGATTCTTGCATAATTTTCACGGTAGACCTGCTCCTGATCATATTGATCCGTAGAACTTGTGGTCAATGGCAGTTCAAAATAACCTCCCGCCATCGTCCAAGGTTCTGGTGGAGCACTCCCTGCCGCGGCGGAAGAACCTCCTTCCACACTGCAGTGTCGGGATCGAGACTCCACAAGATACTCGAGCAACTCAGAATATGAACTACTGGATTAAATCGAGTCAGCCGACCACATACTTGACTATCTCAAATCTGTTCAAAGTCCGAATGCTGTTTCAGCGGCTGAAAAAAAGATCGATGCCGGCGCAAAAGCAATATACAGAAGCACCGACTGCGAAGACATACATTCTGCAGCATTCCGTGAGAGCGAAAGGGAGAAAAAAAAGTCATAAAAATAATGACACAAGGCAAGAAGTCAGAATAAAGAGAAAAAGCCGCCGCCGTGTCATCGACAATCTCCGTTGGCCCTAGCCCCCCTTCTGTCGAGCACCAGGGATCAGGAATGGAGCCAGAAAAATCATCAACACGGATCGAGACCAGATGTCACGAACCCCAGAGCGCACAAGGAAGAAACGTCAGGGATTGGAACGGTGACCAATGGTTCACAGGAACAATAACTCGGGGTCTGAAAAAGACTTGGGGAATATATTAATAATTCCTGCGAGATTAACTCTGTTCTTCTGTATTAGAGGGAGAGTTTTCCTTCACGCATACGCGTTCGGTGTGGCACTTCAGAAGAAGCAATAAAATGGAGGAATGTATCTGACTCTCCCCGTACGGTGTGTACCCGCTGCAGACTAGATTCAATTGCGGCGGGAATGTGGATGGAGGAGAAAAGATGCGGAGGGCAGCACGGTCGATTGCACAAGGAGCCGGGACTGGGGTACAGCAATGGGGAATTGAAGGTTGGTATTAGGGCTGGAGTGTCCGGGGCAGGGAGGCTATTGTTGGCAGGGAAAACAGAATTAACAACCAATTTTAAACCACCTTGAAGAGGAAAATAGGGAGCATTACCTGTAAAAGACTCGAATAAAGGGCAAGAAAATCGACAAGATATTCTTTGGACAAGTTGAGGATGTCTTCATATACAGTGGCGATGAATGAGATCCTAGATATGAGCCCTGGGGTGGTCTTGGAGGGCGTCTATATACCGGTCTGGTCTTTCTCTTTCTCCTACTTAGAGATCATAGTCAGAGAAGAGAAATAGAGGTATTGAGTCAAGAATACTTCGTCAAGATGCCTTTGTTGAATCTTCATTGGACCTATCAACCGACGAATACGACCCGAGTGGCTTGCGGTTAATGATTCTTACATGTGCGTTCAGGACTCTACGATGAAAACAGTCACACTGTGGCTCGAGTCAGTGAAAGGGCTTGAGCTCCTGGCTTCTTCCATTCGGCTCCTTGAGTCACGACTGCAGAGCGGGGAGGGGAAGTGATGGGCGCGGAAGACCTTGACCCGGGCCGAGCTAGAACCATTATACCAGAAGGAAGAGTAGTAGCCTGCGGCGGCAAAACTTTTCTTCGGGAAGAAAAAAAACTAGAATTCTCCCATCTGGCACCCTTGCTCCAAGAAACAAAAGACCTAGCTGACAGGAATGTCGGGACGTGAGGCCGTTTCGATCCCGATCGAGTCTACCTTGCATCCAGACTCAAGGTCTAACAGGCCTCTATTTTGACTTACTGACGAAGTCGTTGATGAGTCTACTCCTCACCTCAGCTAGCATGGCCTAGACTGGAAGAAAAAAGATACATACGAGGCTCTTATTGTCATAAGGTGTCATTTCGTTCTGGCATAGGGCCGCCACAGTGGATAAACTACGACTCCACTGGACAAATTGGTAGGGAAGAGGACGGTACCGAGTAGCGGCAGATCAGGACTAGCTACCTCATCTACCGTCAAAAGTCCAGACCAAGTGACTTCTGAAGGCACGGGATCCATCACGGTAGTGGGGTGTCACCACACCCTCCTCAATCAGTGTACCTAGTAAGTAGTATCCGACGACTTTTCGTCAGTACAACGGCGAGAACTGGGCATGAGGGGGGATGGTGAAAAACGTCGCCTTCGCCTTTTGTCCGGAGAGGATCTGATCATAGTCCAGTTCTCACCAAGTCCGTGGACATTCCACAAACGGATCCCAGCTCGTGGAAACTGATGAGTAAAAAAAAAAAGAAAAAAAAAGGAATCGACTTTGATCCCGGCAGGTACAAGATCAATCACATGAAAACCATGCCTGATAATCAAGCGAGCTTCGAGACGAAGCAGTCAAAAATATTCCGCACGAGTAACCGCCGCCAATAACCATCAATCAAAACGCGGCAAAAAGGGAGAGTAAGGAGGGTTGCGTCCAGGTGTCACTGTGGCCCGTGGTCAGTGGCTTCTGGGCTCCTGACCGATCGACAGAGTTCGAGTAACATGGCTGATCTGTTTGACCAGGTTATCCCCGACAAGATAGTCTCATTCTTTGCAGTTCCATTCACAACTAAGCCACAGGGGCATGTGCTCGGATCCCTTGGTCCCAGAGAGCATGTACCAGTAGGTAAGTAGTATTCAGTCGGCATCAGGCTAGCGATAGAAGAGACAAGAGCCTGCTCTCTCATACTAATATGACGACGAAGGCGATAGAACCTTCCAGAGAGAATGAAGCTCATGCTTTCCCTTGATCCATGAATTAGAGGTTTTCCTGCTTTTTCTCACACAGGGTATTCGTACCTCATAGCCGACTAACGATGACGCGGATGCCGTTCTGCCGACGACGCTGAGGTTGCACAACCAAAACAAGAACCGCTGCCAACAACGCTCCCGTTACGTCCCAATATAATCTCAACATGCCAGATTCAACGGCCGCCCATTCCTAAATTCAAGATCTGAACCCGTCACATCAGAAACTGGGACCTTTCGCGCAATGACTCGTAGGGAGGGGGAGGAGGCTGGCGGATAAGGACTTTGGTCACAGACTGCTTACTGCAATCTTCTAGGGATTATGTGATGTGTCCAATTCCCTTGATTTCAGTCAGATCTGGAAGCTGTGAATTTGGCCTGCCCGTTGGAGTGTGTCATCGAAATTGTTCCCTGAGAGATGGGTCGAAATCACGTACCTACCTATATACTAAACTTGCCTTTTTCTGCAAAAATCTGTGGAGCTATTCCTGTCTTAGTAGGAATTGTGATTAGTAATTTCGTAATTTGGATCCAGCCCTAACCCGGCCTCGAAGAGTCGAATCCAGGTGCAGTCGGTAACCCGCAGAGCAGAGATTGTTGGGACTGGCTGAGGGTAACTTGTCTGGAAGAGTCAGAATAAGATCACGAGAATCTTAATATTAACAGCATCAGCTGTACCTTACCAAGGGCCATCAATGACCTTGCTGGAAATCAAGTCCTTTCAGTAGCCTACGAGTACTAGGTACTCTCTCGGTCTCCCCGATATGACTTCGACCTACGATGTATCTCATTGATGCATCTCTAAACAGATCATTTCATCGAACCTATCACCATCAAAGCGGAGCTCCAACCTATCGGATCCCAAACCGACGACGCGTCCTGCTGTGCCGTCCCTTCGTTTCTCCTCCCCGCAGCTTTCGTGACCCTCTCCTCCCCCCTGGACCGGGTTCCTACTTCCTAGTCCGAATAAAAATCCAACCAAGGGTTTAGCGGAAAGGAGACGGAGGGAGTGTCTTCCCGGGACCCGTTGCGTGGCCGAGCGTTCCCGCGGCTCGGTTCGACGGGTTTATACTGTATCCTGCGTCCGCTGGACGGGGAACTTGAACATCTACAAGAGTATACTTACTCTGTTACTGTAGGCAGGTACCAATCTGCAGGAACGCGTATTTCCCTGCAGTCATCTGTAAAATCACAGAAGCATGAACACATCTCTTTGTTTTGTAAATGCTAAGAAACCCTTCATATGACTATTCCAGAGTCTGTCTACAAAAGTCAGAAAAATCCAAGCTCAGAAAATGAAAGAACTGGTACGAGTAAAAGAAAAGTGACTCATCAATAAGTAAACTTCCAAGCTCAAGCCTGGTCTCTATTCTAATAAGAAAAAAAAAAATGGGACCGTGTAACGAGCATCTTCTCTAGACTTGTGTGAGATTACCTACTGTACAGATCAAACGTTCTAGGCCCTGACTGATCGACTCTATCACTTCAACCCCCCTTGTCGTCCCCCCATAGTGATGGATCACCGCCGTGCAACGAGTTCGAGAAATTTGTAGGACTCTTATCGAAATGGACTCGTCAACCTTTTTTTGTTGAGTCCATTGTTGTACGTTTAGTCAACGGACTCGGGGGCGCGCGCTTGCGGATGGCTTTTCTGGCTTTTCTCTTCAGTGTTACTTTGTTAGTGGTAACTTCACCAACCAGAAGTTTCTGCCCCGAGAAATATCAATTGCTCCATTCGCAGGGCACAATCGGGATTGCCATTGTGGCTACAGTACGTTGAGAGAGAAATCGTGAAAGTAAGAACGGATGGAGAATCTACTGCTAGGTAATCAGATTGATTGTTGCGACTGATTCCCAGTGAATACTTCCATCTAGGAGAGTAGTATATCTATTCAGAGCAAAAATCATAGTCACATGGCACAAAGGTTTCATCTCATTCCTAATGCAAAAAGAAACAAACACCGAACACGAATCCCCATTCCATCCAGAACGACGCAAGTGAATAATCAAGACAATGGCGATCACAACGCCCTTTGGTATCACATGGCAGCAACATGGCATAAGCAGAAAAAAAAAAAAAAAAACAACAAACACACAAAACACCCAACGCTGTACATCATGGTCTTAAGTTTCTGCCGGTTTCATCTCCGTTCGAGACGGCTCAGCGCGCCTAGGACAACGCCAATGTCCTCGTTCCGGTGTGGTCGAAGGGGCAGTGTTCGCGCTGCTTGCCCACCACGGTCGCGGTCTCGGTCTTTGTCTCCTCCTGCGCTGCTGCTGTCCTCCCCTGCGATTGGCGGCGGGGGTAACGAGTCGCGTTCTTCGAGCCGCTCGGCGCATATGCGCAGGATACGAGAGGAAAGGCTGTCGGCGGTTGAGCGATACACATCGATGTCGTGGAGGGAGGAGGCAAAAGTGTCTAATGTCGGTGCCAGGGAGGTAGTGATGCGTGAGAGGCGGGAGGACACATCCGCGGGCGATATTTGCGCTCGAGATGGTGGTTGTTGGGCGGTTTTGCGGTCGGATTCTATTCGAGGAGTTGCGTATCCAAGACGGGTTAGGAGTGATTGTTGTGTAGGGTCCAATATTGATGAGTCGACGGCCGAGAGCGAAGGAGGGTCACGACTCCGTTGTTCTCCGGATGGTGCTGTGCTATATGCTGGTATCGATGGTGCCCGCAATAGTGCGGTCAAGGCTTGTCGCTCGGCTTGCAATCTGCGCCAATGCATTAGCAATCATCCTCTGCAACGTACTTTGCTCTTGCCTTACCGTTTGATATGCTCTTCCAACTCCTTGATTTTCTCCGCATTTTGGATGTTCTTTGGATTCGGCTGCTTGACCACCACGGCTGGAGGCGCTTGGTCCTCGCGGGAGAACCAGTTGTACAGCTCCGGTTTATTGGAGAAGTCCTGTAGCAGTTCCTCCTGAATCACGCGAGCTAGACAGTGTCAGCATTACACGGTTCTCATTGAACATCGGGGCGGAACCTACCTGCTAATCGCGCGTTGTCATCCTCCGATCGCGCGCCCGTTGGTTTCTCTCCCATGGCTCGTGTCGCACACCATGTCAACAGCTGTTTCATGCGCCGCGGCTCAGGGAGGTCACTCTCGATGTGCTTGTAAAAGTCCGATGTCCTGACCTCCTTGTGAGGTAGCGCTGCATCCGAGCCGTTAGCAACGATCGGTCAAGACCCATATGAGACAACTTGCCATTCGACGCCCCCGAATCAATCAAGGAGCTTGCCCGGCGCCCTCTCATTCCCAGACTACTTCGCCTTTGACCCTTGCCCCCTCGCTCCTCTCTCATTTCCTTATTCCGTCGTATAACAGGTGTATCCGCCACCGGCAAGGGAACCTTGGCTGTCCCAGCCGTGGGCTCCGGCGACTGAAATGTCGTCTCATCTACCTGTTTAGGCTTGGCTGGACGTCCCTTCTTACTCGTCTTGCCGACGGGTGTGGGCTCCTCGATTCGTTTTCGTGATGTCCGCGATTGTTGTTCCGACTGCGCATCGAAATCTAAAGATGTGCGCTTCGGTGGTCTCCCGCGGGCGGGTTTTGGATTTGCTGTCCCATTGAGATTTGTATTCTCCGTCGGCTGATCGTTGGGCGGCTTGCTGGGTTTGGCCTTTGGTGGCCGCCCTCTTCTCGGAGATTGCTGAACGGGCTTATCCAAGCCATTTTCTGTTTGGTCGGGTTCACTCGGCTTTGCCTTTTTTGTTGTCGCTCGCGAAAATTGAAATCCCTCAACGTCTTCATCGTAAGCTACAACCGAACATACTCGATCAGCACACCCTTCTTCCACGGTTTAGAAAAAAACGCAGTCCAACTTACTAGCTTTCCGTTTCTTATCTCCCGCCGCAACTCTCTCAGCGGCACTCTCGTGCGCTGCAGCCGTGCGCGCACCCGGGCGCGTCGTCGCGCGCCCCTTCCCCGCCGGATTAGACGCTGATGATGACGGTGGAGCGCGCGCTTGCGACGTGGCCATATTAATCGGCTTCAGCGGCTCCCGTCGGGTTGTCGTCTTGATCGTAGAAGTCGTGGTGAGGACCGCGATGGTCATGTCAGATGTGTTGACGTGATTCCCGCCTTTTTTTTTTGTTTTTGATTTCGAACCGCGAAACCTCTATGACGTGTGCTGCGCGGCGCTCAGAAAAAACAAAGGCCTCAACTCAACCCGGCGACGGCACCATCAAGCCCTCCACGAAAAAGGAACCAAGGGTACCTCCAGATTAACTCGTTCTCGTTCTTTCCGCGCGAATCCCGCCCCGTGTGGTGTTAGTAGCCGTCGGCATGCGTCGCATCCAGCAAACAAAAAAAGAAAAACTTCCCCTGTCAAGAGACCGTTCCAACCATTCGTGAGGAATTGATCGTCAGTGTCTGCCCTTCTGTCGGACCTGTTCCTTTCCTTTCACTCGGCCGACGCTTTTGAAAGTTGTTTTTCGGGTGAGTCGAGTGATCGCGCGATCGATCGTCCACACCGCTGACCGCCAAGCAATCAAACGCTCCAGGGAACTCTAAGCGCAAACTGTCCGCCCGCGATGATACAGAAAAATCGGCGCGAATCGTAAGGGCGGCGCGTCGGTCGACAACAGGAAATTGAATCGCTGTCGCGCGGTTGGGTTGGCAGAGTCGCCCTCTGAACCCTGACGCCCCCCGTTGTTGTTTTGGTTGGTCGTGGCACGCGGAACACGCTAGTCTGTTTGAGGAAATTCAAAATACATGTATTTCCGACCGCCGATTATGGTCAGCTCCGAGTCATCCGTACTGACTACTGACGAGAACGTGAACTGCTGTGTTGAGAAACTTGATAAAAGAGTCCATTGGCATTCACAAATGTTTTACCGAGATCTGTTAGACCATACTGATAGTATTCAAGTCATAACATAACCCATTGGCAATATCACCAATGCAAAACGGCCACATCTGCTCTGCATGCACACTCCGATCTACTTTCTGCCCCTCTAGATCTATTCACAATCATGTACGATGGAGACGGAGGAGCCGCCTATTCCCGCGGCGGGGCAAGACTGCCAGCTATCCTGCGCTTGGCCTCTTGCTTCTCCTCCAGAGTCACATTTTTCTTGGGCCGAATGTCCGGCTGGAACTGCGGAACATCGGGGGTGTGTCCGATGGACATACCAACGCGAATCTGAAAGGGACCAAAGATTAGAAAAAGAACAGAAACGTACGATCGATATTGAATGATGAACGTACCAATGTTTCAAGCGCAATGTTCGAATTTTCGACCAGATCACTGTCGAAAACGATCTTGCCCGGTTCGAAGAGGAGCAAAACGGTGCTGCCACCGAATTTGAAATACCCCAACTCCTCGGCACGCGTCACCTTCTCGCCGGCCTGGCGAGTAATCACGGAGCTGCCGACCATCATGGCACCCACGCAAATGACCATCACCCGCCCATGAGCCACCGACTCGATGGGTATCAGGACGCGGACGTTTTCTCCGTAGACATCCAATGCGGAGCGAATGGCCATCGGGTTCACCGTGTAGTATTCTCCTTCGATGGTCTTGGGAGTCCCTAGGACGCCATCGACAGGGATATGGAAACGGTGGTAGTCCTGGGGAGCGAGCCGGAAAATCCCCAGAGAGCCATTCTTGTATCGTGGCACATCCTCCGGGTACGCGTTCCCGAGCAGCCTCTCGATGGAGAATTCCCGTCCCTTCACCCAGATGCGGGTGGCATCGTCGATGCGGTCAAACACGACGCACCGGCAGTCCGCCGGCGAAACGGCGATCTTCGGATTGTCCGGAGCTGAGCAGGGCCGTGATCCGGGCTTCAGCTCACGATAGAAGAACTCGTTGAATGTCTTGAAGCTCTCTATCGGAAGCAAAACCTCGGACATGTCGAGGCGATGGAAGTTGATAAAGCTTTCAATTTGACTCGCAGATGCCGGGTCATCATATTTCTTGCCCTGCTTGATGCTCAGCGACTTGAGCATTTTCCGAACTGCACCGCGTTCTGTCAGCACATAAACTGTGTGGCTTGGATTCTAGTTTCTCTTACTCCTCTTCTTTTCCATCTCGCGGCTCTTCAGCCCCTTGTAAAGCAGGCGAATTCCCAGACGAACGTAGACGCTCATCCTTTCTTCATTGATCTGTCCAGTGATGCGGTCCTGGACCAGGATGTTGGCCGAGTTGGCGCCGAGCCGATACCCTCCGTACGAGATCTTGGTGATGACTTTGCTGTACCACTTCCGCTGGGCCTGGCTGGAGGTCACAAATCCTCCCATTACAAGGCTGTCCACTTGTCGCCAATCCTGACTGGCACATGTGGCTAGGTGCGTGATGATATCGGCATCCGAGCGCTTGCTGAGCCGAGGCTGGTGGCAGAGCGGACATTCACCGATCTCAATGACGTGTTCCTCACCGCGATCGTCGGCGAGATCGTCGGGAACAAGATCCGTCTCGCTGGATGCCGGCTGCTCGGTGTCGGGAAGCGTCGGGATATCCGTTCGCCGAGAGTCGGCATTGATCTGGGGAATGTCGTCCGTTTCTGAGAGGCTACTGGAGAGGTCCGGACTCTCTTCGTCGGTTGACGACAGTTTACTCGTCCCATAGCCTGACGAGCTAGCATTCTCAACGCGCTTCTTCTGGATCTCTTGGAGAGTTTCCTCCAAACATATGATCGTTTGATCGAAGGTGAGGTCGACCGTATCGCTAGACTGGTTCTCCGACGCGAAACGCTTGAAGAAGGAGTCGACAGTGGACTCCTTGAGCGTCGAGCCCAGCGTATCGAGCATGGTGGTCAGCTCGACTTTACTGATCCGGCCGCTATCGTCGGCATCGTACTGCTTGAGCATCACGCGCCAAAACTGCTGCCGGAGAGCCCGGTAGGGCATGTACTTTGCGCGGATGAAGAGTTCCGGGGAATGTTTATCTTCCCAGCGCTCCTTTTTCTCCAGCGTAAGAGGTATTACGTAGGTTCGGAGATCGTCATCTTCTTGCCCTGGGCTGTCGGGCTCTTCTATTTTGGGTGTCGGGGGCCCCGAGGGCACCGTGAGGGTGGACGAACTCTGCTCCGCAGGGACGCTGCTCGGAGGGGTGAGAGTCGGAGATTGGTCCCCCGGAGTATTCGTGGAGAGACTCGCGCTGGAGCCCCTGGACACCAAGGCCTGCTTAGAGCTTTTCGAGAGATTGGTTCCCGACGAGGACCGTGAGATGGGCAGTCGAAACCGGGGTTTAACTGGATTCGGCGTTCGGCCAACGAGAGAAGGCTCCGGCAGCCTGTACAGCTCCGTCTCCGGGTCGGCCTCCGGTGCAGCAGCGATAAGCGTCTGGAGTGGGAATTCAGCAGTCGCAACCAGATCGTTGCCCGACAACTTGTCGTGGTCGACTACGGTAAAGCTGATAGTGTAGTTTTGTTCGTGCTTCATCACTTGGAAGACCATTTTCTCGTCGAACACCGGGTTTAGGTTATGGCGGATGACCCGGGTCCGGAATGTTTTACGGCCAAGCGATGTCACCACAAAGGGGTCCATATCAAAAGACGTGCGAGTTACTGGACGTGAAGATCAGCGGAAAGGGCTTTCTCGTACTTCTGCCAACGCGGCCATTCTTACCGTTCTTTTCGGGTGGAAGGTCAGTGATCTTTGAGATCTCCATGAATACGAGACCTTCCACTCCACTGGATGCACCAGAGAACTCGTATGCACGAGCTGCGATCGACTTACGCTTCAACCGCCGGAGGCGCAGACGGCGTCTGCGCTTTTCTCGCCTTTCGGACCCTGCAGCATCGTCCGTTTCGTCCGTGGTCTCCGCCTCGTTGGAGTTGCTGGGCTCATCCTGCTCATTCCCAAATCCAGACACGAGGTCGTCCGCGTCCTCGTCTCCATCCCCGTCCGCGCCATCCGCATTGATAGCTGCGTGGAACTTGTGGAGGATATCCGCCGGCGACGCGGTCGGATTATTCGGATCGGCCAGGGCGAACTGGAGAAGGATCTCCCCGGATACTTCATCGTCCTTCTTTTTACCCGTCCTTCGTTTGGACTCGAGGGTGTACCATTTAGGCTGAAGAATTGCGTCAACAGCATGGCAGGCGACTCAAGGGTTTACTGGGCACGCACTTGCTGCTGGATCTGTCCGTCCGCGAAGATCTCCTCGAGTGCGACGTCAAACTCCCCCATATAATCCCTCTTGAAGCGGTCGCGGTCCCAGCAGACGCATTCTAGCAGGGGCACTCCGTGCACGGGAAGGTCGAAGGTCACGTTCCAGTCGGGATTGAGGGTTTTGCTGATGGTGGGCGTTGACTGTCGGGCATCTCCGAGGGTCACCACCAGGTACTGGGCATCCGTCAGCATTGACTCCGGCGATCCCAAGGCCGATGGACGGGGCCGACTCACCGGATCACTGGTTCCTCCTCGATCCTTTGGGGCCAAGTTCCTACCCTAGCCAAGCGGAAAAAGCATCCCGTCAGTTTGCGACTGTCCCGGGATCGCGATCGGCACCAACAGAAAGAGCATACGCACCTTGATCACGGTGACCTTGAGGATCAAGCTGGACGATCCGTCTGTTGGCGATCTCATTGGGCTGGTGGCTCTACTTTGCTGCGAGGGTGTCGAGCTCCTGTAGCTGGAGAAGCGTTGCGTCAAGGAGAGACGGACCATGGCGGCAGCGGTCAGGGCGCTTGAATGCGGGGCACAGGAACTGTCACCGCTGTCGGGCTGTTGAACACCAACGCCGTGCTGTGACTCAAAAGCACTCCCTCAACAATGGATTGAGTTGGTGCCGATGAGCTCCGCCACGGCAACACGAGCTGCAGGCCGACCACACCGGGGAGAAGAATTGGACTCAGAATCGAATCATGCAACGGCCGCAATGCTGCTGGGAGGCTCTCACGATAAATTTAAATGTACCCTAAACGTAAGCCCACTGCTGCTCTGCATCAGCTGTGGGGATTTATGGACGAGTTATATACGGAGTACGGGATATTCGGACTCATATAGTTCGAGCGAGTCGGTATGGGGTCACATCTGGCTTGGTCTGTGTACGAGGACCGCGACACAAAGCGGAACTTCTCGCTGAGCTACTGTGCACCAGAGCAAATGAGGTTTGGCGCAGGCGAACGGGGACCAGGGAGCCCTCCAGATTGAGGATTCGGTCTACAATGGATTGGACATTGCGGTGGCAGAGAGACTGCGGGGTGGAAAAGGTACAGTACGAGCACACACACGATGGATAGGTTTAAAATGCAGAGTGAAATGCTAACCTTTCTATCTGGCCAACAGGTGTTGAGGATCACTGCGGATTACCTAATGACATATTGTGGCACCAACGGTCTGGCGGTGCGAGTGGCTCAGGGGCCTCAGGCAGCACGGTGGCTGCGTGGCACAGTTGCTGCTGAGCCCCGCATTCTTCCAAGATTGGCATGCAGGCGGGTAAATCGGAGAAACCGCGCCACAACTAGCCTGATTGGGACAAGCAAATGCCAAGACCCGCTAAACCAAATCTGGACACAAACCCCCACAAGTCCACGTCAGAGCCCGCCCTGTTCCGAAGCGGATCGAATCGATCGAGGATCGATCGTCGTCGATGGGCCAGGGTTTGGCCCTATGGGATGCTCCGGCGGCCTCGGAATTGGATGAAGATGGCCCCTGATGACGAATCCTGGGGAAAGAGAGTCGGCTTGGATCATATGCTGACTCTCTCTGGTCAGAGGGAACGATTAGGAAACCTAGAAATCAGTATGTGTGCAAATTGAGATCATCGAAATGACAATTGTGCCTCCGCCGCAATAATAGGCTCAATCGCGATGCAGATTCCGTTCCCGCCCCCAGACAGCATCCGCATTGGCTTTGCCCTTGGTCTCCGGTACAAACCACGCAATCAAGCTGCCAAAGAGCGCGGCCAGAGCAGCAAAGATCCAGTAGATCCGTCCATGCCCTCCCAGCCACATATTGAGCATGGGGAAGAATTGCGCGACGATGAAGGTGGAAACCCAATTGGCAGCGAGTGCCCAGCTCTGCGTTGCTCCCACAGCCTCGGGGCCCACCAGCTCCGATGCCAGGATGAACGGCACCGGGCCGAGGCCGACGGCGAAGCTGGCCACAAATGACAGACTGGCCACCGCCGAGAGGGCCTTTTGGTTGACAGAGATGCCCAGAGCAAGAAGCATGGACGCAAGGCCCATGCCCGTGATACTGAGCAGCAGACAGGTCTTGCGCCCAATGCGATCCGGCAGGGGGGAGCATGCCGCCGTGACCACGAGGTTCAACACAGAGATCAAGATGGCCAGCAGCGGCGCACCCGTCGGGAAAGTGTCCTGAAGCAGGGAGACGCTGTACATGATGATGCTGTTGATGCCAGTAAATTGCTGAGAAATCATGACCACCACCACTGCATAGACGGCAGCGCGGTTCTTGGGGTCTGTGATGACGTTGAAGATGGTCACTGGAGGACTGCGCGCGGGGGCATTCTGCGGCGGCGGCGACAACAGAGACTGTCGTTCTTCTGCCGCCTCACTGTTTGCAAAGGCACTCCATGCCTTCACTTCCGCCTCGATATCAGCGTCTCGCCCACGGATGCGCTGGAGGACTTTGCGGGCCTGGGCCGTGCGCTCATGCTCGGCCAGCCAGGTTGGCGTTTCCGGCACGACCAGCAGACCAAGGAGCTTCGTCAGGCCCAGGGCCGCACCCACGGCAAGGATGACTCTCCACAGACTGCCACGGCTGAGGAAGTAGCCCAGAAGACTTGCCAGTAGAATGCCCACGTTCGTCATGACCTGCGTAAAGGCGCCGAAGAAGCCACGCGAGGCCGGGGGTGCGACTTCAGATATAAAGATGGGGCCAACCACGATGGATGCCCCTGCGCCAATGCCGCTCAGAAATCGTCCGATGACGAGGAGAGGAATATTGGAGGACACTGCCTCAATGGCAGATCCCAGAATGAAGAAGACCGTTGTACCTCGCAGGGCGGGCAATCGGCCTGATTTAGTCGCTACTGGCCCAGCTATTAAAGCGCCTACAAAACCCCCAAGTGTGTAGGAAGATGATACCAGGCCAAACTGGGTTGGATTCATGGGGATGCATTGCGGCAAGCCCTTTGAAGAAACGGTGACGGTGGCCTGGTCGCAGGTGAGCACGGCCTGGGGGGTGTTCAATTCAGCCTACACCGGGCCGTTGATCAGCAACCAATCTATCGTGGGAACATCGTATGAATTTAGCGATGAGATAAGATGCATACTAGATGGTAGCCGAACTGCAGGGGTCCCAGGGTCGCGACGAAGACGAGGAAAACTAGGTACGAGGTGACCTGGGTCTTCGCGGCCATAGCTGCCGGCTGAGCGAACGTACGAGCTGGTCAAGTAGGGGTTATGAGCGTGCGGAAATAATGCGTCGATTCAAGGGATCCCGA
The DNA here is from genome assembly GCF_041956625.1 of Thermomyces dupontii. Taxonomy (NCBI): domain Eukaryota; kingdom Fungi; phylum Ascomycota; class Eurotiomycetes; order Eurotiales; family Trichocomaceae; genus Thermomyces; species Thermomyces dupontii. Next base: position 1,180,218 of record NW_027192311.1, on the reverse strand, counting down.
TCCGAATGACTGCCTTGAGTCCTTGACCCGAGTCGTGACAATTGGAGATGGCTGAAAAGGGGAGCGCGCCCAGGTTACCAAGCCAATAGTTAACTGGACTCACTGCTGGTTTAGGTTACAAAAACTCCCAAGTAACGCTTACTAATCCATCGAGTGCATTGCGCATGACGAATACAATCGCCTCAGGCTGCAAACAACGCTGCAGCTTCCAGCACAAGGTACATAGCCAGAGCAGCAACTCGAGCTGTAAGCTACATACTTATTATTTCCGCGGGCGAACTAGTTAGTTAATTACCCGTCTCCCTCCCCGTCCGTTCCCACTGTTGCTCCCAGCTCCTCCAAAACGAGCCCGGCAGACCAGTCTTCCGTGGTCCACTCGCGCTCTGCTCCGCCGCTGCTGGCACGGCACCACCCACCAGCGGTCTTTTTTGCCGTCGGAACCAGACTACTGTGTCAGACCTGCCGAACAGCTTGATCGATTCTGATCTCATGAGCTTGACAAATCCGCCATCATCCGCCGGCCCATTGACTGCTTCTTCTATTCGTCCAGCCACGTCGTCCAATGCGAACCTCAAGCGGAGTGTTCAGGCCACTTGTGATGGTAAATAAGCTGATCATTTGATTTCCCCGATGCCCTTGGTCGACATGTCTGCTGTTTGGAGCCTGCCTTGATTGCCTGTCTATCTATTTTTCTTCTTTTATTTTTTTTTCTTCCCTCTCAATCTTTTTCTCACTCTTTCTTTTCCGTGAATCGAGTGAGGCTTGGATCCCCGACCATGTTCCGGAGAGACTATTACCCCTTTCTCAACTCTTTTGAGAACTCCTACTTTCGTGGTAATCTCCCTTCTATCGCATTACGTGCATGCATGTGAAGCGGCCGACCTCGTCGATCCTTGAGCGTCCTTTGGATTTCCCGACTGTCTCGACTTTGATCTGTGGACCGGTCACTGACTCATCTCAGAACCCAGCGACCAAAAGAGATCGAGAACCGGCTACACCACGAAAGTTCGGATCCGAGATAAGTATCGCATCGTGGGCTTCATCAGCAGTGGTACCTATGGCCGGGTGTACAAGGCCGTCAGCAAACATGGCGAGCCTCGCGAATTCGCCATCAAGAAGTCGGTTGACTGGTGTACCTGGTGCAAAGGTCCATGCTAATCGTCGAACAGATTCAAGCCCGACAAGGAAGGCGAGTTAATCCAATACACCGGTCTGTCTCAGTCGGCAATACGTGAAATGGCTCTTTGTTCGGAGCTGAATCATCCGAATATCATCGGTCTGGAGGAGATCATTCTGGAAGACAAGTGCATCTTCATGGTCTTCGAATACACCGAGCACGACCTGCTGCAGATCATCCATCACCATACACAGCCGCAGCGACATCCGATTCCAGCCAACATGGTGCGGTCCATCCTGTTCCAACTGCTGAACGGATTGCTCTACCTGCACAGAAACTGGGTGCTTCATCGGGATCTGAAACCGGCCAATATTTTAGTCACCTCCAAAGGCGCCATCCGAATCGGCGATCTGGGTCTCGCGCGTCTCTTCTACAAACCGCTGAACTCGCTCTTTTTGGGCGACAGAGTCGTAGTGACAATCTGGTATCGGGCTCCAGAGCTACTCCTCGGTAGTCGCCACTACACGCCTGCTGTGGACCTCTGGGCTCTCGGATGTATCTTCGCCGAGCTACTATCGCTGCGACCGATCTTTAAAGGCGAGGAGGCCAAGATGGACTGCAAGAAGACAGTACCCTTCCAGCGCAATCAAATGATGAAGATCATCGAGATCCTCGGCATGCCACGCAAGGAGACCTGGCCCGGACTGGTGTCCATGCCGGAGTATCAAAACCTGCAGTCCCTGGCCATGGGCTACAACAAGCCCTCCAATCTCGAGGCATGGTATCATAGCTGCCTGAAAAACAACGGCTACTCCGCCAACTCCCCCGTTGGTACACCCGGACGCGAAGGCTTCGACCTGCTGTCGCGACTGCTCGAATACGACCCCACTAAGCGCATCACCGCCGCGGAGGCACTGCAGCACCCGTACTTCACCAACGGGCCCCCGATCAGCGCGAACTGCTTCGCGGGCTACGAGGGGAAGTACCCGCATCGTCGCGTCAGTCAGGAGGACAACGATATGCGGACCGGCAGCTTACCGGGCACAAAGCGCAGTGGCTTACCCGAGGATGCGCTTGTTGCGAGAGCGTCCAAGCGTATGAAAGAGTGAGGCGGTCTCTTCTCTTTCCGTGTTTGCTTCTCTAGCTCGGCGTTCGGGATTCTTGTTCTCTCTGGGTGGATGGAAAGGGTTAGCTAAGGATTAGACTTTGGCGCTGGATGGAATTTCTACCCTCTCGTGGCGTTCACGGAGTTTCATGCATTATGGATAACTATATGGTGGCATTTGTTCTGTCTGCATTGATATAATTTCATGAATCGAACGGTGCAGGATCATCGAGAACCCCAATAGCGATACTTGGAGCCCTTAACAAAGGTTGTCAATCTTCTGACCAGAGTACGAGAGACTGAACACCTGTGCCCACACCCCGGGTTCCATTGAACAATCTTTCATCAAGTCCAAGTGAAGAGGAACAATAATGACAACCATAACCGATCAATTATTCCCAAGAGTTTACCCTTAAAGAAAGTATTCCGTTCCGTTTCATCATCATATAGCCAGAAGAATACAGTCCAAAGTCATCCAATCATCAAGCATCAATAGCCTTATCCAGCAAGTCAGTAAGTAAGAGAGAAGATCCCATGCGTGTTGTGTACTAGGGAGTACGTACCACTCTGCTCCCGACGATGATCACCTCCCTCGCCATCGGAGCCGGAACCAGCCTGCGCAACACTCTCCCTCGCCCGCGCCGCACCCGCAAGGTTATCCCCGCGGAGCTTTTCGAAATACGCCTTGACATCCTCCGCGCTGACCGTTCGGCCGCTCTCGGCGAACGGTTTGAGGAACTCCTTGACTTTATCGCGCAGGTGGTTGTACGCCATGACACCCTCGATGGCGCGTACGCGATCGATGGTGCTGAGCGCCGCCTCGCCGCGCTCGTACAGGCTGCCCGTGCCGTGGCTGCCGCCGCCGTTGGCCTCGTTGCCGTCGCCGCCCTCCGACAGCGGCGGCTCGTACACCTCTTCTTCCTCGCGGAGCTGTGGGTGGGGCGCTAGGCGCGGGAAGCAATCCAGGCAGTGGCATAGATGGTCCCGGAAGTCCTCCTTCAAGAATAGCGAGAATGTGCCCGATGGCTCTTCTCTTGGGAGAGACGCGTGCTTGGAGCTCGGCGGTTTGTCGGGGCGAGTTTCTTCGGAAACAGTACCCGAGTCAATCGTGTCTTTGCCCTTGGTTCGCTTGACGTTGTGAGTTTCTTCTTCGTTGTCCTCGTCGCGGTTTTTACGCTTCAATGACGAAGCAGATGCTTCTTCAGCGGTGTCTTTGGAGCCGTCGGCGGCCTCAACTCTCTTAAGGCCGCCGTCCTTGTAAACGGGAGGAAGGAATCCCTTAGTCCCAGCATATCGCTTCAACCATGGAGCCGATTCCAAGCATTTGTAGCAAATAAACGTCTCAAAGTCATCTTCTTCGGGGAAGCCAGGAGGCAGAGGAGGCTCTTCATCGTCATCATTTTCTTCCGATTTGGCGATTCTCCTGTCCTCCCCGTTATTCGACGCCGTGGCTTTGTGCCATCCACGAGGAAGGCCAACAAGACACTCTGGATGCCACCAGTCCTCTCCACAACCTCCAGTCTCCGCAGTTCCCAGACCGAGACACTGGAACATGGTTCCCTTCTCCTTGTTAGGGTCGTACTCCTCGTTGCACCCGCAAAATCGATTGCGGAAATTATGATTGTACGCATTGCCTTCTGCAGGTTTCTGCGAATGAACTCCCTTGGTGCCATTCGCGGGGTCTACACGGAGTGTGCACGGCGAGGTCGCGGGGAAACGCGTCGTACCGCAGTCACAGACAAAATTCCGCTTGCTGAAGAGCTCCACGAGCGTGTGTTCACCATGGCACGAGATCGAGCAAGAGTAGCATACAGCAGCTGCATTGTAGGGTTCATTCTCGTTATCCGGGGGAGGGTTGCACGTCAAGCAGGAGAAGAGCGTCTGTCGCAGGGGGCCCAGGGGTTGCGTGCACGAGTCAAAAGACTAAGGAGGCCGATCAGCACCTTGTTGATGAACAGGTCCTCCGGAACCTCCGGAAAACATACATATGGCAAAGCTTCACGGGCATCTGCTTCCAATCGCAGTTGGGATTCGATAAAGCTATTATTCACGATCAATATATGGTTCGTCTTGGAGATGCGCGGCGCAGTTTGGGGCTTACTCCTTCGCCGTCTGCGAGTCCTCTGATGCGGCGCTTTCTCTTCGTTGCGGACCCTCGCGATGCGATTTCAACTGCGCGTCGCCCGCGCTCGAAGAGGCTTGCGACGATTCCATCATATCCAACAGTTCCCTGTATATACTAACAATGGGCGGATGAACCGCGAGATGATTGATACGCGGAGTTGGATGGCGTCGTGTGCCACTATACCCGATATGGCAATATTAAACACAGCTCTCGCGGTTTGCGGAGTCTCGAAGATCTGACCATAGGCATGGAGCACTGCTGGAATTGATTCGAGCATTCGAATGGCGTGCCTCGATTATACTGTTGAACGATATTGGCCGGCAGCAGACGACAGACATTCCAGGTGCATATTTCTAATCACGTGACTTTCCATATCAGGTTTAATTGGGTCCTAACCGCGACGCGCGAGTCGCGTCTCGCACGCGTCTCAAGAAACGTGGTCGTCGCCAACACGGCCGTCCTCACGTTTTCTAGGATCTTCCCATTGCACCTCGATGAACAGCTGAGTAAATTCTCTGAAATCATCGAGACACCATGAGGTACGTATTCCCATAGCGGCTACCTTGAAAGAGACTGAGTAATGTAACTTCTCCAGCACCCCATTGCGACCCAACCCCTCTGCCGCCAACCGCGGTGTAGGTGCCGTAGGCGGCTCAAATCGCCGGAAGAGAGAGAGAGAGCCAGAAGATGAGTCTTCATCCGTTGCTCCTCCATCAAGTCGTACGTGCTGTTGATTCGTTCATGACCTGATATCTGGTGCTGACATATCGCCAGCGCCACCGTCCTCCCCGCCGGTGATGCCTTTTGAAGATGATCCGGACCGTGAGGAAGAGGAATTCCCTGCTGATATCGATGACCTCGACGAAATGGCCGAAGATGAAGACGGCATCGATCTGTTCGCGGAGAACTTCGAACGAGATTACCGCCCCGTCGGGAATGAGCAATACCGCGGGAATTACATTGTGGACGATGATGTGGACGCGGAAGGTCTCGACATCGGTGCCCGTCGCGAGCTCGAAGCTCGCTTGAACAAACGAGATCGCGCACTGGCGCGGCGCCAGCGTATGCCGGCGGCGTTCTTGCAAGACGATGACGAAGACGCCGATATGGACCTCTCACGACAGGTCCGACGCAAGCGACACCACTATGATGAAGACCGGGATGATATGGACATGCACGACGATATCATGGAGGAAGAACTCACCCTTGAGGAGCTGGCGGACCCCAAGGCCGCCAACTTGACCGAGTGGATTCAACAGCCAGCGGTCATGCGAAGCATCAGCCGCGAGTTCAAGGCTTTCTTAACCGAATATATTGACGAGTCGGGTCAGTCGGTTTACGGCAATCGGGTGAAGACGCTCGGTGAGGTCAATTCGGCGTCTCTCGAAGTGTCCTACGCCCATCTGGTTGCCGCCCGAGCGGTCCTAGGGTACTTTGTCGCGAACGAGCCCACAGAGGTGCTGAAAATCTTTGACCAGGCTGCGCTGGAAGTCACTCTCTTCCATTATCCCCAGTACGCGGATATCCACAACGAGATTCACGTACGCATCACCGATCTACCCCTTTGCTACTCGCTCAGAGAGCTGCGCCAGTCCCATCTCAACTGTCTCGTGCGCGTGAGCGGCGTGGTCACACGGCGCACGGGAGTGTTCCCGCAGCTGAAGTACGTGATGTTTACATGCAACAAGTGCGGTGTCACCCTCGGTCCGTTCCAGCAAGAGGCGTCGGCAGAAGTGAAGATCTCTTATTGCCAGAGCTGCACCTCCCGCGGGCCTTTTACCATGAACTCGGAGAAGACCGTGTACCGGAACTACCAGAAACTGACCCTGCAGGAGTCCCCTGGTTCGGTGCCAGCTGGACGACTGCCACGGCAACGCGAGGTGATCCTGCTTGCCGATCTCATCGACAGCGCCAAGCCCGGCGACGAGATCGAGGTCACTGGCATTTATCGAAACAGCTACGACGCGCACCTCAACAATAAGAACGGTTTCCCTGTCTTTGCCACGATCATCGAGGCGAACCATATCGTCAAAGCGCATGATCAGATGGCTGGTTTCCATCTGACGGAGGAAGATGAACGCAAGATCCGAGCTCTCTCCCGGGACCCGGACATTGTTGACAAAATCATCCGCTCAATTGCCCCGAGCATCTATGGACACGAAGACGTCAAGACGGCGATTGCATTGTCGCTGTTTGGCGGTGTGCGCAAGGAAGCGCAGGGTAAAATGGCCATTCGTGGCGACATCAACGTCCTTCTTCTTGGCGATCCCGGCACGGCCAAGTCGCAATTCCTGAAATACGTCGAGAAGACGGCACATCGTGCTGTTTTTGCGACCGGACAGGGTGCCAGCGCGGTCGGTCTGACTGCCAGCGTGCGGCGGGACCCCTTGACCAGCGAGTGGACGCTGGAGGGTGGTGCGCTTGTGCTTGCGGACCGGGGCACGTGCCTGATTGACGAATTCGACAAGATGAATGATCAAGACCGCACGTCGATCCACGAAGCCATGGAGCAGCAGACCATTTCCATTTCCAAGGCCGGCATCGTCACGACGCTGCAAGCGCGGTGTGCCGTGATCGCGGCAGCCAACCCCATCGGCGGCCGTTACAACAGCACGCTGTCATTCTCGGACAACGTGCAGCTGACGGAGCCGATTCTGTCTCGGTTCGACATCCTCTGCGTGATCCGCGACACCGTGCAGCCCAGTGAGGATGAACGGCTGGCCAAGTTCGTCGTGGAATCTCACCACCGCGCGAACCCGGGCCGCCCGCAACGCGATGCCCAGGGCCGGTTGATCGACAAGGACGGCAACCTGATCGACGAGGAGGGCTATCGCATCAACGAGCAAGGCGAGCGTCTGCCGCTGACCCCGGAGGAGGAGGAGGCGCGGGCGGAGATGGAGCGCAAGGCGGCGGAGGAGAAAGAAGGCGAGATTCCCCAGGAACTTCTCCGCAAATACATTTTGTACGCGCGGGAGCGGTGCCACCCGAAGCTCTATCAGATCGACCAGGACAAGATTGCCCGGCTCTTTGCCGACATGAGACGCGAGGCGAACACCACGGGTGCCTATCCGATTACGGTACGTGCGGACCCCTCGGATGATTACCAAGGAACGCTAATCCTCACTGGTGTTGGCAGGTCCGTCACCTGGAGTCGATCATGCGCATTGCCGAGGCTTTCTGCAAGATGCGACTGTCAGAGTACTGCTCGGCACAGGACATTGACCGCGCGATTGCGGTCACCGTGGATTCGTTCATCGGCAGCCAGAAAGTCAGCTGCAAGAAGGCGCTGTCACGGGCTTTTGCCAAGTACGTCTCTCCTATCATTCCACCCAATACATTGCCGATCATGATGATGATTCCTGACTAAAACTTGCAGATACACCTTGGCGCGACCCAAGCCTCGGTCGCAGCGAAAAGCCGGTATCCCGCTGGAGCGGCCATTCGCCCACCGGGAGATTCATGTTGGGATGGATGATTGAACGGGGATGCGATGAGGGTTGGGAATGGTAGATTGGGTATTGATATCTATGGCGTTAGGGGGGTTGCTTTTCTGTCGACGTTAATCTCTCATGGTAGGCTGAATTGCATGAATCTTGCCTTTGGGAGGTACCCTCCTGTACATTGCGGAATCGTTGAGAACCGTCGCTCATCTGCCGTACATTGTGCCGCCGTCGACGAACGCCCAAAAGCAAAAGTCATAGTTCAAACCGGATTGGCCCCGCAAATCATGCTCTCAGCTTCTCAATCCAGTTTATGGACTAATTACAGCCTGGCTTTGACTTGATGATTGATGACTGTGCTCTTTGTCACTTCGTAAGCATGAGTACCACCATGATGTCGAAGCAAGTGGGCAAGTCGATCTAAGTAGTCAGGTTCACCACTTGTCTGCTTTTGCGTATGTACCATAACATGGGTGTTTTCAACAGAGTTCTCTTCAGTCCGAAACGGCCTCTCAGGAACATCATGATATTGTCGTTTCCCTTCCTGACGAAGTCCTGGACCTAAAAGACAATGACCGAAACCAGGAGGTGCGTATCGATCTGTCCTTGGTGTTCAAAAGGAGAAGAATCTATTCGGACAGGGCAACAATCAAAGGCCACTGGGACACGGCTGGAGAACGTGCTGGCCGCGTTGGAGAGATTCACCTGAGGAAACGGCCGGTTTTGCGAGCCAATAAACCCGTGCTATCCAGTCTGCAGTTATCCCGATGGCCCTTTCAATCCACAAGGCTGTTCCTCAACAACGACCAGCAGGCTACGGGACGACTCGAGTCTGACTACCGGCTCAGCGTCCGGTGGATGAATTGTGCTCAGTGTATCAAACGAAAAAAAAAAAAAAAAACGCGGCTCCCACTAGCGGGACTGGAGGGATTGGAACGGATGGTCTTTATGATATTCAACGATGTTTGATAGACGTTTACGCAGTCGGATCAAAAGGAATCGATTGCAAAAACCATGATCGAATTCGATCGACGGTGGAAGCACTGGCCACAGGTTCTCCAAGTGCATCACCTCGTGCCGGTTCAACGGTTGACAGGACCACTCCATCGGCCGATTACTGGTTTGTACAGGACCAATCCGTCTCAGTGTCGAATCACTGGCAAATTCCATGGTAGAAACCAACAACGGAGAACAAGAACCTAACTAACACAACATTGCATGATCGGATGGTCCCAGTGTGAAACTGTCAACTGTCAAAGTAACTATGGAAAGTTCCAAACGCCAGCCACTGTGACTGATAAGCGATCAGCGAAGTTTCTTGGGCCAAATCAAGGCTAACCATAACAGGCTAGCGGGCTTGGCCGAAGTCCCTGATGATCCGCACTAACCCAAAGCAGTAGTTACTTCTTTGCAAACCACCGCCACAGCGGGACCCGGAGATTCTGGAAATATTGTACGTATACTCCGTACTCGAGGAACATGGGCATGATTGGAGCCACAAAGGAATCGAAAAAGAACATGGACGCATCCAGATGGCGATCCGTCCATGGTCCTCCTGATACGGTAACATTTCTAACAAAGTTAATTTGGCCAGCGGGCTATTGGCGGGCAGCGGGAAATCCTCTGATTGGTCCAATCTCCGTGCCTTTGCAACGTGCGATCGGCCGGCCGCCCACAGGCAGTCAGGCACAAATGCCGGCAGTACGGAGTAAAATTTGTGGACAAACAAAGAATCGCCGAGGTACTTGTATCTGTATGTATCAAGAGTTATTAATGTACCTGACTCGTCAGTAAATGGAGAAGGAATGGGTGAGACACGTGGGACCTGCCCGATGCAGTTGTTCTGGAATGGAATCCTGTGAACGGGTTCCCGACCTGTTCCTGAGCTCACGTGAGTCCGGCGGAGAGATGGATTAACTCTGGCTGCATTCAAAATAAATGATTCCGCGTCCGATTCCGTCGGTTGGCTGCGTTTCCTCCGAACTCGTCTTTTCCGCAGGCGGAACTTCCTGCCTTCACCGGAGAGGCCAAGAATCAGGTTTGATTGGCTCTCCCGCTTCTGAAACCCGAGCCCCAGCCCTAAGTTGATCCGATGACACCCCGATGAGACCCCGAGTCTGCGGTTGGCTGTCCAGATCCAGGGACGGTCATACTGTACAGTACTCCGTATGTATGTATGTATCTGCAGTCCGCATTGAGCGGGGGAATCGGCCCGGATGGACGAGCTGAGGCCTTTTAGGTTAAGCATTGTTTTTTAGGATGTGCATTGTAGGTTGCATGCAGAATCCTGGCATACTGTATGTACTGGCTGCCAGCTGGAGTAACCTAAATATTACCTACTGAGAATCGATCCTGGGCTGGACAAAGTAAAGTACCGCGAAAGACTAAGAGGACGATAGAGTCGCAGTGGCAACTTGGCAGTGGCAACGCATAGAAAAAAAAAAAAAAAAAAAAGACTTTGAAGAATCGGTGGGTTAGAACTTTAGGGCTAGAGCCTAGCCTAGCTTAGCTGTCAAGCTTTCTCGCTGGCCCGAGCTCCGTTGAACCCCAAAGTCGTACGACGTTTCATGTACCGATACGCCCAAAGCAGCAGGATTCACTCAAACAACAAGTAAAAAATACCGACAGGACCCATTTGTCCCAGTTCGTCTCCATTTGGAGCCCCCAGCACAGCGAGGGACCCCATGGCACCGGGGCCCAGAGGAACGAAAAGAAAAGAAAAAAGAAAAAAAGAAAAAAAATCCATAATGTGACCAGTCTACGAGTATATATTCAAGGCGTCTTTTCCCCCCCCCAAAAGTGCCCTCCGCTCCTGCTTCCCTCCCCTAGTACTTCCCTAGCATCCTCCCTCTACTGCTCCTCTGTCTCAACAACTCTAGCAGCCATGGCCGAAGATAAAGTGGATGAACGTAAGCCGAGCCTTCAGGCTCCCATCGATGCCTCCCGCGTCGAAGCCCCCGTCACCCTCAAGGCGTACCTGATGTGCGCCTTCGCGGCCTTTGGCGGCATCTTCTTCGGCTTCGATTCCGGTTACATCAACGGCGTCATGGCCATGCCCTACTTCATTCAGGAGTTTGAGAATCTCGACCCCGACACCACCCCCGAGGAGGATTTCGTCTTCTCGTCCTGGAAAAAGTCCCTGGTCACCTCCATTCTCTCCGCCGGCACCTTCTTTGGTTCGTTGATCGCAGGCGACCTGGCCGACTACTTTGGCCGTCGCACCACCATTGTCGCCGGCTGCTGCGTCTTCATCGGCGGGGTCGTCCTGCAGACGGCCTCCACCGAGGTCGGCATGCTGGTTGCCGGCCGCCTGATTGCCGGCTTCGGCGTCGGTTTCGTCTCCGCCATCATCATTCTCTACATGTCCGAGATCGCCCCCCGCAAGGTCCGTGGTGCCATCGTCTCCGGCTACCAGTTCTGCATCACCATCGGCCTGATGCTCGCCTCCTGCGTCAACTATGGCACCCAGAACCGCGACGACTCGGGCTCCTACCGCATTCCCATCGCCCTGCAGATGCTCTGGGCGCTGATCCTGGGCGGCGGTCTCTTGCTCCTGCCCGAATCCCCCCGTTACTTCGTCAAGAAGGGCCAGCTCGACAAGGCTGCATACGTCCTCTCCCGCGTCCGTGGCCAGCCCCGCGATTCCGAGCTCATCCAGCAGGAACTCGCCGAGATTGTCGCCAACCACGAGTACGAGATGCAGGTCATTCCCCAGGGCGGCTACTTCGACAGCTGGCTCAACTGCTTCCGCGGCTCCCTGCTCAAGGCCAACAGCAACGTGCGCCGCGTCATTCTGGGGACCTCCCTGCAGATGATGCAGCAGTGGACCGGTGTCAACTTTGTCTTCTACTTCGGCACCACCTTCTTCCAACAGCTGGGCACCATTGACGACCCCTTCCTGATCTCCATGATCACCACCATCGTCAATGTCCTCTCCACCCCCTTCTCCTTCTACGCCATGGAGAAGATTGGTCGTCGTCCCCTGCTGATCTGGGGTGCTCTGGGCATGGTTATCTGCCAGTTCATCGTCGCCATCGTCGGTGTCACCGACGGCGAGAACAAGAAGGCCGTCTCCGCCATGATCTCCTTCATCTGCATCTACATCTTCTTCTTCGCTACCACCTGGGGTCCCGGGGCCTGGGTCGTCGTTGGCGAGATCTACCCTCTGCCCATCCGCGCTCGTGGCGTGGCTTTGTCGACCGCCTCTAACTGGCTGTGGAACTGCGTAAGTTTTTTTTTTCCCCTGCTTTGATCGCCCCGCAGAGGTAACCTTTGCTAACGCGCTTCTAGGTTATCGCCATCATCACCCCGTACATGGTTGACGGCGACAAGGGCAACCTGGGAGCTCGTGTCTTCTTCATCTGGGGCTCTCTGTGCGCCCTGTGCTTCCTCTACGCCTACTTCCTCGTGTTTGAGACCAAGGGATTGACCCTGGAGCAAGTGGACCGGATGATGGAAGAGACCACGCCTGCCAAGTCGAGCAAGTGGAAGCCTTCCACCACCTTTGCTGCCCAGATGGGTCTGGCCAACGCGAAGGAGTCGGCCGTCGAGGTGGAGCATGTGGCATAGGCTTAGTTGCGAGGATGTTGATGATTTCCATGCATTGAAATTGTATTAGTTAGCTGATATTCTAATGAAGCTGTTATGATGATGAAACGTAATTTTTGCATCGGATTGCTGCCGGCTTCTAGACTTTTATCTGCAGTGATGCTCGGATGCTCGTAAAATGGCACCCCTCGATCTCCTGAAAGCCAGAGAGCAAAGTACGGAGTACGACGCTTGAATCAGAATGTCCCTGGAATGAGATCGCGACTGCAAAGAATCTCCCATCGCGCGACCTCAAGCCCATCTGGTTATCCATGCTCGCCCGACTTTACCGCCCGAGATCATTGGCCGACCTTGATGAAGACTCAACACCAGCGGCGACTGTGGGATTGTGATCGGCTGTAGCGCCTGTCAACGATGGTGATCGATCCCGAACGGAGGGTGCTTGGCTTCCGGCTAGGTTAGGCTGGCCGCTGGCAATCAATTGACAGCTTGATAGAGCGCCTTGTCATGATCACCAGGTCCATCACGGAAGCTGCATGAACGGAATCCACAGCATAGTTAGGTCGAGTCAGCACCGTGCTGGTATCGTGTAATCATCGCAGTATGCATCAGGCTCGTTCCATCTTCGAATCCATCAAGAAGTCTCTCTCGCACGGGGGATGGAGGGGAGGGAGAGATGCTTGCTCAAGAGGCCTGGCCCAGTTGTGGGGGATGCAGGATCATTGGCTCTGGAGAGAGACAGCAAAGCATGGCTCCCTGAAGCCCACTTACTAGTTATACCTAATCGGGCCTAGTGGCGTCTCCGACACTTCTCCCGGGGTCTTGTCTTGGTTCACACTTCACGGTCTTCTCACAATCGCCTCTTCGCTCTTCGTTTCTCGCTCTTCGTCCCCCCCTCTATTTTCACTTTCTTTTTCAAACATCTGCTTCTCCGTTCACTCATCCTCTGTTTGGATTCTTTTTCATTCTATTCCTAAATATTCAAGGCAAAACTTCTTAAAAAAAAGTGCAATTCCCCTTCCAACCCAGTGCAAAATAGAGGTCGGCCCCTGAAAACAAAATTCCTCCTCGTTTCTGTTTCTGCCTGCATCGCTTCTTTCGCCTCCTCGGTCACGACCGAAAAGAAAAAAAGATTATTCGATTCTTTCATTCCTTCCCTCGCTTGTCCGACGTTTCGACACCGGTTGCGAAGGATCAGCCCCAAATCCGTTCCATTCTCTCCCACCTTCCCGGTCAAAGAATCATTCCGTGCCTCGAGCGCTCCGGTCTCAAGTCTCTTACGGCTTTATCATTGCAGCGATCAGAAACGGCCGACGTATCAGGAATCGGTCTTCTCTTCTTCTCTTCGATCTTGTCTTCGTTTCGACTCCGGTGCCAGTGGAGTTGCAGTGCATTCGTCTTACTGCGTGCCTGGAGAGATACTTCGGTCCCTGTGACAGTTTCCCCGTCGATTTTTTTTCGTCCCTTTCGATCTGTTCTCTGTACATTTTCGATTAATCGATCGCTTGTCGATCTTGTCAACTTTGCGTTTCTCGGTGCGATACACAACCGCCTCCGAGTTGGTCGGGTTGTGTTTACTAATCAGCACGAAGCGACCGACGCAAAATTTACCGCGTCACATCTGCCGTTGTCGGCAACACCGTCGCATTCTCCAACTGTTACTCTCCAATTCGCATTTGTGATTGTTTTTCGTCTTCCGAGTTCCCATCGCCTGTTTCTGTGAACGAGCCCCCCACCACCATTTGCACATACACATCATCGATACCCTGCATATTGAATACTTTTACGACGATTGAGTATGGACGCTGGCGGTCTTACTCAAATGACTTATAATAATTCCTACGGCGGGAATTTCGGCGTTCCCAGTTCTGGTTTTGCTTCACGAGGAAAAGCTTCCCACATCAAACCTCTGAACGTTCCTCCGCGCTACACCACGAGCAGCGAGTCCCAGCCTTTGTCCGCGACTACCCCGCGGACAAGTCGCTCGCATTTGCTAGCCGGCTTGCGCACTGCCCCCAAGTCCGCCCATCCTGGCAACCAACAGCAGCAGCTTTATCGCAACGACCTCGACGCAAATCGCTATGCAAATCGCGTTCCTCAGACTGCAAACGGAGTGTCCTCCCAACATGTTCCATACGGTTTCGACTCGTCTCTCGGCGTCAATGGCTCTAACGTGAGCCTGCCTCTCTACACGCATCCCGAGCAGGTATTGGCTCCGCCCCAGCTCGATCTCGGAAACGGACAATACCTTGATGACAAGCTGTATGCGGAACTGATGTCGACTAACTTGTACCTCGCCGCTCAGCAGCAACAACTGCAGCAACAGTTGCTTGATGTCACAGCCGCGGCCCAGCAATTCCAGAACCTCAGCCTGGGTCAGCCCCAGCAACAGCTTCAATTCCAGCAACAGCAGCAACAGTTGCAGCAGTTGCAGCAGCAGCAGCAACTGCTCCAGTCATTCGTTCCTGCGATGAATCTGTATCAACAGCAGCTGCAGCAGGGAATGCAGCCTGTTGTGCAACCTGTCCCCGGCCAGCCCGGTCTGTTTTCGGTCTTCAATCCTATGACGGGCCAGCAGAACCTTGTGTATGACAACAGCGTCCTGACGCCGCAGGAGGAGTCTCCAGAGTCCCTGTACAAAGATTCGCTGCAGTCGCCCGTTACCACCGCCCCGCCCCCGCCCTTCCGCGCTGAGGTGTCTCCTCCCCCAGAGTCGGTCCTGTCTCCTCTGTTCAAGTCGTCTGGTTCCGATTCTCCGGCCAAGCAGAGTCCGTCTCCTCCACAGGAGACGACTCCTTTACCGCCTCCCTCAACCAACGCCTTCCGGCGCGGCCATCGGCAGAATTCTTCTTCATTTGCCCTCAAGACCAACACTGAGGCGGCCCGCACCGCGCCACGGTCTGCCGGCTTTCCTCAAACCCCGTTGACCGGCACATTCGGCCCTGGGCAAGGTCGCGCGGGTGAGCATCCTGTCCGTCAGCCACGCGGCCCTCCGCCTCTGGAGGAGCTGACTGCGAAGCCCACCTCGAAGCATGAGGGCAACAAGAATTTTGCGACTCGTCAACGTCGCCAAGCGGTTCATAGCTTGGTTCGTGCGGGCATTGAGCGTCGAGGAGAGTCTCGCAGCAACCATAGTGGCAGCGGCGGTAGCAACACCCCAGCCAGCGAGGCCGAATTCTCCTTTTCGGTGTCTGATGGTAGTGATGGTGGCCGACTTTCGAGCAAGCCGAGTCTCGGAAGCTTGCGTGCCGCCGCCAACGGTGCCATTGGTTCCGAGATCAAGGAAAAAGGCCGGACGTCCCGCGAGCGGGGCTCGTCCGACCGTCTGCCTACGCCCGGCTCGGATGGCGGCTCCCCGGGCATCACCGTCACCACGTCGAATGAGCCTCTTACAGCGGCTGCTGTGGTTGCTGGTCAGCGGACCACGCGGCCAGGCTCGGAGAGACGTAGGACGCCCATGCTTGTGCTCTCCAGCGCTGAGAAGCGCAAGAGCTCGCTTTTCTCCGACTAAAGCCTCTGCCGGCCCATGTACATGATGATGATGCCAATCTGTGGGAGATTGTTTTCCTCAATGCCTCATCCTGCCTTTGCTCCGGTTTTTTTTTTTTTTCTCTTGTGCGAAAAGAAAAAAAAAATACAATCGGAAAAATGAGATGACGAGAGATCGGTGGAGTTTGCCGGGGCTATTGCTACCCTGGCGCCATTCCTTTCTATCTTTGTCCATCAGATACAGTTCAATTCTTATCTGGTGTCTAGTCACACCGGCGGCCCGGTGCAATGCAGTGCCAGTGGTATCTGACCATGTACCGGTGACTTGAGTGTTTACCATTTGACTTGTGTTTTTGCTTCTTCTTGCTTCTTTTTTGTCGACAACGGTCATGAACCCCGCATGAACGGTTGGAGATTTGCTTGCTGGCTGTGCCTGACATGTTTGAACCTCAACTTTATGATTAGGTCATGTACCTAGTAGTTAGCAGTAGTGTCAACTACTGACTACCATGTGTGTTTTTTGGCCCATTTATCTCGTAGTCGACTGTAGCTGCCCGTATCCTTGGACGGGCGGGTTAATACCACGTATTTCACCCGGGCCGTTCGCATTCAGAGTTACTGGACAAGTCATGTAATGCCGCGAGAACGATGGAAGTCATGGAACTCTCATCATCCTGGAGCTTTGTTCAATGCAGATCAAATCTGCCCTATCAGTATTTATGATGAGTAGGCAGGAGCGGCGTTTGCTTCTTCTTCTTCTTCTTCCTGTCAATGGACAGAACTTTGGTGAGTGAGAAGACATGTAGTATGTTATTAGGGCCAAGCTGTTGGAAGCTTTTCAGAACTTCTGAGGGGGGACCTAAAGTCGTTGCGGGACTGACCCGTCGAAGTCGATCTTGTAAGCCTTGTTTTTTTTTTTTATTCGAGTGAGGAGAAGTGAAGTACTGATGGATCCTCGAATGACTTTGAAAATATGGGTTCCTATGGCGGCAATATGTACTTTGCTACCTAGTACTTATGGATGCTCTTCAATTTCGGACTCATGAGCAGCAAAAAGGGCATGGAATTAATTGGTAATACATACTATTCAATGCCACAATGCTCTCTCAGGCTCTTTGATAATACAGTATCTACATAGTACCTTGTTAGTAGTTATCTCATGTCAATTCGTATATACGGAGATTCAAGAACTGAGTTGATTGATTTGAAGATAGGTACAGTGACTCGCCCCTCCCCCAACCAACCTTGAACGAGGGGTTGGTAGCGATTGATCAAGGATCTCTCCAGGCTCTGTGCTGGGTAGAAGAAGGCTTTGGTGGTTGTATCCGGGCGAAGGTCTCTTCTTCCATGAGTAGTACTAGGTAACAGTAGTAGTATTTCCTGGAAGCTGCAATTGAGGGCCGGGAGAAGACATGGGAAATGTCTTTTTTGCAATGTCAAGCCGACAGATGAGGATGGACGCCTTCCTGTTCTCGTAAGCCGACAAAAAAAGACCATATCTGACGATGTATGTAGTTAATCTGACTTCTGGAGTCGCCAGGTTGCTGATCTGGCCTGCATTAAACTACCTACCTAGGTTAACTACCTTTGGCAGGTATGTAGCTAGCTAATAATAGTAGCCTAACAGGTTCAATGAAGCTCATGACATAAGCAGGAGAATCACGTGCAGCGGGGTGCTCACGTTACGGATTTCTTGTTCGAGTATTCGGCATTCCGGAGCATGTCTCCGCACCGACGATGGAGGATCTGTAGAACCTGAGCATATCACATCTCAATCACGGCGCATCGCTCGATTGGTGTGATTGTACAAGGGAATTTAGTTACCTACCTAGGTTACCTTCCCTCTTACATTAGAACTACCATGGCGGCCATCCGCACTCTCGCCGAAATCCCCACGCTCACTAGCCTCTACGCGTCCAAAACCCTGCGGGCCGTGGCCGAGCCCGTCGTGACGAAGCCCTCCGCCACCCTCAACAATATCATCTCGCACATCCGCTACGACATCACCAAGCTCGAAGTTGACTGCATCGTCAACGCCGCCAACAGCCGTCTCGCCGGCGGCGGGGGTGTCGATGGCGCCATCCACGCCGCCGCGGGGCCGGAACTGCTTGAGGAATGCCGCTCACTGGACGGATGTCCGACGGGGCAGGCCAAGATCACCAATGCCTATCGCCTGCCCTGCAAGAAGGTGATCCATGCCGTGGGTCCCGTGTACCACCGCGAGCAGGACCCCGAGAAGCTCCTGCGGAGCTGCTACCGAAACAGCCTCCAGCTTGCCGTGCAGCATGGCCTGAAGTCGATTGCATTCTCCGCCATCAGTACCGGCGTGTATGGGTATCCGAGTGATGAGGCGGCGGATGCGGCGATCGATGAGGTCCGCGAGTTTCTGCTCCGGGATCATAACGCCAGCCTCCTCGAGCGGGTGATTTTCTGCAGTTTCATGCCAAAGGATGTGAAGGCTTATGAGGAGACTCTTCCGTAAGTTTTTTTGGTTTTCTTTTCCTTCAGACTGTTTGGGAGTATCTGTACTGATGGTGTCGTTCAAAGAGTTTACTTTCCTCCCGTCGAAGACTCGTCCACTGCCCAGACTGACGAGCAGACAACGGACAAGAACGACGGTGACTAACCACCTTTTTTTTTTTTTCTTGAATGCCCCAACAGACCAAAGACTAAAATCTGGCTGCGTGCAATTCTTTAGCAGATGTCGTCATCATCGACCAGAGCGATGCCAGCCGATTCAAAAGCGAGGATGATAACGACTGGGAGGAAGTGCATGTACCCCGCAACGAGCGAGAGGCAGGCGGAGAATGGGAAGAGGAGCCCGTCGAGGTCGACCGTCAGCCGGATCAATCAAGCTCGGTCGCGGATATCCAGAGTATGCAGTCGAGCAGTGCTGACTTTCAGGAACTCTCTGCCTCGGAGGCACGTCGCTGAGGGTTTGGTCATATAACATGCTGTATTTCTCTGCATTGTGGCGTTGGTGGATTCAATTCTCGTTGTATCTGGTCAGGATTCGGTCATTTCATCACATCTGTAGCCGCCTATCATAGTTACTGTGAACTATCTGGTCAAATGCTTCCTAGCTCGTAGCGTGTGATACAGGAAACACTGACGAACAAAAACTTGCTTCCTCTGCATTCTGCCCACGGTGGTGAAAATCGTAGTTTAGGGTTGAACCATCACATGCTCCATCATCGACTGATCATGGGTACCTTACAATTTCGGTACCTACTTAACTAGTTCTGCAAATAATGCAAACTCTGCCAGACTAGGTTTAGTCAGGGTAGTCCCCCAGTTCCTCGATTTCTCAGCTTCAAAAAGCTTCGGACGTAGGCAGAGTACTAGTATTACTTATTGTGACATTGACTTCATGATTTGAGCGACATAATCCACTCAATTCGAGGATACACTCAACCCGTCATGCCCGGAAAACGTCAATCACCAGTATCAACATTCCAAACACGAAGGATCCTCCCACCGGAATACGCAAAACTCCGATCCCAACAACGCGGAGGAAACGCAAACGAAGCCCTCGGCAGCACGCACGAACAACCGGTCAACGCATCCTCCAACTCGTCAACTTCTTCTTCTTCCCCGTTCCGATTTTTCTCGTCGATCCGAGAACGCTTCTTTCGGTCACGATACTCCTCCGCCCTCCCGTCGCCGGTTCGACGCACGGCACGAGTCCTTCGGTACCTGGCGCCCGTTGTCCCCATTGCGCTGTTTTTCTCCGATCATGTCTTCCAGGTGATGTGGGTGCGGGGTCCGTCGATGACGCCGTACCTGAACGAGGATTATGCGGAGATGCACACCCGGAGCGACATGGTGCTGGTCCACATGTGGCCTTGGGGGTCTAGTTGGCCATGGCGACAAGAACGACGGTTGGAACGAGGCATGGTGGTGACGTTTCGGTGAGCGAACCAATTTCTGAAAAATAAAAGTGTTTGGGGTGAGGGAGACATGAAGGCTGATTTGCTAATTTTTTTTTCCTCTCTTTTTCTTGTTTTTTTTTTGACGAATTTGTTCGACTTTTAGATCTCCTGCAAACCCTTCGCATATAGCCATCAAACGAGTCATTGCCCTTCCCGGCGATAAGATCATCACGCGCGAACCCTGTCCGCGACCGTCGCAGATCGTTCCCTTTAATCATGTCTGGGTCGAAGGCGATGCGGATAACCCCCGCCAGTCCCTCGACAGCAACACCTATGGTCCCATCAGCATGAGCCTGATCACGGGCCGGGTTGTCGCCGTGCTGTATCCGCGTATGAGACTGCTCAAGTGGTGGGAGTGGGATCGTCCGGAGAGTGACGGGGAGAGTGGAGTCGACGTCAAGAAGGAGAATGGGCATGGTGGTTCTCGCGCCTCGGTCCGTGAGAGGGTCATCAAGCAGGCGGTTCAGGTTGAGAGGCCCGCTTCGGATTGATCCTTTAGTGGGGAGAATGTGTCATGGTTTTTCAAATCATGGGCCTGCGATGTATAATATCATAGAGTACCTTTTTGCGTCCTCGTCATGAGATCATGTACAGTAGAACCAAAATAATACCTAGTACTGTATGTATGATACCATAGGTCAGTCATACGATCCGAATATCCTCTCCAATCTCTTCCTGCAGTCGATCAATCTCTGCCTCGATGCAGAGCACCCATCGGTCTCTCTCTACCCGATTCCGCGCCTTGAAGATGATGCTTCGACCGGGAACCCCCAGGGCCGACACACGCCGTAGGATCCAATTCTTCTTCTTCTTCCTTGTCCCAGTCTGCTCGGCCTCCACCGAGGCACGGAACAGGCTCTTGCGTGTTGGCTGCCAGATTCCAAAACAGATTGCCCTGTCTTCATCGCGACTCGTCAGTCCTTCCTGTGCCAGGTAGATCCGCGGAAGCGCGCCGTGACCCGGCCGATTGCTATCGAACGTTCGATTGGCGTACAGCAGGTCATTCTCCGCGAGGATTCCGGAATACAGGTACACATCTCGCAGGTCCACGCGCGTGATCAGCTCCTTGTGGCCGTGCGCCATGTCCGCCCCGCTGCGTTTGCGCAGCGTGTCTTGGAAGAGCAACAGATGGCCCGCTGCAAGGATCACTTGACATCGTCGGAACGCGCCCCGACGGTGTGCTTTATAGTACAGTTGTCCGGACAGCTGCGTAACATTAGCCGTCTCCGGATTCACACACACCCCCCGCCCTGTGAACCTGCGGCGATCGCCTCACCTTGATGGGCCGACAGTCCGACTGAGGACATAGATTGAAGAGATGTGGCGAGGCCAATGCGTTTCGCACCTCCCACTTGCTCGCATACTGCCCCATCATCGATTTGACTTCTTCGTCTATTCCAAGAATCTTGAGATTCTTTCGGCGGATGGTTTTCATGTCGTTGATGTCTGCAGCAACTCGTGCTTTCCAGTATCGAGACAACATCGTCAATCTTTTTACCCATTCGTCTCTCGTGGTCTTGTCGTGCGCCTGTAGTTTGACAGCCAGCCCATTCGCTAGTTCCAGCTCCATTATTCGATCCACGTCGTGATCGGCCCCCGTCGACCTAGTTTGACGAATGTCACGAACTTGGCAAAGATCGATTATTCCCTCAGCATTCTCCAGGTTATGATTGGCACGGCAATGTTGAGCGAAGGCTTCTTCGTCATGCCGCCGAACAAACTCTCTATTTCCACTCTCCAACCATGCAATGCGCCCATCCTCGATTGGAAATGGATCGATGTCAAACATCAGTGGCATTTGGTCCAGAATCTCCCGATACGAGGGAATTGTTGCTTCGGTCACAGTTCTTCCTGAAGGGAGAGGTGGCGCCGCTCTCGAAGGCCTGCAGAAACAAAGAAACTGGTTGTATGTGAAGAAGTAGTGTCGCTTGAATACGAATTTTCCGAGTCGTTTTTGTGAGCCCTTCTGCGAAGTAAGTCGAACTAGGAAGCCTTCAACAGGAACAGGCTCTGTCCCCTGATCATCTTTCGAATATGACACCCACGTGGGATAGTGATATTTCGGACGAAGCTCCAGATCATGAGTCGTCTGCATCGCAATGGTACCGTACATCTCCCTCTCATTGACCCCATGGGCCCATTCTAGGCGGTCGTAGCGCTTCCAAGCCAAACCCATTGTTGACGCCTTCGACCAATTGTCTAGAAACTGTGACCAGTCTCTGTTCTTCTTCAGCAGATCCATACATCTACCTATTATGGCCTCCGCCGCAAACTGTGCTCTTGATGTTGAATCTTGCTCATTTGGCGCGGCTTCCCTGTTCCCAAGGCGTGCCTGTCGGAACGGGCTCTCCAACATGATTCCAACGTCTAGGTCTGGAACCCTGATGAGAAGCGAGGACGGTCGTTGCCATCCCAATGCCTGGCGGATGAAGGTGTACCATTCCACTGCATCCGCTGCAGATCGCGGACGTACAATGAAAATCCGGGTTCTTTGGTTCAATTCATGCCATATGACCAATGCCTTGTCGAGACAAGAGTACAAATTGACTTTGGTAACATTGCGATTCAAGGGGATCTCGTGGTACGCGCTCTTCCTGGACCTGTCGGCGTCTTCGACCACGCGGGTATTGTACAATTTCAAGACGTATGGCGTATTCGCCTCCGGGCCTTTGCGACAAGCGACAACGTACTGCCGCCACTTTGCGATCTCTCGCGTTGGTATTTTCATGCTTGCATTCTCGGAATAGTCGGATGGAAGCGACTCGCGGGACTCCTCAACACGCACAAGCATCTTCTGCGCTCGAACCAGTTCTCCTTCCTGAGCCTTGCTCCAGCGCGCTCGAGCGGCTGATATCCTGTCCTGAGTCCGTTCAACTCGCGACCGAATCCGTTGTTGCCGGTCGTGCACGTTATCCTCTACGTTAAATCTGGCCAATTTCGACTTCACTTTATTACCTCGGCTCACTTTGGCCGGCTCATCATGTTCGGAAATGAAATTGGGGTCCCGCGTTTGGAGGGCCAAACTGTGGTCCTCAGATTGACGGGGAAGGAGCGATGTCGTCGATCCCGGATCAGTTGTAGGCGCCCAGGGGCTGGTACCACGTGTCGATAAGCCACTTTCATTTCTATCTCCTCGTTCAGCCCTTTCATCTCTTTCGGTTACATAGTGTCGAGATGATAGTCTCCTGGACGACAGCCCCTGTTCAAAGGACTGCCTCGCAGTCACAAACGAGCTCGATTCATGGCCGTCACCCACAGAATCTGTCCCTGTGTTGGGTGGGGCGGTAGCGGTTTCGTCATTAGAAGGCCGCGCATCTGCAGCGCCAGTGGCCGACTGATGTTGCTGTGTTGATTCAGCTGCCGCCTGTTCCCCAGTGTCACTGTCCAAATCGGCAAAGTCCGCAAACGTGGTTGTTTTGGATTTTGATCTTGCTGTCGCGGAAGCGTGGTTTCTGACGCTCAATCGTGCCCGATACCATGCTTTTCGATGACTCTGAAGCCAGTTCTCCGGGACAGGCCCGATGAAGAATCGCTCAGAGGTCACATGCAAATGCTGAGGCGAAGAATGACGCTGGGAACAGTCAGCAGTCCAATCCTGCCTTTACATGTACAGGAGACTTGCTAATCGCCGTGCTGTGTATGATGTGGGATCCAATGCCTGATAGTCCTGGCTCTCGCTCGACGTTATCTCTGCATCCTGAGACATGGTACAAGCGAACAACAAAATGTCGGCAGTTAGAGGCAGCACGAGACGGAGACTGAGTCGACCACAGCAAATAAAGCCAGAAGACTACGGAGCAGTTCAATGTGAAGCAACTCAATGAGCCGACAAGAAGCAGACCAGTCGATGACGTCGCTCTGCCTATCACAAGCTGCCAAGTGACTCCGCATCACCCACTGATGGAGAATACGGAAGGTACTGAACATTATTGTACATACCTATGTACTGGACACTTACTAGAATTGTACTAGCCATTTTGCTAATATGCAAATGTTATCTAGTACGCATAGGGACGAACTACTCGTATACATACAGTACTCCGTATTCTCACAGGGATTTTGGAAGTTCTCAAAGGGACACTAACTATTCCTATCTAGGAAATATTACCAAAAGAAGTTTGGCGCAATTGCCAAGATCACATGGAATTTCTCACAGGGATACGGAGTTCCTAATCGGTAATGCATGTTCACGTGCACCATCTTAGAGCCACGTGACATTCTTGGGATGTGTATGATGGAAACGATGGCGCGTTTTTTCCATCCCCTGTTGTGAGATTCATGGTTCCCTACGGAGTACTGTGCTCTCATTACCTAGACAAATCCCTGGAATCTAACTTGCCTCGTGCGTGCTCGAGAACTCTGAAACTGGCCGAAGTCTATGACGAGTATGACGAGATCGATTTCAGCCTCGACGAGCCGATTCCTGAGCTTCGTTTTGTTGATTCGTTCCTTCCGCCGCCTCCTGAGAGAGAATTCGAGACTTATTACGAGGCCGTCCAGTTCGTGATGGCTATGCCGTCACAATTGAACGTTCAAACAAGGACAAGAAAACCGGCGAACTGGAAGCAATCTACTTAGGCTGCGATCGAGGCAAGCCGAGAGGAACACGTCAGCCGTGGAAGAGGCAGTCCACTTGGCTCCGCAATGGTTGCCCATTCAGCGTTCGAATCAGTACTTATAAGAAAGAAGGGGAAATTTGGCGGATCAAGGTCCGCAATCTCGACCACAACCACCCGCCGCCGCCCAGCACAACTCATCCACAACATCGCCGAGCCGAGCTGCGAGAGAGAAGGGACGAAATCAAAGATCTGATCCGTGCAAACCTGCCATGAGATCCTAGCGAATCTGAACGAGAGACAGTCGACCATCATTCGGGCCCGGGACATTTCCAACCTAAAAGCGTACATGGCGAGGGCCTTCCTCAGCGGCCGCACATCCTTTCAAGCGCTTTTGACGGTCATGCCCGAGCAACGCGGCTAGTGTTTGCCATTTGAAGCAGATGATCAGTACCATTTGTCGCAGTTGTTTTGTATGCATGGGACGTCCCTCGAGCTACTCAAGCTCTACCCAACGGTTCTCTGCATCGATTCAACATACAAAACGAACAGGTATAAGATGCCGCTACTCAACATCGTTGGTTTTACGGCCACAAATGACCCCTTTTTCGTGGCTATGGTGGTTTTGAAAGAGGAGACGACTGCAGCGTCTCGAACCGCCCTGCGCCATTTACAAAGGATTCCAAAATCCCTGTGAGAATAGTTCGTCCCTCTCTTGATTGCTCTTTCAAAGGTTTGCATGGTCACCAAGAGGTCCGCGCTTGTGCCCTGTAGATCTCGCTTAAGGCTCCAGTGGGCACCTTCAACCCGCGATGTTGCGACATTGTCAAAATGAAGATATTCTTTAGTGTAACATCGCAGGAATCGCCTCGCAATCGGTTCCCTCAGCCATTGATTCTCGATGTATTTGAGAACGTCAGGAAATCTCTCATATTCTTTCCGAAACTCTTCCCATTTGGACACCATGTCTTCCTCCGTCATCGCATACACGACCTTCAGGAACTTAGCGTACAGCGCCTTCTGCGCCTCTCTAACAGCGTTCTTCAATTCTGTCGGGTCACTCCTGGACTTTCAGTGCCTCGACTGCCAGATACGGCTTCACTTCTGCGAGGATATTCTTCTGGATATGCCACAGGCATATCATCTGGCTGGTGTCAGTAAATACCTCGCTTAGAGCGTTCAGCAAAGCCGGCTCGCAATTTCATCATCACCGTCATTGGCTCGGGCAGGCGATGACGATTGTAGATATGGCGCAGAGCGGTTTGAAACGCTGCAGTCGTCTCCTTCAAAAACACCATAGCCACGAAAAAGGGGTCGTTTCCTAGATAGGAATAGTTAGTGTCCCTTTGAGAACTTCCAAATCCCTGTGAGAATACAGTACTGTACGCATAAATAATACTACAAAAAGTAATGCTTGACCTCGAATCGAAGATATCCATGGGTTTTGGAATGTGTACCTTCCGTATCTGGCACCATAATGCTACAAATACTTGTACATTACGTCAACTTACCTTACAGCCCACGGGGTTCACTTGGTACGTACCACCAAACCTACTATGAGCAACAGGACGCTTGCACTGATTGACAGGTATTCGTTCCATGGACGAATATCATATGTTATGGATAGGCAGATACCAATTCAAGAGTAACTGAGGGAGACACGTTTGCATAAGCCCAGGAGCATAACCTGTTCTTATGAAGACGAAATGATTCCTACCGTAAGTTACCTCTAGCTTCTGTGGACCTAAACAATGCCCCACCCCATCCTGATGCTACTCGTCCCATACCTCTCACCGACCTCCTATTTACCGCTTCTCTTCTTCGTCTTGCAAGCTCCTTTCTATACTTGAGAGTACTCTTTTTCTCGTCAATCGTCGTTCGCCATGTCTCCAGCTATTCCTCCTGGCGGTACTTGGCTGGACACCTTGAAGAGGTCGTTCGTCGATGTGCCTGTCGATGCCGCCAACGACAATGGCATTGCTACCACCGAATTCCTCGAGGCTGCCGAAGCCTTGACGACATTGTTCGGTACGTGATCCACGAATACGGGGTCTCTGAAAATTAGTAACTTATGGTCTACTTCAACAGATGTCCTCGGTTCTGTTGCGTTCACCCCCGTCAAGAAGGACCTACTTGGCAACATCAAGGTGACTCGCATTGCACTCATCTAGAAGCTTTCCACGCTTAACCGTTTTTGACCAACAGAAACTCCGGGACCGCCAAACAGCTGCTCCTGCCGAGTCTGAAACTCTACAGGACTTGGTGCGCAATGAGCTGAAAACCAAGAAGCACACGGCTTCGGAAGGCCTTCTCTGGCTCGTGCGGTATGTTATCACCCCGTTAACTCAACAGCTCATTGCCGCCGGTAGATGCTAACGAGGCGATGCCACAGTGGCCTTGACTTTACTGCCCAAGCAATCCGAGACAACCTCGACAACCCAAGTAAGGAACTCGCCGATTCGTTCCGCGATGCCTACAGCAAGACCCTGAAAGAGCATCATTCGTTCGTTGTCAAGCCTGTCTTCAACGCGGCCATGTCTGCCACACCGTACCGGAAAGACTTCTATGCGAAGCTTGGCGATGACAATGCCAAAGTCGATGCTGCTCTTAAGCAGTGGGTGGAAGCATTGGAGCGCCAGGTGGCTATTTTGCAGGAATTCCAGAAGCGTAAGGAAGCCAAGTGGTAATTCGCTGGGTGCGTCATCGATTTTGCGGCGATGTGTCAGCTAGATGCCATCTACACGTATATACCGAGGTATATTGCGCCTCTCGATGCTGGAATCGGCGATGCAACCCACCACGTCTGAGTTGTGATACTGTTTGTTCATACATAAAACCGCTTCCAGGCCAAATTGTGCATGTTCCAAGACTAGATCTGAGAATTAATACCGGCTGCTCCGCACCAATGTGACTCCATTGCCATGGAAAGGCTACGCAGGTGCTGAGCGAGCATGAACTATGTAGGTACCTTAGTTAATAGGTACTGCTTGGAAAGCGCCCAGAGTTTATCCTTGGCGCAGGGGATGATTCACTGAACAATTGTGGGCAAACATCTCAGAATATGCCTCGTAATGGCTGCGATAATAGAACACCGTGGTGCCCTCGCGACTACAGTACAAAGCTGAAGTATAAACAATGCGAGGGAAAATCCGGTGAAACGAGATGTCGATACTCGATAGGGTTAACTACCAGTAGTGTACGAGTACTGACGTCGCAACGATACCTTACGACTAATTCAAGTACTCGTACTGATTACTCAGCAGGGAACTGACGTACCTTAAATTACCTCAAAAGGTTAGATCAGCCAGTAAGTTACAAATTTCCGTATCGGTCGAAACGCGTCTGAATACGGCGAGAGGTTCGTTGAAAAGCAATTCGTCAACCTGCAGCTGCAAACCGCTGGACCTTACAAAGGCCTTTCCGGTTCGTTTCCTTTGGCAAGCTCTCATTTGATATCGGGCTTGCTCTGAATGCGTCTTTGAGGCCCCTGTTGCACGGAGACTGACCTGCTTCTGCAGGCCTCGAGTGGCAAGATGTGAGAAAAGTGACTCGGTGTCCTTTTTCAGACCATCGCTGACAGTCGTACAGGCCTCAACTCGTTGACGATCCCCAGATCCAGAGTGCGTCGCTGCTCAATCCGCTTCCGCTTCAGCTGCACGCCTATGTCTGGCCGTTCCTTATCATCTGGCCTCTCTTCTCGGCGGTCTACTTTTCTCCTCAACTCTACGACACCTACATCCAGGGGCCAGAATGGACTTATGTCTATTCGGGGTCGATACTTAGTATTCAGGTTTTGCTGTGGCTGATGACGAAATGGAGCGTCAATGTCGATGCCTGGTTTACCGCTACGAAAGCCAAGTCGGTCGATAGCGCGCAGTTGATTAAGATCATTCCGGTGGCCAATACCGGTGCCGCGGAGATTTGTCGCATTATCCACGATTACACCGGTGGGAAGCGAAGCATTTCGTTTTCGTTCCAAAAACGCAAGTTTCTGTACTACCCCGAACGAAACGTATTTGCGCCCCTAACCTACGCTCTCGATGTCGATCCCAAGCCTGCCCTGAAGACATTCCAGCAATCCCGCGGCTTGACTAGCAAGGTTGAGATTGAGCGAATTCGACATCATTATGGGGACAACATCTTTGATATTCCGGTTCCAACCTTTTTGGAGTTGTTCAAGGAGCATGCGGTCGCACCGTTTTTCGTTTTCCAGGTGTTCTGCGTGGCTCTTTGGATGCTCGATGAGTATTGGTACTACTCATTGTTCACTCTGTTTATGCTGGTTGTTTTCGAGAGCACGGTGGTGTGGCAACGTCAGAGGAGTCTCAATGAATTCCGGGGCATGAACATCAAGCCGTACGAGGTGTGGGTGTTTCGGGAGAATAAGTGGCAGCAGATCATGAGTGATAAGCTGCTCCCCGGTGACCTTCTTTCCGTCAATCGCACAAAGGAAGACAGCGGAGTTGCATGCGACATTCTCCTGATCGAAGGCACAGCTATTGTCAATGAGGCAATGTTGTCTGGAGAAAGCACTCCGCTGCTGAAGGATTCTATCCAACTTCGTCCCGGCGAAGACCTCATTGAGCCAGATGGCCTGGATAAAAATTCTTTTGTTCACGGCGGCACTCAAGTCCTGCAGATCACCCATCCGGAAATCGGCGAGGATGTTTCACCAAATGTGAAGAGTACTGTGCCAAAGCCTCCGGACAACGGTGCGTTGGGCGTCGTCATCAAGACAGGGTTCGAGACAAGTCAAGGTAGTTTGGTTCGGACTATGATCTATTCCACCGAGCGTGTGTCGGCGAACAATGCAGAGGCCTTGCTTTTCATTCTGTTTCTCCTTGTCTTTGCCATTGCTGCAGCCTGGTACGTCTGGCAAGAAGGTGTGTCCAAGGATCGCAAACGATCGAAGCTGCTCCTTGACTGCATCTTGATCATCACCAGCGTTGTTCCTCCGGAGCTCCCAATGGAGCTTAGTCTTGCCGTGAACACCAGTCTGGCCGCTTTGAGTAAATTCGCCATCTTCTGTACAGAGCCTTTCCGGATTCCCTTCGCTGGACGAGTTGACGTTGCTTGCTTCGATAAGACCGGCACCCTGACGGGAGAAAATCTTGTCGTGGATGGTGTCGCTGGCTTGACACTTGGCCAGGCCGGAGCGAAAGTAGAGGCCGACGGTGCTCATACAGAATTGGTCAAGGCTACGGATGTTGATATTGATACCACCCTGGTTCTCGCTACAGCTCATGCTCTCGTGAAGATGGACGAAGGCGAGATCGTCGGTGACCCCATGGAGCAAGCAACCTTGAAGTCGTTAGGCTGGGTCCTTAGCAAGAATGACACTCTGACGAGCAAGGGTATTGCATCCTCGAAAGCCGCCCAAATTCCAGAGTCGGTTCAAATCAAGCGACGATTCCAGTTCTCCTCCGCTCTCAAGCGTCAAAGCTCTATTGCTCACGTCGTCGGGGTGGATCGCGCGAGCGGCAAGAAATTCAAGTCGACGTTCGTTGGTGTCAAGGGCGCTCCCGAGACGATTCGGACGATGCTCGTCGACGTTCCGCCGCATTACGAGGAGACTTTCAAGTACTTCACACGAAATGGGGCCCGTGTGCTAGCTCTTGCTTACAAGTATCTGTCCCGTGACTCTGATCTTGGTCAGGGACGCATTAACAATTACGCTCGGGATGAGATTGAATCGGACCTGCAATTTGCTGGCTTCCTGGTTCTGCAGTGCCCGCTCAAAGACGATGCTCTCAAAGCTGTGCGCATGCTCAATGAGAGCAGTCACCGCGTGGTCATGATTACTGGAGATAATCCGTTGACGGCAATTCATGTAGCTCGTCAGGTGGAAATCGCTGACCGTGACGTGTTGATTCTCGATGCCCCGGAAGATGACAACACTGGGAAGAGATTGATTTGGCGAAGCATCGATGACAGTTTCAGCAAGGAAGTCGATCCTACCCAGCCGATTGACAAAAGTATCCTTCAAACTAAGGACCTCTGCGTCACTGGATATGCCCTGGCCAAATTCAAAGGTCAACCAGCCTTTTCTGAGATTCTGCGACATACTTGGGTCTACGCACGTGTTTCGCCGAAGCAAAAGGAGGAGATTTTGCTCGGGTTGAAGGATGCCGGTTATACCACTCTCATGTGCGGTGATGGCACCAATGATGTTGGTGCTCTTAAGCAGGCCCATGTTGGAGTCGCCCTTTTGAATGGCACCCAAGAGGATCTGAACAGGATCGCCGAGCATGTCCGCATTACCAAGATGAAAGAAATTTACGAGAAACAGGTCCAAATGATGAAACGCTTCAATCAGCCTCCACCCCCTGTTCCTGTCCAGATTGCGCATCTCTACCCGCCGGGACCCGACAATCCTCACTACCAGAAGGCTATCGAGCGAGAAGCTCAAAAGAAGGGCGCATCTGCCGGAACCAGTGGAGGGCAGACTCTGGTTACCCAACCCATGCAACAGCAGCAGCAGCAACAACAATCTCAGAATCTCACACCTCAACAAAGACGCCAGCAACAGGCCAGTCAGGCTGCGGCTGGGCTGGCTGACAGACTCACCGCTTCCATGTTGGAACAGGAGCTGGACGACGAGCCTCCTACGCTCAAACTTGGCGACGCTTCTGTCGCAGCTCCATTCACGAGCAAACTGGCCAATGTCATTGCCATTCCGAACATTTTGCGCCAAGGCCGTTGCACGCTTGTTGCCACCATCCAGATGTACAAAATCTTGGCCCTGAATTCTCTGATCAGTGCCTACAGTCTCAGTGTGATCTACTTGGACGGTATCAAGTTCGGAGATCGTCAGCTGACGATCAACGGTATGCTCATGAGTGTGTGTTTCTTGTCAATTTCCCGTGCGAAGGTATGTGCATCGAATAACGTTGATTCTGCCGATCCCACTGACGCACGCAAAGTCTGTGGAAGGTCTCTCCAAAGAGCGGCCGCAGCCAAACATCTTCAATCTGTACATCATTGGTTCTGTGCTGGGCCAGTTCGCCATCCATGTCATCACGCTGATCTATCTTTCCAACTACGTGTACCAAATCGAACCGTACGTGACCACTCTGCACTTCGATGTTGACCGTGCTAACGTCCGGATACAGACGTTCGGAGGAGATTGATCTGGAAGGTGAATTCGAGCCATCTCTCCTGAACAGCGCCGTCTACCTGCTCCAGCTTATTCAGGAAATCTCCACGTTCTCCATCAACTACCAGGGTCGCCCATTCCGGGAGTCGATCCGGGAGAACAAGGCCATGTACTGGGGCCTGGTGGGTGCTGCTGGGGTGGCGTTTGCTTGCGCGACCGAGTTCATCCCAGAACTCAACGAAGCTCTGAGCTTGGTGCCCTTCAGCAACCAGTTCAAGTTTGTTTTGACCTCACTGATGATTCTGGATTATGTTGCGTGCTGGCTCATTGAAAACGGTCTCAAGCGGCTGTTCAGCGATTTCCGGCCCAAGGACATCGCGGTGCGTCGCCCAGATCAGCTAGAGCGGGAGAGGCAGCGAAAGGCTGCGGAGGAGGCAAAGGCCATTGCAGAGAAGGAGAAGGCTCGAAAGGTCTAAACAGGGTGATGTGGTTTGACAATGTGGCAATGTATTTCATGCATGATAGACTGTATGCTTTGTATGCTGGCACCCTCTAAAGATGATTTTGATTTATGTCAGGCATATCCAAGGCTGTTTATTTTTTTCATGTCCAACCTCTCATTCCATTCCAAGTTTCCGGCGCAAGGTTGCGACCTTTTTCGCCAACTCTGCCTCTGTTTCCCTCAACTTCCGGAGCTCCTGTTCTTTCTCGAGCCTCTGGACCTCCTCCTCCAACTGTCGAATCCGCGCCTTGCGTTGCTCGATCTCGTCGATAACCTCCTGGCGTGGATGCCTTTGCTGTGAAGGCTGAGGTGTCCAAGAATTGAAGCCAGCCTGGCGAGAAGGTTCTTCTTCTTCTTGAGTTTTCACAGGGAACGATGGTAAAGGAGCAGGAGGATCACCGCCGGGTGCTGGCGCCGGAGGTGGTGGAGCACACAAGGGAGTTTGCCTTGATCTCACGTAGACCACGGAGGCATTGTCGTTCAGTGACGATGGCCGTTGGGGTAGGTTGGGCATATCGCATGGTTTAAGATGATTCAAAGGCAGAGACGAATCGTTCGCCCCTTGATCTGCTCTCTGCTTCTGTGCCCAGGCTGATGCCAAAGCTGAAGAACGCCGATCAAGGGCTTCTCGGATTGGTTTGCTCGGTGGAGGTGGGATATGGTTGTGCCGACCCCTGGCAACCAGGAGCATGAACGGGAACTGCTCCCATTTCACCGGGATATAGAGGTCAAAGCGTGCTGGGCATTTCTTTATCTTGATATAACCAGGTCCTTGAGGATGAGAGCGATCTGCATTCCGCATGAAGTCAGCATATACCCAGAGCTCGGGGAGGCGAAGGGAAACAAGCTCACCGCATTTCGGCCGTCTCGAGCTCGGGCTCGTGATGAACGCACAAACATCCTGACGGTCTGGGCCACCGGAACGCAGCAGCGCATTCAGATATGCGAAGTCAATTGTGTCGGCATAATCCGCCAATGCCTGGGCAAAATGAAAGGGCTCGAAATCTGAGTTTTTTCGACAACCAATCATCCATACCTTCTCTATGTGTAAGAAAAGAGTTCGTGTTCATGCAGCGGGATCACTCACGTTATTCCTTCGAAATATCGAAGGAGACAGGCTCTCGCGGCTGCAGGCCTCGTGATTCTGGCCATCGGCACCACGAAAGACACACCCATTCTCCTTCCAAACAATCATGAAGGCACGATACCAGCTATCGTTGTCGGTCAGTGAAAAGTTTAGCAATGTGAAACAAAATGACGGATAACTTACTCTTCAGTCTGCCGCTTTAGCTTCTCACGTGTAGCAGTGTCTTCAGGCGCCACTGCGCGGAAAATGTAAGGGTCGGCTCTGTCATAATCATCATGACAGGTGATCAGATTTTCGTCGATGTACTCGCAGTGCTTGATTCCGCCACAGACATATGACCTGTGCCACCCGCGAGACGCGTCCTCTCCCGCCTTATAAAAGAGTTTGATTTTGACATTATTCGGCTGATGGGTTCCATTGATCGCATATTGGATCTACACAATCCATTGGGTCAGTAACAACAATCAGGAGTAAGCAACAGAATGCCGAAGTAATAGTACTTTTGACATTTCCCTTATGAAGATGTCATAGATCTCGCGTCTGGTCATCTCATCCACCGGGCGCGGAAATGGATTCTTGCAATGTATGAAATGCACGATTCCATCGTCGCTCGTTGCCGGATAAGGGGGCATGGCGAAGTGGTCATAGAATTCGTTCACGAACACACTGTTTGGGCCATTGGTGGAAATAATGGCCCCGTGAGGACGAATACTGGACTGCAATTTATCAGTGCTGATTCATGGATATGGCAGTGGATGCGAAATAGATTCCATACTCGGTCAATGCCAGATAGCGTTGCAGGGAGTTTCGCGGTTGTTTCAATGTAGCCCTTATCAGCAGGCGGCCGATCAGAGCTTGTTGACCAGTCACTATCCTCATCAGTGGCACAGGGGAGCTGATCGTTTGTTCCATTTGCGGCCACATTAGACTCCTACATTGGGGCTCTTGTGAGCATCTGGGTAAAGGTTTGATCCTCATGGGAGAGCACTACTTACCACCCCTGTGGGAATATCATTCAACCACCTGATGATTCGTTCAGTTGCATTCATGTCCGCCATCTTGAATGAGGCGGAGACCAAGGGTCGAATCAATGAAGAACTTCAGGGACCGTTTAAATTCAACGCTCCCCGACTAGGAATCTCATTTCGCATCTTCCCTTTTTATGTTTCTGGTGTCCTTCACTGACATCCCGAAAGTCTTTTTTTCATATCGGCACCGCTCTCGACGGAACTGGATAAACAACGGTCATCAAGTGTAAAAGTCCGAACATTACCAATCTTCTACCTTCTCGACCTACATTTGATTACAGAAACGTTCCGAGGTACGAAGTACATGGTTCACACCGCTCCGCGGGAGCAGAGCGCTTGTCAAGGGGCCCGCGGAGCTTTCTGATGGCCCGTGCTCCACGAGTAGCCTACCTAGGGCCGAGGTTATGTGGGACCGCAGACTGCTTTTCCAATTTTTGTGATCAGACTTCTTAGGAATAACTTGAGCCCGCTGGGTGTTGGTATTTCCCGTATGATGATCTCTATCAGGAGTGCGCCGGCCTCGTCCGCGATCTCACCATCGTTGAGAAAATCGGTCACCAGGTACTACTGTGAAGCCATCCCGTCATGTCCATTTCGAAGCTGCGTCCCCGTTCCGGCCCTTGCTGAAGCAGAGAGCTATCAGGCTCTACAGAATCATACGATGGTTGCGCTCTTCTCGCTTCATGATATTCTGCATTGTATGTCTTCAATGGAGAAAAGTAGACCACTGGAGAGTCAAGCTCTTCATGCATGGACTGGGGATTCAGTCAAGTAGGTACCCCGTAATAGGTCAAATGATCCCTATCTCGTTAAACAACTTACCCCCTTGCAAATAAAAGACCTTGTATACGGAAGGTGAAGGGTAAAGTTTGGAACTTTGGATTGAAGAATTAGAGCTGAATGCCATCACAATTAGAGGTAGCTACCAAAGGACCTCACGGTCGCCGAAGAGTAGCAAGGGAGGCCTCCATCATCTTCTTCTCCAATTCTCGATTGTCCATACAGCGACTCGGGAGCTCTAACCTCTCGGATATCCAATTGATGTTGGAGCAAGATTTTGGTGTCCTTGGGGGTGTCTTAGATATCGAGCCGGTTAGCAGAGGTGTTCCAATGATAGGTACTGGCAACGTAGGGGGTGTGGTGCTCGACAGGACTTCTGAATTACTAACTTATAGAGGGCAGGTCAGACGTCTGCAGCTTTACTGTTAGGCGACGCCGACGAGCAGAGAAAAAAGCAGGCGGCTTCGTACCCATTCCAGCAGGTCAAAGCAAGATAGCGATCCGTGAGAAAAGTGACACGAGTCTAGGTACTCGCTGCTTCTTCGTCGATCCAACTCAATCTCCAGTCTCAAGATCCAGCATTGTGATTACACCAGATTCCCGTATGCCGCACTCGCAGGCGTCAAGAATGGTATAGATGACACCGATTTTGTTCCATTTAAGCAGCAGAGCATACAGCAAACCATGATTCCATCGGAATTATGTCATCGCGTCGCGGGACGGTAGTTCCTGCTTGCTGTCCAGGCCGAGGAATGTAGATGTGCGGCGCAAAGAACACATTGTGTGATTATGACAGTCTCACACGAGAATAAAGTGCACCATCGTTTCGAGACAAGATGGCCCTTGTGAGGAACAATAGCTTCAATCGAGAATCGACTAGCAATGTCAATGCGTACCCTCTGGCTTTGAACAATGTCTGCTGGATCTATTTCCGGACCTGGATGAGAAGCTCAAGGGGCAAAGAGCCGATTGAATCATCGTACCCAGATCAAGCAGCTGTGAGCGTGTCGCTTCTAGGCGGAGCAATCAGCAGAGGGAATCATCATTGCGATTCAGAGTAGCAACCGGGCACGGAATGAAAGATTTCATTTGGACATGCTCTGTAATCTACAGTACCCCGGCGAACTGCGACCCTGAAAGGGTTGTCTTACAATTTCAATACTTAAATTATGAAGGAGAGGCATCAAAAGCATTCTGTGTCAAACACCCTCCTCGAGTGAGAGACCTGAGAAAAAAAAATTTCAGAAATCGGCCCGAACCGCGATTCGAACGCGGGGCCTCTCGCAGATTAGATTCAAGAACCCAAAGCGAGAATCATACCACTAGACCATCCGGGCTGATTACCATGGTCCCACTGCTTTTGAACGCACCAAGAGGTCAACCTCCCGTGCTGGGCATTCTATCACGTGCTCCCTGCCCTGGACCATCACGTGCATGACATCAGGCGTTCTGAATCGGCCAGTTTTGATTGGTTGACATCCAATGGAGGCAACAGGGTGGTGGACGGCAGCACCGGGGGTAACTTTCAGCTTCCAAAGCAATCAGACTGGGGTTTCTTGTACGAGCTCAGCTTTGTGATCTCCGGGGGGCCTGCGGTCGAAGCCCTACCTCTGTAGCTCATGCTGGGTTGAATCATGGCTCCGAGGACCTTGGGCGGAGGCCGCATTTTGGGGAGCGCAAAGCATCTGTCGACGCCATCTCCGCTCTCCAACGGCCGAGTCCTGTCGCCCTCCGCCAGCAGTGTTTCCTTGGATTCGCAAGCGTCCGCATCCCCATTCCCGTCCGAAGCACAGGACCTCACTTCGCGGATATCGTGGGAGAATGGCGGCACGTCAATATCCGCTTCTTCTGCCGCTGCCAGCAACCAGCTGGCATGTCCCATCTGCAACGAAGAGATGGTGCGAGATCCCTGAGTTGGAGCGTTCTGTCATTTGATGAGTGCTAATGAAGACCCAGGTGACGCTTCTGCAGCTCAATCGGTTCGATTACTCCCGGCCGGCAAGTGCGTGCCTTCCGCTAACCCGACTTGTAGGCATCTCGACGACGCCCATCAGAATCTGGAGGAAACGAGACAAGATGAAGTCAAAGACTGGTTCAAGGCGCAGATGGATAAAGCAAAGCGGTTTCAGCCGCTTGCCGTGCTCAATCAGAAGCTAAAGGGTCTTGATGTGTTCGAGTCAAATGAGAACACCCAGCCCGTACCGGTGGCGTCATCGCGACAGCCAGGCTCTGCAGCGGCAGTGGAATACAGGCCCGTGGATTCTGATGAGGTCGTGACACGGGAACACTGGCAGCAGCGGACCCCGTATAGCGTGTGTTACGAACCCAACTGTGGGAAGCGACTTACTGCAACCAACGGATGCGTCAACTGCAGAAAGTGTGGGCAATTGTTCTGCGAGGAGCACACAATGTATCAGATGAAGTTATCTCGATCAGCGCAGTACGAGCCAGTTCGGGGGCTGTGGTGTCGAGTTTGCGAGACATGCTACAAATCAAGACCGGGGTATAATGACCACAACGGTAGACAGCCCTGTATCATTATGGCTCTGACTTGACATTGTCTGATTGATTTATAGGAGCCACACGAGACCAAACAGATGAGTTCTCGTCGATTCGTAAGGTCAAAATGGACAAGACGTTTCTGGAGGTTTCACGCCTGGAGAAACGATTAACCCGGCTGACACAAGCGCTGGCAAATCTCTCTGCCGAGCAAGTTCAGTCTGATGCCAACAAACGATGGTCCTTGTCTGGTTTACAATCCGATCAACGTCGGACCGTGGAGCAATCCATCGTAACTTGGCAGGACGATGCGGCCGTTTCTCAATGTCCATTTTGTCAACAGGAGTTCACAAGCTACATGTTTCGGAGACACCACTGCAGGACTTGCGGGCGAGTCGTCTGCGGTGATCCTGCGACTGGATGCTCCACTGAAGTAGGATTGACGGTCTTTGGCAGTACGTATGCACCATGGTTACCACGGCTGAAGGCTGAGAGTATGACAGAGTCGGAGAACGCTTCCGAGAAAACTGTGTCAAAGTCAGTCGATGTCGACGTCAGGCTGTGCAAGGATTGCCGAGCAACTTTGTTCAGTCGTCGTGACTTTGAGAATGATAAGATGAAGAAGCGACCAGATGTCAAGGCCTATGAGAATTTGGTGCAATTCGAACGGGGTATCAAACAATTACTTCCCCGCTTTCAGAAATTGTTGGCTGCGTTGCAGTACGTCTGACCTGCCCCTGCGATTAAAATGTACTAATGGTTGGTTCCTTCACAGGGATCCTCATGAGCCCCCGACACCTTCCCAAGTCCATGAAGCTTCAAAAGTGCGTAAACGGCTTATCGACTCCTTCTCGCAATACGACAAGGCGGCTCGACGAATACGGGACTTGTCAACGCAGTCCCCCACGCAAGAGAGGCTGCAGAAGGCAATCTATCAGCGAGCCAGCAATTTCCTCCATCTGCACATGCTACCACTAAAGAGCTTACCGAAACTGCTCAATCACGCTACCCCGAATGGTCGGATCCCGGTGAATGGAGTCGACGCGCCTTCCAGGACAGCAAGTCCAACAGCAGGGTCAGCCCTCGCTTCTATCAAATATCGCAATAGCGCAGGCAACAATGGCAGCAGTCTCAGCGTCACGAGCGACAACAGCAGCGCGATATCTGCCCTCGAGGCCGAGGAGAAGACGTTGCGAGAGCGTCTGATGGTGCTGGAGGAGCAGAAGTTCTTTGTCTCGGAAATGATCGCGGATGCGAACAAGCGACGCAGATTCGACGAAGTGAGCAGCTTGACGCAGAACGTGGAAGATCTAGACCGCGAGATTGACCTTATAAGTGGGAAGCTTGCGCAGTTGGACTTTGAGGGGGTGTACACAGCCACTGCGCCCGGTTGAGGAGATCGGTGTGCGGGTATAGCCATATGGTCTATTTCCTCCGGTCTACATAGGTTATTGTTTTACGTATTTCGCGATGCGGTTTGGATGGCGTTATGGGGAGGGGTATTGGCTATTGAATCCATTCAGCTGCAGATTGATGCATATGTACCGGCGTTAAAGTTGGACTTGGCTTTCGTACATATTGGAAATTGCTGAATACATAATACGTAATTTCACGACATGCAGGATATATTTCATGATGGTCATATCAACATGTCTGTCAAAAAAAATCATGAACGACCCGAAATGCAGACACCCTTGATCGTCATCATCAAGGTCTACATTTATAACAGAAGATAAGAGGAGATCCGAGAGCGAAGCGAGCCTACTCCGCACCCTTCTTCTCCTCCTGCAACGCCTTCACCATCTCCGTCAGGACCCTCACTTGCTCCTTCAACTCACGAATCTCGGCCACCGCAGCCGAAACCTGGACGTTCGGTTTCGTGTCCTGGACGAGGCGGATCCACTCGTGTTCCTCCGACGGCACGCTTCCTCCTCCGATGGCGTCATCGGTAGGTGGCGTTGCAGACGGCGACGACGATGATGTCAAACCAGGAAGATCCATGTTGACCTCGGCGGCCAGCTCCTCCCATTCGTGGTCGATGTTGTCGTCGGCCTCGCCGCGGCGGCGGTTCCAGCGGATGCGGCGGGCGTCGCGCGTCTCAATGGCCGCGGTGATGAGGAGCAGTGGGAAGTAAATGATACCCATAACATAGTGGTTGAGACGTTCGTATCGGTGCGCCGGCATCCACCATTCGAAGGGGAGGATCAAGAAGATGATTTCTATCAGGTTGAAGGCTAAAATTCGGCGTATTAGGACGGCATGCACCACTCTCAGGGGATTCTGAGGAACAACTTACGCGGAATGAAGACGTTTTCGTCCGGTGCTCGGACGTATTGCAACGTGCGCTGGGCGAAGAGCGCCATGTACTCGTCGTCGGCGTTGCCGGAGATATCCTCATAGGAGCTGTTATATAGAGCAATGAGGATGTTCAGAAGGACTGGCGGTTGTTAGACCGGAAGATGTCCTCCGTGGATCATCAAGAAAGAGAGGACTCACTCAGCATGACCACGAAATTGAATAAGTAGTACAGTACGAGCCCAAAGGGAGGCGCAAAGTCCTCAAAAACCTCAAAGTCCGGACTCTGCATGACACTGTTGGCCATGCCCTTGATGATCTTCGTCGTGATGGGGACACCAAAGTCCGTCTGGTCCATGCCGACAAAGGCCTGCAGGAACCCGACGAGGACGAAGAAGAGCAAAGCAAAGAAGATGATACTCTCTTTCATCATCACCTTGAGCACGACGAGCATGGCTCCGAAGAAGCGGAACGTGTCCAGGAACAGCATCAGGCGCATCCAGAACATTGGGGCCGTAAAGGCTAGGAAGTTGTAGCTGAGCTGGTTGAAGTAGCGACGTTTTTCGTCGTCGGCGTCCGGAGAATGGGCGAGGGCAACCATGCGGAGGACGAACGACACCGCCAGGAGCGTGTAGAGCGTCAAGTTGAAGGCGTTCCAGAAACCAAAGTAGAAGCGGCCGACTTTCCAGAACTTGCCGATCTCGTCGCAGATGTAGGAGAGGGTCATGGTGTATAGGATTCCTTCGGCCAGGTCAATGTCACCTTCGGGATTGACCGAGTTGATTGCCACCGTGTAGAGACCAAGATACAGGAAAGAAAAGAAAACCAGCAGGGCATTTTGGTACATTGGCACTCGCATCCGGTCCGGGTTGAAATGCGCCCAGTAGCTGGTGTTCACCTTGTCCTTGTACTCAACAAACCTCAACGGATCCAAGTCGTCCTGGCACACCCAACCGCGCCAGAGATATCTAATGCATTTTTGATACCCAGAGGATCCAATGACCCTCAGGGCGTGCATGTCGACGGCGCGCTCGATGACGTTGACCGGGACTGAGTCCTCGCTGTTGCGATAGATCGAGTAGCGCTTCAACAGCGCCTCCTTCATCAGCCACTCTTCATCTTCTTCGGTCTCGATTCTAAGCAGATGACTATCAGCTCCTGCGCGGCATCCAATGTGTCGAAAGAGTTGTCATACAGTTGCTTGGCAATCACCTCACACGCCAGAGCGCGGCATTCATGGAGATCCGTGTCCCAGAGCTCCACCTGACCCTGGTGTTGAAACCATCTCTTACAAACAAGCAAGCCGAAGATGACAGCACCCCTGTATTCTGTGCCGCCAGCTTCTTTTGCCGTCCTGATCACATCCTTGGTCACTACGCTGCTATTTGGGTGAGTGATCTCGGACGGATCCAGTTCACAGGGAATGACCTGCTCGATCTGATACTTGAGGCGCAGGCACACCTTTGTCACCTCCTTTGAGGGATGGCTACCCTGGATCTCGTCATCGTGATAAGCGGGCAGCACTGGTAGAACTCCAAGTTAGTCCAAGCATTTAGTTATTGATTGTACGAAGAAACCTCTATCTCCACGTACATCGCCGCCTCTCCTCGGGAAAGCGGCCCGCGGTCTGCCGTCGTCTGTCGAAAAGCGTATCCCAGACTCCCATTGTGTCTGGAACTCAGGATTCGAGATTCGAATGAGAGAACCAAAGGGGAGGGAATGTGCGGAATCAATGATCTTGAACGCGGTCCAGCAGCATTCCCTGTGCGGGGCCGTTGGCTGAGTTCTCCGTACCTCCAATTGTGCAAAGAGTATAATGTACTTTGGAAGGTTAACCTAAAATCGGGGTTCCAGGTGGCTGGCTGGGAATTCCACATGTTTGAGTAGCTTACGCCTACTGGCTACGAACTCTTCTCATGAAAATGAAATGTCTATCCAAGGTCACATGATGCCATTAACGTCAGAGTTCAGACAGACGGCCAGAGGCACAGCACGTAAGTATTTTTGATTCCAGGCAAGTCAGCAAACCACTCTATCCTGGTATGTACCATCAGCTCATTACATCAAGCGCAGCACCTGGTGCTCCAGAAGAATCAGAAAGATATGCCAGCCCATCATGGGAAACCCTGCCTCCGATCCACTTTATAATGCTCAATGTTGGGCGACGTGAAAGCGAAGCCTCTGTCTCTCTAAACCCTGAACTCTCGCTTTTTTGTTCGCCACCGCTTCTGCTTCTATGATACATCCCAAACTGAGATGGCCCCCTCCTGCGGTATGGTGCCCTCTACGTCGAGAGGCTTACTCGGGGACTCCCTCGTCGCTCTCCGATTGGCTGTCGTCTCCACTGACTTCCATGTTCTCGCGTTCCCGCTTGTCCATCAGGGCCTGAAGCTCGGCGTCATCGTGCTCTGTGACGGCCTTAGGCGCCATCTTCACAGTAAGGCCACCACCCGCTGCCTTGATCCTTGCCTCAATACTTTGGATCGCTTCTTCCAGGAGCTTGATCCCGTTGTTCTTATCCAAGGTTTGGCTGGTCAGGACGTAGAGCGGCGGAGACACCAGCTTGACTTTGAT
This sequence comes from Thermomyces dupontii, assembly GCF_041956625.1. NCBI lineage: Eukaryota > Fungi > Ascomycota > Eurotiomycetes > Eurotiales > Trichocomaceae > Thermomyces > Thermomyces dupontii. Next base: position 1,138,045 of record NW_027192311.1, on the reverse strand, counting down.
TTGCGTCTCCGGAGTGTTCTTTTCCTCGGCGGCGCGCAGCGCATCTTTGACGGCGTCAATCCCGTCGTACCCGAAGCAGGTCACCTCGACATCGGCTCGAACTTTTGTCGGATTGGGAGTCAACTTTTTGCTGATATATTGTAGCAGCTCTTGTTTGACTGGCTCGCTCGGGAAGGTGACGTCGTTCCACACGCTAGGGTTACTGATATATGTTAGTGAATAGAGACCATCAATGCTGTATCGGACCGTCTTACGTGATAGACAGCTTGAATGCATCGTAAGAGTGACCGTAGATTCGGTTCAGCGGCCACCCGATGTTCTTGTATAGCTCTTCAAGTGGCGTCTGGGTCTTCTCTGCCACATGGCGCAGGATCGAATGGACTGCTTTGCTTTTGTTGTACCGTTCCTCACACTTGACGACATCCTCGGGCGACACGCGACGCTTCGACAGATCGATATAGCCTGGTAAGGTCAGAGGCAGAGTCATGCTTCAGGCTTCACCACATCGAGCTCACCTTTCTCCTTGTCCACACGGAGAACGACGACGACTTCATTTCTCCCGATTCGAATGAGTTTTTGGATACTTCGGATACGTCTTCGCGACAGCTCGGACAGAAGGATCATGCCATCAATATTGTCATATTCCAGCAATTTGACATAGGCGCCCATGTCTGCGATCTGTCGATTGTACATCAGCTCGGTTCGAGAAACCCGTGAACAGAGCACAATACCTGCTTCACATTGACCATAACATAGCTATCCACCTCGGGATACTTCTCTTCGTAGAAGCGACAGTTCGTCAACGACATTTTGGCGGGGTTGCGCCTTGCGCTAGGCGGAGCGTAAGAACTGATAAATAGGTCGACAGAAAAGAAAACAGTCCCTTTCCACCTGATCGAATACTCTGAAATCTTATCCTGGGACAGTCCGCGCGAGGTTATCGTGCGCTGGTTGAGTCGTAAGACCTTTTCAAGACCGTCGGCGATAGAATCAGATTACTTTGTGGAGGGCTGTCAGCGGACAGAAATTGTCGGATCTTTGCCCCAAGAGTGGTTCAACAGCCAATAGTAGGGCTGACGTCACGTGTGAAGCTGCCGACTAGTACTTAGGGGTTGCGAAGGGCGAGTCTCCCACCGCCTTCGTTCTTGACGAACATCTCAACATATCCTTTTTCCAACCTCACCAAAAGAATGATATATTTATTATATTATTGTCAAGGTTTTACTGGGCCTTGAGACGGAGGGAAGCAGGTGGATTCCTTAAAAAAATAGAGTGTCAATCAAGTTACCAACCGACGCTCGTCCTCTGCCCTTATCGCGATTTGGTGGATGGAGTGATCAGTTTGTCTCAGGTAGTCGATTGATTCCTGCGTACATATATAGAGCTGGGATCTCCCAGGAGATCCGGAAACCAGATCGTCATAAGATCTTTTGAAATAGTAGTTACAGAGTACCAAGCTCAGATGTTCCATGCATGTGGAAGGACAACTACATTACATTACTCCGTACAGAACTGCTGAATGAAGAAGCAAGATGACTAAGCCTTGTCGTTGGGCTCTTCATTTGGCAAATAGCAGCGTCATCGAGGAGCGGATCTTTAGCACGAATACCCTCGAACTGGAAGAGATCCCAGGTTTTATGACATCTACAATATGACTGCACAAACAGAAATTTTCGAGCTGTACTCCATACGTCGGTTAAGGAATGTCGGCATTTTAAGCGTCCCAAGGCTGACCCGTGCATGATGGATCAGGCCTGGGCCCAGTGCCGCCAGCTGGATCATCGAAGTCTTCATACCCGATTCGTTCAGTCTCGATGGGCCAATATAACCTCTTGTTTCATAAAAACGTCACTTTCCTTGCCATTTACCATCTTTCAGATTTGTGATCAAGCGGATAATCGACTCCGCGGCCATGTCGCCAGAGAATTCTCCTCGACCGGACGAGAAGCCGTCGCTGCGTGACCGAATCGTCGGGATCTTCAGCTCCTCTACTTCCCCAAGAATATCGGGAAACACCGGCGATAGACTCGAGCGTTCAGAAGATGGAGGTGTGCCAGGACTGGGCCGAGATATGCGAGATGAGCGAACCCGATTACTCGCCAGTGATCATGAAAGCTCGCATGGGGGACAGAGGAGTTCCGGCCATGGCACGTTCTCGCCACGGCCGGAGCATTCTGAGGCAGGGCTTCCCGGGAGCGGATTTCGCTCAGGTTCACAAACGCCGCGAGTTCTGCCCTCTGGTTTCCGAACACCGATACTCGACGGGCCGTCAGTGACGAACAGACTGGCGACGGAGATAGGGGTGAAGAACCGTTCAGCCATGTATGTCAGATATCTAGATCCTATCTGTACTTGTTCGCTTACACAATCGGTAACAGGTATCTATCGTACTATGTTCCATTTATGAATTGGATCACGCAATACAGGTGGTCCTTTGTTCGAGGGGACTTTATTGGAGCTTTGACCGTTGCTTCGTTTTACATTCCTATGGCTCTATCAATGGCAGAGAATCTCGCACATGCACCGCCCATCCACGGACTGTATTCATTTGTTATCATGCCATTGGTGTATGCCATCTTCGGTAGCAGTACCCAACTTATTGTCGGGCCGGAGGCTGCCGTTTCGCTTCTTGTTGGTGCAGTCGTCAAAGCGAATGTTGAACAGGGAAGCTCGAGCGAAGATGATGATACAGCCCATGCTGAGGTGGTCGGTGTTGTCACCACCTTAGTAGGGACGTTCATATTGATCGCAGGGTTGACCCGGCTAGGATTCCTGGATAACGTTCTCGGTCGACCCTTTTTGCGCGGGTTCATTACTGCTATCGGAGTTGTGATTTTTGTTGACCAACTCATTCCGGAATTGGGGCTGGCTGACGTGGCCAAAGGTGTTAATCACCTCAGTACGGTTGGGAAGGTCATTTATCTCATCAGAAATCTAGACCGTGCTCACAAACTGACGACCATTGTGTCGTTTGCCAGTATTGGCATTATCTTGTTTTTCAGGTATGATATTGAAACCCTCAATGGTGGCCAGAGCTCGGATTGACTATAATCTCGAGATAGGACACTGAAACAGAAGCTGGAGAGTCGATTCCCGCAGGTTGCATATTTTCCCGATAGATTGTTGGTGGTGGTCATGTCGGCCATCCTGACGTGGAAGCTGGGCTGGCACCATCAGGGCCTCGATATCTTAGGCCCGGTCAAGCCTGGTCCCGGAGATGGGAATTCTCTGTTTCAGTTTCGATGGCCGATCAAACCCAGCAATATGAAGCTAATCAGGTCTGCAATGAGCACATCGTTCATCATCGCGGTGCTTGGCTTCTTTGAATCCTCAGTCGCAGCCAAAGGCATGGGGGATGGCACATCAACCGGCATCAACAAAGCTCCAGTCTCCGCCAATCGCGAGATGATCGCCTTGGGGGTGGGCAACCTGGTCAGTGGCTGCTTCATGGCGCTACCATCCTTTGGTGGTTACGGCCGAAGCAAGGTCAACGCAACTGCCGGAGCACGGACCCAGATGAGCAGCGTCTTTCTGAGCCTCATCACGTTGATTGTAACCATCTTCCTTTTGCCATACTTGTACTATCTTCCTGTGAGTACCCATTTGCTGCGAAGTGGCCATGCATTACATTGACGAACAGCGCAGAGAGCGGTGCTATCCGCAATGATATCCGTGGTCGCATACACATTGGTCGAGGAACTACCGCACGATTTACTCTTCTTTATCCGAGTCCGGGGCTGGTCTGAGTTGATTTTGATGTTTCTGATTTTCGTGGCGACGATCTTCTACTCGCTTACTCTCGGCATGGCCCTGGGCTGTGGTCTATCGGTTCTCAGCGTCATCCGCCACTCCACGCAGCCGCGGATCCAAATCCTAGGCAAGGTATCAGGCACATCCAACCAGTTCGAGAACGCAGAGTTGCACCCCGAGAAGGTCGAATTCATCGAAGGCTGCCTTATTGTCAAGATCCCGGAGCCGTTGACCTTTGCGAACACTGGCGACCTGAAGAACCGCCTTCGCCGTCTCGAGTTTTACGGCACCAATCGCGCTCATCCGTCGCTACCCCGTGTCCGTGCAGAAAGCGATAAGAATGTCATCTTTGACGTCCACAGCGTGACTTCCATTGATGCCTCCGGTACTCAGGTTCTGCTCGAGATTGTTGATGGGTACGTCTCCCGCGGCGTGCGGGTCTTTTTCTGTCGACTGCCGTCTCTTGATGACGAGGTCTTCCGAATGTTCCATCGTGCTGGCATCATCGACAAATGCGGTGGCCTTCGGCATTTCGTATCCAGCGTCGAAGAAGCACTGCGTCTGACGGAACTGGAGGATATCGGGGATGATACATGTAATTCCCGCAATCCATAGTTTTTCTATGTCCTTGGATATCTCCTTGATTTGATTTGGGAGTACGATTTTGGGGATTGGATGATGCATTTGTCGGCGTGGGTTGTGCATGACCGGATTGCATGCGATCATGACCAGTTTTGATCAGCGGAATGTCAATATAGCTCTAGATTATGCGCAATGATCAACACGTGGTTTGGTTGACGCGCAGGAGAGGACACCGTAGTCGGTGTCTGTAGGACTGTAGCAAGGTGGTTAGTGCTTCTGTCCTTGCCAACAAGCATCGGAGAACACCCGGAGAGTGAAGAGGCCTGCCAATGTTCTTGATAATGGACTCCAAAAAGTTCTAGGGAACATCCATGAATGCGAACGGGCGTGAGGGAGAGAGCTCAAGGAGGCATGTCTTCAACCCCTGCAGCCCTCTGTACCCATGTCTCCAGGATCATTTCATTCGGTTCGGGAGTGAGTCGGCCGGCCATGATAGGCTGCTCACTCGCAGAGCCATCGATAGCGGCCAGCTTGATTCTGCCATCGATGCTGAGTGCAAAGGCGGAGCAGGAGGCCTTGCTCATCCAGACATGTTTGATGACATCATTTTCACGACCAGCCTCGGTGATATTGCGGGATAGATTCACGGTCATCGCAAGATGTTGGTTGAGATATCGCGCCAGCGCACCTAGGAACCCGGACGACGAGTGAACATCAGATTCCAGTGCGAAAGTCGCGACCGTCTCCCGTGGTAGATACAAATCTCCCGACCGGAGGGAGCGCGAGATATCCGGATTGAAGGAGAGGGTTACATGCATGTCCTTTATCACGGACTCGACGATTTCGCGCTTCATCGCCGCCTCGTGAGACGCATTGGTGCCGGCGGCCGCAAGAACCGAAGACACGTACTTCTCGAGGGTCGCGCAGAGGAAAGCGGAGGGCAAGCGCAGTTGCGAACAATAAGCGTCAAAGTTGGTGGACAGGAACTGCACGAGACTGTCTCGTAGCGCATTGGGCATCCGGGTGAGGAGAAGAGGGAGATGAGTCGAGGAAATGGAGGACGCGCGGCGCCTGTTTTCGTTGTAACCGACCGCACTGGTCAGAAGCGCGGCTTTGTAGATCACGTTTTCGTACTCGATACGAATTAGGATGCCCATGATATCGTTCATGGAATGGACATCGTCCTCTTCGTCCAAGTCTGGGTGATCACGCGCAAAGCTCCAGGTCGGAATCACATCCCATCGACAGCCGACCAATGTGCCCGCCCGGGCCAGGGCGTCTCCGGGTGTTGTCAATGTCGAGTTGCTCAACTGCAGACCGCGTAGAACCTGGCCGGCGAGCGTATTGTATAGGCGTTTCGCGTATTTCTTCAGCGCGTCGGGGTCATTGAGGAAGGTGGGCTCGCCGTCATGGTGGAGGGGAGACAGACGATACGCACTCCACGATGTATTCAGCAAATGGCCTGGAGATGCGTTCGGCATTCTGGTACGTCGACGGTCGGTGGTTGATTTGTCGAGAGTTCATATCAAAGGACCTCATGTTGGGATGTTGGAAGTGTTTGGGACGACAAAACAGTGCAAACATGATCAATATCTTGGCGCGATAAAGTTCCCTGACTAATGAAAGGCTAACCCAATCAGGTTAGTGTAGTATCTCGACTCAGACAGCTGCAAGGGCACCAATCACCAGTCATGACAATGCCAGAGACTATTCCGAAATTAGCAAAGACCTTGTCTCCAATTACGCAGTCGTCTCCGGGCTCGCCGGCTTTCGATCATGATACACCCTACCGAGACGTGCTCAGCGGCAACATGGCCAGCTCCTCCTGTCTTCTAGCTCCAAGCAACTCTCGTGCATCTCTGCTGTTCTCGATGGTTCTCAGAGATACATGATGCAGTTTCTCTTCGCGTCGAAATGGAAGAAAGGAAATATCGCTAATAAATCTCAAGAGAAAGCGAAAGGGTGTAAACACCGAGGGGTTCGGTCCAAGTACGTCATGAATCTCCCCGTTTAGGTGCGGACTCCAGCTCATGATATCCTCCTTCAGAGATGGGAATCCGGAGACGTTCGTGCACACGCCTTCGTCGTCTTGTTGGGATCGCCTTCCCGTCGAGATCCAAGTCAAGATCTTTGCCCTTTGCAGCATCCACGATCTGCTTCCCTTGAAGCTCGTTTGTCGCGCCTTCCACGAAGTCCTCACCGTACACGAGCAGTCCATAGCTCGCCAGTATCTCCGGCGTCGCCGCCACGGAACATTACCGTCCACAATCAGCAAAGAGAGGACTTACACCCGGAACCCTGAGGACGATGTCGTTCTGCTTTCGGACCTGTTCCCTCCCAAGTCCAGCGCCAAGGGTGGTTACCTCTACACCTTTCGATACTTGCATAGTCTACGGCGGAAACAATATGTGTGCACGCGACTCTGTCACTACCTTGCCAACCGTGTCATGGATCGGTTTTTGAATACCCAGCAGCTCTGGGTTAAGGCGCATTTTCCGTCCAAAGCTGAACGGAACTCGATCTTTGAGCGTGGGACCATCAATCTCCAGTACAACCTTGTCCCTCTATCGTAAGGATGCATGTGTGTTTCTTGATCATCGGGATACTGACTGCTTAGGGTAGGTATTGCATGCTCTACTTTCTGGAGACATATGCATTGGCTCGCAAGGAACATACCAATTCCCTCCTGCGACATTACGAGGCCGGCCGACTTCCTGTTCCAATTCCCCTACATGTCCGACGGACCATGTACGCGGAGCTGCAGGCCCGTATCTTGCAATCTCCACCCTTCACCGATACGCCGACTTTGATTGCAACCCATCATTGCATGCATCTCTTGGTTTCCTACCTTCGACATACCATTCCTCCTGACGACCACGGCCCAGCGGATGATCATTGGATTGGAGCTCTTCTCACAATCTCTGGACTCGGTCGAATCGTGGATTTCTTTTCCGCCGAAATCGGCGACGGGGGAAATCCACGTTCCCAACGGCGAGACTTTATGACGCGATTCCAGAGCGATATCATACTCAATGAGAGGGAAGAGATGAACCCACATATCTACGAGCGAGTTCCAGAGGGCCAGTACCATTACCCATCGCCAGCAGAGGTCTGGTTCGATGTTGCCAGTCAGGAACTCCGCAGAAGAAACGCCATTCCCCACGACGCCGAAAATTTCTCGGTCTGGAATGGGATGCCGGTGCTCATTGGATGCGAGCATTGCCGACCGGCATTTGGCTGGAAGGCTTAAATCGGCTGCAGGGAACCACGAGGCCTGAAATCATCCGCCTTTCCTTTGAGACGACGTCATGACTCTCACGACGATACGCTATGCATGTGATCTTATGTCTTTTTTGTGTCTTCTAGATATCCGGTTGGATTAGGTAGTTTGGCGAAACAATGGGAGTTCTGGTTTTTGTTTAAGGTTGATGGCGGGTCGTTTCGGGGCAAGCACTGCTCATGTACTCCTTCCTCAAGTGTTTCAAGAACGTGCTTCGAAGAAATGCATTTAGAACGCCCGTAAGGAACATGGCAGCATGAGGATGAATATGCCGAGAAAAAGAAACCCGAGAGACCGGGCCTCATCGTGAAAATTGAGGGCCATACAGCGACCAAATGTCCTCAACGGAAACCCTGCTTGACCAAAGATGGCGGCTGGATAATGCTACCATCGTCGTCTAGAGTGACCGGGCCAAAATAGTCTGTGAACAACTGGACGAGAAATTTCTTGGAGAGTTCCATATGCACGCCCGGAAGGGTCTTGAACTCCAGCTTCCCCCATTCATCCAGTTCACGAAGACCGAGCCAATCCTCCTTGTAGATCTGCCGGTCTCGCAGCTCGGTGACGTTGCGCGTCGTTTCGTTGAATTCGGCAAACCAAGCAGTCTCCTTGGGGTACACGGTTTCGTCATTCTCAAACATGTACATCACAAACTTGTTCAAGCTCGTCAGTCTGGCCTTGTAGTCAGGGTTCTTGAGTGTGCGCTCGTTGTTTATATCCGCCAAGAAGTTGCTGTGCTCTAGATACGACTCCAGGTCCTCCGGGTCGCGGAAGTACTGCGCCGGCACGACCCGTGACTGCGCGAGGTGGGACCATGTCCCCAGCCGCAGGAGGGCTTCCGCCCCTCGGCAAACCCAGTCGCCGGTCGTGGCGCAGGCCTGGTACTTTGCGATGCCATTGTGTTGGCTGCCGACGGTGACGAGATTGCGAACGGGTGGGTTATTGCAGCGCTCGATGTAGCCGCGCAAGAACTGTCCGCCCTGCGAGAAACCGAGAGCGTTCACGGCCGGTGCGGTGCTCAGGATCGGTTCCGATGCCAACTGCTCGCAGACGAAGGCGATCTGCTCCGTGACATTGCCCAGGAACGTGGCCTGGCGATCTCCGCTCTCTGAATCATCCAGGCGGATCGCGTAAACGTAAGTTCCTGGATTGACTTCCTCCGCCAGAGCGGCCACTTCTTTCATGCCCTCTGAAAGATAGCTATCTCCCAGTCCATGCCAGATCACGAGAGGCAAGGGCCTTGTCTCTGATGCCGTTGAGGCGGAGTCCTTCGAGAAAGGTTGAGACCATGGAGGAAGGACTAACGCAGATGCAAAGGCCGGGAGCAAAGACGTTACTATCCGGAGAGCGAACATGATTGTGATGCTGAGCGCATTTGGAATGTGATGAATGTTAGTCGAACCTGGATTCGGGGGAGTCTGGGGGTTCGAGGAGCTCCAACCTCCTCATCTGACATACATCCAGGCATCGATCTAATCAATCGGCACTAACTGACCGACTATTCCAAATTGGGCTTTCTCCACCAAGTATATGTATGAATACTCGTACACTAAGCTTATCAAAGGTTAGTTAACTGAGCTTCTTATGATTATCCATTTCAGGGCCCAGGGTCAAGATCTTTACCTACGCCAGTTGACAGTCGTAAAAGTACAATCGGGTCATCTGAACATCTCCATTATCTCCTAGAATCGGTCGCCCATAGACTCCAAGTGCTTGAGAATTTGGAATTGTCGACAATGGCTAAGATGCTTCTCCAGGAACTACTCTCATGATAAATCTAAGTTATCTACTCCGTATTTCCTGATGTTAAAAGCTTCGCAACGAAACTGGCAGCAGGGACATGCTGCAATTTGTTGTGTTCAGACCATCGACCAGCAGTCATCAACTACTCATAACATAGTCGCTATTAGTTTCTCGAATGTTGAGAGGAGAAAAATAGTATGAAATTGTCCGACACAAAATCCTAGAAAGCATTTCAATAGACGCCTAATGTTCCGCGTGCAGGGAACGGAATCGAAACGGCGAGGTTTCTGAAGTACGAAAAGAAGATGGAGTTGCAACCAGAGCATTATTGTAAGCTGACGGTGTCATGGGAGTTCGTTGTGTATATGACATAGTAGTTGTATTTCGGTGGATTTTGATTGCGAAAGGGTATGACTCGGAAGTAGGACTCTGTTCGAGTTCCTGACGTGAATTCTCGGAAGGTTCGCCGAAATATGCGTCTGATGATTTCCTGGATTCTCCGTTGCGTCTCTGATAGTAATGGTCTTGAATATGAAACGAGGAGGGACACCAGGTTTGAAGTGGCCTTGCGGTAGATTGTGGTGATATTCGCTTCCCAAAAATCACCAGTGGTGACCGAGCATTGGTTTCCTGGCTCGCTGGTCCCCATTGTTTTGACATCTTTGCAGCTTGTCCCGGACTGTCTGGGTTGTTCCATTGAAGGACAGATGAAACACTCCTTCTACCGAGCATATCTGTTGATTCGAAGACTGGAGAAACATCTGACCTGTTATCATCCGTTTTCCGCGAGCAAGGATTGCATATGGCCAAATCTCCGAACTCTGAATTGTGGCTATCCATGAAAGCTGAACGTTTTCGATTTGCCTTCATCTGTTCCTCAAGTATCTGATCGTCTAGTGTGAATCTATTGCGCGCCTGTAGTTGATTGTCAGGGGACAGAACAGTAGCATTGCGGTCTTCATATTCATGTACTGTGACCGAGCTCCCGCAATCCTCAGTGAGACTGAATTCATGCAAAACAAGTCCATCATGTTCAGTACGATCTGCAAAGTCGTCGTGAAACAGCCACAAATCTCCACTGTCAACATTCCACGAGGACGACTCCAGCAGCTGCCCGCTCTCCGCACCATCAACATCAAGCAGCATCGAACCAGGAGATTTATGTCTAGTATGTAAGGGACCTTCTGAAGCCCATTGACTGCCATGAGATTGAGTTGTGTTTGAGCATTTGGAAGGGCTCACGGCAGACTGTCGATCGAGAACTGTATTGCGAGTCTTTGTCCCATGTGACACCTTTCTCCTTCTCCCTATCATGTTCTTTTCATCGAATCTTGGAAATCGCATGTGTAAAGGCCTAGATATGGACAATCCGACCCAATCACCTTTCTGGAGAAGACTCCGCTTGATGTCCTCAAGTTGCGATGTATTCTTTGGCGAGAACTGAGTCAAACGCATCAGTATCACTTCAACAACGGGCAACATGATCACTTTACATGAAGATCCTCTTGCCTGGATCTGCGCCTATTCACACGATGGCGCACTATGGGCGGCCGACTACCCGGCTGAGTGGAGCCATGAGATGAGACACTGTTATCAATCGTCACTGATGCTTTTTCGACAAATCCAGATTTCGGCTCCTGCGTTGAATACAATTGGTTCAGCTGTTCTTTCGGAGGAGAAACAAGGCCGGAGCCAGCAAGTCGCGCTGCTGCTTGTCGTCTCTTCAGACGAGCTTTGGCAAAATGGTCTCTCTGCAACCTGACCAGCGAATTAGGTCGGGCACGAGATTGAAGCCGAAGACGACCTCCTGTCCAGTTCATTGTGCTTGATAGTACAGTACTCAGACTGCAATGTATCGTTGCTACTACACTCCCTGGATGACAAAGTCATCAACTTTTGGGTTGTAGAAGGGAAGGAGCTGAGGCACCTTCCGTCTCTGGTTGTATTTGGTGGTTCTTCTTGTCAGGTACCACTAGAACTCGATAAGCCGGCTATTCTTGACAATTGCACCGATACTTGATACGGCAGTAGCTAATACAAGCTCTATGAAAGTGAGCTCGAGTACAATGAAGCCTATCTTCATACTATTTCTCAACTAGCTTTCTTTAGTGATGTTTTTTTTTGTCATTCCTCGTTTATACTTAGTACTTAAGTATGTTGAGTGCAGTACGGAGTACTTCCAGGCAAAGTGTAAGTCTAGGGCTGATCCTCCACGTGACTTCTCGGGTTAAATCGGCATCCGGTCAACCTCGCTCAATTGTCGCAAATTTTTCCCGCTTCAATTCCATCTCATGATCGCTGTTGTTCTCTGGACGTACCTACTGTACTACGAGTATGGAGCTCTCTGTGCACACTCCGATCTCTCGATGAATCAAACCACTGCTGAAGGTTAGTTGTCACTTCCTGCTCTAGTCATTGACGTCGATTGTTGGCACCCTTCTGCCATGATGAGCGACTATTCAAAGCATAGTTCACCTGAAGTCGGCATGACTCTTGAACGACAATCCAAAACCATCTTTCACCGCTCTTTCTGATTGCCTTGCGTCTCAGTCATTTCTGATTATTTTCATCTGTTCTCCGTCTTCGTGCTGGCTAACGGTCGGATTCATGATTCAGATCAACCAGGTTCTGTGGCAGTTGCTGGCCAACGTGGCAAGTCATGTTCCCTACAGCGCATTCTGTAACAGTATCGCCCCGTGTTCTCATCCTCGTAATCCGCACGCTGCGGTCGCTGGAGCCAACGCGTCTGAGCTCCGAAATTCTCTTATCATGGTTGTTGCTTCATGTCATAGACTTGCACGGATGACTGCACGATTCAGGAGTACGAGTTGACAGGTAATGATCTTATCTGCATTCCATCCTTGATTCCTCATTGACAGGTCGAATCAGACCTCGTCATCCAACTGAACCTTCTTTTCGCTTCCATCCTCATGCGTCATCCCCTTAGGCTTTGCATCACAGCTGCAGCATCTGGTCCAGTAGGCTGTAGAGTCACAGACAGTCGGACTGCTCCGCTTCCAGATGATTTGTCGCCCCTCATCGATCATGACCATCACATGCTGCGCTTTTCCGACTTCAGTCAGTCGCGCACTTGCAGTGATTTCAATTCGGACGCAGTTGATTCGTAAGCTCACACTCTTGAGGCTTTGGCCCTCACCACTGAAACTGCAGTGAGTGGCCATCAAAGCGTTGCGTGCAAATCCACCTGCTGAGTTGGCAGTCGACGGTGGGATGAAAAGATTGGTCGGGGATGTCGGAGGAAGGAGCGACTGCTGCAGCCAAATCACACCATCACTGCATGCCAAGACTTGTTTTCGGATGCGCTGGTCCACTCCCTCCACTGGGACTCGGGCCGCTCCTTCCACTTGCCGCTTAGCCTTGCCAGCAGAGAGAATCCCCCTTCCCCCCTCCTTCCTCCAGCGCGGGCCAGCATTAAAGCCCAACACTCCCCCCCCTTCGCTCCAATCTGTTTTCTGCTTCTTCAATATCACGCTCTGTCTGGATACCCAATTCTGCACTTCTCTTGTACAATTCTGTCGTCCTTGTTGTTGTCGGTGTGCAGCATAGGCTTTGATCTGCCTACGACAAAATCACTCAACTGAACGACCCCTAGGATTCGCTCTATACTGAATCCCGTTGGATTGACCATACGGATACCTGTTGTTCCAGTTGGAATCCCGCCCCATCTCCTAGGAAAGGATTTTCTTGCCTTTTGGTTTCTTTTTTCGCTTTGCCTTTTTTTGCCCCAGGATTGAAGAATTGTGACTCGACACTACAAATATCAGGTAGCCCCAGTCCCTTTCCTTGCTTTCCTTTTATATTGCTCTTTTTTTTTTATTGTTTGTTTGGCGTCGCATTCTGGACCTGTACTGGACATTCATGAGAGGCCTATGTCAAGACTGCCCGGATTCAGGACCCTTGATCATCACCCACTGGAGCTTGGAATACCCTGAGGACCGTCGGCCATTTCAACTCCTCCCGGATACCCCTAGGACACTTGCTTGGGACCTCTCTCGGCAACCGCCGAGAGGCCAATGGCGATAGGTCTCGAGAGCTTGATGTTGGCTTCTCGAAGACCCGTCGCTCGTCTCGGAAGATTGTCTGGACTTGATTGTGAATTGGCACAGTTTGTTCGCTCATCATGGATGTTACCCAAAGACCTTGACCTAAGACCTGGATAAATGGCCAGCCTGGAGAATGGACCGTGGATTATACCTTGGGCCCGGGAGATATGATACCTCAAGGACCGTTTACTTGCTTCCTTCCCTTTTATGACCCAAGATTATGGATACCCATTTCTGTTTACTAACCCGGAGTTACGTTATTTGACTCGGTTGACAACCCTGTATGATGTTGCAGTGGTTGTTGATCGCTGGATCGACTGAAGGCCTTAGAATCAGAACCGTGAAATTCTCTGGATCCAAGGATTGATTGTTCTGCTGGAGCCTTGTTACCCCGTACTAGGATTACCCTCTGGAGTCCACCTATTTCCTTGGTTATGGATAATGATATCCCGGTTGAACTCCCAGGATTAAGCCCTCCCGGACTCATGGAGAAGTGCTGTTTAACTGGACCTGATGATAGCCCGGATCATACTTCCCAAGGATCACTACTTCATACAGCAGCTTGAATGGTTAGCTCATCTTGATCAAGATACCCCAAAGAAACGCGTCTCATGACTAACAAAAGCTAGGCCTTAGCGAATTTCCTGGACAGACCTGAAGCGACGTTTTTTTTTTTTTTTCGTTGTTTTGTTGTTGTTTTGTCTGAGTTCTTGATCCTGCTCTTCGGTCCATCGCGCGGTATACTAACTTTTGATCTCGGCTTAGTGCACAAAACTGGAGCCAGGCCAGCTTCCTCTTGGTTTTCCAAATACCCCCCCAGGATGTGCACAGTAGTCAAAATGGAGTCGGGGAATGTTGTCTCCCTTTCCCAACAACCATCGCAGCCAATGGGCCAAAGCTCAGGGCCAAGACAAGGCAATACCTTCCAGACCATGGCCAACATCTCCAGGGCAGCCCAGGATGATGAGATGTCTACCCAGGACGGCTTCTCATATTCTTCCAGTCTCCAGAGTTCCCATGACATGGACCAGTGGACATTAAGCGCTCCGGGATCCATGGAATCAAGTCCGGTTATGCCTCAACCAAAGACTCCCGAGGTGCAAATGGTGCCATACTCGTTTTCACATCAGTCCATGTTCCCATCTGGAGGTCTCACGGACTCGGCTGGAATGTTCCCATCTTTGTCTGACCTTCATGCCGGGGGTGCCAATGAACTTGAGTACGCTCAGCCTGGCCAAGACTTTTCTCAGGCCTTTTCTTCCCTGGTGGATTTTCCGTTTGATGAGTCCCAAAGCTGCATGAATGATGATAGCGCTTCCATGGGAAACAGTGCTCTCCATGAAGAAGGCGCCTGGAAGATGTCGTTGGACACGGGTGATTTTCCCAGCACTACCTATGAGCCCGTGACAGCTGGAACCACCGCCCCGGTTTCCCCTCCACTCACCGAGGCCAGCAATGTCTCCATGACATCGGGCCCCGCCTACGCCCTCCCAGGACGTGATGAGACCATCCGTGGAGAGAAGAAAACAGGGACTGTGCGAGGACCAACCTTGAGCATGGAGGACTCGGCTCATCCGTTGACGCCACCATTGAATGAACAGGACCCTAACAAGTTCGTTCCTCACAACCCAAGAATCGATCTTTGTCTGCGGTGATGACTAACAACTATTGACAGGACAATCAGGCCCTCCAGGCAAGCTCAAAGGCCACCCCTATCTGCAGCCTCCCCTTCGCGACCCAGGAAATCTGATCCAGAGGTTTACACACAACTATCCATGAGGGAGTCGGTGGGACGGTCAAAGGATAATTCGGAAACTCGGAGCCCAAGAGACCATCCGTATTATTCTTTGCCACCCCAGAGCGATGGGAAATACTATTGTCCATTTTCCACTGGAGAGAACCCTTGCCATCATCCTCCCACCACTCAGAAATGCGCTTACCAGTAAGATGAACCGAATATTTCAGTCAGGTCATTGTTCCTCTGCGTGCTAACAATCAACTTTCTGTTTTTAGCAAATATCTGGATTCCCATCTGAAACCATATCGGTGCAAGGTTCCCGCGTGCGTTGCCCAGAACTTGCATTTCTCTTCCAATGCCTGTCTGTTCCGCCACGAACGGGAAGCTCATGGACTTCATGGACACGGAGATAACCCCCACCTTTGCCTTTTTGAAGGATGTGATCGCTCTATCCCCGGATATGGATTTCCTCGCCGCTGGAACCTTTTTGACCATATGAAGCGGGTTCATGACTACAGCCCCTCGGACCAGCCCAGCTCCCCGGATACCTCCGCCAGCGGATCAACCAAGAAGAAGGATGGCACGGTCCGCAAGAGGAAAGTTACCAAGACCGTGGCCGTCGGGGCTCAGACCATGAAGCGGAGTCGGTCCACTTCGGGTCAAGGGGGTTCCCCAAAGACCCATGCTGCTCATCACAGCCAGCGGTTGCAGAATGCGGAGCGGAACTACTACAACTGCCGATCCCGCCTGTTGGAGGAGCTGAGCAATATCACCCCGCAGGATTCGGCCATGCATGAGAAGGTCAATGCCAGCCTTCAGGAACTCATCACATTGGGCCTGAACTACCGGCAATTGGAAGCCAGCTGTGCCGCCACACAGCTTGCCAAGAACGGGAGTACTTCCTCGTGACCTTGGTTTCAGAATAACTTTCCCTTGGAGAGCTGACCTCCGGGCGTGTTTTCCACGGGGTGAGAACAAAAGAGAGAGAGAGTGTGTGTGTCCTGAAGCATGTTGAAAACAAAATCACGACCATGCCAGACTTGGTCGGATCAGTTCCTCTGCTTACTTGCAGCAGCATGATGATATGAATTCTCTGGAGCTGGCTTCCATTTCCTTTGAACTGTTTTTGTCACGTGTGAAATGACCTTGTTATGTTCCTCCCCCCCTTTCACTTTCGGGGTTGTTGTGTTCGGATGATTTGTACTTCTTTTCGGTGTGGATGTTTTTCTTCTTTTTCCTGTTCTTACGCGATACATAACCCTTCTTTTTTGTTCTTTTATGTGATGACTGATGACTGATGACATGACCCTGTATGAGTGAAATGCATGTATGTAGACATTGGATATGGCTGGGCTTGGGATTTGGGATTGGAGTGGATATACCTACGGGAGGACATCTGGATGATTTTCAAATGACATGTGGAATTGAAAAAGCAATTGGGAACAAACTATCAGCAAAGTCAGACTTGAGAGGTTAGAATATTCTGCGTAGTCACCAGAAGCAGACGAAAACCTTAAAGTCTACAATAAACTAGACATGTAGAAGTCTACTCTTTCATGTGCAGGATAACGAAGTGGCTAGAACTCTAGATTGTCATATCTCATTTTCAACATCATACACGATTTTCCCCTGCCAACTCCGCATTCAGAAACCGTACAAAGGCATCCCCAACTTGATCGACGCTGAGACCGCCGGAACCATGGCCGTGGTTCTGACCGACGTAGGCGCGGTTCAATCCGATCCATTGACGGCGCAGACGCTGCAGCCGCGGCCAGGCCAGCACACCGCCGACGCCGCCCAGATCATCGGTGGTGGCGGAAAGGGCGACATGCGAAGGGACAAAGACCGGTGTGGACGACTCGGGGACGGGGATCGTGATACCCGCCGGAGGCGTGGAGGGGGATTGGGCCTTGGCTTTGGCGAGGGCAGCCTCCGCGGAAGGGTTCTCCTGTGTGAATGCTCGGATGGCGTTGATGATGGCTGTGGTGCGTTTCTCGAAGCCGTAGAGGGCGGTGGGATCCGTCGTCGCCGCCTGCACGGTCGCTTGGTGCGGTTTGACCTTGGCGCGGCTGAACCGGCCGCTGCCGCCAGCGGCAGTGGTTGCGATACTGCCGGCGACTGTGGAGGTGTCGGTCGGGGCTGCTGGCC
Source organism: Thermomyces dupontii (assembly GCF_041956625.1). Lineage (NCBI taxonomy): Eukaryota > Fungi > Ascomycota > Eurotiomycetes > Eurotiales > Trichocomaceae > Thermomyces > Thermomyces dupontii. Next base: position 1,120,740 of record NW_027192311.1, on the reverse strand, counting down.
GTTGGTCTGCGGGGAGGCTTGTCAGGCTGGTAGTAGGAGGGTTCGTCTCGATCGGGATGCCGGTGATGGCGCTGAAGATCTCTTCAACGGGTGGAGCCGCATCAGACCATGGCACCGTAAAAAGCGGCTTGTCCCAGCGGTTATGCGTGCTGGGTTCTTCGTAGCGATAGATGAGATTATCAAGGAGATCAGGAGGATAAGGTGGTTCATTGTCGGGTGCCGCTAGGCCAAGGTCGTCGCCAGTGCCATCCACCTCATTTTGTGCTTCGGATGAAGACTGTGTCTGTGATTGGGGCTTCAGTTGCTGCTGCTCGCGGCGAAGGCGGGCGTTGTTGATCGCGACGCATTTATCGATGGGAGTGCCGACGTGGACCTACATTGCAGGAGGAGTCAGCAAAACGTTTTTATTTTTTTTCTTTTTCGACGATTGCCGCGGCGATGGAAAGAAGGATCGATTACATACAACGCAACAAGTCGTGCCCACGGCCTTTGCCTCGCACCAAAGCTGATAGCGCACGCCCTTGATGTAATTCATGCCATCGAGAATGACGATGGTGTCGCGGCTCAAGGCGCGCTTCACTCGCGCAAAGGCCACCGCTCGCGCCTCCTTCTCTGATCGCGCATTATCGTAGACAGTGCGGGGATGTGAGGCATCATGAGTCGGGACGATGTGTATCTTGTAGCGGGGTGGTGGCTGTCGCTGCGGGGCGTCGTCGGTCGCGGATGTCGACGCAAGGAGTTTTTGCTGGGTGGCGTCGAGCAACGAAGCGAGCTGCTGGGCGCGGTATGTTAGGCCCGAGCAGGGATATCCAGTCAATATAATCAGCTGGGGGATTTGTCAGGTTGATGGTTCGAACAGGGGTTCGAAGTCAGGGTTGGAAGACTCACAGGCATCGTGACCGAAATGTTGAGGAGGAAATCTCATTTTCGTGAATCTCCGTCGATGACCCCTGCATTCTCTCCGGCGCATCCAACCGTCTTTACCCATCGTCTTCCTTTCCTTACAGAGCACAGGCCTCAACTAATCGATCTGATGGATGAGATGATTATGCAACCGCTATCTTATGCGGAAAACTCGAAAGGCACGTTCGTCCCATTTCCCAGCGTCAAACTTGGACCACCTGCATCGCCCCATATTATCAACGATCATTCAAACTCTCTGCAGACATCGAAGTCAATGCTGGGTACGAATCCCTGAACCGGTCTTGCCTAATGCATTGCTGTTGAATCTCCCAGTTTTTGCTTGAAATCTACGCAACCACACAGCGCAAATGTCCTCATGAGAAATTTTCGTTCATCAATGCAGCTCGCGTTTGGATAGGCCTACTTACGAAGCGACAGACACTCGTGGAATCTGAAGTCCTGTTGAAGCCGCAGTCATAGATCCTCTGCGATCTAATGCAGTATGGTATACTCCGTATTCCGTGTGGGTTATCGAGTTGGATAGTATGAGCCGTTGCTGCAAAACATGACACCTGAGGCAGCTGGCAGTATATACATCCGTCCTGTAATATAACTACGCTGTTTCTTTCATCCTAGAAAGTACTATTTGCTTCGGGCCATCACCACCGGTCAACCCGGGTGCCTTTACATGCCTTCGATGCCATCTAGCTTGCCCGTTCCTCAACCGATTCAATTCCAGGTCTCGGTGCTCCTCGGGCGCGTTCCAGGAATATTGACAGGCCTCCCTAGTGTTCTGTGGCAGCAGATCCTTGACAAGCGGGAAGAAGCTCGGAGGTTCCCTCATGGGTACTCCGTAGGTATTCCATGTTCCATCAATCCGAACATCGGATGGCTGCTTCATATTCAAAAGGGAACAAAATGGAGAACTTTGCTTGTCGAATGCTGGAACCATGAAACATTCACCCGGTGTAAGGATCCGACTTGAGGATCATGATCATACTTGTCCTGGTAATAGCGACAATAACACAATACATACTAGGTATATAGAGCGGCGTTGCAAGAAAAACCAGATCAGGTCAACCAACATCGCGAACAGAACCGGTGCCGGTGCGTGTTGGGGTGGGCCTCTGAGGCTGACGCCTGCGGGCACGAAAAGTCAAGAGAGTCGCTACAAAGCCCAAAATAGATACGAACTAACCCAGATTGTTAAGATTGAGAGTCGATTTACGTATACTTCACCTATTCGAGTAGGTAATATCTTAGGTACTAGGGGGTGTACATTACCGCATGGCTTGACCAGAACAACTCGCTGACAGTCCGAGATCTCCGACTCGGACGACTTCTAACACGGAAACAATCCTTTGAAAAGTAATCACCACATGATGAGGATGATCCCTGCTCGGCAGAATTCAAGAAGTATGTACTAGTTAGCACACATTTGGCCCATCGTACGAACCGGTGATGGGTTGAGACCAGGCCTTTGAGGACTTGTGTGATGGGGTGTAACGAACTCGACTCATTGAACGGCACTTGTACGCTCAAGCCGACTTGTAACCGCTTTGTGGTTTGTACAGTTATTGAAGGAAATTATGTATATTACATAGACTGTACAGAGTACATCGCGACTGGGTTGGGCGAGGTTAAACTCTTAACTCCACTGGGACGAACCACACAATCGCCAGGTACTTACATGTACCAATCCTTGAGGCGTCTTTGTTCAGGGAGTCAGGCTTTGTTACGAAATTCGAATTGGACTGAGGAAGAAGCGTCTTCCACCAGTCATGGTGAATGATGAGCCGAGTCCGGCAAGGTGGCCTTAGCGCGTTACCGACCACGAAGCGCGGCGTGGGAAATTAGGGTTTTCCAACTGGACAGAAGGGCTCAAAGCCTGAGGAACTGACAGGTCGCTAGATCCACCACTAATACGAACGCCATCCCCAGTCCCAGTCGGCTGCAAAGTTGTAAGCTGAACTCGGCACAATCAGTTCATTTTTCACAAAATCTCTCTGGGGACTGGGGAAGAGATCTGCATCTCAGCCACAGTTGGGATCCTCGTTGGGACGGGGGAACAAGCTGGTGTGAATCCTTATCTGCAGTGACCAGAGTCCCTGCATTTGCTGAGTCTCTTGTACAAGACGTTAATTATTTTGTGACACAGGTTCTTCCAGAAGATTAGTCGTTAGGTAGTTAGGTTACTTTTAGAATTGTGAAAGCGTTCCGTTAGGTTGTTGGAACAATTTCTTGACTATTCCTAGCCCAGGACGGAGTACTGTATTATACTCTCCTATTATGCTTGGTTTAGATGGAGGCCGGCGAAGTGCATTTTAGTCTGCGGCTGAGTGACTGCGGACCACCGAACAGAGGTTCATCATTTTACGAAATTTCGTGCTTCAACAGAGGACACAGCAATATTTTAGGGATTCCAGTCTTATTGCACCATGTTCAATCGGAAATCTTCGATGTAACTAACGGCTCTTTCTGAAAGATGCATAGTCTTTTTTTGTTATGAATCGCCTTCAACTGAGCTCTTACACGGTTCCCGGACCACCTCTATCCTTCCCCTCGTTCCGTTCATGATCTTGCACTGAGGGCAACTGAGGTAGTTGACCGACAGTCATAGCCTGTCTCGCTCCTGTGACTGTTCTGCGTCGCGCTCTCAGTGACTAATCGCGAAACGTTCTGGAAATTGCAAGTAATGTTGCCGCATGCGCGCTGTGGACAACCGACTCTGTGACACTTTCTCGCCCTGCTTAGCCTGTATACACTCCAGGAATTGAAGGCCTTTCTTTTGATCGTCCAGTTCTCAACTCACCCAACTTCTCGCTACGAGCTCGATGGGTTAGCCAACATGGCGCCCTTTTCTCGATTCTTTAAACGAAGCGTCTCCAAGCAGCAAAGCCCCAATGAGCAGACAAAGCCCACAGGCCCGCCCAGGGCGTCTGGCAGGAAGCCTCAGAAATCTCAAGGCGCCCTGCAGGGTGAACAAAGACATGTTCCAGCCAAACCACTCCCTACGCCGCCAGAATCGAACAAATCTACTTCAACAGAAAGTATCGCAACGCGAAAGCCGGCACCTTCGTATCGGCGGCGATATTATTCGTCCCCCATTAGCCCGTCAGTTCCTTTGACCCCGGTCGAAGCGTATGGCCTGGAACAACCGCAGGAGTATGATCCCCCACGACGGCGAATGTTGGCCAAGGCAACCAAATTGCGGCCGCAGAGCATGGCCGTATCAGCCTCACAACAGGCATCCGCGAGACGACCATTGTCCTTGGGCCCATTTCCTTACTCGCCGACCTCTACAGTCTCACAGGCAGCTTCTGCGTCGTCCGTATCGGGCCGTCCATCGCCAAGTGGGAAGCAGCTCTCGCACGGACGCTATGCGTCGTACTCCTCCGACGTTCCGTCTTCATTGACGGCTGGGCGGGTCCCGGACTCGCCGGACCAGACGGCGACGCAATCACAGCCGCGGTCCGTTTCGGGACCGTCGGTCTTATCGGAATGGACGGTGTCGAGCAGTAGACCAGAGTCGGGCCTACCAACGCCCAGATCCAGCGCCCAATTTGAGCGCCGACATCAACAGTCGCCAACAACATCTTCGCCCGCGATCTCCCAAGCCAATTCGACGAGGACCTCCATTGACGGGCCCCTGCGCCAGCGGACTCCTTCGGCAAGTCGGGTCAGCCAGAAACCCACCGAAGGATCTGCCAATCTCTCTCCTCAGCAGGGATCCCATCAGCGCTCTCTATCGCTTGATACGACAATCACCATCGAGCCAAGGCGCAGCTATGAACCAAGCTCAGTCAGCAGGGACGCTAGCAATGAAGTCTCGCCGGTGGTTTCGGACATCGACCCGCAGAATACGTTGCGTGACACGATTGGCAGCAGCGATACCGTAGCTGCATCCCACACAGCCAGGAGTGGCTCTGAGACCCGGGAGGAACCTCCGTCATGGCATGATTCGATGCATTCGGAGCGCAGCAAGGACGGCACTACTGACAATGTGTCGGATTCCTCACCCGCAAACAACATTCAATCTGAGCCAACGCACCCAGCCAACGAAGCGCCCACGCAACAACCGAGTGCATCCACGGATGAGGCCAAACGCGAGGATGACGAGCCTACAAATAGCACACCACAGGAAGACGTCCACCGGCGCCAGCTGTCGGTCGACACCATCGTACCAGAGCACAGCAATGAATCAAGCTCTGCCAACGCGGGCGCGAGCGACGACGTCTCGCCAGTGGAATCGTACCGGGATCCGCTGCGCGAATCTGGTGACAAGGAAAATTCGGTGACCGCATCAAGCGAAGTTTCTACTAGTAGTAGCAACTCCGAGGCCCGAGCGGAGCTTCCACTGCCCCGGCATGATCCGATGCATGCCACCCAGGTCAATTGCATCAGCGACAGTCTGTCAGAGTCAGCGCGCGAGAACGCCGAGCCAACATCAACGAATTCGTCTAACGACGAGCCCACTCAACATCCCGGTCCCTCGGCGGTTGACCTCGAAGGCAAGGATGGCAGTGAACCCAAGGAGACCACTCCGCAGCAGGAAGAACTCGATACACGCCCTTGATGTAATTACACTATTCCACCACCGCGCATTGATAGGCCCGAGCAGGGATATCCAGTCAATATAATCAGCTGGGGGATTTGTCAGGTTGATGGTTCGAACAGGGGTTCGAAGTCAGGGTTGGAAGACTCACAGGCATCGTGACCGAAATGTTGAGGAGGAAATCTCATTTTCGTGAATCTCCGTCGATGACCCCTGCATTCTCTCCGGCGCATCCAACCGTCTTTACCCATCGTCTTCCTTTCCTTACAGAGCACAGGCCTCAACTAATCGATCTGATGGATGAGATGATTATGCAACCGCTATCTTATGCGGAAAACTCGAAAGGCACGTTCGTCCCATTTCCCAGCGTCAAACTTGGACCACCTGCATCGCCCCATATTATCAACGATCATTCAAACTCTCTGCAGACATCGAAGTCAATGCTGGGTCCTCAGCCCCGGAGACCACTCCGCAGCAGGAAGAACTCGATAAGCGCCATCCATCTTTGGACACTATTCCACCACCGCGCATTGATGAACCGCACTCTGTCGACGCAGTGTCAGGTGGTGACGTCTCGCCGGTGAAATCGTGCCAGGATCCACTGCGCGATTCAGGTGACATCGGCAGTTCAGTGACCGCAACCCGTACACCTACTACTAGTAGCAACTCCGAGACGCCGGCGGAACTTTCACCATCCCGGCATGATCCGACTCATGCCACTCCGTCGGAGTCCGCGCCTGCGGACGCCGGGACGGAATCGACTGGTCTGTCAAACGGCGCAGTCAGTCAACCCGAGGCCTCGGCGCATCATCTCGAATGCAAGGGAGCCGACGAACCCGAGAAAAATGTATCCCCTGACACCATTGAGCCACCGCGCAGCGATGGACTGCTCTCCGTCGACGCCGAAGCAAGCGGCAACATCTCACCGGAGCATGGCGAGTTGCGTAACTGCGCTGATAGCGACACCGACACCGTGACTGCATCTCGGACGATCACGGATCATCGTATCATCTCCCAGCGGGAAGAAAAACAGCCCCCATCCCGGGGTGATTCGATGTCTGCCACGTACAGCGACAATGGCGACAGTGCGATGAGCAGCTATGCTCCATCGCCGGTCCGGAATGCGTACCAGATTGCCGTATAACGCCGTTGTTCTGAGGAGATTCCGGGCTGGTGACGCTGACTTTGACTGAGCCGCTCGGGGTTGACTGCGGCTGCGACAGTGGCCAACTGATGATTTCTGATCATCCGGGTTATGATTCCTGGATGAGCGGGGAAAAAGTGTAGTGGATTGGCAAGCTGAATTCTCATGGAAAACCTGGAGTTATGGCAAATCTTCTTTCTATTCATGTGTACGATGAGATACCATAGATTGTTTCGAAATTGCCCTGAGTTATGAATAACAAAGGCCAGTTCCCAATCTTTCCATCGGATCCCATCTTTATCTTCCCAACAATGATGCAATGTAACGGACAAGATTCGAAGGAAAATAAAAGAGGAGAAAACCCAAATGTGAATGCAACCCGCTCGAATTCAACCTATCGACCGACCAAAAAGCAGAGAGCCGCCCAAAATTGAACCAAAACAGAAACGCCAGCCTGTATATGTAACTCTCCTGATAGTAATATAGTTATACCACGAAGTGAAGAGTTTATAACGTGACGCGCTCCATCTCGCTCATCATCCTGTCCATCTGCACTCTTCTGACCGCTTCCGCGACGAGTGTAAAGTCCCGAAGGAAAGGCGCGGTGGCGGCTGGCCCGCCTTTCTCACTGTAATAATACTGCTGCTGCTGCTGCTGCTGCTGCGCAACCGCAGTATTGTTGCTGGGGCCGTCTGTGGCAACAGCGGGTGCAGGAACGAGCTGCTCGGGCTGAACTGCTCGCTGCTGATCCTGCCGATAATAAGACCCTCCTTGACTTTGCGGCCACGGTTGTTGCGAATGTGGATGTCCCCAGCTCGGTGCGGCGGGATGTGACTGAACAGATGGCTGCGAGGGCTGATCAAAGGCCGTCGTCGACGGCTGAGACTTCGCCGTTGCCGTTGGTAATGAGGACATGGATGTGACGTCGGTTTGGCCGAACTGTGGATGTTGTTGTTGTTGTTGCGAAGCTATCGAGAACGGATTATTGGAATGATACGGCGGCCCTTGGTGATCCATTCCGAGCAGCTTCGAAAACTCGAGCCGGATAACGCGGCAGCGAAATGTAAGAACAGTAACGGATCTAGTCTCAGACGGTGACGAATGTACAGGCCGTGGATCTCGGACAGGGATTGCCCTCGAAGAGATGGCGGGAGAATGTCGACAGCGGAAATCAGCAACAGCGGGACCAGCGGGGATTATCTTCAAGCATCAGCGGATGCCCGATCGGCAGAATAAAGAGAAGTGTGCCAGGCGTGGGGTCGATAAGGTTTATTTTGGTTCGCACGTTGCAAGAAGGCTCGAGGTTGAGTGTTGGCTTGATGGCATATGCATGCGATCCATGCAGAATCAGGATTCAATTTCAAGTCACGGCTAGTTACTTCGTCACCCCGCAATTCTCAAATGGCCTATTCACTTTGTGCGGAATGTTATGTTCGCGCAGCACAAGAATTATCACTTGTTCTTGGAGAGAAACAATCTAAAAATTCTCGGAAGATCAAAAGAAATACCCGCCGAGCAAACACCGGTAACCCGATGTGAGGATTAAACCAATTACGGTAAGGTTTACTTTAATTCAACACCAATGTCGTCATCCGTCTTGCGAGTGAAAACACGTGATTTAATCGCACCATGGCGTGGGACCGTGGGTGAATGAAGCCTATTTGCTGTATCAGTTCCTATTGGCTGACCCGCTTTAGGTTTACGGCAATTATTCTCATCACCAGATTGAGTTTGGCATGCGTTTTGAGATTCTCCGCGCTTGTCAGCACAGTACGAGTATCAGTAGCCTTGTGTTACCATTTCAGGAAGAACCGTAGGTTCCCGCCCTCATCGCAAAAGCAAATGAACCGAGCATCATCAACCATGGCTGAGGACAACCGCAACGATGCGCAAGACGACGATCTCAACACCGGTGACCTGTTCAAGGACCCCGAAGGATTTTATCCAGAGGAGCCAAAACCCACATACGCGGAGTACCGGACGCTTTCCGGTCTGAACCTGCGCGTGCGTCTAGTCGGAAGTCATCCTCTTTACGTAGGCCTTCTTCGCTCGTTCGCATTTTTGCTCGCAAGTGAAGGAAACCCGACATCCATGTTTCCTTTGCTTTTTCCTCCCCACCTTTGAACGAAATATATATATAATCTCGGGCTGACTGATTGTGGAGGGCTATCTCCTGTGGAACGCCGGACGAACGACCTCGGAGCACCTTGAACGCCACGCGGGCAAGCTGGTCGCTGGCAAAGATGTGTTGGAGATTGGCGCCGCGGCTGGCCTGCCCAGCATCATCAGCGCAATCAATGGAGCCCGGACGGTTGTCATGACCGACTACCCGGATCCGGACTTGGTCGAGAATATGCGCCAGAATGCCGACGCGGCGGCACCGTTTATTCCGCAAGGGTCGCAGCTGCATGTCGCCGGGTACAAATGGGGTGCGGAGACGGACAAGATTCTCTCCTTTCTCCCCCAGCCATCGGCCGGCTTCGATCTTCTCATCATGGCAGATGTTATCTACAGCCATCGTGAGCATCCGAACCTGATCTCCACGGTGCAGCGGACGTTGAAGCGATCAGCCGATGCGGTCGCATTGGTCTTTTTCACCCCGTATCAACCGTGGCTTTTGCCCAAGACCGAGAAATTCTTCCCCCTGGCGGAGGAGAATGGGTTTATTGTCACGAAGATCTTCCAAAAGGTCTTGGATAAGGTGCTTTTTGAAAATGATCCGGGCGTAAGAACACAATCTCTGCAATTGAAGTTTCTTCGCGCTGATAGTTTCTCAGGACGAGACCCTTCGCCGAACCGTATTCGCATATGAACTACGCTGGGCTCCAGATCGGTTGGCACACTAATCAGGGTTACAACGTAAACAGAGCTACCTATGTAATACACATCGCAATCGCATCTGACAGTGCTGTATGATTGCCATTGGTGCGTCATAAAAAATGAATCACAAGCAAAATCCAATGTGATGTACTTGAGCAGTTTCACTAATCATCCAGGGACACGTAACAGTCATATATTGCATCAATTTGTGTCACATTACAAACAAAAGATTGACATCTAGCCAGAGTCAGCAACAGGATGTCTTGATATCGAAACCAAAGATTCCTACCTATCGGGTGGCTGCAGCTCAGCTGCGGCTTCTGGGTATAATTGCGTTCCAAACGGCGTCGGATATTATTGAGTAATTGCAGATAACTCTGGCGAGGTTCACGCTTGAGACTCTCGATAAAAGCCCAGCTCAACGCGCCTCGTGCTTCCCCTCCCTTGAATGTATCAGCACTGCGGAAAGAGTCAGTGTCATTCCTTCCGGGCCTGAGAAGATAGGGCCAGCTCACGAAGTTTGGCTGTCTTTGGACCCGGAGAACATCACAACGTCGGCTGGCGACGTCTTGGTAATCAACGATCTCTTCCGCGCGGATCCCCCAATAGATGCCTTTTTGATGAAGCCAATGACCGTCATTGCAACCCCGGCAAGGTCACCTTTTTGGTACGCTTCTACCGCACCGAAAAAGTCTTGGAATGCCTCCTTGGCAAGGTTTGGTTCCTTGACCACGCCCTGCGCTGGTCAGCGTCTCTCAAATCAAATCTGCTGGGCCAATACGTACCTGCGTCGAGTAGATAAAAGGGAGGTCCAATGCAGTCCCCGAGTAGCACGAATCAAAAACAGCCGTCAACCGGACGCCCGGTTGTAAGGGTTTGACCCTGCAAGTGGATTGTTAGCCAGACCCCACGCCATTGGGTCGAGACTGATCATACAAGATATCGTGCATTTCATCATCTACGATATGCCCCGCAATCCTGTAGTCCACGGGATAGATCACATCATCAAAGCCTTGCTTCCGGTCAGACCTTTCGCACACTATCGACTGGGAACATCCGTACCATCGTCCTCGTCACCGTCGCGATCCGGCGTTCGGCCGCCATGACCTAACACACTTTAGCAACTACTGCGCCACACGGAGTACGTCATCATCTACCGGAAAAGTGAATAAATAAAGAATCATTCGGCCGCGCGTCTTTCACCAGCCAGTGCATGGCTCGGATGATATTCGCCCTTGTTGGTTGACTTATGGGGTCGGGTTTATCATCTGTCAAGATCACCATGTCCTCCTCCTTGTAACCGTACTTGTCCTCGAGGAAAGTCTTCATCCGATTGACGTCGTTGATGCATCCTCGCAGCTGGTTTGGCTGACCGATATAATTGATTCCAATGAGCAACGCTTTTCGGGCACCAGAGCAATTAGAATACTTGAATTGATAGTAAGAGGGAGCACCATGGCCGAACTGTTGCGGGACTTGTGGAGGCGGCTGTGGATTGTACCCGACCGGCGGAGTCCAGGGGTCTGCGCCGACAATCAACACATATATATCTCGGTCTACATGCCCCGAAATGACTTACTGTACGATGGCACGCTAATGTTATGTGGTGGTGGAGGAGCGGACGGGCCGAATGTGTGAGGTCGCGGAGGGAGAGGTGGTGAGGGACCATCATCCAAGGCGGGAAATCTGTGGTCAGGTTAACATCCAACCTCAGCCCCGTATCCAGCGACAATCGGCACTTACGAGTCTGTTGCCGGCCTCGGCGGATGGCCTGGAACAGGCGGGTTTGTTGGCGGATTCCATTGGGGCTGAGGAGGTTGCGGCTGGTGCGGGTAATGCCAGGTGGGATGCGATGGGTGCGTGTGAGCAGGAGCGCCGTAACGCGAATGGTACATGGAAAATCGTGGGAATTGAAGAGGGAGAGAGACCCGGCTATTCGCGCGTCAGGATCGATTGCGGCCGGTTGATCAAGAGTGAAGCTCAAAATACCGTTGTTCGCACGACGTTCTTGTACAGATGGGCCTCAAGGCCAAGTGCACAAGAAGGGGGGGTGTGTACTCCGTATATATGCGAGTCCCAGACTACTTTGAATCAACCGAACGAGCGAACGAGTGACCGAAAATTCCAACAATATCAAACGATAAGATGGAATCGCATGCGATACTCGGCTTGAAACCCGGCAAAACTCAAGAAGAAGCTCACGGGAAGTGAACCCCCGACTTGCCCAGACTAACGAGTAGAGAGACCCTCAAAACGCCCCGTTTGTTGGCGGTACTTGAGGCAAGTAAGTACTACTTCTGTTGGCCCGCGAGTTGGATCCAACCTTCGGACGTTCAGCCGCACTTCCCATATGGAAAGTACGGTGATTCAGATCATGTGACTAACTCAAGTGCTCTTATCAATCACCCAACACCACGCGCGCCAAGAAAGGCACCTGACCTTACTCGTAACTTACTCGTATGAATTAGTTAGGTAGGTATGTCCTGCTAGAGTACTTGGGCTATGAGAACTGAAGGTACTTCGTACTCTAGGCAGAAAGCAAGGCTGTGAAATCTGCTTTGCAGTCGGAAATGTTTGACTGCCGGTGGGCTTCGGAGGTCCGGTCTTGAAGTCCCCCGCACGGTGATCGAAGGTCATGGGTACATGTACTTTACTCCGAGCGAAGTACTCCTTATGCAACTTTTAGCTAAGTTAGGTACAGTAGTTACTAAAGTAGTTACTGTACTCGTAGTTCTTTGTCACTCAGCGCGCCAAATATCGCAGAGCCGCATCTCTCTACATAGCGTGATTTCCAAGTTTACCTGAGGCTCAAAGCAAACCGCCATTCCCTCAAAATTCAAACACGCCCTTGCATCCATCATCCATGTTCATATTACTAGTTCAGAAACACAACAACTGAGCACTGTACGAGTACCTTTTACTGTCCATGCGAGACGGATGTCTCGGTCAAGATTAAAAAGAGCTTAGCGCGTTTGTAGTATGACTCGACAATGAACCTGATCATAGGTCCCATTCCTTGACTCGTGTGTGCTCATCGCTGCTTCATCAGCAAGCTTATTACTCGTCTAAGTACTAGGTGGATTCCAGGACGGCATTTATACATAGTCGTAACTGCTGACTTGTTCTGGTGGTTGGTCGAAGATCCCCATATGATTCATCTTCCGCTTTCTTTTAATCACAGCTTCAATATTCAAAACCCTAAAACGATCCTAAACTCCACGCATTCAATTTGTGGATCAGTCCTTGAGCCTCACATGTCGCTTTCCTGACGTTCCTATATCATTCGTCAACGCCCTCGTGTACAAACAGAACAGATTCCCACTTGCTTTGCGACAAAATTATCATCTCCCGCCACCTAACACCAGAAGTCGGTGGCAATGTCATCGTGGTCGAGAAACGAAGTATTAAGATTCGTCATGCACGCATTTCCAACTTGTTCAAGTCATACCATTGTGACTTTTGCAACTATCTGACTATACTCTCCTTGCTATGTGATCGTTTGTTTCCTTCGGGCTGTAAAGAGAATGTTCTCCAACATGGACTACCCCGTCGTTCGGACGGCGAGGAGCCCAAATCTCGACACGATGCCCTTCGACATTGTGTACGAAATCCTCTCGTGGCTGGACTATCTGGATTACATCAACCTCGGCAGAGTCAGTCGCACTCTTTACTCCCTTTTACAGAATGATTTGCTCGCCAAGAGAGTCATTGAAGTAAGGAACTTGCGAATTGTTGCCTTATCCAAGCGTCCTACCAAACAAAAAAAAGGAAACCTGGTTGACGACCTTAGCAGGCTTATTTCCTGCACACCCGAGAAGCGCAATTGGCCGCAAAAGGTTGCCTGTCATTTCGCGATGCTCTTGGGTGGTTGGTCGATGTGAGGGAAGCCGTGGCCTTGGCCAATCCCTACTCGGTCGCAATTGTGGCTCATGCGGCCACTTTTCTCTATCAAGGCGGTGTGCTGTGCTACGTCTCTGCCAATGAAATCCGAGTCTGGAACGTGCACCATGCAGAGCCGATGGAGCAAGTCCTAAATGTCCGCAAGGCTCTGCGGAGGATCGTTCCGGGATTTGCCCGAGCAGAAGATCTTGGTGCCCAGATCGAGCTTGGCCTGTTGTACTACAGTATGGGAATGGTCGCGATGGTGGTTGAGATGCAGGGAGAGCAACCGTCTCTGATCGTTCTCGATGTTACACCAAGAGGACATAGAAGGCGCAAAGGCGGCCGAGTCCGCTTCGCAAGACAGCTGACATCTACCCGTCGGCTATTTGTGCGCCACAACGAATCGTACATCTTCTACGGCGTCTATTCGAGAGTCGGAACGGATGGCGATCCGCAGTGGACGATCGAATGGGCCGATCTGCGGGCAGGTTATCGAGGACCGCCTGCAAAGCCGATCATCCTGAGGAACTTTCCAGGCTCGGATATTGGCCAGAGTGTCTGTTTTGAGCTGTTCAAGGATCGTCTCTATGCAGTCACCAACAGAATGGATTCCAATGAAGACGAACTGCACTGGGTGTCATACTATGAATGGACCTGCATCGAACCGGACCCGAATGTCCGACGTCCTCGCATCCATCGAGTATGGAGACGCAACCATAAAGAAGGTCCAATCATGGAAACTTGGACGGATATGTTCCTGCGGGAAGATGAGAAGACAGGCGAGATTCAGATCTACGAATGTCGACGGGAATGGTTGCATGAAGCCTCAGACAGCACACGCACGTGCTATATCACTCCGTTAAAGGAGTCCCAGTCCGTGACTGTTGGCGGCAGCGACGAATCATTGTCGTCGACTTTCGGATCTATCTCTTTCGAATCCCCAGGCTCAAACGGCTCGGACGACTCCCGAGTTCCCGAGCAATCGGAACGGAGACAGCCACACGGAGAACGGGAGGATCCATTGAGTGATCTCGGAATCGGCCTGCAGCGGTTGGATAAGTTTGTGCACTCGGACTACAACCCCGGTGCAACGTGCCCAAGATATGACTTCATCCTCGCGCGGACCAGATTCCGCACATACAACGCGTCTGCGTCGACCTTCATGGACCTCGTCGACGATTCCCCCGTCCCTGCATCTTCATCTTCGCCCAGCGGACGGTTACGTGTCCGAATCTGCTCTCGCAAGCAGCTGGGCTCCTCCGTCGCTACCTCCAAAAGTTCCACAGCATCGGGCTTTTCCAGCGATAACCGTTACGTCTCGCGGGGGACTAGACTCTGGCCCCCGGATGATGCGCCACCGGAGATCTTCAAACTCGTCAGTCCCGGTGGAAGCACGAGCGTTGTCCAAGCTGCAGCGGACGAACGGTCGCTGGTCTACTCCGTCGATGTCGGTCGTCACCAAGTGCTAGTATTAGTCAGTTTCGATCCGAAAATAAAGCTCAAGTCCATGCGGCCGTTGAAGAATTCTTCTACTTCTTCTTCTTCTTCTTCTCCTCCTTCCGAAAATGCTCCTCGCACCCCCACGGCCTGCCCGGCGAATGATTGTCCCAAAGTAATCAAAGTCGGAGATCGGTGGGCGACACCTCTGGAATCGGCCAGAATCGAGGCTTCTCAATTGCAGCCGACCATTAGGACGGAACCCGCAATGCATCTCATTCTTGATCAGGGAATCTGGCTTCGATAGATTAATATGACTCGCAGTCACAGTTCTTTCTGACATCATTCGAAGTAGAGATGGCCGAAGAAAGGCTGACATGCGCCGCAGCTTGTTCTAGTAGTCTTTTGCTAGTGGCGGCATTCCCGGTCCGGTGGCAGGCCTCTATCAGCATAGGGATAAGGAATTGTAGATTCAAGCTTACGCCCGAAGTACACGTACGTTGACCGTTGAGCAGTCAATGCTCCTGCTACTCGTACAGTCTGGATGATACATTAAAGTTGAACAACACCGCAGAATCGGAGAAACTCTTCCCTCGTCTATATATCAAAATGCACGAGGTACAGACAAGTCACAGAATCAGAGTCTAAAATACCATCCAACGTTAGCCATGAGTAATAATCGGAACATAAGTCTAAAGTGAGTATCATCATAACCAATACCAGAATGCCACACAACGCCGTTGCCAAGTAATGTTCACCAATGGCATATGCCGCCCTCGCTGTCATCCACAGCCCACGTTCCTGCCAAACCCACGATCTCGATCTGTCCATCTGCGTGCTCATCAACCTTGCCGAGCGATACAATGCTCTTGTCAACAGGCGCATTGCTCAGCAGTCGACGTGCCCAGGAGTCAATAGCGGGCTCGCTCGTCTCGTCCCGCGCCTGCTTCAAGAATAGGATCAACGCAGTACCACCCGTGCCCCGGAGATTCTTGCTGCTGCCGCCATTGGTGGATTTGCGATTAGCAAGATTCACGGTCGGCCGCTTGGATGGCGCGCTGCTAACCGAGTTCCGACGCTGCTCCCGCGACTTGATGATGATGTATCGCGACACCATCTGGATGTGTTTGTCGCGGAGGTTGCGGAGCATTGCAAGACATGCATCGTATGCCAAGCAGAGAGCTTTGTCGTTCCGTCGGGATTCAACGAATTGACGAATGTTGGCAACGCTGCTGACGTGTTCCAGGAATCGACGGTGTGGGCCTGGCATGTACTCGCGCATCTCCTGAATAAAGTTGTGGCGGGGTTTGGGCGCCATGCCATCGGGATCTTTTTGCATAGCCTCTTCTCGCGTTACGCCCGTGGGACGGTGATCGACGCCGAGAACAATATCGAAAAACTGAATGAGTGAACTCTGCGCATTGCTGCCTCCTCCATACTGACAGTAGTCACTTTTTCCAGAGCCCGTATCAAAAATGATCCCATTCGGCAGGCCAGCATCACCCATGTTCTTACTTCCCGCGAGGAAAGGGCGGATGCGATGATAGAACACATGGGGGTCGCAGTGTTCGTACATCCTTTGCAGCACGTTGCTCACGTCGTCAATGATCTCCGCTAAATCTTGAAGGCACCTGGTCACCACCTGGCTGTTTCCCGCCCTCGCGGCTGCGATGGCGTCAAGCATCAGAGACAATGAGGGTGCCCCCCGTGCCTCGATGGCCACAGAAACCAGGTAGAACCACTGCTCATCTAACGACCCAGTGAAGGTGTTGATGCAGGCTAGATTCTCAAGATTATCTGCCGGCTCATCGGCGAAGATTGGCTTGTAGTTCCACAAGCAAACCGCTGCGTAAGTTGCAACAGGCGGCAGCTCCAGTCGCTTGCAGACTTCCAGGAATGGAACACTAATCGGCGGAGGAATCACCTATGTGGCGTGTCAGCCAAGAATTGAATTGCTACGCCTTGGATCGGACTTGCTCACCTCTGCAGGCGTGTCGTCGCCCCAGATGTAGCCATGCATCAGGAAGGAAAGAACCACACATGCTCGCTGCCATTCAGACTCGCTGCGCAAGAACGCTGTTGACAAGACAGGGAGCTGGTCGACCGTTGATCGAAGTCTCCGACTGAGGATCAGTGCATGCAGATTCGCCAGGACAGATTCCCATTTCGCATAATACGGGTCGGGCAAAGAGGTCAGCGGGGGCGACGGAGGAAGGAATCCATGTCGAGGATCAATGCCGTAGTCCTCTAGGACAGGGATTGGGGGCAACATGGCCTATGCACAAAGCGCCCCGTGTCTAATATAAATATAGACCGATATTACAGCAGAACAAGAACACGAATGCGTCCACCTCTACGATGACGAAAATTCGTTCGTCCGGTGGCACTGCGAAGGAATGGAAAAGGGTCACGTGCTTGGGGTTTGGCCCTGGTCCAGAGTGGGAAGGGGCGAGAAATGACTGGAGAAAGATTCCGGGGGGGGGGAGGGGGGTTCTTCCTTCAGTGGCGGAGTAGAGGCAGTCTAGGCGACACGAAAAAAGCAGAGAAAGGATTGAAAGAGTGCGAAAATGAAAAGCGGCTGGGGCATGAGGGTTTATGAAGTCCCCAGTCCGGGGGTCCTCACAAATGGATTAGAAATGCAAAATCTTGTGAATCGGCTTAATAGTGGCCTGACTTGAACTGAGGCATATTGAGATTCCGGTGAAGCTTGGACTAGGAATAGTAAAAGTCTGTCTGGCAGCAGAAAGGACGAGGTCCTCGTTCGGAGGAGGTGAGGGCAAGCCATACGAGAACCTGACTAAAATCTTTTGATAATCGCAGAGATTTTGCTGCGGGGACAGCCGAAGTTGACGCCGATTTACTACGAGTACTGTATGTTTTCTGCGAGTGCCGAAGTTCAAACGCTCAGAGTCTCGGATCATCCATGTATGCGGGAAATCCGGGAATCAAACGCTGGCCGTTGCATATGCATATATATGCAACTATCCACTGCGGAGAGCCTCCTAATCGACATGGGCGACATAATTATCATATCTGATCGTGCTGTCATGGAAAGATGTCAGGTTCCTACAGTCGACGATAGGCCGATATGGATATAAGCGGCACCAAAATGACAGATGACATGCAGGGCCGCTGCATGGTGGATCCGGCAAACTCCGATAAAGGCCGGCTGCCAGGGGATACAAAAACCAAAAAAAAAAAAAAAAAATAAAAAAAAAAAAAGGAACGGAACAGATCGCCTCTCGTGCAAATGCTCCAAACTCGCCACAGGGTACATGATCGAGTAACGAAAGCGAGTCGTTACAGGAGAAAATCATGCTCATTCTCGCTTTCACTGATGCAGGATTTCTTTGCCACCATTAGACGGCCATGACTCGATGAGTCCACGATTGTCCATGGCTCGCCTTCTTGTGTATAGGTTACGTTTGGTAACTAGAAAATAACTCTTCGGGAGTTAGTTATACATTGTTATTTTCATAGCGGAAAGTTCCTAAGAACTAGCCTTAATTGGTTTAATCTTCGATCTAAACCTCAAAAGGCAAATTACAGTAAAGTTAGGGCTTGAACCTCAAGAGCCCAGTCACCGTGTCACCAAGCCTGGAAACGGGAACGAAGCGCGTTGTTGTTCCTCCGATCATATATCACGGAGACGCCGATCAAATAGCCTGTTCCTCTGGCGGCATTATGCCAACCGACTTGCTCGGATGGGCAGTTCCTGCTCTCTCGAAATTCCTCCCTCTCGACGATGAGTCTCTTCGACAGATCGTGACCTATTCAGCCAGCCTCTCGAAAGAGGACAGTGCTGAACACTTGAAGAACCTGCTGGGCGATTCGCCGGCAGTGCTGGAGTTCATTTCGTCTTTCAACGCCCGGCGATCGGACGACCAGTCGACACCACCACCAAGCGCCGCTTCGTCGCGCTCCGCAGATATTGATAGCGGAAATACTCCACAGAAGCAGAAGAAGCGAACCAAGGCACCCTTACACAGCGCAGGACCGCCGCGGATACCGGAGAACCATGGAAACACGGCCGGAGCATACAGGAAGGCAGATCAGGAAGAGGATTACATGTCGGCATCGGCCTCCAAATCGGGGCCAGGTGGGAGCAGCGCACCAGTGTCAGATGCTTCGTCATCGTCTACAAAGCCTGCTGCACGGCTCCGTCCAGATGGTAGCGATACTCAATCGCAGGGATCGTCACCTGCACGCAAGACGAAATTACCTCCGTCGGCGGACGGACCGCTCATCTCCGATTATCTGCCCAATGTCAGGTCCAAGACCATGAAATCTTCCAGAAATCGTACCGCATCACCTAGCACGCCTAGCACTGCCAAGAGCTCGGAATCGATTACGACGAACAATATTGCTGATTTGACTGCGGCAATTGCTGCGCTAGAAGTGTCTACGAATCCTAGATCGGCAAAGGAGCGACGAATTTGCAATTGTAATGCAACCATTCACATGCTATTCACTCCAGCACCTAACTGCCTAAACTGCGGCAAAATCATCTGTTCCTTGGAAGGGCTACAGCCATGCTCGTTCTGCGGTGCACCTCTCCTCTCGAGCGAAGAGATTCAGAGCATGATACAAGAGCTTCGTGCTGAGCGAGGACAGGAAAAAATGCGTGCACACAATGAAAGCATGCGTCACACTGGCGGCCCTGGCATATCTCCTGCGGCTGCCAGCGGGCTTGAGGCTGCTGTCGCACATCGGGACAAGCTCTTAGCGTTCCAGGCACAAAACGCCCAACGCACCCGTATCAGGGATGAGGCCGCCGACTTCGAGATCCCAAATGTAATATCGACGCAATGGATGACTCCGGCGCAGCGGGCCCTAGCGCTGAAGAAACAGCAGCGTATGCTCCGAGAAATGGAAGAGAAGTCACGACCAGAATGGGAGAAGAAAAGGACGGTGATGAGCCTGGATATCAAGGGTGGTCGAGTGGTGCGGACGTACCAAACTGCACCCGTAGAAGCGGAGTCAGAAACGGAAGACGAGGACGAGACCGCAGCGGCCGACGAGGGTGATGCATCCCATGAAACCGGCGGTACCGCTGCGTTTAGCAAGAATCCCCTCCTTGCTAGCGGCGGCCTGGTGCGGCCTGTGTGGAAGGGTTCGACAGGGAGAGAGGGGACATCTCGAAAAGAGTCCCAGCAAACGTGGCGACGCGTACAGGATGATAACGAGGATAACGAACAGTGGATTCTTGACGGAGGGATTTACGGGCACAGCAAGGATAGTGGGCAATAGAGAACTCATCCTCTGTACGGACAGACGATTCAATGACGATGGATGGCCACGTACGGACTGAGAGCCGGCTATGTACAACGAGCAGATCGCTGCCACTCTCTCCAAACAGGCTTCCAGCCGCCAAAATTCTCCCATAAATCCCAGGCGGGAAAAGTGGCGATCAAGCTGCCTTTATCCCATCTATCTATCCCATGGATGGCCGTTGAAGATGACCGGGAACGGAACCTTAGAACCAGCTGCAGTATCTTATCCCCAGTCTATAGTGAATGCCTGTGCTGTGCGTTTCGACCTGCAGCCGCATGCTTCGTCTTGCAATGGATTTACCATTGCACATATCACCGCTGGGAAGCTTTGCGGGCATGATACCCGAGTTCCGAAGTGTCTTTTCCGGAAGGAACCCGTATGGGCTATCGACACGGGGCAGGCGTCAGCATGCGCTGTTCTCCGACTGTTCTCGAACTCGGCTGGTTCGAGTTTTGGAGCCCGCAGCAACAAACATGTCTTCGTAATTGGTATGAACACGTTGCAATGTGCCGAATGTATTCGTGAGAGCAGCTAATTTGTGATGTATCGGTGAAGAGGACCTAGGCCGGCGTGAGGTCATACGGCAACATCAAGATAATGCCAACAATGTTCGCCAAATCGACTGGGTGTCGGAAGAATTCTCCTCCTTATTCCCTTGCTCGCCGGACTCCTCCTGGCGCTCTTGCTGTAGAAGCCGCTTGATGTGGGGCACAAGAAGTGCGGCGTCTGTATCCTTTTCTTGATCCAACAGCAGCCTCAAAGCATCAAGCCAAACCCGCACAACATGCTCGCGTTTGTGGCTGGTTAGCTTCGAGGATGATTCTGCTGGCAGAACTCGTTTTCGTAGATAATCCAGGAGCGGATCCGCGGTCGGCCGCGACGGGTGGTAGAGCCACACAGAAGCACTCGAAAAGGGGAGTGATGGAAGAGTAGCTAAAGCTGCACAGAACCGCTCATATAAGTCAGGGGGAATGGACTTGGTGGAGGGATCCGAACTATGATCACTGATCCACCGGCTCAAGCATACAGCGCCTTGTCCCAGCATCAGGTCTCTTGTCTCTGGCGTGATGTGATCCAACGACGAACACATCTGGACAACTTGGAGATATGATTGCAGCGCAGACTCAATGCCGCGCCCATATTGGAGGTCCGCTTCGATAAAATCGGCCAAGAATTCCTTGAAGAGCTGCCGTCCGGGTTTCTCTGGAATTTGCCCATCGAGTCCGCCAATGTCCAACTTGCTGATCATTCGGAGCCAGATCATTACGGTATCATGGAGATCCTCCGCTGCCATGAACTTGAGGACTGCAGATGTCGCAGGACGCCATTTGAACAACGTCTTCCGCGACGCGGAATCTGACGCCCAAAACCACGAGACCACTCGAGCACCCGCACCAGTCGTCTTCATGGCCTCCTTGGCATTTGAAGATGATGAGCCAATCAGTGCCAGTTGGTAGCGAAGGCAATCCGCAATGTCACGTCCGGTAATGGCGCCCGCGGCTACCAGTTCATCGAACAGAGCCATGGGCTGCTCCGCTAACCGTTTGGAACGCTCCTGCGGAGTGAGTGCCTGGCCCTTTGGGGGAACGACTCGAAACAACGGGTTCTCCAAAATCGACCGGACATGCTGATCCGCAGATTTGCTTGGTTGATTCGTGTCTGCAGCCTCAAGCTGCCGGCGAAAGGACGAGGTCAACGCGGAGAGCAATTGCTGCGATTCACGCGGCGTGCGAGGCAAAGGGGGGTGGATTTTGCGCCACGCCCGTCTCAAGACTGATGTTTTCTTCATAACGAAATCTCTTCAATTTGTGGTACCGTGCGAGTATTCAACATTGACGCGGCGGATTTGAGATGCGGTCGAAGTACCGTCAAACAGCATTGACACAATCCTTTGGAACACTTGATCAGAGGTCAGGGCCAGTCCGGGGCCATCCCAACGAGGCAATTAGGATTCTTGGCGAATGACTAATACATGTACTCCGCATTCAAGAGCTTGGCACGCAGCTAAACCCTATTCGGTAAAGTCTGATTATGTAATATTTACGCCTGAGGCATCAGTAGGGCTGGCAACCATGGCTCAACCGCTCAACCCACAAAAATTCGCAGGCAGCCTCAGGCTCCGCTCCCTTACACGCCTCAGGCTTGGCATTGCCCATGCTCCCTTGGGTCGTCGAACTCTTCTCTCTCTTCCCCATTGTGCTTTAATCTTCCTTCGCCTCTGCTGTCCTCTTCCACTCTTGCAGCCCCCCCAACTGACGGTTTCAAATCACTTGCGGCTCTGTTGCCGTGGACCTCGAGTCGAGGCAGCTTTTCTTGTCTTTCAATCTTGCTTGGTTTTTCATAGTCTTTGACCTTGTTCCAGTGGGCACTTTGACCACCGCAAATCCGGTTTCTACTCTTCGCACAGAGTAGATCTTGCTCTCTTTTCATCCGTGGACGCTGCTCTCTGCCGTCCACAGCTTCAGTAATCGCTTTTTATCTCTCACATCCCCATGTCTGAAGCGCCATCGCGATCTTCCGCTCCGCGTGGGCGCGGGTCCGCCCGTGGTGGTCGAGGTGGCCACAGCTCCAGAGGCGGTCGAGGTGGTCCTCGATCAACTAAAAGTGATGCCGCAGAGAAAAGCTCAACGCCTGTGACATATGAGGATGAGGGGGAAATCGGTCAATTGAAGAGGAAATATGCTTCCGAGATCCCGACACTGAAGGAGCTATTCCCTGACTGGACCGACGACGATCTCGTCTTCGCCCTGGAAGATTCAAACGGGGATCTGGAAAGCGCAATTGAACACATCACGGAAGGTGAGTTGTCAATGCAGCGGCGCTGCGTCTACGCTCTGCGATTTAGCGCTAACCATGTGCTGCTCTCAGGCAATGTGTCTCAATGGGGCGAGGTGAAGAAGAAGAGCTCGGACCGATCTCGATCGAAGGCCAAGGAGGCCTCGAAAGCCGAACCTGTTGCCCCGGAGTCGGAGTCCGCTCCCCGTGGAGGCCGTGCACGTGGTGGATCTGAAGCTCGAGGTGGACGCGCCCGTGGCGAGCGTGGTCGGTCGAGCCAGGGCCGCAGCCGTCGTACTGGTGCTCGTGCGAACGGGGTGCGCGGTGACAAGTCCACCTCGGCTGCCGAGATCCAAATACCCGCTGCGATCGAGACGATTACAGCGAACGACGTCGCCCCAGCGAAGCCTGCGGAGTCCGGGGAACCGCAAACATCCGATGCTTCCCAGGAAGCTCCCAAGGCTTCGGAGCCTACGAAGAAAGGCTGGGCCAGCTTGTTTGCAAAACCAACACCTCCTCCTCCGCAGAAAAAGCCGCCGCCTTCGACTACGCAAACCACTCAGCCGCCATCTGAAACCGCCACCACGGAATCCAAGCCTGCCCCTGCTGTCCCTGCTGTCCCTGATGTTTCGGAAACGAAAGCTCCTGAACCTCCGGCTATCCCTCTCACCGAACCTTCAACATCTGCCCCCGCCCCCGCCTCCACGGAACCTACCGAGCGTCCCAAGGATGACCTGACCAAATCGAATCTCGAACAAGTCCCGGATGTTTCTGCACCTCCTGCCACTGGCACCGCCGCTAGCACTGTTGCTAGTGTACAAGACCCCAATTCCCTTCCTCCTGTTACTCCACAAACCCGCAGTACAACCTCTGGTTATGCCTCAAGTTCTGTGAAAGCGACGGCGCCTGCGTCTGCCCGGTCTAGCACCCTCCAACGCCGGGTTCTCGAACAGCAGGAAGCTGTTGTTATGCCTGCCAACCATGCAGTTGATCGTGCCGCCGTTCAGTTTGGAAGCATGGGCCTCAATGATAACGACCCAACTAACATCGATGAAGGGAGAGAGGATGCGGAGACCCGACCACAACCGCCTCAACATTCCCCCGTTGCTCCTAGAGCGTCGCTACCTCCTCCGGCGCAAACGCAGCCGTCCAGCGATGCTGCTCCGGCCGCTCGTCCGGCGCCTGGTTTGCCACCGGTGCCTCAGGTGTCTGCTGCGGATACTCCCTTCAACGACTTCTCTCGCTATGGCGACGGTCAGAAGCCGTACGACCCATTTACCCAACAAATGTCTCAGCCGCAGACTCAGGTGCAAGAGCCCTTCACCAGCCAGGCGCCCACTCAGGCGGCGGCGACAAGCGCCAGCGAGTACTCCCCGTTCTACGCCGGCGACCAGCAACGGTTGCCTTACAACTACTACGGCGGGTATCCGTCACAGGACAACGCCGCCGCTCAGCGAGCGGCAAGTGGATTCGGCGTGTCCGGCACCGAAGGCCAACCTCATGCTCCTACCACGCAACAACCTCCGGGCCGCTATGGCCATGTGGAAGCTTCCAGCAGCGGCCATAATACCCCGAACCCGGTTATGCCCGCTGCTACGACCCAACAACCTTCGGCCCAGCATATACCGGGTGGCCAGGCGGGCCATGGATACAGCTATGGATATCCTTACTACTCGAGTCCCCACTACGCTTCTTATATGAGCCAAATCAGCCAGCATCAGTATGGCCGCAATCGTCCGATGTACGACGATGCCCGTCGATATGACGACCATTACATGCCTCACAGCAACCAGTATGGGTATGCCAATCAGTTTGTTCCGTATGGAAAGGCTGGCATGTATGCCCAGCCGTTCTCATACGATCACTCGTCGTCTCCCGCCAATGCCGGCGGGTTTAATCAGAACCTGCCTGGTCGGGACTCGATGTATGGCCGGACAGCAACGAGCCAGCCGGAGTCTCAACAAGCGGCGGGTGCAGGTAGCACGGGCTTCGGGTCCGGCGTGCCTGATGTGTTCGGACGCTCTCAGTCGTCGAGCTTTGGGCAGAACCAGCCGATCTCGCAGCAGCAGTCTGTGAGCTCTGAAGAGGCCTCCAAGGGATTCGAGGCGTCCAAGGCCGGTGGGCCGAGCCCGTCGCTGGCCCAGGCCAACCGGCCCGGTTCGGCGGCGAATAACGTTTCGGGCCAGCCCCAGTCGCAGTCTGGGCTGCCGCCGCTGCAGGGTCAACAAGGTCAACAGGGCTCATTCGGTGGCTACCCTCATCTCAACCCGCAGTACGGGGGCGGGCTCGGTGGATTGAGTGGCCATCAAGCTGGCAATCAGAGCCATGGCAGCGGATATGGCAACTACGGGGCTGGATTTGGAAACTACTATGGCAACACCGGTCGCGGTGGTTGGGGCAGCAACTATGGGCATTGAGTAAAAGTGAATTCATGATGGCGTTGACTGTATTTTCTTTCTTCGCTTCTCTTTTCCTCTTTGCTGGTGTTTCGTGTTCTGTCTCTCTCCTCTACCGTGCTGAGGCTATGAACTTGTGCTCATGACCTGGCGTGCTTTGTGATCTACGTTTCTTTCAATGTGTTTTATCACAAAACAGTGATGAGAGGTGCCTTCGAGATCTGGATGGTTGTCTCTTCTGTCTCACCTTGATGATGTTTCTGTTTTGCTTGCTTTGTTCAGTGGAAATGCTTCTGAGGATCGATTATGAAATGGAATGGCTCAATGTTACGGATAATATATGTGAGTCTAGTTATGGTCAGCACAATCGATCAAGTCGATTGATGTCCTTGAGTTTCAGAGGATGCCAGTGCAGTTACTCGATTGGGTAATCATTCCTGTGTAATTACATAATTAGCGCCGATAAGAGGGGCGATTTATCCTTCTCATCTCATTGGTTGTTCCGATTCCCCGCGGCCAGGTGGGTTTAGGCTATCGGGAACAGAAATTGAGTCTTTAGGTATTCAGCATGGTGACTCAGAGTAAAGCCATTCCTCTGCCAGACAACTCTCTGGAGAAATATCTGCGCAGTCAATTGATTCGTATATAGTCGGATCAGCATGTCTTCGAATAAAATCTGGTTGAGAGCAGAGACTAAGCCCTTCGAGGCGCGGTCAGCCTGTGCGTTTGATCTCATTCATTCAATTCGAGTCATTGCAGTCAACGATTGCCGTCCACAAGGCTAACCTGCGAGCACAGTGACTCCGACCACGACCAAGGCGCTTTTGGATGCCGGTTTTGATGTTACGGTTGAGCGGTCACGTCAAAGAATATTCGATGGTATGAGTGAACGATCAAATCGGAAATCGGCACGAACATTGCTGACATGAATGGGAATGTTAGATGAGGAATTTGCAGCTGTACATACCCTTCAGCGGTTCATTAGATCCGGCAATTGAAGTCGTGACATAGCAGACTGACACTGTGAGTCTTCTAGGTCGGCGCCCGCCTCGTCGATGAAGGGTCGTGGGTCAAGGATGCTCCCAAGGACGCGTACATTCTCGGCTTGAAAGAACTTCCCGACGACGATTTCCCGTTGGAACACGTCCATATTTCGTTTGCGCACTGCTATAAGCAGCAAGCCGGATGGCAGAAAGTGCTGAGTCGCTGGCCCCGCGGTGGGGGTACCTTGCTGGACTTGGAATTCCTCACTGACGAGGCTGGCCGGCGTGTTGCCGGTACGATACATTGAGAGAAACGGCTGAGTTTGTTAACAGTGACTAATATGTGGGCAGCCTTTGGTTACTCTGCCGGATATGCTGGTACGACTTGCCGCATGCTTTTTTGTGATCCGACACATATGTGCTTACCCGGCATATAGGCTCTGCTTTGGCCATCAAAAACTGGGCCTGGCAATTGACGCATAGCAAAGATGAACTTCTCCCTGGAGAGTCTCCCTATCCGAATGAGGCGGCTCTGATTGCTTCCGTGAAGGAGGCTTTGGAGACGGGAAAGCAGAAGGCGGGCCGCGGCCCTAAGATTCTCGTGATTGGAGCGGTAAGTCTGGACTGTATTTGAGCAGTTACGAGTAGAACCAACCTCTACTGACTCGACTAAAGCTTGGACGGTGCGGCACTGGTGCCGTGCAACTGGCGAAGGACGTGGGCATTCCGGATTCAGACATCTTGAAATGGGATATCGAGGAGACCAAGAAAGGTACTGGCAGAATGTCTCATGTTGCGTAGGTATCTGGCTGACATGGTCAAGGAGGCCCTTTCCGGGAAATCGTTGAGGATGTCGATATCTTCATCAACTGCATCTATCTTTCCTCGAAGATCCCGCCATTTGTGAACCAGGAGAGCCTCTCGTCGCCGAAGCGAACCCTAACGGTGATCTGCGACGTTAGCGCGGACACGTACGTCACATTGGATCGTCTCCGGAGGCTTGATTTATTGTGCTGATTGTTTTTGCAGGACCAATCCCAATAACCCTATTCCTGTTTACGACGTCACCACGGTCTTTGAAAAGCCAACGATGCCGGTCAATGTGCCGCTTGGCAACCCTGACTTGCCTCTGACTGTGATCAGTATTGACCATCTGCCGTCGCTGATTCCGCGCGAGAGTTCCGAGCAGTTTAGCAAGGCTCTCCTCCCCAGTCTTCTGCAACTCAAGGACCGTGCCAACGCTCGTGTCTGGAAGCAAGCGGAAGAATTGTTCAAGCATCACGTTTCCACTCTGCCCAAGGAGATGCTTGTTTAGTTCTGTGTATGGGATTTGGATATCATATTTCGCCATGCAAATTCGAGATATCCTCTGTTCATGAGCAATAGACAAAAGTTGATTCTTCTGTAACCACACATTCTAGGACATCAAGATCAATCATGTGGACTACACGTGGTAGTAGGCTACTTGTAAAGTGGCCAATTCGGCTGATCCCTTAGAGATGCTCCGACTCTTGTCTACGTTGAAACTTCGAGTGCTTCCGATTGTACTATAGTTGCGACTCACCACATCACTACCCCGCCGAATGATCAATGACGATATGATCCCTCGTTTATTTGTGACTTTTGCAGTATGGCTTCGGGATTCGGGACAAGCCTGGGCCGAGGTCATATGCAAGTCCCCTGGTTAGCCAAGTAAGAACCTTCTTTGTGCTCGTCAGAGCATGGAGAAATTGCACAGCCCATACTCGGAGTACACAGGCTATACAGCAGGCAGTCACAATCAGCTCCTCTAATCACTCTTTGCGGTACTCACTTACAACGTGGTAGCCTGCCGACTTTCCGATGAGTAGACTCGATGCTTATGCCAGTTGTCACTTATCAGTAGGCTAATGCCCGATTATAACCGCATCTCATAAGCCAATCGGCCCATTCCATCGGTCGCATCTAACCTATCGCTATCCATTCTTATTAGAATCTGCCGCGGATCTCGCATCCTTGCCCAAGACAAGAAGATCTCCAAGCGATCTTACATAGTACAAAAGACCGAGTGTGAACACCGCCAACTCTTTGAAGTCAACTCACGGACCTCTATCCGTCTTGGCACTAGGAACCGACGGAATCGCCGCATTCCGCAGCACATCCATTGTGGGCACCAAACTCTCCACCGCCCACTTTCTTCTCTGACAAACTTCAATTGTTTTTCTGTGTACAGTACAAGCCTCACATTTCCTTAATACTATACTCCGTACAGTCGTTCGCTTTCAAAGGGCGCATGTGGGTGCGACTGTGTGGTGTACTACCTATTAACCTACCTGTCTTGTTCATACCTAACTGATTAATCTAATATTTTCTACGAATCATCAGAGCACATGTAAGTCGACTCACGGTTCGAAGTTTGCTACTCGGCTAGCGATCGGACGGTGCTGACGGGCGGCTGGAGTTTAGGTAGAGCAGCGCTCTTGTCTACGAGCCTTATTTTTTTTCCAACTTCAGAACGGCGTTGGCGTGTTGACTGCATTACTCTGTACAGTTCGAGTATTGTAGTCAGCCAGCTTTCCATCTGTCACCGCGCCGAGGAAGACATGGATCGTTCAATCGCGGCGACTTCAGCTCATTAGTTTCGACGTCTCGCCCGTGCGCCCCTCCCAACGCGAGCCAATCTCCCCTTTTTGTTTTGATGCCTGACAAGCCCACAACCGTGGCCGCTTATGCGGCCGGTGCTTCCCTCGCCGCGATCACTCTCTTCTACGTCTTCGGGCCTAACTTTACCATCGATGGAGGAGATCGCGATGGCCACAAGAAGACAGTAGTCGGCCTGGTGAATCCCGCCAATGACTGTTTTATCAATTCCGTGCTGCAAGCACTTGCCGGTCTCGGGGAATTGCGACTATATCTGATCAGGGAGCTGCATCGACGGAATCTAGATGGCCCAGAGGTGTATAATCAGTTGCCGGAGTCGGATGAGGAGACATCGCGGGGTCGGCCGCTGCGGCCCGAGCGGATCCGTGAGCTGCAGCAGGGCACCGTGACGCTCGCGCTGAAGGAGATGCTGGATCGTCTCAACGAGCGGCCCATCTATCGCAAGACTATCTCAGCACATCCGTTTATCGAGGCGCTGGAGTATGCCTTTCGGACCCGGATCAGTCGCAATCAGCAGGATGCGCAGGAGTTTCTCCAAGTCGTCACGGAGAGGCTCTGTGATGAATACCATGCGGGACTCAAAGCACGGAAACGAGCGCTGCGTGCCGCGCCGGTGCTCTCGATCGAGGGGCCCTTGTCCAATGGCAATGACCAGACTCCGGACGAGGTGGCGGCGGCGGCGCCCGAGCGCATCGCCAATGGAACAGCGGAAGAGCTGCCGGCGATTGTCGAAACCAAGTTGAAGCAGGTCGATGATGAATTTGGTTTTCCGTTCGAGGGTCAATTAGAGTCGCAGATTGAATGCCAGTTTTGTCATTATCAGTACCGGCCCAACAAGACGTCCTTTGTCAACCTTACACTTCAAGTGCCGCAGAAAAGCTCGACAACACTCAATGCATGCTTTGATGGACTTCTCAAGACGGAATACATCGACGACTTCAAATGCGACAACTGCCGGCTGCGACATGCTTTGGAGGTCAAGCAGCGGGCAAGAGCCAAAGCGCAGTCGCACGCCGAGCAACAACGACTGGATCAGGAGATTGCACGGATCGAAGAGGCGCTTGAGATCGATCCCGAGCAGACGCTCGAGGGAGTTGAGCTTCCACCCTCCGAGATGGCACCCCGACGGAGGATTGCGAGGCATATGCGGATCACAGTGTTTCCCAAGATCATCGCGATTCATCTGTCTCGGTCCATCTTCGACCGGTTCAGTTCAACCAAGAACGCAGCCAAGGTCTCTTTTCCAGAGCACCTGACGCTTGGTGGGATTCTCGATCGCAAATTCTACAAGTTACTGGGGATCGTCTGCCACAAAGGTAGCCACAACAGTGGGCATTACGAGTCCTTCCGACGCAACCACGTGTATCCCCCGTTTTCGACACCGGATGCGTTCCGGTCCTATGCGCAGAGTCGCGCCGCCAGTCAAAACCCATCGGCCGCGGCGAGCCCACGAATCGCCACCCTCAAAAGCAAGGGCGGAGCGGCAGACGGCGCTGAGCCGAGCCCGCTCAGCATCTCCCCCGTTGCATCATCACTCTCACTCAATTCTAACGGAACGTCATCACCGGATCGCTCTACCTCAACGTCGACGGAACCACCGTCGTCGCGATTGTCGACCTCCCTGTCCCTCTCATCTCCAACGCAACCGCGCAGTTCGCTGCAGAGCCAGCGATCGCACGGTTCCTTGCCCACGGGCTCTGGCTCTGGCAGCGAGACGGTCGAGGGTAGCCGACCGTCGTCAACCTCGGACCGAGGGACGTTGTCTTTCCAGAAACCAAAGGAAAGATCGTCCAGCCGGCCGTCGAGCTCGCACCGTCTCCTTGGCCGCCGCAAGCAGAGCGACCGATGGTGGCGGATCTCCGATGAGAAGGTGAAAGCATGCAAGACTAGCGATGTATTGGGGATGCAAAGGGAAGTGTATCTTCTGTTCTACGAGATGGAGCGCTCGCATGACGCTTGATGACCTAAAGGAATGGGCATTTTCGGGGTTACGAGATAATGTCGTACATAGAGAGGAGCTTTGTACATAGGCAGTCTTGGTCATGCCATCGAGACCAAATATAATCAGGTTTCATGATATCCCATGCCTTCCATGTTTGGTATATCAATCACGTGATTTAACCCACTACCCGTACGAGTAATACTGTAGTTAGGTTCTTATCGTTATCGCCGTTCGGCCCTGCAAGTGGCGGCCGATTCGCATTCCGACATGGACGCGTTCTGGAATTCAAACCCGCAGGAAACGATTCACCAACATCTCGGAGGCCCTATGATCTCTCGGCGGAGAAAAGGAAATCTCGCCTGCGCATCGAATTGCTTCGAACAGAGTCGAACGGCGGCCCTGGACATCTGATGAGGAAGTACCGATGGAATACCCGAGGTCTTCCGATCTCTCCCACACTTCCGACGGCAAGAAGCCCGGGGAGCAGGCTTCGAAAGTCATAAGAGTTCGGCAAAGCCGCGCGAGAGAAAGAATGGGGCAGTTGTCCTTCCACATGCCGTGGGGGATGGTTTCTGTGGGATTGCTGGGTTGATTGGATTGGTTTGTCTCAGGTTGCAAGTCCATTATTAGGAAGGGTCTACGCGCTTTGAGTCCGTTGTACGGTTCGGGCCGACAATAGAATATGATGTTCGAATTGATGCAGCGCATGATCCCCGAGAGGAGACGCAATCCGATTCTGCCAAGGCATAGCCAGCTTCGCCGCGGACAAAAATCATTCTTAAGTGCGGTTGATGGATGAAGGCCGTATGACGTGGAGGACTTGACGAACGTATGCATCCTGATGTTGAAGGAATGCGACTCGTAGAGCATACCTTTACGGATTACATAGAGAGCGTTCGAGGCGCGCAGAGAACATAGTAACCTGCTATAATAATCGGCCGCATAAAGAGTCCCTCGCCAGGACTCGTACTGCCGTGCTCCAGAACATCATCGATGGTCGTGAAATTGCTCAGCAAGATGTGCCTGAGGCTTCAATCGCGGGGCAATTCGGAAATCTGCGGTTATTCCTAGAGCTCCCAGCGTAATAACCCCACCACGGCGAGGGGACCATGATGATTTAATAGGCCGCGATCAGATCCCTGAGTCCGAGTAGTACAGTGTCCTGAAATCTGCGAGCAGAATCGACTCGATTGAACTGTGCACACCTTTCCTACCGCTATCCTGATCATACCAAAGGTGAGTTCCAAGCCTGCATGAAATCATCCTGACTTCACTGTACCCGCCCGCTGCTGGTGCCTCTCTCTCTCTCTGCTCCACCTTTACGGTGACCCGGTGAGCGGATTGGAATTCGGTCGCGGCCTTTTTTTTATGGCAGACGAAGCTTTGTGACCATTTTGCAATCTTCGTCCTTGTACAGAATTCTTCTCAGAACTGGTCCCGACAGTGTCGCTGACAGTTTCCGTTGTACATAGTACAGTCTGTTCATTCGGTCTTAGAAAATGGGCGTCCTCGAGCAGCTGTCCCGCAAGTCCGGCGTCATCGTCGGTGACGATGTTCTCCGTCTGTTCCAGCATGCCCATGCCAACAACTATGCGATTCCTGCAATTGTGAGTGTCGACACTGCTCACCGAAGGGACACTATGTGATTGACCCCACACTGCAGAACGTGACCTCGTCGTCGACCGCCGTCGCGGCGCTGGAAGCCGCTCGTGACAAGAAAACCCCCATCATCCTGCAAGTCTCCCAGGGTGGTGCTGCCTACTTTGCTGGAAAGGTTGGTCCGCCGCAACCGTCGGGACCGCTCAATGATAGCTAACGAATCTCCAGGGCGTTCCCAACTCCAACCAGGAGGCTTCGATCGCGGGTGCCATTGCCGCGGCGCACTACATTCGCAGCATTGCTCCTTCCTACGGCATCCCCGTTGTCCTGCACACTGACCACTGCGCCAAGAAGTTGCTGCCGTGGCTCGATGGCATGTTGGATGAGGATGAGCGATACTTCAAGCAGCACGGAGAGCCTCTCTTCTCGTCGCACATGATTGACTTGTCGGAGGAGCCCGTCGACTACAACATCGAGACCACGGCCAAGTACCTGCGGCGGGCCGCTCCCATGAAGCAATGGCTTGAGATGGTACGTCTTCGGCCCGGAGTGGCCCAGGGATGTTCTGTGCTGACAGATTTGGCTTAGGAAATCGGTATCACCGGCGGTGAGGAGGACGGCGTCAACAACGAATCGGTCGACAACGCCGCTCTCTACACTCAGCCCGAGGACATCTTGGCCATCTACAACGCGCTGTCGCCCATCAGCCCGTACTTCTCGATCGCTGCCGGGTTCGGCAACGTGCACGGTGTGTACAAGCCGGGCAACGTGCGACTGCACCCGGAGCTGCTTCAGAAGCACCAGGCGTATGTCAAGGAGAAGACCGGCTCGCCCAAGGACAAGCCAGTCTTCTTCGTCTTCCATGGCGGATCCGGCTCGGCCAAGTCGGAGTACCAGGAGGCCATCAGCTACGGCGTGGTCAAGGTCAACCTGGACACTGATATGCAGTACGCGTACATGTCGGGCGTGCGGGACTACATGGCCAAGAAGAAGGACTACCTGCAATCGCCGGTCGGCAACCCGGAGGGCGATGACAAGCCCAACAAGAAGTACTTCGACCCGCGCGTGTGGGTGCGTGAGGGAGAGAAGGCGATGAGCCTGCGTGTGCAGGAGGCCCTGGTCGACTTCAACACCATTGGGAAGCTGTAGAGTATGAGCTGCCGTCTTTGTTGTTAACAATTTCGGGATGTCATGTTAATGACAATGCAAATTGCGAATGTGTTGATAGTAGATAAGAAAATACTGCATCTTAGCATCGACAGTAGACAACATTGCGGAGGCTAGACGAGCAAGCCAGTTGCCTGTCAACTTGTTCAGGTCCATGGGGTTGTGTCCGTCCGAAAATAGATACGTTGCGCACTTATCCATATCAAGTAGTTACTCGTAGTCCGTATGTAGTTAGTTAGGTTATGTACCCCGCATTTCTAGCGCGCTTCCAGGTACCAGCTGACCAAATAACTAATGTGTGTGGAATTTTCGTGGCAATACGGGATCCCAGTAGGTCATGTAACTGTGTAATCTATGTCCCAAACTGAGCAGCGCTGCAATACAACTACGAGCTTGGGTTTAGTTTTCAAGTACAGGTACTCCGTACAAATACTGTATGTACTTCATGGTCCACTCTCCATTCTGTGAATGAAATGAGCTCCACCTTAACGGCTGACTAACCATCCTGGGGCTAACTAAATTCTTAGTGGATCCTGTTCCACGTGGATCGA
Source organism: Thermomyces dupontii (assembly GCF_041956625.1). Classification (NCBI taxonomy): domain Eukaryota; kingdom Fungi; phylum Ascomycota; class Eurotiomycetes; order Eurotiales; family Trichocomaceae; genus Thermomyces; species Thermomyces dupontii. Next base: position 1,086,672 of record NW_027192311.1, on the reverse strand, counting down.
TCCAATGATGCTCTCCAAAGGAGAGTTGCCTCCTCTGATTGGTGGATGGCCCGAATCCAGATCGAGCAGCTTGAGCCCTAAACGCCCCTTGGTCTTGGGCTGCAGAAAAACACCTCGAGATAAAAAAAATATGTCACCCCGGATGTTCGCCGCAGCTTGTGACTACGGCAGCTGATTGTCTTCAACGCTCGTTTCTCATATCCATTCTACGATGCTGCATTGATATCTTTGGCTTTTATTGCTATTCGTACTGTGTCATGATTTGTTCGTCGTAGTGAAGCGCCGTTGTTGATTTAGGGCCAGAATCCATCGCTTTCAGCGCTGATTCCATGATATCTGCCGCCTCTGTTGAGCTTCGTGAATTCATGCTAGTCGGTTCGGCCGGCTGATCGCTCAACATGGCAGATTCCTGGGGCCATTTCGCCCCGGAGGGAAATAACCCGGAGCTCTCGCCGGCCGAGCAGTTCCTTCAATTGATCAAAAACCCGTTCAAAGCGTCGGTAAGATATACATACATCCATCCTTGAAAAAAAGCATATTGCTGACATGCCGCATAGTTCCAGGTCAACGCGTTCTGGGCTTCCCTCGGCACCTCACTGGGGATATCTGCGTTTCTCACCCTCCTCTTTTCGCTGTTCCGACCCCATCACACCGTTGTCTACGCGCCCAAACTCAAACATGCCGACCAGAAACATATGCCGCCGCCGATCGGCAAGGGATACTTTGCTTGGATAATGCCGGTGCTCAAAACCAAGGAGCAGGATCTGGTGGACCGCGTCGGCCTGGATGCCATCGTCTTCCTGCGGTTCGCGAAAATGTGCCGAAACATCTTCTTGGTCCTCAGCGTCCTTGGATGCACGATTTTGATCCCTATCAATCTCACCAATCGGTCAACGGACTGGACGGGTCAGTTTGTCGATGGCTTTGCGCGCATGACGCCGCTTCATACGACCACGAACGCCATGTGGAGTCAGGTGGCTTGCGCTTATGTATTTGATGTCGTCGTGTCCTATTTTCTCTGGAGGAACTACAAGGCGGTTCGTGCGCTGCGACGGCGGTATTTTCAGAGCTCTGAGTATCAGATGAGTTTGCATGCTCGGACCTTGATGGTATGTCCCTTCCTTACCCTCCCATGCCGGACAAAGCTGGAGACTGACATCCTTGCCTAGATCACCGATATTCCGCCCAGTCACCGTACCGATGAAGGTCTCCTGCGATTGACTGATGAGGTCAATCCAACGGGAATCCTTGGTCGGGCCACCGTCGGTCGCAATGTCAAGGACCTCCCTGTGCTCATCAAGAAACACGAAGAAGCCGTGCGCAAACTCGAGGCTGTCCTGGCCAAGTACCTCAAAAATCCCGATCGCCTGCCGCCGAACAGGCCCAAAATGCGACCCTCCCGCACCGGAGAGCCTGTGGACGCCATTGACCACCTGACCGAACGAATTCAGGATTTAGAAGCGAGGATCAGAGACGTTCGCCAGTCGGTCGACCGACGCAATCCGATGCCATATGGATTCGTCAGCTGGGAGGCCATCGAGCACGCTCATGCAGTTGCATACGCTGCCCGCGGCAAGAAGCCGCACGGCAGCATCATCAGGCTGGCCCCTCGCCCCAACGACATCATTTGGGATAACCTACCGTTGTCGCCCAGCGCGCGCCGATACCGTCGAGTGGTCAATATCTTTTGGGCGACGCTGCTGACGGTGGTCTGGATCGCACCCAACGCCATGATCGCCATCTTCCTGTCTGATCTGTCGAATCTGGGTTTGGTCTGGCCGGCCTTCCGGACCTCGCTGGAGCGGCACCGCAACTTCTGGGCTGCTGTGCAGGGTATCGCGGCTCCCGCCCTGACATCTCTGATTTACCTTGTCCTGCCCATCTTCTTCCGTCGTCTGCTTGTGCGCGCGGGGGACCTCACCAAGACCTCGCGGGAGCGGCACGTGTTGCACTACCTCTACTTTTTCTTCATTTTCAACAACCTCATTGTCTTCTCGTTGTTTTCCGCGGGATGGGCCTACGTAGCCGCCGTCATTGACTTGAAGAACTCGAATAAGAACGCTTGGGAAGCGATTCGAGATGGCCATCTCTGGTACAAGGCGGCGACCGCGCTGTGCCAGATTTCACCCTTCTGGGTGACCTGGCTGCTGCAGCGTAACCTCGGCGCGGCGATCGATCTCACCCAACTGTTCAGCATCATCACAAATTGGTATCAGAAGACGTTCATGTCGCCGACCCCTCGGCGAATAATCGAGTGGAGCGCACCGCCATGGTTCGACTACGCAAGCTATTACAACTACTTCCTCTTCTACGCGACGGTGGCGCTCTGCTTTGCCAGTCTGCAGCCAATCGTGCTCCCGGTCACGGCTCTGTACTTTGGCGTCGATGTTGTGTTGAAGAAGTACTTGCTGATGTATGTGTTTATCACCAAGACCGAGTCGGGTGGTCGTTTCTGGCGAGTACTTTTCAACCGGATGGTGTTCGCCGTGATTTTGTCCAATCTTGCGGTCGCGCTCGTGGTCAAGGCCAACGGAACCTATACCATGCTCTTTTCGCTGATCCCGTTGCCGTTCCTCATGCTGGGGTTCAAGATGTACTGCGGTCGAACATTTGACCCCGACATTGAGTACTACAACCGCGTCGTCTTGAGCGATGAAGCTCTACATTCCGACACCGGCAAAGGCACCAAGGGAGCCTCGGAGCGGCTCAGTTCTCGATTCGGCCATCCGGCACTTTACAAACCCCTGATCACTCCGATGGTGCATGCCCGCGCAGCGGAGGCCCTGAAGAGCATCTACCGCGGCCGCCTAGGTGAGTTTGATACCACGGGCGACTACTCCGACATCGCCATGCAATCCATGTCCACCACCACTCCCGGCAAGACGACGAAACCGACCGAGGCAGCCCCCTTCGAGATGGTGTCCGAGAACCGTTTGGACTTCTCGTATTTCAAGGACCGGGCCGACTTCCGCGACGAGTTCGGCGGCGGCATTTACGGGCGGCCCGAGGATTTGATCTCGGAGCGCTCGCTGACCCCACGCCTGATGCTGGGTGGCGACTACTACTCGGTATCCTCGCGCTCCTCGTCCCCAGCGCCGGGTGTCAGGTCGCCGCCGACCGGCAGCACCGATCTGGGGGAGATGCGGCATTACACACAATCGCCGTTGATGTCCCGTGTTCCTGGCGGTGCTGGTAGCAGGCCTCAGACACCGACACTATACCAGCAGTCCAATGAAAGCCAAACCGGCCTCCTGAGTAGTCCTCAGGCTCCGCCGCTGAGTCGGCCGGGAATACCTTCCATGAACCGGTGGTTAGGGGGGTATGGGCCGGTTGCGCAGGACGAACAGACATCTTACGACCATTTCCGACGTGGATGATCATGTATTGTTTGTCTCTTTCTCCGTTGTATAGTATACCTGGATCTGGACTGTGTATAGAACCGTGATAGAGGTCCCCGGACGGACGATGTGAATTATGAAATACATGTGCAAATAATGACGCTACGATCGGCTACTTGCATCGCCTTGATGTCTACTTACTGGAAGCATAATCAATTTACTCGGTATCAGCTCGTAGTTCTGATGACTGGCGAGTCGCTTCCAATCGAGGACTCTGCTAGCCGGCCGCACCGTTGTGATAGATGCATGCAAGCCAAGCCGGTCCAATTCAAAAATCCTTGATATTGTTTCTGCAGGTTCCCGTGCATCTTGATATTGTTCTTGCTTTTTTCTTCTTCTGTACCTTATGCTTACCTACCCTTTATGGGTAGTGAAGTCCTCAAAATATTTTCCTTTTTTTCTTCCGGTGATTGGTGCTATTTTCTGCTCAAGGACAATGTCGAAATCATAGTCTCATACTTTGCCATTAACTTTGCAGTCGCGTCAAAAGCGAAGGAATATGGATGGATCAGATTCTTCTGCGTCGAGGGTGTGGTTTGGTATCATATTGTTGTTTAACTGGGGTCGGACCTGCACTTGTACTTATGAGGGTTTCCCTTCACCTTGGTTTCCCTCGAAGTATTGTAGTCGTGATTGTACCTTTGGTTGTATATTGTTTGCTCTCCTACCCAAGGAGTGTGGTATGGCACTGATCGTGCTGATATTGTCTTGATCACCACCTCCTGCTTGCAAGCAGAGTTATATAAATGATTCTCGTCTGGTCGAACAGAGTCTCGCTTCTTCCTGCTTCGTTGTTCTTATAAGTCCTTGATCTCGTTCATTTGCGTCCGAAAGACCATTGACAGTCGTTAAGTTGACCTCGCTATCATGGAGACTCATTACGACCCCTTCAACCAAAACCTCACGTTCCAGGTCGGCCTGGAAAGCGTCAATGTCACCGTAGCCGACCTCAATGACCTGGTCCAGGAAGGCATCCAAAGCGCAATCGTCTATGGCTCGCAGATCGGCGCCTCTGCCGTGACGCTGCTCATGCTGCTTCTGCTGACCCAGGCGGAGAAGCGTCGCACCGCCATGTTCGCGCTCAACATAGCCGCGCTGGCTCTGGACGTTGCCCGCGTCGTTGGCAGCGTGCTTTTCTTCACCGGTGGTTTCTTCAACCTCTACCGTGTCGTAACGGGCGATTACACCACCGTGCCGCTGTCCGACTATGTCACCAGTATCATGTCGCAAGTCTTCCTCACCCTCGAGGAGATCTGCATCAACACGTCCCTTGTCGTGCAGATCATGGCGGTCTGCTCGATGCTTCGCCGCCTCCATAAAGCGCTGGTCATTGCCCTCTCCATCATTGTCGCCATCGTGCCCATCGGGTTCCGCTTCGCAACTCTCGTTCTCAACTCCATCTTCATCATGAAGGCCCTTGATTTCTCTGGCTGCAGAAAGTCAACACCATCACCATCACCATCACCATCTGCTTCTTCTCCGCCATCTTCGTGGCCAAGCTCGGGTACGCTATTTACCGTCGCAGGGCTCTGGGTCTCCAGGGCTTTAGACCGATCCAGGCAATCTTCATCATGGGCTGTCAAACAATGACCGTGCCAGGTATGTACTGTCGTCTCAGATTCCAGGTTAGGCTTCATGACCTGACTCTGTTGGGATAGCCGTCTTGTCCATCCTCCAATTCTGCACCGACGTGCCCGTGATCAACACCACGATTGTCTCCTTCGTCGCCATTTCCCTCCCTCTTTCGTCGCTCTGGGCCTCGGCTGCCGTTCCGGGCCAGAACGCCCACCCAGGCATGTTGAATGCTTCGAACCAGCAACCGCTCTGGAAGGTCTTGTCGTCGATCCAGTCCACCGGGGGTTCCTCCTCCGCAGCATACGAGACGATGAGCTGCCCTCCTCCGCAGTCCCAGCTTCGTGTTTACCCGACAATGCCGAGCATTCAGGAGAACGGTGACAAGGTGCAGCTGCTGTACAGGGGGGCCGACGTGGAGAATGGACCCAAAACTTTCAGTGTTTCTTCCTAGAGCTGTGACATGAGGATAAAATCTAGACCCGGATTATCATTTAAGTATTATAGTAATGATATCTGCCATTGATGAATGAAAGGATCCGTGTCTTCCATTGTGAACTTCTGGAGACTACCCAGGCTACTGTAAATCTCCGCCAAGAAGCGCGGGATGATGACATGCTCCACCATCATCAAGCAGTAGGGCGGACAGTGAACCCTCCAACTCTTCAGAAATGGCCTCCGTGCCTCAGACAACGCTGACATGGCTATGGAATGTCTTGAACAGAGTGAGTCCAAAGCGATATTTGTCTCTCTGGTTCCCGCTAACCTCCCCAGAATCAATACGACCCAAACCAGTCCTATCGGGATCCTAACCGAACCTATCACGATGTAGTCCGAGTGCTGGCTCAATACCCATCCTTTGGTCCAAGGACAGATGTATACAGTGAGTGTCCTACTGGCAAGGCCTTGTTGACTCCCCGTGCTCATCCGGTGAATTAGCCTACGAAAATGGCTTCTCCACGCTCCTCCTACACCTGGTCGGCACTCTCCCCGTCACCTTTCGCGGGACGGTGTACAATTTCCCGCTCGACGTCTGGATCCCGCATGCCTATCCGTTCGATCCGCCGATTGTTTACGTGACGCCGACGTCGGATATGGTTGTGCGCGTTGGCCAACATGTCACGCTGGAGGGGAAAGTATACCATCACTACCTTGCGCATTGGGCCGAAGCTTGGGATGTGAGTTGGCGTACAATTTAGACCTCGATCATACAGAAAACTTTTACTTTTTTTTTTTTCCTTCCGAACAGCGATCGTCGATTATTGACCTGTTGACTGTTCTGCGCGAAGTTTTCTCCAAAGAACCCCCTGTCAAGTACAAGCCGCAACACATCCAGACACCTCGAACGCAGCCCGCGCCGCCTCCGGTGCCCCCGCTGCCGGCGGAACTTGCCTCTACACCTGTGTCCACGTCACAACACCGGCCGCAACAACAACAACAGCAGCAGCAGCAGCAGCAGCGGCAAGAAGCATCACCGCAACCTCCGGAGCCGCCGCCCAAGCCTGGCCAACAATCACCGCAGTCGAGCTGGCGGGAGGCTGTGGCTGCCAATGCGCCGACTCCAGTGTCCTCGCCGCCGGCTCCACCATTGCCACCTAAGGAAGGCGACGGTGGACGGAAGCCCTACCGCTATCATGCAAATGGATCGATAGAGAGAACGCAGGTGCTGCAAGGACCGAGTGGTCGGACGGCACCGGGTTATCGGCAGGACCAGTACCAGAATCAGCATACCAGACATGCATCTGTGCAGTATTCAGCACCTGCACAATATGCTGCTGGCCATGCTCCTCACCCAGCTCCAGACCCACGATTCCATTACCATCAAAATGTCCAACCACCATATCCATTGAGCCCTCATTCTCCTACTGCATCCGCACAGCACGTTTCGAGAACACAGCCTGGACCACCTCCACCTCCACCTCCACATCCCCAAGGAACAGCAACAGCAGCAGCGGCACGACCACCACGACCACCACCCACCACCACCACCACACAAGCTCAACCTCCTAAGCAAGAAACCCCCGACCTCCTCACCTCGCCCTTCGAGTTAGAACTCCCATCCATCTCACCCACGGAACCCCCACCGCCCGTACCGCCGAACCCGGAAAAGGGCGCCCTCCTGCAAGCCCTCTCGCAGACCCTGACCGAAACCCTCCAAGCCAACATCTCTCAAGCCCGTTCCGCGCAAACCCCGCTGCAGTCGCAGGCGCAGGCCCTGCACCGCGCCATGGCCACGCTGCAAAACGAAATCAACTCGCTCACCGACTTTCAAAAGACACTACAATCCAACATCACGGTCCTGCAGCAGTCCCTGCACCGTGCCGACGCGGTAATTGCGGACGCACGCTCGCGAATCTCTACCAATAACCCCCCACCATCCACCGCCCCTTCATCACCGACAACAACAACAACATCAACATCAACATCAACATCAGGACCAACTACCGGCCTCCCACCCATCGACGAGGTGCTCGTCCCACCCACCGTCGTCGGAAAGCAGCTGTACGATCTCGTCGCCGAGGAGCGTGGCATCGAGCAGGCCATCTACGCGCTGCAGACGGCGTTGGCCAAAGGTGTGATCACGACGGAGACGTGGTCGAAGCACACGCGGAGTTTGGCCCGGGAGGCTTTTATGAAGAAGGCCTTGATTAGGAAGATTGGGAAAGGGATGGGGTTGGAGTGATTCCATTTCTGTTTTTTTTTTTTTTACCACAGGAGATATCCCGTTTGTATGTATGAGCGTGTATGTTTACTAGCATGGTATACGATCTATTCTTATTCTCTCTCCAAACGTTGACTCCCCAAAGTATGTACAAGTACAGACGGATAAAAAAAGCCCACAACCAGACACGCCTAAAGAACAACGACGTTCATAACTCATTGCAATCCACATGAAAAAGAAAAGGAAAAATCTGTCGCCTAATGAATGCATCCCCAAACATATATACGCCTGGAACACGTATCGTTGGAAATCCAAGAATGGTCATATCATGCTATGCTGAACAAAAGCCATGTTCACCGGTTGAGTTGGACATAGTTGGCTGCGCAGGTCAGTAATCGTAGGCTACTCGAGGAGACAATGATGATGAGTCTTACCTGGAAATTGTCCCTCACGACCATTCAACCGTCCTGTCCACCACTCATTGGTGTTGTCGGTGCGCTGGACAACTTCAATGATATCCCCTGCGGAAAAGCTCAGATCCCCGTGCGCTTGCGCCTCGTAGTCATACAACGCCGTGACAGTCTCAACTTGCGCAGCGCTGAGGTGTCCGGGCTTCGGCCGCGGCGGCGGCGGAGCCGGCTTGGCTTTCGCGGCGGCAGCTAACGTGCTGCCACCCGTGCTGTTGGCGCGGCCAATCCAGGTACCAGGCGGAGAGTACGGCGGCGGAGGGGTGTCGGCAGAATCCATGGTTTGACGCCTGCCCGCGATGCTGGTTCGCTCTTCGGCCGCGAGCTTGTCCTTGTGGCTGCTCGGCGTGAACTTCGATCCCGGCCGTCGACCACCCGTCGTTTTGAAGTGGACGATGCTGAGGGCTTCAGCTCGCTGCTGGACGTCCCCCCGCTTGGCTTCGAATGCCTCTACGATATCCCGAGAGAGGTCAAAGTAGCCAATGTTGAGACTTTGCATCTTCTCGTGGAGCGTGTAAAACACGTTTAGCTGCATGTAATAGAAGGATTGAAAGAGCGGACGGATGAACTCTGCCTCGAGGGCAAACAGCTTCGGTAGTTCCTCCTTGAGGAGCTCGTTGTAATGATTGTACTCTTGCGTGGCCTGGTCGACATCATTTTCCGCTTTGTACAACGCCTTCTCGTCCTTCAAGGATTTTTCCTTCTTATCCTGCAGCTTCTTGAGCGTTGCGCGGTGACGGTCATAGTCCAGTTTCTTATGCTCTCGTTTGACGGCGACCTTGCGAATGATCTTGATGATGTCCAGTAACTGATTTGCAGGGCTGATAATTCGCGTCTCGATCAATTCCAGTTCCGGCTGCAGCAACTCCTGCAGCTCCCGCACGACGGCCTGGTATTCTTCGCACGCTTGTATCCCTTCCGGGCTGCCGTCAAGCTTGTACGAGTTCGGGTCGGAGGCACGGCCGGAGATGGGTTTGTACAGTTCCGTCATGGCCTTGGAGAATTCTATTTGGTGATTCAACATGTCTACGAAACAGTTAGCATCATATCTAGGTTCGATAGTACCGGACAATTCTGACCATTGATGGCAGCAAAGTATTTCTTGGACTCATCGTGAAGCTTTTTGGTCTCCTTCTCCAATTCCTGGAACCGGCGCTCCGCGTCCTGATAGACGGGATCCTTTGTATTCTCGCCAATGTTGAATTTGGCTTTGAATTGCTGGGGTGCCCGCGCGATCCCCTTCTGTAGGCCTTTCAGACTCATGGTACCGACGGAAACGAACCCCGCAACACCCCTAGTTGAACAAGTGGGAGTGCACGTAGCCGAGTGAAGACGTGAAGATTGTCGCGCGCAAGAAATGGACAAGAGTATATAATGAGACAAACTGCTCACCCCAGGAGGAGGAGGGATTATGGGAGAGGTTTGTCGTCGGGAATCGTCGTGTTGTACGTGCGCCGGTTCCTCCGGATTCGGTGCGGGAGAGCCCTACGGTTGTTGGCAGAAGTGTGGCTGAGCTATGACCTAATGCCGCCCACTATGTACCAACTGCCAGGCAACAGCTGGGCCAGAATGTGACCGTCGAGATGTGAAGAAATGTTTGTAAGAAAAGCTGGCCGATGGAAGCCTCTGCGGCAATTTTCTCGTCATGTACGGAGTACAGAGTCCGCGCAAGCTGGAATTGTGAGGTTGTGGAAGGAACAGTGGCACATAGCCACATACCTACCTTTGTCGGTAATGGGTTCATAACCTAGTCCTAACCTAAATAGGAATAGGTTAATTGATGTGACTTATCCACGTGATCCCTCTCAGCCACATTCAGCCACATCTGAGATCGCCGATTGGAGTGTTTTACAGATCGATCCGATCGATCTGTTCGCCAACTGAAAGTGAAGCATCGACTTCAAGTCTGGAGAATAACTACACTGTGTGCAAAGGTAAGCCGGGACATGCTCGCTCCATGATTACTACAATTAGTATACACGATACTATTTACTAGTATCAGGGAAGCATCCACCCATGACCACTACAGACAACTACAGAAAAGAATGAAACAATTGACTGCCATGCACATCAATCTGAATCTTTTGAATTGTCATGTCCCTGCTCTGCCAAATTGTGAAGCACCCAATCACGTTTATATCGCTTAGGCAACGCAAGATAGACGTTGCAGTTCCACGAGTCATTGAAGAGTTCGAGGACGGGGTGAATTCTGCTGTACGGGATCTGACAGTTCTCATCCCTCCAATCTTCGGGCAAAATCTCTTCATGCTCGTCCATAAAAGTTCTCACAGCCTTCTCCGTGGGGCGCATGAGGATGTCTGCAACAATGGCATTTGATTGAGACATCGAGTCGACCAACCGTTGAACACCCTCGGCAAGTGCTTTCGTGTCGATTGCCGCCGTCCTTTTTGCGCTCGAGTCGGCCGTTTGTTCATCGAAGACAGGGGCCGGACTCGGCGACAGATCTTCTTCATCGGTAGGTGTCATCAGGCGGTTGATCCCTTTTGCATATTTTCCAGTATTTTCCTTGTCGTCCAGCAGCACTTCCAACTGTGGTCGAAAGGTGGGTCCATGAAACCGAAAGCAGAGCATCTCGGGGTTTTCACGATAGTAGGCATCCGCAGCGGCCTCGTCCGTCACATATGTCTCCAAGTTCTCGTCCCACGTCCAGCCAAAGACCTGGCTCCTATGCTTCGTCCACAGTGCCCAGTTCCGTTTGAACCGTCTCCATCGATTGTCGCAGATTTCCCGGTTGATTGGCTGGCTTGTGACATTCTGCACGGCTTTGATTGCGCGTTCCCAGGCTGGGCCTCTGAAGTTCCCGATGTCGCTTCCTTCCAGGCCTTCTCTCTTGGCCACCAAGAGGGTTTCAATCAATGCATTCTCCATTGGCCTCGTCCAAACGGTACGACCTGACCGACTGCGTTTCCTTTGCGCGTCTTCCGTGTCAAGAGCAGCAGCCGCATGTTGATTGATGACGGGGTCAGACGTTGTCGAGTGGAAGGATTGGGAAGGCCCTGTTGGAAAGGGACTGTGTTCCATCTCGGTTTGATCCAGAAAGAACTGAAGGGTTCGAGTCTGTTAGTAAAGTTTCGGAACGTCTTCAGATGAGTCAGGCATGGATTAAATATTCTTGACTGGGATGTTTTTATTTTTTTATTTTTTTTTTTCCTACAGCTCGTCGCGTGTTTCCCAATTCCTTCACGCAAAGCTCTCTTCAAAGCTCTCTTCAAAACGTACTCGTACAGGCCTTGATACTCCTTCGTTACGGAGTGCATTCCCCGCTAAACCTGATCAGGCTTAGCCGAATTGCCAGACCAGCAAATGGCCGCAAAGAGAGCAACGAAGATCGCCGATGATCATTCCAAATCGAGCATAGATTAACTAGCGCAATGACAATGACTCCGTATTCGTATTGAAATCGACGACTATTGCTCAATGCTCAATGGTCGGTAGAAAATGCTTCCTTGTCTCTCTCTGTTCAGCCATTCGGTTAGCCCGTTATGTAGGACCCTTTTCTAAGGTTCGACGGCGTGAACTTTAGCGTGTTTAGCCGAGCCTTTCCGGGTTTCCGGCAGGCCGTTCTTCTCACACTTTGCCGTTTCTGTTAATGAGAACCCCCCCCACAGGATGACAGGAAGAAAAGCCTGTTGAGCGGCCTGGACAATTGGACAGAGTTGACGACTTGACGTACTGGACTGCTTTGGGCCTGAGAGACGAGAGTATGACTTGTGGCAAGCTGCCTTACCTACCATTTGGATTTTTGAGGAGTGTTCATTTCTCCCCGAGCAGGATTAACTATGTATCCCGGATATCGTAGGTACTCATCCACTGTCCTCTTACAGTGCGGACGATGAATACAGAACCAAATTTGAGCCGTGTTCTCAAAGCCACTGCTAAGCCGCCAGTGGTTTAGTTAAGTACTTAACAGGCCCACAAGAAGAATGGACTCGTCATTTCGGAGTCAAAGCCCTAAACTTGTAACCTTCTATGTACGGAGGATTGGACGGACAAAGTGTGTCCAAGAATCCGTGCTCCAACGGAATCTGGGAGAGAGCCACTGAATTCTACGAAGTAATCAGTGAACCTGACTATACGAAATGGAATCCTGTTTCGCAAAGTTGCAAGTCTGATTCTGCATTTCATCACTTCAGATATGTTCGATGATCCCCATCCTGAACAATAATAAACGATGATCAATAACAAGGGTCATTCTATCCACATTGGTAACGTCAAATCGGGCCATGCTCCAGGCTGAATGCTCTATCCACATGATGAGGAAATGGACGATAAGAAGACAAACACGAAAAGAGGTACAGGAATAATAACTACTAGGTGGTAGGGTACTCGTAATCCCAGAAGCCAAAAAAAGGATGTCACCCATCGTCAGTCCCCAGACGGGGAACAAAGGAGAAACAAGGATATTGGTGACAGGCGGATCGGATCAGGAACAGCAGCGAGGTATGTACCGCACCGAAGGCACTGCGACATTGGGACAGGTGTAACGATAGAGACGGATTAGAACGGGAAACCTTGGAATTGCGCTCCCCGCGCTCCGCCAAACGGATTGCCGCCGGCATGAGCAAACCCGCCCCCGTTCATCATGTTGAACAGGATGTTCGGGTCGATGTTGATGTTGGCGCCGTGCATGCCGCTCATTCCGCCCATGCCGCCAAATGGGTTGCCTCGGCCAAACATCTCGGATGGATCGAGAAGATCGTCCCCGTTGTCGTAAGCAGCGCGTTTTCTAAAAGTCACCTTTAGCAAATGCCGACATAAACGTTTCCAGGGAGACAGGAAAAATAAACATACTGAGGATCGATCAACGTCTCGTAGGCTTCGCCAATCTCTTTGAACTTCTCGTCGTTGCCCGCCTCGGGGTTCTTGTCCGGATGGTACTTGATGGCCAGCTTTCGGTACGCCTTCTTGATTTCCTGCTCGCTGGCATCCTTGCTTACTCCCAAAATCTTGTAATAGTCTTTCCGTTTGCTCTTCTTCAGCTCGAACTCTGCATGACGGATATCCTCCTGAATCCGTGGCTCGGACGGGTTGGCCTCTGCCACGCCCTTGTAGTCCCGGACCGCCTCTTCCCACTGTCCCGAGGCACCGTACGCCTTGGCGCGGATCTTCTTTGCTTTTACGTACCCAGGATCCAGCCTTAGGGCCTCCGTGCAGTCTTGAATGGCTTGATCATAGTTTTTCAGGGCTAGTTGCGCTTGCGCACGATTCTGGAGGATCTTAGAGTTGGCATCCTTGTTATCCGGATCGATCTGCAGCGCCTCCGTGTACAGCTCCACGGCTCGCTGGTAGTTCTTAGCCTTGAACGCGGAGTTTCCTTCTTCCTTGGTCTTCAGGAGCTTCTGCACGACACGGAGCAGCCTGAAAGCCGGCTTGAAGTCCGGGTCGAGACTGAGTGTCATCCGGAGGTACTTCATCGCCTGGTCATTATCGCCTTGACCGTAGTACGCGCGGGCTCGGAGAAGAAGGGCATCCGGATCTTGATTGTTTTCCCGAAGTAGCGAGATGGCAATGTCATGGGCCTTGCCGTACCCGTTCTCATTGGCCATCCATAGTTGGGCCTCTCCCTGCATTAGTATCCACTTGCGCGGTGTCCTGACGCCTGGTCCCAGCATCTGCCTAGCCTGCTCCAGCGGGTATAGCACCATGGAGCCCCCTTTGCCCTCGTTTAGTGTCGCCTCGGCCTGGGTGATGTAGCGCAGCATCGTTTCGGCCGTCTGCCGGTCTTTGGCAGAGGCAGGAGGCTGCATTTGCGAAAACACCTCTAGAGCCTCCGCCGGCCGTCCGAGACTAGTGAGAATCCGAGCAAGACGGTGCTGGACCTTTGCATTGCCCGGATCCAGCTCCAGGGCACGCTCCGCGTCTTGCAGGGCTTCGAGATAGCGATGTGACGAGAGGTAGGCCGCACAGCGGTTGGAGAGAAAGGCGGGGGAGTCTGGATTCACTTCGAGGGCTGAATTGAAGCGAGGATCATCCATTAGCAACCGCTACCAGCGGTCGACAGCGGTTGCTCTCACCTTTATTATATTCTTGGATGGCGCGCTCATAGTCACCCGCCTTGTAGAACTTGTTGCCGGCCAGCTTGAAGGCTTCGCCGGGGTCTGACTGCGGCGGAGGAGACCGATGTGGCGGAGGGGTCGGGTTGCGCTGACCATCATGGGCCTCCTGCGTGCCGTTCACTGCGGCGGGTGTGGATTGCTGCTCGGGCATGGGGGGCGATGACGGCCGCTCGCTGTCTAGATCCATGGGAGCAGGAGCGCCATCTTCCCTGGCAGCGGCCATGGCGGACAAATGTCGACGGAGCTCGTCCGGGGGAAGATTCAGAGGATGCGAGTCACGATCGCGCTTGTGAGCGCGGCTGGAGAAAAAACTGCTGTGCTTGGAAGGGGACGAGGAGGAGCGACTGTGCTTGGGAGAAGAATGCAAGTCCCGATGGGAAAAAGAGGGTTTGATCGAGGACTTGCGCGGAGAAGAGGAGGAAGATGAGATCGGGGACGGAGAGGCGCGAGGGGGTGCGCTGAGCGGAGCAGCGTCGGGAATGTCGCGATAAACGTCTCTCCGAGGCTCGCGTCGCCGCGACGATTGGCTGTGGTCCTGGGAGTCTTTGTCCTTGACGCGGGGTTTGTCTTTTTTGAATTTTTCCCTTTCCTTATCCTTTTCTTTCTCAGAAGATTTTGTGAAGAGCGAAGAGAGGACCATTGGTGGTGGGAGCCAGAAAATCGAACTACGACGAAAGCGGTAGAACGTCAGGTGTTGGAATTTTCGTAATTTCGTAATTTTTTTTTCTTTTTTTTTTCTTCTTTTCTCTTCCTCACTCACAGGAATGTACGAGTATGAGGTCCCTTCTGCTGCTCACCCAGCAATGAGCCACGGCCAAAAATTGTTCAGCAAGATGGAGAGAATTTCATCCTCGACAGGAGAGAAATGTTTAGAGGCTCTAGTCATAATTAAGAATAAAATCCTGCGGGGCTAAAGCACAGTCAAGCACGCCGTCAACAGTGGAGTCCATTCGGACAGAACCAAGGCGATCAGCTTGAATTGGAACAGAAACACACGGAAGATAATAGTCTACCCAGCCACCGGGATCAACCCCAATGCTCCAAGTCAGGTCGTAGCGACGGATTGGGTTGATGGTGCTGCTCAATGCCGTTCGGTCTTAGGCCAGCAGTCCTCTAGGATTCTCTTTGAAGCCCAGCATGGTGTCTGCAAGCTCTGAATCTCGAGCAATTGAACCATGATCGGGGGTCATCACTGATCAAGGACAACAAGGACAAGGTTTCCGGAGGTTGAGACTTGGGATAGTTTGTGTGAAAGCCTTCTCGAGCAAAGGCCGACGGGAGCTTCGGCTAATCCAGGTGGTTGGGAATTGAGAACCAAAAAGCGCCAAAGTCCGACCTCGATTGGCGCTTTTGGTCTCCACTAACGTCCTCGCTTTCGACTTGACGAGGGCAGATTCCCCCCCAAATCATTCGCTCTGAGCCCTCGGAGGGCTCTCACTATTACGGAGTTATGCTTTCCGTTGAAGTGTCGATGCATCACCGACTCGGCAAATGCTTCGAGCAGGCAACGATTGAAGGTAACGATCGTACACAGCTTGGCGGAGCGGAGGGCTTGCAACGGCCAATCTGATCTCATCTCGGGGTTTGAGAGGGCGCGTGCGGCGGTAGGCCAGGTGTGCCTTGACCATTTTGTCAGCACCATCACAAATCACAATGTGACGAATAGCATGGACAATAATACGGAGTAATTTGTCTTTTTCAGCCAGGATCATGACCTGGAAATTCAGAGTCCTTTACAAGGACTTGTACCGTAGTCGAGCTACTATGAGTAGCCGTTGTAAGAACTGAAACCTTTGCGAAGCGGCGGGAGCACAACAAGAGCGGTCGGGTTTGGCATTCACGACTTTTTTCCTCCGCCTCGATTAGCCTTTCGGCTAGGACGAACCTTGTGAAAGCTGTTGAGACGCTGCGAACTTCGGCTGTATTTGGACAGAGGGCCAAGCCTTTGCTGCAATTTGAACTCTTGATTTTGGATTTGCGATCAGATGAAGTCCTGAGTGATCTGTCATCTTGATCCGATCCGGATCTGCAGATCTGCACTGTTTTTGCTCTCTGAATGCAATCTGGAGGGAATGCCGACTGTTCTCGTCCTCCATGTTGGATTCTTCAACCCGGAAGAGAGAAATAGGGTTTCGGAGAGTGATGACTTGTTTCCCCCAACAACCTGTATGTACATAGAGCTCTGTCCAGGAAGTGCAATTACTGTACTCATACAGAATTCATACTGTACGGAGTATTCAAAAAAAGCTTGTTTGGCTCCAGATCATCGGGAGCAACGTGTGAACCATGGGACTGAGTGGGGCATCTGTTCCCACGGGGACTCGAAGAGTGAATGACCGAGATAATAGACACAAGATAGTACTCCGTACTACTGTACTACAGGGAGTCTCCAACGAAAAACAGAATACATAGTCATGATCAGTCATGGAGAAAAGGATCAAAATGCGTGATGTCGTGGTCTATCAGTGAATTAATTACACAAGCCCCTATTCCCTACCTATCCCACATTCAAACCACCCAGAAATGAACACAAGGGGTATCACCAAGACAATGGAGAAAAAAAAAAAATCATGATCCTATCTTCCGTTTCTTCGAATGCTGATAACAATGCCGGAACCAGGTTGTGCCTTGCTTCTTACTGCTGACCAGCGGAATCCAATTTCCACAGCGGCCACAGAGTCCCTCCCAAATATCCGGATTCCCTTCCATCCTCCGCGTCTGCTGTGGAAGGTCGAATGCTCGTCCCGTGGCTGCACACACCCCGTGTGAGAAGCTCTTGTCGTACCAGAATGCCGAGTTCTTCAACAGCAGCCACCGGCCCGGCTTGCAGATCCCGCACCATCCTTCCCGCTTGGATCCGTGGCCGCGCACCCATTTGGGCGTGTACAGGTCGTCTTCGAAACGCAGCTCCTGCTTGCATGGAATCATTGCTGCGTCTTCGACCTCCATGTCCTCCCGTGGCGGATTGCTTTGCTTCTCCTTCAACGGTGCTAGAAGATCTGGCGGCTCGGATGTTCCTGAATATCCGTTGAGGAACCGCCCTCCGCTGCGGACCGTGCCCATGACGTCCTGCATGGGAAGCGTCCCCGCCGGGTTGAGACTGATGGGTATCGAGAACACATCTTCAGTGCACGCATCTCTTGCCGCAGATCGCAGCACCGGAGCCTTCAGAGTGAGGCTCGATGACACGGCACTGGTCGCGGGAAGGGATGATGATTCAGACAAGCTAGGCATACTGGTTTGTTGGGACGCCTTGGATGGCTCTGGCACTGCGAGAGACGTTTGGTCTGCTGTGGAAGAGCACTCAGATTCTTCGAACCGTCGTTTGCGTGGGTTCTCCGTGCCGTAAGGGGCCGGCCTCTCATGCGACACGGAGGAGGAAAGCTCGTTGAGTGAATTCGCGTCTTTGGACGAGTCGGGCTGCGAACTGCTGATTGACGATATTGGAGTCGTGTTTGAAGACATCAAGGAAAGCGTGCTATCCGGCGAGTATTCAGAGAAGGTATTGGAGTCCGATTCTGGGTATGGCGGCAGCTGCTCGAATCCCGCGAGGAGCGCCTGGTTGGTGTGGTTGTTGCTATCGTATGGCAGCAGCGGCATTGTCGGGTCAGAGTCGGGGAAGCCGTAATTCCACGAAAACACGTTTTGATCCAACTCTGGAAGCCAGGGACTCGCGCCCGCGGCGACGGCAGAAGGGTCCTGCTGAACAGCAGGAGCCGACCAGTACCCGGATGGAAACCCGTTCACTCCAGTGTTGGTGGCTGCCGGGTCCAGCACTGTGGAATTGACCTGATGAGGCCGCATGCTGCCAGGATGCATTGCCGCCGGCGGCAGAGGGCGCCGCAGCAGCGGCACATCATGGCGCAATCGAGGAGCATAAAGGGATGACAATGGAGGGTGGAATCCCGGTGGCCGGATGCGAATGCCCAGAGTCTCCAACGTGGCTAATGTCGACAACTTTCTCTTGTGTTCCTTTGCCGGGGACTGATTGTTTTCGGACTCTGTGGTCGTGGTCATTTTTTTTTTTTTTTCGGTTGATGGCACTGAGACTGATGCAAAGATTTGTAGGCAGAGAAGACGCGGTCAACAAAAAAGACAGCACTGAATAGTACTATGCACAAAAGACCAAGGACGAAGAAACGATCTTGAGCCGCAAAGAAAACTCCCACGCGGCGATCTCTACATATAGATCTCACTACTGTCCCGAAGTTTCCATCTGCCGTCTCATAGCCTGCTCGCTTAGGCTGGCCTTCCGCGGAGGGCCAATGTTACGTAACGGGTGCCAAAAGTTCGACCAAAACTTCCACACGCCACAGACCTCGAGGTCGGTTTCGGCTTGGGACGGAGAATTACCTGAACAGAAAGGTTTCGGATCGCGAAAAGCTAACGGGCTAACGGTGCCTAAGCCCACGAACTGGTCGGAGCTGGCTGTATCTGGTATGGTTAGTGCCGCTTTCTTGGACTAGTGCTACTATCGAGGTACCAGTACCAGTACCAGTACGGTAGTACCGTTTGTTCTCGAACTTGGCCCGGAGAACTGTTTACAGGTTCTGCTTGTTACTCTGTCCCCTGGCTATCAATCATGTCATTCCTCCTACATTCTTTGGGAGGCCATGCTCTTGAGCGTGGGATGCCATTGTAATCCACTACGGTATGAACAAGAAGAGCAAAATCTGACAGGCATTTGGAGCCTTTAGACCTTTCAGCTTCAGTCAGCACAGACCACAGGTTCACTCTCCTGTCATGTCCCATGTCCTCCGTACCGAGACCCTACCAGCGACAGCCGAATGGTCCCATCCCGCCAGTCCAAGGATTCAAAACGGTTCCCAGAAGAACTGCATCCAGTCTTCCATCCCAGACACTGTCAACAGGCGTCACTTCAATCCCAGCACCCTGCCGACGCGCTGTCTCAACTGTCGACTCGTCTCATCTGGAAACGTACCTCAGACAGGGCTCAAACAGCCGACATTTCAAAAGGGAAAGCAACCGTTTCTGGAATCTCAAATTCGTTGTAGGGCTAACCACTTTCCGGTTAAACCGGAGCATTTTGGCGCTGTCAACTGGACGTCAAAAAGAAAGACGAATGGGTTTTAGCTCGGGAATTGAGCCAATCGCGGGACGTTCCTGTTCGTCTCGGGGAATTTTAGAGTTTTCCAAGACGGAACTTGTGCCTGGCTAAAGCGGAAGTGGATCGATCTCTGTTCACTTCAGGGGCCTGGGGTTGAGTTGGGATTGGATTTTTTCCTTGTTCTTTTATTTTCCAAACAGGCTGGGCGACTCGCTAAATTTCCTCTTCAAGATGGAAGTTGACAGTTAACTTAGGTTAATCCGATTTTTTTCAAGAGTAGTTACTCGGTTGGTCTTAGTACTGACTCAATTCTCCAACTGCTGGAGCCTCCAAGACTTGGAGATCAACGGCGACTCGGAGGCACAACTCGGACGGGTAAACACTCGATACCCTTTGTGGTTTGGACAGGTCACAGGAGTTTAGGGATGGGGTTGAAGGTCAATCCGTCAGAACCAGACTGTTTACTCCACTGAGTATGACATAGGATGTATGTACCATGTCGGTGGGAGTGGGACTCTCGCGACCGGCCGACAACTTGCACAGGACAGGTTGCTTTTCTTCGAAGAATTCTACTGCCAGTGCCCGGAGGTTATGTCGATCACAACCCTACAAGCCGCCCCAAGCGAAGCGAGGAGAGACAAGACTGGTCAAGAGCTCTATTTTCTCGGCTATGATCAACTGCTGCAAAGTCACTGATACGGAGGGCAAGTCCAGAGTGTCAAAGCCGCACCATTTGCTTTCAGCTTTTGACCAATGCCGAATCTATCGATACAAAACATCGCCTCCTGCCTGTCGAGACCAAGTCGAGCCCTTGGAGGTTTTAAAGGTCATTGCCATCAGCTTTGAGGCGAGCCGGACGAGTATTAATGTAGTTGGCATAAATGGCGTCGATGAGCTGCAAGATATACATAGACACAGACTTGGACTGCAATATATACTCAATACTCAAGTGATGGGACTATCCAAATCAGCCAATAACCATGAGCTCCATACGGAGTACATACATACATGTACAGTCGGGCCTACGTGAGGTCAGAGCCGTTCAGAACTAATCCGACATTTGAATTTAGTATCCTCCAGAGCCTCAGCGATCGATCCCATTCAATCTTGAGGAATTGGGCGGTCGTGGAGAACGAGTTGGAATAACCTATTCGGCGAGCAGTCTGGGTTCAGACTCAGTATGTGTCAACTCCTTGAGGATGCATTTCGAGGTAATCACCGATCGTTGGACATTTTGCAATGCTAGGTTATCTCTCTCAAAGCTCGAGTACAGATTCACAACTAGGGGTTTACTTTCAACGCTGCTTCTTCAGGTATCCGAGTAATACCGTGCTCCATGCTGTACGAGTGAAAGAAATTCCTTACTCTTGACATGGCCAGGCTTTAATTTGTGATAGCCCGGCTTGCACATTGCAATCGTACAAAGATACCATGCGAGTCAATCTGCTATTCGAGCTTGAGTCAGCGAGTCAAAAAGTCATCAATGCATGCGCCATCAACGATTCACCAAAATGCCCTCTCGAATGACGGACTGGAAGTTGATTTTGAAGAGTTTGCATGGGGTATTGACTCACACATATCAGTCTATTGACCTGGACAATGGACATTTGCTCGCCTGGGCGGCCTGGCATTGTCAAGTGACAGTTTGGAGATAATTCCTTTAATAAGTACTCATAGTTACAGTATTACGTATTGTCCTTTGGCATTCTGTTTCCAAAGGTGACGTTTTCGTGGTGGGAAGAATGAATGCCAGCGGATTGAGATCACAGAGAGATCACTCAATCAATCAAAAGCCAATTCGGTGCTCCAAGCTCTGGAACAAACGAAATGCGTTGTCAACATGATATTCCGCTCCAGGATACAAGGGGTGACCTGTCGATCGACGTAATCGACGACATGGCATGGCTTATATAGCCCAACATATTCCACACATGTCCTTAGGAAAACCGCATTCTACGTTGAGCAGCAGGTCACAACATCGACTCTACTCAGACCGCATTTCCAGCATTGTCATCAAACAATTACGATACTCCATGATTAGATTTACAATGACGGGAATCATAAGAAAAACAAATTTATACAGTCCAAAAGAAAGGACAATTATTAAAAGAACAAGATCGGATCTTGCCGGTAGTATTCCCTCATGTACATTGAAGTGATATCACCGAGCACTCCGATTGTAACCGGAACCCCGCACCATGGACCATTGCAAATATCCCGTAACATGGGTCTTGGAAGCCTCCAGACGGGTATCACTTGTCGTTACGAGATCATTTAAGCCAGGAAGACAGCGGCAACAGCGGCAGCACCAGCCACCAGGGAGGAGAAGGAGGCAGTGCTGGCAGCGCCCAGGAAGACAGGCGCCGAGGTCTGAGCGGGCGGCGGGACCTCGCCAGCGGGGCCGCTCTCACTGTAGCCTGTGATCAGTATGTAGCTCCGGAAAGTTTTCGAACAGTACCTACCCAGGAGGGACAGCACCGCCAGTGCTCTGGGCAGGCGGAGGAACCTGACCAGTCGCGCCCGGGTTACCAGCGTCGGCAGTGGGAGTGATGGTGATGGTAGACAGGGTGGTGGTCGGGATGCAAGTCTCAATGGTGATCACGCTGGTGGTGACGTCGCCCTGATCGGGGATCGGGTAGGGAGGGGCCGGCGAGGACTGCGCAGGGGGGGCCCACGAGTCAACGGGGCCCTCCGCAACGCCCGACTCCGCGGGGGGCACAACATCGGCGGCCGGGGCAGTGGGAACGTTACCCGCAGCCGGGCAGTCGGTCACGGTGGGAGCGCAGGAAGTGATGGTGTGGACATCGTAGGAGGTCACGGTGACATCGGCGGCAGCCGAAGCCAGACCGGCCAGAGCGGCAAGCGAAGCAGCAGTGAAACGCATTTTGACGGTGAAGGAATAAACCGAAAAAAAAGGAAGCGGGTTTCGAAAGAAGAAGAACTTTCGCGGTGGTTTTTAAGTCGAAAGAGTGTGAGTAGTTGGAGTCGAGATGAAAAGAGCGGACGGGTTGACCAATGCCACAGGCAAGGCAACGAGAAAAGTCGAAGATGAAGACTTGTTGGATGAGAAGAGAGAAGAGGGACGGGGGGAAGGGAAGGCCTTTTTTGTAGGGAGGGAAATGAGCCGGGGCCGATCGATTTCAGGGATAGTGGGTAAGCTTAGCCTTGGGCTCGGAGCCCCCAAAGACCGGCACTAAAGCGCTAAAGAGCCTTACGGACTCGATACTAGAGGTAACTAAAAGTGAACACAGACACCATTACTGTATTGACTGGATGGCCTTTCCCCCACCGAGGGATGATCTAACCTTAGCTATTCTCCCATTGAGCTCCCAGGGAGGGCCAGTGGGAGCGAGTCAAGCCAACACACATGCCCAGTTGCCCACCAATGCCTGAAAGCCCTCCCCGGAGAAGTGCCATATTAAGCACTAAGCAGCCATGGAACGCAAAGGCATGGTGCCATCGCCAAGCTCATTGGTCTGGATGCGCCCTGCAAGTGTGGACGGGTTCCTGTCTTCCTGACCGTTTCATCTCTCCAGTCTCCGCAGCAGTGGACCAGTCAGAGGCGCGGTTTGGACTCAGGGGCCATTCAGAATGATTGGTGCTTTTGTTCCACCGATAACCCCCTCTCCTCTCCTTTTGCTGCGAGTCCTGGCGGTGTGTCGGGCCGACTGCCAGAGTGGATGTTATGGACGCGTCAGTTTCTGTTGATCTGCGCAATTTTCGTCATGATTCATGGGTCTTTATGTTCATCCCATTCAGAACATGAAATGCTGCAATTTGATCTCAAGAGTGTTCCAGGTGCAGGCAATTCAACCTCATCGAGGTGGTATCTGAAGGTGGAATGGTACAAGGAACGGTAAACTCGATGCAACGACGCCACACGGGCAGTCTCGCCACAGAGTGGTAGGTTAGTCGTCAAGAACTAAATATTAGTCTGTTCCATGTACGGAGTAGTACATACATAGTAGTTAATGACGGAGACGGAGTCTTTGACTTGCTTTTTCTCAACTCTACGAAAATACCGAGTCGGAGGATCATTGATGTAGTTATGAATGGAATATTCCATCGTCGTGGCTTGCCATAGACCCCAGTTCATACCAGGGACTCCATATCCGTCAAGCCAACAGTCTCCAGAGGCCTCCCACCTCACCATCAACATCTTTGCAAGTCCTTCCACGAGTAGGACGGAGCTGTAGTCCTCCGACGGATGAGAACAGCACGTCTCCACGGACCCAACCCGACAACAGGAAGTCAACCTGTCAAGGACCGTCCTCGACTCCTTGGTTTTTCAATCAGGAGGTCATAGCTTCAGCCACAAGAATGGCCTGTCGGTGGCTCTGTGTTCTAGAATCGGGGATCAATCAATGTGATAGCGAGCTCCTCCGTACCCATTCGTCGCTTGGGGATTCTTGATACCGGCAAGCCCCCGTTCAGGGAACGAACCTCTGTTCATCCCATCGATCCGTCGCCATTGACCGCTGGTCCTTGACTTGGGGAACAAAAAAATCTCAGGGGTCATTCTGCCGCCATCTGTCCAACGGATAATTGCCGGCGGAAGACTGGGCGTATCTTCTCCGTACACATAGGATCGGATAGGACTTTCTCCTTGCCCATGAAATGGCAATGTCATGTTTCAATGACATACAGTACATAGATTGGAGGGACGTTCTGCCCTGCGTTGGATTGTGAATTAATACTACCGAGTAGGTACTTACTCCGTAGAGTCGTAAAAATGAACCAGTTCCAGCCAGAACGGAAGCAGCTCGAACCGAGCGTCTGCACATAGTTATGCAATCCTAGGTTACTGCAATTCACTGAAACATCTCCGCTGGAAGGAAACCGGTTCAACTAATCGGCCGACACTCGAGTCTCGAGTCTCGACAGTCGGAGCCTCGGAACACTGAACAGCCTGCCACTCTGCCAGGGCTCGAAACAGCCTAACCAGATCTGGAAATACATTCACGTGATAATTAACTCCATTGCTGACGTATGCATGATCACGTGAAGATTAGTCATTAGGACATCCAGCGATAGCGTCTCTCCAGTCGAGGATCCTCCAGTGCGAGGCTATCAACAAAGACAAATGAGCACTCTGTTCTGATTCGACAATCCATGTATTTTTTTTTATGTGAGTTCGCGACGCATTTGTCATAAGCACAGCACAAGGCAGACTCGCTGGGCTGCAACGTGGCTGACGATCATCGCCCTTGTAAGCGCCAAAGCCTTGGGACTTCAGCCCTGCATCAGCCCGCGATCCGGCCATGGCCCCTCCATAAGTTTTCATGCGTCGATCGACACCAGTCTCGTACATATTCTTGACTTCCTCGGAGTCACTTATTCGTGGAATTGTACCCGTAGGTTCTCTGGCGATGTGTAGGAACTTGCACAAGGAGGCATTCCTTGCATGTAGTAAGTAAATACTCCAGTTGGATGTAGAATCACGGGGAGCCGGGCCCGGCAGTAGTAGTGGTGCATTCATCTCCCTCAATAGTCATTGCTTTTGCTCCTCCAGAGTCCAGACGGCCCGGGGCCAACCGCGAAACGCTTGGGATATTTCTTGATCTGGCTGGGTGATTGTTCTAGGTCCTCGGCGCTTCTCTGTGACAATTCAGCCGCCGACGTGGGTCTCTGCAACGCCCGCCTCGGTGCCATCGCGCAGATTCAATACTATTCCCTACTGTAATCCGCATCGCCTCATCACTTCGCATCCTGGGCGCTCATCTTGCGTGTCTCCAAGCAACTGGCACTCGTTCCTACTCCTCCTTCGTTCGCGTCTTTGGTGTATTGTCGGTCTCGTTCAGTGCCATTCTGTCGTATTCTTTGCGGCATTGCGCTTAATCAATTGATCACCCACCCCGATTTCTCCCTCGCTGTTGCGCTTCGGATCTTCCCCCTCACCGATACCCCCCCCGGAAGCCATTTTTCATCGCCCTTCTTCCCGACAACTTTGGCGGACTTTTTTCCTCGAAGCGCAGGGCAACTCGTTTGGAAGTGAAAGAAATCTGGCTGGCTCTCCAGATCCGTCGCGCCCCCCTTGGCCCTCCGCCGGGATGTCATCACCAGCACCGCTGCTGAAACCTCCCATGCCCAACTCGCGCAACAACGGCGGGCCCCGTCCACCGCGCCTGACGTTGGGCATCCCGCCATCGCCGAATGCGCGGCCCGTTAACCAGCAGAATGGCGAGCAGTCGCAGGCGACACAGGACATTCCCTTGCCGCGACCGTCGGGCCGTCCCGCCCTGCCACAGCTGCGAATAGCGACCCCGTTGGGCAACCAGCGCACCCCGCACGAAGATTCATTCTACGGGTCGTCACACTACCCGGTCGCCGGTTCGTCCGATGGCGGAGGGAGTGACCATAGCATCGACACAAGGTCGACGACATCCTCTTCGTATTCGGCCCTGTCTTTTGCCATGGGTCTGCGACAACCCGCCGGCGGGACGCCCGATCCATCGTCCGCGATCAGCTCCGAAGGGGGTGTTTCGATGGAAAGAGAGGGCAGCGTGAATTCGTTGCTCCCGGACTTGGACAAGCTGAGTCTGGAGAAGGGCCGACCGTTGGATGTGGAGGATCTGGACGACGAAGGGTGGCTGGCCGCCAGCGAACAGAAAAAGATCATTGAGCTGGGGAGTTTGGGAGAAGGCGCTGGAGGCGCTGTCAGTCGGTGCAAGCTAAAGGATGGGAAAACCATTTTTGCATTAAAGGTATGTTATTATAGCAGTTTTGTCCGTACCGCGAGATACATCTCTGACTGTCTCGTTGCAGGTCATTACCACAGATCCGAACCCCGAAGTGAAGAAGCAGATCATTCGCGAGCTTAATTTCAACAAGGACTGCGCGTCCGAATACATTTGCCGGTATTACGGCGCATTCATGGACAAGTCAACCGGGACCATCTCCATTGCCATGGAGTTTTGCGAGGGAGGTAGCCTAGACAGTATCTACAAAGAAGTCAAGAAGCTCGGCGGGCGAACAGGGGAGAAGGTCCTGGGGAAGATTGCCGAGGGGGTGCTGAATGGCTTGACGTATCTGCATAGTAGAAAGATCATCCATCGAGGTTCGTTGACTGCGTTCTTCACACGATTGAGGTACCTGCTAACTGGCGACAGACATCAAGCCATCCAATATCCTGCTCTGCCGAAATGGACAGGTCAAGCTGTGCGATTTCGGCGTCAGCGGGGAGTTCGGCACCAAGGGTGACGCCAACACATTCATCGGGACGTCGTACTACATGGCGCCGGAGCGGATCACCGGGCAATCGTACACAATCACGTCGGACGTGTGGTCGCTGGGCGTGACGCTGCTGGAGGTCGCCCAGCACCGCTTCCCGTTCCCGGCCGACGGCACCGAGATGCAACCCCGGGCAGGCCTGATCGACCTCCTTACCTACATCGTGCGCCAGCCTCTTCCCAAGCTGAAGGACGAGCCGGAAAACAATATCTACTGGTCGGATAATTTCAAGTACTTTATTGATTGCTGGTACGTATCATCCTTTTCCAATCATTGATTTGTCCTTGTCTTACTATTCTCTTAGTCTCGAGAAAGACACCAGCCGTCGAGCGGCCCCATGGCGGATGCTGGAACATCCGTGGATGCTGGACATCAAGAACAAGAAAGTCAACATGGCCAGTTTCGTGAAGAAAGTATGGGGTTGGGAAGATTAATCTCGTCCGGATCACCCCCCCCCCCCCCCTTTTTCCTCCCTCAAAAATACGACTTCGATATTTTCTATTTCTCCAATCACTGGCTGAGCCGTGGACCTGGCTGTCTGTTCTTTTCCTTCTCTCTCCTCTTCCGTTAAGTGCCTTTTTTTTTTCCGCGATTTCTCCCAAAATCCGATCGATTGGGAGAGAGAGAAAAATGAAAGAGAGAGTTTCAATGTTCAGTGTGGATGAATGCCGAATGGACAGGATTTGATGATCGATTACACTTCTCACAAATGATGGATTGATTCCTTATTAGCGATGAAAATATGACAACCCCCCCCGTGTCAAGTATTACGCATATGCCTAGGTATTTTGTCCAATGGTTAGAGGAATCTGACGGAGCTGAATACCTGCAGTGTCGATGAGGACTTTTTTTTTTTTTTTTGGTTTGCTCATTAAGTTATTTGATTATTATCAAACTACCTCCTACGCTACCTAGTAATATGTACAAAGTGCCTAGAGGTATATATGTCTATTGAACTGACAGGCTACATTACAACGAGAGGCCTAACTCATCGCTGATTCACCGGCTGCGCACCCAACACCCATCCAATCCCCGTTGCCAACCCTTCCGTCACCATATTACTGACCATATCCCTCTTGCGGACTCGGGCGGGTTGTTCCTCCGATCGGTCTGGACTACTTGTGCCGGAAGAAGTGTTGTGCGGCTCTCCGCCCAACCCGGACGTGGAACCGGCGACGGAAGAAGAAGCAGAAGGGGAATGCTGGGGACGGTGCAACGGAAATGCAGTCCGGCTGAACGCGCGTGCCGCGCCGCGGGCCACCTCGAACAGTCCCATGGGTGCTTCGTCGTCGTAGGAGGTGTCTGGTTTCATGGACGACGACGGTGGTTGTGGCGCGGGCCGCTGCGCGCGGGACCGTGCGCGCCGCATGCGTTGCTGCTCATCGTTCTCCATCGCGTCCAGTTCGCGGTCCGATGGGCCAAAGGCGCCCGGAAGAACGCTGCCGCCGTGGACAGTGTCGCCCCGTCGGTCCCATTCCTCTACCTCGCGGGCTTCGCGGGCACGCAGCGTCGCCAATTCCTCGTCGCAGCGGCGCCAGGCGCCGAGGATCTCGGGGAGCGGGTCCCCCGTGGGCGCCAGCATGAGCGCGAGGGACAGCAGTTCCATCCGTTGGGTGAGGGTGGTAATCTGCGTGTGGAGGTCGGCGCTGCTCGAGATATTGGGCCGGTGCCGTCCAGCGGCGTATGCGGCGCGCCAGGAGATGTCGTCTGCAATTCCAGGGGACAGCGTCTGCGGTGTGCTCAGCACCGAAGGTGGAGTGAGTCGGGTTAGGATGTAGGAGTACGCTGTGCCGAAATCGTTTGCTGCCAAGGCCGATGCCACTCCCATGGAGATGATGCGTCGCTCGGCCAGCTTCGATGCGGCCTCCATGGTTGGAGGAGTCGGAAGGTGTTCGTCCGTGTGAGGCTCGTCCCCCGTGGTTATGGGAAGACCGGCGGCAACGAGGTTTTGGCCAATGGATAAAAGATCATCGAGTTTGGTGTAGCTCTTTGCATTCTGTTCCAGGACTTTTCCAAGCAAGGACAGCGGGTCTGGATGCACACGGATGCTCACGGGTTGGAAGGGGACCCCGTGCTGCAATGTGAGAGAGTAGAAGGATAGGGAATGAGCGGCGGATATGAGAGCCTCAATTTTCTTCAGCGACTCTGCACCTGGGAACCGGGGCTGAAATGCTTTGAGGCTGGATGATCATCATGGTTAGCAGATCTCTAAAATCATCCAGAGAGAAGAGCATACATTTCAAGAGCCTTCTTCATTTTCCCACGCGTCTTGTTGCCATTGCTTGCATTGTCGTAAAACATGATAATCGTCTCTGTCACTGCCATCTCTGCTTGCGTCAGGCTCAACGGCGAATCATGCGTGGTGTATGTGTCCGCTGCGAATTTATACTCTGCTGCTGTTAGACCCTCCTGTCAGCTAATGTGCCAGATACACCCACCTCCGACAGCGAGCATCGTCTTCAAGATCTCCGTCTCCATGACATCTCGGGGAATTCTCCATAAGAGGCCGTGGTACTTCTCACGACCCGTGGGATGACCCCAGTCCCGGAGCCAAAGTATCTGCTCACGTATACGAGGCCAGCTGCGGTTGGCTCTCGTCTGCTTCGCTACTGAATCAACAAGGCTACGAAGCATCCGCGTTTGAGCGTCCTCACTCCCTTGCAAGCAGATCGTAGCAGCCGAACTGCAGGAAATCGGGTATCCGAGTTCCTGCAGAATACGAAGAGAGAGTAGCAGGGCACGGGTAAATGCCACAGACGTGGCTGTTGGCACTGTCAGAGGATTCGTTGGGTCGAGGAGGGTGTTTTGAAGTAGCGACGCTTTCGAAGCAGTTGAGATTGCGTCGAGATCTAGTCGCAACGGCGGAAGGATGGTGCTGTCGTTTCGAATGTCGACAGGCAAATTGATTTGCAGTAACGTGGCCACTTTTGATGCGATGTTGAACGAACCCTCCACTGACTTGACGTTCGCATCTGTGGCATAGACGATCGCGAGGCCAGTTTGGCCGTAGTCCTGCTGCAGCAATGAGATCTGCTCGTTCGCACTGTCCCTGCGCTCGTAACCCCCCAAATCCAGATCGGCAGGCCCGCCCCATTGCGTGAACGCATCGACAACCAGATCGCGGTCAGACGAACTACGCGACAGGAGCCACTCGTTGACCTCTCGCCAGCAGGACCGGAAACCATGCTCGCCGGAAACGTCCGACTTCTGTCTCTGAAACTCGGTGACACCAACGATCCATGGTCCAACCAGTCCTCGGAGGTTCCGTGCTAGATGAGGTCTCGACTTTCCGGAGCTCGACATGGAGAGCAGTAACTCAATCGCACTACCACGATCCAATGACTCAAACATGTCCAACGGCAGCTTCTGGTCCCTTTCCGGATAGTATTCGTAATTAATACGTAAAACTGGGAGCAATCTTGACAATAGCCATGCACGGAGAATCTCAGAGCGCTCGTAAAAAGGCAGTAGGAGCTCGAGAATCAACGACTGAAGCCCAGAATTGGAGTCAATCAAATGCGCCCGGTGGACGAGAAACTGTGTCAGCAAATCTGCCGTAGCCGCTGCCTGACCGGCTTGAGGATATCGCAGCGGAACCAGGCGCAGTCTCTGGACGCGCTTTCGGGCAACTTGCTCCGGGACATCTTTGACCGGTGTGACATCCAGGGGCCCCGTACTGACTTCCGCACCATCTCCATCCACCAATGTCTGCAATACCGGCGTATACCGGCTCGGAGGAGTGCTTTCGGGAACGAAGGTCAAGATAATGCGCAGAAGCCGCTCAGTCGATAGCGCGATCGGATATCGCCGCTGGAGTTGCGGTAAGGCGCCGACATTGCCGCCCACACAAAGCTCGACGGCTAGAAGAATAGCCCGGGCAGTCGATAAACGATCCGAGTCTGACATGGCCTGAATATCCGTCTCTAAAGACGGCCATCATTGTCATGGCTGGATTTCCCTCTCGGGGAGATCTTGAACTTGGACCACGTCAAGCAAAGCGCGTTTGGTCCCGATCTGCGCTAAACCCTTTTGGGACTTCCCTGGACTTCCTGCCAGGCGGCGGAACGGGAAGACGGACAACGCCGTCAACACTTTGTTCGCTCTCAGTTGCACTTTTGCCCCATTCGCAATGGCGTCTGGCTACGGAGTCAATGGCGGTACGTGTTTCAAAGTCCTCGTTCGTCTGGCAACTGCTGCAATTCGCAGCGTGGCTTGGGTATCTCTGCGTGGAATCAACATCTCGGCTAACCGCTCGCGCGACATCTCAGGCCCTGGGCGCTGCTTCGCCTTCTGGCAAGAGTTGCTCGGATGCTACGTGGTGAACGGCAGTGAAGGAGAGGCGGGAAAGAAGAAGTGCGGCCCGGCCCTGGAAGACTACTACGAGTGCCTCCATCACAACAAGGAGGTATGTCGCGCAATGCCGCTGTCCCGGCTGGAACTCCCTCGGATGTCGATTGATCATGTGCCCGTTCTCGATGCTGATGAATCGTGTCTGCCGCAGGCTTTGCGAGCTCAACGAATTCAGGCGGCATACCGGAAAGCGGAGGCCGTATTCCCTCGCGAGAATGCACCGAAGGCGGAGCAAATCCGGAATTTGGGGCTTTTGGGCAAGGAAGAGGATACAGCCAAAGTTCTAGGGTCATAGACGGAGCTGTGGGAGAGCGAAGTGTGGCACTTTAGATGACTGCGTCAGTTCCTGGGACTTGGAGTTCCCTTGTACAAAAAGTGCGATCCATAGATCATGATTGCTTGAGGTTCAATCAATCTGAATCCAATAATTCACGTTGGACTTGAGAGAGACTTTTTTCCCTGTGTCTGAGACTGCTGGGCTGCTGATGGTGTGTCGATTGCCGACTCCCTGTCCTCGAACATCGATCCAATGTGCCCTCTGGGAGACAGATCAGTTCACTACAAGTACCGAGTGCCGTCCTATCATGTGTTTCAGCCGGAAATTCATTGCAGCTATTGTTCCGAATTCCAGTGAGGATCTGTCCTGTCCAGTACTATTTGATTTCCTTCAGTTCTCATGGAATGCTGCACCCGTCATCTGACGGTATGCGAACTTCATGACCCGTCTGCATCGTGACAGAGCCTACTCTGTGTCTATGGTCCACGAAACAATTGTCCTGGTTCAGCTGGATAGTCCAAGCAGCCCTGCCCATCTTTTTCCCTGTCAAAGTCCTCGGCCAGATTGCATCGCAATCTCGCATCCTCGCAGCAGGCGCGCGCGAAGATTGAGTCACGTGACTTTGAAAAGCTTTGATTTTCAGCGGCAAGACGATCACCCAATCGGGACTAGCGCCAGCCGCGCCAGCCAGTGGCAGCAGCGCCGGCCAACGATGAGCGATGATATAAACAGCCCGGGCGACCTCGACAGCTCCTGCTCCGTTGACCTGCCCTTCAGCCAACGGCTTCCCGCTCCGCTGCTTTGGACAGTTGGCCAATCCTGTAATTCCCCTCCATACCCCATTTTTGATTTCTGTTCTTGTTTTTGATATTTCGACATTGATTTGATTTGGTTCGATTTGCTTTCGATTGTATTTTGTTCTTTCTTTTTTGCCTTTCCTTCCGGTCTTCTTTGGCGCGATCTGACTGACTTGGGACAGGACTTTGAGTTCAACCCGTCTGCAGCCATCGCAAACCGCAGGGGTACTGTGCCAGCCGCCATCATGCCGAGTACACTGCTGTAGTTCTATCATGAATGTTTTAGGCACCAGCTTTACTGTATCTTCACTGGCGACTTCTTCACATACTCTCTGTTTTTTGTTCTCTCTTTGATCCGGTTGTTGTGGTGAACTTTTTTTTTTTTTTTCGGGCTGCCGGCCAAGCTCCTTCTATCTATAGAACCTATTCGGGAAGGTGCGACGGTGGATTGAGAGATCACCAGCCATGACTTCCAGGTGAGCTCCCACAAGCTAAGCCTTGGTGGGCCATGCAGATACGCTAACCTCTTTGGGGATAGACTCGATCGCCTGGTCACGTGAGTATGACTAATCTTCTTGCGGCGCTTGGAACCCCGGTAAGCCCTAACTGCAACAGGCTGTTGGAGACGGGCAGCACCCCCGTCATTCGCAACACGGCTGCACAGCAATTGGCCGATGTGCAGAAGCAGCATCCCGATGAGCTGTTCAATCTGCTGGGCCGTATCATGCCCTACTTGCGGTCCAAGTCCTGGGACACTCGGACTGCTGCCGCCAAGGCCATCGGGTTGATCGCGGCCAACGTTGAGCCGTTCGACCCAAACAAGGAAGATGGCATGACGATCAAGAAGCCTGAAGATGATGAAGATGACGTGGACATGAAGACTGAAATCAAGCTCGAGGAGGGCGCTCCCTCCTCCGAAGATCTCCTCCAGCTAGAAACTCTGGACATCGCGTCCATCTTGAAACATGGCAGGAAACTACTCGGCAGTGCCGGTAAGGAGTACGAGTATTCCATTGCTGCCATGGACCCGGAAACGCGCCTGCAGCACCAAAAGAAAACACTGATTTCCCGATTGGGCCTGGCTGGCGAGTATATCGACGAAGATCTGATTGACATGCAGGACGTCGTCACTCAGCCTCGGCAGGGTTCCGTGTCCAATCAAAACCCTGCGGTGTCACGCCAAGGCAGCCTACAGAGCGCACAGCCCTCCTCCCCCCTCGAACTGCCAAATGGCGAAGAGTCGGGCCTGAGTAAGCGTCAGCTGAATCAGCTCAAACGCAAGAACAAGCAAAACGCTCGGATGAGCGCCAACAAGGTGCGTGTTGTAGATCTTTCTACCGCTCGAAGAGGTTCCGAATCCGTGACTACGCCCACCGCCACAACACCGCATCCAGTGAAAACGGAATCTCTGGGTGGAGATCAAGACAAGAAGATCGATTACTTCTCCCTGGAGCGCGAAGGCAACGACGATGAAACCAAGGTCGTCACGGAGTACAAGGGACCATCTGTTGAAAAGCCGATCATCCAAACCGAGGCTGAGGAGAAGGGGCTGGAGTGGCCATTCGATCGCATGTGCGAGTTTCTCATGGTCGACCTCTTCGATCCCAACTGGGAAGTGAGACATGGCTCCGCGTCAGGACTCCGCGAGATCATCCGTGTACAGGGTTCCGGTGCCGGCCGCGTTGTCGGCAAGTCGCGCGAGGAAAATGACCTCGGCAATCGCCGATGGCTCGAGGATCTGGCATGTCGCTTGCTAAGCGTGTTTATGTTGGACCGCTTTGGCGACTATATTTCAGACAACGTCGTGGCACCAATCCGGGAAACTGTTGGCCAGACATTGGGTGCCGTATTGGCACACCTTCCCCCGCGCTCAGTCAAGCAGGTTTATCGGATCCTCTACCGGATTATCATGCTCAAGGATGTCGGTATTGAACGACCAATCTGGGAGGTCTGCCACGGGGGTATGATTGGCCTACGTTACCTGGTTGCCGTTCGGAAAGACGTCTTGGTCAAGGACTCGCAGATGATGGATGGCGTGCTCGAGGCTGTCATGAAAGGTCTAGCGGACTATGATGATGATGTGCGTGCCGTGAGTGCGGCCACGTTGATCCCGATCGCTGAAGAGCTGGTCTCCTCTCGCGGTGACACCATCAGTTCCCTCATCAACATCGTTTGGGACTGCTTGTCAAATCTACAGGATGATCTCAGTGCTAGTACTGGCTACGTTATGGATCTTCTCGCTAAGCTTTGCACGTTCCGAGAAGTCCTGGACGCAATGAAGGCCAACGCCGCTGACGACCCGGATGCGTCATTCGCTAATCTCGTGCCTCGCCTGTATCCGTTCCTTCGGCACACCATTACCAGCGTCCGGTTGGCGGTTCTCCGTGCTCTAATGACTTTCTTGCAGCTCGAAGGAGAAGGCACGAATGCTTGGGTGGATGGCAAGACAATGCGTCTGGTTTTCCAGAACCTGCTTGTAGAACGAAACGAGGACGTCTTGAAGCTCTCGCTGCTGGTTTGGTTCGAGCTGCTTAGGTCGCTGGAAAACCGGGACTTTTTCAAGTCAGAGAGTTTTCTCGCTTCGCAAATCCAGCCGCTCATTACATTGGCCTTGGGTCCGTTCGGTGTTCCCCGCTACCCGATCCCCATGGATACATCTCTCCTCATTAAGCCGTCCGGACTTCCGTACGGTCCCTTGACGACGGATCAAAACCGGACGTCTTCCACGGGCGCCTCTGAGCCCACAAGAGGCCGTCGTAAGAAGGCGGAGAAGAAAGAGACGTCTACACCGACAATGCATAATGTTGATGGCCACATGCTCCAAGGCGATGTTGACTTGGTCGGCGCGGACACTCTGGTACGATCCAAGATTCATGCTGCTCAGGCTCTTGGCGAACTACTGCAGGTCTGGGACTCGAACGGCCTTCCAAGCCTGTGGCAGTCGGTTTTGAGCGGACTGAAATGGTCAGCATCGTCATCACAGCTCGTAGCATCAATGATTGTCGAAGAGTATGCCAAGCGTGTTGGACCGGGTGGGAAGTACACTGCGCTATTATGCGAGTGGCTGCGGCCAATCATCGAAGAGGAAAGGCCACCATGGTACAGTGACATCGCTTGTCACCTCCATATCGTCCGAGCTCAGTGTCATTCTCTGCTGAACGCGTTTCGCGACCACGGCCATGTTCCTTCCAGCCGCCTACCTACTCTGGCCGTCGTCGTCCAGGGAGACAGCGAAGCAGGGCCTAACGCTTTCTCCATCGCGGATGCCGAGAGGATCGTTGGGCCTGAGTTTGAGCGGTTGAAGCAGAGTCTTACCCCTGCTCAGCGCGTGACTGCCCTGAAGGTCCTGAACGACACGAAATCAAGTGTTGAAATGGCCATTGAAGATGCTCGTAACCTGAAGGAGCAACGAGACCAGCGCATTCGTGCCTCGACGGCCTCTGCTCTGGTTTCTTTGCAGGACATCCCGAAGAAACCTAGCCTTATCATCAAGGGAATGATGGACAGCATCAAAAAGGAGGAGAACGTCGAACTCCAGCAGCGGTCGGCATCGGGCATCGTCAACTTGATTGATTATTACACTTCAGGTACCAAACGTGGGCCGGTCGATAAGGTCCTGGGCAACCTTGTCAAGTACTGCTGCGTTGATACGTCTGAAACACCGGAATTCCATCACCACGCGCATCTGGAGAAGGCTATTCTGTCACTACGCAAGGAAGAGGATCGCAGAGATCACGATGATGCCGGCAAGTTTGAGAAGGAGGCGAAGGAGGCCCGGATCATGCGACGGGGCGCCAAGGCAGCTTTGGAGCAATTGGCAGTCAGATTTAGCAGCAAACTGTTCGAAAGAGTCCCTAATTTGGCGGCCTTGATTGAGAGGCCGCTAAGGACCGCACTCGCTGACCAGCTTCCGGCGAACATTCGTGACCCGGAGAATGAGCTGGGTCAGGAGATCGTGGATGGTCTTTCGACGCTTCGCGCGCTTCTACCCAAGTTCGACTCCGGCCTGTTCCCTTGGGTGATCGATCTCATGCCCATTGTCGCAAAGGCTCTGCAGTCCGAGCTTTCGGTGATTCGCTATGCGGCGGCCAAGTGCTTTGCAACCATCTGCA
This sequence comes from Thermomyces dupontii, assembly GCF_041956625.1. Taxonomy (NCBI): domain Eukaryota; kingdom Fungi; phylum Ascomycota; class Eurotiomycetes; order Eurotiales; family Trichocomaceae; genus Thermomyces; species Thermomyces dupontii. The sequence goes on along the minus strand of NW_027192311.1, from coordinate 1,050,662 downwards.
GCGTGATTACTGTCGAGGGTATGACCATGCTGGTGGAGAAGGTCTTGCCGACGATAAGCAACGCCTTGGATGTCCACCACCGTCAAGGCGCGATCGAGTGTATTTATCACCTTATACACGTGATGGAAGACGGGATACTTCCGTATGTGATTTTCTTGATCGTTCCGGTGCTTGGAAGAATGAGCGACTCCGACGACGACGTGCGACTGCTTGCAACCACGTCGTTCGCTACCCTTGTTAAGCTGGTGCCTCTTGAGGCCGGTATCCCAGATCCGCCAGGCCTGTCAGAAGAGCTTTTGAAGGGACGCGACCGGGAGAGGAAGTTCATCGCTCAGATGCTTGACGTGCGGAAGATCGAGCCTTTTGAGATTCCAGTCGCTATCAAGGCAGAATTGCGTTCGTATCAGCAGGAAGGCGTGAATTGGCTTGCCTTCCTGAATCGATATCAGCTGCATGGTATTCTCTGCGACGATATGGGTCTCGGGAAAACGTTGCAGGCAATCTGCATTATCGCCAGCGATCACCACATGAGAGCGGAGGAGTTTGCTCGCACTCAGGCTCCTGAGGTTCGCAAGCTGCCATCATTGATTGTGTGTCCGCCGACGTTATCAGGCCACTGGCAGCAAGAGATCAAGCAATACGCGCCTTTTATGTCTTGCGTGGCCTACGTCGGCCCTCCTGCCGAGCGTGCAAAGCTGCGCAGTCAACTGGAGCAGGCCGACATTGTGATCACATCCTATGACATTTGCAGAAATGATAATGATGTCTTTACGCCGATCAGTTGGAACTATTGCGTCCTTGACGAGGGCCATCTGATCAAGAACCCGAGAGCGAAGATCACGTTGGCCGTGAAGAAACTTGTCAGCAACCACCGTCTGATCCTGTCGGGCACTCCCATCCAGAACAACGTCCTGGAACTGTGGTCACTGTTCGACTTCTTGATGCCCGGCTTCCTGGGTACGGAAAAGGTTTTCATGGAACGGTTTGCGAAACCCATTGCGGCCAGCCGGTTCAGCAAGTCCTCTTCGAAGGAGCAAGAAGCAGGGGCCCTGGCTCTAGAAGCTCTGCATAAGCAGGTCTTGCCGTTCTTGCTTCGGCGCTTGAAAGAGGAGGTCCTGGATGACCTGCCGCCGAAGATCCTGCAGAACTACTACTGCGATCCGAGCGATCTGCAGAGGAAGCTTCTGGAGGACTTCACAAAGAAGGAGCAGAAGAACCTGGCCGAGAAGATGGGCAGCACCGACAAAGCAGCCAAGGAACACATCTTCCAAGCACTCCAGTACATGCGGCGTCTCTGCAACTCTCCCGCACTGGTGATGAAAGAAGGTCACAAGCAGTATGACGAGGTTCAGCGATGGCTGGCGGCGAGAAATTCTCACATCCGGGATATCGCCCACGCGCCGAAGCTGACCGCGCTGCGAGACCTGTTGCTGGAGTGCGGCATCGGAGCCGGACCCAGCGCAGAAGGCGAGTTGGAGGCTGGAGCGAGTTACGTCAGCCCGCATCGGGCTCTCATCTTCTGCCAAATGAAGGAGATGCTCGACATTGTCCAGGAGGATGTGTTCCGGAAGCTGCTTCCTTCGGTGCAGTATCTCCGTCTGGATGGTAGCGTTGAGGCCACGAGACGGCAAGACATTGTCAACCGGTTCAACACGGACCCCAGCTACGATTGCCTGCTGCTGACGACGAGCGTCGGCGGTCTCGGTCTGAACCTCACGGGCGCGGACACCGTGATCTTCGTGGAGCACGACTGGAACCCGCAAAAGGACATCCAGGCCATGGATCGCGCGCACCGGATCGGGCAGAAGAAGGTTGTCAACGTCTACCGGCTGATCACGCGAGGCACCCTGGAGGAGAAGATCCTCAACCTGCAACGGTTCAAGATCGACGTCGCCTCAACGGTCGTCAACCAGCAAAACGCCGGCCTCGGCACCATGGACACCGACCAACTCCTCGACCTGTTCAACATGGGCGAAACCGCCGAGGGAACCGTCGAGAAACCCGGCGCCGCGGACGCCGCCATCACGGGCAACGAAGTCGACATGGTCGACATCGACGGACAGGTCAAGGAGAAAGGCAAGAAGGGCTGGCTGGACGACCTGGGCGAGCTCTGGGACGACCGGCAGTACCAGGAGGAGTACAATCTGGACTCTTTCCTGGCGTCGATGAATGCGTGATTATACTGTCACGTCACTCCAAGTATCCTAGTGCCCTCTCTAATGCTTCTTCTTACATGTACTATTATTATTATTATTATCATTATGCTAACGATCTTGCCGATTGGAAGAAGAAGGTCGGAATGGCGTTTGTTGTCTTGCTTCAGGAGGGATGTATTGTATGATAACTGACGACAGTATTGAATCCATGTATCGTTCCCAGTCTTAATAACATAGACCAAGAGGTTGCAATAGTTCATACAGAGGTCTGATCCAACAATCAATGCCAGACATGAAAGATCGCCGGTGATCGCTAATATGTGGCAAGTGTCAAGGTGATCAGCTCGAGACAGGTTCTACGAAAACGACCCCTTCATCCAGCGATAACAACTGAAATTAAGAACCTCTAGAATATTTTACAGCTGAAGGTATATCCTCTCAAACAACGTCAAAAACAGACAATTGAACCAGACAACCCCAGGCCTAACCGAAGTCCGAACAAACACAAAAAACCGCCAAACTTTCATACATCCTACATGTGCACGCACATCAAAGTAGTCGTGGTAGTACTAGTAGTTAGTCGTGCCCCGTCGTGTAGCGATTTCCCTAGTCCTCGAACTTCAAGGAAAGCCAGGTCTCGGCTCGCAGAGATCTTCCAGCACAACGCCAAACACCCAACAGCTATAGCACAAGAGCAGCTCCCATTCACGCCCGACGTGAGCATCGGTATATATAGCAAAAGGTCGATTGTGGATCAATTTAAGCGGCATGTTTCTCGCGTCGATACTTCGGCGTCGCTAGCATGTTGAGTCTGCTCATCGTCAGAACGCCCTTCCTGGCGGAGCTCGGTGTTGCGGCGGGGCGAGTGCCAGTCGTGCTGCGCGGTGTTGCTGTCGGAGCAGGTTTCACTGGAGTCCGGTATGGGGTCGCGGCCGTGCTCTTCTTCAGAGGCGACACACTCACGGTGGGCTTCAGCTTCTTGGAACTGCGTTTCGCTTCGTCATTGGGCGGAATGTTTTCTCTGTCTTTGGCAGAACTGTCGTCGTCATCCTCGCGGCGTCGCTTCTTGTTGATAGTGCCCTGAGGAGTGGACGGCGTGTTGGTGAATAAACCGCTGCGTGCTGCAGCGCGGACAGGCGACTTGGGCTTGTCGGCGATACTGCTGCGCGCTGTGACTCCCTCTTTCAGTCGCTTCTTGTTCGATAGGCCATGCAGCACAGCCGGCAGGTTCTGTGGACGCTTATCCTCGCTGTCCGATTCCCGGACACGACGAATGGTAGGCGTGCCAGCGGTCTTGTCCTCTTCTTCCGAGGGAATGGATGGAAGGCTCGGGTACACAACGTCAGAGGAATTGTCATCAGCAGGAAGTGAAGTAAATCTGGCTGGTGACGGAGTTTCCTGTGCGATATCAAAGCAAGATTTTGTAGATGGGCTGAATTCAACCCGCTTTTTGGGCGACGGAGTTGGCGGAGGCTCAAACGATGCGCTCGGGGCACCAGAGAGGTCGATGTCTGGATTGAAACCAGTAGGCGGCGCCACATGCGTGCCAGCCGCGAGCTTCTCTGGGTCCGTCGAAAACAGAGGTCGATGTGGCCTGAGAATCGATTTCAGCGGACTCGTGCTTGAAACCGTTTTCTTGACTCTTTCGGATTGAGGCGGTCGCGGCGTCGGGATGCGGGACGGAGAGGTCTTGAGCGACGGTATCATCGACGTCCTGGACGGCTTCGCGGACACCGCCCGTGCCGACGATGCCTTTGTCGGAGTCATCAAAGTGCTTGATCGCGCAGCGATCTTGGGTTTAGGGATGGCAGATTTCTTCGGGCTGCTGGACTCATCTGGCCGGGGTCGGGTCGCAGATGCATCGTCCGTATCGGACCGCTTCACGCGTTTGGCTCCGTCTGTTGGGGTCTTGGAAGGCGACGTCTGGGCCGGAGGGTCGTCCAGATCGGCCTTGGAGATCTTCCGTTTCAGGGAATTTTCGACGGCCTTGGACTGAGCGACCTTCGATCGAATGAGAGACCAATGTGTCAAAATAGAGGGCATTTTTGCGAACTCCTTCCTATGAGCTTCGCTAAAACGGCTCCTCGGTGTCGCAATCTTCCGTGCTTGCTCCTGGGAGTCACCCGCCTCGGCCTCCTTGCGCTTCTGCTCGTTGCGATCCAGGATCATCTGGGCTTTGATTCTGGCAACATCGCCGCGCACACTTTCCATCAGCTTTCGCGCTTCCTCGCTCAGTTGCGACTCGTCAAACTGAAAGTCGAACTTTGGACTGATCAAACTGCCTGCCGGGGACCCATTGACTTTGGAGGGAGTGTCGGTCGCGGCAGTTTCTTTGATAATGTTTCCATTCGAGTCGCGTCTCATGGGTTTGAACCCCAGGACGAGGCCTGAATCTGGCTGTCGGGAGGTGCTCTGCCGCACCTTGCTGGGATGCATCTCGCTGTGTGCTGGACGCGCGTCTCCCACTGGTGGTGTCTTTACTGGTGTTGTGACGGGTGTTTTTACAGGCGTCTTCGTTCCGGGAGAGGGGGCAGATTGTTCACCGGCAGAGGAATTGCAGGGCGTGGATGGTTTCGTGTTCTTCTTTCGAGAAGAGTTCTTCTTGGGAGTTTTTGGCTGCTCTTCCACAGAGGGGAGCTTGGAAGGAGCAGGCTCAGGCTCAACCGAGGACTGTTGTAAGAAGGATAAGTCAGCGTGGGCGCAAATCTGTGAACAGATTTCAACCTGAAAACACCTACCTCCGTGGCTGGAGTCCTGCCTCGCAGCCGGGCAGACCGACGAAGCTCCATTTCGCCCGTTCACCAGACTGGAGACGCTTGGGGTAATCAAGAGTTCCAGTGATACAGTGTGAAATATGCCGCGTTCTGACGGGAATCAAGTCGGTGGTTGAGTGGGGAGCAAGAGTCAGCGGTCGGTGTAGTTAAACGGAGTATAAACAACAAAAAAAAAAAGCGCGGTTGTAAACAAACACGATGGGTCCCCCGGTGACGTCAAAACTCCGAGCCGGTGCTTATGTAATCAGAGAGGCAGAAACTCGTCAGCCAGCCTCGGTGCCTCCCGTCGAGAAGCTGCTTGGATCTGCCTGCAGCCGAGAATGGGCTTCTATTGCATTCCAATTCAATACTATCTACAGTCCAAAAGGATACGTCTCTTCTCTCCCCAGCGGCGTCGCTGGCTGGATCTTCTCCAGAGGCTGGACGGCCGAGGTCCGATCAAACCAAACGTACGCGTCCAACTGATTGTGCAGATGTGCCTGGGAATAATGGGACATCCTTTCCGTTTCCGGCCGATAGATCACGCCGATGAATCGCTCCAGTCGCGGTGACTCCTCCGCAATGGCCTTGCGAAGAGCCGGGTCTGCGTGACCCGGTCGGAGATCCAGCACGAAGCTGGGAATTCCAGTGCTGTGGGCGACGTACTCCCAACTATCCGGGCGTGAAGGATTGACCCTCATCACCTCCATATCATCGTCCCACTCGTGGGCAGCGGCGACAGTGCCGGTGTGCGTACCGCAACCGATGAGGGCAACGTTGTCGCGACCGAATCTCTCGCGGCAGAGCTGGCCGATATTGACCTCATCACGACGGAGGCCCATGGCGGTGTATCGCGCGTCGCCAATGTGGGAGTTGTGCGCCCAGATGATGGCCTTGCTGTTCTCCGGCTTGATTCGCAGCAACCGCTGCAAAGTTTCAATCATGTGCGTGTCGCGCAGAGTCCACGAGCTGGCGGAACTGTAGTACATGGACTTGTAGTACCGTTCCGCATCGCGCACAACGTAGGCGTTTTGCTCCGTGCTGTGAAATTCTTCCCCGTCATGCTCGTCTGCGGCGTACGCAAGGCGTTTCTCGAGGATATCACGCAGCATCTTGATGACCCGCGTCTCGCAGTCCTCGAGGCCGCGTAGGGACGCCAGTCCGTAGGCGGCCGGGTCCTCGACCCATGGAGACAGACATCCATACCTCTGCCGAGCCACCTTGGCGGCGTCGGGATCGACTCGGTCCAGATACTCGATCACCGCCTGGATGGAATTGCCCATGCTGTAGAGATCCAGGCCGTAGATGCCCACGCGTTCCTCGTAGGGCACTTTGGCATTTCGGTCGCGCATCCACTCAACCAGCTCCTGCATTTCGCGGTTGCGCCACATCCAGGTTGGGAAGCGCTTGAAGGGTTCGATCTTGGACTTGCCGCCAATGCGCCCCTTAGGGCCCGGACGCAGGCGGACGTAGCGATCCAGAGACTCGGCATCAGGCCAGTCGGCCTCGAGGCAGACCATGGTGAAGCCATGCTCGTCAACCAGATGCTTGGTGATCTCGGCGCGTGCGCGGTAGAACTCGGATGTGCCATGACTTCCGTCCCCAAGCAGGACGACCTTGTGATTGCGAAACGTGTCGAACTTGCGCCCGAAGAGCGGGTCGGAGATGTCTGGCAGCGGATGGGCCGCTGCCTGCATCACTTGCGTCAGGGTGGTGTTAGCCATGGTCCGGAAGAATCTCATCTAACTGTCACAATAGATGGACGGGATTCCCGATTCCTGATTTACAGTGATGACTTTTGATCGAGTCTACCCATATCATCTAGGTTGCCCCTATCAACGCCACAGCTGATATGTTTTTCTGTCGACGGGTCTAATTATGATTTCATCGAGCTGCGTCTCCAAACAAGGAACAACGGTCATTGTGACTTCATAAAATTGCACGAGGCATCGCGAGCACCAATCAGTCACAAAAAATGAACAAGCTGACCGGAAGTTAAGAAGCGAAGAAACAGAGCGCCAACAGGAGCACAACATATGGCTGGTCAGGTCTCCAGGACACGCTCTCAGGCACGGATTACTGAATCTGAGAAGTGAATCAAGTCTACGATACACCACTAGTACACACATCATGACCGCCAACGTGAAGGAAGCTATCAGTATGCCGGACGGACCTCCCCAGACCAGCCAAGCCAAGCTGGACCGATTCCAGCGAGCGATGGAGTCCGTCTACGGCAGTTTTGACGACATTAAGGATCCCGAGCAGTGGACTCCCCCGGAAAAATCCGGGGGCCACCGCGGCCGCTATCTCTGGACGGACGCGTTCGGCGTCATCAACTTCCTCACCCTACACGAGGAAAGGCGGCGAGCGATGCCGCCGGGGGCGACGACCCGCCAGGAACAAACGGACAAGTATTTGAGCCTTGCGCGACGGCTGGCCGCCACGGTGCACGACGTGCTGGGCCACACCCGTGACGGCAGGTCCCGGCTTCCCGGCGCCACGGACGAAAACCCGCTAGGCGGCGGCCTGCGGATCGGCAAGATGGAGGAGACCGGCACGGATTGCGACGGGCAATACCACCACTACCTGACGATCTGGATGTTTGCGCTGAACCGGCTGTCACTGGCGACGGGGGATCCGACGTACAACCGGCAGGCCGTGGCGCTGGCGCGCGCAATCCACCCGCGGTTTTTCGTCAACCGCCAGTCGACCCGTCCCCGGATGGTTTGGAAAATGAGCATGGATCTGGCAACGGCGCTAGTCCCTTCGGAGGGCAATCTCGACCCCATCGATGGGTATGTCGTATTCCGGCTGCTCCAGGCGTCGGCCCTGGAGGCGCGCGACGGCGCCGTTCTTGACGAGGAGATTTCCGACTACAAGCGGGTTATGGAGCGCAAGGGCGAGCACTTTGTTTCGACAGATCCGCTAGATTTAGGCATGACTCTGTGGACCGCGCACTGGTTTGCCGACTGCGAGTCCTGGGCCACGAAATTGGCGGGACGGTGTTTCGAGCAGATTTGTACATCAAACCTCCTCTCACTTCTTTTTATATAATTCTCGTGAAATCTGATGCATGACTCCAGATGAGCTGTTTGAGATTGACCGCTATCTCGCCCGCAACATCAGGTACCGTCTCGCGTTTCGGGAATTCGGCACCTGCATGGGCATTGGCTGCTACATGGACAAAACCATGGACAACAAACGAGTGGTGGACCTCAAGTCGTATGCAGATTCCATCCTGGAATCATGGGAACCCTACATGGAGATGTCCTTTTCCAAGGAAGAAAAACCGCTGGACGTCAATGACCTGCGGCCCATCACGAGAGTCATGTATGCGTCTGCTTTGATACCGGGAGGTGAGCTCTTCAACCTTGGGAGCGAGCGGTCAATCAACTGATTCGCGTCCAGCCTTCAGGTCGGGATACCTTGGGCCGGAGCCCCAGACTGTGCCGTAGCGTAGGTACTGTAGTCGAGATGTGAATCTAACCTTCAACCGGTATCTATATTAATACAATACAATAATGAACGCCAAAGATTAAACAATCATTCGCCAGGTATCCCGATTATGCTCCTCCAAGAACCACATCGCCGGGGTAGAATATACGTACAGTACACAACACTGATAGAAAGCAAGAGGCCGGACAACTGTAGCTTCGTTAGCAAAGGCAATTTAATCGCTCCGTAGCCGGACTCGCATACCTTTTCAATCCATGTATGGAACCAAATGGCTGTCATAAACAGCATCCACCAGCTCAGAGCAACAACAACCCAGACATATCTTTGGGCCCATACCCTGAGCGGCCGGCCGGCCAGCGGCACATCTGCACGCTCAACTATAGCAGAAGCGGCAGCAGAGGCCGATGATGAATCATCCAGCTCGTTTCTAGTAGTTGTACCCTTTGGCCTTTCATCGCCGCCATCGCTTGTAGTTGTACCGTCACGCACCGGAACCGACTTCGCCGCGCCGAGAGCCTCAAAGGCCAGGAACGCGCTCGCCAGAACCAACATAAAGACATGTCCGCTGACATCATGGCCGCCCTTCCACGCACCACCTGCGGCCTTACACGCCGCCCCGGTCATGATATTCTTGAACTCATCCCACGTGTTGTCTTTCTCCTTCGCCAGACCATCACCGCCAGGCACCATCGTTGTAGCAGGGCCGGATTTCAGCACCCGCTCGCATTTCCCGCCCGTCAACACAAACGCACGATCAATAATCGGGGGCCCGAAGAACCTCTGTGTGGTCACAAACCAGGCCGCTGTAACCAATGCATAGCGCAGGACCGCCTTGAGCGCTCTCCGCGCCCGGAACTGTGCCGGTGTCGACCGTGAGACGAAGTACGGCTGCGTGAGCAGCAGGACCGCGAAGGCAAGTGTCGTCCATGCCCACCCGATCTTGACAAAGTATACGTTGAACACGTTGTCCTTGCGCGCGAAGTAATTCACGGGAGGCGTGGGTCCTTGGTCGTCCGTCGTCGTCGTTGTCGTCCGCGATGGGCGTGCGACCGGGGATATAACGGAAAATATTGACCCGATCACCAGGGTGATGGGATACACCAGGAGAACCAGGGCCGGTGATTGCGACATCGTGCCTGGCCACTACAGAACTGGTGCAGATGGTTCCTGCTGGTCATAACATTGGTTTGATGACAGCGAGACAAGGGATAATCTAGCGCAGATGGACCTGGTAAAGCCGATCAAACGATAAACAACTTTGCTCGAACTACAGGACGAAGGTAACAATCCAGAAGGTAACCAATGTGGGATTGACGTTTCGAAATGTCCTTGAATGATTCTGTGACGTCGCTTTCAATGTCACTGCGACTAAGTCGGAGCGCTCATTTGTTGATTCGTAAACGGTCACCGGCGCAAGACCAACCTGAAGTTAAGGTTTAGGATTGACATTTTTGGTTAAGGCGTGCTAAAAGTATCTGCTAAACCCAAATAGGATTAGGCCTACCCTACCCCTACTCCGTCCTCACTTCTCCGTACGAACGTGTGGGTGCGTCCCTGGAGCACGGGTACTGGTACTCCGAAGTCGTAGAACAAAGTTCAAAAAATAGCTCTTGAGTCCAGAGCCCCCAGGAACTAAACCCCCTGGACATACAATCCTAATAGTGTTCACTGTTCACCGTCAGATCGGCCACCAACGGTTTCAACCGATCGGCTGGAGCAGAGAACACTCGGTGGTGGAAAAACGGTCACATCCCGGTGCCGACAGCGGAAGTCTATGATGCAGAAGCAACACGGGTAAGGGGTTGAGGGCCGCCATCAATTCAGTGAGAGCCAAGTGGGCGACAAGGGCTCCCATCTGCATGGAAGTCGCTAAAACCCTAGGATCGCTCATCAACATCCTCACATACCGTTCTGCAGCCAAAACATCTGAGTTCATGTCCGTGTGAACTTCATAGAATTCCGAGACCCGGCAGCCACCCCAAACAATTGGGTCTTCACAGATTACGCCTGGGGCCACCTCTGCCACCAGAGGCAATTATCCCGGACGTTCACTGTCCACCGCTTATCGTAGACATTAGCGTTGGCGAGCTTCACCAGCAACCCCCCAAGCTCACCTCGTCAACCTCGACGACAAGATTTGTACATGCATTCGCTCCGACAGGCGCATCTCTACAGGAAGGTACTCTATCCAATTCGGAAGGAAAACCTCGTCCCGGATCAGCGCACGCAAATGCCTGCTGCCGCAAAATCCGCAGCGTCTGATGAAGTGCGTCGAGGGCCTGGGCGTCCTCCAGAACTGCGTCGGCTTACGAAGCAGAACATATCGGGCGGCGGGAGAAAGCGCGTGAGCGAAAGAAGGCTCTCGCGATGAGGAGAAACAGGCGGAACAGTAGAGCTACTTGAGCAACCCCAAGTTGTTGGAGCAGCGTTTGGAGGAAAACTGGCGCCGTCGTCAACTGGAGAGGAGTGACGATGAGCTCCTAGGAGTTTGAGAAATTCCTCTGATTCATTTGGCCTACCAGCTTTAAGAGCTCACCTGTCGCCTGAATACATACTAGTATGTTTTGTTCAGGGTCCATCGACGTTATGCCGACATTGATGAGGTTGTTGTAGGATGATCTCGAGCCCTCCGAGTATATGGGACAGGATTTCATATGTACGAGTGCACCGTTGTACGGAATAGTCGGCACACGATGCACGGATGTATGGAGTATACTCAGAAACCGGCGGCTCTGGCCCTCCCTGGTTTGGCGTGCACGTGGTGGGGTTGAGCCCTAATTCCTGACCGACGGGGGAGGGACGGGGGTTTGTCTATTAGTGCCACTAGGCTGCTATTAATACGAGGAGGTTGGTTACCCGTAACCCCTTCTCCTGGCGATTCCTTCAAGTGTTCTTGGCGGGAGTGATGAACTTTAACGGTGTGGAAGACTTCCAAACTGAAGAGGCAACTGAACGGCGACCGACACTGACCAACAGTAGACGTCTTATTTAAGTCCTTCAGTGTCCGATTGAACAGTAGCTGACAGTAGCCATCGCAAGTTTGACCCATCTAAGCCTAACGGTGTGTGCAAGAAGGAGTGACTGGCCAACTCTCTCGCATCCCAACATTCCACTAATACGGTTAGGCCTACTACGGAGTACATAGTAGTGCCAGGACAAACTACGAGTATTCGTACCGCGAGCCTATTGATCCATCCCTCCCCACGGCCTTCGGACCATTGCGCTCACTTTATTATACCGAGGACTCCGGAATAAGCTCTGAGTTCAGGGTCGGGCCGCCGGGGAAGCAGGAAGGTGTCGACCCGGAAGCGCTGATTGGCAGACGGAATGATCTGCAAAGAGACGTGCAGATGGCAGATCATGCAGCAGCCAGTCCACCTTGGAGTCAGGTTGAATGCTCCGGATGCTTAACACGCTCGAGCAACGCTCGGACATGTTGGCTCCATTTCGGCATTTCGCAGACCCCTGTCACCGTGTGGCGTGTCCCCCAACAGGTGGCCGCCTCGGTTACCTACCGTTCTGGCGCAGATGCAGCAGTGCAGTCCAAGAGCTTGATCCCAAAGTTTATCCACTTGCGCATATATATAATGGTGAGCAGGGCTACCAACCGCTGGCCACAGAACGAACTTGAAGTTACAAAATCCCTGCTGACCGTTGCGACCAGCTCTTGGATACCGTTCGAAGTGGTCCTGCATATCAAGACCCTTAAGGTCATACAATAGTAGTACTTGATCTTGATCGTGTGATCAGTCCATCATCAATCTACCTGAGTTTCGACGAAGGATTACTCCATCACATTTCGCCATGACGGAACAGTTCGCTCGGGAACAGACCACCAGCAACAATCCCCCGACAAATGTTGAAGTGGATACCTCAGTACGAGGTCCTTCCATTACGGTAAATCAGAGCACCTTGCTTACCTGAGCCACACAGTATGAGAATGACTCATCTTATGGAGATGAGATGAACTGTACGTGACGGATCGCCATGGCGCTGCGGATTCGAAAAGCATGCTCACGCAAGTTATTCGACATATAGATCGTCATACAGCGCATCGCTGACCTCGTCGGTGCTCGAGTACCGCCATGAGAATGGCCGTCGCTACCACAAATTCCGGGATGGGTGTACGACCTGACCTCTTCTTGCCTGATCTCCGGATCTGTAAACTGATCGTTATTTTCTAGCGTACCTGCTCCCCAACGATGAATTGGAAAACGACCGCCTAGATATGGTGCACGAGATGTGTCTCGTGATGTTGCATCGGAAGCTCTATCTGGCACCGATCATGAATCCACAGCGGGTGATTGACCTGGCAACTGGCACAGGTATCTGGGCCATTGATTTTGGTGAGTTTGTTTGCTGAGGTTGGCCGATTGAGGATACGCATGCTGATTTATCGTAGCGGACCAACACCCCCAAGCAGAGGTAAATAAAAGGACTATCAGGAGCGATCCCCGGTGGACAGAATGCTGAGACTGGATCTGTTTGTTTTAGGTCATCGGTTGTGACTTGAGTCCCATCCAGCCGACTTTGTCAGTCTTGCCTAGAGTCTGGTAGTAAAGTCGCTCGACTGACTGGCTTTGGCAGGGTTCCTCCGAACTTGAAGTTCCTGGTGGATGATATTGAATCAGAATGGGCATACGAGAGCAAGCCATTCGACTTTATCCACGCGCGATTCCTGGCGCTCTCGATCAAGGATTTTGGCAAGCTAATCAAACAGTGCTACCGGTATGTCTCTGGAACCTTTCCCTGTCTTATTTTCGGCTCCCTAACAGATAATAGATCAGTCAAGCCCGGCGGCTGGGTTGAATTCCAGGATTGGGATATCCGCCCCTTTTCTCCAGACGGCAGTCTCGATGGCACCGCGCTCCAACAGTACTACAACGAAATCATCGGCGCGTTCGAGGATGCTGGATACGAGGTCCGTCCCGGGATCAAGCTGGAGCAGTGGTTCAAGGACGCTGGCTTCGTTAACATCCACGTGGAGAAATTTGTCATTCCCTACGGTGTTTGGCCAAAGGATCCCCACCTTGTCAGTTTCCCCTTCTCTCCAAAGAGTAAATGAGTGAACAATCTAGCGCTGACACCTTTGCACAGAAGAAACTTGGCGCCTGGAACCAGGCTCAGGGCGAAACGAACGGCTTCGAGGCCGTGGCTCTGGCTGTTCTAACGCGGTACAAGAATTGGACCAAAGAGGAAGTAACGGTTCTTGCCAGCAAGGCTCGCGCCGACGGCCGGAAGCGCGACATTCATATGATGCACAACTTGTGAGTATCCCCGTAGCTTCTGAGCAATGTTGCCTTCTACTTGATATAGAACTAACTACGAATAACACCCGCAGTTGCGTCGTCTATGGCCAGCGTCCCGAAAATTGATCGAGGTGGAGTCTGAGATGGACACATCTACATAATATCATGTACTAATCCAGCAGGACGTGGATTGCAACTGTCGAGCAGGTAATTGAAGGATAGTCGGAAAGCAATTGACAGTGGATACAAGTTTGCCAAATAGCAAGTAATTCGAAGGCCAGAAACATCCTGGCACTCTTGAAGAAAAAAAGGAAAATGCGTTTCGACCTTGCAGCATTTACCTAGCATAGGCGCTATTTCAAACGGTTTTCTTCATGTCAAATCAGTATGTTGGCAGTTGAACTCTAAGAGAGATCTTGACAGCCTGTCCAAAATGGCCAATGACGCGAGGGAAGGGGTCCGAAAGATATGGCCACACAGATCAACATGAATCTATTATGTAGGCAGTCAGCAGTAGCAGGTTCCATAGTTACACGCACCACAGCTATATACTTCTACTAGGTAGGCCTATTACTATTGAGATCAAACTAAACCAGGAATGACACCCTCAGCTATGTCGTCTACGGTCAACGTCCCAAGAATCGACCACGGTGTATGTAAATAGCAGATTGGGTATAAAAGTTAGTCATGGGAGGTTTTGTATCGTGACCTTCGGACGTCTTCGAATATTTCCTTGTGCAGGGGTGGACTTTCTCAGGCTTGAGATTTCTGGAGGGTTGAGGGACAATGATTTTCACACAGGTCATGACCTATCTTACCTGGGCTCATTCAATTGATCTCGTCTCGTCGATAGGGTTAGGTCACGTCTGAGAGTCAGATCTGCATCTTCAGAGGATGTGGTCCCCAAGTGAACAATCAGGAATCACAAGTTTTAAAATATTCGTACTCCACTAACACATTAACTACACCAAAGAATGCATTGAATCGAATCACCTTTTGATCATCCACGTCCCAAATGGCAAATGCATGTTGTCGCAACACAGGCTGAACTGTAAGGAAAGGAGAACGAAAGATTACCAATAAGTACAGTAGTAGGCTCACTGTATAGACAGATTCAGAGGCGCCTGCAGCGGCAGGTTGCGCGAAGAATTGCCGACAAAGACACGCTTAGGATGCTCCGTGACCACCCAGTTCTGGCTCGCCACGTCCCAGTTGGAAACATCGCGGCGAGTCAGCTCGACGGTCCATCTCTTAGACTCACCCGGCTGAAGGGTGATGCGGTCGAAGCCGCGGAGAACCTTCGGCGCATCGTCCGGGCCGCCGAGGGAGACGTAGACTTGGGGAACCTCGTCGCCGGCGACATTGCCTGTGTTGGTCACGGTGACACTGACCCGCGCAACGGGGTCATAGAGGCGAGGGTTACCACCCGGAGCGCCACCAGCCGGGTGAAGGGGCTGAGGGGAGGAGTCCAGCGCACCCTCCGGCACGTAGTCCTCTGTCGGCAGACCGTAATCGGGGTCGTTGGCAGATTCCTCCAGATCGGTCGAGTTCAGGTACGGATAGACGAACAACGGGATACGACGGATCTCGTCTTCGGGGAAGACGAAATCCGAGGGCTTCCCATCCGTCCGTCCAAAGGTTGGCGCATGCTTGGTGTGGCCTTGAGTCGGAGTGTACGGCGGGGCATTGATCGGTTCCACGGTCAGGTCGGAGAATTTGAAGGTGGTGTAGCTCAGCCCGAATCCAAACTCCCACCTCGGGGTCAAGTCAGCCTGGTCGAAGTGACGGTAGTCGATGAAGATGCCATCCGAGAAGTTGTCCTGGGGAGCTCCGGCGCCGTTGTTGGGGGTGCGGACAATCTCATTGCCCCAGTCCTTCCGAGACTTGCCCCAGGTAAATGGAGTCTTCCCACCGGGGTTGACCTTGCCATAAAGAACATCGACCAGGGCATTCCCGCTCTCCTGACCCGGCAGACCCGCCCAAAGAACCGCGGTGATGTTGGGATGCTCGACCCAGTCTTCCACGACGACCGGACCGACGGAGTGCAGGACGACAATGGTGTTGTTGCACTCGGAGGCGACGGCGTCGATGATTGCCTCCGCGTTCTGCCACAGAGTGAGGTTATTGCGGTCACCACCGTTACCATCAACGCTGATGTAACCCTCTCCAGAGTCGGCATTGCCAAAGACGAGGCAAGTGCTATTTTTCCCCGCAGTTAGCCTCGGAAGTTCCATCCACTGCCAGAAACGAGATTACTTACTCCGCTTGCCGGGCCACGTCCTTCGACTCCTTGATGGCACCTCCGCTGGTGATGGCCGCAAAGACGCCACCGTTTTTGACGACTTCTGCCCCAATGGCTTGTTCGGGCGTGATCAGGTACGGGAAGTCCGCGGTCCCACTTCCCCAACCCATGGCAAGGGTTCCGTTGTCGCACCCACGGTCCGGGCAGCCGTTGGGACCCAGAGGGTTGGAGCCCGCGTCTTCACCAAATACACCGACGAATCGTTCCTTGCCGGTCAGGGGGAGGGCTCCGTCGACATTCTTGAGAAGAACAGCACTGGCAGCAGCGACTTGGCGAGCAATCTTGGCATGGTCGCGGCGAACATCGACGTGGTCGTTGATCTTTGTCCAGGTCTCGTTGACCACGAAATGCAGGGGGCCTTCCGTGTCACGGGTCCACGAATCGAAGTTGACGGGAATTTGGACTTGGTCCCGGCCAACCTTATAGAATGCGGACAGAATCCGGACAGCCATGTCATCGACACGCCACTGCGGGACGGTTCCGTTGAGAACAGCCACGGTCAGATTGGTGCCCCAGAAGGAGGTGCCGCTGTCGAAGGTGATGTCTCCCGGCATGCTCATGTCCAGACCGGCCATGGCACTGCCGACGCCGCTGTGGTGGGCGCCCCAGTCGCTCATGACAAAGCCCTGGAAGCCCAGTTCCTCCTTGAGCACGTAGTTGAGCAGATAGCTGTTGCCACAGCCGTAGCTGTTGTTGATCTGGTTGTAGGAGCACATGATGGAACCGACGCCAGCCCGGACGGCATCGGCGAAGGGCCAAAGGTACAACTCATGCAGAGTCTTGTCATCGACGTTGGCGCTGATCGCGTCGGCAACCTCAAAACCGTCTTCGGAACCCTGACGGAACTGTTCCTGTTCGTTGAGAAGGTAGTGCTTGGCGGTGGCAATGATGCCTTCATCCTGGATGCCCTTGATCGTTTCCGCCATCAAAATGCCAGACAGCACAGGATCCGGTGAATAGCCCTCCCAGTTGCGGCCACCATCGGGGAATCTGCCCAGGGGCCCGGCTGAGGGGCCCAGTAAGACATCGATACCCTTGTCGCGGCTCTCCTCGCCCATGGCCTTTCCGCGCAGGTACGACAGCTTTCGGTCCCAGGTGGCACCGACGTTAATACCGGCCGGGAATGCGGAGATGTAATCGGCTGTTGGACGACACCGTTAGCTCGGTTATTTTTTTTTTTTTTTTTTGGGCAAGGCGACTTACCGAAGCGAATGCCCAGCGGGCCATCTTGCAAGCAGAGGCCACGAAAGTTCAGCCGAGGAACGCTGCCAGTCTCACCAACGCATTGCCCTAGTTGCCAGCTACCACGCAACCCCCATTAGTACGGGCTCCCTCCCTCCATGCATCCCAGGGCGAGAAATCGAGAACTCACCCAGTCCCCGTGGTCAGATTGACCTTCTCCGCCAGGTTCAGCTGCGAAACAAATTGGACGGCTTTCTGATACGCTATCGCCCAATCACCCTCTCCGTTGGCCCATGGTGAGGGGTATTTCGGCGGCGAGTAAGCTTCCTATAGACGATGGGTATCAGCGGCAGTCAACAGTAGCAGCACTGTCGTCAATATAAACACCGTACCTGGCCATAGACGCCTGACAAGGCGGCCAGGGTAACCTGCCACCCGCTGATCCTCATGGTGTCGTTGGCTGCGTGCAGCGATGACTGGCCGGACAGAAGCAGGGAAACTGCCACCAGTTTACGAGATGAGGACTATGGGAGAGGGGGAACTTCTTCGTAATTTATATAGGCTACCTGTAGAGAGGGAGACCGAAAAAAAAAAAAACACATTGCGATGGACCCTGGATTCCATCGAAATTCCAAGCAAAAGCAGAGAGATACTCATCCTGTCCAAGCGGGCCCTGTAGAGCGGATAATTTAGCCACATAGCTTGTCTTCGCAGTGGAGGTGTTTTGCTGGTCTGTTTAGGGAAAGGTAAGTTACCGGTAAGCTACTTACCCGTCGCCGCTTGGCGCACTACAGAGTACATACGGGTCCCTCGGCCCAGTGCTTATCGTCATCGGTCATCCTAGAAAAGGCGTCGAATCTTCCAAGGGACATGCCAAACCTGCATGGAGAGAATCGATGATTTGTTTTCGAAATCCCATCTAACTCCCTGAACGCATTCCTCAACCGGAAACGGGTTTTTTTCTTTTTCTTTTTCTTTCTTCTTTTTTTTTTCTTTCTTTTTTTTTTTTTTTTTTTCCCTCTCAGGGGTGATTTTGACGCCATCAGTTGTGAACTGTTTTTTGCCATTCCGGATTTCCCCATCGAGAAGTGACCTGACCCTAATTTGGCCGAGTTGTTTCCCCGGAAATTGACAGGGGATCGCCAAACGCTATTTCCCATGCTGGTTGCTGACCGCCAATCAGCGCTCTTCCGGCTTCCCCATGTTTCTTCGGACTTGGCCATAGCTTCCCAGTCAGGTGCATGTATGTAACCGTTACCATCGGAATGCCCGTGAAGGTCGTTTGCAGAGTCGCATGGAGAGAAAAAAAAAAAAAAGTTCGAGTGAATCAAATACAAACCACCTTTTGTCTCCGCCGCACGGAGAACAGTCCGAAATTCTACCCAAAGTGACTTTGCTCCGCCATTGACCAAGTACTACACTAGTTACATACAGTACGGGAAACGTGCGTACATTCCTCGTTTGGATCGTTCCTGGCTTCCTGCCCAAGTGCACGCGGGGAAAACGGAGTATCGGTACATGACTCCAAACCGCCATTTGTCCCAAAATGCTACTTTAATACGAGAAAGCGAGGCTACGTACTCCGTATGGTCCTCGATTTCAAAGCGCTGTCTGCTTCATTCAATCACACCCAAAATGACCCATTGCATAAAAACCCGAGGCCGAGGAGGAGTCGATGACACTTCGACGATGATGACCGGACAGCACGGGCATTCAGTGTGTTGGCGGGCTTGGCAACGACAAATTTTCCATTCTCTGAGATCCATTATTCCGAAGAGCGACGTTGCGTGATGTTCCTTGACAGAAACCATGGACGCACAGCCGCGGTGCAGTAGCCTTCAAAGTCGAACAAATGGCCAATCAACATCCAGCCGTATGTAAATCCATGTTGAAACATAGTACTATCCAGGATAAGTCTATAAGCTTGGTCTCATCGTCGTCTCGTTCAATTATGATGGAGTTTGATGTCAATTCTATTTGAATGGACCAACCGCCCTCGCATCTCTCAATGCGACGACTATTGAGTCCAACCTACCGGTCCCGGCCCAACCGTTCTTCATCATCAGCCATCAGTTCGTACGCCGGCCGGAAGGTATTTGGCTTCCCTTCCACGGCCAATGCGGGATTCGGGTGCGTATCACGCATGCCACCAAGCGATGTAAATCCTCGATCATAAAGCTCACAATATGGGATCCCAAGGTGCCGAATGAACTGCTCCACCAAACGAGTCAGGAAATCAGGGCTGCCGAATGGAGGCAGGGAGATGTTACGTACCGCCCAAATCTCCGCATAATGCCAATCTATTACTGGATGTATGCGCATAAACTGCGGCCAATCCTTGTCCGTCGGATCGAAATGGGTGAGATGTTCACCATGCGGATCTGTCCGCCTGGTTCCTACAAACATGGCTTTGATCCGTTTATTTTCCCTCAGATAGGCCTCCAGTGCCGCTCGCATGGGCAGCGCATATCGTGCCAGGTCGAGATGGTAATAATCGGCCGAGCAAGCCACAAAGGATTCTACCTCAGGGAATGGATCTTGTGAGATGATATAGATAGCCTGAAAGGACTCCGGGAAAGTGCGAGGCGAGGGGGACCGGGAACCCGCGGAATCGGCCGACGTCTGCTCGGAAGCGGTCTCAGAAGGAGCGGAAGAAGACGATACCCATGCGGGCAGAGAGGCCAGGACCAGCACTAGCAGAACCAGGCAGTCCTTGCCGCCATTATAAGACAGGGAAAGCTGTTCGGGGCTGGACACCATGAGTTGGGCCCGGCATTGCGTCGTGTAGAGCTCATCAAGTCCCCACCTACCCGTACTGCTTCAACGCCTGATCGATGACCGATAACGATACCCGAAGCTTCTTCTGAACTCTCTGTAGCAGCTCATCTTCGGTATCTTGATTCAACAGGCCCATCACTTTCGGTCGTAGGTCATTGCATATCTCGTGCAAGGTGCGGGGCGGATTTTGTTCGGCAGAACCATCGTGCGAATGGGGGAATTCCAAAGTCATTTCGGTAGCTGAATCATGGGAAGGAGTAACAGACGGCGTAGCTGGACATGAGAGCTCCAGATATGAAGTCGACTGAGAAATGAGCCGCAATCTGTCCGTTGCCGAAGGTGTAGTAAGTCATGGAGTTCTATCGAACTCATAAAAACCCTATCTGAGGAGAAACCACGAGCCTCTTCGGCCGCGGAGGGAGATCTTGTCCACGATTGGTCCCTTGCCATGCTCTGGACTTGGCAAAACGTGCCAGTATGTAGCCGAAAGGGGAAACCACTTAGAATTGGGGTCAGATCTTCTGCGGGGGAGTCATAATGCTCAGAACTGTCGAAATCTGTGCAGATAGGCGCAAGCGCTTTGTGCTTCTGAATCGATTTGCTTCCAGAGAATATCTAGCATTCATGTTGGACGTGACCATTGAGATGTACGGTTGATGGCGAATTCGATTCACGTGAAGTCGATGAAATGGGCCGAGGGATGGAAGTTTATCCGTTCCGATACCTAGCGGCCTTTCTGTTTTCCCTGGTTTGACTCACTTTTCGAAGACATTGTCCAGAGTTCCAGGCCGGTATACGGAGTACTCTACTCGTCCTCGTAACTTGTGGTGTGCACGACAAGGAATCGTGCTCGTTTGAAGGGTCCGCCTTTGTTGCGACAATAGAGAGTCTCTGATCACCAAGGGAGAGGGACAGCCCGTTCTCTACTTTTCAACTCCGTAGGTAATTTCACATCGAATTCTGCACAGTCTATACGACGGAGCGGCCGACACTCGAACCCTCGTCATTCGTCCGACTTATTTCGATGCTTGTTGACGGGAGCATGCAGCATAGCCTCTCAAATTCGTCACATGTTATGAACAGGTCTTCTGAAGGGCAACCCTGCCTTGGTCTATCCTTGCTTGGATTGGCCAACTTGAGGCATCGCTTCAGTTTTGATGTGCGAAAATATCTGGATGCAAATGTTTTCTCTTGTACTCCGTACTCCGTACAATACGATGGCGGTCGCAAGGCGTCGTACTATGTAGAAACACGAATATCTCACTCCAGCCTGGCAGGATTCGGAATTTTTGAACTCTTCCTCCGCAGCCCTAGCACTGCCGAATTGGAATCAATGATTCCGGCATCGCCGTGATGTTTTATACTACTGTATGGGGGGCTCGAACAGTGACACAAGAGAAGACCCCTTTTGCGGGGAGTAAAGCATCGTAGTTATTCTCCGCATAAAGAGTGAGGTTCGTGCGCTCTGCGGTTGAAACTTGAAATTAGAGTTTTGAAGACAAGAAAGAATCCGGGGATGACGTTCCGCATTCGGCATTCTTCGCAAAGCTT
The DNA here is from genome assembly GCF_041956625.1 of Thermomyces dupontii. NCBI lineage: Eukaryota > Fungi > Ascomycota > Eurotiomycetes > Eurotiales > Trichocomaceae > Thermomyces > Thermomyces dupontii. The sequence continues at coordinate 1,029,235 of NW_027192311.1, read as the reverse complement.
CATTTGATAGCTCGGCTCATCATTGTCCCCATGTCAGCTTCATCAATATGATCATATCCCCTGCAGATGCAGCAATCCTTGCGCTCTGGGCATGGTGATCCAGCCAACCTCTGAGCCAGGTAAGGGGTGCAGGTGAGTGTGTAACCTTGACGTCAATTCGGTTCGACTCAAAAACGAATCAGATCTGGATCACGTGATGGAGTGGGGATAAGCATGACCCTCGACCAATCAGGGTTAGTAATACTTCAACGTAGCCAATCAGGATTGCAGAGGACACTCATACATCCAGCGGGCTCAACTCCGTACACTTTAGTTCTGAGCATAAACAATCGATCAAACGGAGTATACGATTCAATGATACTTTTGTCCGTATTTCATTCGAGTCTAAACTCGAAGACTTGTGTGGGAGATCAGACCTGAGGAATCTCTGATGATGTACCTTCTCCGTATGATTGGATGGAATAGAATCCTTTTGCCAGGATTCAGCGAATCACAACCCATACATAAAATAGGCCATCCCTAGTTAAGAATGGTATGAGTGCAGATTCATGTTCTAATCCAGGATAAGAAGGTATTTTGTCGATATTTATTCGGCAGTAGAAGGCCTGATCATCTGGCGAGATCTAGCAAGATTGTGCATGATACCTCTACAGTCAGATTCAGACAAGTCAATAAATAGAACCTCATGAATTCGAGTCATTACTTAGTTAACTTCCAAATTGCGCCTGGAACCTGATTAACAACTGTCTGAGATAGCTAAAGTGATGATTATCTGCTTCCTCACGCGTATAGGGACTGGAGTAACCCCCACGCTTTCGATTCAATTACCAGCTTTCATCCAGCCGACTATCGTAACCTGAATGGGCAACAAGCAAATGCAACGGTGTCGCCTTATCGCGGCGTTCCCCCATCATCCGCGGTGGGAGCTCTTCCACTCGTCAAAGCGAAGCTTCTCTGCAGGCGGCCAGGCCATGCCTATCTGCGCAGTGGTGCAGAATATTGGTAGACAGTGTAGCGTCGATGTTTCCCTTGGCCCTGGCGCTGCGCTTGTGTCGCGGCTTTCCTCTAGCGGACTACTGATAACGCCGGTTGGATCTATAGCCTAGTACCTATTTAAAACCTCCCCATCTCCCATGGCCATGGGTGTGGGAAGCGTCGCTGGTTTAGTTCCATCGGCCTTGGAAACTTGCATCACGTCGGCCAGTTTCTCGTTTGGTTGATTCCTTAGCAGCTCCATCCGTTTGATTCCACCAAGAACCTGGCCGGAGAACAAGATGTCTGGGCAACATAAAGATCTGGAGAATGGCGTTGAAGCCAAGGACGCCGAACTCCAACAAACACCGAGCGATTCCACGAAGTTAGGGCACGTCGATTCTTTGCGAGATACTGCCCGCGTTGTTGATCACAAGGCCGAACGAGCGCTATGTTTCAAGTTCGATTGCCGTCTCTTGCCGGCGCTAGCTTTCATGTGTCGGTCCTCCAAAGATTTGGACGAGAGTGATAGATAGGTGCTGATGAATTTCTGTTCAGACCTGTGCAATGCATTGGACAAGGGCAACTTGGGAAATGCTCAAACTGATGGGTTGAGTAAAGGTGTGCGCCTCCTTCTCCGCACGGGGATGGACCATGACTGACGAATGCAGATCTCGGCATGACGGACGACCAGTACAACCTGCTGCTGTCGATCTTCTTTGTGCCGTTTGTCGTGTTCGCGCCGCCCATCGCCATGCTGGGCAAGAAGTTCAGTCCAGCAAGGGTGCTCTCGGTCCTTATGTTCGGGTTTGGCTCCTGCACGTTGTTGTCGGCTGCGGCGTACAACTTTTCGGGCATCTTCGCTCTCCGATGGTTCCTGGGCATGGCGGAGGCGGCCTTCTTCCCACTGGTGATCTACTATCTGACTACGTTTTATCGTCGTGGCGAGCTGGCTCGTCGGCTGGGCATCTTTTACGCGGCGTCGAACATTGCCAACGCCTTCTCCGGCTTGCTGGCTTTTGGCGTGTTCCAGATTGAAAACACCTCGCTGCCTGGATGGCGGTATCTGTTTTTGATTGAAGGCGCGTTTACGGTCGCCTTTGCCATCTTTGCATTCTTCTACCTGCCCAAGAACCCGCAGGAAGCTCGCTTCCTGAACGAAGACGAGAAGAGGCTCGCCTTCCACCGCATTCAGGTGGACTCCTCGTCCGTTGTCAACGAAAAGTTCAATCTTCGCGATGCGCTCGCGATCCTCAAGCGGCCCACGACGTACGCCTTTCTCATCATTGAAATCTGCCTCGGCGTGCCGATCCAGGCTGTGGCGCTGTTCATGCCGCAGATCGTGCAGCGCCTCGGCTACAACACGGTCAAAACCAACCTGTATACGGTGGCGCCCAACGTGACGGGCGCGGTGATGCTGCTCATCCTCGCCTTTTCGTCGGACGCGGTGCGTCTCCGCTCGCCGTTCATCGTGCTGGGCTTCCTCCTGACCCTGTGCGGCTTCGTCATCTACGCCGCCATCGACGACGTGAACGCCCAGATCAAGCTCGCATACTACGCCTGCTTCATGATGACCTGGGGCACCTCCGCCCCTTCCGTCCTGCTGAGCACCTGGTACAACAACAACACCGCGCACGAGGGTCAGCGCGTGCTTCTGACCAGTATCGGCGTGCCGCTGGCCAACCTCATGGGTCTGGTCTCCAGCAACGTCTTCCGCGCCAAGGACGCGCCCAAGTACGAGCCGGCGCTCATCACCGTGGCGTGCTTCGGCGGTGCCGGCGCTACCACCGCCGGGTTGCTGGGACTGTACATGTTGTTCGACAACATGCGGCGCAATCGCCGCGATGGCCGCAAGATCACGGCCCGGGACGTCCCCACGGAACGGCTGCGGGATGGACCCAAGGTGCCCGAGTTTCGGTGGTTCTTGTGATGCACTCCGACGTCATGTGGATACAGTACTGAGTTTTACCTATTACGATAGTTCAGTCAATATGGATACGATGAACTTGTTGCCATTTGATAGCAGACCTATCCCCCACGCTAGACTCAAACCTGCAAGTGTTACTGCTCCTTGGATAAGCTGCCAAGAAGGGAGGGATTTAAAGTATGTATGGTCTCCCACGCGTTCGTTGATCTAGATTTGTAGTGTGCGTTCATGTATATCCCGGACCGTCCCCTCGGTCGAACGGCTCTTATTTTTCTGGACGTGTGGCATAAGCTAAAAAAAGCTCGATTGAGTCCTTCATTGTCACAATCATGCAACCGTGGCAGACCGCCAGTTCATCAAGCTCATCCGCAGTCGTATCCACCCCCGCATTTCTCCAAGTCGGCACAACGCCTGAGACACTCTTGGCGATGGCACGAAGCTTTCAACAATCAACGAGGCGGGAATTTTCCAGGGGACCGGGAAGGATCGAGAGAAAGAAGTACAGGACTGGGCCCTCACTCGACAAGAGCTTTCTTGCCGGTCAAAGGAAATACTACTTATATACGATACGCCGCGTCCCTGGAGGTACATACGGTCGCCACATACTCGTACTACTCCTAGTACCGGACTTTCCACCATAAACCGTGGGGGGGGGGTTCAAGACGTTTCCGAACTGAGAGAGCTGTTCCACTGTGACTGTTTACATAAGCGAGCAATCATAGTACTCTGCATGCCGAGAGTCGGCAAACTTCTAGGTCGAAGACATCTTGATGCATAGCTCGTTCCACCGTTCTGGCTCTGGCCGCAAGCAGTGCGGTGCTGTTGGGAATAGTACATAATGCAAGGAGGTCAATCTAATAACAATCATAGGGCGTGGCGAGCAGCTGGGCAGAGGAGCGGTCAACTGGCCCACTGCAGTTCCTTGTCTCAACTTTCGCTTCTACCTAGGGTTTTTGTCCAATAGGTAAGGGTCGGAATCGGATTCGGGGTCATCGGGCTTGCCGACTCTACTAGAAGACTACTGTAACGAGTAGTAGTTTTACACGTATTTCCCATGGACATACCAAGCTGGGTAGAGTTGAGTCCGAATCTTTTCATCGTTATCTCCGCAGCAAGCAATAACGGGGAGTCTCTGTACGCGGTCCTCGCGGGTTGTCTATTATTTAGAAACAGGATTGAATTCCAGCTGCCTAGATGTTGATGTATTCAAATATCCAGAGGAGCATCTCAGCTCGTCAGAGGGAAAAAACTGCAAAGGAAACATGGCCGAACCGAGAGGAAGCTCGCCGATGATGAGTCCGAGAAGTGAGTTCAATTTAACTCAGTTGGTTCTGGTGTACCGCGCTGACTGTGACAGCTCTAGGTCAAAGCAATGACCTCCCCCAAATCATCGCCCATCGAGGCTACAAAGCCCGATTCCCAGAAAACACCCTCAGCGCCTTCAAAGGCGCCATTGCGGCCGGCTGCCATGCATTGGAAATGGATGTGCACGTGTCCCGCGACGGGGTCGTGGTGATGTCGCATGTATAGCACACACACTGCTTTTGTGATTACTTCAGTTGTACCAGACATTGGGGTAATGGTTAAATTTCTTGAGATCTCTGACTCGAGACGGGGTGTGGTTTCTAGGATTTGTCGCTCGAGCGGTGTTACGGAGTCGACAGGCAGATTCCCGACTGCGACTGGGACTATCTCAGCACGTTGCGCACCGTGCGGGAACCGCATGAGCCGATGCCCCGGTTGAAGGATGTGCTCGAGTATCTAGCGGCACCGGAGTTGGATGAGGTTTGGGTTTTGTTGGATTTCAAGGTACATTCTTTCTTTTTCTACCGGAGACTGGGGGAAGGAAGCACGGACTGATCTGATCAAAGTTGACCAACGATGCGTCAAGGATTCTCCCCTTGCTCGCAGAGACAATCAAGTCCGTTCCTCCAGCACGCCGTCCATGGCGGGAGAGGATCATGCTTGGATGCTGGCTGGTAAGTACCTAACCTTCCCCCCTCCCCTCCCGCCCGCCCCCCCCCCCCCCCCCCCAAAAAAAAAAATAAATCCCCACTGCAATGTTCTCTACCAGATAGTACTCACTGAATCCCTTCAGCCGTATTACTTCCCCCTCTGCAAGGAATACCTCCCCGGCTTCCGCGTCGTCCTCAACACACCCAACACGGGCCTCGCGCAGCGCGTCCTCCGTGATCCCACCACCGCGCACGTCCACCTCAACGTCCTCCAGCACGCACTCCTCTACCTCGGCCCAAAGCTCATCACCACCGCCCATCGCCAGCAGGACGACCCGGACCGGCAAGTCTTCATCTGGACGCCCAACTCCCCCAAAGCCATGCGGCGAGCGATCCGGCTCGGCGTCGACGGCGTCATCACCGACGACCCGGACTCCTTCCGTCAGTTGTGCGAGCGATGGCCCGAGGAGGATATCCCCCATCGGGACGAGGATCGAATTGGCTTTCGCGAGGGGATCGTCCTGATGCTGGTGACGTGGTTGTTTAGGTTCTTGTTCTGGGCGATCGGACCGGAGTTGTTGCAGAAATTGCTGCTGCGGAGGACGGTGCTGCTCAAGGCGAGGGTCAAGGATGCGGGGAAGAAGAAATAAAAAGAACTTGTTGCCGTTCATCTTGTCGAGGAAACTATTCTCCTCTCTACATGTCCAGGTACTGGAGGACTGGATTGGAATATGTAATGTAAAGATCGGATCAGCTTCGTTCACGTCCTATGCACATGATTGCACATTAATCGACAAATCCATCCAAAAAGGGAAACAAAAAAAAGAACAAAACTAAAATGAAAATCCAAAAACGACCGGGTATAGAAACGATGGATGTAAGGGAAAAACAAAAGTCAGACCAATATCCACATGAATATTAAGGTTGATAATGATACAGTTGCATGCATCCCAAAACAGAAAGGAGAGCCATTACGATTAGATATTATCATCCGGCAAAAAAAGATGTGTTCACTTCATCCCATCAACCGCGTCGTGCGACGCTCGGGGAACCGTCGAACACCGCTGCCGGGGCCGCCCGGCGCGAGGTGCTGGTCACCACCCGGAGGAGCACGTCCGCCGGGGGACACCATCGGCGGGCCCCTTGGCCCCGGACCTCCCGGACCGGGGCGACCGGCAGGGCCCATTCCCATCGGACCACCGCGCGGCGGTGGTGGTCCGCCGCGGCCGCGGCCAGGAGGAGGAGGCCCGCCGGGCCCGGGCGGATATCGCGCCAACGGCGACGAGGCCATGGTCGGTCGACGGCGACCTCCCTGTGGAGGGGGATAGCCATACGGTGGATACTGCGGCCACGGCGGCGGCGGAGGAGCGGCCATGGCGGCGGCACGCCGCGCGTCCCGTTCGCAGTACACCTCGCCATTCCACTCAAAGTAGTCCCCGCGCAGCACGATGCGGCAGGTGCGGCACGTCAGGCAGTTTGGATGGAACTTGGACCCGCCGCCGCCATTGGGCTCGACTGTTTCTAGGTATTGTCCCTCGATGCCCTTGTTGCAGGTGGCGCAGATGGACCCGTTGAGCTCGTGGTAGTGCTGTGCGCAGTAAGGGTGGTCGTCGAGGACGTAAAAGTCTGCGGTCTGGAACGGCGCGCGGCAGGTAAAGCAGACGAAGCAGGCTTTGTGGTATCGCCCGGTTAACCGCCCGTCTGCCGACGATATGGACTTGCCGACAATCACTTGCCCGCAGCCGCGACAGCGCTTCTTGTTCCCCGAGGCGGTTGGCGGCCGTGGGATCGGGTCTGCCATCGGCGGGCTGGTCGCGCTGGACGGCGTCTTGGGACGCAAGGGTGACCTTGGAGGAACTTCCGGGCTGGCCGGGCCATTTTGAAAAAATGTCATCGTACTATTGTTGAGAGACGGATCGGTCGGCGAGTCCAAGTCGAAGGCCTTCAGGATCCCCGTCTGACGCGATCGGTCTGGATCGTTGCTGGACATGGTTGGCGATCGTTTCCGATCCAGCTCCAAGTCCCGCAGCATCGAGTCGATCTGGCCCAAATCCGACGGCTTGCTGTCCAGGGTCGACGGCGGAGTCGAAACCGAGCTGGTGCTGCCGTTGTCCGACGACGACTGTGTCGAGGACGTTGACTCGCCCGCGGTGTGGTAGGCGCCATTTTCCAGCCCTAACGACCTTGCAAAGCTGGATACGCTCCCGTTTTGATCTCGGCTCCTGTGCCCGGATGTAGAATGCATCGGCCTATGCGATGGATTGTTGCTGTCGCTGCTCTGCGGATCTGGATCGTGCTTCGCAGGCAGCGGCGTTGTTTGAGACCCGGCGAGAGGCCCCGACTTGGGTACATTTTCATCGTACAACTCCGAATCTCGGGACAAGCTCGAATCGAATCCGCTTTGGTTGGTCATCTGGCTCAGGTTGCCAAACTTGGGAGGACTACTGGAGACGATCGCGGATTCCGGCACGCTACTCTGCGAATCTCGCCGGAAGCTTTTCAGCGGGCCAACGGGGACCGGAGGAACTTCATCCAAGACGTTTCGCGGCCCTCGGAGCCCACCAGAAGGTTGTCGTCGCACCGAACTCGCCGTGGATAGTCGGCTACTCGACGAGGTATAGTGTGTGCTTCTCGACTCGACGGAGAACGTCCGGCTGTGGGTGTTTGCGGGGCCTGAGTCTTGTTGGTCGGTTTGACCGGAGGCACGGGACGGCGTATGGGGTCGCATGTCGGTATCGGGGGCCCTCTGAGCCACGTCGAATGTTGCCGACCGCTTAGGGGTTAGGAAGGGTGAGAACGCGGGCCCAGAGTCGTCCAAAGAATCCGGGGAGTCAGGTTCCCGTAAGAGGGGCGAGGTATAGCTCCGTAAAGGTGAGCGGGGAGAGCGCATTTCTGATAAAATGGATGTTGACTGACTCCCTCCGCTGTCCGGGGTCGGCAAGTCCGGGCGCAAAAAGGGTCGGTCTGACACGTCGTGGATCAGCATGCGATCGAACATCGACTCCCGCGCATCCCCGGGGGTTCACTCACTGGCTGCATGGGGATCGATTTGGGGCGGGCTTCGGCCCGCTTTCGAGGTTGATTCTCGTCCGATCGATGATGCTGCCTCGAGTCAATTCTCCCAACGCCGGTGGTCCGTCAGGAAGGCATTCGGCTTACCCGGCGGGCAGACATGGTCGCCCATGGCCGAAATCTCGACCGAGGCGCCGCAATTGGAGCATCTGATGGTGGGTAGCAACTCATCCATGTCGGTCGCCATGATGCCGGTTGTGGCGCTCGGATCCTCTCCCGGAGCCCTGCGCGAAGCCGAAGGATGGAATCATGAACACGACTGCAGACGACCGTCGATGCTGGCTGTGGTTGCAAACCGCGGCCCGAGTTCGGAACGCAAACGATTCTCTCCCGGGCCGACCCTGACAGCGACTGGCACTGTCTCAGACTCGAAGATCACGTCACGGAAGACACAGATGATCGCCGTCCGATGCTACTCGCGATGTTGCATCAACGTCGGCGGACATGGGATGCCAGTACCCGAAATCCAAGGCTTTTTCCGGAGACACAAAGAGAACAATGAATGAATCAATAATGAATTCCTCGTTGTTTCGCGTCAATTGCATCCGTCTGGCGCGGGACCGTCGTTGACCGCAGACACAAGACAAGACGGGCAACTTGGGCCATCTCTCTGTCTGGTCTTGGTCTCTCAGCAGTCTGTCGCTGACCGCCCCTGTTCGCCGCCGTTGTCCTCATTTTCTCACACTGGCCAGACAACTGGCGTTATACTGTTTAGCCCCTGAACGGCCCCCGTGAGGACCAGGGGATCGCGTCTGCACGCTGATTGGCTGGAGCCGCCAACGCGTCTCTCGCTTGGACCGGGGGGGGAACAGCAGTCCAAGAACGGCAAGAGCCACTCAGGGTCTGTGTTGGGTCCCGCTCCGTCCATTTTCGGCTAGCGCTAAACCGCTTTGGGCACTGCTGTGGTGAGGTTGCCACGTCTCCGCGTCGGGGACTGGAGATGGGTGGACTGGGAGATCCCCAGAGCGACACCCCCCGGTGGATTTTGGCTGCGAGTCATGTCGCCTTGGCCAACTTTGAACGATTCATCAAGGCGGTTGATCTGCACGAGGTTGAGTGCGTGGGTTGAGGAATTTTATATCCGTGCGCTGGGAGGCAGTGTGATCGCGGTTGAGTGGTCTGATGATCGGTGCATAGTGAGTGGGTTATGTAATGGGAGCAAGACTGGACGCTTAGGTCAATTGTTACAAAAGTTTGATCTTTGGGAGAAAAGGGGTTTTCTCGTATGTAGGTACATATCATACTATCATATTATTACTCCGTACCAAGACGGAATTTGATCAATTTATTGGATGCAAAATTGATCCTTCGTTGCTGGTTGATTACTGTAGACCCTTTTGTCGCCGGACAATTTGAATCAGGGCAACAACCGAGGGATTAGGCCCCCTCCGGCAGTCCGGGAGTGCAAATAATACAAACCTCTGGATGGACTCGGTCGTCGTCGTCCGTACTAGGAATTCACTAGGAATTCGCCAAACATAAACCACTCAACCGTTCCTCCAGCACTCGGGTTCGTCGGCGCGTGCAGGCAGCAGCAAACCATCGTATTCCACCATCCGTTCTCGAGGAAAAATAGCGGTGCCGGCAGAGGTTGAGAAAAAAAGCAGACCGATGTAGTTCCGATGACCGGCCCGCGAGAACCCGGATAGGGATGTCACTAATGCAAATTATGTAAGACGTCCGTTCCGTTAAGGCGTCGGAGCGTGTCGAGTCGTCGCGATCGCTTCGGGGGCGGAGGAAGATGAGTTCGAAGTGATTCTATCGCGTAGAGCGACGCAAAAAGGCCAACTCGGGACACAGCCGCCCGTCCCCTCCCCTCCTTGAGGAGTTACGAAGACCCAAACTTCCCAAGACCGACCCCTCCCGAAAGTCCAGCCCTCCTCCCACTACCTACACCACACCACCCCCCTCCCGACGCCCGGCCACGACCATTTCCACATCACCACCACCAAACTCCTGGACAGCACTCTCGAGCCGTATCTCGCTCTCGCTGCGAGGATTCTGATCCAGGAACCGCCCTGCTTCTTTTATGTGAAGGGCGTGAACCGGCGTGCGGCAAGGCCGCAGAGTGGGGCTGTCACGTGTGGAGAGTGGGGCATCAATGTTCTCCGATTGGGCCCCGGGGAGGAAAAGCAAACATGCCAAGATATCGTCCTGCATGCGTCAGTCCTCCTGGAGCACCTCACGCCATCCGGCCGTCGACGCAGGTTTCCTCTTTTCCACTATAATCTGGCTGATTCTACCGTATCAGGGGACATCAATTGGCGTCCAGCACTCCATGGCATATTGAATTTATTTCTTTTGATTGCAAAAAGCCCATTGCATGGAAGGAGTGTCGTTGACCCGGGGAACTATATCGGGATTAGCGCCGATTGATCAGAACTTGGCACTGTCTTGGCATATTTGCATTCTGCAGCGGCGACGAATCAGAGCGCGGGGCCGACAACGAGCGCCCATGGATGCGAGAACAGCTCACATGCACCGTTTTGATCAAGTGCTTGAGCATGGTTTGATTGTTTAGTCTCGCGCATTTCGAAAGACGAAGAACGAGAGAGAAAGCAAAAGAATCAACCACTTTCTGCACCATCTATGCTGAATCCGAGCAGTCCAAGTCTAGATCGACAATCCCATCGACGAGAGTGCCCCGCTGTCCCGGACCAAGAAGACGTTCAACACACCGGATTTCCATGGATTTGCTGAGGGAAAAGGGGGAATCGGACGGGGGCTCCATGGGGTATAGGGGGTCTGGGTCGGCATCAACTATCAAGTCTATTTCTTCATTATTATGATGTATCGTCCAAGGAATCTGTACTCCGTTCGGTGTACGGAGTAGAGAATTCAAGGATTCACAGCTTCGGGAGAGCATCCCGGCGCTGGAGAGAACCTCCTCGTATCACGCAATTCCGAAAAAATCCCGATATCATCTTCCGTATCTACAGTATAGTATATCCAACCCTAATGCCGAGCTCCGCCGAGTTTGCACTTCGGATACTGCAAACATACCCGTTTTCGGCCTCGATTGCGCATTCACCGGGCTGCACGTATGTGGGTATGAATGCATGGAATGTGATAGACTTGAAGGGAACTTCGCGGGGTCCTCCTCCAGCGAAGACATAAAAGGGCCCTCAACTCCCCGTCGTCTGCCTCTCTTCTTCTCTTCATCAAGCAACTCTTGCAGTTCGCAAAAGCTCTCCAGCCCGCGCTCTGCTCGTCCGCTCGACCACGCTCTAGGCAATAGATCGCTCTCTGGGTGATCGCCAACACCGCCACCATTTTCTCCAATCATCTGAACAGGTAGGACATATATATACGTATCCAAACTCTCCGTGAGGTTAACAGAACTAACCACTTCCCAGCGCTCACCACCCCTTCAACGGTCGCCGACGCTCGTCCGCTCGAGGAGGAGCTTCGGATTGTCTCGTAAACCCTTAGCGAAGGCTTTCTTGCTCCGTAGCGTTTAGCTCTTCTTTTGTCGTTTCTTTCCTCGTCTGTCTCGCTTGTCCATCACCATGGCTCCGCACGCGAACGGAACTGAGGCCGTCAACGGTGCCTTGAACGGGGTGGCTTCCCGTCCCACCGGTCTTTTCACCGTCCAGTCTCCCAATGTCGTCTACACGGATGACGCTATCAAGTCGCGCTACGAGTACCACACCACGGAGGTGACTCGCACCGCTGACAACAAGCTGGTCGCCGTGCCCAAGAGCACCACCTACCACTTCAAGGTGGACCGCCGTGTCCCCAAGGTTGGTGTCATGCTGGTCGGCTGGGGTGGCAACAACGGCACCACCGTCACCGCCGGTATCCTCGCCAACCGCAATGGTCTGGTCTGGGACACCCGCGAGGGCAAGCGCGCTGCCAACTACTACGGCTCGCTGATCATGGCCTCCACCGTCAAGCTGGGCACCGACAAGAACGGGGAGGAGATCAACATTCCCTTCCACGACATGCTGCCCATGGTGCACCCCAACGATCTCGTGATCGGCGGCTGGGATATCAGCGGCCTCAACCTGGCTGATGCCATGGACCGCGCCATGGTCCTGGAGCCCAGCCTCAAGGAGCTGGTGCGCAAGGAGATGGCTCAGATGAAGCCGCTGCCGTCCATCTACTACCCGGACTTCATTGCTGCCAACCAGGAGGACCGTGCCGACAACGTGATCCCGGGCAGCAAGGCTTCTTGGGATCACGTCGAGCACCTGCGCAAGGATATTCGGTAAGTATCAAAAAAAAAAAAAAAAAGAAGATTGCTAACAGCTTGTAGTGAGTTCAAGGAGAAGAACGGCCTGGACAAGGTCATTGTCCTCTGGACCGCCAACACCGAGCGCTATGCCTCCATCCTCCCGGGCGTCAACGACACTGCGGACAACCTGCTCAACTCCATCAAGAACGGCCATGAGGAGGTTTCGCCCTCGACGGTGTTCGCCGTTGCCTCGATCCTGGAGAACGCGCCGTTCATCAACGGCTCGCCTCAGAACACCTTCGTTCCGGGTGTCATCCAGCTTGCGGAGCGCCACAACGCCTTCATTGGCGGCGACGACTTCAAGTCTGGCCAGACCAAGATGAAGTCGGCCCTGGTTGACTTCCTGATCAACGCCGGTATCAAGCTGACCTCGATCGCGAGCTACAACCACCTGGGCAACAACGACGGCAAGAACCTCAGCTCCCAGAAGCAGTTCCGCTCCAAGGAGATCTCCAAGTCGAACGTCGTGGACGACATGGTTGCCGCCAACAACATCCTGTACAAGAAGGGCGAGCACCCGGACCACACCGTCGTGATCAAGTACATGCCGGCTGTGGGCGACAACAAGCGTGCGCTGGATGAGTACTACGCGGAGATCTTCCTGGGTGGCCACCAGACCATCAGCATCTTCAACTCGTGCGAGGACTCGCTGCTGGCGTCGCCGCTCATCATCGACCTGGTGGTCGTCGCCGAGCTGATGACCCGTGTCGGCTGGAAGACCGAAGAGTCCGAGGACTACAAGGGCTTCCACAGCGTCCTGAGCATCCTCAGCTACATGCTCAAGGCGCCCATGACCCCGCCGGGCACCCCGGTCGTCAACGCCCTGGCCAAGCAGCGCAACGCCATGCTCAACATCTTCCGTGCTTGCGTTGGTCTGCAGCCCGAGAACGACATGACTCTGGAGCACAAGCTGTTCGCTTGAATGATGGGATAGAGGGATGGCTCTGATTATGACGACGGTTTGATTGTGATGACTGGTTCATCAGTTACGCTCTTTAGATGTATGTAGATAGGAATAAAATGACTTTTTTGTCATGAATGATGTTCTGTCGTAGATTCCAACTGCCAACTCGAGACGATCAAACAACAGCCCGCTCAAACCGACTTCTGCCTCGAAGACTTGAGTAGCGGCTCACACCAGGAAGCTTAGGGGTACTCAGGTCACCAAGTCCAGCGAACGACAGAGGATGAATAAGAATAAGACCAGCGCCGGTGATACTGTCTATCACGAGATTCCTGTTGATTATCTGATGAATCGCAGTCACTCTTTGAGTACCTTTCTCACTCTGTTGTTTGTCATTCCTTTGTCTCTTGCGTTTCGTTTGTCTGATGATGTGCATAAATCGAGGTCACTCCCACCCACATGGATGGGTAAGTAGACTCAGTGAGAATTGACGATAGCCTTACCGTCGGCATTTACTTCTCTGGAGCTTCGGAATGCTACATAACCTGCCATAATTTAACAATTCCATCGGCATCACAAACCCAGATCCAGTCCCTTATAAAAGTCCCTTTTGAGCTTGAGGAAATGTCATATCAAACCAAGCTTGCAAGGTCCAATCTTTTTTTTTTTCATATATAGGTCCGGGAGGTGAGTACCTCTAGGTCAATGTGCTGTCACGGATAGTAATGTAACAAGCGCTGGTATGGCTACGTGCAAGATTTTCCGTAGGTAGGTAGCCTAGTCGATTCGTTGGAGAATTGGAATGGAGGTTCTGGAGTTCTGGATATAGCTATTGCTGGCAATCAAGGCATCATGGTGAATAGTGAATACCACCTTATCCAGTAGGTATACATGCGTGGATGAGGACCCTGCGAGCCGGTATTATTTATCGGATCGAACCCGCGCAGTGACCTCGTGGTGCTCTGAATCTCAACTACCGACTAATGTATGAATTACATCTCCGGAATCGTCTCAGGAATTGCTTTTCATTAGCCATTCTTATACAGGACGGAAAGAAAGAACACAACACGGATAGGGAATCATGCCCGGTTGTCAACAACACATCGGATGCAATTGCCCGCCTTCATCTGCTCAAATGCATTGTTGATGCCCGCCAGCGTCTCCCGGTGCGTGATGAACTCGTCCACCTTGAGCTTGCCGTGGAGGTAGTCGTCGACCAGGCCGGGCAGCTGCGAGCGGCCCTTGATGCCGCCAAAGGCGCAGCCCTTCCATACTCGGCCAGTGACGAGTTGGAATGCTAAAAGAGGGTTAGTGTTCTGTTCCTACTGTCAGGTCGGAAGAAAACATACGTCGTGTGGAAATCTCCTGACCAGCGGCAGCGACGCCAATGATGATGCTCTGCCCCCAGCCCTTGTGGCAAGCCTCCAGCGCCGCGCGCATCACCCCCACATTACCCGTGCAGTCGAACGTGTAGTCGCAGCCGCCGTCCGTCATCTCGATCAGCTTCTCCTGCACGCTCTTACCCTCCAGCTTAGTCGGGTTGACAAAGTCCGTCGCGCCGAACTTGCGAGCCCACTCTTCCTTGGCGTCGTTCACGTCCACCGCGATGATCTTGCCGGCCTTGTTCTTCACGGCACCCATGATCACAGACAGACCGACGCACCCGGCGCCGAAGACGGCCACGTTGGAGCCCTCCTCGATATTGGCCGTGACCGTGGCAGCTCCGTAGCCGGTCGTGATGCCGCATCCCAGCAGGCACGTTCGGTCCGTGGGCGCCTGCGGCGTCACCGCCACGACCGAGATGTCGGCAACCACAGTGTACTGGGAAAAGGTCGACGTGCCCATGAAGTGCAGGATATCCTGGCCTCGCGCGCGGAATCGTGTGGTGCCATCCGGCATGACACCTCGGCCCTGTGTCGCCCGGATCTTGCCGCACAGGTTGGTCTTGCCCGACTTGCAGAACTTGCACTCCCGGCATTCAGGGGTGCTGATTCATGTCAGCCTGCTCAACTCGAGCTTTCTTTCTACTTCCATGGGAACATACTAGAGAGCAATGACATGGTCACCGGGCTTCACGTTGGTCACACCCTCACCCACCGACTCGACAATGCCCGCACCCTCGTGGCCGAGAATCACGGGGAATGCGCCCTCGGGGTCCTTGCCCGAGAGTGTGTATGCGTCTATCCGCAGGATCCGTCAGCCCATGGCTCTACCAGGCACGGAGTAGCCCACGCACCTGTGTGACAGACACCGGTATGGTAGATCTGGATGCGGACCTCATGGGCCTTTGGAGGCGCAACCTCGACATCCTCCACCGACAGCGGCTGACCGGCGCCCCAGGCAATGGCGGCCTATTCATGACCTTGGCATTGAGCGTCCGGTTTCTATTACTCCGGGACCGGAAATCGCTGCTTACCTTGCAAGTGATGGTCTGGGACTGTCAGTATGCAGTATTACGGAGCAGGACAGGCACGGACTTACCTTTCCAGCAGTGCTAGCCATTATGACGATGCACGGAAATGTGTGGAAGGTGATGTAGAACTCGGTTCTTCCACTCAGGGAGACTAACCAGTCGAAGTGAGGGGAGAGAAAGACAGCCCGAGGAACAGAGAACTGGCAGCGGAATGGACCGGGAAGCTGGTTATATATGTGTAGGCGATTGCACAGTGGGGGAGCAGAGCTGGAGATGAGGAGTGAGGGGATGCCGGGTCTGGTGGTGGGGTACGATTCTCCTTTCCTCTAGGAATCGGACGGTGCGGTTGAGGGGCTCTTGAAGTCATCCATAGGCATGACGGTATGTACATATCCTTACATCTGGTTTTTTTTTCCCCTCACGGCTCTGAATAATGGACGATGGTGCTTGCATGGCTTTGAGGTCCGCCCTTTCAAAGAACCCTGAAATTTTGTCCATACTTTCCAGGCCACTGCAGACAACGTCACTTGCAGTGCGATCAAAAAATTACAAAACAAGTGCTGATAGTGATATTATTGCCCCAATCGGGTAAATTTTTCCGGCCATTCAATTCGTTTCCCATGCTCGAAGGACAAGGAACTTTGCAATCAGAGATCAAAACTGAACGTCTGACAACTCTGCAGCAACATATTTTGTGTCCTAGGACCGGACCCGGCATGATGTTATGTATAAAGCGGCGGTTGCCTAGTAGAGTGATTTCAACATTAGACCCTCCATGCAGATAACAAGTCTACGGTACAGTACACATCAGAGAAGAGAACAAGTGCCCGCGGCTATACTCGTGCCATCACGGGATGTACATGAAGAAACATGCTGCCCTGCCGCCCTGACCGAAGATTCGAAGATCGACGGATAGCATCTTGAATGAAGCGATAACCGTGATTTGCCACCCCCCCCCGACATAGCCTACCGTCGCGCCGGGTCGACTTTACCGGCCCGGGAGCTGCCCGCTCTGCATCAACGCCGCATTCTGCTCCTGGAACCGCTCGCCGAGCCGCTGCGAGCCCTTGAGGAACTTATCGACACAGCGCAGCACGCACCCCTCTTCCCGGGAAATCAGGGACTTGGTCGTGAAGTCATTGACGCAGTCATCGAAGCATCGCTGGACGAGACGAGAATACATCTGCACGACAAGACACCACCGGGCGGGCGCCCCATTCAGTCAGCCATCGATTAACACCACTCGCGAGCCGCGTGAACCGATGCAAAAGCGGATCGGATCAAACACCATCACGGTCGAGCATTGGAACTTGAATGTACCGTCATGAACTCCTTCATTTGCTTCTTTTCCATGCGCGCGGCCAGCTCGCGCTGTTCGGCTGCGTTCAGACTGGATGCGCGTAGGCTCGGGTCAGCAAGCGATTGGATGAGGGGGCCGATCAGCAGCAGCCATACCCGTCCATTTTCAATTCCGTCAAACGATCAACAACGAACAGACCACACCGATCGGTATTGCCTGGAGGTGGAAAACTGAATATTTCGCGTAATCTTCCTTGCTCGTTCGGATTCCCTTGCTGGCGCCGACTTCGGTTTAGTGCCATCACATGACCGATGCGACGATCTAACCGAATCGGGAATCGCAATCTTGGCGCTCGATGCCCTTATGTAATCAGTGTATATCACGTGACCAGGCTATGATATGATATGTCACGGCCTTTGAGAACCGCACAGGAGTGTGTGCTGTGTGGTCTGTTGACGGGACAAATAGGCCGAGTGGAACTCGGTCGGTCGGTTAGGAATGAGGATCCAACAGGGGTGCCCTGTTGGAGTTGGTTGTCGTATGGGGCATGGTTGCATGAGTCCAAGACTTTTAGAGAGCACTGGTCTGATTGAGGCATCTGATCACGGCTGAGAGCTGAGCTGACCCTGACGCTGACAGTAGTACCTTGGTCGGTACGGAGTACATGTACATACTCTGTATTAGTACCTTTTTAGTTAACCTATAGGTTATTATGTACTCCGTATTGTATGATTCTTTGAACTCCCCGGCCGGTCTAGACATTTTGCTTGAGCGGTACGAGAACAGAAATCCAGAATGGGCACCTCAATCCATGGAAAGGTTCATCAAAGGCTCCTTCCTAGAACGACACCTCGAGTTATTTTAGGCTCATGAAACGGTCGATCGCCTGCCGCTAGTCCCAATCCGTCAGGCGGTTCACCTGTCTGAGTCTGGGCGCCCCGGCTTGAAACTGAAAGTCTGAAAGGGCGCTGTGTGGCCTCAGGCACGACACTACTAGTACTGTACTGACTTACCAGCCCAGGTTTAGGATTCAGGTTCCCGTGACTCTGGGACGACGGCGAAACCCAAAGCGTTTCCTGAAAGGCGTCCATCTTCCATCCAGGCAAAAATACGATCCGACGGCAGTCGACCTTCTGTGTGTGCGCGCGTCTCTTCTCATCATCGTCTGTTCTGAGGGTTTTGTGTGGTCGGTTTCGCGGGCCTCGTGTCTGAGGCCAGTCCCTCCCGCTCATCTTCCCCGACAAACCATCCTCTGTCCGCTTCCCGCCCTCTCCTATCCCACCCCGGTGTCGCGCCGCGTCGGCTTTGCCAGTTCTCGCCGACTTTAAATTGGCAGTTCCTCCTCCCCCACGAACGAATTCCGCCCTCAACCTCCCGACTGGAACTCGGTTTTCATCGTTCAGTGTCGTCTCCGACGTACGAGGAAGCTTTGGATGGGTGTTTCGCAAACTCGCTGAGCGTGCGATTTCGGGCCACGCCGTCACCATCGCGCCCGTTCATTTTGCGACGGCTGATCATCTCCGGACCCGCTACCAGGCAGCATTGCCGCGAGTCCGGATCCATCGTCGTCGCGAAATCCACGTGTTCCCTTGGTCGACATTTCGGCCCCGGATCCCATAATGCCTACGGATAACTCCCAGCCAAATCCATCCTCCTCGACCGCCGAGCAGAACGCCTCGCGCGATTCGCAACAACCATCAACATCGAATGCACTTGCGGCTCCCACCAAGCGGGATCTAATTTCTTGGTGGAAGCAATTCAAGTGGAATCCGAAAAAGGATGAAGACAAAGGTAGGAGTGCGCGAGAATTCCCGCACGTCGCTTTGCGCAAAGAGTGTCTCGGTCTATACCCGGTCAGGAGCATCGGGCGTGATGTTTCATTTGCCTCCTTTTATTTTCCCTTCGCTTGCTACAGACGATCCTGTCGTTAACTGGCACATCGGCTAACATCGGTGCAGGGCAACAACACAGGGGCATCTTCGGGGTGCCACTGAACGTCAGCATCAAATACGCCAACGTGGCCATCTCCTTGACAAATGATCAAGGAGAAAGCTTCATCTACGGCTATGTGCCGATCGTAGTTGCCAAGTGTGGCATGTTTCTGAAGGAGCAAGGTGTGTAAAACGGTACTTCCTCCCTCGGAAGAGGATCATGTCTGACAGCTCGAGCTAGCCACCGAAGTGGAGGGTATCTTCCGATTAAGCGGCTCCGCTCGACGCATCAAAGAGCTACAGGAGATCTTCGATTCCCCGGAGCGCTATGGCAAGGGGTTGGATTGGAGTGGCTATACAGTCCACGACGCCGCCAACATCCTTCGTCGGTATTTGAACCAACTGCCCGAACCTATCGTTCCACTCGAGTTTTACGAACGTTTCCGTGAGCCCTTGCGGAACTACCAATCCGGTGATTCCAAAGGCGATGGTGGTGGTTTTGACTATCATGAGGCGGTGGCCAAGTTCCAGCAACTGATCCGGGAGCTCCCTCCGTTGAACAAGCAGTTGCTGCTGTATATCTTGGACTTGCTTGCGGTATTCGCCTCCAAATCTGAAAAGAACCGCATGACGTCCGCCAATCTCTCGGCCATCTTCCAGCCGGGCCTACTGTCTCACCCCTCCCACGACATGTCCCCGGACGAGTACAAGTTGAGCCAGGACGTGTTGATTTTCCTGATCGAGAACCAGGATCATTTCCTCTTTGGAATGAACGGGACGGCCGCCGATCCGAAGACCGTCGAGGAGCTTCAAAGCGCCTCTGCCTCTTCATCCGCGCCGGCCAAAGCTCCTGCACCGGGTGTGCGGCGATCTGCATCGACGGCGAGTGCCGGGACAGGCAGCACCCGAAATTATGACTCATTACGCCGAAATGTCTCTACCTCGACCTCACGAGGATCTAGTCCCGCGCAGACTTCGAGAGCCTCATCGTCCGCACTGGGCACGCTCAGACGCCGCAATACTGTTCCATCGAAGAAGTCCGGTGGTCTTGGTCTGTCATCATTGAATCGCAATGGGGAGGCTATTGCGCCCGCCAAGACGGGCCGCAACCCTCCTCCGGTTAGTTCTGGGATCGGGAAGCCCGCGTCCCGGACACCGAGTCGTAGCTCCCGACCCTCTCCCACGGAGGAAACGCCACCCACTGCCGTCGCCGAGTCGAGCCAGAAAGCGGGAAAGAAAGAGCGACCGCAAGAGTTGCCGAATCTTCCCGCGCCTGCTCCTGTCTCCAACTCAACTGTCTCCACGCCAACCCGGGAACGGAAGCTATCCAGCCTCTTTGCAAGGTCTCCCCAGCCAAGCTCGGAGCCCAAGGAGGTTCGACAGCCGAATCGGTTGAGAAAAAAACGCATACCGGGCAGTGTGAATGAGAGTGCCCATAGTTCCACGCAGTCGCTCAGTGGCGCTGCCAACGAGACCGCCGTCCTGCCTCCGACGTCGCACGCGCCCTCGACCGCAGCCGGGCAATCGGGGGAGATTGCGTCGCATCCCAACATGGAAGGTCAGATTCTGCCCGTGCCGCCCGGCGAAGGCAGCCATCACCAGCACCAGGACTCGGAGAGCACGCTGAAGCCGATTGGGTCCCGGACCCCATCGATGAACTCCAGGTCGTCGTGCACGGATCATTCCGATTTCGATGACGGATCCAAGGCCGTAGCGGCGGCGGCGGCGGCAGCAGCAGCAGCAGCGGCGGCTACTAAGAGAGAGAACCGGCGCAGTTGGCGAATAACCCTCCCCAAACGGAACGCGGAGTCGGCGCAGTCGATGTCGTCGCCGCCTTCCGTTGGCAGCAACGCCGGTGCAGAGTTTAGCACGAGCTCCGTTGGCAGCTCAAGCCATCCTCGGCGTAGTTTCGCCAACGATTCCCGGGATCCCAGTAGCGATATCACGTCGAGCCGAGAGACCGACATTGGTCGATCGGCGAGCGTGCCACGAGAGTCGATGACCTCGCCGGAGCCAGAGAAACGCGGGTTTTTTGACAAGTTCAAAGTCGACAAACTCAGGGCCAAGGTCGCGCAAAGGAAGGACGGGAGCGCAGAGCGTGCCAAGAGTCCATCGCACTCGGACACCGAACTGTCGATCGCGTCGAGCCAAAGTCTGGCCCAAGTGGCCAAGGAAGGCAAACGCGCTATGTCGATGGACCAGCCCCGCGATTCCATTGAGCCGCGGGCCATTTCCCCGCCGGCAGGCACCAAGCTCACGCCGGTGATTCCGGAGGAGCCGTGCTCGGAGCCGGCAGAAGCCCAGGAAGCTCCGACACAGAACGGAGTCGAGCAACCGTCCGATGCGGTGACCGTGCCGGCGCAGGAGCAGAACGAGACGCCCGCGGCGGCAGCCGCTATGTCGAATAGTGGGCAGGTATAGCACACAGACGACGTTTTCTTTCATTTTCTCGGTTTTTTTTTCTTTTTTTCCCTCTCCTGTTTCTTTACGACATGAGGATGTTAGAGCTGGCTGCTTGTTCTGGATCTGTATGTGCACTGATGGCTCACGATTATCGTATGAGCTTGACGATGAAGCAGCCTATCCATATGAAGTCCTGTTTTTGCTTTTCTTTGTTCCCTTGTCTTTTTTGCTCCTTTTTAACGCTAATGATTCCCCGTATGCCCTGTTTCTTTTGACACTTTTGATATCCCCTATATACACCTGTATTATTGTTATTTTCCTTTTTTATTTTTTTTCTTTCGCCTAATGTCCTCCCCCCTACGAAGTTTAACTCCGTACCCTACCTTTGAATTATTGTTTTTTTTTTTTTTTTTTTTTTTTTTTTTTCCGAGCCCAATGAGTGAAGGAAGATTTTACGCGTGTTACTGGACTGCCCGTTGCGATGCTGTCTGAGAGTTTGGCTAGCTTTATACCTTTGGGTCTTAATTCTTTTTTTTTGTGTATGTTACATTGATGGTTCTTCCTGCTGTTGCAGGAATGATTTGATTGATTACTCGGTATTTCAAGGGGTCTATTCCGGTTCCTGAACACACTTATATACATATGGTACAAGCGGTAGATGGAAGAAATTATCGATCTGATTCCTCATCCGACTCGGAGAACTCAATCTTCTTCCCATACACCAAAGGCGTGCGCGCAATCAACGATCCGGCCACATAGCCAATATACGCTCCGGTCAAGATTGTAATCGGATAAGCTTGCCATGGGCGATCCCTACAAACATCAACATTCGAATCCGAAAAACCAACAAAAAGAAAAGAAAAGAAGTAAGACCTACCAATCCAACGGAATCGGCACAGCACCCAACCACGCCCCGACGGCCGTCCCCAACGCCCCTCCCCAAACGGTATCCATTGGCCGCTCAAACGCCCAGACCTGTCGCCAGACGACACCATCGACGCCGTGGACGTACACCAACGGCAGGACACACAGCAGCGCCATGTGCGCCGCACAAAGGAACGTATGCCATAGATGCGTTGTGCAAGGGGCACCGAAGAGGATGAGGAGGATGGCCAGGACGGGGGTGCCAAGGAGAGCGGTGAGAAGAAGAGAAAGGAATGAAGCCTGTAACATCCATTCTACGTTAATCGATCCATTTTTTTTATAGACTCGAGGGAAGAAGGGAAAAAGTCGGGCTTTACGGTGAGTTTGTTGACTATGGATTGTGGGCTTTGTTTCCGACGATGATGTTTGCCCAATGCTCTTGTTGTTGACGCCGATGACAACGAAGGGGATGAGGATGCAGAAGACAAAGTCGTCGAGGATGTTGTTGTTGTTGTCGCTGTTGTTATTGTCTTCTTCGTTTCCGTGTCGTCATGGCTGCTGCTGCTGCCGGCCTGTGGTAGACAAGTTACCAGGTACGCGACCTGCAGGCCCGCGGTAACGGGAACGTCGCTCGCGAGCGTCGCCACGGGATCCGCGACAAGGGACCGGAACCGCAGCGCGAACCATGCGAGGAGGACCGCTGGGTGGACATGTGCGTAGGTCTGCGCAGCGGGGGTCGGGAGGATGCTAACGGGGGGTGCTTCCGCGGGTTGGGGTGGTTTCGTTGCGGTTGTTGTTGTTGTTTTTGATTGAGGGGATGCTGCTGCTGCGGCGGCGACTGAGGAGGTCATTGTGATGAGGAATGCTGGGTTGGACGCATCAATTGCGTCGTCCGGGGTTTGCGGTGTTTGCTATCGTGTAGTGTCCGAGTTGATGAGATCAGTCGGAGACTTGGAGCTGGAGCTGGGCTGTTCCCTGTTTTGGATTGATGCCTGAGGCAGAAAGGGCTTCTCCCAATATGCTGCATCCTACGAGTCTTACCAAGAGAGTACCTTATGTACCAAACCCACCTGGTAAGTAGTTAGAGGTAGACGTCCAAGTTTTCCGAGATCTGTCCATGTCATGATTAGACTACAAACGGTGTAGATACCTAGCTACACCCGAATGAACGAATTGCCTGCTCGATATGCATGTCCATAAACCGTCATAAACCAACCCATATATGAGAAACAAACAAAAAAAAATATGTACAAGAAGTCGAGAACTAGAAAAGTTGGGTATCTGTGGACAAGAAAGATCACGACATCGATCGAAGATACGAACCCTCCCGTGACCATGGCTCCGCCTCCTCCGATCCCGACGCCGTACGGGCCTCCCTGCGCGACGACCCGGCCTGCCGGCGTCGGTGGCGCGAAGAATCCTGGTACTCGTCCGACTCCGGACTGGGGATCGGGTAGAGCGTGCCCGGCGGCGACACGGGATAGTAGCCCCCCGCCGACTGCTGCGCTTGCCGCAGGCTGCGGACCTCGTCCTGCAGCAGGAGAATCTGGCTCTCGAGAGCCTTGCGCGCCGTCTGTTCGCGCCGGATCAGCGTCACCAGCGCGCTGTACTGCTCAATCGAGATGCCGTGCAGGTTCGACGTGGAGGATGACGGCCCCATCTGCCACGGAGGTTGTTGTTGCGGTTGTTGTGAGTAAGGAGAGTTTATGTTTGGTCGCAGCGTGGCCATGCTCACGGGCCGCGTCTCGTCGCTTGACGCCGCGTCACTCTGGGAGGATGTTTCGCTGAAAGCGGACGACGGCTCCAGCATCAGACTCGGCAGCGGCGGCTGGGTTTCCGGTGATTTGCCCTTGGCCGGTGTTCGGGTTCCCGGCGGCGTCGGCCGCGGGAAATCGTCATTGACCGTGCCCTGAATCCGGGCAATGGCCAGTTCCAGGTCCATCAGTTTCACCTCCAGCGTCGTTAGCCGCTCCTCGACCGTCGCGTCGGGATCTGTTAGCGTCCCAACCAGATTCTCGATGTTGAACACCCGGCCCTCCGGTTCCATGACTTGGGGTAGGTTCGAGTCGTCAGACTCGGGCGGGGGCTTGTCATCTGATGATGATGATGTTGTTGTTGCCATCGTCGTGGTTGGTTGTTCCCCGGTGCCTGCCTCCCCAGACCACGTAGCTGTCGGCGACCGGTCGTCCTCCTCAATGGCATCGGATTGCCACTTTTTTTTAACATCGCCGTTTGGACGACTCCACTGGATCGGAGACATACAGTGTTTGTGGCTCATGTCGTGCAATGCATCCGCGCTGCGAGACCGCCGGTGCGCACTCAGGCTCCGGGGGGACGTCACCTCCTCATGACTTTGGGCGTCCTCTGGGCTGACCTCGCTCAGGGACCGCTCTGTTGTTGCGGAAAGTGGGGACACGACCGACATTGCCGTTTCTCGTGCCTCTCCGTCATCCGACAGAATTAGACTAGGCAGCGTTGCTCTTCGTCGGATGGTTCGATGTTGCTGTACGGGGATCCGGGTTTCTTGAACACTGCGCGTGCCGCGACGTTCTGACGATGCCGATGACGGACGGCTGACTGATGCGGGTCGCCGGTGGTCTCCGACCGATGGCGAGCTTCTAAATTGGGCGTGGTGGTCCGGCGGCGAGGAGGCTGCTCTCTTTTCTGGATCGATGTCGCTTTCCAGTTCCCCGCGGCCATCTTCTTCCAGAATGCTCTTCCTTCTTCGACCAAAGATTTTCCGCATGACCGTTTTCAGGGTACTCTCGCGGCGTCGGTGAAAGGCGGATTCATAGGAGGAGACGGAGTTTTGCGGTTGGTGGGAGTAGAGCCCACGGTAGGGGGATTTGCTGGGCGACACCAAGGCAGGTGAATACGAGTCGCGCGGTTGACGAACCGGCAACGCGGTGATGGTTGGCTCCTCCCTCGTCATGGTCAGGAGGAGGCCGGTCCCGTTTGATCGATGGTCGGGTTCGTCGATAATCGGCGATTGGATCCGTATGCCGTTCTGGATCGCATGGGCATGGGCCATCTTGAAGGTTTCTGTCTCGGTCCACTGATCATACAAGAAATCCAATGAAAAGCGATACTCAGCAAGTTCGATCTTTTGAGATTAGGAGAAAAGAGCGTTGGCGAAGGATCGTCTCATCAATCAGGAATCCAGTCGCCGTCCTCTCAATGGCGACGAATGCTCAGGCCAAGAATGTATCCAAGAAAGCGTAAGCTATGCAACCGGACCTGAGTTCCATGTTTTTTTTTTGTTTTTTTTTTTTTTTTTCTTTGTAGATTCCAATCGGTGCGTGAGCGGTCGTCGAGCCCGTTCGATTGAGGGAAACGACTGCGAAGCAATCAATCAATTAATAAAAAGAAAGGAGAGACGCGAGTAAAAACTCGACCGGTAACGACTGAACCGAGTGGACAACAACGAAGGGCACAAGTTACCGCCGCTGAAGAATCATCAACGACATGGCGGATGCCACCAATACAGCTGGCACCGCTTGGCCAAGGCTCGAGCCATAGGCACAACAGGCAGAAGGCCAACTCCGGAATTACAGAACGAGAACCGCGTCCATCTGCCCGCAAGGGGATCAACGGCACTCAGGGAGAGTGGATTCACGCCAAAGCGAAGCTAAAGTCGAGCTAATGCACTGGTGGAGGCGTCGCCAGCGAATGCGGCGGCCCGTCGAGCTCCGGCCGGTGAACCCCCGGCGCACTGAGGCTATGTGTCAGAGAGTCAGTCGATTCGAGACTTGGAGAGGTTGATTTGAATAAAATTAGTATATGTACATAATTATGGTGCAGGGGATGATCAATTCCAGTCCATTGACGAGGAATGTTGCTGTTCAACAAGAGAAAGGTTAAGTAACTGCATAATCTCTCAGGGACAGGAACCGTGTTTTTTTCCACCGGGGAATTTCCCCTTTCCCCTCTCCGCCTTCGCGATACGACGATCGATGGAGAATAGCCAGGCGATAATAGGCATTAATCTCGGCCATCTGAAACGGCGCCATCATTATTGTCCCATCGAGCACGTTGGCCAAAGGCGAAGAGCCAACCAAGGCCGAGGAATTTCGCTGAATGGCTGATTGATCACGGTCATATACGACCACAATCATACAATGGCAGAGGCCAAAGGTTCAAATGATAGGTAAGTAACAGGTTAATCTTCCCTTGGCCAGACAATTGATCTGGTGGTTCTCTTCTCCCATTCTCCATCGGCTACGTGTACGGTGTATCAGTCCAGACATAATCTTTTCTCTATCATCCACAGAGCTCCAGTTTGAACTAGCCGCCGTCGAAATATTCCAGAACCGTTTTCCATGCGGGTCATTAATCCTGGTCTTCCCTCCGAGTTGAATAATAGAGTGGATTCGTTGATACTGAGTACTTGATAGGCGGAGGAGCACTGTTCAGGAACTGTACGCTCGGATATCGGAAAGCTGAAACGCCTGATTCAAACGAATCCCGGAAGCGGGTGTTCGAAAGTGCCGGTAGCCTACGAGTACATGTATGTACCTAGGAGAGTATTGTACTGGCCGACTTGTACAACAGCCAGTATACTCCGTACCTGTTCTCTTTTCTAGTGGCTAGAGCTCACCTAGCTGATTCGAAATTTATGGAATGTGTTGATCCCGGCCAGAGCTTATCTCTCACCGGAAAGAACACAGCTCATAAAAACCACATCGATTCGTTTGCACCATCAAACACCAATCCAGATCTGTAAATAACGAGATTTGCTTCGGTGATAGATAATGAATAATCTGATCGACACACATGTTGGCTGGAGCGGAGATGCCCACGGATCAAACTTGTCATTGCAAACGTCCAGCAAGCGCGACCACAATGCATTGCGGAGACAAGTCAGATCGCCGAGACTCGCCCGTCAATACTGTAATCCTATCGCGGGGTCACCGGTCATCTCATGTACTCCGTACTCCGTACGCAGTATCTAAATACTGTAGCTGTTTGACACCGAGGGCCCAGACCCGGGTCAACCTGGACAGTGACGGCTGGCCGCATCGAGCGAGAACACCGTGGCACACTGTGACACACGGCCGCTCGGCAATCAATCGATTCGTCTACGTGAACTCGCTCGCATCGGGATAGCGCAGGTCGGCGTGCTCCTCCAGAAAGTCCATCCAGTGTTTCAGGAATTCGCTGCCCCTACGGAAACTGTTAGATGACGCCTATGCAGGTACGAGGTTCTTTTATTCGGCCACGTACTTGCGGATGGTTTCAGAATCGCCGCATACGCATAGATGCCTCTTTGGACGCGTCATGGCCACTAGATGCCCCCCCATGTCAGTTTATGCGGCCACTAGGAAATGAACAGTGGAAGGAGGGGCTCACCGTTCAACCGCCGCTTCTCCGCGAGAAAACCAACCTCATGCTGCGGGTTGCTGCGGACTAAGCTGACCACAACAGCCTCCTTCTCTCGACCCTGGAAGCCATCCACACTGCCGAGCTCGATGCCCGGGTACTTGCCCTTCAGGGACTGTGAAAGGAGCCCCAATTGCGCATTGTAAGGCGTGATTACCGCGATGTCCTCCGGCCGAACGCCGGCTTCCACAAGGTTGTCCACATGGCGGATCACCACCGCAGCCTCCATCTCGTTGCTCTTGCTCTCACCAAGGAGGCTCTCCTTCTTGGCGATATCTTCGTCCTCGGCCCGTTCCGGAAAGTCCCCGCCTTGCGTATCATAAAACACCAGAGGTTCCCGAGTGTCGTCGGTCTCGGCAACCTCATACGGCAGCCCTGTGAGGAGCCGCTCTTTGACCCCATCGGCAGCGATGAGCTTGGACTCGTACAGCTCATCTGATGGAAATCTCATGATCTTTTCATGCATACGATACTGCGTAGTAAGCATTCGCTTGATTGACGGACCGTGTAACGAGAGCAATCTGTCAAACATGGTCGTTTCGAGACTGATGCCGCTCAAAATTGGCGCCTCGCCGTTCGACGCTGCGGAGCTCTCGACCTTGAGATTTCTAGACATGATTGTTGGAGGCAGCTGCAAGTGATCGCCGGCAAGAACCGCTCTTGAAGCAGTCAACAAAGGCACCCAGCACTGCGCTTCCAATGCCTGGCTGGCTTCGTCGATGATCACGACATCGAATTTCTGATTTCTCAGCTGATGACCACCCGCACCATGCAGCGTTGCCAGCACGACCTTGCTGCCCGTGACCAAGTTGTCAACACATCTTGCCTCACGATCTCTGTATTCCTTCCGGAGCTCTTTCAGATCCGAGTATATCTCACGACGCTCCCGGCCATTCCGAGTCTTGCGGATGCTGGCCTGCTTCTCGTCAATCTCCTTTCGCACATCTCTGACGATTTCTGCGGCATCTGAGGCCTGGGTGAGCACCTCCAGGGAGTGATCTAGCACGGAGTGTAATAGCCGAGCCGGGTGACCGACTCTTACAATAGGAATTTGATGCGGCGCCAGTCTCTCAACAATGTTGTCCACGGAAACATTAGAGGGCCCGCACACTAGGATCCGCATATTTCGGCGGATCATCTGCAGAATCAGTTCGATCAAGGTATGTGTCTTGCCCGTCCCTGGAGGGCCATGGATGAGGGCAATCTCCCTCGATGCGAGTGCAAACCGTATTGCCTCTTTTTGGGAATCATTGAGGGTGGGATCGATGAAGTCAATCGGCCCGACAGCGTCGTAATCCGGCGAAGAGGGAGTTGTATGGCCGAACAGGACCCTCATGAAATGCGTGTGTTCCGACTCGGACATCTTTTCCATCTTCTCCATGGTCTGATTCATGCTATTTTTGTCAGCATTGTACATTCTCGACTCACATCGAATATACTCACCGCTTGTAGGTGACATCGTTGGCAATCTTCACACTTCAATCTTAAACAATCAGCAATCTCCCCCTGCGCCAACACATGAACCACAAGCCGGTAAGAGGACTTACAGCCATAACTTCTTCCCCCACAGCGTATCAACCGTCTCTTCATCTCCTTTCGAAATCCCCCCGCCACCACTCTGCCCAAAGGCTACCGACACCATCTTCTCAGACGCCTTGGTGACAACGCCCTCTACACCAACGACCCCCTTCCCACGCTCCTTTTCTTTCTCCTTCCCCCCAGCCTTCCTTCCCGACCCCGACACAATTTCCATCACTTTAACCACATCCCCCACGCGGATACCATGCGCACCCAACTGCGGTCCCCCATCCGAATCACTAGTATCCGCAGTGTTGGCCGTGGCCGGATCCGCGCAAAAGTCCCCCACCACTCTGCCGCCCATTCCCGTCCGACATTGGTCCAGGATAATTCCCGTCAGCGCGTAACCTGTAGCTTGCAGCGTCCGGCGGGTCGAGGGCGAAACCGTGATAGTGGCACTCGTTGCCAGCGAGGAGGACAGCTTTTCGGCTTCATGTTCCCGCAGGAGCAGCGCTTGCTGGGTCTGCGCGAATTGCGGAATGGAGATTGCGGTGGGAGACATGATTCACCGTTTCGGAGTAGGTAATGTCTCTGTGTCTCGTCACATCATTCTTGTTTGCACTTTGCTTAACTATGATCCCCTCTGTTTCTCCCCGCATTGTTTCTCTCGGAGAGTCGGCCTAAACCTCATTCGGAAAGATACTTAGGTACTCATGCGCCGTCATCCCGATCAGCCCCTCATCGTCTCCTTGTCCATGGACATGGATACATACCCAGATACTGTATCATGCTGGAGAGCATGTACATTGCAGTAGTTGCCGAGAACTTATGTCCATTACTCGCACTCAATATTATACAATTGGTACAAAACATTAAAAGAGATCTGATCGTCGATGTTCACCTCTGATTAATTCCCGCCCTCCAAAAAAAAAAAAAAAAAAAAAAAAAATAAAAAACCCTGCGAATCCCAGAATTCCAATAGCAACCTGCAGATCGTAGGGTATCATCATGACTTTGACCAAATATCAGTCTTACTCTCTTCCTGACCTTTCGTCTCAATTGTGATCGATTCCTCGCGTTTCTTTTTCTGAACGAGGGCTTTGATTTCGCCCTTGCAAAGCCCGGTGCCTGCGAGGTCACACTCCCCACAGCGGCGCCCGACGGGCAAGCACACCGTCTGGCCCAACCCAACAAGCAACTTGTTGATCTCATGCCATTTGCTCCAGGGCAACCAAGACTCGAGAGCCACTCGGGTCTCCTCGGGGGTCTTGGTGCGGTGCCACCCCCAGAGATTGGTGATGCGGTGGACATGCACATCAACACCAATGCCCTCATGCTTGCCCCATGCCGCGCTCATGCAGAGGTAGGCCATCTTGGGGCCAACGCCGGGCAATTTCATCAACTCTTCTGCCGAGGACGGAATATCGGAGTCGTATTTGTCTCGGAGAATCTCGGCGACCTGTTTGATGTACTTCGTCTTGTTGTTGTGGAAGCCAACTGTGCGGATGAGTTCGTTGAGACGAGAATGGGAAACGGCCAAGACGTTCTCCAGAGTGAGTGTGCTTTCTCTTGGTTCCTCTGGTGATGTTTTGGACCCGTCTTCCTTCTTCACTTCGGGACCCAGGTCGCCGAGCTCGGTGTGTAATCGCTGCATGGCGACCGCAGTCACGGTGTCCTTTGTTTGCGACGACAACATCAGCGCAATCAGAGTTTGAAACCTCTGATCTCGGGGCGAAGATGTCTTCCAATGTAGCTCCGCGCAGCCCATTGTGTCGACGGGTGCCGTTGGGTTATTCTCTCGCATCTTCTTCACAATGTTGTACATGGTTTCCCAATTCGACGGAGGCTCGACCTTCACGGTTCCATCTTTGGCAGTAATCTTTCGCATCGGTTGTCGCCGGCTTTGGGATGCATTGGGCTTGACGACCTGGGTCTCCTGTTCCACGACAACCTTTCGAGTAGCCCTTGTAGAAGGCCTATTACCGGTACTTGTTTCAATCGCAGACTTGCGTTTCTTTGGCGGCGGTTGTAGAATATCCTCAATGTCTTCAGTTTTTGCTGATGACAAGGACGAGGAGTCATCTTCGGAGAGCTCGGTGTTGGAGATAGTACTTGTACCGGCCCCTGAGCTGCATGTCTCCGAGTAGGCAAAGCTTCCTAGGGCACTTCTGGCAGAAGAGCTGCGCGTCTGACGCCTTGATAACGACAAGGCTTGGACAACCTTTGCAGTGTCCTTTGACAATTTGGAGGTTCTCATGCTGATTGTTTACCGAACTAGGTATCTTTGCAGCTCGAAAAGTTCGGCAACGATGACTCCGCGCAGGATTCACGTGATTCATGCGGAGAATGACTTGCCGCGCGGGTGAATGCTATGCGGATCAAATCAACCTCGGCTTCGGGTCCATCTGCCTTCGCAGTACTGACGGATATTCTGTGATTAATAACCTGAATCCGAACATCGCAGAGTCTTGGTTGAGGTACCGCGGTTTCCGTCAAGTGCGCGGGCGATAAAGTGCACGATTTACAGCAAGTCAGCAACAGAGGAACAATGTCCAAGTCCACAACACAACGCCTCCTCAAGGAGCTGAAAGAGTACGCCAACGAGCCAAACGAGGCACTACTACATCTTGGTCCCGTCAGCGATGATGATCTTTTTCACTGGGAGGCTGTTCTGAAAGGTGTCAAGGGCACTCCATATGAAGGTCAGTCCAAAGGAAGCTCCGACTTGAGACTCGGTGTTTTTGAAGTATCATGAAGATGGCATATTGCGACGACACGTTGCCGACTAGCGTCCAATTCTGACAAAGCTTCGTAAAACATTAGGAGGCCTCTGGCAACTACGTATTGAAATCCCACCTAACTACCCTCTGGCACCACCCAAGATCCGCTTCCAAACACGCATCTCTCATCCGAATATCTCGTTTACCACAGGCGAGATCTGCCTGACGCTGTTAACCTCGGAACACTGGAGCCCCGTGTACACGATATCCACAACTCTGTCGGCGATCCATCAGTTGCTGACGGACCCTCGGCCCGACTCGCCGCTGAACGTGGATGTTGCCGCGCTGCTTCGCGAGGGTGATATCGCTGGGTGGGAGAGTCTTGTGCGATACTGGACGGAGGAGGAACGATGGCAAGGGCCAGGGAATGCAAACTTGCCTTCACGGTGATGCCTGGCCACCAAAACTTTCCAATATCAGTCTGGCGCGTTTGATGTGATGAAACGATACCTAATGACTAGCAGATCCATCTACGGAGTACAGTATAGAGGATTAATCGACGGGCTTGATTTAGGATCTGTACTCCGTACAAGAGTGGATTAATCATTGTTCATTATGCGATTGTTGAATTATGTAGGCCCCAGGTCATGACTGCATAGCCTCCGATTAGACAAACACACCGGGTGTCTGGCTCAGTGGCTTGGATGTGCTCATATACATGCAAGTAAACACAAAAGGTGAATTAAACACGAAACCGGGATATCACATCAAAGCAAGCGTTGCAGCACCGCTCAGCAGGGTGAGAATTCCGAGCGACAGGACACCGGTCAGACCAGAAGCCTGATCCTCCTGCAGGGACGGCTCTCCGGGGCCCTCAGAGCCCGACCCGGCATTCCCGGTTTCCTCCGGATAGATGGTGGTCACCGACGTGATGGTGCCGACCGAGCCATCAGCGGACGTGGTCTCGAACGTCGTGGTCGAGGTCGTCGGCTTGGGCCGCGACGAGCTGGACGAAGAGCTGCTCGACGTGGTCGTCACCGAGTCCGATGAGGAAGTCGACGACGAGGATGAGCTGTCGGTGGTGTCTGGTGGATTCGACGAGCTGCTGGAGCTGGAGCTGGTGGAAGTCGAAGTGGAAGTCGAAGTTGTCGTCGTGATGCTGGTGACTGTCGTTTCTGTCGTATCGGTCGTGCCGGTCGTGTCGGTGCTTGGCACATCGGTGTCGCTGCTGCTCGGCGTGGTCGGTGCACTTGTGGTGGGAGGCGTCTCCGGCGGAGGCGAGGAGGTGTTCTCCGAACCGGAGGTTTCGCCGGCTCCTTCCGTCTCGTTTTGGCGTTTGAATAGGATTCTGCGAGCGAAACCACCTTCTTTGACCTCGGGCGGAATATGGCTGCTGCCGTCACCCGGCTTCTCCTCCGGAATTCCCAATGCATGGGCGCCCTTTGCGGGAACCACGGTTGAGGCAACCAACGAGCTGGTTGCCAGCAGCGACAGGAGCAAAGTCTTGAAAGCGACGACCATGTTGCCGATGATTTCGCAGTGGTCGAAGGGAATCAAAGAGTCTGTTGATAGTAGTTTTCCTGTCTTTGTGGGGAGGAAGAGGTTTTAAAATAAAAGGCAGCACCTGAACCAAGGCACCGATTGGGCGGGTCGGGTCACCAACGGACTGTGAATCAGCGATCAGATTACTGTTGGGATTTGCGGAATGCTGCTCGTGTCTTAACCTTAAATATATCTGGGCCTTAAGGTTAGGCTTTTAGTATGTATGTAGGTACTCCGTACCTACCAACCCAAGCAACCTTTCGGTCGCCGATGGAAACCTGGAGAAGGGCGATCCTGCGATCCTTTCTTTTTGGCCCGTTGGGGCCGTTTCCCATACGTTTGTTACATATGATTCATGTCACCTGGAGCAAGGACCAAGTTCAGAGTTGGTATCATTGTGATTCGTCATGTTTTACGACTGGTGGAGAGGACAGAAATAGAAGTGTCTGACCTCAAGCCTAGTATACTTTTGCTTCAGAAAGACCACATCAACTGGCTTAACCTAAGGAACCGATATTCCCGCCTATCCCAGGCTTCAATTGGAGAGGAAATCCATCATTCGACACTGACTGATTCAGTCTTCGCAACACAACATGTCCAAATTTTAACTTCTCTCAAACTCAATGAACTGAGAAGAGAACTCACCCTCTGCGCTGTGGCGGATTGGAACGTGGCTGTGCCAGGTGGATCATCTGAAGTCCGTACCTCGTATGTACTAGAATACTGTACTGTATGTCCTGTGGCTTGGCTGGGGGACTTTTGGTTCGCCCTCAGTGCTGAGTGAATCGGCAGTAAGTACTTAGCTGACTCAGCAAAGGGCCAGCTCACGAGAAAAACGAGGAAAACGAGAGCAGCACCTCAGACCCAACTCCTAGGATTCTCAAACATGGTGCGACCTTGAAATGACTTGATACTAGTATCCTGAGTTGAGCGAGTTCCTGTCTTGTACTCCGTACAAAGGGTTTCATTTGTGATCTGCGATGACGCAAGGACTTGAGCATTCCCCGATAAACGACGGTCCGTCTCCGGAACTCCTCGGGTTCGGATTGGGAAGGGAATCTGGTGATTGCTACTTCAAAGACGGAACCTCGAGATAGGTACTGCATTCAGCACAGTCCAAAAGTGTTTGCCTCTATAAGAAAAAACTGAATCCTTTGCTTACTCAATTCCGTACCCATTCGACAATCGCCGTATGGAATCTAAGTGTCAACAACTAAACAACGCCAGTAAGCTCCGGGAATTAAATACTAAGTACTAGTATCTCCTGGCCCAAAAGCATCCTACACATGTACTTTTACAAGGCATTGCGTCAGCAATCAATTAGGCGACTCTAAAGATGTATGCTTTGACAAACGGACTCTTCACAACGGGCCTCTGCCCAAGATCGGAAAGTAGAATGAGCTTCGAAATCTGTGATAGCTACACCGAGGGCCCGACGTCTTCGATGGACTCGGCTTAGGAATCGTTCACAAGGCCCCTAAGTCGTCATGTTTGAAAGGTTCGAATCTTGAGAGCCCAGCGTATAATCCTTCAATGCAGTCGCTCCCTTTCTCCCTTAATCAAGACGTCACCGTCGCTTATAATGTTTCTACTGCGCATTCAATAATAAGCATCGATGGCTTGCTTGTTTCTGCCAGTCCCCAGTAGAGTAATTGACAAGGTCGGTCAACGACCCAATGCCGAATAAAGTTATAGTTGAGCGTTGCGGCATGACGTCAATGTCGTCCAGTGCGCAAGCTCAAGGTAGAGTTTGACTGCTTCCCCGTTCTCATTCTTAGACTCGATGATCTGTGTTCTCTGTCGAAGTTGTTCTGTCAAATTGTGTCAGCTGTCTTTTCGTACATCCTTTCACAGCGGCACGGCCTCAACACTTCAAAGATGTACTCTTCAACCCCCTGGTGGGGTTGCCTCTCTCTACCGACCTCCATCTTCACTTCTCCTATCGCCGCCATGCTCACTCCTGTCGTAGCAGGTGGCTTGGTAGGATATTGCACTCTACGTACGTTGCAGCACGCGGAAAAGTCCAAGATCTATTCACTGATTGCCTGCTCCAGCAAGGAAAAAGCATCGACTCTACGACAGCATTCGCCGGCCTCGCGGCTATCCTCCTGCTTGGCTCTTCGGCCCCGTTTGGACTCTGCTATACGCCTGCATGGGCTATGCTTCCTACCGCGCAACCGTTTCTGGACTGTCCTCTCCGTCCTCGTCAGTCCGTCACGTCGCGCACTTGTCGCAAACCCTGTACACTGCGCAGTTAGCAGCGAATCTGGCCTGGATGCCGCTGTTTTTCGGGTTTCGAAAGCCCTTCGCTGCACTGATAGATATTCTGCTTCTGACGGGAATGGTACTGGGTCTTACCTGGAACTATTCCCACATCGATACTGTCGCGGCTTGGTTGCTGGTTCCCTATGCCGCCTGGTTAGGGTATGCGGCGTACTTGAATTATGGGACTGGATATCTGAATCAATGGGACATTTCGGATAATACTGTCGAGAAAAGGAAAGGCAAGAACGGGCCAAAGCGGATAATGACGGTTGAGGGCATATCATCAAGGTGTATGCAGTACATTAGTATATACTCACGAGTCCAGGCCACAAGAACATTTAATGTGAGCTGTTTATGCGGGGTAGCAGAGGCGATAGCGGTCCTGACATCTGTTGATCATCTGATGAATCGGTCGAAGTCCAAAACACAACGCCTCCTCATCGCCGGCCTCGCGGCTATCCTCCTGCTTGGCTCTTCGGCCCCGTTTGGACTCTGCTATACGCCTGCATGGGCTATGCTTCCTACCGCGCAACCGTTTCTGGACTGTCCTCTCCGTCCTCGTCAGTCCGTCACGTCGCGCACTTGTCGCAAACCCTGTACACTGCGCAGTTAGCAGCGAATCTGGCCTGGATGCCGCTGTTTTTCGGGTTTCGAAAGCCCTTCGCTGCACTGATAGATATTCTGCTTCTGACGGGAATGGTACTGGGTCTTACCTGGAACTATTCCCACATCGATACTGTCGCGGCTTGGTTGCTGGTTCCCTATGCCGCCTGGTTAGGGTATGCGGCGTACTTGAATTATGGGACTGGATATCTGAATCAATGGGACATTTCGGATAATACTGTCGAGAAAAGGAAAGGCAAGAACGGGCCAAAGCGGATAATGACGGTTGAGGGCATATCATCAAGGTGTATGCAGTACATTAGTATATACTCACGAGTCCAGGCCACAAGAACATTTAATGTGAGCTGTTTATGCGGGGTAGCAGAGGCGATAGCGGTCCTGACATCTGTTGATCATCTGATGAATCGCAGTCACTCTTTGAGTACCTTTCTCACTCTGTTGTTTGTCATTCCTTTGTCTCTTGCATTTCGTTTGTCGGATGATGTACATAAATTGAGGTCACTCCCACCCACATGGATGGGTAAGTAGACTCAGTGAGAATTGACGATAGCCTTACCGTCGGCATTTACTTCTCTGAAACTTTGACATGCTACAAAACCTGCCATAATTCAACAGGTTATGAGCCCGGCGCCTTAGTGGTCTGGGCTACTTCGTCGTCTGTTGCGTCCCTCCTCATGGTATGTCACTGTTAGTCGCGGCGGTGCTTGGTCATCGGATTGTCTGTATGGCATACACCTCGTGAGGTCGTCGCCATCGGTGTTTGAGTTCGTCCCGTGGAGGGAGAAGGCATTTTCATCGAAAGTCCGTATTCGTCGTGTTTGCCCTGTTATCCCGTGGAGGGAGAGTGTGCCCGTGGAGGGATTTCGTCTTCCCGTGGGAGACTGCGTTCGTCGTGTGTGTCGTTCTCACGAAGGGATCGTGTACTCCTGTGTCAGGAGAGTGTGCTCCCGTGGAGGGAGATTGCGTGCTCTGTGAAGGAGCCGTGTTTGTCGAGTTCTTCCCGTTGAAGAGTTACGTCTTTGGATTCGCCGACATGAAAACAGACTATGTCAAGGTCGAGCCGTTGCTCGGCAGCTCGAATTACAAGAAATGGTACAAGTCGATGAGTGTGCTGCAGACGGAAGGGCTGTGGCTCTTAGTGAACGGATGGGAAACATCACCGGAACCACCAAAAAGGGGAAAGGACGATTCTTTCCAGAAGAGCAGCGAAAAGGGAAAAGAACCCGAGTACGATGAGAGTGACCCGACCTTCCTTCAAGAGAAGAAAGAGTGGGCTACCAAGAACTACAAGCCGCTAGGTCTTATACGCGGTTCATTGAGCGATCATCTACAGGATGTCTGCATCAATGCCAATAACGCGGCAAAGCTGTGGGACCAGCTGAAGCATTTCGACGTTCAGGCCAGTGACTGCGGCATCGAAGGCCTGGTAGAGGCTGTGAACCTCAGGATCGAAGATTGCAAGGACGGAAACGACTTCGTCTGTCGAATGAGAGCGGCACTCATGAAGCACGAGTTGAGCTTTCGAAACGGCAAGAAATTGGGTGAACATCAGAAAGTCCAATTTCTGATCATGTCCCTGCAAAGGGATTGGCAATATTGGTTGTCATCGTTTTTTTTTTTTGGCCGCGCAGTACAAGCAGGACGTCACAACCTTCGAAGAAGTTGCGGAAGCTCTTGTGAAGGAAGACCGGAGACGTCGGCGGTATTACGAAGGAACAGCAAACCGTGTCAAAGGAAGGGGCCAAAGAGGTCAGAAAGAAATCGTCTGTTATCACTGCAACAAGAAAGGGCACAAGAAGGCAGATTGTTGGGATCTACACCCTGAGAAGAGGCCCCAGAAGGATCAGGAGGACCAGAGCCTGGCAAACCTGGCAAGAGGATGTGAATGTGATGATGATGATACCGTCAGTGGTGACATCTTATTGATGCGTGATGATTTCACGAAAATGTCTAGGGGTCCCGTGAGGATCCGTCCTGACAACGAGGTGATCGGAACAACAGGAATCAGTCCAAGGAAGCCACATGTCCGCCATGCAAGTCGCAAGGGGTGGATTATCGACTCTGGGTCAACGGATCACATTGTCAACGACAGATCGCAGTTTGTTCCTGGCACAGAAAGGCCATTTCGGAAAGGAATTATTACGGGAACCGATCAGATTGTTTACTCGGAGTCTATCGGTAACGTAGAAGTCATCTAGGCGATGCCAGACGGTCCAGCAAGAAAGACAACAATAACCGATGTACTCTACATACCAGAGGTACCCCTGAACATTTTAGGGGTGATTCGGCTTAGCGAGAAAGGCTACGGTGTCAACTTTCTGCGGAAGGAAGTGACGATCACGAGATTGAAAGACGGTGCAGTCATCGGCTACGGCGATGTTATTGGGACTGCGTATTACCTTCGAGTCAAAGAGGTCTTTAGAATACCCTGTGTTTGAACCACCAAGTCCGCCAGCATCGCTAAAGATGTGGCCAGAAGATAAGGCATTCGCAGCCGTTGATCGAACCACCAGTGAAAGTCTCGGACCAAACGAAAGGGAGATTTTCGGCATCATTGTTGAGAAAACAAGTGAAAGGAAAGTTTCGCCAGTTGAGTCGGTTGCCGAGCGCAACAGCGATGCTCAACCAAATGAAAGTGTGGTCCACGATAAGCCAGAAGAAGATAAGAAAGAAAGCGAGAAAGCTTCACCAGTTGACTTGGCCATTGAGTGTGGCACCGATATGGAATTGGAGAGTCCGAGTGCGCCTATGGTTCACGATGAACCAGAAGAAAAGGAAGTCAACGATAAGTCAGTTGATGGTCATGATCATGAGAGATCGGCCGAAATTGTTGGAGTTTCGCCATTGAGACGTGGTGCACATGAAAGCGAGTTGAACGAATCGTTAGCTATTGACGTTGCAGAGGAGATTGTTCCTGATGAATTTGAGATGAGATCTGTTCCGGACAGAGGTTTCTCGGCCTACTGGGACTATCAGAACGAAAATGCTATTCGTCAGTGGTGTCTTGAGAGGCATCTTGCTCATGTGCTTTTGACTCTCCTTCGTCTGCTGTTGACAAGGAAAAGGATCATTCGTCCTTTGGCGGTGACCCGGTTGTTCATTCAGGGAGGGCTGTCGACGCCCATCCACTTGCAAGTTTGGGGTTCCACGCTGTGTCTTCTTGAGAACTGTGCTTCAAAGTCGCGAGGTTTACTTCTGGAAGTACTTGGACCCTTCAAGGCGCGCTGGGCGCTCAACAATTTGGTCAAGGTCCCTGTCAAGTGCGATCTAAGGGATACATGAAGGTCGAGTTGACACGCTACTGGGCGATTCATCAAGGGAGGGTGTTGATTATCTGATGAATCGCAGTCACTCTTTGAGTACCTTTCTCACTCTGTTGTTTGTCATTCCTTTATCTCTTGCATTTCGTTTGTCGGATGATGTACATAAATTGAGGTCACTCCCACCCACATGGATGGGTAAGTAGACTCAGTGAGAATTGACGATAGCCTTACCGTCGGCGTTTACTTCTCTGAAACTTTGCCATGCTACATAACCTGCCATAATTCAACAACATCCGCGACGTTGGCTGTCAGCTCATGATGTTGATGCTACGGTACCGCTCTGGTGTCTGTAGCATCTGTTTTGCTCGCAGATGAATTTATTGAAAGTGCGATTGACAGTGATAATTCAATACTCTCCGTGGAAAGGCGATCGAGCCATGTTGACTTGTAGCAATAGCGTTGCTTCGCTGTTTGCTCATTGTAGTATTGATCGCCATCGAATGACCATGCAAACTACGGCCCGATGGTCATGAATCAAATCACCAGGCTGAAGGATCAGCTAGCCTAGAAGGTAGTCCTGTGCAAGTGACATCAGGTACATGTAGATGTAGGGCACTCCAGACTTGATCTCTACTACCGTGTAGTGGGGTTGATGACCATTCGGAAGATTGGACGGCCGCGATTATCGAACGGCTGGGATCTTGGCTAAGAAGTACAGTGCCATCAGACTGATCAGAGCCTCGTCGGAGCAGGGCCATGTGAAGATCACAGTATGATTACAATCCACAATCTAATGTTGATAATCAGGTAGTGGCCACTGGAACTGGAAAATTTGCCGTTCTTCACAAGGATCTAATTTTCATGGGGTTGATGAGGTGGGAACCCGTCAACCTCGGCAGCCAGGTGGGAGTATGTCGAATCAAAGGCGACAAGACGGGATGAGTCCATTCACTCAGTAAGTCCATGCATGCCACTACTACCTTGGGTACCTAGAGGTATGTTTTCCGACGTCCCGTCTTGGTACCGGCTGATTGTAGGGTTCTCTATGTCACGTGTTTTGGTAGGTAGTATCCATCGTTCAAGGATACGACAGGGCAGCAAAAATTCTACCGAGAACACAGGCCACAGGTACTCCGCGCACGGTCCTGCGTTATGTACCGGAATACATTCACCAGGAGAAGCATAGATATGGGTGCTCCCGATTAGAGGTGTCGATCATGAGTCATGGCCGGGAATCCGGTTCGATGGGTACTGTAATGCAGGATGGCCATTGTAGGTCTCCAACTTCCATGCCACTCGTACCAGGTACAAGAAATGATGCGTAGGACGAGCTCCTAATTGAGAAGGATTCCATTGGCTTTAGCACGGAGTCTTCTGGTGAGGAGCCTGAGTTAAGGACCACGGATTCCTCTGCAAGCTTAAGCTTAGTTCGTGGGGCAGTGGGCCTTCGTCGGGAAGACCCTTGCTCCAGTACGGCCTGGAGATCCTGAACCGAAGGGGCAGACTAGTCAAAAAAAAAGTTAGGTTAGCGGCAGTCCGACTGGATAATCATTGACTGCACTCATCACAAGAACCACAGCTATTCTCCATCTTTTGCTCATGAATGTCGCTAAGTATGACCTCGTATGAGAGTTACGGTATGCATTAAGCATGCTAAGCTTCTCCAAGGGTCACACCGGCTATCAATGCAGAAATCAATGTCGTACAGAGACCCCTGTCTACTCACGTGGAGTTCGGGCCCTGGGGGCTCGATGCAATGCTCGCGCTGCTGGAGTCATACAGTAACCTCACACCTGCTCTTGCGTACAGAGTGATGGAATAGCATCAGGCATTCGCCGAAGAGCAATGGAAGGTGTGAATAGAATATGCAGCATACCCTAATCTGCAAGTCCACATGAGAGCATTGTTCAGTCATGAGAGCGTTCTTCGTTACATTCCTGAAGATTTGTTGACCTTTTGCCCCTCCTGAATGTTCAGCAGAATCTGCCCTCTTGACGAGATTTTGGAGATAGATTCCCCATGAAAAAATTTGGTTGATCGCAATCGTCTGTTCATGGATTTAAATGCCTTTCTGCTCCCTGTTGTGGGAGTTTTGAATCCTCTTCCATCTTTGTAGACTTTCTTGAACCTGAACGCTCCCTTAGGTATATCCTTTATATCCTCTTCTGCCGATCTGCTATTTTCAAACCACTTCGTTGGGCTTGGACGGCTGGTGCCGACAGCATCATGAAGTTCGATTCACTCCTTCTGCGCCTGGGCTGGCTGGCTACCGCCATGGCCGCTGCGATTCCGTCTTCAGCCAATACGTCGAGTCTGGCTACTCGAGCAACAGATTATCGGTCCGTGACCTACTTTGTTAACTGGGTATGTATAGTGCAGGCAAATGCTTTTGAGATATGAAACAAAAGAAACATCACCGTGCCAGGGACTGACAATGATGCATAGGCAATATATGACCGCAACTTCCAACCTCAGGACTTGGACACCAGCACGGTTACTCATGTTCTCTACGCCTTCGCCAATGTCCGGCCGGAGACTGGGGAGGTGTATCTCACTGACACGTACGCGGATTTGGAGAAGCATTATCCAGACGACTCTTGGAGTGAGCCAGGAAACAACGTTTATGGCTGCATAAAGCGCTTCTTCCTTTTGAAGAAGCAGAACCGCAACCTCAAGGTGCTTCTTTCCATTGGCGGATGGACTTATTCTCCGAATTTCCCAAAGGCTGCCGCCACCGACGCCGGAAGGAAGAAGTTTGCTGAAACTGCCGTGGCCTTTGTGAAGGACCTCGGACTCGATGGTCTTGACATTGATTGGGAGGTAATGATCATTCTGCTTCGACTTTGACCCTTCGGCCTCCGGCTGACGGAATCTTTGTAAAAGTATCCGCAAAATGATCAAGAAGCAGCGGACTTTGTTTCCCTTCTAAGAGAAGTGAGATTGGTTAGTGATCCTTCTCGATCTCCAACCGAGTTGAACTCTGACCGAGATCGCTGCAGGCTCTTGATCAATACTCGGCCCAACACGCCAACAACAAACATCTTCTTCTGACCGCTGCAGTTCCAGCCGGTAAGTTCGGCACATAAGTTGCTCCATGGGGATACTGAGCATCTAGGTCCGTCAAACTACGAGAAACTTCACATGAAAGACATGGATCAGTACTTGGACATGTGGAACCTCATGGCCTATGACTACAGCGGATCGGTAAGCACTTTTCTCAGTCAGTCTGTTGAGGACCGCTTATTAAATCCACTGCAGTGGGACACAACTGCCGGCCACATGGCGAATTTGTACCCCTCCGACTCCGACCCTGACTCGACGCCATTCAACACCGAACAGGCAGTGAACTACTATATCAGTCAGGGAGTCCCGCCGAAAAAAATCATCCTGGGTGTTCCGCTCTACGGACGGGCGTTTACCAACACGGATGGTCCGGGCACCCCCTTCAGCGGTGTTGGGCCTGGATCCTGGGAAGATGGGGTCTGGGACTACAAAGCCCTCCCGCGCCCGGGTGCTGAGGTGACCGAGCTGGAGGACATTGGCGCGTCCTACTCGTACGATGCGGCTGAGCGGACGATGATCAGCTACGACACGCCGGCCATCGTGCAGAAGAAAGCCGCTTATATACAGGAGAAAGGCTTGGGTGGTGGGATGTATTGGGAAAGCAGCTCGGACAAGGTAGGGGCTGAGAGTCTCGTTGAAACGGTACGTCAAGACGAAGCCCCGTAGCAAATGTTTTCCTCCTAGCTGATGACTCACACCATTCCAGCTTATAAACAGCCTTGGTGGCAAAGGGTGCCTTGAGCAAGAAAAGAACTTGATCAGCTACCCTGCGTCTGTTTATGATAACATCCGAAACGGCTAGATGAAAATCACCGATCGAGGTGGTTTCTGCCTCCCTTTTCACTGTCCATAAGTTTGAGGATGACTTGTCTTGCTCACGGCTGCACTGCCTGTCTGGAAGGTGCTAGATGCTTCTTTTCTTCGGTGACACAACTGCTAGCTGTACCGGTACTGTACCTACCTACCTACCTACTTCTTGACTTGTATTATCTTTGCCCGTGCTTGTGCCGGGAATGACAATTCTAAATCGAAATCAGTATGTCTGAATTGGGTATAGACTGTAGTCTCAAGTGTGCAATACTTGTAAACGAGTCTAACGCCCGAGGTTTCCTGATGCTATAGAGGCAAAGCATAGCCCTGTTCAAAGGAGTAGCAATAGCTACTCCTAAAGAGTGACTCAGCTGGCCAGCAGTGTCAAGGCCACATATCTACCCCAGAGTCGCCACTGTCATCATTGGCAGTGAGTCTCAAGGATCCAATCTCGTCGGACTAGCCAGTGGCCACAATGTTCTGCCTCGGTAGGGAGAGCATGCCTTCAGGCCAGATTCCGCAGAAAACGGTAATAGAACGCATTGTATGTAGTTTGTTCCCTCTTCTCATTGGGATTTTCGAGCAGTCGTTCCGGATTTTCATTGGGAGGACCTGAAGCTCGAGAACTCCGCCCTTCCCTCGTGGTATTTCGCAGCAGACTTGAATGTCGACTGAGAAGCTAGATTCGGGTAGGAGTTGGGGTACTTGACCGTGGAGCATTTCGACGACGATGATGTTGGTAAAGTCGCTGATCTCGCAGTTACCCATCTCCTCCGACTTACCTCAGCGACGGCACTCTTGCTTCTCCGTTCTGTGGAAAAAAAAAATTGTTACTATTGCCCCAATTTCAAAATCCCATGAACGTGTGCTGTCAATGCTGTGCTCAAGACTCTCTGTCAGTCAGAGTGGTGTGTTCCTCGAAGTTGCTCCGCATTAGGTTACCCCGGAGCTGGCTTCGGCTATACGAGTACGTCCAGTACTCAGCCGGCTCAATCTCCAGCATATTTGGAGCTCCGAGTTCCATGTAGATTGGAGACTAGGCCTAGGTACCTAGGTTAGCAAGTGTCCTCATCAGTCTATTCCTTTCTAGCTTTCCTCCCAGCTCCTAGCAGTCCGACAGAGCGAACCTACCATTGAAGAGGTATAGTTAATATTACGGAGTACTACTCTTCTATTCGGTAAATAAACAGCTGGCCTTGTCACTGGTCAAACGCGAAACGGTGAAACGGTGACTGTTGGATTGATGCCTGAGGCTGTAGTCGAGCAGAGGGAGACCATTCCTAATCTGGAATAACCTAACTCCAGTTTACCCTCCAAAGATCGGTGTGCAATTTCAGAGTCGGGGTGTGCATTATGCAAGAGGAGCTCCCCCGTCAGAGGACGGTTCAGGCCAACTTAGG
Source organism: Thermomyces dupontii (assembly GCF_041956625.1). NCBI lineage: Eukaryota > Fungi > Ascomycota > Eurotiomycetes > Eurotiales > Trichocomaceae > Thermomyces > Thermomyces dupontii. The sequence goes on along the minus strand of NW_027192311.1, from coordinate 984,673 downwards.
CCGGCAAGAATGTTGAGCTTTCGATGGAGTGAGCCTCAGCAATCAAGCTAAAAACCATGTCGGACGACGCAAAAAAAAGCGTCGCAGACCTCTCGTCGAAGCTGGCGACAGCTCCCAAGAAATCGCTCTTTGAACGACAAAAGGCAGAAGCAGCAGCGAAGCGCGAACGCGAACTTGCAGAAACCGCCGCGGTCTACGAGGACTTTGTGAAGTCGTTCGAGGAAGATGGCGACAGCTCGAGTTCCCGCACTCATTATTCCACGCAAAGACAGAGACCATCCGGCTTTGGACCGCCCGGCCCCGGCAGCCTCGGTCCGGCCGGTGGTGGTCCTGGCCCTGGCAAGAGACACTTTACGAGCTCCTCAAACCGCGTTTCCGGCCCAGGCAGTCTAGGCCCGCCGCCGTCGCTGAATCGAAAGCGAACCCACGATGCGTTTTCCCGCGATCGCGATTACGGGCGCCTTTCGTCCTCGAAGCCCGATAATGCTTTCGACGCCGCCTCGGCCTTCCGAGCTTCGGACGACGAAGACGAAGAGTCTGCGGACCGGAAAGAAGCCGAACGGGCCGCGGCAAAGCCGACGGTATATCTTGCCTCGTTACCGCCCGGCACGTCGCCGGCGGTTATCAAGTCGTTGATTCCACAGAATCTCTCGGTCGATAATGTCAAGATCCTCCCACCATCGGGCCCGTCCACGGATCGGAGATCCACTTCGGCGATCGTCACGTTGTCGAGCGAGACCGCAGGGTCCGATATCGATGCGGCTGTCAGTGCGCTACAGGGCAAGTATCTCGGCCGGGGGTATTATCTCTCCATATCGCGGCACTTGTCGTCGGCTGCGATCAAGTCCGGGATGCCGGTCAGCGTTGGCTCGTCGACGACCAGCTCTCTACCGTTTGGGGCAAAGACGATCAACGTTGGTCCGCCAGGCAGACTTAACCGTGCTCCACCTCCGGGTCACCATCGGGGTGGATTTGCGCCTCCGTCGTCGTATGCGCCGCACGCTGGTCGCGCGGGGCCGACGACGCAGGTCGAAGTTAGGCCACCTTCGGACTTGAAACAACTTCGCCTGATTCACAAGACGCTGGAGAATCTGCTCAACTATGGCCCAGAATTTGAGGCCCTCCTCATGAGCAGACCAGAGGTCCAGCAAGAGGAGAAATGGGCATGGTTGTGGGATGCACGTAGCCCTGGCGGAGTATATTATCGGTGGAAACTATGGGAGATCGTCACCAATTCCCAGAGCAGAGGCCGACAATCAAGATATGAACGGCCGTCTTCAGTGTTATTCGAAGGTGGTGCAGCTTGGGTCGCTCCAGAAAAGGTGATTCGGTTCGAGTATACCACTCAGATAGACGAGTTTGTCTCGGACGATGACTACAACTCCTCGGATGAGGATTCCGACATGGAGGACGAGCGGCGCCGGAATGCTGCCGATGACACGATGGATACTGAGCGTGCGGTCCGATATATGAATCCGCTCCGAAAAGCCAAATTAACCCATCTGCTGGCACGACTGCCCACCGCAAACACGAAACTACGCCGCGGCGACGTCGCTCGAGTGACGGCTTTCGCTATTGAACATGCCGGCGAAGGCGGCGAGGAGGTGGTTGAGTTGTTGGTCGCAAACGTGCTTCGACCATTTGCTTACACTCACGCGAACCCTAATCATGAGAGAGCACACCGAGACCTTCGGGAAGACGGTAAAGCAAACGAGACAAATCCAGCGGAGGATGGGCCGTCTCGTAATACCCAGATCGACACCTCCGCAGCCAAGTTGGTTGGTCTCTACGTGATCTCCGACATTCTCTCTACGTCCGCTACGAGCGGTGTACGTCATGCTTGGCGCTACCGACAGTTGTTTGAGAACGCGTTTCGGTCGCACAAGGTTTTTGAGCACCTTGGGCGCCTGGAAAAAGACCTTGGCTGGGGTCGGTTGAAAGCCGAAAAATGGAAACGCAGCGTGGGCACGATCCTGCATCTCTGGGAAGGGTGGTGTGTATTCTCGCAGGCGGCCCAGGAACATTTTGTCCAGGCGTTCGAGAACCCGCCGCTGACGGAGAAGGAATTAGAGGCGGAAAGGAAGAAGGCCGAAGCTGAAAAGGCCAATTCTGGTTTCAGCAGCAAAGGAAAGAGCCGCTGGAAGGCGGTCGACGAGGAAAACCTGTCCGGGGGCAGGTTCGATCCCAATCAATCCGCTCCGACACAAGAAACCAGCATCACAACTGACGGGCTGGGTGAAAGCAATCTCGACGGGGAGCCCATGAGCGACATCGACGGGGAGCCCTTGACGGACAGCGATTTGGAGGACGCCAACATCGACGGGGAACCCTTAGAGATGGATGTTGAGTCGAGTGAGGGTCCAGAAGATAACGTCCGGAAAGACATCCGCGGCGACGAGGCCAAGCCTGCGGAGGGTGCTCCGTCTCAGTCGACACCGCGCGCTCGCAAGGCTCGACCGAGGGCGGAGGACATGTTTGCAGATTCCGACGAGGACGAGTCGTTACAATAGCATTTTGGATGATACTGTACGACCAAGTAATGCAGAATGTTCTGGATGGTTAAGGTTGACCGACGTTGGGTAGAAAAATTACGGAATACGGAAAAATAGGCTCTGTAAAAGGAAGGCCTCCAATTACAGTAGGTAATCAACAACTAAACCCGATAAGGGCTACACCCCACCGTTTATTCCACCCCTCCTCGACGACGTTGAGTTCTTCATACGCTGCGAGCCAAAGCACTTCTCCCGGAATTCGTTGCGGTTGCGCTTGTCTCGTGCTGAGCTCCCTTCCATCATGGCTAGTAAGTGCTTACAGGGTTGCTGAGGGCCGAGTCACGGGTTCCGTGTCTTTTTGTGCCCTCCTTTGCTCTCGTTTTCTTTTTGATGGTTGACTGACCGTTGTTTGGCTATCCAGACTTCGTGGAAGTCGCTCGTATGTTCGCGTCCGGAGCACCGTTTTCCCTTTTGTCAGAGGTTACTTGGAATACTTGGTATGGTGTCTAACGCCATGAGTCGTGTGATTCAGAACAATTCGTTCAGTTCTACTACAATACCTTTGACACAAACCGGCAAAATCTGAAAGAGCTCTACGTAAGCAATTATCGCCCGGCTTTGATGTGACGGCGACGGACCGGCGCTGATGGAAGGAATCTACAGGGTGACCAATCGATGCTCACATTCGAGACGTCCAGCGTCCTCGGAAAGGACGCCATCATGGAGAAGTTGATGGTGAGGTGTTTTTTTTTTTTTTTGGCCCCTTTCAGGCGGGATCCAGGTCTCTTCGCATGGTTCAGTTGAACTGATGCGTGAGCACAGTCGCTGCCTTTCCAGAAAGTCGAGCACGTCGTCAATACGCTGGATGCCCAGCCCAGCAACCCCAATGGCGGAGTTCTCGTCCAAGTCACGGGACATCTGAAGGTACGGACTAGAATGAATCATGGCGTCTTCTCGGGGGTTGTCTGGCCATTGCTGATGTGCAATGTTCCAGGTTGATGATGAGCAAAAGATGAGCTATACACAGACCTTCCAGCTCATCCCTGGTGGCCAGAGCTATATTGTCTTGAACGACATCTTCCGTCTGGTCTACCCTGCAGCTTGATAGATCCTATAAATTTTGCCTAGAGGACAAGCGCCACTCGAATCAAAATGTTTGATGATTTCCACTACCATCGTACTCTATTGATACTACATGGTGTCTTGACTATTGGTAAGATTTCCTTGTACAGCACAGATGGCCTGGCGACACTGTAAGTACCCATGTCCCCGTCGTTGGATTCATCTCAGTCTTCTGAGAAGTGTCGCAGTGTAGGCATGTGGTCTAGCAAGTGTATTCCTACTGTTGGCCATGCTGCTTAGCTTCTCACTCTCCCTCAGTACGGAGTACAATAGCAAAGTACCTGTCCGCCTTGTTCTGTCGGCGAGGGAAGGGGACATGGGCTACAGAAAGCGCCCAAGTACTGGGCTTGGCAGGGGAAATATGTACAGTATATATTAAGATCATGATCCCACGAATCAGTCGTCAGTAGTCCGAGCAGCTCTGCCTTTTGATTGTGTTCCATCCCTGCAACGTTGTCGCATGAGTACCATAATAAGACCGCGGAGTTGGTTAAACAAGTTACCTACTAGGCCTACCTAATAACCTATGGCAGTTTGAGGTTTAGCCTACTGGGAAATCTCCAAATCATAAATAAACATCGGCTTTCAAACCCCCGATCCTCTCCAACAAAGAACACATCAACCGGAAATAGGTTTTCCAAGGTGCGTCGATCTGCTTCGCAACTGTAGGCGCTTACGTTGCTGCTTCTTGGCACTGTTCTTCCGGGGTTGTGGGCCTTGCCTAGCTGACCGAATTGTTGAATTGAAGCTTGCCCGAACTTACCACGTCTCCGGTTCCCCAACGTCCAGAGTTTTATTCGCGATCCCTTCCAGCCAGACGAGCTTTCAACGAGTCAAGATCACGCGAGATCCTCGGTTTCTTTCCTTTCCGCTTGTTCCTGCCGCCGCGTTGCTTCGCGTTCCTTTGAACGATTATCTTCGAAGACGATGTCTTTGGCAGAGGAGTTTCGCTCGAGAAACTTCGGTGAGTTTGTCCCAAATCGGTGTTTGTGGCCTAGATGTTTTGGCATGGTCACTAACTGTCTTGGTTTGGTGCAGGTATCTACGGGCAATGGTGCGTATTATGCTCGAATTCCCATGCATCCTCAGCTCCGCACTCGGAAGCTCTTCCTCGCCTGAACGCGGTTTACGGTCCTTTCAAATACTAGTCGGTGGCTTCGGAAAGTGCGGCGTAATGACTAACACTCATTCGTAGGACTGGAGTCATTTGCATCTTTCTCTGCTTCGCCGTCGGACTCTCCAGTCTCTTCAGCGCCAGCTTACGAATCCTGTTTGGTATAATTTGCCTGTGAGTGCGGGAATATCTACACATGGCTGTTGCTCTATGCTCATATTTCTTCGCCAGGGTCTACTCTCCGATCATCCTCTTTGTTGAAGTGCCGTTCCTGCTGCGCATATGCCCGACATCCGAGAAGTTCGACAATTTCATCCGCCACTTCAGCACCCACTGGATGCGCGCCGCCATGTACGTGATCATGAGCGCGGTGCAATGGGTTAGTCTCGTCACGGGCGCGTCTCCTCTGATTGCGGCCGCCGTCCTTTTGGCCCTTGCCGCCATCTTCTACGCACTGGCTGCCGTCAAGAGCCAGGAGTTTGTGAGCAGCAAAACGCTCGGCGGCGCCGGGCTGATGCGGATGGTGGTGTGATCTTCCGGAGTCTGACCAGTGATTGTTGTTCCGGCTTGAAAGACATACCATCGACGGATTGAATGAGAGACAGAGTACGATGCTGGGTCGAAGCTTGCTTGACTTGGCTTCAGGGTGGTTTACGACTGTAACGGGGCTTTGAGATACCTCCTTCGTTGGCTTTGTGTTTCGATCGCACTCGGCGATACGCTTTCTCATGCTATCATGGCATTGTATTGTTAAAGATTGCTTTCTATGTCGCAAGAGGGCAGCCACCAACTGTATTGTACTACGTTGATGGTTCAGCGGATATGGTGCATCGTCTCAGGACAATGAGCAAGTTACTGTACCATTTTGTTAGTGATACCATTGAGATCATTCATATTCGAGCTCATCATACATAGCGTCCATGACATTTCTGTTCACGATTTTGAAGTTGGTTCAAGGCATGTCTTTGGCTGAGCTTATCCTATTTTTGTGGCTGAGCTGCAATGGTTCTACGGTTGAGCAAAGCTGCCTGAGGCAGAGATCTTGAATACCCTCTTCGCAAACTTGGTTCATTCCAACTTTGTGAGGTTGGCCTGTTGTTCTCTGCGAGGTTGGGTTTACAAATGCGCCCATCATTCCAAAGCATGGCATCTGCTTGATATGATCGATCATGGTCTGATAGCAGATAGGTACCTAAGTACCTTCCAAAAGATGTGACTCTTCTAAATCCACGCACCATGCTCTAATCCATTCGCCACTGACCCACGTACTGTTACAGCCAATCGACAAACTGCATGCCAGTCTTGGCTGTAAAAAACGGTATCATGACGGTGTTGGTGAGTGGGCCAATCAGGGCAGGTTCGTGGCAATAAAGCAACCAGTATCTCTGGAAAGCCTGATTGGTGAACCCCCCTCTGAGGTCATTATTGTCCCTAGGGGCATGTTGTTGAACATCATACGCCATAGTTAGGGCGTTGAGTTCATTGACAATACTTATTCATGTGCAGAATCACTATCGCTGGTTGAGGTCTGGAATCTCCAATCGACCACTTCCCGATTGGATGTCCCAATCGACGAGATCCCATTCTCTCTGCCCTCCTATCATCCACGTTTCTCTCCAATTAGTACTTCAGTTCCCAGCGAGCTACTACTGGGACCACGAAGCACCGTCCCAGCATTTTCTGGGCAAATCAAGGTTTGTGTCTGGCTGTTCTATTTGCCCTGTTGAATTCTTTGAGAGGTGAGTTGAGGTCATTGGGCTTCAATTCATGTCTCGTGCCTCGTCGTCAGCTTCTATAAACACAGTGGGAGCCCTGGGGAAGCGGTGTGCATCACCTCTGATAAGCCACCTGTCTCATGCAACTCGAAGATTGCCTGTTTCTCTACAATCTATCTGGTAACTACGAGTTATTCTTCTGTGTTGAATTGATTCCCTTGTTTCTAGTCCTGTGCCTTTGGGATCTCTCTGAGCGTGACTCCCCGCGGTTAGTCACGGCTACAGGAGGAAGAGAGAGGCATCTCTCCTCCACGAGTCTCTGACTGGTCGTGCCTCTGTTGAATGATTCACTTTGGGCTCTTGAAATGATCTGCACATTGTTGGCTGGATCGACCGAGTAGTGCTAACCGTTCCTGCACTCCAGTCACCCTCCCATTAGTCTTTGAACCAGTACCTTCGCCATGTCTGCTCCAACAGCACCGGCTATACCACCTCGCCCGGCAAGATCGCCTCGAAACGCGGCCGTCAATGCTCCCTCAATACCGCCTCGTCCCGCCCATCGCCGGACCGATTGGTCGACATCGCCCTTGCGAGACAGCTATGCGCCGTCTCCTTTGAACGATCCTCCTTCCGGTGCAGGCGTTGCTCGGACGACGTCAAATGATGCACCGCAGCGCCCGCCGAGTGTCACGATCCCTTCACTGGGTGAAGAAGGCATCGAGTATGAAGATCTTCCGGTCGAAACGGGGTCGTCAGAACAGGCCACCCCGGCGGAGACGAGAAACGTCAGCAGCGACCTGCAGCTGCATGCCCCCAAGCCGTCACTGCCCCCTTCGAGCGCGAAGGCTAAGGTCCAGGCCGTCACTCGAACGGATTCGCGACAGGCTGCCGCAGTGGGTGTGGGCAAACCACCCACCCCAACGTCGCAGGACAATGACGACGCGGAGAGAAAAGGTCGACCCCTGCATTCGAAGCCGACCATTTCGCGCGGGGCATCTTCCGCCACATCTGCGAGCCGTCGCGAGTCGCTTGCCCAAAATGAGGATCAAGAAGATTCCGACATCGGCCAGCGCGTTCCCATGTACCCTGATGCGGGCCCTGTGCAGGCACCATCGCCGGCACCACGTTCCGCCTCTGTCTCGAGTCGTCACCATCACCGGACTTCTAGCAGCCGGGACATCCTGCCTCCGGGCAGCTACGGGCTTCATGGCCATGGCGTGCATTCCACCGATAAGTTCGAGAAGGCCTGGTATGAGAAGCACCCAGATGAGCTCGCTCGTGAGGAGGGCCAATACGGTCCCGCCATTGCCCCGCGACCGGACTGGGCCCTGAGCAGCGACGATCTCAACCGGATCGTCCGTTCTTCGGCTGTAAAGGGTAACGGAATCGGTGAGTTGGGATCTGCGTGGACAAAAGCATTATATCTCTAACGGCGACAATGCAGGCACCTCTCCCGCAGTGACGGGCACCCCGGAGGAAGAAGTCGGCTACATTGCAACTGAGGAGTATGCTCGTCTGGCAAGTCCAGCGCCCAGCGCTGCGCGAAACGATGCGTCGCAGCCCGCGGTCGAGTCGCCTCTTCGACAGGCAAATGCTCCAGACGATTTGGAGCGTACGCGTAGTGTCCAGTCCGTAGCCAGCAGCGATGCGGGCCGCGTAATTCATGTTGATGACCCACATCTTCATGATAGCGCGGACCACACCGCTCAAGAGGCGGATGACGTGGCCGTCGATGACGAGCCGATTTTGGCTGCTGATGAGGTGCGCCCGGAGTCCGCATTCATGCACCCTGCTGTGTCGCCCAGGCGCATGAGCACCGACCTGCATGAGGCCGACGTCGCGCGTAGCCGCACTCCTAGTGGCACCAGCAGTCGACCCAGCAGTCTGCACCGCGCCTCACTCTCGCTCGCTCGCTGGAGCTCACGCGGTGAAGAGAGGGAGGACGCTCACACGCCTCTAGAGGACGTGGAAGAATATGAGCCCTTGTTCCCTGACGATGACAAGGGGGAGAAGCCGATTCCTCCGGAGGAGCGGTTCAAGCAGCGGAACGATGCGCTCAAACGCCGCTTTCCGAGTCAGGATATCTGGGAAGACGCTCCGGATAGTTTACAGCTGCAGGCGAGCGTCTCCACTCCGGAAATCCCCAAGGAAGAGTCCGCCAAGCAAGCAGAGGAGCAGCGGGAGAAGGAGCGGGAGAAGGAGGCGGAGCAGACAGAGTTTCAGATGGCAGCGGAAGCCCCCCAGCCAGAGAAGCCGCCGCGTCCGGAGACGTTGCAACGCCGCTTTCCCAGTCGGGACGTCTGGGAAGACGTTCCTGAGAGTCAGCAATTGGTGACAACGGTGCAGCCTACGGAGAACAAGGTGACCAGCCCGGAGAACGCGAAACCAGTAGTACCCCCGCGGCCAGCCATTCCCGCGCGCCCGCAACGGGCCAAGCCCAGTCTATCGCCAGAGGAGAAGAAACCGCCGCAGATCCCTGAACGGCCCAAGCCTTCGGTGCTCGCTCGCCTGCCCAAGATCGCGAATCAGAACGCTGCAGAGGCGGCGGCACCCGAGAGCAAGCCACGGCCAGCTGTTCCCGCCCGCCCGGCAGGAGGCAAGATCGCAGGTCTGAAGGCGAACTTCTTGGCGGACCTGAACTCGCGCCTGCAAGCAGGACCGCAGGGACCAAAGCCCAAGAAGGAGGAGAAAGAAGAGGCGGAAAAGGAGGAGCAGCCACCGGCCGAGAAGAAGCCGCTGAGCGATGCGCGCAAGGGCCGTGCACGAGGACCTGCGCGGAGGAAACCGACAACGGCCGGTGCCGCCGGTGCCGCCGGGAGCTCGCAGCTGCCGGCCATCCCGGAGGTTCGCATCATAGAAGCCTGGAATGTCTGGGAGGTGACTGCGGATGGCACGCTGCATGTGTCGGGGACGACGATCAAATCGGCCCCCGCGGTCGTGGAAGCAAACAAGGAACCGGCCAGCGAGTCCGCGGTGGCGGTTCCTGCTTCCGAGCCACCAGCGACTGCGGCGGCGGAAGCAGAGCCAGATCGTCTGGAAGAAGAACAAGAAAAGCCGCCAACCAAGGCCGAGCAAGCTAAACCAGATGTCCACACGCCGGCGGAGGAAGGAAAGGAGTCCAAGACAGTAATAGAGGAAACCACAGCGGCGGTGACAGCTAGTCCCGGCGCGGAGGAGGAGGAGGAGGACAACGCGGCGTCAGCGATCAAGGACAGGGAGCAGGAAACATCACCATCATCAACGAACGAGAAGGACCAGTCCCTATCTCCAACACCGCCAACAGACACTAACAACAATGACTCAGCTACGAGTGAAGTTGCTCCTACTACCACCGAGGAGAAGGGATCGGATTGATTTTCTTAGCGTTAGCGATAACTACATCATGTATATGATTCGTCAGAGTAGCATCACTTTACATGAAATAGCTTCAGCGGTAATATGACAAGGAGCATTGATTTTGCTTGATTCCTCGTTTTCATTGTCGCCGTACCGGTATCTACACTAAAGCCATTGAGGTGAAACCAAGTACAGTACATGGATTAACTGGGCACGATGAACGCCATCCCATTCATTATGTATTAGTTGCCTTAGTAGGTAGTTATGTACTCGTAGAATCTTCCCTTGTTTGAGAACCCAGAAAAACCGTCCCCATCTATCTATCAGTGATGAGAAATTGATCAATCGACTCACCCCCGTACGCTGTACTGGGTCAGTTGAAAGTTGAATCGATCCGATGATGAGCCGTTCCCAAAGGGCAAAGAAAAAAGAACAGAAATGAACCCTTAAAACACACAATCGGCACTTGCCCAGACATTGCTGAAAAAGACAAAACAATCGACAAGAAAATATGAACACCCATCCCGCGGCTGGGCAGGGGGGTGGGGATGCATTATGTACAACTGACATGCTTGTTGCATCCGAGTCTCCGGATTGGGATGGAATAGAGATACGGGGTTTACTTTCGCACACCGTCCATGGCCAAAATTGGCGTTTCAACCAGCCGGTCACTCGGCACGCCTTCGCTGCGTCGTCGATGGAAGAATGAGTCGCATTCGCCAACCACGTGGTTCCATTCTGCGAGGGCGCGGCCGAGGTAGATCCTCCGCTGAATCAGGGATGGGGCGAATGTGTGTTTAGGCTCCGCCATGGCTCTTCTTTCTTGTTTTTCGTCTCTGTCTGTGTCTTTCTCTGCTTCTGCATCTTGCTCTTCTTCTTGGTGTTCGTCGGTAGAGTACGACGGGGAGGGTGCACTTGCTGTGGATGTGGAGGAACCGACAGTGCTCGGCCGTGCGGCGGCCGCGGAGGTTCCCGGGGGCTGAGTTTCGGTTTTAGAGGGTCGGTCGACGGTGGGGGTAGTGGTGACGGTGGCCCGCCGCTGGCGCTCCCGCATGGAGTTGTATGTGGCCGACGGCAGCCGCGGTGGGTGGGCACGGGCCGGCTCGTTGATCGGAAACCGCCGCTCCGGCGGCTGCCACTCGAGCGAGAACTTGAAAGAGCACGGTGGATGGTGCTGGGGAGACCCTGGTCCGGATCCCGGCCAATTGCTGCTGGCGGCTTCGTTTGACGGAGGCGGAGACGTTGGTGACATCGGTGACCCCCGATCGCGATCGTCGACAGTGCTGCCGGCATCGCCTTCCGAGTCGGAGTTGTTGCTCTCGCTGCTGCTGGGCCGTGGGTTCTCTGGTTCGGGTCCGGTCTTGGACGAGCTGAACATGTTCTTGAGCAGGCTCCATTTGCTGCCACTACCGCTGCCGCTCTTCGATTGTTCCTGAGCAGTCTCCACCCTTTGGATGATGGCGCCGCCAGAGGACAGAGTCAGCCCCGACGATGTTGGAGGGATGACTCGGTCAAACGACATCATCAAATTCGTCGGAGATGGCTGCGTGTTGGTTCGAATAATTAGCAGCCGCCGTCCCGGAGCCGGACTGCACGGGGCAGTCGGGATAAGAGCCTTTTTCTGCTTGGCCGCTTTTTCGTTCGCGACCACGTAATAAGCCCAAACTTGCTGGAGCTTGGCCGCTAAGGTACTGCAAATCTCCCTTTGAACAAACTTAGCTCTGCGTACCCATCTTCGACCGACTTGGTCACTTACATCTCCATCGAATGATTCTCCCCGGTGACTCGGGCCACCCGCCAACACAGCAACCGATGGTAGAACGCGCGCACCATCGGATTCCAGTGGCCAAAGTATCGGTAGAAACACTCGTCGTTCAGTAGTAGCCCCAAGCACAGGTCGCGATGCCGCTCTGGTGAAACGGTCCAGGTGCCCCAGACGGCATACACAAACGCAAACACGCGCATTTCGGTCAGGGAGTTCTCGCTGCGCATCATCCGTCTGCACACGTCCGTCCAAAACTCCCAGTCAAAGACCTCGTGCTTGTTCTTCTTGCCGTAGCGATGGAGGATCGGAATGGCCTCCTCAAGAAAGTCGCACAGGACATAGCAGGCATTGTGATTGAACAGGGACGTCTTCCGCGCAGCCGTTTGTAGGATGCCCGTGAAGGTCTCCGCGTACACCTCTCGCAGAGTTCCCATTTCCCTGGCCGAGTCAGACAGGATGTCGCGCAGGAGAATGATCAACCGGTTCGTCGCCATGGACCGCTGACAGTTCGCGGACGGCAGCGACGGCCCCGACATCGACGCATCTGGTCCTTCCACGAAGTCATCAAACGTCACCAGACTGGTCTGATACGGTTCCGGGGGCTGTGGCCCAGACTGTCGGTATAATGTGTCTTCCAGGACCACCAGCAATTGACTATGGACAAGCAAGACGCCCGGCGCGAAGATCCGCTTTGATTTCGGCGTGCCTTTCGGGAGGAACTCACACAGGAGAATGTGAAAATATTTCACAAACACAAAAAAGAGATCGGTCTCTCGACCGCACCAGCGAGCCGTCCAGGGCCCGTTCCACGGAATCCGAGACGCACTAAGCGGAAGTTCGGGCGGCTGGCGCAGGTACCGCACCAGGCTGGCATGCGACGAAAACGCCAACGAGGTAATAGCTGGCGGGAAGTTCAACGCCCACTCCTCGGTCGGGACATGATCTTCGCAGCCCCGGTGCACGGAAGACTCTGCCAGAACTCGACGAAGCACGTCCGAGGGCGTCTTCCACAGCCGCACGAGCATCTCAGCGACACCCGGACAAAAGTAGAACGCGTACGCGCAGGCCTTGCCGCAGAACGAAACGAGACTGGCGGGCGCAAGGCGAAGCGACATCTTCTCCACCACAAACGCCATTTGCGATAGCAGATTCTGGATAAACATGTTGCGGATGTTGTGGTTGATGGACTCAACGACGAATTCCGAGCCCCCCGAGTCCAACGACGACTTACTCGCCCGTCTCTCGTTTGTCTCCTGTGGTCCCGTCTGCGCTGTGAAGGGGATCCTCCACTCTGGCAGCATCATGATCCCTGCTGCTGCTTCTAGATAGGCTGGCCGGTCGGTGCCCGCAATGGCCTGGTTGTGCTGCTTGCCATGAAGGATCTCGAGCATCCCCGTCCACCACTTGTTCAAGATGTTGACCCGACGGTCCAGATCCTCGGGCCGCAGGTTTTGAACCGACGGGTGCGACCCGTAGCGGGCCAGAAACGGGAGCAAGGACGATCGAATCACGCTCACTTTGAGGTGAATCGACTTGGCGGTGAACTTCTGGTAGTCGGCATCTAGCGATCTGAACACGCTCCAGAGCTCGTCCTTTTTCCTCCTTGGAGGCTCAGCGGGTGCAGGAACTGGTGTGGCTCCTGGCTTTGGTAGCGGAGGTAGCGCTGGGGCCGAGACATTTTCTGTCTCTAACGAGTCTTTGCCAAAGGAGGAGGACACGCTCGACGGAGGCCCGACGGACCTGCTCCGACTCTGGGAAGAAGCTCGCGGGCGGTCCACTTTCCTTCCCAGCACAGATCTCCGGCGAGGACGACCTGCGCGTTCTGGTGCCACATCGTGTTCGGGCTGATCCTGCTTTTGGCGCAATCTCTCCAGGGACGACCGGCGAGATCGAGATGAGGGAGACGACGGGGGCGATTGCTCGCGGGAGCGTGATGTCCGCTGCGGAGAGTTTTCAGTGGGCGGGGAGGGGGTACGGGACCGAGATGACGAGATCCAAGACCTCCGCGCCAGCGTGGCGAGCCGCTCCATGGCCGGCATGGACCGGACTCTTACCGGGCGCGCAGCGACTTCCGGCAAGCCGTCAGGGGGTTGTCTGACCGCAACCTCCGAGTCATTCCTTGTTGGCTTCTCAATCGGCGTGCCATTGGCATCCCGCGACGATGGCGATTCTACCTCAAACTTGTATTGCTGCCGCCGTGACTCGGGCGCTCTGGTTCTGTTCTTGGAGATGAGGGATACGCGCCGGAGGAGCTCCCTTCTCCCAGTCGGCAGGATGCTGTCTTTGTTCACGGACGCATCGTTTCCGTTTCGAGGCACTCCGTTCACTCCACTCGATTTCTCTGCACCCGGCGAGCGTGGCTCCCTTTCCGTGTTCTGAGAGGTCGGTCTAGCAACTTTGGGGGAGCGGTGCAGGAATGATTCGGCGTTGTCGGGCTCGCTGGTACTGGCGGCAACCGGAGCTTGAAGCGCCGGTTGCGCCATCGTTCTGGGGCTCCTTTTCTTGGTCGGCGAGCGACGGCTGGGCGGGCTGCGACCAACGAACACCACGCAAGGTTAAGCCATTATTGGAGCCATTGATCTCGGAGAAAAGAGACAGTCACTAGACAGGCTCAGAGAGATCCAAGATTTGTGTGTTAATAGGAAGATTGAGTGCGTAATAACAAAAACTCAACGAGCTCCTTCACAGCTGAGCTCACCGGGGCCCACGATCGCCGGTGGATCGACCACTAGGTTAGAGGACAAATCAAGAGTGGTCGCCGGGACCAGGCGGAATTGAGTGAAGGCACGAGAATATTCAGTCGCGTTGCATTCCTCCCAGGGATGATTGAAATAACGGGTGTCACCGTGTCTCAGGTTTATGAATGGCCAAGCAGGGACAGAAACAGGCCTGGGAGCGCGTGGTGAGACAGCGATTGAGCTCTGCCTAGCGATTGAGTTACTCTGTACTGGTACAGGAGTCGGCGGTTGGGAATGATAGATAGAAAAGGGCACAATAGTACTAACTATTAGGTGGTAAAGTAATGTCTGGAGGAGTTCATCGGGGTTCGTCTAGAAACATGCATGAAATCCAGGGACGGCTGAAAACCGAGGAATCGAATGAAACGAGAGGGGAGTGAGCAATGCCTTGTGAAGGATCGAGAAGCTTGACGCTCTTCAGGCGGTACATGTATTAGTTCTTAGCGGGGATCTGCGCCTGAAGAATGAATGGTAGACGACCAACCCAGTCAGTCAGTCAGTCACTGATGCTGATCCTCAGGACGTGAGCTGCCTATGATGGCATGCAGTTGCACGCCCAGAGAATGTGGCTGGTGACTTGGCCCGGCATCCCCGTGGTGTTATTGCGGAGACCACATTGGCTATCTGGCTTCTGATACGAGTACGAGAAATAGTACATACTAGGCTGATGGAAGAATAATGGGTCGAAATGGGGTGATTTGGAATTTCGGCCGACACCAT
Source organism: Thermomyces dupontii (assembly GCF_041956625.1). NCBI lineage: Eukaryota > Fungi > Ascomycota > Eurotiomycetes > Eurotiales > Trichocomaceae > Thermomyces > Thermomyces dupontii. Next base: position 969,671 of record NW_027192311.1, on the reverse strand, counting down.
TGATCGATCGGAACCGAGCAGATCAACTCCGCATACAGAAAAAACTCCCAAGGCGTGGGAGGACCAATGCAGCGCAATGGTACCGATAGGGGCGAGAAGGTAACAGTTGTCATCGGTGGCGTCGCCACGCTTCGCATTCTGCATGTGCATTGTCGAGACAGAATGTACAATCAATGCAGCAAGGAATGAAAAAAAATCATGGACCAATCCCAGGGAGGATGATTAAAGATAAAATTCTATTGCTTTGGCGAAAGCTGGCACACATCGATAATGTACATGCGTCCAGAAAACGGAGCCTTCCCGTTCGAACCCCAAAAGTCATCATCAGGGACATCACAAAGCCGCACGCCCTCGAAATCACTATGCACCAGGCCACACCACCCAAGATGCGATCCAGCACATCCGCGGATCTTCGCAAACATTTACCAGCCGGAAACATGGCGGATGGCGGTCGGCATCTCGTGGAGAGAGCCATTAGCCGCTCACTTAATGAGCGGCGGCCGCAGCCTCGTCCTCCTCTTCCTCGAACCAGCTTTCCTCCTTGATCGGCTCCTCACCGGCCGCAGCCTGACCCTCGACTTCCACAGTCTGGTTCTCGTATTCCTTCAACTCATTGGCGATGTTGGCCTCCTCCGGCGACGGCGGCGGCTGGGGCGCAGAAAATTTCTGCACATGCGCTTCGGCGTCACCGGGCTTGACGGGTGAGGGCTTGTAGGCGCGGAGTTCCTTCAGGTAGAGATCCTGCACAGGGTCGGCTAATCGTTGCCGCGAGACTCGGGGTCAATTGCTCAGATCCTCACAACATTGACCAGAACCACAAAAGGGAAATCTAACAAACATACCCCGACGAATCGCACTGCTCGCAAAGCCACGGCGAGCGATGGCCGCCGACGGCCGGGTGGCCCGGGCAAACAAAGAGCGCTGCGGAACAACCCGAGTCAGTCATCAGCCAATTGAGCGTGAGTGCGACTGTCAACGCAAAGGGTCTTACCGAGGCGCGAAGAGACTGAGACAACATCGTGGTGAGGGTGACAGAGTTCGTCTCGAAATGAGGGTGCTCTGGCGGAAGAATCAGGGCGATGAATTCCGACTTTGGCGAGATTCGGCTTGCGGGAGAAATGAGTCTTGGCAGATTCGCTTAGTCATCAACTCAATGGAAGCGGTAGATTTCTTGGCATCAAGTCACCAGGATTGGCGGTAATGGCACTGCCACGAATGCAAGCCGCAGAGTAACAGCCACAATGAGTGGGGCCGTACTCCGTACGAGTACTCCGAGTACTCGTACAGTATTACGGAGTACCTCAGCCTTCCTAACCCAATTGTCTGTTGTCCACTTGTCCAGTTGACTCTAGCCCTCGGACTTCTGGCGTGCAGAAACGCTCTGTAGTCAAGTTTTCTTTTGATTCGACCACTCTTATGCATGCTCGGACAATGTGAATAGACGGATGAACCGAAATGCAGGAGGCGTTGAGTTTATAAGGGCATGGGGCGTGTCAGGAAAAGTAGCAAATGATCCCTCTGTACGGAGTATACTACTGTCTCTGCGACATCTCTTTCTCGTGCAGTCAACACTGCTATCCATGATTTTCAAGTGGTACCGTCCAGCAGCTCTAGCTCACATCTACGACAGCGGATACCAGTTGAGGGCAAAATCATGCGTACTCGCCAGTTGCGGCCAAGCCTTCTTGACTTCGCGAGATCGGGTTACGCGGAAGCGTCAGCGTTTAACAATATGCTTCTAGTAGTCCTTGCCGACGATGACATAGAGATTGATTGGCCCGCCCTCGACACTGAAAGCTGGATCCTATGACGAATCTAAAGTCTGGATATCGAACATGGAAACATTTTCTAGATCATGCGCTATCACTTCCCGACCGACCGCGGGAAAGTGACATTTGCATCGTATCGGCTTGAGGAAGAATACAAGGCCGCTTGGGCGTCGCATCGCGCCCGTGACGATTTCGATACTGACACTTGGGACAAGTTCAAGGAATGGCTTCGCAAACAGGTGGAAGACTACCTTATCAATCATGCCTTCGAGTGGCGGTTCGGTTTAAAGATCTGGAACAAGGGGTCAACCAATCGCCGACTGCCGTCCATGCTCAGTTTGAGCAAGTGTATGATATTTATGACTATTTCGCTGAAAGGGACAGCTCGGGAAAGAGGGAGCAGTGCGAGAAACTCACAGCCTTGATGTACTTTTCGGCATTGCAGCCCTGGTTCCGCACGCAAACTCTACTCGTCCCAGAGCCCTTGACTAGCCTCCCGGAGCTCGTGACCCTCGCCGAGCGGCTTTTATCCCACTGAGCGGCCGTGTGAGAGCTGACCACATTACGAAAACCCGGTGCGACCACTGCAATCGCTGGGCCGTCTCGCCTGTACTTGCCGGGTACTCAAGCGCCAAAACAATTGACTATGAATACGGACATCGAAGATACTGTAAGTCGGCTTTGGAGAGAGGCCACGGTGACGACTATGAGGAGCGCTGTTGAGTGACCTTCCCCGGAAGCAGCGGCGGTGCGGCGAATGGCATTATCATCGTGGGCCTTCATGTGCAGACTGATACCGCCAAAACCACGCTCGATGCCAGCATCCGGAGCAGACGGTTATTTAGACTACCGATTCCTACTTCGAAGTAACAAAGTTGAATTCTCCGATACCGATTCGGAAGGGCGTGAGCGACGTTTCCGATGCCCCTTGAATGTGATAGACACTGAAGGATGCGGTTACAACATGATCCTGGACGACTTTTGGCTTCCCCTTGTCAACACAGCGATTTATGGGCAGAACGGATGGGGCGACATCGGATCGAGCTGGAGAAGGTCTTCAAGATGAAAATCACGAAGCCAAGAAGGTTCGCCGCCCTTGTGAGAGGGGTTCGATAATCGTAGCCTCGACGACGGAATGGATTTCTGGATCCCGGTACGGAACCAGAGATTCTAGCACTGGACCGACGAGACGTGTCGGTATATGCGGCGGAGATGCCCTGTGAGCTACCACCGAAGGAGATCTCCCACGCGATCGAGCTGAGAGGACGGTACCGCGCCCCTTTAGGGTCGAATACATCCATGTTCCCAGGCTGAACTGGATGTCCCGAGGGAATGCAACAGCAGAGAGTTAGACTCAACACATCCGGCGGAAGCGCCAATATGTTCCTGGAGAAATCCGATGAACACTAAGCAACTGTTTCTGAAATGCTGGACATAAGAACACGCACTCTACGGGAAGTTGTCAAAGTGCCTCTTCCACCCGAGAGAAAAGCACTTTCGGGCACATCGTCAGCGAACGGGCGATTCGCATGAATGATAAGGTACTTGAGTTGTTACTCCTGAATGGCCCGAACCGCGATCGCCACGGCGACCCTGGGTCCGGAGTTCAGCTTGGGAAATTACAGTACCCTAGCCCTAACCTCAACAATGCTGAACCAGTCACTGATGCACCACAACACTAACTCAGCACAGGCTCAAGTCCTGTAGATGTTTTCTGGACTCAAATGTTCGACAACTCACAAGGTCCTACGCCCACGGGGGCTAGGATGACCTCGAGACAGATCGAGTTGAATGAGCCCGCACATATAGTTCACCATGTGGGAATCATCGCATGTATTTTTCAAGTGTGCACGAGAATAACTTCGAAGACGACTTCGGTAGGCCATGATTCGAATCTCCCAAGGTCAACTTTTACCAAATCACTCCAGCTTCCACAATCGTCAATGCTCAGGACGCTGGCCATAGACGACATAGCTGCGGTTGTCATTCGTGGTTAGTTGTATATCGAAATACCTAGTATGTAGTGTTAATAAGTATCTACGCAATACTCACAAGTCGAACATCCTGTGAAAGTCGCGCTTCCGAGCGTCGGTCCGAGCCTGGCTGGCAAGAACAATGACTTCCTCCTGGGACCTGGATCCACTGCCTGTACCGCGTCAGAGCGGCCAGGGCTGTGGCCTCGAAGCCGTTCCATCGGCCTGGGCCTGGTTCTAAGCGCCCGATTTTTTTCTGTACAAAGAGGTTAGTGCTAGAGCATTTATTATTTTATTACTGTTTGGAGACAAGGGAAACCGACAAGATGGTGACTTACCCACACGGAAAACGTGTGTGTGCGTCCTTGGAGCACGGATACCTAAGGTACCTGTTAGTAGGAATATCATTTTGCACATTCACGTTTACACGAAATAGAATGATTTTCGTCTCAGATACAGCGATCTTCTCCCCGAGTTATTTCAGATAGCAATGCATGTTTGTTTCTATGTAGTGATAATCTGTCTCAATCAACATGTGAAGTGATCTTGTCAATCGGAAGTGAGGTCCAGGATCACGGTTAGCCTAGGTGATTGATCGGGAATATGCTTTCGAACAGTCAAAAGAATCCGATTTCTATCTCTAGCAGAGCTGCAAACCCATGATATTGCGCCGAAATACCCCGTACACATGCCATAAACAATGGTGGCAACCTGCGTATAAATAATTCTGAGCAAGTATTCCTTTTCTGTCCCTATACCTGTCAACGGAAACCATATGCACGGACTGGTGCCATAACAAATAATATAAGAGGATTGCACCTGGTTTCTCTCATCCAAGGGTTTAAGCAGGCGGCAAATTTTTCATGTCCCCCTTGCCATCCTTGATCCAGTTGGGGTCGATCAAGCGCTCGCGTTCTGCGTACAGTTGTTTGTATGCTCCACGAATCGTGCCATCGCTGACGTGTGCGACCTGGGAGATCTCTTTGGCAGTCTTACCATGGCCCATCAAGTACGATGCCATGTAAATGCAAGCGGCGACAATGGACAACGGTGAGCGTCCAGCGAGATCGCCCATCGTGGTAACGCGGTCCGACAGCGCAGAAGACACGTTCGTGACCTGGTACGGCAGGTCCAGGAGATTGCAGAACCGGCTGCACAGATCACTCGGCTTTGTGGACGTTGTGACCGGGAAGGAGCCGTTGGGATCGGGCACTCCGCCGTTCGATACGATGGAGTTGATGCGCTCCATATTCTGCTCCATGAAGAATTTCTCCAGCGCCTTGTATATCCGACCGATCTCCTTGCGAGTGACTTTGGTCACGGCAAAGATCTCGGTGAACGTCCGAGGTACCTTGCACTGCCGGCAAGCGATGAAGATACACCCGGCGATGATGACCTCCTGGGACTTGCCCTTGAACGCCTTTGCATCCTCCACCATCTTGAAGAGATGCTTGGCCGTGTCGGCAACGTTCTTTTGGATCCCAAACCCGTCGCACAACGCCCCAATCTCCTTGTACGCCGCCAGAAGCGTTTTGTTGGTCTTCTCGCTGGACTGTTTGTTCTGCGCCCGATAAAGCTCCCGAGCCTTGCCCGTCGCACCCGCCGCAATCTGGGTCTCGAGCTGATTCCCATTAAGAAGCGGATTCGCCGTATCACCGACACGAGACGGGTCTTCGTTGTTCTGGTCGTCGTTGGAGAACGTTCGCCATTCGGAGTGCATGTCAATCTCGCGGTCCGCAAGAACCAGTCCGCATGAGCCGCAGACAGTCTCGTGCGAGTCGGGAAACTCGAGGTTTGGAGGGACCTCTTTGCATTCGGGGCAGATCAAATGCGCTGACAGGTTCTTGCGCCATGTGGGCGCCGCACCTGCCTCCGACCGCAGTCCAGGAGTCGCCGCTGCGTTTGCCATGGTCACAGTTGGATCTCTCGTGTCGTGACAAAAAGAAACCCTGAAGATGAAGTGAGTGGCAAAGGCTCAGGGGCAGTCAATCAGCGAGCGAAAGACTGGACAGGCTGCGCCACGGCCGCAACAGCACCAGAGGTGAGATGGCAGTGGCGCGCTAGGAAGCTCAGCGAGGCCTGTTAGAGTCTTTCCAATGCTCAGTCATGTCTTGCTGAGCAACTCCGTTGGATTGATGGGATGGTCAAAAGGGAGATTCAAGCTTGCGAGCGGAGGAACGTTCCATCACCTATGCGGTCCAATTGAAACGCCAAGGCGCCAAGCATTCAAGCCTCAGATGAGTAATACATTCGATCTATTAGGCAGGCGGTGGATGCAATATCGTTCGCTGTGCTGGCAGAATCGAGGATGTCAAGTGGCCATACCAAATCAGGCTAGTCTCAGCTAGTTATCCGTGCTCGTTGACCAATCATATCGATGTACTCTGTAATTACTAAGATACTGGCGGGCATACGGAGTACTGCCTATCATTGCTTAGTCATCCACAAGCCTCATTGCAGCTTGCTGCAGGCCTGCAGCCTCTTGGAAGTCGAACGAGAGTCGCATCCACCCGAGACATCAGACCTATCGGACGTATATGTAGTAGATCGCTGACCTTGTAACAAGAAGCGCCTATATTTTCTCAAGCCAGCACCAAAGCTAGCACACAGTCAGCCGGGCTTTAGGACCGCACATGTGGATCGACACAAAACACTGATGCAGGAAGCAGCATATGTCCATGGCCTCAACGCATTACCCATCCAAGACAAACCAAGACAAACCCAGGAAGCTTCGAAACCATTTAAACCACACGATATGCAAGCGACAAAGAGGGAAGGAGGTCGGTGAAATGGGGGAAAAATATAGCACAATGACAAAGGTGGCGTCGAAAATGAACAAGGAACGCAAACAAGGATTGGGACCTGCTACATCGAAGGCGAAGAAAGTAAAATGCACAAATGTAGGCTAGATGTGTACAAGAGGAAAGGCAGAAGTTTCTGATCATAGGCGTAGAGACAAGGAGAGGCTGCCGGTTACCGACGAAGAAGATTCAGACTCGCTTGCTTGAGGACCGAGGCCGCCTTGTCAATCCAGAACTGGGTGTCGGTCCAATTGCCTGAATCTATTGCGTCTCGGATGGCAGGAAAATATGCCTCATCATAGCCCGACCAGGCCTGCGGGGCAAAAATAACGTGTTTAAATTGCGTGCGGTTAGGAACCTGTGAGTCGTCAGCGCTAAGTTCAGGAATGGAAGGATAAATCCATAGTACGTACACCACCGCCATCAGAAAGATCTAAAAGATCGCTCTCAAAAGCAGCTAGGCGAGTATTGCGATCCGTGCGCCGCGCACCCATGACGTTGGATTCGAAACCACCGGAGCCATAAACTGTGCTGTACCAACTCTCGTCCCACGAGTGGAATCTGGCCGCCTTCTCCTGGAAGACTTTCGCGGCGTTGTACAAGGGCTGCAGACTCACGCCGTCAGACCGAGAGGAGGAAGCAGATTTGAGAGGGACGTTCTTGGACTTGGCATATTTCTCGAGATCCGCAACGTAGCCCTTCACCTCCGAGGCATAGTTTTCCAGATCAAAGGGCAGGAGGGGACTGTCGGCGAGTTCCAAGATCAACAGCGCCATTACTTCCGCCAACATGCGGTGGTATCGGAATCCCGGGTCACCGAACTTGGTCATCCACTCGAAATTCTCGTAACAACTATGATACGGGTACGGCTCCCCGCCAAATCCAAGATCGATACTTGACGTTCCGGCGATATTTTGGAAGGCAACGTAGTCGCTGCCGGCGCCGAGACCCTCCAGCTTGGCCCCTTTGTGTTCCCAGATCTCCTTGAGTGTCTTGTTCTCTGCAGGATCGACAACACGGTTCATGATTTGGCGCAAGACGCGTCCATAAAGAGGCGATGCCGCTGCTCGAAACTCCGGGCCGCTGACTCCTACGTCAACGTTCACATATGCAACCCCGTCCTTACGGAGGTCATCCAGGCGGTTCTCAACATGTTCGGTCGATCCAATGAGGTTGTACTCCTCGCCATCCCAGCTGGCGAACTCAATGGTCCGCAAAGGTTTCCAACCAAGATCGAGCAGCTTTCCAAACACGCGAACGACCTCCAAGAAGATCGCAGTCCCACTGCCCGGATCCGCGCCTCCAAAGCACCAGGAATCTCGGTGATTGCCCACCACAATCTTCTTGTCAGGCTGCTCTAAGCCGGTAATCCTCCCCAACACATTGTAGATTGGCTGCCGCTCGACTTCATCTTGTTCGTTCACCAAATTGACTTTCGGGGACGATTGGTCGCCACTCCACCACTCCTCGACTTCCGGGACCCCACCGACCCAGTGTGCGGGGGTTTTCCTGCCATGACCTTTCAGAACTTGGAGCAGTCGCTGCGCATCGCGCCAGGCGATGGGCAAACTTGGAATCTGATTGAGGCCCTGGCTTTCCTCAGGCTTCAGACGTCTCTTCTCCTCCGGAGTCGACGCAAATCCTGGCGACAAAACATCGCCTACAACCCAAGACATGAGACTGACCCCTCCTCGCTGGACGCTATCGCTAGGCCGATAACGGCCCTCTGGGTAGACTGGTCCGCGAACAAATCCATCCTCTGCGGGATCTGAGTAGATGATGCAACCGGCAGCACCAGTCATCTCGGCTGCCTTGATTTTGAGGGCACGATCGCCCTGAGTTCCGTAATATCGGACCAAAACAATCGCACCCTTCAGCGACACACCATGGTCTTCCAGCCACTGGAAGTCCTCTCGAGACCCATAGTTGGCGTAGATCAACGGGCCGGTCACATTACCAGACTTGGAGTGGCCGTGGAAGACCAATGTTTGCTCCCGAGCAGGATTATTGTACACCTGCTTCTCGTCAATGGCTGCTTCCCATTGCAGCTCTGGCGGGTCGACAATGGCGATGCGCCGGCCGTCAGGCCGCGGATAGTTTAGGTACACCTGGAACTCTTCCAACTCGCCGTTTCCTAGTTCCACAATGAACTCCTGCTTAATCCATTCTGCGAGCACGTAGCTGCCCTTTGTGCCGGCAAGATGGGCGAAATTGGTAACCTTTTCCAGTTTATCTGCGATGTTCGTCACATTTATCTGACCCTGGACAAAGTTCTCGACGGAAGCAGCAGCAAACGGCCGTCCCATTGTGAGACGGCCGCCCATCGAGAACACATCCGACACGAACAACAGCCATATTAAAGACACAACAATCAGCAGTGCCAACAGTCGCAAGGCGATTATGCACGCCTGGTCGTCCTGGCGAAGCTGTAGTCGAAGCAGGTTATAGTGTGGAATGAATCGGGAAAAGGAATTGAACTGGGGCCACTTGGGCCAAGGAAACTGGAAGTTAGACAGCGTTCGTGTGAGATTGCTGAACTGCTTCGAGAAGCGATGTCTCAATTGCGGGCGATTAGTGTGGCGTGACGATTGGCCGGAATCATCGATGTCCATCTCCTGGAGTTCCCGGCGCAGCTCTTCCATCGATTCCCGGGGAGAATTTTCTGCGGACGAAGCGAGCCCGTCGACGCTGGACCGCGCGGACTCCACTGTCGGAGGCTGGTAACCCCGCGAGCTACTGGCGCCATGTTGCAGCAGACCCTGTGTCTCGGTATTGTCTCCGGCTTCTTCTAGGGCATCTTGAGACGAACCGGGACGAGCGGATACGGTCTCATCGTACGTGGGAATCGGCAGCGAGTTGTACTCGTACTGCGACGTATCGGTGCCCATTGCTAGGGAGGGAATGATTGTTCAGGGACTAGGAGGCCCGTCGGTCGGACGAAATGACGTTCACAGGGATACGGGCACATCCGAGGGAATCATGATCTGGAGAACGAGTGGACGGAGCCTAGAGACATTCTGATGCTGGCCCCGATGCTTTTTTTTTTCCCAGTCCAAGGACTGACGGAGACTGTTGAAGGTTGACAGTCGTATTTCTGGACGGAGGTGACTGTCGCTCTGACTACGGAATCCGACATGAGGCTTGGAGCCCATCCACGCAAATGGCAAATGGCCAGACCCTGAGATTGACCCTCACGGCGCTAACCCTGAAGAGGTTTAACCTCGGGGTGCTGATTACGTTAGCAATTGCATAAGTTATGGAGAGGCATTTAGTTATTCCAAAGTTTATTTTTTTTTTTCTTTTTCGCCGGGGTCTTGGCCAGTGTAGGCACGTGACCCAAGCCAAACTTGGCTATACGGCGGGCAGAGTGAACTGCCTATCTATAACTATATGTACTAATAAATTACGAGTACTCGTACATACGACTCACGAGTAGACACTCTGTGGGGAGGGGTCAGGAAACTTCATGAGAGGGCCAGAGGGGTGCCCCCCAGAAATTCTGCTCACTGAGCTGGGCGGATCAGCGGAATCAGGAATGGCTTTGAGAGAGAGAGAGCCAAGCCTTAGATCTGGCGCTTTACTGAATGCGGTTTAGCTCATCTAACCGCGTGAAGTTATGAACCGAAGATTGGCTGTGGCGCAGAAGTTAGACCAGTTGATCGATCAGGGACCGCTTCGGAGCTGAAATCAAGCTCACGTTTGGTTGCTGGAAATCTGAAGAACTTGGAAAAGGACTTTGAAATACTCTGTACAAGCAATGACTGAGTGAATGTTCTTGGAGATGTCTCATCTCGAGTCTGTAAACATCCTCCTAATGCCCTTGATTTATCATATCATGATCAATTGATAGCTTTGAAATGGAGCCTGCTGCCCCTCATCCACTACAGTACTCGTATGTACTTATTATGGAGGTTAACGACAGTATTAATACCGGGCTTGGTGGACCACTAGCTTCAGGGGCCAGTCGGCCACACACCGGAAGACACGACCCTTGGCCTAACCTAGCGCTGCTCCGTGGTCGGCGGACTCTCGAGTTAAACTACCCAAGGTTGAGTTGTTGACGACGGAGCCAAAAACTCAACACTGGCTATATTTTCCAGCACTTTGCACTTCTGCACAGCCCAAACTTCAATATTTTCCTTCCTGCTTTCCCAAAATTCCTTCAATTCCTGTCGAGGCTGTGTGTTTTGTTGCTCCACGCCGCAGCATTTATCGGTTCCTTTCAAGTCTGCTCCGTTCCCCCCGTGATTTTTCTCGTGGATTTTGCCATTCTTTTGTGTTTTCTTGACCGATCATCGTGCTCCCTACAGCGTCGTTCACCATGTCGTCCCGCCCGCAGAATATCGGTATCAAGGCCCTGGAAATCTACTTCCCCAGCCAGGTATTGTGCTTCTCGTGGACAATCGCCCGTGCTGAGCTGATTCCAGTCCTGTAGTGCGTGGAACAAGCAGAGCTCGAGAAATTCGATGGCGTCAGTGAGGGAAAGTATACCATTGGTCTCGGGCAGACCAGGATGAGCTTCTGCGATGACCGCGAAGGTGAGCAATAAAATTCGCATCGCAGCTTTCGATCTTTTGTCCGGAATGAGGCTGATCCGATGGTCATTAGACATCTACTCAATGGCCCTGACGACTCTCTCCTCTCTCCTGCGCAAGTACAACATCGATCCAAAGTCCATCGGCCGCCTCGAAGTCGGCACGGAGACCATTCTGGACAAGTCCAAGTCGGTCAAGTCGGTGCTGATGCAGCTGTTCGAGCCCTTGGGCAACACCAACATCGAAGGCGTCGACACGGTCAACGCGTGCTACGGCGGGACTAACGCCGTCTTCAACGCCGTCAACTGGATTGAGTCGTCGGCCTGGGATGGCCGCGATGCCATTGTCGTGTGCGGTGATATTGCGCTGTATGCCAAGGGCAACGCGCGTCCCACGGGTGGCGCCGGTTGCGTTGCCCTCCTCATCGGCCCCGATGCCCCGATTGTGTTTGAGCCCGGCCTCCGTGGCACCTACATCTCCCATGCCTATGATTTCTACAAGCCGGACCTGACGAGCGAGTACCCGGTCGTCGATGGCCACTTCTCGATCAAGTGCTATACGCAGGCGGTCGATGCCTGCTACAAGGCGTACAACGCTCGCGAGCAATTGTTGCAGGCCAAGAATGGCACCAACGGTACCGTTTCCGATGACAAGACTCCGCTGGATCGCTTCGACCACGTTGTCTTCCACGCCCCGACCTGCAAGCTGGTCACCAAGTCGTACGCGCGCATGCTCTACAATGACTACCTGGCCAACCCTGGCCATCCGGCGTTTGCCGAGGTGCCCGCCGAGATCCGTGATCTGGACTACGAGAAGTCTTTCAGCGACAAACTTGTCGAAAAGACCTTCATCAACTTGACCAAGAAGCGCTTCAATGAGCGGGTCAAGCCGACCATCGAGGTGGCCACCATGTGCGGTAACATGTATACCGCAAGTGTCTACGCTGGTCTGGTGTCTCTGATCAGCAACGTGACCTTTGACCCCAGCCAGCCGAAGCGAGTGGCCGTCTTCAGCTACGGCAGTGGCCTCGCTAGCTCCATGTTCAGTTTGAAGATTGTTGGCGATGTCTCCGACATTGCGAAGAAGTTGGATCTGCACAACCGTCTGAACGCGCGCCGCGTTGTGCCACCGCAGGAGTATGATGATGTAAGTCGACTTTCTCATGTGTACCTTTTTGAGTTTCGTGACAGCCCGACTAACTTGATCACGTTCAGATGTGCCTCTTGCGGGAGCATGCCCACCTGAAGAAGAACTTCACCCCCAAGGGCAACGTCGAGACCATTGCTCCGGGCACGTACTACCTGACGGAGGTGGATGACATGTTCCGACGCAAGTACGAGATCAAGGCATAGACAGCCGAGGAACGAGCTTTTCATCTATCGCGAACGCAATATAGTTTCGGTATTAGCTATTTCTGCGATGAATTTTTTACCTGCGAGCGGTTTGCCAGCGCTGGGATATCCATTGTTCATAGAGGGCTTTTCCGGCCTTTATGACGAGTAGTTAGACGACGCGCATATTTCGTACACTACAATAATCAAATTTTGATTAATCATCATTGTCTACTACGAGTACGGTACGGAGTACCTACACCTTCACAATGCTCACGACCGCGTGCGATCCTTGACGCGTCCGATCGCGTCCAACAAGACGAAAATTCTCGTCGAGTGTGAGTCACGGCAGTGATGAGTTGTCAAGAGACATGAAACAGTTGGCCCCGGCCTGGATGCAGGCTTCAGACACCCCGACGGACAACACCTTTGAGATGATGCCCCCCTTCAAAAGGAAATTCTGTGGCCTGAGGAATCAATTCTCTGACTCATCATGGAGCCGACCAATGAGTGCGGGTTTCATTGCAGACGCGGGGGAGCCAATCAGGGGGCTTGACGCCCTCCTCCACGTCTGGCGCGTGCTGCGACAGGAGTTCATCAGAGAATAAACAGAACCCCCGTTCGCATCCCGATCAAAATAGAAACCGACCAATTCGGACCGAGGTCCCTGGCGCTGATGATAGTTCCTCAGATTCCTCAGATCTGGGGATCTGATCCGAACAAGCGAAGCGCCCGTCTTTGCCGCCGGAGAGCGGCGAGCGGCTTGCCCCATTGAGCATCTGTTTCTAAGAAAAAAACACATTGCAGTGTATGATCTTCCCGCCGTCGGGTCCGTGGGAGTCGTAAAGATAGCAACATCACGAACTTGGGGTGGTCTGCAGGCCCGCGATGTTGCTGAATATAGCCCGTCTGGCGGCTTCGGAGACAAGCGCCAGAGTTCGCGGCGCGCAGACGATCGGGAGCTAGCTTGATTAGAGTCTCTGAAACGCTCCCATCTAAACGGGATTGAAGCACTTTGACGCGCGAGGAGTGCGGTTTTCCACCTCGACGCCGACTTCATCCGTGTCGCGTTCTCGGAGTCTGGCGACCAGGTTCGCGTAGGGATCCGCCCTTGACCGTCCAGACGGGAACTCGTCCTTCTTTTTGGCGTCATAATGGAGCCGGGTTGTGTGTTTCATGTTTGCTCCTGGATGTTCGCTTTTCTGGGGATGCCGATGTTGATCGTGCTCGTCGATGGACATTTAACATCCGCACGATTCCCGGCAAGATTGCTGTTCTCTTGATCATGCTTCTTGGATGCAGTCAGACTCGCTTGCTTTAGCCATAGCTTCGCCTTGTCGTTCTCTTTGGACATCTTCTCCATCCTGTCTCTTATCGAGTATACCTTCCTTGATAGTCTCCTCTGAGGGGCAACCCAGTTTGTATGGTTCCAATCCTCGCGCTGCTGAATGTATGCATGCTGATGTACTACGCTAGCTACATATCATGTCTTTCAGTGATGTTGATTTCTTGCCCACAACACCGCCTACCGTGGCTAGGGCTCAGCCAATTGGCAGTGCTGACAGTCGCAATCCGTCTTTCTCTTCAGCCTGCTCCTATGACTCTTCGCCCGACTCTGCCGCTATAGGTTTCGACACTTCAACCACGGCAGATGGTCCTAACTTTCACTACGGGCCCCAGATACTGCCAAAGATTCGTACCCAGGATGTTGTGATTGACCCCGTGTCCTCTGGTGGCCCATGTCGTCACCGTCGTGTGCTGTCCAACACCCGCAATCCTCCCGGCTTCATGCCTTATCCTCCCACTCGGCCACCATCGTTGTCAAGCAATAACGAGTTGCCCGAACTCAGCACGCCGATCTCTCCCGTCTCTCCTGGGTCAGGCCAGACTATCTCACCGACTCTCTCTTCTCCCATATCGTTGCCATCGACCGGCACGCGGAAGAACGGTTCTCGTCATTCCCGATCCAGCTCCACGTCAAGCATTGACTCCTCTATCCTGAGTCGATACGGGTATCCGACCTACAGGCAGCTACCCAAATATGTTCCCCTCTCTCATTCTTCACCCGTTACTCCCGTTGATCCAACGCCTCCGTTCCCTGCTACATACGGAGACGCACCGGTCATCCAAGTGGCGGGGCCGATGCAGTCATCGGTGGGCGCGCAGGTCGTGCCTTCGGCTGTCCCCTCGCCTCAGTATGATTACCTGCAGGTCCCTAGCGCCTCAACGACATTCTTCGGCTCACCTCATGCTTCGTCATCCACATCCACACTGCTCTCATATTTGACAGAGCCCACGCCTGCCATCAATCTTGTCCGCAATATCAGTGTCACTCCAACCCGTGGCAATCATGACTACTTTTGGTGGGATGTTCGTCAGGTCCGGCGCTGGTCGTCATTTTCCCTTTCTACTTTTAATAAAATCGAGGGATTGATTCCGCTTCTTAAAACGCCCATTCCGAGCTTCCTCACTCCGAAACGCGTGGTTGCCCCCTCACAACTCTCTCCGGAGTCAGAAAGCGCTTTGATAAAGACAATCACGGAAATCTACGCTCCTCGTGTGAATGCCGCGTTACGAGTTTCCCTGGGCGCCGATCATTTACGACTCTACCCTGCATCGGAGGTGACCCCGCCCGGTACGCGTGCCAACAGTGGACCGCACTTCATCGCGAATTACCCCTGGGATACGGAAGTGACCAGCACTGGTATGCGAAGGGGTCGCCTCGTGGGAATCGTCAGGAGTTTTGATCGGTGGAACACGGCGATGCGGAACGAGCCCCCGCACCGACGGGTCGAGTATCTTCGCGGTCTGGCTCATCTACAGCGGTGCATGCGCGAGCATTCATGCCGATACGGCTTCATCGTGACCGAGATCGAGCTAGTCTGCGTGCGGGCGGGTTGCGACGATGGAGATGATGTGCCGTACTTTGGCCTCTTGGAGCTTTCGGCTCCCATTGCGCTGAAGGAGTTCGCGTCCACCGATATGGACACGCAACAGCCCACCACACCCGGTGCGGGCTTGCCTTCGCCGTCTTTGACCGATCCTATCAACAACGATCACCTCGACATCCCCATGACGGCGTCGTTGGCCTTGTACTTTTTGCTCATGCTCTCCAAATCGGTGCCCTTGCCCAACCAGCCGTCTGGTCACCTGAACGTCGGCGGACCCGGCGCGCTCACTCGTCAGCGCATTCTGCCCGAGCCCAAGGACAAGTGGATCCCAGAGCCTCAGCTTGGGGAGAAGCGGGATGCAAAACGTGTGCGAGGATGGATATGGCCCCAGGATCCCTGGCATCGACGTGAGGGAGCCCGTCCAAAGAGTGAAGCTAGAGCGAAGCGGTGGCATAAATAGAGGGGTTTTGTTTGCTGTATGTTGTACTGTTGGTGTAATGTAATACTGTATAGTCTTAGCAGTTTCAGAAGAAGAACACTTTATATAATGGGGAGTTAGTCTTTGATTGTTGATTATTTGATGAATCTCGCATATTCTTCAGGTATATTTCTTTTGTCTTGTGTTGCCTGTCGTCCGTTTGTCTATAGTGTGTTACTTTTGCCTAGCCTGTATACATCATAAAATAGGGGGTCACTTCCTACGCCGTGTTGTACAGGAGAGAGTGGATTCAAGCATTAGATATCAGCCTGCTCCTCAGGACCACTTATTTCATTACTTCAGATACTTGCTGGATGTATCATAACCTGCAAAAACTCGACATTGATGATCAGGACTGACATACTTTGTGCATACTATGTCCTTCATCACGGAGATTGAAAAAGCAGACATCTGATCAATTTACATGGAACATCCGATTCCTTGTTCCGTGCAGTGCGTTTGGATCAACTTGAAATAGCGTGAACAGTAATCCATGTGGGCAATGTCATCACTGCGAGTTCATCTATCAACAAATTAACTAAACTATATAATCTTGGGAATGATTCGGATTCAGCTTCTCTGTATATTAAGATAATTGTCCCGGTTAGTAGGTAGGCTGGTATTTGTGATTTTGAGCTGAGTTGAGAATTACAGTAGTTACTACGAGTGCAAATGATCCCATGATTGCCTTATTGGATCATCATTCCTCTCTCTAATATCATCGGAACTGGATGGTCATTAGAGACGGTTGGGCAAATGCCAATCAAGAACCGGGACAAGAAGCTCAGACCAGTGACATCTACAAACTACAATATCTACTCCGTACCTATCTATCCAATGAGAAACAAGCTCCAGTACTAGCACTCTTTGTCTGCAAGACATATCGAGTACATTCTTCTTATGTGTTCGTGTCTTTCGGGACCCATTATCAATGCAAAATCTGAGCTTGCGTTTGGGGACCCTGGAGATGTGATGTGAGTCATCCACTGAACTGGAACGCTCGTCTTTTCTGTCAAGTAACTGAAAAGAAAGGCTACGGAGTAGTAAACAGCAGATAATACGATACTTGCGGCCATCAACCTCGCTGTGCTCGGTTTTGCAATCAGAATCAATGGGGGATTCTTGCAGATGACGAAATGTAGAATTGATCATCATAACTACAAGGTAGTCTACCGACATTATCGCATCGGTAGGTAAATGTGGAAGGTGTGTGGCTGAGGATAACTCAATCTACCCTGTTGCTCACTCCAGGCCTTTGCTTCTGCATTCAGCCTTGCGGTGTTCATTTTGAGGTGGATGAAAGCTGAATTAGACGACTCGGATGGATTGAAGTGCGCGTGCTCTTGCAGTACAACACATGGTAAGACATGTAGGATTTTCTCTGGTAGTGCCTTGCAGGAATGTACCGTGTACTCTGTACGGAGAACATTCAAGGTTTCGAACCTACTAGGCTCCGAGTTCACTAGTTCACTGCTACGTCGGTGCTACCACTTGACACTAAAGTATGCTTAAGACTAAGTTAGGAGAAGTTGAAACTGTCACTAAAGTAGCCAATGGCGGAAGTTAACTATGAACATTGATCGCCAGGGACCGTTGCTTGGTTGGATGAGGGAGTCCGATAGGCCACTTCGGCCATTTAGATCGCATCACTCGCACTTTTTAGGCAAAGTGTTGGATGCTGTCAGTCTGGGCTAATGGCGCACCCCGCATGTACTCACGACATTTGGAACCTCCCTCATGCCAGGAGGTAGTATTAGCATCGGAAAAAATTTTTTTTTCTTCTGCCGAATACGGGGTACATTTGACAGTCTCCGCAACCAATGGCTTTAGATATTTACGGTGAAGGCTAAATGGCGAGGATTGATGGACGTGGCCTAAGGGTTAACTTGAAACGGCAACTCCTCCCTGGTTCGCTCCAATCCGAGCCCTAATTTCACATGTTTTCAGTTTCCAGGAATCAAAAGTATGACATGCAGGAGTGTCAAACACCGCCATCTACATACTAGAAAACGGCCAGGAGTCTTGTAGAGTAAAGCCACAAAGTGTTACTGGTGGCAGCTGTAATATGGATCTGATCTTTACTCCGAATTTGATCATGGCCAGGAACAGCCCGTTCCTGATCCAAAGATGCCAATCCGCCGAACTAGAGCACTAATTGACGGAAAATTCCGCGCGTGACCTTCTTCAAGAGACTATCGTGATGTTGCAATACTAAAGTGATCAGCGTATGGACCGCCTACTAACCCCCAATTACTCCTCATCACTTCGCTCACGAAGGTCGGAGGAGACAGTAGAAGTCGCGAAGACATGCCGAAGCAGTCGATGAAGTTGTATTTTCAATGTAGTAGGGTGTCAGTTATCGTGGGATTGAAGACATACGATGTATACGATTTAGACCCACGGAGGGTCCATTGTCACTGCTCTCTCCGGGGAGGAATTCGAAGGTGAAGATATAAGAAGCATCCTCCTGCCGGCTCTGCTCGTTCCAGTGTCGGACCTTCAGAGTATCCAGGTTGTGCATAGCAGGCCTTGACGTCGTATACATCATGCGGTCCTTGTTGGCGCTCAGTTGTCTCCTGTCCGTCGCCAGATTGGCGCTGGCAATCCCCCTCGTTGTCAGGCCCGGAAACGAAGGCGACATCATCATCACCGAGGACAACACCCTCAACCAAACCTCCACCGGTCCTCCAATTGAACACCAGGCGGAGGGTCAACTGCCAATTTCCGTTGTCAACAACCTTGCCGGCGGAGAGTCCGTCTATGCCTATGTCACCGGCAAGGATCCCAACGGAAACATTGTCCTCCTCCAGCCCGACGGCACGTGGTACCACCCAGAAGACGCCGGCTCCGAGACGCCCGTTGAAATCCCCGTCGACTTGGCCATTCCTCTGGGCGGGCAGGGCAGCACGACGGACTTCACCATCCCCACCTACATCATCTCCGGACGTATTTATGTTTCGATTGGCAAGCTCAAGTTCCACACAGTGAAAGACGACACCGGCAAGCTCTCTTTGGTTGAACCCTCCGCGTTGAACCCGAACGACCCCAGTGCCGGCATGCGCTGGGGTTTCGTCGAGCTGACCAACACCGCCGAGGGAGGTATCTATGCGAACATCAGCTATGTCGACTTCGTTGGCCTGGTTCTCGGCATGATCCTGTTCACGACCGACGGCGGCACGCAGTCTGCGCTTGGTCTTGAGGCCGGCGCCATGGAACGCATCTGCGAGGATCTCCGCGCCCAGGCCGCCTCCGATGGCCAGCCTTGGGACAAGCTGTGTGTGACGGATTCCAGCGGCAACCAGCTCCGTGTGCTGTCGCCAAACTACTACCTCAGCATCGACCCGGCTGCGTTCAGCGGCTACTACGATTCGTACATCGACGAGGTCTACGCCAAATACTCGGAGTCGCCCCTCACCATCGACACGCAATCCGGCCCCGGTATGGTCGCTTGCAAGACCTCGGGGACCGACACTCTGACCTGCGAGGGCGACAACCGCGGATACGAGAAGCCGACGGTCGGGGATATCTTTGGCTGCAACTCTGGCCCATTCACCGTTAATGAAGACGATAATGCGGTCCATGCGGCGGTTGTCCCGCGGCTCTGCGCAGCCTTCCATCGGACCACCCTGCTTCTCGAAGGTGGCGATGTGCAGCCATCGTTGGACTCGAGCCACTACTATACCACTCCGCCGACGAACTACTACAGCGCCATTGTGCACAAGTATGAGGTCGATGGTAAAGGGTACGCTTTCCCGTACGACGACGTGAATCCCGCAGGTGAGGATATGTCTGGCACAGTCTCTGCCCCGAACCCTGCTGGCTTGAAGATCACCGTGGGAGGTCCGGAATGAGGGCTGATCCGGCCCTGATTCCGTTGCAACGACTAGAAGGGAGAAGAGGCTGGTCCACTCGCTGTACATAGTGCTTGCTACCTTGTTCCAGTTTACTAGAATTGTTAGGATGATGTCTGGCGTGTATGAGCATATTATTAATAAAATGGATGCCAGCAACAGTTTTGCATTTCTATCATACAGTTTGAGATACTATCGCTGAGAGCAGCCGCAAGAAGTCCTATCATGGTATGAAGTGGTGCAAAAGGGCGGGCCTTTCGTTGCCGACTTGCCCTAGCCCTAACCCTATCACAGGACCTTGAAGTGCCCACATCATCGACCAGAATAACACCAGACCTTCAGCAACCTTCGAATCAAGAGACGAAATAGTCATGCCAAATCAAAGGAAATTTCGATATGTTGAAAAAGGGAGAGGGAAGAGAAACGAGGCCGAATTTTAGGGTGATGGTATCTCGGCGATTCATGGTCACGAAGCTGGACCAGAGTGACAGAGAAAGCTCTTTGGATTAAAAAAACGCTCCGAAAGGCAAGTGAATGTCACTTTGGCCGAGTGGTTAAGGCGTCAGTTTTGAACCACCAATGGTGGACGGCCTCCGTCAGCCATTGTAGGTCAATAGCTGATGAGTTCGCTCTCGTCGGTTCGAATCCGGCAGGTGACGTTCAAACCTACTCTTTTTTCCTACGATGTTCTTTAGAAACCTTCAGAGGTTTTTTTTTTTTTACACTTGTGGACTGCGCTTTTGACGATTGAATTTATTTTTACGACTACGGAGGATGGAGTAGTCCGAACAACAAACTACGACGGAGTAGAACTAAGTTACCGAGCTAAGAATAGTCCATTCCTGCCTACGACTCCGCCAGTCCGGCATAGCGATTTCCCAGACCACATAGTGCCGCTTGCAGACCCTCGTTTTGGTCCCTTGGCTGCGTCCTTCGCCCAGGATTCAGGACATCCTCCAGTGCCCAAGCGATCCGCTCCGCTCCCGCGCGTGCTCCTTCGAGATTTGGTCCAGCCGGTCCAAGTCGCAGCGCTGCCAGACGCCCAGTCACAAATAACGGCACGCCTTCTTTCCACATGAGGTCGTCGGTCAGGCAGGGAAAACCATGGATGGTTTTGATGGGATAGTCCCGATTCATCGACTGCAGCAGGGGCAGCTCATTCACATCCGTCCTCATTCCCGTTGCGAAGTAGATAAAGTCAACGGCATCGGGGAAGCCCGGGATAGGCGGATCGGTGGTCAATCTCCAGGTCTTGGAATTGGCGTCGAACTGGTGATCTGTGATTGCGATTCGCGTGTGCAGGGATACGCGCTGTTGCGAGATGAGCCGCTTGATGATTTTGTGATATCGTGGGGTGATGCTCCCTCCATTGCGGGCAGCTTGCAACATTTCAAAGCGCTCTATCCATGGTTGTCAGCAAGTTTTGTCCAGGCACTGTTGTCGGGACTGCTTCGAACTCACCCTCATCGCTGTCCGCAGACCAGAAAACCGCCTTGTCGTAGTTTTTGAACTTGCCTACCCAGTTCAGAGACACGTCAAAGTGCTTGATCTTGAGATCGCTTCGCATGATGTACCACACTTTGGTCACTCCCTTGCGAACAACGAGATCCACAATCTGTGCAGACGATAGTCCTCCGCCAATGACTACGACATTTGTTGGCTCTCCCCGTGCGATCTTTCCGCGTACATGGGCGTTAGCGAACTCGCCGCCCATGTCTGCGCTGTGACAGGCCCCCGTTTGCTCTTCGGGGGAAAGATTCCAAGGTAGGTTCTTGATATGTCCGGGCCCAATTGCTAATACTGCAGCTCGGCTGTGAAACGTCCCCCTGGATGTCGAGATGGTGAACAGTTCGGTAGTTGATCCAGGGAGAGGACCAAACTTGATATCATGGACATCGGTGTGCAGTATCTGCCCCCTCTGATCAGGCTCGTCAAGACCATATCTCTCAGCAATGGACGCGCAGTAATCCGCGAAGAGCTTTGTGGACGGCGAGTAATAATCCTTGCGGTCACGCTCATCTATTTCTACCTCTCGAGGAACACTGATGATCATTAGCATTGCAAGACGCTCCATTCCAGGAGAAAGGGCCATGGGCTTTTGCTTGTACCTACCTTGTTTTGGTCCTCATCTTTTTCTGCTTGTGCTTGCTGAGTTCATGCCCAACACAGCCAGGGATCTCCCACAATTCAGCCTCCCGTCCTGTCTCCTGAGTATACGCCAACATCCCATCTCGATCACCAGGATCGATGTGGAAGAACATGGGACTGCGTAGTTGCTCAATTTCCAGGACTCGGAACAGGCGATGCCATCGCTCCATCCACCTATCCCCAGAATTGTCGAGGACGAGAGTAGAGTACCTTTGGACGGTATGGCATCGTCGACAAGATAAGGGCGGCTTTGACTCGAGGGGCAGGTACCGATCTGCCCTAACGTCCTTGTTCTTACGTGCGTGAGCCCGGACGAGAGTCATCTTGCCCTTGTGTTTCCGGATCCAGTGGTATCGCTGGTGCTCTTCGTCGGTGAAGATGGCCGAGGGCGTCTCCTCCTGCAGTCTCGCCGCCATGGCGAGGCCGCAGGGCCCGGCGCCGATGATGATGACATCGTAGACTTCGTATTCGATCTGCTCTGGGGGAGGAATTGGGGCCATTTTTCAAATCTCTCTGACAATGGAAAGATGGTCTTGTCTGGCTGTCACAAATACGAAGGCAATACTTAAGTACTACTGCACTTTACCACCCAGGTCCTCATTCGACATCGACGACAACGCGGGTTATAAGTTCTTGAACAGCTTGTACCCCGATTGAGCAAGTCGTGCCTGAGTACCCGGCAAGCTCGCAGCTGCTACCACAGGGTCCTCACTCCCTCATCCCCCATTCATCTCTTTAATTCGAAAGTCGGATTTCTCGTTTCCTCGTTGTATCTTTCCATTTTAAAAACAGAACGAGGGTGGAAAGTCTGTATAAGTATGCAAGCTTTCAAGCTGGACTCGCGCATAGTCCGAGAAACACTGTAGCCTTCCAATCAATCTCGCGTTTGTCCAAGACCAAATCCAAATAGTTAAGTAACTACTCAGTTATTAGGATCATAGCCATTAATTGATCCAAACTTGCGGGAATGAAATGATTTCTCTCCAGTCTCAAGATTCAGTATTTCAGTTTGTGTCCGTCTGTAATCAAGGAGCACAGTAGGCGCGAATGACATCAGATATGTTTGGGCGCCTCAATAACTGCTTTAGCTAGGGGAGGAAGATCTCTTGATCGGTCGAGCATACTGCAAGCCGAGCCGCCATCGGAAATAGCTCATCGCATCGGCGATCGCTGCATCTACACTGACGCCCACCAGATCTAAGCCCAGAGACGCAAGTGGTTCGAGCAAAAAAGATGTGATAATTGATTGTATCGAGAAAATCGTCAGCCATTGCTTGGAAACCAAGGCCTTGTCAGGATAGAGTACATAGGCACTCCTTACTTAGTAATAGATCTGCACATGTCGCATAACGTACCGAAATGATGCCACGCTTCTTGAATGAAATGCAGCTGAACAAACGGCATGGCAGACGGCTCCTGATAGCTTATACAGTACTGCTTATTGTTGATACACTGGAGGAATGGACCAGTTCCAGTGTTGCTTGAGAAATATCGAATGTGCTGTATTCGTGATCATGCCTCGCCCCATTCTCGTGGATCCGGTGCAAAGTTTGGATTGAAGAACCAGATCTGAACGCCGATCTATTGGCCAAGGAGCCAAAGACTTCATGATCTCCAAATCCACGGTAGTATTGTGTGTCGTAAGGGTCAGGCTTTCTCCACGCTTGAAGCGTTGAGGTCGATGAGGTGCGAGCTCGGATCAAAGGATTGCCCCGGAAGCGGACTGGATGCAGGGTTACCGTGCCGCTTTTGAAGATGGGATATGTGGATCTCCGTATGGGAAAAGGGCAACTGGCTTAGCACCTTGACTGACCTGACCTCTTGGCGACCAGCCTTGGCTTGCCCCGCCGCGCACGCGGGGTTTGCTGTTGTTCTGTTTGATCCGAAAGCCAGTTGACTCTTCCGTCTCGCACTGCAGGGTTCAATTGTTAGTCTTCTTTGCATTGAAAGAAGAGCTATATATTCATCTGCGAGGATTTGGATGGTAGTGATGACTTTAGTTGTTCAGTGCTGGACCTTACATATGGCAGAGTGTGACCTCATAGGTCTTGGCTACAAGGATGGACGAGTACGTACGTCCGGTAACTGGTACCTAGGTTAACCTACCGTTCCGAAGCTCTTATCGTACCGAACGAAAGCTTGCTTCATGCATCCCTTGACCACAGTTTAAGGATGTACAAACCTCTAGAGTGACAATGGTGCCGAATCATGTAGCATAGGTAATGGATCATTACAAGGAATATTTTTTGTCTTGTCGCGAGAATCGTGAGAATAGAGTTGTGGCGGTGGCAGACGATAGTATGACGCGGGTTGCCCCTCCATGTTGCGGTGTTGTTTCTGCCAGCTGTCCCGCCATCTCCCCTGACTCAATTGTCGGTGAAGAGCTCCATTTCTCTCTTTATCCTCTAGTTAGAGCTCCTGCTTTATTGCCTTAACGTTCTAATCTCACTGCGTCGCAATGTCGGTTCAGACGGTGACTCTGACGCCCTTCACGGACCAGAAGCCGGGAACGTATGCACAGAACCCCTGATCATTCAAAGAGTTTCACGCTGACAACATCGTTTCTAGCTCCGGCCTCCGTAAGAAAGTCACTGTCTTTCAGCAGCCCAACTACTCTGAATCCTTCATCACCAGCATTCTGCTGTCTATCCCCGAGGGTGCCGAGGGTGCGTTCCTAGTCATCGGCGGCGATGGGCGGTACCACAACCCAGAGGTGATCCAGAAGATCGCCAAGATCAGCTCGGCATACGGTGTGAAGAAGCTGTTGGTGGGCCAGAATGGCATTCTCAGCACTCCGGCGGCCAGCCATCTCATTCGCAAGCGGAAAGCGACGGGTGGGATACTGTTGACGGCCAGCCACAACCCGGGCGGTAAGCTTCGTTGATACCTATAGAAAGTGGCAATGGATTGACAGTTGAATAGGGCCCAACGAGGATTTTGGAATCAAGTACAACCTTTCGAACGGCGCCCCGGCCCCTGAGTCCGTCACCAATAAGATCTATGAAACGTCCAAGAATCTGACCTCATACAAGATTGCTCAGCTTCCGGACGTGGATCTGGCCGCCATTGGCACTCGCACATATGGCTCGCTCGAGGTGGAAGTTGTGGACTCCGTGGCGGACTATGTCGAGTATCTGAAGGAGATTTTCGACTTTGATTTGATCCGCAACTTCTTGAACACGCACAAGGACTTCAAGGTTCTGTTCGACGCCATGCATGGAGTGACCGGGCCGTATGGTGTGGCTATCTTCCAGAAGGAGCTTGGACTTCCTCCGAGCAGCACGCAAAATTGCGAGCCGAAGCCCGACTTTGGCGGCGGTCACCCGGATCCCAACCTGGTGTATGCCCGTGAGCTGGTTGAGACTGTTGACAAGAACGGGATTCACTTTGGTGCTGCCAGCGATGGTGACGGCGACCGCAACATGATCTACGGCGCCAATACGTTTGTGTCGCCCGGCGACAGCTTGGCCATCATTGCCCACCATGCCAAACTCATTCCGTACTTCCGCAAGCAGGGTGTCTACGGCCTGGCTCGCTCGATGCCCACCTCGGGCGCGGTTGATCTGGTCGCCAGGGCTCAGGGACTGCAGTGCTACGAGGTGCCCACTGGCTGGAAGTTCTTCTGCGCGCTGTTCGACAACAAAAAGATCTCCATCTGCGGTGAGGAGAGCTTCGGCACAGGTAGCAACCACATTCGGGAGAAGGATGGCGTGTGGGCGATTGTGGCGTGGCTGAACATCATTGCTGGCGTTGCGCAGCAGAGACCGAACGAGACGCCGAGCATCGCCTCTATCCAGAACGAGTTCTGGCAGACCTACGGCCGCACTTTCTTCACTCGCTATGACTACGAGAAGGTCGACAGCGATGCTGCGAACAAAGTCATTGCGCACCTCTCGGAGCTCGTCAACAACAAGGATTCGTTCGTCGGGTCCACCGTGTCCGGCCGCAAGGTCACCGATGCGGGCAACTTCTCGTACACGGACCTGGACGGCAGCGTCAGCAAGAACCAGGGCCTGTATGTTCGGTTCGATGACGGCAGCCGGATCGTGGTTCGGCTCTCGGGCACCGGTAGCAGCGGCGCCACCATCCGTCTCTACATCGAGAAGCATGAGAGCGATCCGAGCAAGTACCAGATCAAGACGCAGGAGTATCTGAGGGATACCGTCCAGGTGGCCTTTACGCTGTTGAAGTTGAAGGAATTCATCGGGCGGGATGAGCCGGACGTCAAGACCTAAATGGCTTGGCCCCTTACTCCAGAAGACAGGGCAGTTCGATGATCATAATCGCAGGGTTACATAAGGCATGATAGGGAACAGGTGTCTAGCGAATACGTCTTGAGTAGTATGCCTACCCAACCATCACAAAATCAACCATGTTATTAAAACCGTCAGTCACTGGTATTAGCCGCCAAGTATATATCAGACGTTTAGAAGACAGTCTTCATCTTTGAATCCCACCATTCCTTCCATCGAACAACGCATTCCCCTCTCCGAGCCTCCTCCGCCGCAAACACAACGGCATGGCTCCTCACCGCTTCCTCCAAGGTACAACCCACAAAATGATTCTGCGCCTCACGGACATCCCATCCCTGGTTCTCAACGGCATCGACGGCGCCGACGAACTTCCTCGTCAGGCCCCAATCGCCGCCACCATGGGTGCGTTCCTCCTTGGGGTTCTCCGCGCGCGGGATCTCGATCGTCGTCGTGCTGCAGGTGTCGAATGAGTAGATGCGGATCGTGCGGCTGTCGTACTCTATCTCCCCCGCGGTGCCGTACACGCGGCCACGACGCTCACACTGTTTCTCCGTCGGCGCGATCATGTGCAGCGTGGCGGTTTTGGCGATGCGCGAGGGTTGGTCCTTGCTGCGGGGGTCATCGTCATCGTCCCATGTCAGGGTGACGAATTGGTCGTCACAGACGTTGTTGTCTGATTCGTAGACACAACGGCCGTACCAGGCCCGCGCGGCGATCGTCTCGTCGGCCGTTGTCTCCCGGTCGTAATCCTCAGCGAGTTTCTCAAGGAGGCGTTTGCGAGCCACTTCGACCCCCTCCGTGTGATACGCGTCCTCGATATCCGGGCTCACAATGCTGACCGGCCACGAGGCCTCCCCGCGCGCGAGGTTCAGATCGTCGTAGATGCGTACAGCGCTGTAGTTGCACTGCCGTTCGATTGGGCAAGAGAGGCAGTTGGTCGCCGCACCGGCCTCTTTCGGCTTGCGACTGCGCCGGAATTGTGTCAGCCGGCCCGAGGACGTGATAGTGCGCGGCATATGCGGCGGCATGTCTGCCGGCGCGCCGGGCGCCGGCGACGAAAGCAGCCAGATCAAGAAGTCGATATCATGGCAGGATTTCGCCAGCAGGGATCCCACCCCCTCGGGCGTCTCCCGACGCCAGTTCCCGCGGACGTAGCTGTGCGCAAAGTGCCACCAGCCGACGGGCTCTGTATGCTCGATGGAGATGATGTCCCCGATGACTCGGTCTTTGAAGAGAAGCTCCCGGAGCCGCATGTTGTGCGGATTGTACCGCAGCACGTGCCCAATGGAGAAGATCTTCGTCGGCGCCGTGTTCTCTTGACCTTCCGGCACGAGCGCGCGGTAAATCCGCAGACAATCCCGTAGGGATGTCGCGAGGGGTTTCTCGCAGAGCACATGCAGGTTCAGCGGCGCGAGGGCGCACATGATCTCGACATGCGCCTCATCCAGCGCGCAGACAAACACCCCGTCCACGCCAACTGGGACAGAGGAACAGTCGCCCTGCGCAGCCTTCCGGCGTCGCTGCTGCTCCCAGTCCAACCACTCCCGCCAGTCGGAAAACTCCTGTCCTTCCGCCGCCGCGTTCCCTTTACCCCAGATGAACCGCTCGCCGAATTCTCGGCGGCTGTAGGGTCGTGGCTCGGCTACCGCATGGATGACTGCCGAGGTCGCTTCCGTGACAGCTTCGGCATATGCGTGTCCGCGAGATCCAGCGCCGATGACGAGGAAACGCAGCTTCTTCGTTTGGGCGGTGCCATTATTGTTGCCATTGCCCGCGGAGTTGGTCGCTCCGGTCTGCACTGGAGTTTCGATTGCCATGGTTGTAAGTGTCTGTCAAACTGATGATGCCTGTGCTGTTTGGAGCTGGACGTTGTCGATGCCAACCAGCGTGGGCATCAAGGTGTTTTTATCTTACTCCATTTGTCCCACGTTTCATTGGTTGGTTGGCGGTTGCAGCGAATGGAGTACGACAGTTTGTTCGTGTTGCATTCATCTAATTATTGCGTGGGGGAATACGACTTGGTACGGTATGAATGGCAGATGATAAGGGATAAGGGATCAGGTCGGAGTTGAAGCCGAGTAGCTTCGACGATGATTGCCCGTTGTTAAAGCTGATGGTGAAATACTACATAGAACAGATTCAGTAGCCTACCTACCTGATACATAACCTCCAATACACGAGACGGCTTTCAATTTTGACTAAAGGCTGAATCGATTCAGATCGTGCACCTATCTACCTACTCGGTACCTTCCTAGTACTTACGCACTCCCGGCGAGACCTGATCTCTCGTGTCCTGCGTACCAACTGTCCTAAACCTACGTATCAATCACTGCCAACTGGCCTTCTCACTCAGTATTCTGTACTCCATGAGAACTGAATTGAAGCATTTCCTGGGAGATGACGTTTTCTGTACCGATCGGGCGATGAGTTTTATCCACCAGGGTACTGAATCAAAGGATCTCGCGGCGTTAAGCGCATAGTACTTCGGCTACTCCCAGACAACCGTTTCTTGCCGATTCTTATCAAAAAAAGTAATAGACCGTTTCGATTACGTTTGACCAAAGAGACAGCGGCGGTAGTATTTCATCTCCTCGATACTCTCCAAAATATCATCCTTTGCCAAATGGGCCCCCTTCTTGGGCGGGGCGTTCTGCAGCACATCATCGCTACCCCATCGCCGTACAGCCTCCTTGATCGCGCTGACGTCTAGTATCCTATAATGCAGCCACTCCAGAACCGGTTTATAAGGCTCCCTGGCCAGAAAAGCCTTGTCCGCATGGAC
This sequence comes from Thermomyces dupontii, assembly GCF_041956625.1. Classification (NCBI taxonomy): domain Eukaryota; kingdom Fungi; phylum Ascomycota; class Eurotiomycetes; order Eurotiales; family Trichocomaceae; genus Thermomyces; species Thermomyces dupontii. Next base: position 940,859 of record NW_027192311.1, on the reverse strand, counting down.
GCTATTTCCCGCGAGCAATGCCGTGCGAGGCTCCCGCACGTACGTCTTAATGTACCTCAGCAGCTCGGCGGCAGCCATATCTGGACTCGTCGAGGACGTCTGAACCGCGGCAGTGAGACCGGAGCGGCCGTGGGTGTCAATGCACCATTGCGACATGCCATCGAGAACGTTCTGGGGGTGGTGCACCACGACTTCGAACCCGTGCGGGTCGAGGAGGTTTAGCTGCGCATCGGTGATGAAGCAGCAGATCTGGAGGATGTGGTCGTTCTGTGGATCGAGGCCGGTCATCTGGGTCAATTAGCAAGACTTTCCGTCGTTCGTCGGCGCAGGGAGACGCACCTCGCAATCGATCCACACTAGGGGCGCTGTTGAGCGAGTTAGTGCCATTCTGCCAGACGATAAACCTCTTGTGATAATGTTGCCCTGGTAAAATAGAACACATGGAATAACGTATTTGACAGAAGACGGGGCAGGACAAAAGTTGGAACAGTTATACCTAACTGACTACTCCGTACTAGTGGGAACGCCTGAGGGAAGGCAACTAAGTACTACTGTTGCCCACATATCGACACACGCAATCACGTGAGCAAGTCAGGTCCTAGTGCGGTTCTCGAACACTTTCATTTTCAGGACACCTAGGTCGCGATGGCTGGAAGAGATAAATCGCAGATTTCCTGAGAATATCGTTCCTTTGTAACCGACCCAACCTGGGAGCCTTGCGCGAAGCTCGGCCCAGGTTAGTTGAACTTCTCCGTCGTCAACGGTGCATTCTTCCTTCCGCTGCTCGCATCACAATGCCTCACGGTGAGTCATGCGCCATCACAGCGGTGTGTGCCGCGTGGCACCGAGGGTACCATTTACGAGAAGGAGCAAAGCTTCGATGAGAATCTGAAGATTCAGATTAAACCAGAAGAGATCACATTCATCAAAGAGCTGAATCGCTCAAAGGCGTCATCGGTCTTCTACATAAAGTATGGTGACAAACCACGTATCCTGAAGGTGGTACGTTGCTCTTTCACCCCTAAACTATCACTTGTTCAACCTCTGATCGTGTTCAGTTCCACAACGATGGAGATCCTGGATATTCCGATAACGGACTTCGCGACTTGAATCGCGCCCGCTGCGAAATCCGAGTCTACTGCCGCCTCAAGCAATCAGGTCTGTGCGACAAGGGCTGCGTGCCTCAATTTTATGGTTGAAATGAACAAGGCAATTTCTGGTATTAAACAGATACATTCAAGAGCCCTGATCGAGCACTGTGACCCTTATCCAAAAAATATTCAGATTGTCCCTGCAAAATCTGGAATACCGGAGAGGGTAGTATGGACCGACTTCGATGTCGCAATCACCTACCCTGACTCTTCTCATATCCGGGAAGAGAATCGTCGATGGTTCGACATTGAAGTTGCATGTGTTGAGGATGCTGGAAAACTTCTTGTTGGTGCCCCCGATGATCACAATCGCCTGCTTGTCTTACGCTGACAGAATTCACAGGCAGATGATCAGAAACAAGGTCTCCCCCCAAACACGAAATTCTACTGAGATGATAATTAATCTGCCATGAAATTCTCATGACCGTCAGAATCTGACAAGACATGAATTTGCAGGCTCCGTCTAGGTTAGATCCCCTCCTCTGACGGAATATCAGATTAACGTTTTATTTGTCTCATCTATATTTCTTGTACATCTTGTACTATACACTCCCACCCTGGCCTCCCGGAGCACATCGCAACCTTCCTCCGCGAGACTGTCCCGTGCCTGGACTCAGCGTGATTTAGAAGCGTCATTCTGCAACTGAAATCCTCTTTGCACAGGAAACATCGCACTATCTTCACCGGATGGCGTCGGAGATGGAAACGCTCGAAGTGCTTCGTGAGAGCACCCGGGGAGCTAGACTCGTGAACCCGACTAGATATGGACTTCCGCTCATCTCCGGTGTCTAGCGAATACGTCTTGAGTAGTATGCCTACCCAACCATCACAAAATCAACCATGTTATTAAAACCGTCAGTCACTGGTATTAGCCGCCAAGTATATATCAGACGTTTAGAAGACAGTCTTCATCTTTGAATCCCACCATTCCTTCCATCGAACAACGCATTCCCCTCTCCGAGCCTCCTCCGCCGCAAACACAACGGCATGGCTCCTCACCGCTTCCTCCAAGGTACAACCCACAAAATGATTCTGCGCCTCACGGACATCCCATCCCTGGTTCTCAACGGCATCGACGGCGCCGACGAACTTCCTCGTCAGGCCCCAATCGCCGCCACCATGGGTGCGTTCCTCCTTGGGGTTCTCCGCGCGCGGGATCTCGATCGTCGTCGTGCTGCAGGTGTCGAATGAGTAGATGCGGATCGTGCGGCTGTCGTACTCTATCTCCCCCGCGGTGCCGTACACGCGGCCACGACGCTCACACTGTTTCTCCGTCGGCGCGATCATGTGCAGCGTGGCGGTTTTGGCGATGCGCGAGGGTTGGTCCTTGCTGCGGGGGTCATCGTCATCGTCCCATGTTGCTTTCAAGAAGAGCCCCTTGTTCGATTTGATTAATAGCTTCGCTTTGGCCTCCTCGAGGAGCCCCCAGCCTCGTCCACGATCTCCTCCTTTTCTCCGGCGCCATGATGCTGTCGTTGCGTCGGTCGTGGCACCTTTCCCTCTACGACGCCGCAATATACTCTCACCGCATTAACCGCCGCGATGAGACGGTTAACGTCGGCTTCAACAGTCTCACCGGGAGGTTGCAACACCGCCTCGAGAAGCGCGAGATGCTGGGGGCTCAGGGCTGGCGAACTCGGTAATGCCCCAACCACCTCCCCTTCGAGATTATCCCCGCGGAGCTGGTGTTCGACATCCCGGACCGGCTGGTCTCTGGAGAACGTTTCGCGTTTCTCGCGCAGCAGTTTCCTGCGGGTTAGCCGCAACTCGTTCTGATACTTGCGCCGCACCCGTTCGTATCTTTGACGGGCGAGCTTGTACTCATCTTCTGGACCACGCTGCAGGTCACGCATCGTCTTGTACAGCTTCTCCTTCTGCTGCTTCAACTTCTGCAGTGCTGGCTGCCCGTCAAGATGGCGCAAATCTTCGGCGGTCAACCGAATTGGCCGCTGCGGATCGATCGTTCTGCTCAGTGAGCATGCCGCGCGAGTCACCGCAGAATTTTGCGATTCGTCTCCCCGCCAGATGCCTTGTAGGTCCACGTGGACATCAACACTGTAATGTTTCTCAAAAGTGCTGCTGTCCGCGTGCTGCAAAATTACATTCTGCAGCTGTGTCGAGACACGGGCTGATCAAAAGGACATTTCGGTCAGCGCGAGGAATTTCAGCAAGGATATGGGCAAGTGCTTACAGTTATCATTGAGAGCCTTCGCGGCTCCATAGCGCAAGCAATATGGTGTCACACGTGTGGCGAAACCCGTGATTTCGCCCACACGACTCATGGAATAACGTATTGAGCTCGCGGAGAGGGGGGTCGAGGGATCAGGGCAGACGCCATCTACCGTCCTGTCGAGCTCGCAAAACAAGTAGTCATTTTTATTCCGTCCCGGAGTTCCAGCGACAGTTCCCTGAGCCCCTTAGGCACCTTTAGTGTGTAGAGTTTTTCTGGCCCATCTAGGCCAGCGGCCTTGAAAGCCCTTCGGTGGAAGAGCATACCAAGAAGAAAGATGTGGGGGCTAATCACCAGGGTTGGGTCGAACGGAACATCCGGGATCGGGTAAGAATTTCTGTGGTCGAAAGATCAGCTACGCCGCTTTTACCATCCTCGCAGAGACAGAAGAGGGAGAAAAAAATACTGACATTGGCTTCGGTCCTAAGTACTGCTTCGTATGCACCAGACGGATGCGAACCACGAGGCGTGGTCGTGGCTCACCTTCACAGGCCTGTAGGCTCAGGGAAAGGTCTCCATACCTGAGCTGAGCCAGCGCCCCCGGACGGCTGCCGGTGATTGCAATGAGCTGACATAACAGGAGTTCTTGGATGCGCGACCAACCGCAGAAAAACTGTATCTCGGTCGTGGTCAGGAAGACCCGCGCAAACTCCTGAAAGTCCTCCTTATACATAACTGTCTTTCGTCGCCCGTGCCAGTTTAAATTCTTTTCTCGGGCGACTTCGGCAACCACCTACCGTCGATCGGTAAGAATGTCCCTCTCGAGTTCTGTCACCTCACCAAACAGAAAGAATCTCCTTACCGTTTTCAGCGCTTCGACAGTGTCCATCTCCAGGCGACGACCGACCTCCACTTTCACAGCCATACACCAGTACTTGACTATGGTGCTGAGCGTCGACTTGTACCGGACGCCCTGGTAGCGGTGTCCTTCTGGGCCCCGTCGCCGGTCACATAACCAGTATAAAAATCCCCTGAGAACCGTGCACGCTTGGTTCGATTGTTTGGGCTCCGACAGATGGCGAAGCCGCTCCGTGGGGTCCTGCCCATTTCCGGTGCTGTACCTGTCGAAAGCAAGAACTTGAGTCCGTACCCACTTCAGCGACAGGGTGAGCTTGGTGCCCTGTTCCGTACCACTCCCAATTTCGCTTGACATAGTCATAACACTTCATGGTGTGTTCTGAGTACAGGCGCTGCGGCTTCCCTTGGCCTTCCCGTCTCTCCGCCTGGGCCAGGTAAAAGGCCGGAGAGCATTCGTCCTCCTCGTCAGATAACAGGAGGGAGTCGTCGTCGGACGTTTCTCCAAAAGGGTCGTCCCGGCATTCGCTGCCGGCAAGTATGTTTGCGCGGACAGACTCCGGGAGAGCCATTATCCAGGATAAGGACTAGAGGTGTAAGTATGTAGCGAAACAAACAAACAACAGTACGGACGACTGCAAAAGAAACCCTCTGTACAAGGTCAACACTCCAGAGAGAGAGGGAGGTGCAAGAGGGTGACGGCGTTCGACACTTGGGAGCCTTTTATACTGAATACGGGCCCATGTAGCCAGCTACCGTGCCTCATCCTAATCAAGGATATCGTTGAAGCATTCATCATGGGCTCCCGGTTACTACCCCTGCTGGTTGACCCGCGACAACGATGCAGTGTCGGCAAAGCCAGAGTCCGAGGGCTCAAAAAAGAGTACCAAGCAGATGCTCAGCGTGCCCACAAAAAAAAAGGGTCCCGAGAATCGATTGGCGGAGAGGCCCGAAGCCCTAAGGCCAACCGTACGTGTGCCTGAACATGCGAACTTCCGGGCAATGCGCGCCGAAACGGGCGCGTTACTGCGACCGAGCCCGTGCTGGACGTTGTGAGGGTAAAAAGGGCACGTGAGAGCGCCAAAGGTGCGTGGCAGAAGGACGGAGGGCCGTGGCGGAAAGCCGGGATAGCGCGATGCCAAAAACGGCGTCGAACGATGCCGTTTCTGGCAACCCGCTATCCGGGACTGAGTTTTATGTGGTAAATCTGGCACGAAGAGCGGCGATATGTTTGGAACGTGTGGTTTTTGAAGGGGTTTGATTTCTGATGACCCGCCTTAGTCACCACGTGGGATGCGAGCCTCCTTGACGGATTCAGCAATTTGGAATGGAGTTGCCAGGATCGCGTTCGATAGATGACGGTCCATCTGGATGCCATTGATCAAGCAACTCTTCGATTGCTCAAGTTGTCGGGATGAGTTGTTGAATGATCAAACCACTAGGTACTACCCGAAGCGGCGGTATCTCGGAATCCTCAAGTAAATCCTAACCTAGCCTGTTAGGCTGCCGAGTAAGAGTCCTACTATGTAGTACGACTAGTAATGTTGACGATCAATCCTTTCGACCTCGCCCGGTGGGAGTTCGAACCACTCAGTACTACAGTAGCAAATAGCACAAGTAGGCTCTCAGAGTATTGAGTACAGATCTGCAGTCGTTCCGAGATAAAACGCTTATTGTTACCTAAAGCTTCGATCACTTAACAACAGCATGGTACAACTTTTGCGATACAATGGAGAATTGAGCGATTCTATGCCTTAACGCTCTCAGTACCTGTCAGTATTCTCCTTGGACAGAATCCTCTTCCGCGCGTCTGCAAAAATACTCTTCCACTCCTCCTCAGTCTTCGACGGAGGCGGCACCTTGAGGCCCTTCTGTACGGCCGGTCGCTTCAAGATGTTGTCGAACCATTTGTTCAGGGATGGCCAGTTACCCAGTTCGAAGTCCAAATGAATCCGCGACGACCGCACCCATCCAAAGCAAATGATGTCAGCAATGGTGTACTTCTCGCCAGCGAGGAACGGGCTCTGCATCAGCCGAGCCTCGAGCACGTCGTACAGCCGCTTGGTTTCCTCGACATAGCGTTTGATTGCGTAGTCCGATCGCACGGGCGCATAGACACTGAAGTGATTTGCCTGGCCTGTATGTTCATGTTAGCGACATGTAAATTCCCACCGAAGCTATACTGAGCTGGTCTACACCACGTACCCTGCATTGGCCCGAGGCCTCCCATCTGCCACATGATCCAGCTGAGCTGCTCATAATACTCCGGTGTGCCTGGAGGATAGCTGATCTTCCGGCTCGTGTCGTATTTGTCGGTCAGATAGAGAAGGATCGCTCCACTCTCAAACACGCGCTGCTCGCCGTCGGTGATGGCAGGGATTCGGCCATTGGGGTTGATCTTGAGGAACCATCTGCGGGCGGAAAATTCACGGTCAGTGACCCATCGTTCCTCGAACTATGACGAAGCACTCACTCTTCCTTCTGTCGGTTGGTTGAGATGTCGATTGCTTCGACCTTGTACGGAAGCTCGAGCTCCTCAAGGGTAATGGAAACCTTGACGCCGTTTGGCGTCGGCCAGGTGTACAGCGTGATATCGGAAACCGGCATTGTGGATTTCGATGCAGGTCGAGATGATGTGGACGTTGAGACGTCAGACCGGGGCCTCGCTATCCTAGCAGAATGGATATTGCCGGACGATGATGTCGTATTTATAGTAGTAGTTGTAGCAGTACCTTTCTTCTGACTTCTGTTGAGTCTCGGAGATTGATAAGCAATGCGGGGCACAGGGCCTACTCCTCGTAACAGTAGTATGTACCGCATCGTCGTGGGGTGTTCGCATCAATTGCCTCATCGTGTCAAAGCGTGACATCACTGTATTGCTTTTACTGCCTGGGGTCTCGGTAATTTTAGTCAGGAACCGTAAAGATCGCCGAGCCGACCTCTTTGTCATCCGCGGAACGACGATATGACCCGAGCCGCGTCAGGGACTCCGCTAGTCCTCTTACATACTACACCTTCGCCCTTCCAATACATAGTAGCAATCTCTCTTCAGGAGCACGGCCAATGCAAATGGCTTAAAAGTGAGAAATACTCCCGAATGCCGTATAACGTGCCAACAGAGCGGCCCAACATTCCTCCACCAGGTTCCACCTACTAATTCAGTAGTAGGTCCCAATGCAATGACACCGCAGGCACCGTCTGATAACCTTCCACATGAACCTCCCCAGATCATCGCCAACAGTTAACTCGCCGTCTCCAATCGTCAGCTTCATCCCCGTGGTGTAGCGGAAACTGCGCCGCCAACATCTCGATCAGACCCGAGATCGTCAATGCACGAAAACGGCACTGGCTTCACTGAATCATTGAAGGGCGTGGAGACGAAAGCCGTCCGCACGCCGGCAGGTATGACATTCTGTCGACCACGACCACAAGTAGCTACCCTGCTGATCTGTTCTTTGCTGCTGGCTCTTACCAATCCCATCCTTTTCAACGCAGACGGCGAGACCCTTATCGCCGACTCCGGTCACAGAGACAATTGACATCCCATTCGGATTGTGTGTTCACCGCGGGTCGGTGACGAGGTTCCGCCCCCAACCGGAATTATGAATAAAGCTGTTAAGCTTGTCTCATGTTGTCGAACTTTCGAATTTGAGAATCCTACCAACAGGCAGTCAAGACATTTCACAGAATTTCTTACCAGATGAAAAAAAAGCTCGGTCCTGTAAGACTGATTTCCAGATTAGGAAATAATACTGGACGGTAAACACGAGGCGGGGTCGCAGAGAGCTCCATCTGTACTATCTGGACGATTTCGTTCCGTCTGGACATCAAAAACATTCAGACAACATTCTTTCCGAGAACATCTAGTTGGCATGCTTGACTCCGTTTTCAGTCAAGGCCCTCTTCAACTCGCCCCATGCCTTGAGGACATTATTCATTTCACCTTTCTCCTCCCATTCCCTAATGCTCGTCTCCCTCAACTCCCCCTTAAAGGCAGCTGCAGAACCATCACCCTCGAAACCACCGCTAAACGCCAACTGGGGTCTTGTCGGAGCAACACGCATCCTGAGGACAGTCTCCATGCTGAGTGCGAGAGCCGCCGATGCATTCTTGCCACCCTGCATGCCGTAACTGATGATTGCGACAGGCTTTCCGGTCCACTCTTTGTACAGGTAGTCGATGGCATTCTTAGTGGCGGCCGACACGTTGGCGTTGTACTCGGGAATGACGAAAACAAAGGCGTCGAGTGCCGCAATGGTTGCACCCCATCGCTTCGAATGCTCGTGCTCGTACTTTCCCATCATGGGGATCCCCGACTCATCGAACAGGGGAAGCTTGAAGTCGGCAAGGTCGACCCGTTCAATGCTGAATCGATCGTTGTCTCCCGCCGATGTAATGACTTTGTGCACCCAGTTTGCCACATTGGGCCCGACGCGAGGAGTGCGTGTGCTTCCGATGATGAGGCCGACCTTGAAGGCCATCGTGGTGTCGCTCTTTCTTTGTTGCTTTCAAGAAGAGCCGGTAGGAATCGCACAATTCTGAAACTGCTGAAAGTGACTTGATTCGCACTGAGAGACGTGGTTTGATGCTTCCATCTCGCAGTGAGGCTTGATGCTTTATATACAGGGGAATTACGAATCCGTCTACTGAAACTATCCCAATTGTCGATTTCTAAGCAGTACAGAACTATCTCTGCTGCATTTTGGTTTGCGGCCTTGGAATCAGGATCCCTCGTCGGAAATACTGGGACTTAACTTTGTCCGTCGGTCGGTGATGCCGGGAATTGGGGGCTTATCGGACATCAGATAAGCTCTGGCCAATCAGACGCCGCCATTGTTTGACTGATCCCCCGAGGCCCCGACTCACCAAGTTCCTGAGATTTCTAATGATTTCAAATGCTTGCGAACGGGCCACCAGGTTACATGAAAATGGAGAAGGGAGCACAGAGTACATACTCGGACTACCCGTGCCTGGGGTCTCAGACCACCTAAGAGTGTTAGTAGCACGTAGAAGTTTCGACTCATGACGCGATCACCGTCGAATTGCCCCCATGAGATGCGGAGCGTTGGTGTACGATGCAAAGCAATAGTACCTGGTACTAGCTTCTGGCGTGGAGGGGTCTTGTGATGGTGTGATCGTGCGTCTGCACGTCGCTTTGGAATTGACTGCAGAGCGTCTCACGAGGCTCAAGCTTCCAGACTAGGACCTCCTTCAGCTCTCCAGAGCAGTCATGTTGTTTCGTTGACAACAAGGCATGTACTGTACAGCACTTCGGTTTCGCAAGGCTCATTTCCTCACGCAATTTTTGAGGACCTCCCCCATCGACTGAGCGAAAGATCCATCTCGAGCTTCTTGATATTGCACACTCGAGTGCTGGGAAGCACTTGGCCTAACCCAGGACGACGCGGGCTCCTCGAGTCTGTTCTATCAGTTGAGACTTGAATCGATCGGAATGTGAAGCGAGGCATAGGCGATCGAGCAATGCGTGGGAGAATCTAGTGAGATATCTCTTCTTGTTGACAATCAGTCAAGGCTGCTGTCCACCTGACAATGGCTCACAAGGCCGAGAAGAATGTGCTGGAGAGCATCTTGGAGTTCAATGAGGGCCAGCCTCCTGCCAAGCTTCACAATCCGCAGCAAGATAGTACTGTAGGTAGGTACTAGGTTCTAAGCACCTGATAAAGTGATGTCTGTCGATTAACATCCACGGCATCCATGGACGTCTCCAGGATATTAAACCTTTATTGTTCACATTCTACTTCCTTATGAAAGTAGTACCCACCAGTACTATGATCTTGAAGCCTTTCTTGTCCCTTCACTTGTTCCAGCGGGTCAGGCCAAATCACAGAACCAGGCTGAAACGACTTGCCAGCTCAGGTATTTAGGGTATGTCCACTCAAGACACAGTGGATCTCAACAGAGAGTTCTTGACGTGGCCATGATGGTCTGCTGTGTGCAAGTGGATGATGTTTGGACCTTGGACACGGATACCGGAAAGAGAAGCGCACAGGGCCACAGGCACAGCTCACCAGAAATGTGGTCGGTCACGTGGTCCCACCTGACCAGTCCAGTCTCCGAGTCTGGCGGCGCCGCCGTCACGGCACAAGCTTAGGGTAAGCCTAAAGGACTAGTAGCCTAAAATACTCTCCACAACTTCGGTCTTCCCCTCTCGTTAGTTGCAAATGAACACTCGTGGTCTGCAGCGCTGATTTTACCTGGCAATAGTTGACCTAATACTGATCACCAGTCACTGATATACTCTCTTCGGGCCTCGTGCCACAGACTCGAAGCTTTTGTTTTGGTTGGCTTGTCCAGCCACCCCGCGTTGATGGGTGCATGACCAATCCTTTTGACTCCCACCAGGTGCATTTCAGGTCCGTTGGTATGTGCCTGGTGATGTGACTGAACCGTTCCAATTGTGCCCGCAAGATTGGTTAAAGTCGTCCAACGAATCTTCGTCCGCACCAGCTCTCGTCCCCTCAATCTGCAACTCTCCACTGGAGAGTAAACTTCCTTCATTCAGACTCCCTTCTGTGCTGGAGAAGCGCCGGGTTCCGACCTCCATTGAGCAGTGGCAGCGGTACTCCAATCCTTTCTCCTCCGAACCCTGATCTTCTGGCGGACTCTCTCTCGTCATCACTATGCCGTGCTTCAAGGGATTGGCGGTCAGTATACATACGCCGGACGGTCCTCTGCCCGAATACTCCGTTCAACGCCAATCAAGAGCTTCTCGCATTGCATGTTTTATTCCAGTTCCACCACCAAAACTGTCGCCAGAGACGGGCAAGCCGGAACAGTCCACCTTCGCCATATCGATCACCCTTCTCGAACCCCACCAGATTGTGCCATACTCAACCCCCAAGCCAACGCCAGAGAATCCTTATCCAAAACCCCGGTATGTGGGACCGATGCCGGATTCGCTTGCACCGGGTGAAAAATACCCGAACGCAGTCGTTCCGTATCAGCCAAAGTCTGGTCTCCCGAATGAAACCGTCGCCGCCTATATCTATTTCGACGGACGACAGAAGGAAGAGGTCGCTACGTTGCTACGGAAAGGCGAGGAGACATGGGTCAACTCCCGTTGGGTCAGCGTACCTGAATCCGAAGGGGGCGGTCTGGCGGAGCGTGAATTTCTCTTCCGGGAAGTAGGCTTGGAGAGATGGCTTAATGGGCTTGATCTGGAAGGGAAGGATGTCGCGGCGACGATTGAGCGAAGGAGAAAGAAAATCGAAAAACGGCGCATGAAGAAGGATGCTCAACGGTCCAACGAAATGGACCAGGATAACGCCGACCGCTCAGAACGGAAAGAGGGCGTCATGCGGTATGGAGCTGATGCTGACTCGCCCCTGGGAGCTGTGTCCGACGAAGACGTTATGTCGGACGACTCAGATTCGGACGATGATCCGATTCCGGAGTCCGCAGGCCAGATCAAGGTTGCTCTGTTCCGTGTACAGGCTTCGGGAGAAGTCAAGCGAGGGGAGTATTCACCACAGTTTGATGCTCACGATGATGAGGATGAAACGGAGGAAGGAGGAGTGGGTGTCGACCACACAACAAGCTTCGCACAGCCCAAATCACTCGATCCTAAGTCCATCAGCACTCAGACCGTGACGCCGATTGATAGCCCAGACTCACCCTACGCGGTGTTCACTTTCATGTATCGAGGGGAGCGTAAGTTGTGTTGACTTTTTACCCGGAGCAAGTTGACTGATTTCGCTCAGGGCAACTGCAAAAGATGGGCATTCTCAAACCCAAGTCACAAAAAGATACCAAGCGTCGGTCATTACAGCCGGATTTCTCCAATTTGGGTCCGTTGAAGCCAGGTGGTACCGTTGGCTTCCTGAACTACCGGGAGAGCAACGCCAGCGGCCGGGGCAAGTCGAAGAGAGGGTCAGCGGATGACATGGATAGTGATGAGGAGGAAGATCAGGATCGGTTGGTTGACAAGGCGGATGAAGAAGCTACCAACGATGTTACTACGGAGCTCACGCCAGACGATCTACGACGGCAAAAGGTGCTGGAGGAGGGCGTTCGAAAGATCCGGGTATGATTTCCAATCCTTTTCTGTCTTCATGGTCTGCGCTAATTTGCCCACACAGTTGAAACGGCAACATTCGTCAGAAGATGTGACGGAAAACACGTCCAAATCGGACACGCCTGCATCCGCATCGACGCCACCTGCTACTTCCTCCACTCCTCCCTCTCATGGACCGGCATCGACATCGAAGACAGCAGAAGGCGCTTCCAGTGCCCAGGAGCCGGCACCGAGTAGTGAGTTCATTGGAAGTCCCATGAAGAAGGCGAGAGCCAGCGTCTCTGCTGCTGACGAAGACGATCTTCGACGGCGGCTGGCCTCCGGGTCTGTTGCGGCTTCCAGTGCTCTTGGGGAGAAGCTCCAGCCGCCGACTACATCCGCAAATACTGACGCAACTCCTGCAGCCAGCACCGGTGCTGGAGCTAAGGGTAGTCATTTTGGAAACAGCGTGAGTACGCAGCTCACACAACCGCCATCCGCTGAGATGGAGGAAGGAGAGCTTTGATCCCCCTCAGGCGGATCATATCGCATACTACCATGAACAATCCATACTTGATTATTTCTTTCTCTAACGTGCTCTGTATCACTGGAGTGATGAGCGGCAATGATTCTTATGTTCCTCATGGGTGCTGTGTGTTTTTGCCGTCCCGTTTCTCATACCGGGTTGTAATTAGGCTGCAATGGTGCAGCGCAGTATCGCTAATAGATGCTTCTGTCGCCGGAGTCGACTGTCATTGCTTTCGCAGTGTCAAATTGAAACACGCATTGGCCATTGTAGCGAGGACCACAGTTGCTCGGTCCTGTAAGACTGATTTCCAGATTAGGAAATAATACTGGACGGTAAACACGAGGCGGGGTCGCAGAGAGCTCCATCTGTACTATCTGGACGATTTCGTTCCGTCTGGACATCTGGACAGTGCTCCTAACGCTTATAACGATAGGGAGAATAAGAGCACCAAGACGCCGCAAGCCTAGCTGAACTCTGGGTACTTGGTCCACCTTGATACTCCAGCTGCACCCCCTCGTCCCCTTCCCCAGATCCTTCAAGGTTGCGAGGCTAGGAAATAGTAGCCTACTGTCATCAACACGGCTTCGAGTTGGGTTGGATTTGCGGCATAACTTAGTACTACATATCAGAAAATCGACTGTTGTTAGCCCTCCCTATTCAGGATTCTTGTCACAATGCCGCTGGATTCGTTGCGGAAGAAAGTCGGACAAGTAGGTTATTGTGTTATTGTAATCCACAATGGATTGATCACGATTGCTGACCAGCGCCGAACTCCTCATAGCTCTTCACAGTTGGTTTCGACGGCCTGACTCCTAGTCCGGAGATCAAGACCCTGATCCGCGACTATGGACTGGGCGCTGTGATATTGTTTCGCAGAAATATTCAAGATGCATCGCAGCTTCAGGTACGGAGATGCTGTGACTCGCTACATGCAAGGTCATATTAACCGTTGCTTCAGACATTAGTCCTTGCCCTGCAACAGGAAGCAAAGGACGCTGGCCATGCCCATCCCCTTTTCATCGGGATCGACCAAGAAAATGGCCTCGTCACCCGCATCATGCCCCCGATCGTGCCGCGGCAGCCTGGTTCAATGACGCTGGGCGCAACGGGATCGGGCGAAGATGCGTACCGAGTTGGCAAGGCGACGGGGGAGATGCTGGATTTCTTCGGTATCAATATGAACTACGCGCCCGACTGCGATGTTAACTCAGAGCCTTCAAACCCCGTCATTGGCGTGAGAAGTCCCGGTGACAATCCCGAGTTCGTGGCTCGTATCACGAGCGAAATCGCTGGAGGGCTTCGGGAGAAGCGCGTTGTGCCTTGTGTGAAACATTTTCCTGGTCATGGAGACACCAATGTTGACTCACATTATGGCTTACCTGTCATCGAGAAGACGCGCGACGAGTTGGAGCGGTGTGAATTGATCCCGTTTCGTCGAGCAGTTGCTGAGGGCATTGAATCAGTAATGACGGCGCATATAGCTCTGCCAAAGATTTCCACGGCTGGTTTGCCTGCAACCCTGTCCGCCGATGCATTGAATATGCTGCGTGTCGATATGAAGTACGATGGGGTGATTATAACCGATTGCCTTGAAATGGACGGTGTCCGCAGCACATACGGGACTGTTGAGGGCGCACTGATGTCTCTGAAAGCCGGAAGTGACAGCATTCTGATCTGTCACACGTACCAGACCCAGGTTGATGCCATCGAACGCGTCTGTCGCGCCGTGCAGGCTGGAGATATCGCCCAGGAGAGGATTGATGAAGCGCTGCGCCGCGTGACGTCCCTGAAGGAGAGGTTCCTGACCTGGGAACGAGCCTTGACCAAGAAGCCGTTAGATGAACTGGATGAAATGAACGACAGACATGCGGAGATTGCGCGAGATGTCTTTGCTCGCTCCGTCACGGTTGTGCGGGACGAATCGGGCTTGCTTCCCGTTTCTTCCGCGTCGAAGATCGCATTCCTGTCACCCGTGGGAAACGTTCCGACTGGTGGTGGTGCAGTCGACGATAGCGGGTCAATATCAAGCACTTTTGCTGATATTATTCTCCATCGGTATGGCACAAACGTCAGCGGAATCCAGTTTTCAGATGCGACTCTCTCGGAGGATCAATGGAAAACAGTTGACGATTGCGGCGTGGTGATTCTTGCAACCAAAAATGCGCGTGAGGGATCCGAGCAATATAAGCTGGGCTTGCAACTCGCAGCTAGATGCGGTTCCAAGTTGATTGCCATTGCTACATGCAACCCTTATGATTTCCTCGATAACAAGGACGTGCGAACCTATCTCGCAATCTATGAGCCCAGTACAGAAGCATTCTCCGCCGCTTTGGACATAATCTTTGGACAGAAAACAGCCTCGGGGCAGTTGCCAGTTGGCGCCAATTCTCCGTTTGGCAGATCAGGATCCTCCAACATTACTATCAAGCCGTACGATGCCGCTCGCGACTTTGAAGGCGTGCAAAATGTGTGGAAGGCCGCGCTGCCCACTTATCCCATCCTTGCCGACCGACTGGACATCTACCTGTCCCACCCAAGAAGCCATCATCTTGTAGCGCGTCAGGACGACACCGTCGTCGGGTTCTGCGTCGCATACGATGACATCAACCAGGGCAAAGTCCTCTGCCATATATCCACCATTGCCGTGCATCCTTCATTTCAAAACCGCGGAATAGGCACACGACTGATAACCGAGGCCCGGTCATCTTTCCGTCAGAACCAGCATGTCGAGAAAACGGACTTGGTGAGCTATTTCCCTCGTATCTGGCCCGGGATACCCACAGACTTGCCCTTGGCTACTCAGGAGTGGTTCATCCACCGAGGATTCCGGGTGAGTCCGCTTGATCAGACCTCGGCGGATTTGTACCAGGACATCCGGGACTTTCAGCCGTCACGGAAATATCTGGACCGTGCGGAAGCAGCTGGGTTCACTTTTCGGCCCATTGAGCCTCAGGACTATGAGAAATGCTTGATTGGGCAGAGGAAGAATTTTTCCAGCTACACGGTGAGTGTCATAGCGTTCCAGCGACAATCTCAAGCACGGCGGCTGATGTTTGCCATCATTCAGGGTTGGGTCGAGGCTTACCATCACCTCAACCCCAAGGACCATCCCTCCAGCATCATGGCGGCATTCGACAAAGACGGCGATCAAGTCGGTTGGACGCTCATGCTAGCGCCAGACTCGACGTTTCTCAGGGACAACTGGGCACTACCCCCTCTGGCAGGCCCACGAACGGGGTTGATTGGGTGTGTCGGAGTGGACGAGGCATATCGGACGCGGGGCGTTGGACTGGCGATGTTGTGCCATGCAATTGAGAATCTACGGATGCGAGGCACGGAGGGTATCTTCATTGACTGGACGACCAAGGTGGACTGGTACGGGAAGCTGGGCTTCAGGGTATGGAGGAAGTATCGGAGTGGAGAGATATAACCCTGAGCCATCATCTACTAAGAAAGGTGACTACTGATCAAAGTTGAACATTTCGGAAGGTCACCGATTTCCTAATATCAAAATCCCAGATTCTCCATTTCTATATATTTAGAGAAGAGAGAGAAACTCAGTCATTACATTACATTCGTCTTCTTTTCATGACGTCGATCATAAGTGATGGAAAGCTCCAGTCTCCGTCTATAGCTTGATCCTTTCCCACTTCGTCCGAACGTACTCACCATATCGGTAGATCAAGAGCAACGCCGGAGAAAATCCCAGGATGACGAATGCCAACAGGGAACATCCCCAACCGATTCCCAGCGTCTCAAACATACTGATTCCAGCTAGGGGCAGCATGGCGCCACCGATGGATCGCAGCACGGCGTTGGCCGCGAGGGCAGAGGCCGCATAGACGGTGAACGCATCGACGAGATAGCCCATCATCGGCATCATGAAAAGCAAGCACCCGGCGCCGGCGAGGACGGAGCCGAGGATGGGGACGATCCAATGCACACTGGAGCGTGCGCTCCAGCCAAACCAGAAAAGGCCGGCGGCAAGGAGGGGGCCCGAGGCGATGAGCAGCGGCAGGCGATGCTCCGGCCGGGCCTGTCCCTTGGCGGCCATTCTCGCCACGAACCGGTCGCTCGTCAACGAGAAGGTCAACATTCCCGTCACGGAGCCCACGCCGAGACCGATATAGGCCAGGCCGGACGTGCCCGGTCCGAAGTTGTAGACGCTGCCGAAGACCATCGGGAAAGTGGTCAGGAGCAGGTACAACACGCCGTAAATGATGGCGCAGGAGGTTGCGAAGAAGATGGTGATGGGCGAGAAGAGCAGCATCTTGGTCGGCCGCACAATGGCTCGCGTGAAGATTTCTTGCCGGGAGATGTTCTTGTCCAGTTTGGAGCGCAATGCCATGTTGCCGGTTTGCTTTCGAAGGCGGTTCGTTTTGCGTTGAAGAATCATTGGTGCGAAGGTCTCACGGGAGAAAAGGATTTGGAACGCCGTGGCTACGCCAGCCTGGTTTATTTTTTTTATCGGGGTCAGCAATAGGGGATAAGAACCCTTAATATTCAAGACACATACCGCGATGGTAAGAACCCAGAAGATCCATCTCCAGCCCACATCTTGAGCCAAGTAACCACCCGCGACAGGCCCGATCACCGGCCCAATGACTGGGCCGATGGTGATGGATGCCAGTGCCCTTCCGCGTTGATTCACTGGGAAAATATCGGCAATCGTGCCCCCTCCAACCGCCAGAGGGGTAGAGCCCATGATTCCACACAACAAACGAAAAACGATGAGCACGGGCATACTGGTGGACAGGCCACAGGCGGCCGTGAACACGACGAAGAGAATATTGCAGACCGTGTAGCAGATCCACCGTCCGTAGACTTCAGAAAGCGGAGCGAGAACCAACGGTCCGAAGCCGAGGCCCAACACGTAGATCGACACGACGAGGGAATGAATGATCGATCTGCCTTCATCGAACTCCTCCGCCACGAGAGAAACGCCGGGGGCGAACATGGACGAAGCGAGCGGCACGAGAAAGGTGATCATAGCGACGGCGAGGATATGAACAACCTTCTTGCCCATCGACCAATTCAACGGGTTTGCTGGGTCATCGTCTCCGTCCCAATCTACAATATTGGGGTCCTTCTCCTCATTCGATTGGTCTCCTTCTGATGTAGCCTTCTCTGGATCATTGTTGTCATTCTTCCTCGTGCTTTCGAGTGACGACTTGCTGTTGACCGGTGTTTTCTCGTCATCCACGATATGCCGTGTTTCGACCCTGAATCGATATGTTAATGTACCGGCCATAAGAACCTGTGGGTGTCCATCTCATCTTACTCGGTAGTGCTTGGCCAAACCGTTGGCTCGGCTCCGTTTGATCGAGGTTCAGGCATCTTCAACGTTTACCATATACTACTATTCTCCGAAGGTAGGGTTCGCAATCAGGCTGCTCGACGTGCTCAACGATGAACAAAGATACTGAGATCTCCCACTGAGACAACGGCAACAATACAGGTCTCAACGATCCTGCAGAGACAGAAGTTTATATAGCTCAGGCTGATCCCAACCGAGAGTGATCATTGCTGAGCATCCAGGCATGAGCACCATCATTCCGATGGCGGGAGTCCAGCTCTTTCATATCCCTGTACTCCATCGCTACGGTTTATCAATCAAATTGATCAGTAAGCAGCTCCTCTCGCCAGGGCCCAAACTACTCGTACCAAGTACTCCATACGGATGGTAAACTTCGGAGGAACTCGAGTCGTTACGGGGGAAAGTTGAAGGGACGATAAAAGCCGATATCTCCGGTGCTAGCCACTATGGCGGAGTGACTTCGGAGATCAGTGGGGATGCAGATGACAGTTGACTGGTTTCTTGGGCAGTTGGGATGCATTCTCGTAAGCTTCCAGCCTCCGGAGAGTTTTTTGAGGGCATTTCGTCATGAAAAGGGCTGAATGTGTTGTTGCTGTAAGTTCTTAGTTGACTGTTCTCTGAGGCTCAAGTTGCAGTTCTCCAGCTTCAGCACACGAGAATAAACGCTCCGAATGCTGCTGGGTTTACCTTCGTATCTGCAAGGTTTGTCCCGAGCCTGTCAAGGGAAAAAGCATTCACCGGATTACTCATGCACCGTCGGCCTCTCTGGACTCCCTAACCTGGCTGACTCTGAACTCCCGACTCGTATTATGGAGTCGGCATGGAGCAATTTCCCTCTCCGACGAGAAGATTAATAATCCATTCCCATAACATCCAAAACTCTTGGCAAAGCTTGAAATGCGAGTCGGCGAATCTTGTCGGCTTGGGACAACAAGACCGAGGCTCCACTCGGAAGTCGGCACCAGCCAATACATACCTGCCAATAGGGATCCAGATCGTTCCGAGAACGTCCAGCGTATGAAATCAACCACTGTAAGTACAGTACCTAAATAGTTAGTACTACTTCAGTACTTCCGTACGGACAGGAGTTAACGTTCAAAACCGTTGATATCAGTCTGCATTGCACAGAGAGCTTGGTAGAGCTTGTCACTACCTTACGGATGCCTATCATTTGGTCAGTCCGCATATGCACATCTACTCAAGCTGACGAATCGATGCCGAATTGCCGATGGACTGAATAGATGACGAGTACCCCAGAGGTCAGGTGCAATTACTTTTCACCAAAGGAATACTGTAGTGACATCGTGCAGTCTGATGCGCGTTCTCATGCACAACATGGTAGTTCCTGAATGGCTAATTCGATAACATTCGAGATGATGATGTCTGATGTCGACGTCATCGGTCCGTCGATCAACCATTCAGCCGGCATGCCATAGCCGCAGCAGTAAGCACTAAAAATACTACTGCTGTTGATTATCTGATGAATCGCAGTCACTCTTTGGGTACCTTTCTCACTTTGTTGTTCGTCATTCCTTTGTCTCTTGTGTTTCGTTTGTCTAAACGATGTACATAAATCAAGGTCACTCCCACCTATTGATGGGTCAGCAGACTCAGAGAAATTGACATCAGTCTTACTGTCGTCATCTATTTCCTCTGATACTTGTGACATGCAGCATAACCTGCCATGATTCAACTACTACTACCTAAGTACTGCAATTACCTGTGAGTCTGAGGGTAATTTCAGATCATAAAGTACAAAATCAGATCAATTCTCTCAAGAGTACGGAGATCTCTGCATGGGTCCCATGCCCTTATCTTCTCGAGATGGTGTCCGAGTTGTGCCTGCAGCATGCCGGAGTTAAGCATCTAAGTCCTATCAGATCATCTGGATTAGGTAGAGGTAAGAATCTCTCGCCGTGCTATTCATACTACGCAAAGTTCCGGACGGAGTTTGTGACGGAAAAAACGAGCGGCCGACCTGTTCTCGGGGTCCAACCCCTCCTCCAAAAGTGCTGGCCGACCGAACGGAACCCCATTGCAGAAGAACGGGACATTCGGGGAATCCTGAACGAGGTCTAAGATTCTGCACACAAACTACAGGGCCAAATGGAAAGGCCAGTTCAGCGAAGCTGCAGCAGAAGATTCAACTTCCATTGCAGCATTCACTCGCCTGGGGGACTGACTTCTTTGACAACAAAACGGCACCGCACTCACTCTACGGTTCCATACTTTGGGAATTTGTCGAAGGACTGATACTGAAAAGATGGCGAGCGGCGGGTTCAAAGACCGTAGAGATGGTTTTGTTAGCTGTTGGCTTGCCAACCCGACTCATTGGACCGAGAGAGCGACATAAACGTGAGGACAGCATTGTTCAAAGTGTCGATAGTCAGCTTGAATTGCAGGAAAGAAATGACATAGGGAATCATATCGCATGGCTTTGATCGGCCCGTCCCGTCCGCATTCGGCCCCAGCCTTTCCATTCCGCTCTGTGGCCTCCATCCAGGGTGAGATCGATCAAAAATCGAAAAGTTCTAAGCTAAATAGAAAAAGAATACTATTCAACCAAGCTCGGAAGAGCTAATGCTGTGTCATTTTGGTGTCAATATTTGAAACTAGTAGTTTACAATGTTATATGTCATCATATCACATTCCGTTTCGTCCTGATGTTGGTACTCCAACAATGCACGAGCAGACTGCTTTGGAAGACAGCAAGCCGCCGATCTTGCAATCATCTCTCACTGAAACTCTGTTCTTCGGCACACGCCTTTGTTAAACCGAAGTCGTCATCGGAAACTCCAACACTGACAAGTCCTTGGAGTCCATGTAACGGATCGCAGGTGTGCGTGCTCTATTGGCTCCATTCCTGTGAAGAATTCCATCTCCGTTTATCGGACAAAAAGGCATTGATTCAATTAGGCTCAGCCCTATCGGCAACTTCCCGAACAACAAGGTTAAGGCGATCCTTTCGGATCATCGCCAAGCGGAAATCGGACCGGATTCTTATCCGAAACCTTTTCCTCCATCCGCCAGTCATGATGAGCTTAATGGACCTCAAAAGTCCATTTTGAGCTCTTGTTGGGTTCCGATTACATTGTCGACGAATTTGACTGGCTGGAAGGCAATGGATGTAGTCGACCTGATCCTAAAAAGACTAAGTACTGTACTGCTAAGTTAGTATCCTTCTTGCGGACATGTTGATATCAAGATCATGATGTGGCAATTCCTGTTCAAGTTTTGCGAAAAAAAAAAAAATTCCTGACTCATTGATGATACTTGTATATGAACGTGCATCTCCTTTTGTGATTCAATTGTCCCATGTTGGGTGTGTCACGTCCATCTATATTCGTCTCCTGCTTTCTCAAAAATCGAGGGATTTCACATTACATCAACGAGATTAGTCCATACGGATAATGCAACTGTTCTTCCAGACAGCAGACCATGGCAGATGAAACGAGTCCAGTGCATCCTCAGAATACCGATTCGTATATCGACCATGACATCCCCTCATCGTCGCGTCAATCCCCAAAGCCGTTCGACGAAAGGCATGGCCACGAAGAATACCAAGAACCCAATGACGATCGACGACTCGACACCGATCTGGAGAAAGGCCCTGATCTCGAAGCCATCCGGACTCATCGCAGCCAGCTTGACAATGCAGATACCCTGTTTCAAGTCCAGAGTCACATCTCACACCAAGACTTGCACACGTCGACCATCGCTACGTTCCGGGAGGAAAATGAAGACCAATATCTTCGATTCTCGCCAGCAAGAAAGATTGTCATCGTGGCTATCCTGTCCTTCTGCTCGTTTCTCGCGCCTGTATCCTCAACGTCGATCCTGGCGGCTGTGCCTGAAGTTGCGAAGACCTTCAATACAACTGGGAGTGTGATCAATGCCAGTAATGCAGTTTACATGCTCTTCATGGGTTTGGCGGCCACCTTCTGGGGCCCATTGAGCCAAGTCTGGGGGAGAAAGCCTGTAAGTTATGACGCCTCGTTTGCCAGGATGTGCGTGCGGCTGATGATGTCCAGATCTGTATATCCAGTGCTACAATGTTCTTTGCGTTTAGTGTCGCGACAGCATTGTCACCTAACCTGGTGTCATATTTCATTTTCAGAGCCCTTACTGCGTTCCCAGGGACGTCATTCCTTGTCGTTGGCAGTTCCGTCATTGGTGACATCTACACGCCGACGGAGCGTGCAACTGCCTTGGGCTGGTTTTTGTCAGGGACTTTGATTGGACCGGCATTTGGTCCGTTTCTCGGTGTGAGTGCATCCCATCTCGCTGTCAAAGTGGAGGTGTCAAATAACATGTCCGGCAACTAGGGCGTCATCGTGACCTTTCGCTCCTGGCGAGTATATTTCTGGCTCCAAAGTGCTCTTTCCGGCCTTGCCATGCTGCTCGTTATCGCGCTCTTCCCGGAGACTATACCACACAAAACAATCAATGACCTGACTGACTGCACAACTTCCGAGCGTTTGCACGCCATTTGGACACGCATTAATCCATCTCGAGTCCTCATCATACTTTTCGCATATCCCAACCTCTTCTTCGCTGCCGTCGCCGCAGCTGCACTGGTGTGGAACCAATACTCCCTCCTCACGCCCATTCGGTTCGTCTTGAATCCGAGATTCAATCTGACATCTCCAATCCAATCCGGGCTCTTCTACATCGCTCCGGGATGCGGGTATCTCGTTGGCACATTCATCGGAGGGCGATATGCCGACTATGTCGTCAAGAAATGGATCCGCAAGCGAAACGGGGTCCGCGTGCCAGAGGACCGTCTCACATCCTGCCTCCTGTTTTTGGGCGTTCTTATCCCCGGCTGTATTCTGATTTACGGCTGGACTGTTCAGAAAGAGGTTGGCGGCATTCCGGTGCCCGTTATTGTCATGTTTCTGCAGGGCGTGGGCCAGTTGTTCTGCTTTCCCAGTCTCAACACGTACTGTCTCGATGTCATGCAGTCCAAGGGACGCAGCGCCGAGGTTGTGGCGGGCAACTATATGTTTCGATATGCGTTCGCTGCTTTGGGGACTGGAGTTGTGCTCCCCATCGTCGAAGCCATCGGTGTGGGCTGGTTTAGCACAATCACTGCCCTTATACTAGTTGCGGCAGGCGTGTGCATGTGGTTGACAACAGTATTCGGGGCAAAATGGCGGCAAAAGGTCGATCGAAAAGAACAGAAAGTCTCAACAGCATAGGTACTACTTGTTTGACTGCTTGCGGAAACTCTTGCATACCAACAATCAGCGTCTTAGGCACAATCACAAGTTAATGTTAATTAGACTTCCTGATTCGGCAAAGCTGCGGGATGACGTCGATCCAACCTTCACCACTTTAAATGATCTTGTTCACTTTCATTTCATAGAAAATCGTCGTCTTCTTTGCTTCTTTTCCTCATATACTTAGCATTCTGTATTCACCATGACTACTCCGACAGAAGACAACAACAATATTTCCAGCTCAAAGAGCGGGTCGTGGTCGAGCTTTCTCAAGGTACCAACTTAAATCATACCTCGATGGGAATAGGGCAGCCTACATGGTGGGACAGTCACGTTCAGTGAGCTAATAGAACATTTCCCCAGTCCATTGCCTCCTTCAATGGAGATCTTTCGTCCTTGACCGCACCCCCGTTTATCTTATCTTCGACATCCCTCACCGAATACTCCGCGTACTGGGCCGAACACCCGGAGCTTTTCATTGCACCTGCACGAGAGCCGGATCCGGACCGAAGAGCGCTTGCCGTGCTCAAATGGTTTCTGAGTACATTACACCAGCAGTACTGCACGCGCAGCGAGAAGCTGGGCAGCGAGAAGAAGCCACTCAATCCGTTCCTGGGCGAGCTGTTCCTCGGCAAGTGGGAAAACAGCTCCGACGTGGGTGAGACGGAGCTCATCAGTGAGCAAGTCAGGTGGGCGATGACGAAGCCAGGCAGCTGGTCTCTTTTGCTGACCAGTACAGCCATCATCCGCCCGCGACCGCGTACTCGATTATCAATGAAAAACATGGAGTTGAAGTATGTGCCATCTGCCCAAGTTTCGTCGTGGGACAAAACTGACAACATGCCCGACGATTTAGCTGCAAGGATATAATGCCCAGAGGGCTTCTTTCACGAGTACCATTCAGGTCAAGCAGCTGGGGCATGCCCTTCTCTCCGTGACTCCTCCCGGAAAGGACAAGAACCATCCGTCGGATCGTGAAGTCTACCTAATCACTCTCCCGAGTCTACACATCGAGTCATTGATCTACGGCACGCCGTTTGTGGAGCTGGAGAAGACCACAAGAATCGCCAGCTCCAACGGCTACATGGCCCGAATCGACTTCAGCGGCAAAGGCTGGATCAGCGGGAAAAAGAATTCGTTCCACGCGATCCTGTACAAAGCCGACGAGGGTGAGAAGAATCCCCTCTTCACCGCCGAGGGCCAGTGGTCCAGCGTCTTCACCATCCGGGACGCGCGCCGTAAGCAGGTCATCGAGACCTATGACGTGAAAAAGGTCAAAACCACCCCTCTCACGGTGGCCCCGATCGAGGAGCAAGACGCGTACGAGAGTCGGCGGGCATGGCGCGACGTCGCACAGGCAATCGAACGCGGCGACATGGAAGCCACCTCGGTGGCGAAATGCAAGATCGAGAACGCACAGCGGGAACTCCGCAGGAAGGAGAAAGAGGCCGGCGTCGAATGGGAGCGGCGCTTCTTCAAGCGCGTCAACGAGGCTGACGACAAGCTCTTCATGCGTCTGGCGGCCATGCTCGACATGACCCTTGGCGACGGCGCGGGCATCGAGAGCGACCGCACGGGAGGAGTGTGGCGGTTCGACAAGGACCGCGCGAAAGGTGCGAAACCACCGTATCACAAGGTTGGATCTGAAGGGTTGGGGTTGGAGTGATGCTGTTATTCTTCACGAGTGTTGTTTTATTTTCTTTTTTTTTGCCCCTTAGTCATGTGGAATGGTTGATACTAGCAGGTACTATTATCATAAACCCCGGACTTACATAGTACTGTACTGCTAGCTGTTCATCACTAGCACTCAATTTGTATGACGTTCGGATCAACTTCAACGTCAAGGAAGCGTGTTCATGTTCAATTAATCGCCTACAGTTGATTGATAGAACTAGACGCCATCAACAGATATATACTACTAATCCCGTTACTACTGTACATCAATCCTAGATCGCCAGCTAGGTTAACGCCATAAGAGCATATCAATATAGCCTCAGCCCGATTAAGATCGCAGGAAATAATGATCGAATAAAATCCGTGGGTGGATGGAAAAAGAAGGATTCATCTCAATGCTGCGTCCATTCAATTGTCTTCAGATCGACGCCCTCTTGGACAAGCTCCCACAGCGGACTCAGCTCGCGCAGGAAGTGCACGCGCTCCTTGACTGCATTGAGCACGTAGTCGACCTCGGCCTCGGTGGTAAATCGGCCAATCCCGAACCGAATGCTGCTGTGCGCGTTCTCGTCGCTGTTGCCCAGCGCGCGCAGCACGTAACTTGGCTCCAGCGAGGCCGATGTGCAGGCACTCCCCGAGGAGAGCGCGACGTCTTTGAGGGCCATGAGGAGCGACTCGCCTTCGATGTAGGCAAAGGAGACGTTGACGCAGCCGGGGTAACGGCGCTCAGGGTCACCGTTCAGCATCGTGTGCTCCATTGACAGCAGCCCGTCCACCAGTCGCTTGGAGAGCCGTTGAATGTGTGCCGAATCATACTGTCACACCGAGTCAGCACATAATCCTCGAAACGCTTTGATGAAATGGCGTCGAAACAAAAAGATATGCATCTCGATCATTACCCCTGCTACGCCAATCATGGGGCCTGGCTCCACGGGGATACCGTGGCGCTCATGCCAGGCGAACTCAGAAAGCCATGCATTTTAAAAGCATCTAATCATCCGAGAAGTTGGGAAATGCTGGGCGAAGAAGCAGTTTGCTTACCTCTAGATCTTCTTTGGCAATTCGACATGCCTCCCCTAGACCAACGACAAGGTGTGGTGCCAGGGTACCACTTCGGAGGCCACGCTCCTGCCCGCCTCCAGTGATGATGGGGTCAAGGCGCACGCGCGGTCGTCGTCGCACGTAGCACGCCCCGATTCCCTTCGGGCCATAGATCTTGTGTCCAGAAATGGACATCAAGTCGATGTTCATTGCATTAACGTCGATGGGAATCTTGCCCACCGCCTGGGCCGCATCAGTGTGGAAAAACACTTTGTTAGCACGGCAAATCTCTCCAATCTCCTTGATCGGCTGAATCACACCGATCTCGTTGTTGACAGTCATCACGCTGACCAGCACCGTGTCCGGGCGAATGGCCGCCTTCAGGTCCTCCAGTCGGATCAAGCCGTTGCTCTGCACCGGCAAATATGTGATCTCATACCCTTCATCCTGAAGGTGTCGACAGCTGTCCAGTACACACTTGTGTTCGGTCTGTGTGGTGATGATATGCTTCTTCTTTCCCGACCGTCCAAAGAACCTTGCTACCCCCTTGATACTCATATTATTGCTCTCCGTTGCGCCGCTTGTGAAAATAATCTCTTTGGGATCTGCGCCGATGAGATTGGCAACGTGCCTTCGTGCTTCCTCCACGGCCTTTTCTGTTTCCCACCCGTAGGCATGTGTTCGCGAATGAGGATTCCCGTACAGACCCGTGAGAAATGGAAGCATGGCATCTAAAACCCGAGGGTCTGTCGGCGTGGTAGCCTGCATATCGAGATAGATGGGACGATTGCCCTGATCCATGATGGTTGCCTGCTTCAGAATCCCCGCGGACGGGCTCATCGATGCGTCCCCGGATATCGACGACGCTGGGAGCTGGGCATCCTGAGGCTGCAGTCCAGTTTGTCTCGTGAATTCTCTCTGTTCCGCCTTGATGGCGGTATCCATGTTGACTTGGGCATTGCCGGACTTGGTTTGGGTCACATATCGTCGGCTTGGTGCTCGATGCAGGGAGGCCGACACTGATGGCAGAGCTGTCGAAAGCAGACGACGCGAGCAGACCCGCGACGCCTGTCTTACGATGGCCGAAGACGCCGGATGTGACATGGTGTTGTTAAACGTACCACGGCACCATAGGGGTGATGGAAGAAAGAGAGGATGGCGAAAAGTGGCCCTGCAGGAAAATTGATGACGGAAGAACCTCCACTGGGGACGGAGGAAAGTCAGGCCGATTCCGGTCCGTCAGAGCTCGGTTATCTGATCCTCGGAATTAACCGTAACTCACTTACCCAACCTAGCAAGCGAAACCGCTTGCCTCGCCTTTCCGATGGGTCACGTGACATGATATGGCAGGTCACGTGCATAGTCTCGCTCGTATCTTGCCTGAACCTTGAGGCTCAGAAACCCTAAAACGCGTCTATGGTACTCGACCCTAACCACGTCGGCCTGTCGGCTTGCCTCTGATCTGATTGTGAAACACCAAGCATAGACGATTAAATTGTATGATACAAGCTCGGTTGAAGTGCGGGCTTTTCTGGCGTGTTGGAGTTGAGCAATAGGTAGACGGAAGTATGAAAGTCGTTCTGGCTTCCTGCAGTGATGCTTAGGTAGCAGTCATGACCATTGACAGCCTGACGCCTATCCCGGCCTTAACCCCTACTCAACAAGATTATCTCGCTGTGAATTTTCGCGCGTAAATGTAGAGATGGTGCCGTTAAATTTTGTTGGTTCATTTGAAGTAAGCACTACCCTTTCGTATGTTTTTGAGTGTTTTTGGCATGCCTCGCTCGATTCCACATATAATGACATTTCAGCATTGTACTGCAGTACATACTAAGTAATAGACAGCGAGAAGGCTAAAATTACTTGTTCTCGTTCGGGCATGACACACCAGCACTGCGGGGCTGGGTTCAGCTCGATCTTCCCACAAGCCGTGCTCTCAGCTGGGTTTACGATGAGTTGAGTTCACCTTCCATACCAGTGATAAAACCCTCCAAAACGGTAACGTAGATTGTCGAGACCATGTATGATATTGTCGGCTCTCTGCCACTCGAGCTCCTTATTTATGTCGTGGAGCATCTTGATCCGAGAGACATTGTTCGGAGCCAGAGAGTGTGTTTCGATGACTCATCGAGTTCGAAAATCAAGCCCTCTATCTAACAAACCCTAGGTTTCAAAGCGATGGCGCACGATCTTCTCGTGCAATACAATCATCACGCCTGTTTTGCGCAAAACGCTTGCGTTCCTCGGCCTGGACATGGAAGGTGTCAGCACAGATGTCGCGATCGCTGACGCGATAAGATATTTCAGATGGCAACATGGCTTGCAGCATGCTCGACCGGTCAAAACAATCTTCGTCCCCTGGCCAGGCCGCGGGTCAAGACTGCCCAATAAGATCCAATGCCATTCGCGTCGGCTGTGCTATTGCAAGACAGAACGCAACGAAGTTGAGATGCTGAATCTTGAGACTGGAGAGGTCTCGATCTGGACCGGTAGCGAAACAGGGACACTTCTTCGTGCATGTCTCTCCGATCGCTATCTTGTTCTGGTCTCGAGCGAAGGGTAAGCAACGAGCAGCAGATGCCTCTACTATCTTGTCGGCTGACTTCTGACATCTGATACTGGTTATAACTAGGGGGTTGGCTAACTTGATAGCGTGGGATATACACACAAAACGGAAACTGAGCAAACAGTTTCCCCGTAGCGGCTTGTACTATTCGATCGTCGAGGACAAGGTGGTCATCGCTCCCGGGCATGGAAGGCAACCAAGGCCCGTCTACGTTTGGGACTTAAGTTCAAACCATGTCCAGAGCATCGGCAGCTTTTCGAATCTCAGATTGTGCCACATGGACGCGGTTGAGAACGTACTGGTGGCATTCGAAATCAACTGTGAGAAACACCCGCTTGCAGTGCAGCAGACCAAGTGGAGGACCGCAACTGGACAACTGGTTGAGAAGAAGAACTTTCACTTGTTGATGCCGGATCGCCCTGTGGGCCCCTCATTCTGGATCTACAGCGAGTGCTGCCGCACCTTCGGCCACAAGACTGTGACCCAGCTCTTCACCTGGTCAGACAGGTACGCCACGGGAAGACTCGAATACGACCATGCCGTTGACCGGCTCAGCGCCCAATGGATTCACTGCCACGAGGTCATCCAAGAGTACCCTGAGCGCGCGTATCTTACCCCAAACTTGTACTACCGCAGTAGCACGAGAATCGATAAGATTGCCGTTTACAACGCCACAACCGGCACGGCAACTCTACACGCAAAATTGTTGGATTGGAGAAATATGATCAAGGTCTCCTCTCCAAAATCAATAAGCCAAAGAATCCTTCTGGGAAAATGGGTCTTTGACGTCTTTGGCGATCGCGAGGTCTTGGGCTTGGCCGTTGAGACTGGCGTTCATCTCTCGTTCTTCGACCCAAGCTTTGCACCAAACCTCCGAGATTGGAACAAAGGTTAATCGGAAATCTATAATGCATGTTTGATATCTCTCGAGCAGCAATGTTGCTTGTCCATTCCTCCAGCGATTCAAAGAGAAGTCGCTCAATAATAACTAAAGTGCTCATTAATACATGTCTAGCAGAAGTCAACTGTAATTCATCTGGACAGCTGCATACCTACTGATTAGTTGGATAAGGTAGTGACAGACCAGGGTAAATGACTTAAAGTCTCGTTCCGGATGTGCATCATCAACACTGCGGGGTTAGATGTGACAGATGGCGGGAGTACTAATATTTAACGGATCAAGATCCAACCCTCCGCAAGTCGTGCTCTCAGCTGGATTTACTGAGGAGGCTGGGCGTTGGATGGTATGCTTCAATACCACTGTGACAAACTCCTCCGAGCGGCATCTTGGACTTGAAAACGTCATGATGTATGATAGTATTGTCGAGTCTCTGCCTCTGGAGCTCGTGGTTCAAGCCGTGGAGTATCTGGATTTGGAAAGCTTTGTCCGGAGCAAGAGAGTGCCTATCGACCAATCCTGATTGTTTGACAGCCAAGCACTCCATCTTGACAGAGTTTATGTCTTCAAGAGATGACGCACAATGTTCTCGTGCGATACGGTCATCGCGCCCTGCTTGCGAGAAACGCTTGCATTCCTGGGCCCGGGCCAGGAAAGTGCCAGCATTGATGCAGCGATTACCGTTGCCAAATGAATTGCAGTATG
This sequence comes from Thermomyces dupontii, assembly GCF_041956625.1. Taxonomy (NCBI): domain Eukaryota; kingdom Fungi; phylum Ascomycota; class Eurotiomycetes; order Eurotiales; family Trichocomaceae; genus Thermomyces; species Thermomyces dupontii. The sequence goes on along the minus strand of NW_027192311.1, from coordinate 910,717 downwards.
CCCAACCGGTCAGGAAGATCATCCTTCCCTGGCCAGCGGAATACTCATCTCCCTCGGCCGGTGAGACCCAGTACCATTCGAGCCTGCTTTTCTATGACAATTCGAAACGCAGTGAAGTTCAGATGCTCGACCTAGAGGCTGGAAAGAAATTGGCATGGGCCTGCAGCAGAGGGATACCGCGTCCCGGTCCCTTAACGCTATCTGTTTGGGACCTTCAGTTAGGGGCAGGAAAGGAAGGTTTCTAGTAAAGAGGCGCTGTTATTCCATCTCGTCAGCTGTGGTATGATGGCTCAACATTTGATTTGAGGTCAAAGACCAGAGGTAGTATGTACCTAAGGTAGATAAGGTAGTTATTGGGCTCCTGTGTTGGCAACCTGGGATAGATGCACAAAACGGAAACACGTTCGACGAATTCAAGTCTTTCACACCTTTTGTACGATTGTTGAGGACACAATGGTAGTAGTGCCTGTTCCGTCTATGTTTGCGATCCGAGCTCGAATCGTGTCCAAGAGATTCGCTGCTTCATTGATCTTAGATTACGACACCTGGCCACCTCTGAGAACATACTGGTGACATTTAAATTCAACCGGGAGAAACTGCCACCAGAGGTACAGCAGGTCCAGTGGACAACGTTGACGATGGGGCTCTGTTGGAAAGAAAGATTTCTCACCTGACGCTGCCGGCAGATTGCCTCTCAAACAGGATTGATATCTGTAGGAAGGCATTGGAATATGTCTCCCGTTCGCCCAGCAAATCGAATGAAGTTAGATACTGTACGTGTCCATGGGATGGAATCTGCGATACTATCTGTCAGCGGCACACAATCAACTACATCGATACTATCATTGCATTACATCTAGTTAACCACTCGTGCGCAGAATTAAATGGCATTATCTGTAGAACTGCCGGCCGTGCACTGCTGAGAATAGGCAAACCAGTTCTCAAGGAAGATTAGCAGTGAATTATGAATGAAAGCAATTGCACGGGACATGGATTGAGCATCTAGTCAACGGCCTAATGGGTCACAAAATATGACCTCTCTCGTCACTGCATCTGACTTCCCCTGAGCGAAGCCGCCGGGATTTACAAATGGATTCATTCGATCCTAGATTGTGCCAGAAGATCTGCGGGAACGAGTACTTTCAGTCGATAGAGGCCAGTGTAAACCTCGTTAACCTCCAAACTTGTCTGGCGGGCTGGTCATACTGAATGGCATCATGAAACTGAATGGGAACAATAGTCATCCCAGTATTTCAATTTATTGACTGTTCGGAGGATCTGTACGTAGTATATACCGCAGTTATTGCCGAACAAGATACATGGCATGACATCGCTCATCAAAAGCTTATCAGGACATAATCATAATCATGACAGGAAACCACTGACAACCGAGTATTGAGAAACGTCATGAAGGTGAGTCGGAGACAACGGAAATACCAACAAGAAAATGACAAACTGCTATCACCCATTCACTAGCGTTGAGCACTTGGCTAGATGTAGCCGAGGTTGGAAAGAATATTCCTACTGTCGTTAGCGGGCATGCTGGTTGTCTGTAATGCCCGCACTTGCGATCCTCGTCGCAATCGTTGTATTCCGGCAGTGACCTTCCACGCTTCGGTTTGCGGGAGGACGAAAACGTACTTCTTTCCCTCCTGATCGCGGATGCTGGCTCGAACGATGTATAGGCCGCGAAGCTCCGCTGTCTGCACGATAGTCGATTGTTTATCAGTATCCATCCGGGATAGTCAATTGAGTTTTGCACTCGGCACCAATTTCCATAACATCCTCGAGAGAGAGGAGTGTGGTGATGGGTTGCTCGGAATGCAGCAGCAAAGACACATCCGCAGGGGACCACTTACCTCAATTAATTTCATGGTCCATGCTTTGACGTCCCATTCGCGCTGGGCAACCCCGCGCACATCATCGTCAATGAACAAACCCTCCGTTGTAATCCGCAGGATAAGGCCATCCGTAACAGAACCCTGACCCGAGACCAGCTTCGCTGTCGGCGTGTTTTGAAAGGCATTATTGAACAGATATACGCCGCGAATCACAACCTTGTCCGGATCTTTTGTTGAGTATGGCTCTCTGTTAGAGGGCGGTGGCGTTGTGCGTGCCGTCGACTGTGACGGCGCATATGATGACTCCGAGTTGACCGACGAGGACGACGTATGATATGGCCGCCGAGGTCGATCATACGGGCGAAAGGAGTATGCATCGTCATCGGTTGCAGTTTTTGCCGATGCAGGCATGGCCTTTTTCTGGGGCGACGAAGCTGGGGAGGGAGCCGGTGAGGGCTTTTTAGAAGCCTCAGCGGCCTCCTTTGCCTCAGCAAACTTCTTCGCCGCGGCTTCTTTCGCTTTCTGGAATCTGGCCGTTGCCTCTCTCTTCAAAGCTTCTCTGGCCGCAGCTTCTCTCTCGGCAGCTTCTTTTTCGGCCTTCTCCTTAGCTTCAGCCGCCGCTCGGAGAGCAGCCGCTTCTCGCTCTATGGCTTCTCGTAGGGCTGCTGCCTCTCTTTCCGCCGCTTCCCTCGCCGCAGCAGCCTCGCGTTCGAGTTGTTCTTTGCGCTCCTGGAATTCCTTCTCCAAGGCCTCCCTTTCTCGTTGCCTTCTCCGTTCCGCTTCCTCCTCTTCACGCTTCCTCCTGAATGCTTCCATTTTTCTTCGGATTTCTTCTTTGCGCCGAGTCTCTTCTCTTGCCCTCTCCCATTCCTCGGCTTGAGTAGGTCTTTGTTGACTGTCAGTCGCACTCTGAGTCTGAGGTCCGCCCTGTGTCTGTTGTCCAGGTTGGGCTTGAGGTCCGGCTTGGGATTGAGGCCCGCTCTGCGTCTGGGGTCCAGCTTGGGTTTGAGGCCCAGCCTGGGGTTGAGGAGGCGGCGTTTGCGCGGTTCCAGCGTTAAATGTGTTCCCGGCACTAGCATTTCCAGCAGAAGGTTGGCTGCCCGAGTTTCCGCCTGAAGAATTGCCTGGCGGAGAATTTGGGGATCCCGATCCAGACTTGCCAGAACCGCCCGAGCGTCGGCTGGAGCTGAATATTCCATCCTGTTGCATCATTCCCAAAAACCAGCCCAAGAGAAAAGACACAAGAACGGCCGCTACAATACTCATACCGCTGGGTGCCATGGCGGAGAATAAGCCCTTGACAATGGGGAGAAGCGTGACGTAGCTGGCGATGATGGCAAGGGTGGTCAGTACGCCGGCGAAGAAACTGTTCCGGTGGCATTGTAACGAAGGCAGGTACAGGAACCCGCTGCCCGATGAATGCGGGGGAATCACGAAGATGTCATAATTGCCATTTGGTAAATCGCTGGCTTTGCGGTATCTAGGAGTACCTCCAGTCGTTTGTGGATTGGCGCCATGAGGCGGAGGCGGTGGTGGAGGGGGCTCCATTCGCGTCGATTATTGAAAGATTGGGCTCGGTTGACGCTTTCCTACTCGTCTCCTGGCAAGTTACAAAACGCGTATCTGTTGAATTCGAGTCGGCACTTCTAGGCTGGACATCATGGCGCACAGCGCATCGGCCTGGGGCACGCCCCGCGATCCGATAATTGACACAAGTCGTGCAGATTGCCCGAGGGGCTGAGATCGCTGCAGAAACTTGCGACCGGGGTGTAGATGGAATGTTGTTGGCTTGATTGACTGCGAGAGATCTGCAAAGTATCGGTCAGAGCAGCCCGACTTCCACGGCAACTCGATACTTACATAAATTTGCCCGGGTTTCGAGGATAATGACAGATGCAAGTGCAAGATCAATGTTGAAGGGCGATGACCGCGTTTTTCTGTTGATCTGTCGGCTTCTTGGCTTCAGCAAGCGTGCAGATGCAGCCTGTCTTTACTGGAAACGGTTAGACATTGCACCTCAGCACCGTTACCTCTGCGAGAGGGCAGGTTCGTCGGAATCGTGGTAGTTATAGGTATACTGTAAATCTAGAAGGCTGAGATTGAGACGATTCATCTCATCAACTGGCTACAAAAGTAGGGACTTTATTACAATAATGGCGTTCGCCTCATCTTCGCACAAGATTCTGCTTCTTTCTTTTCTATACGTGTCGTTTCACGAGGTCCAAGCGGTGTTTGTTTTGATTTTTCTCTTTGTGTGCCCCAGTGATTCACGCCTTTGGATGGTCAACCAATCGCATTCCACGGGATCGAACCGCGCCACGACCGCCGATCTGACTCATCAGAACCGGGGGACCAATCACAATTCAGAATCGCGTTCTCCGAGAACGAACCTCATTCGTCCATTCGTCTGACTGTGCAAGCTGGGGGTGTGCATTTAGCACAAGGCAGTCAAGCCAGGGTGAATTGTCTTGCCTGCATCTAACGGTTTTTGTGTAGATGTCGAATGCTGTCATTCTTTTGCACCAGATCCAGCATCTGCAAGAGAACAGTTTGCTCGACATTATAATTGACTACGACTACGGCGTCATAACTTCACACACAGTAGTCGGTACTAAAAGCCGTTGTGGTCGGAAGTTTACAAGTTATCATCACAACGCTTCCTCGATGATAGCAGCACAATAATGGTCAGTGTGATTGACACACTTTTGGCAATTCGACAGCTAGACTACTATGTAATAACATGCTGTCCTCGCTTCTGTCCAAAGCTTGATAGTTTAGCACCTGCCACGTCTTTAGCCTGCAGAAATTGGAAGAGAGCAATCAGATGTTGGGAGCTTGCGATGCCCTTGACATACAGCTGGCGGATGCCCTTGAAGGCGTTTCGACGCTTGTCTCGTCAATAGGTCTCGGTAGTATCTATCACCAAGTTTGCATGCGAACTCGAGTTCCTGATGAGCACTTCTTCAGGTCCAGCAGCCGCGTTGCCCATCCTCTCTGCCCTTGAATCACGTGAATCTTTGCCAAACCGATCCGGGCAATCCCAGTATTAGGGTCCCTGTCACCGTGAGTCCTGGCAGGTATTATTAGGGGTTAATGCTGTCGTCGAACTCGCTCTTCTTGTCCAGTTGATGGTTCTCTAACTCCTGCATGATCATTTCCAAGCTGTCTGGACTCCGTACCCTGATCGGCACACGGGATTGGCACACAGAGGCTGCCGTCGCGTTGATTGGGCGGTGTGCGCCAACTGTCGGGCTGCGAGCATCACCATCCAGCATCACAAGTACAGGTCAGCCATTGATTTTTGCGTCGTCGATTGTCGACCCTTCCGAGTCGTTGAGCACCTCTACCTTTCTTTTATTCCCTCCTTGCGTTTCTTCATTTGCAATACTCCTGGTCACTTCAAGAGTTCAAGTACTACAGAAGAACTCGCACTCGCCTCACCGCCCTTCTCAGAACTGACACCGCCCTCGAAAGTGAACCGGTCCGCTCTATGCAGTCACGATAACACACTGGATTCCCACCAGACCTTCGGCGCCGGCGTCGAGGTATAGATTTTCGCGATATGTCTTCTTACAACGGCCATGCGCAACCTCAGCTCGACCAGCCAGGCTATGCGCCCCGCCATGCGGGCATGTTCAATGCCGGCTCAGCAGGCTCCGCACCAGCTGGCACCTTCTTGCCAGGAACCAAGGTTCAAGTAGGCAGCCACCGTGTCGTCGTCGAAAAATATCTATCAGAAGGTGGATTCGCCCATGTCTACGTCGTGCGGCTTCCACATCCTGTCGATGGCGCAGATACCGCCGTCTTGAAGCGCGTGGCGGTCCCCGACAAAGTGGCCCTGGCCAACATGCGCACTGAAGTCGAAACCATGAAGAAACTCAAGGGACACCGTCATATTGTCAAGTACATCGATTCCCACGCATCGCAGCTGAAAGGTGGAGGCTACGAAGTTTTCCTGCTCATGGAAAATTGCCAGGGCGGCGGTCTTATCGACTTCATGAATACCCGGTTGCAGAATCGGTTGACGGAGCCTGAGATCCTGCGAATCTTCCGCGATGTGGCTGAGGGCGTAGCCTGCATGCACTACTTGAAACCACCATTACTGCACCGCGATCTCAAGGTTGAGAATGTCTTGATCTCAGTGTCCGGGCAATCCACGGTGTATAAGTTGTGTGACTTTGGCTCCGCGGCCCCTCCTCGACCTGCGCCCACATCCGCAGCGGAGGGGCGTCTGATCGAGGATGACATCCAAAGGCACACTACCATGCAGTATCGAAGCCCAGAAATGATCGACGTCTACCGAGGGCACCCAATTGATGAAAAGAGCGATATCTGGGCATTGGGCGTCCTGCTGTACAAGCTATGCTACTATACCACTCCGTTCGAAGAAGTGGGTCAAATGGCCATCTTGAATGCTTCCTACAAGTTCCCCTCGTATCCGCCGTTTTCGGACCGACTGAAGCGGTTGATAGGTAATGAATTTTTTTCGCTTGCTCCGTGGTCACACTGGATGGACTAACTTCATCTTCAGCATCTATGTTACAGGAAAATCCACAGAAGCGGCCTACAATATACGAAGTCCTCCGGGAAGCTTGCCATATGTTGGGCAAAGAGGTGCCCATTCATGATGTATGCGTCCTAGCCAGTGTCTGCCCGACCGCTTCAGGCTCACTTCCCCGTAGATCTATTCTGAGCGCACCCGATCCGAAACCCGTCGGTATCAGGAACTCCCTCCCATGCCCACAGAAACTCCAAAGGTTGGCGCTGTGTTCTCCCCGCCGATCCAGGAAACGACCATCATACCAGAAATCGCCCCGATGCGCAGAGGGCGTCCATCCAAACCGACGTCACAGAATGTATCGGCCAAACCTAGCCCATCGCCGTATCGTGGAGGAGCTGGTGACGACCCGTTTGCCGCCCTTGATGGTGTCAACAACAAGAAAGCCACCGATGAACTGTCAGCGCGATTTCCCACGCTGGATGAGTTCTCTCTTCTGCACGAAAGGAACGGGAAGTTCGATTTTGAACCCACTGTGACCGAAGCAAAACCCGACCCGGATGACCTCTCACGACGCGTCGCCAATGCCTTGGCGGATGAGGCCTTTCGGAAACCGTCGTCTCCGGCAATGCTGCCGAGTGAAGAAGCCACGGGGAACAATCGGTCCACTGCAGCTTCTGCCGAAACCAAATCCCGTGAATCGGTCGTTCCCCGCGCGGAGACAGCACGATCTCAACCGGCACTGCATGAGCCGGCCCCTGAACGGCCACAGAAGCCTAAAATGGTGTCGGTCGGTACCATGACCGACCCTCCTCCTTCTCTCGGTCCGGAGTACGCACTTCCCCCACCCTCAAATCGTCCGATTTACCGCTTCCCACCGCCATCGAGTCAGGAGCAACTGTCTGGTCAGCCATGGTCGACTGAGAGGCGACGGTCACCGGTCGATCAACCAAGCACCGTCCCATCGCAGACGACTACAATCGAAAAAGTCGAACCCAGACGGAAGTCTTCGTCAGAGAAAGTCTCCCCTCGCCTGCCAAGCTCAGCACGACAGTCCCTGGAAGGCTCACGGCCATCTCTTCTTGACCTCGAAGATGTCGTGAGCAGACCAAAGTCAGCAAACACTCTTGCTCGGCCTGCAAGTGTCCACCTGGGTGCGAAACTGAGTTCACCTCAGGACTCAAGCGACCCAGCTGCAACGTCACTCGAGTCACGCCGGGCTCTGTACGAGGAAGGGGGATCTTCACAGCTTGCGCGAACTGATGGAGACCGGGGAGCCGAGCGAACCAACATCACGTCGGATATCGACTTCCTTCGCGCGCGCGAAGAGGAGGAGCGGGATCGAAAGAAGGAGAAACGGTTAAGCGGCAGCCACAAACACGCCAAGAAGTCGAGCTTGTCGTCTATAAATATCCCTGGGAAAGGTCTCCTGTCAGGCCGGTTTGGAGACGCGTTCCGTCGTTTCGAGCAGAATGCGCCGGATGACAACGGCAACGCACCATCTCCAACCGAGGCTGAAAAGCGGTTGACACCCTTCCCGGGCCCAGAGGCGACGGATCTGAGCAGTGACGACGATCTAGAGGGCCAAGATGTCACGGACATTTCGCCAGAAGTGCGACGCGAGCTTGAGCGGAGGCGTCTGTCACAAGAAGAAAAGCGGGTTGCTAACGCGGCCGCCGAATACCGCCAGCGCGTCGCCGGGCGAGGCGTCGGGGGCCGGGAAGGGCCAGCCAAAGCCTCGCTCATTCAAGAGCGCGTACAGTCCCTCCTCCAAGAGCACAACAAGCCGCCTCCGAAGACGGCCACTGGGTATGGACGATACACAGATGATGGACGGCCAATGGACCCCTCGCCGACGGAGCGGGAATCGGCACCGCCGTTGCCAACACGGCCCAAACCGCAGCAACTGCCAGAGCGGCCAGTGCAACAGACCGTTGGCCCTCCTCAGCGAACTGGGCAGCGGCCAGTCGCGCCTCCAAAGCCAAAGAACCTGCGTACTGGAGGCACGAGTGGGACGCCCGCGGCGGAGCGCGCTCCCACAGCGATGGCGACGGGCCGTGTGAGTCCTTCGAGTGATGACGACCCGGAAGCCAACTTCAATCGGCGGTTCCCGAGTCTGTCGGGGCTTGAGATGGAAACTGACATTCCAAAGCTATCCTCAATCCGCACGCGAGAGGTTTAACCTTACATTATGTGTTGCGCAGTGTGATATGGTATGCCTTTGGACAATTCTTGCAACTGTAATATACCGGTCTCTGCACATATTGTTCTTGACCATGTGAAAGACCTGCACATACGTTTTACCCTGTTCTCTTTATTTTCTTTCAGACTTGGCTGGATAGATGGCTCATAGAGGGCAATTGACTTCTGAGAAACTCGAGCCGGTTGGGCAATAACACGCGCTTTAGCAACATGGTTTGGACAGGAGCCATGCTGGTGTAAAGGAGTACTATCCTCTCCATGTCTTTTCTGGCTTTGTTTGGATCCATATCCAAGCCACTCATGGAAGAGCTCGTATTCTCTTGCCTTTTTACTCGCAGATGCTGGCCAGGTCTTCTAGGCAACCACGAGACGCATGTTGTGGAAGTCTGGTAAGAAGGACTCGTCCTCCGTATTCTTAATGATATAAAATTTATTTCTCACTTGTTTCCCGTTCACTGTATCATCCCAGAGCGGGACATTTTCCCAACCATCCCGCATTCAAATACATAAACCAGCTTTTAAGAGTGACGTATTTATCCAACCCCCCCCCCCTTAAAAATGCGGGTTGCGGTTGCTGGAGGTACCGGCACGATTGGTTCGTCCATCGTCTCTGCCCTGGCATCCAGTGGCAGACATACCCCGGTGATTCTGAGCCGGAGTGCTCCTTCTACTCCAAGTACTACTACAAGGGTCGTCGAGACTCGCGTGGTGGATTATGCCTCGCACGAGTCTCTAGTCCAGGCCCTCCGGGACATCGACGCCGTGATCAGCGCCTTATTGATCCCCGGCCCGGAATTCGTCTCCTATCAGCTCAACCTGCTCCGCGCCGCCGAGGAGGCCAAATGCAAGCGCTTTGCGCCCTCGGAGTGGGCGCTCTCGTACGACGCCCATAAGATCGTGAGCATTGACAAGGTGAAGTTGATGGTGTGGGATGAAGTCAAGAGATCCGTCTCCCAAGGCCGAATCGACGCCGCGTTGTTCCCATGCGGCATGTTCATGAATTACCTGGGGATTGGGGCTCCCAAGGAGGCCGAAGCGCGGGCGGGATTCCGTGAGGGCCCGATGATGTTCCACTTCAATGATGCCGAATCCGGGCCCTGGATCGAAGTGCCCGTAAGCGATGAGGATGGGTCGTTCCCCTCGCTGACGATGACGGATATTCGTGATGTGGGCAGGTTCATCGTTGCGGCGCTGGATATGGACGAGCCGGTGGGGGGGGTAGGGAGTTGGGTATGGCGGGAGAGACGAGGAATCTGGCGGAGATCGTGGAGCTGTGCAAGAAGTATGTCAGCAAGGATCTCCAGGTCAAAACGGTCCCCGTGTCGCAGCTACAGCGGAAATTGGAGGCTCTTGATCCGTGCGATATTCTCGCTCGGATAGACCTCGAGTATACCCTGGCTTGCGGCCGTGGGGGATCGGTGGTGAAGCCAACCCTAAATGAGCTGCGTCCGGAGGTGAAGCCAACCCGCATCGAGGAATTCCTGAAGAAATACTGGGTTGTATGATGGTGAGGGATGTGTACAGTTTTGATACTGCGGTTGCTATCTAAAAAATGAGATCTTGAAATGTGTCTGCGGCTTTTAATGTACGTTACAGCCAGACATGACTGGTTCGATATTGAAACATCTCCCTCAACTGTTGGCACTTTGAAATTATACAGGTCCATGGTAATCTCAGTGGCCTCGTACCAAATCCATGCTCGTGACATGCACCACTTGATCAATTCCCGAAACTTCCCTACGTTGTACTCCGTACTCGAACGGCCATCATAGGATTCAGGAGCCTACGCTCCACCTTCTCTCTTCGCGTACTCCTCCTCGATCCTTTCCTCATATAGCCGATCAGCTTCCTCCTTGGTGATGCGGCGCGCACTTGGGGCATTTCCTCGGTCTTCCGATTCAGCGATGTGTGCTCCTGGAGCGGCTACCGTTCCTCCGCTGCCCACGCCGACACGCTGTGAGGAGGTTCCGATGGCTTCGGCGCTGGCTGCGCCTGCGCTGCCGCTCGGACGGACTTCGTTGCTGGACAAGGGGTTGGTGTGGGTGGATGGGTTTTCGCTGGGCGAGTTGATTGTTCGAGCAGGCATGATGGCGGGGGGTCGGTGGTGCAAAGTAACTTGATAGAGGGCTTTTTCCGGCTGCCTGATCGTTGGGTAGGAGGTGACTGTGATGTTAAAGAAACTCGAAACAATTGAGAACAACCTTCAGTTTCGGAATTATCGCTCACTCTCAAGTGACGTCAATGTCGCCCACATTCGTCAGGCACTCAGGCTCCAGCAACCGTAATAGGCTAGTGCCATATCATCACGTGACAAACTCTCCAATTGAGCCAAGCACTACCTACTAGCAAGCTCTTTTCGAAGAACTCGGGTGAGTTCAATTATACTAGTAGTAACTTACTCCTCAGTTTCATGCAATCCTGATACAATGCCATTATGTCCCCGATCACGTTGAGCACTGTGGACCGTGAGTTGACCCTGCTAGCCAGCATCCGGACTGAGACTGACGCATCTTCAGAGGATCTCAAAGAGGTGATCCAGCAGCTCTTCGAGATCCAGTCCGCAGTGCATGGATATCTCGGTGCCGAGACACAAGCTGAACTGGTTCGAAAAATGTAGAACGCCTCCCATATTCAAACTCACCCTCCCTGTCGGCTCGTTTGTCCATCGAACATCATCTTGTCCCTTACATTTGGCCTGGTTATTAACTATTAATGCGGAAATGGGAAAAATAGAAACTCGCTTACGCTCGCGCTGTCAACTTTATCGGAGCATACCAAGCCTGATCCACAACAACAACAACAGCAACAGCAGCCGGCGCCCCATCCGGAGAAGGCGGACGACCCTGCAATAGCCAGCATCCAGCTCCCGCCGGAGATCATCGACTACGTCGACGCCGCGCGGAACCCTGATATCTACACGCGGGAATTCGTGGAGTTGGTTCAGCGAGGGAATCAGGATCTCAAGGGCAAGCAAGAGGCCTTCGCCGGTTTTCGCGACGTTTTGGCACGTGAAATGAGGAGCGCAATGCCCGAGTGTCGGGGTGAGGTTGACCGGGTGCTGGCGACGTTGGCCAGTGCGAAACAGTCAGGGTAATCACATCCTATCAGGACCGTCGCACTTGTCGTCAGCTGGCAGTGAACTCGAGCTCATAATCCACGTTTGACGACCTCGAATCGCGCCACATGAAATCTACTGCTGAATTTGGTGAGCTTTGAGCAAATCAACATAAAGACCTCTATCCTCCAACAATCAAATGAATAAAGTTCCTGCATCTCAGCTAAGTAGCCATAGCTATTACCTGTAAAAGGTAGTATGTATATACGGAGTAGTTGTAAGTTGGTCGATCCATGGACTATCTGAGGATCTGGAGTACTCTATCAGGATGTGCCATGAGATGATCGGGCCAAGCAATTACCAGACCAACCGTTGTGTTGTGTGATTGTAAGGTTACTTGGCCTCTGCACGTTGATTCGAGTAAACTTTGTGAGTTTCGATTTCAGGGTGCTTCAAGAGTCCATTTCAAAGTCTGGGTGTCCGAAATCAACGCATGATCGTCTCAGACTTGGCCATGAATTTGCTGGAATCAGTGGCAAACTTTGCTGCGAATGCTGTGATCCCTCTGCACGATTCTGCACTTGATGATACATACCGCAGAGTGCAGAGTCTCAATGTGCATAGACTTCCGGCGATAAAGTTACCTACCTACCTATCGAATCGAGTCTCTGGCGCGAGTCGTTGGATCTGAATTTCATTTTTGCATCTGGATGATCCCACTCACTCACTCATTTCATTTCGTCCGGAAATGAGTAAGCTACAGCATCTTCCAGCATGTTCGCAACTCGATTCAATAAACTCAAGGTTCCTTTTCCCCTAGTTAAGTTCGATCCCAAGCGAGCATCGGTCGAGCCCTTGATGAGTTGACGCCAAGTGCGAATTCCTCTCCACGACTTTCCCAAACGCCAAGCACTCCCAACTGCGAGTCTGCGACGACGGCCAGCCGGGAGGTGATGGTGATCGTCGCTGCCCGCGACAGTACAGTACAGTAATACCACATTGGGTTACCGTAGTACGTACTAGTAGTAATTAAGGCTTGGGCTTGAGCTCCTGAATTCCGCCGTTAGAGTTTTGTGTAAACTCCGTTTAGGAATTAGGACTCTGACGGTGTGACCCCGGAGGCGACGGAGCCTGAGGCCCTGCCGTCGCCATCTTCCGTGCGGGGCCCTTCCTTTACTTACTCGTATCAAGACCTGGATGGATATGCCAAAAAGGGTAATTTACGTGTAATGGTGGCTTGGAGTGCTTCATCTGCGCTTTGGACAAAAGTTACAACGAACCAGGGAAGGTTTTGATCATTTTTGAGCCTGACCAGGTGCCAATAGGGTAAGCATCCGAACAGACATGGAAGTGTGTCTGCCCAAATCATACAATTATAAGTATTCCCCTGTCGGGGCGAATTGCTCTCTCCCACATCCTGAAAGCAGGACCACAGCTTCCCAGTTCGAACGACGGGCCTTCTGAAAAAAGTCAAAAACGGAGTGCTCCTCAAATAACTAGTACTTAGTTAAACCTAACTCCATTTGGATAGTGGAGCACAGCCCCGTATTTCGCTCTTGGGTCGCCGCTGATTGGTGGATGATTACGCGCGGGGAATCGTCAACAGTCGGGCCAATCACAATCTGCCGATCTCTGCACGCTTTGGTTCTGAGTTCTGGACCAACTCCCCGTCAGATCTAACTAGTTAAGGCCACGGCGTTCTCCCGCTCGAGGAATGACAAACTCCTCCATATACAGTACATACTGAACAACTACAGTACAATTCGGGGTACTTCCCACACATCTCCTCACCACCAACCCCCCCTCTCCTCCCATCCCCTTCGCCCTTTAATCGCCGGCGATGCCTTTGGACTGGCCGCCTCCGCCTCGTCGTTTGCTGTGAGGCAGGTGGCAAGCGAATTGCGATGGATCTCCAGCTTCCCGGCCGGTATCCCTCTGATGAAGTGGAAGTTAAGATCTACATTTCGATTTTCACCGCGGTTGCCTGGTACAATGCGATTGAGCTGGTGGTGCTCATCTTTGTGACCTTTCGCAGCTACCGCGGGCTCTATTTCTGGAGCTTGCTGGTCTCGTCCACCCTGGGCGTGTGCCTCCATGCGCTGGGCTTCATGCTCAAGTACTTCGATTTGTCGGCGAAGTGGTTCTTTCTCGTCGTGCTGACCATCGGATGGTACTGCATGGTGACGGGCCAATCAATCGTGCTGTATTCACGTCTACACTTGATCGTGCGCAACCCCAAGGTCCTTCAACGCGTGCTCTACATGATCATCATCGATGCTTTGATCCTCCATCTTCCCACCACCGCTCTCACGTTCGCCTCCAACTTCCACCCCGACAACCGAACGGTTGAAAAAGCGTACGACGTGATGGAAAAACTGCAGATGACCGGCTTCTGCTTGCAGGAATTCATCCTCTCGGGCGTGTACATTGCCGAGGCCATGTCGCTGCTACGCATCAGCCGCGAACCAGGAAGTCGCAAGGTCATGTACCAGCTGTTGAGCATCAACCTCATCATCATCCTCATGGACATCGCCCTGCTCGTCGTGGAGTACCTCAACTACTACGTCATCGAGACGACGCTCAAGAGCACCATCTACAGCATCAAGCTGAAGCTCGAATTCGCCGTCCTCAGCAAGCTGGTCCACATTGCGCGGCACGGATGGCAGGCCGACGCCATCCTGGGCACCAAGAGCCAGTCTCCGAACGAATTCCCGGATTTCGTCGATGCCACACGCGTGACCTCGGACGTCACGCATGCCGCGCCCCCGGAGCCCAAGCGCCCCTTTCATCGCCAGCACCGCCGTGATTCTTTGGAGTTTGACGACATCTCCATCTCTACAACTGAACATGCCGAACTCGACACGTGGCACGAGCCACACTCGCCCCGGCAAACAGGGACCCAATCTACAGTTCATGGTTCACGCCTCTCTACTACACTGCGATGTCGCCATTGCAAGCGGCCATTGGAAACTGAATTGTCGACGGGTTCGACTTCCACCGGCGTGACATGACAGGGAGCGCTGGGCAGCTCCTCATGCACGCGACCTTTCTTTACCACCCGTCCCCCCCCCCCCTTTTTTTTTTCCTCTCACGACACAATGCCATGAGTTGAAACGCGACGAAAGAAATCGACGGATTTGCATCCCGATTTCATCGCGTCGGGGACTGCAATCCTCCGAGAACGAGAGAAGTGGAGTCATCCACTTTCTCCGTTTTCCTTGTATATAGTGTACATAATACATAGCTTACGAATTAATGATGGATCATCATCATTCTATTGCCTTCAATACTGTATGAATGCACAACATCACAAGGGATTTCCTGAGGGCCAGCATGTTCAGGGGAGAAGCTGTGGCAGTGCACCCGATCGGAGGACCACACTCTTCTTGCATGAATTGCTGCAGAATTTTCGCATGCCGAAGCAGCTAGCCAAATTGCATGACAACTCAATATAATAGCCTAATTATGTTGCTTTTTCTCCGAATTGGCTCGAATTGGCTCGAATTGGCTCCCAGAGTCCCGCAAGTTGTAAAAGGTATTGGACACTGTGTATACACTTGATTACAGTAAGTAGGTACTACTCGTACATACGAGGCTCTTCGGATCTCGGATGCTCCTTCTGACTTGGGCAATTTCCCCCAGCGCTCCCTGTTAGCTCACGTGATACGATAACTTCAAGTCAAAAATTCCCGGCGCGCTCCTCTTCTCCGGTTGGTAAGTACTATCCAGTGAACAAAAAATCCCAAGAAGCTCCCCTCTCGGTACCTTCGCGTCGAGAATTCGACTCTACAGTATCTACATCCCTGCTCGCAATCGTATCAAAACATGCCCCCCTCCTCGCCTGCCGCATCTTCTACATCTAACCACCTACCCGATCCCTACATTGTCGGAAGCGAATTCCCCAACCTTGAAACTGCCCGGAAACAGCTCAAGAAAGTCACCATCCAGCGCGGTCTGTCCTACAAAAGAGCGCAGCACGATTACCGGCGGTACGTTGTCCGTTGCCGAAACCCTGCCTGCCCGTTCCGGCTGCGCTTCACGATCAAACGGGGCTCGGGCATCGCAAAGACCACGGTGTTCCACCCACATAGTTGCCCGCCGGAGACTCATCGCGATTGGAAGGCCCTGTCATCGGTTGAGTATCTCAGCGAGACGCATCGGAATATCATTGAGGATGACCCGTCGACCAAAGCGTCGAAGATCATTGCCCTGGAAAAGGCAAGGGGGAATAATATCTCGTATAAGCAGGGATGGCGGGCATTGAAGCATATCCAGGAGATTGTCTCTGGTGCTAGTGGTGACGATGGCCGTAACGAGGAATCCTCGGACCCCTCTTCTTCCTCCGCGGAGAAGATCAATACACCGAGCAAGGAGAAGAACAATGTGGGGAGCGAGCAGAAACCTGCAAAGAGAGGCAGGGGTCGTCCTCGAAAGAACCGCGTCCAGAACGGTTGATTCCGATTCATGGTACCCTGGGACACATCACGCAGTGCCTGAAAAACTGTCACTTCGACCTGGTTGCACGGATGCCGCCTTCGCTCTCCCCGGCGGCCGGCAACCTTGATCCTCGGTGCCATGCCTTTGTCCGGACCGAGCAACCGAGCCAATGAAAGGGTTGTTAAAGGCTTGTTCCGCCGCTGCAAAGCATCCTCGCGGAACGACGCAGTTAGACAGGGGGGCTGCCTCCACGAGCATAATGTCAGGTGGGAGTGCCTGCATCGCGTGAACCATTGCCGAACTGAACTCTGTGCATTTCCGGACCGGAACTTGATAGTATAGTTATTTCCGCGAGAGTTCTCCGTAGAGATTGTGCAGATCGCTAACTATGCATGTTCCTGTATTCGGATTTACGGGTCAACGGCTCTTGAATGTCTTCAAAGTTTTGAATTATGTTCTTTGGGGGTTGGGCAGGGATGCTGTCCAAGCTGATGACGAGCTCGCGGAATCTTGTCATGTCAGGAAGCTGGCTTGTCACGTGATACAGTGTCCGAGTCGATGATTCGTTCCAGCCCAGCCCTGATTGGCCGATACTCCGCTAGCGCGGCTCCACTCTCCCACGTCCCACCAGATTGCCGAGCATCTCTTCTCCATAGTCCATGCGTCTCTGCTTTCTTTTCCACCAGATTGCCCATGATCGATCGCAATACATGTACAAGCCAAGGATGTAGAAAACTGACACCTAGGCATGACGGTATGGGAGGCTTTGAGAGCTCCAAACGAGAATCCAATCCTGTAGTTAGGGCGGAGGTGTTCAGGGATTCGTCTTGTCATCCTCATGAATCTGTGTCGAACGGAACTGGAAAAGCCTCTGCTGATGGGCGAACTGCCCTAACATACCAGTATACTTTGTCGGATGTGTATCTTGATACCTTTGGTAGGAATCGAGATCTTGCACTTCAGCCTTCTGTCCTTTGGACGCTGAGATGATGCAGTTCGTGCCCTCTGGAAGCCATCTTATCCTCCAGAGTATGGTTGCGCCTGGTTCATGGATAAGCTCAATTGGATCTCCGCGGCCTTAAAAGGGCCACCAGCGGCCGTTCTCGATCTCCTAGTTGACATCTGTCTCCGCGCATTCCGCAAGGAAAGGCGTCTCTGGGGAGACTCAAGCTAGCCAGGAACGGACGGCCGGACGCTCTGGGATGCCGTTGGAGGTGACATCCCGCTCACGGCAGCAAAAATTTCGGCGAGTGTTGCTTCCGAGACCTTGTGTGTTTTCTATTTCACGCGCAGGGGTCAGTTCCGGTCTCGTCATGAGCAGAAATTCGTTGGTTGGTCACGGATGTCGCCGTCTTTGTTCACATGGTTAGTGGGTGTGGGCAGGAGACGGATCTCAAGCCTTCAAGGTGATCGGGAGCGGGTGGGATGGGACAAGAAGTTCTACCGGGTACAGTTTCGGCAGGGCTTCGGGATGATGGCACACGCTCAGGCCCGTTCAAGACCGGTTCATCCGGACACACTGGATTGTCCCCTTTCCACCACCAAACGGGGGGCTGACTTGAGAAACGCAGTGGATGTCATAAGGTGTTCTCGTCAAAGTCGATAACAAGGGGGCAACTGCAAGGTTATGTAAATATCCTGCAAGTTCCGGATTGAATGGATTGGATCGATTGCGCTGGCAACGCTGCTGGATTCAGAAGGATAAGGCAGGTGACTTCTGGAGCGAAACGGTGGGACATAGTATGGTCCGTAGAGTAATGAATCAAGTTCTGTGCGGACACTGTCAAAGACTTTTTTTTTTCTTTTTTTGAACGTTGCCTTTTAGCCAAAGACCCGAGCTGATTAGAGCTCTGTGACATGTCATCAGCGTTCCCGGACCTGAACGTCTTTCTGTTGGCTGGCCCGAGTTTGAATAGTGGCCTGGAGGACCGGGGACGTCGGTGAGCCCTGTGGTTAGTCCTGAGCTGTTTTTGGGAACGTGCCTCCTACGGACCCGTCAAATCCTTATCCTCCCGGAGCGACCGGGCATGAAGATGAAGGATCGGACCCAATTCACCAAGGTTGGGGGCCAACCCTGCGCGCGCAGTCGCTCGACCATCCTGTGGTTGAACCGCGTCAAACGCCCCTTTGACGTCTAGGTATTGGGTGAGCATGGATTCCGTCCGGGTCGGGTGTGTTGCTGCTTGGATGGAATACTGTATGGAGTGTTGGACCTCTTCTATGTACATGTACCGTGTTGTCCGGAAGGTGGATCTCGGTCGGAACGGCCCGTGCCCTGAAACGAACGAAGTGAGTGAACTGGTGACGCGCGGCTGTAGCGCGCATGCCCTGAACCGAACCGAGCCTTGGACAATCATATTGCTGCCAAAGGGGCGACCTCGTCATTTTTGTACACCAGCCCGAAGGTTAGGCTATCCGAAATGAAGGAAATCGCTGGCAGAGAAAGCAACGTCGCAGTCCCTGCCTGCGCTGCGCCTAGAGCTTGTAGGTATCGCAGTGCTTAGTACTCGTACTCCTCGACGTTACTCAAGGCAACTGAAGATATCCTGAAAATCACAGTACCATATAGATGGCGCCATCTACGAGTACTTACAGTACTACGCAAAGTTTGTCACGGGCCGTCTTTTGACCTCTGCTCCGCTGGGGGCCGGTTCGGCAAGAGCTGGAATACAAGCCCACGCGGGCCGAGGATGGGAAGCAAGGGCCAGGAAATTGGGGTACTTACTGTACTGCGCCCCTGCTTGAGCGGACAGCATCAAGACTTGCTGAATAGCAGAAAGGTGAGTCGCGATCAGCAGTAACCAAGGCCTGTATACTACTGAGTCGATGTAAGTTCGGTAATCGCATCACACATGAACCAAGGGTCGGATCCAACAGCGAACGGCATGTTCATGCTTGTATATTGAATGCCCTTGGTCTACTCAATCCAAGGAATTAGGGTTGGATGGTACGACTGCCGTAGTTTGGTGATCTCTGTCCCGTTTCCAGAGTACTATTCAGGATCTTTTGATTGAGAACGATTCATTGATTCAAAGACAGATCCAAGGCAATCATTGACTCGTTACTGTACAATATGTTTCATTTGCAATCCATCGCCCGAAAACACCATTCATCAATCAAATGTACAACAAACCGTAATCCCACAGAACACCAAAATCAAATTCCTTAAACAGTGAAATTTCGATGACCCCGTACCAACCCAACGCCCAGTTTACTCACCGCCACCCAATCCGGCGCATACCGCTTCAGCTCGCGTAGCGCAGGGATGGCATTCGCGTCGTTGAAGTCGTCCCAGAAACAGGTGACTGTTCCGGTCATATGGGACGAGGTGGAAGACGAGGACGAATCGTCTTCTTTCGTCCATTCAAATTCCACCGTGAACGTCTTGTTCCACGTCCGGCTGAAGAGACGCACCTCCTGCAATGGAGCCGCGTGGTCCGCCGGCGGAAGTGTCGGAAAGCGAGTTTCGTCGACTGCGGAGCCAGGGATGCGGTAGTTGGCGAGGGGCTTGGAGAAGGAGACCGCACAGGCGCGTGAGGATAGCGCGCCCAGGTAGATGCGGGCACGGTGGTGTGTTGCGGTGTCCTCGAGCCGGGTGGCGTTGTAGCGGACCCAGTTGGTAATGTTTTTGTTGTTCTTGAGGACGGCGGTTAAAGGGGAAACAACGCGCGGATCATGGCTCGTCCACGTGCACGTCGTCCGCGTCTCGGGCCCTGTGCAGCGCAGTTCTTGTCCCCGGGCGCTCGGCAGCGAGGATACCGCGTCCCGGACGTACGGAAACGCCCCTGTGAGCGACGCCTCGTTGGTTCCCAAATCGAGGTTGACGTTCTGCGCGAAGAAGAGTTTCAGACGGTTGTTCGCCGAGAACGGGAACGCAACCAGGTTGTAGATGAGCGTGCCAATGAAGATGAGCAGAAGGAACACGGGGATGTGGTAGGTGTAGCGGTGGATGAAGGGTAATGTCGGCGTGAATAGGACAGCTGTCAGAATCGCAATGGCGAGATAAATCAGCAAGGCCGAGCCACCATCCTGGGCCGTCTGATGGAGAGCCTCGGTGAGGAACACGCCAATCTGCCCGACCAATACGATGACGACCGGCGCTACGAGGAGCAGCTGAATCACCCACGTCCACTTGGGTAGCCTACTGCTCCACGCTTGCTCGGAGCCGTACACATTCGGGTCGCGATCCGATACAGCGTCCGAGCCGCCGTCCGCACCGTCGTCGTCACGGCCTTCGATGCGCGTGTAGTTGGCAAAGGTCTGCCGTCCTCCTCTCAGCAGCGATGTCGACTCCGTCGCCTCGGGCTCTTCGTTTGGCCCCGTTTCCTCCGCCGTCGGTGTCAACAGGCGGCTACCAAGGCTACTCGCGCGCCGGGAACTCTCCTGTGTCGTGCGGAACTGGCCTGCATACTCCCTCTTCCTGGGCAGAGCGAACAGCTCCAGATACGACACCCACGCGGCAAGGAATACTCCCAGCGTGTAGAACCAGACAAAGTAGCTGCCGGCAATGCCGTCTCGATTCTGATAGACGGTAGACACAACGAGGATCGACCACATCAAGATGGACAGCCACGTGAAAATGTAAGCACGATGCAACGCAGACGGCCGGACAAAATCTGCAATCCGGGACAAAAACCAGGCAATGAATACCCAGGCCGAGATCATCATGCCCCACACCGCATATTCACTGCTGTGCGCGATGTAAGGGTTGACCTTAGCCAGCAAGAACGCCAGGGCAAAAGTTGTGCCGGTAGCGGTGCCAAAAACGAAGGGGAACCGGAAGAATCCGCGAAGGCCTCGCAGCGACACCTTGTCCCCGTAGTCTCCCAGCGGGGTAGACAGACTGAACAGGTACATTCTATCGACATTGGACAGGATGATGCTGGTCACGAACAAAGTGAGAGGGCCGACGATCAAGAGCGTCACCGACAGCGCGAAGAGCGTATGAAGCTCAAACACCGCAAACGCGGTCCCGAAAAGGTCGAACCACACCGCCTGGGAGCCCTCACCACTCGGAACCTTGCCCGGCCCCGATGGCTTGCCCTCGAAGTCCGAACTGGTGTCGCTCACCAGTCCCTCGACCGTCGCAACAGCGGCGGACAACATGTGCCACAGTGACCTCTTACTCGTATGTCTCGTATCATCCTGGTCGGTATGGTACCTGGCGCGCGGTTTGAAGAAAGCAACATCCAGGCCGCGGAGACCCAGATCGCCCTCGAACACGACGTAATCCGTTTCACTCTTGACCAGCCTGAACCCAAAGTCCGACAGAACCGTGCCATAGGGGTGCTCCGCCCTCGCGTAGAAACGAGTGACTTGGGTGTCCGAGCTGCGGAACAGCGTGGCTCGGCCGCCGGCGCCGGCTCCCTCCAGGTTGAGGAAGGTATGCGGGAACTTTGACAGAGGATGCTGGCTGTACACGCGAGCACCATTCAGATAGTCCTCCTCGCCGTTGTTAAACAGCACCACCAGACCGCGCCGTGGCTCATGTCCGGGCGTGGTGAAGTACTTGATCAGCTGAAGACACGACACGACACCGACTCCGTCATCGGTCGCACCGTAACCGGTCGAGACGCTATCGTAGTGCGCATTGACGAGGACGCCGCCCCTACCCGCGGGCTCTCGCCCAGGCGACTCCCACCAGCGCCTCGGATCGTCGTCTGTGCCACGGATGTACACTAGGATATTGGTCCCTTCAAAGTACACGCCGCCGCTGGACACGAATGCGGTCAAGTTCGACTGCAGATCGTCAAAGACAAAAACCTCGGGCACGCTTCGGTCTTCATCTCCTCCTTCAACGGCACCAGCCGTATTCCTATTCTCTTCCAAAATCTCCTCGATGCGCGTCAACAGCCAGGCGCGCACCGCGTCGTTCCGGCGCGAGTTGTATGGGTGGAATCCAGCAGTGAGATGCTGCAGATCGCGCCAGGCGGATTCCAGATCAAGGCCTTCAGGCAACGAATCGGGCACAGTCGGAAGCACATGTTCGATCACGACAATTGGGATGAGCAGCGCGAGGTACACGATCGTCACGATGATTGTGACCGGGCCTCGGCGGAAGGCCAGCGGATTGAGCCGACGGCCCATAGTGAATCGCGTACTTGTTTTTTTCTTTGATTGATCTCAAATGCTATTCCAGTGGGAGAATATCATTCGACCGACGCGGTCGTCGGGCTGAGGAGCGACTCCTGGCTTCGATCCAGCATTGAGGTTGGGGGTCACATGCGGAACGCCGCCGCGAAAGGCGGAGCAGCGGGGCAGTACTTAAGGTATTTGTCGTATTTTTGAACACTGCGGATTCACGGCCAGGAATGATGGATCAGAATGCTCGATTTCGTCTGGACGGATTTCGAAGAGATTACTTGTTTCTGTGTGTGCAATGCTACTGTCGCCTGCAGGAGGAAAGCGGATCGGTGCGGATTAGACTAATACATCGTCGAATCGGGTACGCTACTGTATCATTCATCCTAACCATGATGCAAATGCAATCAAGTAGACAAGACGTTTACAGACAAGAGAGTCAAGAAGACGTTCCACGGATAAACCTTAAAGGCGCTGCAATGATGCCCAGGTATCTTGATATCCCCCGTACCATGCAATATCAAACCCAGAAGACCTGCGTTCACGGATCATGAAAATGAAAAGCTCAAGGTATCGAAACAAAGGATGGTAAGAAGAGTGAGATGCGAATAGGTGATCGAGCCAGTATTGCACAAGTAAAAGCCACGTGCAGAACGAGCAAATAGAGCGGACGGACCAACCTCTCCCAACCATGGGCGCATCGCACTTCTGCTGATGATCAATGCAAACTTCATAAAGTCGTTGGCGGATGCTGGCTATGCAAGCGGGTTCGCCTAGCGTTGCGGATGCAAAAAATCATGGACTGCGCGCCTGGAGCGGTGGAGTCTGGGCACTGGCCCGCCCCGTGACCTGCACATGTTGCCGGGTACCGGCCAAAGAGCTGGAATAGCGTTGTCAGAATCGGTACGGCACGGAGATCAACCAAGCGGTTGACTGGCTTCGTTGACACCGTCCACCATCTCATCGTCCCCACGGTCATGGATGGCAGTGGCGTTCATCATTCCGGTCACACGGCCCTCTTCTTCGTCGGCCTCCCCATCTACATAAATGGTTTCGCTTCCTTCCGGATAGGACACCGCATTGCGGTTCAGGAAGTCTCGCAATTTACTGACGCCTTCGCCACTGAAGACGCAAAAGACTTCTCGCTGTTGTGGCGTGAACTCGGGAGGAGCCTCACGGCAGAATGCTGTCAAATCCTCTCGTAAGAATGCCTGGACTCCCGTCACGCTGACATGAGTAAGCCGGGGGCAATGGTTCAGAAGAGCGTGAATCCCCTTGTAGAACATCGAATGTTAATTGTTTGCCCAATCAAGAACCCAGCTGGGAAGAACTTACCGCCATGGTTAGGTTCACGCAATAGCTCAGATGGACCCTCTCAAGGCAACTGACACCCAAGGGATCCGACATGGCCCTCGACCTCGCCAAAGCCAGAATGCTGAGGTCGGTGATGTTCTGGCATTTGACAAGGCCAATCCGACGAAGCTTGGGCAGGGTGGCCAACAACTGTACGCTCTCATCGGTGAGGAGATTACAGCATGCTAAGTCAATGTAGCGGATGCGATTGCAGGACTTGATCAGTTGGGTCACTGCCGCGTCGGTAATGTTGGAGCAGTGGCCTAGATGCACATAGTGAAGATTCTTTCCGAGCTTACAGATGGCAAGGACTGCTCGGTCGGTGATAGACCTGCACTTGGCGAGAACGAGATTCCGCAACCGCGGAGCAGCATTGATGATTCTCTCCACCGCAGCGTCTCTGATGCGTTCGCAGGCAGTCAGGTCCAGGATCCTCAGGCTTTCAAACACTGCGCCTTCGGGGATCTTGAGAAACGCAGAGTCATCAATCTCTACGCAATGCGCCAGTCGGAGCTCGCGCAAGTTCCGGAGGTTCATAAGAAGAGAGGTGACGGACGGACTCGTGATCTGGAAGCAGCCGTGGAGGTCAACTTCCAGAATGGATGGACAAATCTCAGAAAAGGATTGAACAGCGTTGTCTGTGACTTGAATGACGCCGTTGAGTTTCAACTGTCCAGGACCATCAGCAAGGTTCGCTCCAGAGTTGAGACCAAGTGTTCCATACCCTCTTCAGCATACGACAATTCTCCGACACCGCGATCAGAGACTCATCGGTAATGTTATCGCAGTTTGTGATATTGAGCCCCTGCAAGCGTGGGCAGTTCTTGGCAACAGCAAACAGCGTATGGTCCGTCAACGACCGTAGCTCTGACACATCTAGGGCCTGTAGGTACCGATTGCCTTCGACAAGATCGGAAACCCCTTTGTCGGTCAGTCTGGAGCAGTTGGTCAACGTGAGGCGTTCGATTCGTTTGCATTTGGTGAACGGCTGGACAGTCCCATCGCTGACCTTATCGGTCAGGGCAGACAGGTTGAGCCGTTTGATCAACTCCGAATACGGGAACAGGCTGTTGGGGTCGCCGACCGAAGCCACCACGCTGCGGAGATTCTCAAAGCGGTTGCACGACGGTCGATGCCATAGGATCCCCACGCAGTTGGCGGCCCACTTCTGACACACCAACATACAATTCAGCAGATCCGCCGGAGAACTCAGTTTGGAGAAGATGGATATGAGGATCTCCGGAGGCAACCGTCCGATAGGAGGAATGACCTCTTCGTGCCGATTGTTGACATTGAGATCGTTGAGTCCCACACCGACCGACGATTGGGAGTCATTTGTTTGTGCGAAGAAATCGGTATCATCGTCCACGGCACGTTCAGGAGACGTCGAGGTTGACGACTCCGACGGCACTTCGCTCGACTTCCGAGCCGGGAGTCTCGACCGCGCCATTCTGTTGACTATAATACAGTGCGCGGCGGGATTTTTCTTCGGCACTCGCAGGTGTAACCTTCAGAGCGCAGCGACGAGCGGGAAGGCCATTCAAATCTCCGCCAGCTTCGTTACCTGCTACACGAACCGCTGTCGACGGAGGGACCGGCCGATGTCGAGACTGCCGTCGAGTAAAATATCCGAGCGCGCACGGATTCGAGGTAGTCAGGGACACACAGTCCTGCCAAGGGAGGGTGTTGCAAGGTATGCGAGGGGTTCAACTATTTAGGAATCAAGTTTGGATCTCACGGCCGGAGGCGTGAAGCGCCGGTGAATGGATCGGGGGCTGGACGGTGACAAGGTGGCTGAGAAATGCCGAATACCCGGGCTGCACAAATACTGCACACAGTCGCAAGTGCGGTTGAGAGTGAAGAAGTTCTGGAGGACATTTGTTGATCAATACCTACAAGCCTCCTCAAGGACCATACAAAATGCCTGAGCAGCGACCGAACCAGGAACTGGCCAATCAGAGGTTGGGACTCTCTGCTGGCACATGCGGGCTGATGGATGACATCAAAGACGGGA
Organism: Thermomyces dupontii; assembly: GCF_041956625.1. Classification (NCBI taxonomy): domain Eukaryota; kingdom Fungi; phylum Ascomycota; class Eurotiomycetes; order Eurotiales; family Trichocomaceae; genus Thermomyces; species Thermomyces dupontii. Next base: position 885,236 of record NW_027192311.1, on the reverse strand, counting down.
GTTTCAGACTCGAGAGAAATGTCTACAAAATGTCTGCTGCTAGTCGTGAGTGACTTCGTGACCATTCCATTCACCCCGGCAGGTCGCAGCAGTCATGATTGCGGACACGTGCCGATCCAGGATGACTGCCCCTCGTCGCGCCGAATGATCTTCTCGACCACTCGGCGATTGGGATCCGACCTGGTCACGTGAGTCCACTCCGTACTCCCTAGTAAATTGTGGCTGGATTTGGATAGTGTTAGGTTAGGTAAACCAAATGGGAGTTACCTACAGAGTAACTTATTCCCTCGACTACGCGCGAATTGAGACGCGTCAACTGGTCAAAGCCACACGGAGCACGGAGAGGACGTAACTGTACGAGTAGGATTTCGACCACTGCACCTGGAAATTAAACAAGAATCTACACCACGGTCGGTCTGGTTCAACAAGGCATCCATCAATCTTTGTTATGTGCCAGATTGCGTTGATCAATCCCCTGCAATCGCGCCTCTACCTAGCCTCGCAGTCGAGTCTGCTCTGAAAAGCTGCAAGTTAAGGTCTCAAGCTTAGTGATGAAACACTCCAAAGTGGCATCCCGGTTCGAGTCAAGCCCAAATATGATATTGTCGGCTCTCTACCTCACGAGCTCCTGATTCAGGTCGTGAAGTACCTTGATCTGAAACAAAGACATTGCCAGGGCCGAGCGGGTGTGTAACGCATATCATTTTCTTGAATTCTTCTCATCGTTGAAAGTTGACGAAGTAATAATATCCTCTGATGACAGGCCTGTCTCCAAGCGATGGCGCACGATTCTCTCTTGTGACACAATCATTTTTGCGCGAGACGTTTGCATTCCTGGACTTGGACCTGAAGGGCGTCAGCACAGATGCAGCGAGCACAGACGCGATGAGTTATTTCCGATGGCGGCATGGCCTGGAGCATGCTCGACCGGTCAAAGGGGTCTTCCTCCCCTAGCCAAACCACATGGGGTGGATTCCCCGATAAGTTCCACTGCCATTCGCGCCGGCTGTGTGATGCCAATTACGATGTGGACCCCAGCGTGGTCGAGATGCTGAATCTCGAGACTGAAGAGAAATCGAAGTGGAGGTGCAGGGACCAGTTGATCATTTAGTGCAGTCTGATCGGTATCTTGTTGTTGTCTCGACCGATTAGTAAACACGGAGGAGCAAATATTTCTACCTTATCGGCTGTTGTCGTCTAATGATTGACCTTGCGGGTAATAGTGATGAACAATATCTGACAGCGTGGGACATCTGCGAATAGCAGATTCACATGCTGCGGTTTGACAGGCCCTTTGACGTTTCTACCTTCTATACTATCATCAAGAACGACGTGGTCATCGCCCCCGGACCCGGAGACGAAGCTTGGCAGAATTATCCTGTTCTGGTCCGGGATCTGGGTTCAAATCATTGGCAACTTCTTAAATGTCGGATTGTATACCACCTGGACACGATTGAATGGCATTTGAGATCAACCGGGAGAAACAGCCGCCAGAGGTGCAGCAGACCAAGTGGACAACGACAACGGGACAGCAGCTCGAGAAAAACATCTTTCACCTGGCGATCACGCTTGGTTTTCCCGTGGACGACCGGTTTGATTTCAAGTACGACTCCTGTCGCACCTACGGCCACCAAAAGACTGTGACCCAGCTCTTCGAGAATTTCGACGAGTGTACTCGCTTTGGATGCCTTCACCGAAAACTTCCTCGGCGTTCAGTGGATCAAATCGGAGGAGCCAATCGACATGGATACTGACCGATATCACTCTGTCGATCTGATTCGAAATCGATCGCGCCGAGGTTGCTGTCCACAACGCCTACTCCGTACACCAAAGCGGTAACCCTGCACTCCAACCGTGTGAGCCGGGCTGCATCGATAAACCTTCCGTACTTGGACATCTTTGGCAATTTCGAGGTCGTTGGTTTGGCTAATGCGAACGGTACTCAGCTCTGGTTCTTCTATCCAAACGTCGAGAGGATGAGGGACTAGAGCCCAGCACTTCAAGGATACTGTATTCCTATGTACTCGTAAGCTTTAGGGAAATTCCTCGAGGAGGTTCTAATTGGTCAAATCAAAGCACTTGTGGGGCTATCATAAAGCTTGGTGTCGAAGTTGTCCAATCACTGTTCATTTCTATTGAGCTTACCAATAACCGTACTTGCATTGCAGTTTGCAGCTGCTTGGAGCTGATGCTATGATTCACAGCTTTGGAAACTGAACCATCTCCCTTGATTTTCTCAATTTGCTAGTAGCTAACATAGGGCATTGGCTCCATATCTATTCCGTATTTCTACGGCGATCAATGTCTCGTGCTCATCGACCTTTGGGAAGTAGTGCTGGGGCAACTAACCACGCTCACTGCCCCCTTTATTTCATAACATCTGGGCCTTTTCCTTGATTGATTGAAGAAGATGCCAAGTCGCAATGCTAGAAGTGGCGTAAGCTTTGCTTTTAGGGTTGGAACTTCAGGTAGTTACAGTACCTTGCCTGCTCTTGTTACACGTTGCGTAGTGTCGCAGTCATAGAATATAGATTCTGAAGAAACCATCCAAGATAACGGCTAGATTGACAATGGTTTTTTTTTACCAGGACTGTTTTGAACCTGGGATGCATTCATTTGTACTGTATAATGGTAGCTAAAGCACATGACCCTAGAGATTCCTACCTGTACTCCGTGCTAGCTAGTGTCAAATATCAGGAAGACCATCTTCTCCACCATGATCATACTACTTGTTGACGGTGTAGAGGATTATCAATGATAATCAGTGGCCAGAACGGAACCGGCAGTAGTGTATCACATTATCAGATACAGAAAAACAAGCGACGTGCTTCATCTTGACACCTAGGGTGACTCCTGCCAGAACAGAGAAACGAATAAATCCGTGACTATTCAGGCCCAATTCCAGGATATCATTCCATTCTTTTTTTTATCGTTCATGTAGGAATAACACAGAGAGAGATAGGCTCGATGTCCAGTTCTGCCGATAATGGTATTCGATGCCATCTTTCTCTTTCGCTCTAGTCATGCGACCCCGACAAATCCTCCCCATGCATCTAGTAGCCCAGCTCGGCCAGCTGGCTCTTCACATTTTCGTCGATGTTCGCCGCCTTCTGGGCCTGGACGAGCTGTCGTCGAGCGGCCTTCTTGCGCTCGTGGAATGCAGCGCTCTTGACCTTCCGTCGCTCCTCAAGGCTGTAGAGAGTAATTCGTTAGAACATGAACATGATGCGACGATGAGAATGAAAGTCATCAGTCAGAAAAAAAGACATACCGAGCAACAACGTCCTGGTATTTCCAGCCGACCTCGTGGCTGAGACGGCCAACAGTGCAGTACTTGCGGCCGGGCTTCAGGCGGAGCACACGCAGCGCCTGAGGAACAACAACGCGCTTCTTCTTGTCGTACGGCGGGGGGATGCCCTCAAACACCTTGAGGCGCTCCAGAGCGGCAGCACCGCGGGCGGTCTTGTGCGGGATCATGCCTCGAACGGCCTTGTAGAAGATGCGAGAGGGAGCGCGGAAGTGGAACGGACCTAGAAGACCAAATCAGCATGCAGTATCCAGTGGGACTAGACGACCCCTACCACCTCGTCGGGGGTTGAAGCGAGTGGCCTTCCGCAGGTACGCATGGTACTTCACTGTTGGCAAGAATCGTGTCAGCTATTGCCTGTCTCCGGTTCTGCAGCATTGTGCCCTGTTTCCAATCCAAAAGTCCCCGACAATGCTTCCATCCACATCGCAGGACACATTGTCATAGAGATGATTCGACAATGGGTGGACGTACACTTCGCACGGAAGAACTCGCCGGAGATGTTGAGAGCCTCCGCTCGAACGACCACGATCTTCTGGCCGCTGAGCAGCTGCTTGGCCACAATGCTGGCCAGGCGACCCAGAAGGTGCCCCTTGCCGTCGATGACGACCTGCGACAATCCAACTGTCAGCCACATGCACCGAATACAATGAATGAAAAACGATTTCGCACGGATGAGTCGATGGGCACGGGGAGGGGATTGTTCGCATGGACGGGCAGCACGTACGACTGGCTCGAAAGTTGTGGACATCCTGCTCTTGTCTCCGGTGTCTCTAATTCAAAGATATCCAGCAAGACAAAGAGCCGGTTGCTCTTGGGAGTTGAGGTTGTCGACGGGTTGGAATGTCGATTCAGATGTCTCGGTCGGCACACAAAGTCAGGCGGTTTGCCAGCGCCTAAGCGAGGAAATTGTGCGAGGGCCCCAGCCCTAACTTTGCGGCATTTGATTCGCTAGAAGTCACATGTGGACCCACACTTCGTTTAGTTTTGAACTCTCACGTGACTTCATGTGACTCGAACATCCGGATCTTAGCTCCACGCCGATTGTTTACTTTGACAATGCAGAACTTCAGAACCCATGGTCCCTCATCGAAGAACTCGAATTGTCTGCGTCTCAGATACTCATGGCTACACACCGTCGGAAGCCGGGTTCCAACTCCCCGCAGGGGACGTCTTGATTAACGCAGGAGACCTCACAAACAAGGGTAGAAAGTCGGAGCTCCAGCGGACTCTACAATGGATACAGAATGCGGACTACGAAGTGAAGATTGTGGTTGCTGGTTAGTTCAATGTTGCGATTGATGGCCGAGGGCTGCGCGCCCGACGTTGATGTTCTAACCATGCCACTCCTTTAGGAAACCATGACTTGACATTGGATCGCCCTTTCTATGCCCAGTGCGCCTCTGATTTGCACGGCCAGCACCGCGAAAATTCAGAGGAGTGTCGTGAATTAATCAAGAGAATGGATTCTTCGGTTGTTTACCTCCAACATAGCTCGGCAGTCATCAAGTTGACCCGTCCTGATGGACCCAGGACAATGTTCAAGGTGTTTGGGTCACCGTACTCACGTTTCCGCGGTCAATGGGCGTTTGGATACAATACACCGGAAGATGGAAAGAAATTATGGTCGCAGATCCCCAATGATGTGGACATTGTCGTTGCCCATACTCCGCCAAAGGGCCTTCGAGATGAGAGCCTCGAGGATCCTGCTGATCGATCGCAAGTCGTTTGGCTGCGAAGAGATCCTACAGGCTTTGAGCAGAGTGCGACCCCTGTTGACCGTCTGTGGACATGTACACCAGGGCCATGGCTGCGAGAGAGTCCAGTGGGCAAATCCTGTTGTTGATGGTACACTCATAGCCGCCCGCCAGGAGGAGTCCCTACCTCCTATCGGCAGTAAAAAGCAGAGTTTGGTCGACCTGACGGGACGACGACAGCCGGCTCTGGACAACGTGAGCCATTGCGAGCTTCTTGGTTCAACAGAGCTGATGAGGAGAGAAACATGCGTCGTAAATGCGGCCATTATGGCCAGCAACTGGCCGCATCTGGGCGGCAAGAAGTTCCATCGACCGATTGTGGTGGATGCTAATCTTCCCGTGTGGGATTCTGGATCATAATATCCAGTGGGTTGTGGTCCAGCTCGAGAGTAAATGAGAGTATCGATCTCGGGGCATCATAAATCCAATTCATTCTGATTCTGTGTCTGCTGATGGACAAGTAGAGATACACCATCAGCCAGCAAACATCCTAGCAACCCATGAAGTTGCAGCAACTGCCATGTAGAGAGGTACATATCTAATATGAGGAAGTTCCTTATCATCCGGAGATGAGCCGACACCAGTGCCGAGGGGTCGGATGGCCGAAACCCCAAGAAAGACTCTGGTTGAAGTCAACCTCTGCACCTCTGCTTCGCGGAGTTGATTCATTGTGAATTTACTTTTGTTCACTCTCGTCTATGCGTGCGTGACTCGCAGACAGACCGAGTGTCGCGTGTTCGCGTCAAAAGTGAGGAATCTCAGCATGGACGACAAGGGCCAAAGTTGGGATGAATCGGCGACAATGAAGCGCCCCAAGCCCTTGGATCTCTCACATCATTTCTCGGACGTCACCAATAATCGCCAGCCGAGTCGGGTCAAGGGCATGTATAAATACTTTATCCTTCCCGGCGTGAAGAATCTAGCTGGAGGTACTTGCATAACTGCACGGCCCGATTGCGTCAATCTCGGCAATTCTTTTCTGACATTGATTCTGCAAGGACTGCCCCATTTCTCAGCCTTTCCCTACGATACCCTCGAAGCGGCCGTGGCCAAACCGGATCGATTTGATACGGGTGTCGGAGCGGATCCATCCCCGTCCCCATCCCCCGGGCAGCTACATCTGAAAGTGCCCAAGGAGAGCGACGCCTCCGACGGACTGACGGCTGTCGACCTGCGCACGGCACTCCAATATGGCACCGCGGATGGCTTCCCGCCGCTGCGCGCGTTCGTGCGCCGCTTCACGCGCGACTATCTGCATCCCAACGTGCCCTATGAAGGCGGTCCCGAGGTGATCCTGACGTGCGGTTCGACGGATGGGTTTGCCAAGGTTATCGAGCTGTTCACCAATCCCTGGATGGAAGAAAAGGATTGGATCGGCGATCGTCAGGGCATTCTCTGCGAAGAGTTTACGTACATGAATGCGATACAGACGGTAAAGCCCCGGGGGATCAATGTCGTGCCCGTCGCGACGGACGCAAACGGTATGAAGGCCTTCGGAAGTGGCGGGTTGGCAGATGTCCTTGAAAACTGGGATTTTAGCAAGGGCCGACGCCCGCATTTGATGTATACGGTGACGTACGCCCCGCTTACATTCTCTCTAGACGTGGGAAAGGCTGTGGCTAACCAGAGGATTGATGTTTTAGTATCGGCCAGAATCCCACCGGTACTTTGATGCCCGTGGAGCGCCGCAGGGAGATCTACGCCTTGTGCCAGAAATACGACATCATCATCGTTGAGGACGAGCCATACTGGAACTTGCAATATCGGTCGGCCGGTGACGGGGGCGACAATGGGTCGGGGCAGGATCATGATCACCACGCACCGGGTGCTAAATCCTCAAGGGGCACATTTCTTGATCAGTTACTTCCCTCGTACATGTCCATCGACGTCGACGGCCGCGTGGTGCGCCTCGACACGTTCTCCAAGACCATCGCACCCGGGGCGCGCCTGGGATGGGTCACAGCCCAACCAGCCGTCACCGAGCGGCTTGCGCGGATCACGGAGGTGTCGACGCAGCAACCGTCGGGCTTTGTGCAGGTGACAGTTGCGAAGCTTCTCCTGTCCCAGCAGGAACCGACCGCGACAGCGAGCCGCGACGAGCCCGATCTCGGTGGTTGGAAGATGGACGGCTGGGTGCGATGGCTCGAGGGACTCCGTGGGATGTACGAACGGCGGATGCGCCTGATGTGCGAGACGCTGGATGAGGGCAAGAATGTGCCTCTAGACTACGATGACCATCCCGACGGCTGGACCATGGTCCAGCAAGTTCCCATGTACGAGTTCAACTGGCCCGGAGCGGGCATGTTTGTCTGGATCAAGATCCGTAGCGACACGCATCCGCTGGTCGGCCAATACGGCGCCCAGCACGTGTGCAAGAAGCTGTGGCGGTTCCTCGTCGAGGAGCCGTTCCGATGCCTGGTCGCACCCGGATGGGTGTTTGCACCGACGGCGGAAGCGGAAGCGTCTGCATTCGAGTGTGTGCGGCTCTGCTTTGCCCCGATGGAGGAGCAGGAGGTGGACGTCTACACCCGGCGATTTGTCGCGGGCTGTCGGGCGTTTTGGCAGCTCAAGAGCCTAGATGACATTCCGGATGATGATGATGATGATGATGATGAGGCTTCGATATTGCCTGAAGTTGCTCGTGTGCATCTCTGTTGATTCGTGATAATCCCAATAGTCTTGGATAATGGATTGGCCTAAATCTATGGCTTGCGGACAACAGAAGCTACAGCGCGTCACGCAATCATTCTGCTATTTTGACTTTGGAGGCTCTTAGCACTTCTCGGGGTAAAGAGAAGATGATCCCTTGCTCGCTCATGCTGCTCATCCTGTTCATGCTGGCTCAATCACCAATCGAAAGAAACGAGAAGTCCCTCCCTCCATTTGAGGCAATTCAGACCAGAGAAGTGAAGCAACCACTCTTCGAGCCTTGACCGCTCATGACTGGCAGAGCAGCAACAACGAGGGAATCAGATGTGCACATGCATGCCCGAGCCGTGAGCACCGACGGTGTGTTTCCCCTGCTCCAAGACTGTCACGCAGCTGTGTTCCCATATGACCTGGCGAGATGCCCCCCTTGATTGGGGCTTCGGATTCCGCAATATTCTTTTCTCTTGTGACCTGGAGAATGGTACCTATCAGACGGACTCCATATGTCCGAGTATGTAATAATCCCAGTACCACGCCACGGGGCACAGAAGGAGCGCCTTTGCCGCGCTGATTACATAAAAAAAAATTCCTGAGAAATCCATCTCTTGTTCCTCCGATCTGATTAATCGTAAGTCGCTTTTCTCGAAGGCACCATGCAGACAACGCATCATACCGTACGAGTACTGTAGTCATACCTAGTTTTCATAGACTGCGCCAATTTCGGCAAGGTTACGTGGTCCAGGGTATTTGCCCTTTTCGCCATCCAATCTCATCGAGCGGTTTGCCACAACCCGCAGCATCGTTCGTCGCCTTGCTTTTCGACAAGTCTTGTTGGTTTCTTTCTTTTCTAGAAGAATCAAATCACCTTCAAGATCAACTGGAATGGCCGAAATCCCCCCAGCCATGCAAATGACGCAGTTGCAGATTGAGCCCCTCTTGCGAGAGCCATTGGTTCCCGGTTCGCCCACTGCGGCCCGTACCGGACCCTGATTGGCTGGCTGGGGTAGGGCAAATTCAACCAATCATCGTCGTTCCTGGCTTGGCCCATTTCAAGGGCAAGGAGGGGCTCTCCTCTTCTGGTCTTCCATAGGTACAGTACAGTACGAGAGTAGTCATCCAACCTTCCCCTCTGCCCCAGAGTATCACCGTGATGGTCATCGCCGGGAGCAAGTCATTGTCCTTCCGCTGGCGCCAGGTATTACAACTATCAGCTTAGGTTTAGTAAGTTAGTGGCCGGCCTGATCGCCCGGACGATGCTGAGAGTCCTCGTACGCATCGTCAGTGCCGGCCAGGGTCGTCACTTGGCTGCCTTTATTTTTTTTTTTTTTATTTCTATCGCCTCTTCAAGTCTGAGCCTTGAAAAAACCGGTTACCAGCTGTAGATCTTTCGAATATATATCCATCCATCCTATTCTTGGGAATCAGTTCCTAATATCTTGGGCTTTCTTTCATGCAACGGGCGGCTGGAGAACTACGCCGTGCATCGTACCTGTCGCATCTTCCCTCTCCCTCACCGCCGCTTTGCTGGGCTTGATGAACTGTCACTCGTCCCTCACTCACCTGCTCTCTCTCTGATTTGACCGAGTGGCCCCCCTTCCCGGCAATCCCCGCTGAGCACGTGACTTGCTCTGACCGGAACCTCCGATCCGTTCTCGGGCGAAGCGCCAGAGTGGCGCAGTGTGTCGCCCTTGGCCTGATTATTGTGTACTTACTTTGGGGCCCAAAAACTCTGTTGTGTTTACCTAATCACAGCCTGGGCCTCAGACCGGAGACGGCTGGCACGGAGTAAAACGACTCGCGACCGGGCCATTATTGTACGAGTGAACCCCCGCCTCTCTCTCTCATACCGCCTCCGTCCGTTGCTGCGGTCACTCCGTCATCCATTGCAATTGCTGTGGCGCAATGTATTGAAATCGTCTATTTGTTTGAATCGATCCCGCCCGAGTATCCTGCCACTTCGATACCCAACCACATCTGATCGCACCCCCCCTATTCTCCGTGTCACCATGTCGAGAACCCTTCCCAAATTCGATCCCTATGCGGTCCTCAAAGTGAGCAAGGACGCCGAAGCGGCCGAAATTCGGTCGTCGTATCTCAAGTTGGCCCTCAAGACCCATCCCGACAAAGTCAAGGATGAATCGTTGCGGGCACAGGCTGCGGACGAGTTCCAGAAGATCCAGGAGGCCTACGAGTTGCTCTCGAATAGCGACACCCGCAAATGGTACGACCATGAAGTGCAAGCCGCAGCGCTGAAGAAGGAGGCGCGAGAAGCGGGCCGTCAGACCGGTGGCAGTCCGGGCAAGGCGGCACCGCCTCGCGAGTTCCAGGACGGCCACTTCTATGAGGAGCGGACACCCGCCGGCGTGTCCTCTGATGACAGTGATGAGTATCGCTATCCAGACGAGCCGCCGGCATACTTGCGCAAGTATCCTGACGCTGCCAAGAGATCACATACCAAAGTCAACGGCGAGAAAAAGCCCAAGCAAGCTGCCTCGAATGCCAAGGTCCCTGCCTGGAGGGCGGCGCGCCGGGCGGCAAAGGAGAGCAGTCGAGACAGCGTCAAGGCTGGACATCACGATCGGGCCAAGACCCGAACAAGAGAACGCCGCCGAGATGCTTCCGACAAGTACGAGCGCACCAAGGCGCCCTACATCGAGAGCGACGTCGAGCTCGATGGCGACGATGACTATGAGGAGGATTACATCCGCTACAAGGTCGAAGTCAAGACTGCGTATCCTCGCGATTCGCGGTCCCGTCACAGCAAGTCCGACTCGCAGTCGAGTAAGAAGTCCGCTTCTTCCCGGTACGAGTCGGACTCGAGCTCCGAGTCTGATGGCTCGAACGATGACGAGTTCGTGTATCGGTATGCTTCGAACCTGGATGACCGGCAGACCTTCGTCCGGGAATACATTCGACAGAAGAAGACGCCCATCATCGAGATCGATCGCCGGCCCAAGATGTCGCGGGGCCATACCGATGTCGACCCGGAGCGATACTCTTCAGGGGCAACATCCCACCATCACAGTCGGTCGCATGCACGGGATCCGTCGCCGCGGCCGGCACGCCGGTCACGCGAACGGCTGGACTCTCCAACGTGCGACTACGAGCGCAGCCCGCACAACACGCCAACACCAACGACGTCGTCATCGTCGTCCAAAGAGAAGGTACGGTCATCCACGAGTAGTAGTCGGCCCATGCCGTCCATCTCGCGATCAGCAACGACTCCTTACCGAAGTAGCCGATCATCCAAGTCGGAATCCAAGGGGAGTCTTGCCGCCATGGTGGAGGCTCTCACCGGCCGAGCAACAGATCCATCGCCGCGGTCGAGAACCCGCGGTGACCGGACAGACTCGGGCTACTCGAGTCCAGGCACCCCGGAGATGACGTCGGGACCAAAAGTCAGCCGGTATAAAGTCGTGGACCCGCCGGATGTGCACGTGATGGAGCCGGAGGAGCTGAATTATGGAACGTCTCCGGGGTCATCGACTGCAACACCCCTCATGTCTGAAGGCAGGCGGGGATCGGCACCGGCGCGAAGTACAGCCAAGCCCTGCCGGACTTACACGTATGAGTCTGGCGTGCGCATCGAGACGGTGCGGCCGGCCGCGTCGCGCCCGTTGTTTGGCGAGGTGCGGTATGCCTCGGACGTGCGATACGGCAAGGTAAGTCTCCTCTGGACTTTTCATTGTCAGGCCGTCTGACTAACCGGTATGTAGTTCTACTAAACAGAGCATGCGTTTCCTCCTTGCAGAAGGGTTGCATGGAATATTCTGAATCATTCCCTGCAACGTGTTTGTTGGACACGTTTGGAGGAAGGTGCCGATGGCAATGCAATGCACACGCTCTTCCGATTTTGGAGTCACAGCGAGGTGGTGTCTCGCTGCCATTGTCATGGAAGACTATGGCAGCGTGCTTCCAAGCTGTTGATGCTTTACGTTTGATTCTTTTTTGCTTTTCTTATTCTCTTTCTTCGTCTTTATGATTATTTTTTTTTCTCTTTCGCTTACAGTCGCCTGTTGATCAAACTGGCAGGTCTTTTTTTTCTTCCTATCACATATCTATCGCAAGAAGGAAGAGCGCAAGCAGAGAGCAACTGCAGAGAAGACTGCAGATTTCTTTTTTTTCCCCTCAACGGAATGGTGTCATCGGACTGGATTGGGTGATGTTTCTCTCCGCCCTTTTTTCCTTTCTCGTTCTCTGATACATATTTGATACGATATATGATTTTTATGACCTGACTTTTGGGATATGATTTGATGGTTTGTGGTTGTGGTTCTGGGTTTTACGTGATGGTTATGGTCATGGTTATATTTATGCCTCTGATGATTTTGACAACGATGATGATGATGATGATGATTATTTGATGGATGTTTGGGATCTGATGTATTGTATACATTCATCAATGGGATCTCGACTTTTTTTTCTTCACTCTAAAAAAGTACGGAGTACTTCATGCATTGCCGCATATTGGTATTCATTGGAAGAATAGACCGACATAACTAGGTACCTAGGTATGTATATAATATTATGTACCGCACTTGAGGAGCATCGATATCCCTGATCGACACGATTCATTTGTTGAAAGAAGCAGTCTACGGCTCCGTCCAATCCACCTGTTCCGTCACCGGGGGAGCGCCATCCTTACTAAACGACACCCGCAACCGAAGTCGAAGTTTTGGCGGAAGAGTCTACAAACAACCTTCGTTAGAAGATCGGCCCCCTCCCAATAGCCCGTTAACTGCCAAAAAAAAGGGCAGAAAAAAAAAGTAAGTGACTTACCCCGCTATTCGCCGCGATCTTCATCAACTGCGCCCCTTCCTCACCCGCATCCAGATCGGCCTTGTTGATGGCGTTGAGCTGCAATCGTTGGCTCTTGGGAACAGCAGCCTGCAAGCCAACGCCGGTGAAGCGGCTGAGGGCGGAGGTGTTGCGGAACCGCGCCAAGACCTGCGCGCCGGAGCCGCTGCTGCTGCGTTGGACGTGCAGCGTGAGGACGAGTTCGTCCTTTTCGAAGGCGGTGTAGCCGGGCTTGCCTCCGCTGGGCGGGGTGGCAGCGGCGGGAGGAGGTGTGGGAGTGGCGCCGGCGGAAGGAGCCAAGGCCGGGCCCGCAGCTGGGGTTGCGGATGGGGATGGGGCAGCGGGTTCCGCCCCGTTCGACCCGAGGAGGTCCATGAGGGCGCTTGAGCCGCTGGGGGCTGCCGCAGCTGTGGGCGCTTTCTGCGAAGGGGTTGGAGTGTCACCACCAAGGATATCTGCCAGCAGGTCCGCGGTGTTTTGCGATGGCCCCTCCGGCGCCGCCGTCGTGCTGGGCGCCGCCTCCGCGGCACCGCCCATCAGGTCGACCAGCAGATCCTGCTCCGTCTGCTTGGCCGGCTTCTTGGTCTTGTCCCGCAGTACCCGGGTCTGCCGCTTGGTCGTCGGCTCGCCCAGCACCCGCTGCTCCTCGCGGATCTCCGGCGGTGGCATCCGCTCCAGCACCCCGCGCCGGATGGAGTCGTAGCCAAACAGATTGCTGTACTCGACGGCCCGCTGCTGCACCTCCACGTTCAGATCCGCCGTCCGCCCTTGCAGGAACCGCCGGATCCGCTCAATCTGTGCCGGATCCGTCATCCGCGCCGACAGTTTCATCATTGCCGTTGTGATGTACTCCGTCACCGTCTGCGTCGCGTACGTGCTGTTGAGCACGTTGGTGAACAGGTCGATGATGTCGCTCTCGCGCACCTCCCGCACCAGCTCCTCCTCCTCGTAGCTCTGCCCGCGGAGCAGTGCGTCCCCGTACTCCCCAATCACCCATGCCGCCGCCAGCGTCAGCCCTTCTTGCGAGATGTCCTCCCGCAGTGCCGCGTAGAGCTTCTGCACGGCGTACGTCTGCAGCTCCGGCGTCGTCGCAATCAGTCGCACAAACGACGACAGGATTTGCTCCTTGACGTAGCTGCCCGCCAGCTTGAGCACCCGCAGCATCGTGTCCACGTGCCACCGCTTGTTTGGTGCAAACCGATCCGCCGCAATCCCAATCTGCGTCGTCATCGTCGGCTTGAACTCGTTGTCTGCAACCTCCAAGAACGCCAGTAGCTCGCGGACAAGCACCCGTACGTTGCTTTCGTTGATCAGAGTAAAGCTCAGATCTAGCGCTCGGCGCCGGATGCTGATGTCGGGGTCCCGAAGGCAGTCCAGGATCGTGTTCCGGTGGCGCTGCACCGCGTTGGGCTCCACAGCCACCACTTTCAACAGCGTGTTCAACGCGACGTATCGGATGTTGTTGTCTCGATTCGCCAGGAACTTGCCGAGGATGTTGACTCCCAGAACTCGAAGCCCCGAGTCCGCCTCAATGTCCAGGATCGTGCGTACCGTCTCGTAGAGGATTGCGTTCCCGACGTTCTTGGTCGACTCCGTGTTCGTCGCCACCTGGGCGAGTATGTCGTTGATCTGTTCACTCGTCGCAACGTCCCCGCGTCCCAGCACCCGGAGGAACCGAAGGATCTTGACCTGAAGGAACGGATCGGTGATGCCGGATACGTCATGTTCGGGGGAGTATCCCGAGGTCGTTAGCTGTTTGAGCACCTTGACTAGCTGCCCCGTCAACGGTCGAAACTGCTCGACCACATTTTCGGGGCCATCCTCGGACTCCTCTGACTGCTCGCACAGGTCAATGGCGAGAGTCAACCCGCACAGCAAGACTCCGTGATTCCGATCAGACAGGAGCATTTTGCATTTCTCTATGAAGTGTTCCCGCAAGTCCGGGACTTTGCGGCAGATGCGCATGGCGCACAACGCGGCCTTTCGGCGAATGTACGGGTTGGCGGTCGTAATCAGGGTCTCGACCTCGGTGAACAAATCTCGCGACATTTCAACGGAGGCGATGTTGCCCAGCGTGCAGAGGGCCAGTCCAACGACATATTGGTTGGAGTGATTCAAGTCACTGGCCCGTCAGCTTTTCTGCGGCATCTTCGACCAGCCTTTAGCCGGACTCACTTCTTCAACGAGTTGGTGACTAAAGTCAACACTTCCTGGTTCTCATCCAGCAACAGCATCGTTCCCAGATACCCTAACCGTTTGTCCACGAAGCGCGGCGACGCCAATAACTTCAGACACTCGATCTGACCGAAATGCGTCCGTTCACCGAGTGTGAACAGATACAACAACTTGGCGACATTGTTCCGCCTAGTCCACGGCTTTCAATCAGCGACGGCAACGCGGGATTCGCGCTTGGATTACAGGAACGTACCGCACCGATGAAGCGTGGCTCTCCTCCCGAAAGGATGCGCGAATGGCGGCACTCTCCTTCTGAATGACGGCCCGCTCATCGGCGATCGTTTTGGCGGAACGGACGTTGCGAATGAACTGTTTGACTGCGGTCCCGTCCCGGTCAGTATGGGAGAAAATATTGGCCGCGGCGGCGGAGAAACTCACGGGAAGTCATTGCGATCGTGGCACCCCAAACGGGGCGAGGCCAAACTGATCAGAAACCTATTTATGGTTCCGGGCAAGGAAGGATGATGGGCCGAGAGGACTCGGAGAGTGCAATCTGTCGGCTTCCAGTGGAGCACTGAGATAAAGAACTACGATATACCTACTGCTTTTGGAAGGCGGTGTAGAAATGGACACATCACCTCAGCCAAGGACGACTTCATCCGTCCTTCTTGGTAGACATGCGAAGCGATCGACCGTCTCCATGGGCAATTTAGTACGGTCTTGTCTCGGACTCCTCTGGGAAGTATGCTGCTACATGCACTGCAGTCTCGGTCGCTGCCGTACCGGCATAGTGGCATCAGACAATTTGACTTCGACTCTTGCATGCGATAAGCTTAGACCGGAGCAGTCTAACTTTTCCCGCCTGAGTTTGGTCAGCAGTCGGTGGCCCATGAACAGGCGCAGAATTTCTATCGTTGGTGACGACTTTGAGGTGGAAGCCCTCACTCCGGCTTACCAGCGTCGATGCTCGCCCTTGCTGGAGGAATCACCACGATCTCCAGATAGGCCTACCTGAGTTTCCGACGCCGCCGCCGCCGTCGGGCAATCTACTACATACCCATACCAGACAAGGCGGTAACTCAATCCTTACCTTTCTTGAACTTCGCGACGTGGCGGTTCAGTTGAGATCTAGCGGCGGTGCGTGCTCTCTGGTTTGAGAGTCCTGGTTGACGACACTCGGTATTCTCTGTGGCCATGCGTTCTTGACGCTTTGATTGCTCCCCAGGTCCCTGGAAGTGTCATTGAGCTCTACCTTCTGGTTCCCGGGTTGATGACACGACTGCACCTTTGGTGATAGCCGACCGAGGGAACTTTGAATTTCTTTCGCGCTGATACCCAGGAAAAGGTTCAGTGCCCATGTTCCGAGGGTACAATTCGAAGCAATGCACACCTAATTGTACATGCACCGATAATCAGACTCCAGTTCACTTGGGGCAAGATAAACTCAACTTGCCCTGCAGGTCAAACAGCAGCTGCATGCTTCAAGTTCCGCTCTCATGGCTTGCATCGTAGACTTGGCCGTCGTTACCTTTTCTTCCCTTCTTTCTTGCCGAAACTGGCCTTGGCCCTCATAGGGATTCAATGTCTCATCGGTTTGTTCCAGATAAGAAAGGGCAAACGTTGCCCGCAGACAGCATCGCGCAAAAGGACTCGATCTCGGGGCAACAGCTGGCATATCCCAAATGACATCTACCCGATGGCCAACGGATGATGAACTCTAGTATGAATAACAGAACAAACATAACCTTTCAGCTAGCTAACTGAACAAACTCTGGGTCCTTGATGTGCTGGCCAGATTCAGATGGCGTTGACTGACCCAGCAGGCACTGAGAGTCTACTCGTAGAGACTATCTCAAATGCAACTGAACTTTGGAATATCTAGGCCAACGACCATACCGGTATCTTCTGTTGAGATCTACTGTAGCTAATTGCGCAGCGAGCGAAGCGAGCGAGCAATATACCGTCGGCCACCCCGGGCTGTGAACTCTGATTGGCTGCAGATTCTCCTTCTGATTGGCTGGGTTCTCTCATTCTGATTGGCTACGTCCTCTCAATCTGTTTGGCTTCTTGAGTGTGTGCTACTACTGGCCCTTGCCGTTCTCATTGGCTAACAAGGAATAACTATGCGTCTTTCGCTTTCCTATTGGTCAATAATCCGTACTCACTGCTTAGCTCGCGTCTTGTAATCAAACATCCGGCCGGCCCATCGTTTTTCTTTCCTGTGTCGCGTGTTGTGCACGACTTTCGACCTGTACAGGTTCTTTCCATTCGAGATGTCCAAGGACTGCTCCCGTTGCCGTCGGCTTCTGCCTCTTGATCAGTTCATTCCCCTCAAAGCCCCCGATGGTGGTACCTACACGAAAATGTGCTTCCGCTGCCGTCGAAAACACCGCGAGGCCGCTGGCAATGTACGTCTGTCACCCGCTCTCTCTGTTCGTCCGATTCTCATTATTCCCTCAGTACCGCAAGCGTCGACGCTCTGACAGTGGAGCTTCGCTTCCACCGCGTCCATTGCCCTGTTTGGTCCCTCGCCCTCTCCAGGATGTAGCTGAAGATCCGAATGCTTCTGCAGCTGGGGTTCCTGGCAATGGAGCTTCGCTTCCACCGCGTTCATTGGCCCGGTTGACTCCTCGCCCTCCCGAGGAACCGCCTTCATTTTGTGGAGCCTGATCCTGCGTTCTCTCTCGATCCATCCTCCGACCTCGACGGCCCTGCAGTGAATGCTAAGCATTGGGGTTGCATTCAGAAGTTCCACGCTGCGCTGAAGCAGAAGGTCATGGAAACATGCACCCGATGCCACGAACGTTGGATCCCCTTGAAAGTTGCCTGGAGGGCCTGCACTGCCGCTGGCGTGAGAGATGGCAGCTCTGCCCTTCACAAACAACCTTCGTTAGAGGATCGGCCCCCTCCCTCATTGGCCCGGTTGACTCCTCGCCCTCCCGAGGAACCGCCTTCATTTTGTGGAGCCTGATCCTGCGTTCTCTCTCGATCCATCCTCCGACCTCGACGGCCCTGCAGTGAATGCTAAGCATTGGGGTTGCATTCAGAAGTTCCACGCTGCGCTGAAGCAGAAGGTCATGGAAACATGCACCCGATGCCACGAACGTTGGATCCCCTTGAAAGTTGCCTGGAGGGCCTGCACTGCCGCTGGCGTGAGAGATGGCAGCTCTGCCCTTCCAATGGGCAGGCGAAACAGGGAGTGTAACGTACGGCCCGCTGATGCCATGAGCGGCAACGCCAGTCGGGGCCGATCGAATGATTGGACACGGCCGGCCCCTCTCCTCCGCCATATCCTGCAGAGTTGCCGAGATCAGCATGATCACATGCGATTTGCCAGTTCCAGCCTTCCCATCAAGGTTGATGAGAAACTGGGGCGGCGACTCCTCGCACAGGATAACCCCGTAGTGGCTCACGAAAGACTCGTATAGCAGCCTTTGTTTCCACACCAGCGTCTCCGGGGATGCAGAACTGCGCGCGATCTCTGTGGCCGGGTCGGACGCCTTCAGGTCTTTCCAAAACTCCGACGTCAAGGAAGGATACTTGCCAACGTGGACTCCCCAGTCGTAGGAGCGGTCAATGTCGCGCGCACCAAGCTTATCCTGGGCGCCGTCAACCTCCGCGCCGTGCCCGGGCAGCTCCCCAGCCAAGTCCATCCAGGCCTCCCGGATGTCATCATCGTCCGAGTCGTCAAGCGGCTGCGACGGATCTGGTTCAGGAGGCTCCTCCTCGTCCAGGAAGTCGGCTGGATGCAGATGTTCGCGCTGACACGCCTCGAACGCATCCGTAAAAGAGCCATAGTGTTCCTTGATGTCGTCAATCCCCCGGAAATTCCAGAAAGGATGATCCGCCGCAGCATCTCCTTGTACGACTCGGTCTTCGCTTCGCCTTTACTGACGTACTTCGAAATGTCGTTGAGAATCGACTCCTTTCCAGTCTGCGTTTTGAAGACCAGACAAACTCCATTCGCCACCTTTCCGCGATTGTTAGCCGGGTGCAGAGGCATAAGTGCAATAGTTACTGTCAGAGAAAGGACCGGAACGACCCCAGTCGAGTCTACTGCCGGTTCCGGTTTCTGATGGAAACTACCGAGCGCCCGTACCTGGAGAAACCCGCGGGATGCTCCTATTACCGGTTTTATCCTCAGCGAAACCACGCCTGGCTGAATTGCTACTCCCGTACCATCTCGATGGCGTGGTTGGCGAACACTGACGTGAACCCCTGCACTGGAAAGGAGTCGATTCTCAACGACATTTCGAAGTACGTCAGTAAAGGCGAAGCGAAGACCGAGTCGTACAAGGAGATGCTGCGGCGGATCATCCTTTCTGGAATTTCCGGGGGATTGACGACATCAAGGAACACTATGGCTCTTTTACGGATGCGTTCGAGGCGTGTCAGCGCGAACATCTGCATCCAGCCGACTTCCTGGACGAGGAGGAGCCTCCTGAACCAGATCCGTCGCAGCCGCTTGACGACTCGGACGATGATGACATCCGGGAGGCCTGGATGGACTTGGCTGGGGAGCTGCCCGGGCACGGCGCGGAGGTTGACGGCGCCCAGGATAAGCTTGGTGCGCGCGACATTGACCGCTCCTACGACTGGGGAGTCCACGTTGGCAAGTATCCTTCCTTGACGTCGGAGTTTTGGAAAGACCTGAAGGCGTCCGACCCGGCCACAGAGATCGCGCGCAGTTCTGCATCCCCGGAGACGCTGGTGTGGAAACAAAGGCTGCTATACGAGTCTTTCGTGAGCCACTACGGGGTTATCCTGTGCGAGGAGTCGCCGCCCCAGTTTCTCATCAACCTTGATGGGAAGGCTGGAACTGGCAAATCGCATGTGATCATGCTGATCTCGGCAACTCTGCAGGATATGGCGGAGGAGAGGGGCCGGCCGTGTCCAATCATTCGATCGGCCCCGACTGGCGTTGCCGCTCATGGCATCAGCGGGCCGTACGTTACACTCCCTGTTTCGCCTGCCCATTGGAAGGGCAGAGCTGCCATCTCTCACGCCAGCGGTAGTGCAGGCCCTCCAGGCAACTTTCAAGGCGATCCATGATCTGATCATCGACGAAGAGCATCGTGGATCTCCGACAGCTGTCCTACATTGACCGGCGTTGTCGGGAAATCTTCCCGGCGCAGAGTGAGGAGCCCTTTGGTGGCTTGTGTGTCGTTCTGGCCGGAGACTTCTGTCAGTTGCCCCCAGTTGGAGGCCGACCCCTTTACGCTACAAACATCCCAGGAAGGGATACCGACGCGGTCAATGGCTCCTATGTCTATGGCCTCTTCGACCGCACAATCGAACTGGACGCCGTTAGGCGCCAGGAAGGTCGGGATGAGTGCTCAATAGCTTCTCGGACCGCCCTCGAGCATCTGCGTGACCGCAGCGTAACGATGGACGACTGGGAGTTGCTCTGCTGCCGCATTCAATGCGTCGTTCCTCATAAAAGTCCGGCCTTCAATGACGCCCTCCGAATTTACTTTACCAAGGAGCGCGTCAGACAACACAATGAGGATCGGTTGCGGGCCCTCGGTCAACCAGTGCTGTCCATCTCGGCCGTGCATGAGGGGAACTGGGCTAGCCAAGCCTCAGAGGACGAGGCGGGAAACCTACATGCCTACCTTTGCCTCTCATTACGCTGCCAGTTCATGCTGACTGAAAATATCTGGGTTGAGCGCGGGTTGGTGAACGGGGCCATCGGCACGCTGGAAGACATTGTCTGGCCACCGGACACTGTCGACCCACGCAGTCAACAACCGATGGCGCTTCTGATTCACTTCCCCGGGTGTAATGGGAGACCGTTGAGTATATCTGAGGAAGGAAAGCCTTTGGTTCCGGTCTTCCCATCGAGAAGGGAGTTCTTGCATAACAATGTTGAATGTTCTCGGTGCCGATTCCCTGTCACGATTGCATACGCGATTACGGTGCACAAGGCGCAGGGAATCACTGTGCCGAGGGCTGTTCTGAACATAACGGACAGAGAATTCTCGACCGGGCTACAGTACGTCGCCATCTCCCGCGTGAAAACCCTTGACGATTCTGTTCGAAGAGCCATTCGATTATGAGCAAATGGCGAACAGACACACGCCACCCATCGTCTGCATGCGCAATGAAGACTACGATCGTCGCAGAGGGCAGCACATGGAGGAGCCCTTATGTACATAATCCTCCGCTTTTCGTGTTCATTTCTGACGCATACTTCCTTTCTGTACATACTTCTTTTCTGTACATACCTCCTGTACATAGCTCCTTTCTGTACATACAACGTTGTCTTTAACCTCTGGCTCCGGCTTCGGTCGCTGCGCAGACGTCAGTTCGGTCAAGCCAACTGGCTTTCCGGCCGCTAGGCCGCTATTCTCGCTGCCACTGCAGCCGAGAGTTAGTGATTACGTCAGCGCCCCCGGGTTCCGCCCTGGCATAAACGTTTGGCGGTGCATCAGCCAATCACCTTCGCCGGATGTCAACCTTTAGCTCAGCCCACTGGACGACTGGACAGCATTGAAGTTCATGGACTTCTGAGTTCCCTCCCACATTCCTTGACCTCGTGCTCTTAAGTTCTATCGTC
Source organism: Thermomyces dupontii (assembly GCF_041956625.1). Lineage (NCBI taxonomy): Eukaryota > Fungi > Ascomycota > Eurotiomycetes > Eurotiales > Trichocomaceae > Thermomyces > Thermomyces dupontii. The sequence goes on along the minus strand of NW_027192311.1, from coordinate 863,992 downwards.
CACAGTTGGAGTCTGGAGAGGTTATGCTCACAGCTCCGAAGGGAATGGTAAAGAGTACCTAAGTACTAGTACTTACTCCCCCATCTTTCAGGAATCAAGCGCATACTATCACATTTGACCTATCCGTGGTTTCCAGGAAGGTTTTGGCTTGGACATAATGGAGCTCAGGGTTGTTTTCTAATGCTGGATCTAATACTTTGGTCTGCCTTTATGAGTTCTTAGATTGAGAGAGGAAACTGCTGGTCCAAACCTTGCTGTTGTGATGGCTGAAATTTGTCAGATCGTGAGTTGAAGTACCAGCGCCAGATATCCTAATTTTCAAAGTTCCGGCCGCCTTGCTCGTGGTTTGCTTAACTATCGGAAGATCATCCGCTCCCTCGTCAGCCGGCTTTGTTCGTCTTGCATATTTTGAGGTGCTACCTCTTACGAGTTTGTTCCTTTGTTCTCACCAAGCTCGGGTTGTCAACGGCGACGGATGGCACGACAGATAAGACTCCGGCAGAATTTCGCCCACAGATGCAGGAGAAAAAGATAACTCTGACCCTTCAATCTTCAGAAAACAAGTGTTATCCTCCGATACGTGGGAGGGAGTTTCCAAGGCCGATCTGATTGCTGGTAGATTAGACCCTGACCAATATCAGCTTCCCCGGCACCAAACCAAATCAAGTAGTCTATTGATGATCGCTGCTGGCAACTGATCAGCATGTTGGGAAGAGCACAGATGAAGATATAAGGCGTTTATTAGGTAGCACTCCGTGTCGTTCATTGTCGGTGGACTGTCCCTCCTCCCGTATCTACCCTCAAGAACGACGTGATGAAATGTACTATCAGTTTGCATTCGAATCTGGCAGTCCTCAATATGATGGGACCGACTAGGCGTCTTCAATGATTCAGTCCGGACGATCCAATGCAATTGATTCCCGAGGACGAGCTTGGCTGGCTCTCAAGACTTAGCAATCTTAGCACCTTTCAGTCTTTGCGCTGTTCCAAGAAAGTCCCAATGATCCTGGGTCAGCCGATGAATACTTGCCACTTGCGAGTAGCCGTCATGATCTCTTCCCAAGATCAAGCAATTGTTTCCCGGTGCTCGCAACGTTGCGCCTATAAGTACTCACTGATTCGACCCGACAATGCATGCGTCAGTTGCTCAAGTACCACTCGTGAGTTTTAGCCGTCATGGTATTCTCAAATTGAACAGATGTCCCCGCAATTGTTGGCCCAGGGAACCGTTTCTTTGCAACATCTCGCCAATATGGCCCGGTGTTCTGTCGAAGATCAATCATCCACGGTTTCCTGCGTACCTGCTTTGGTTCATCGGACGACTCGCCGGGCTTTCTGAATTATGTGCGTTTTCCCCGTCTACCGAAACCCTAATACGAGACCCCACATCATGACGCGGGGCTGCTTTGGTCTCTTCTCACTCTCTCGAGACATACGGCTCAGAGGAAGGTCAAGGCAGTGACCTTGCGCTTAAAACAGCATTTTCGGGCAGTCCAGAACTCGTCAACCACCGTTGAGAGGGTTTCAGGGACCATGCCAACCTGTATTGCCCAACCGCGTCTCTACCATCTCCTTTCATGTGGTCCTAAATCAAGAACCACTGCGGACTCGGAGCAACCCATGGCACTGCAGTGAGGAATTCTGAACATCTTGTGGACAGAAAACTACTATTTTGAATGCTTCAATCTTAGAGGTCAAGCCTTGCCATGGTCCATGCAACGAAACTCTCATACCAAGCTTGCTACGCCGCCTTCTCTCGACACCCCGGCACCAGCCCAGGCCGAGCATAGTTCCCAGCTGGAACAGCATACTTGTTTCTCAGTTCGCGGCCATGCATGGCCCTTTACCCCGTGTTCCTGATCTTCATTGAAAATTGTCAGTCAGTGAAATACTACTACTTTTGGTCCTCCCGGAGAAATCCATCCAGGTGGCGGAGTCCATCTTTCTGCCCATGGTTCACGATCGGGAACTCCGCTTGTTCCAGGTACCATCAGAAGCGTGGATGGTGTCCCTTGAGGCGACCAGACGTCTATAAAGTGGGTTGAATTGCAGGGACACATCCTCCACTGCCTCCATCCGGAATGCCTGTTCTTTCCGACTTCCTAGTAGGTACCTAGTACCAATCTACCTATCAAGTCTTCCATACTTTTGATAGGTACTAGGTATACCAAACTACTCTCGTACTCCGGTCCGAATATCCTGCTTCATCGTCACGCCTTTCACGCTGGCCAATCCACATACACCGAGCAGTGTCTTGCGTCTGTCGTCGACATCATGACTGAGAACAATAATTTTTTCCCCATGGCCGTCGAGATCACGTGGTCTTCTGTTTGTTGTTTGGTTTCTGCCCAGCCTTCGGCCGCCCCATCGAGTACATGTACTACACTCAGTTGAAGCTGTCTAAAAAGGGACCAAGCTCATTATTAAAAAATAATGAATTATAAATAGCCTATATCAGACTTTATCTGTCGATACGCGCCCAATAAAAGGACCTGACTTTGCACTTCTTCGAAACAAAACGGGTTCACCAACCTACTTCCTCTTTCAATCGCAGACACGATCAATTGAATTCAGGCCTGAATTTGTCAGCTTCTGAATTCTGTCCTGCTCGGTGTGAGAGCAGAGATTCGGAGACCAGGCCTGAATTCCTCGATTCCTTTTGAATTCTGCCCTGCTCAGTGTGTCCGACATCAGAGAACCCGGAGCGAGGAATCAATTCCTCGTTGTTCGACAAACACCAGCCATCTAGTTTTGAAATGGCGACAACGTCTATCTCAACGGACACCAAGGGGTCTCTCCGATTCCGGACATCAGTTTCGCTTGTGGACGGGGACTCTGTTTCATCGAAGGATCAGAAGATAGCGGACGGTATATCGGGGTATGTCTTGAACACTGGATCAATTCATACTCAAAATCTCCAAAGTCCGGCCATCTGATGATAAACACCAGCAAAACCCCGAATGGCACACCGAACGGTGCGCCGCCAGCTCAATCGACCTCGTCCACGCGTGAGGAGGTGCAGGCGCGGAATCGTCTGTTCCACACCATTGACTACGCTCCCCGCGTGTCATATTTCGACGCGCAGAGCGACAACAGCAGCCTTCGCGGCTTCTATCGACTATTTTGGGTGGTGCTGGCCATTGCGGTGGCCAGCTCGTGTCTGCGCAATGTTAAGAACACGGGGTATCCGATTCGTGGTCAGGTGTGGAAACTGTTCACGCCGAACCTGCGGCAGTTGGCCTTGGGTGATGCGGCCATGGTGGCCTCGTCCGCCCTTGTGTTGCCGATTCACCTCAAAGTGCGGTCGGCTATGGGGTGGTTGCGATGGAACCGTGGCGGTATCGTTGTCCAGAGCTTGTTCGAGCTCGCTTGGTTGGCGTTTTGGACAAAGTACGTCGCCATGGAGAGACGAAGTCTTGTGTGCTGCTGACAGGAGAAGATTGCCATTTGACCTGGAGTGGACATGGACGGCACATGTGTTTTTCAGCCTACACACAATGATCATATTGATGAAGATCCACTCGTACGCGTTCTACAATGGCCATCTCAGCGAGACGCAGCGCCGCCTTTTGGAACTGGACCAGGAAAAAGTGCCGAAAGCGGCTGCAGCCCATGAACAACTGCGCGAAAAGCTGGTGATGGAACTCACCTCGCCGCTGGGCCATGTGACTTATCCGCAGAACCTGACGCTGGCCAACTACGTGGATTACCTGCTGTGCCCGACGCTGTGCTACGAGCTCGAGTATCCACGGACGACGGGGAAGATACGGTGGTCCCGAGTACTTTTCAATGCGTTCGCCGTGTTTGCTTGCGTCTTCGTAATGACGCACCTGTCCGAAGAATTCGTCATCCCTTCCCTCCGAGAGTCCCGCGATGAGCTCCGAGCGGCAGGCATCAAAGCCATCAGCACCGGCGAGGGCTGGAACCACTTCAGCGTCCTCCTCCACACAGCCACCATCTACATCATGCTCCCCTTCACGGCCCTCTTCCTCCTCTCCTGGCTCATCCTCTGGGAGTTCGTCCTCGACGCGTTCGCGGAGATCACCCGCTTTGCCGACCGCCAGTTCTACACCGATTGGTGGAACGCGGGCGACTGGTTCGAGTTCTCCCGCCGGTGGAACCTGCCCGTCCACCACTTCCTGTTGCGCCACGTCTACCAAGCTGCGCGCCGGCACCACCTGTCGCGATGGGCCGCGCTCACCATCACGTTCTTTGTCAGTTCCGCCCTGCATGAGCTCATCATGGGCTGCATCACGCACAAGCTTCGCGGGTATGCCCTGGCAGCGATGATGCAGCAGTTGCCCTTGTATGCGATGCAGAACTTGCCGTTTGTGCGCCCGTACCGGAGTGCCCTTGTATGTCCTTTTTTTTTTTTCCAAACCCCTTCTTCCATTATTACGTGACTTCTGACGTTGTTGGTTTGCGTATAGAATGTGTATTTCTGGTGTGCCATGGTTCACGGTTTGTCTATAGTACGTACTTCCCCTCTGGAGCAGTTCCTGTCGGACGGATACTGATGTGCGATGATAGATGTGCGTGATGTACACCATCCTCTGAAGATTTTAGTATGCGGGTAGGGGGTAGGTTTCGAGTTTTTCGAGTTTGCCTTGTGGAGTCCTCTTTATTTTAAACTCTTTTCTTTTTTTTTTTTTTTTCCCTTTGCTGCCTGCTTGGGTATGTGAACAAGGACACTTTCTACTTCTCACCCGAGAATGTATTCTTGGATAATTGATTCTTTGTATAGATATCTAATCTCTGCCCAAGCATCCTCACCTCAATAGACAAGTCAGACTGGAAGCAAGCAAAACCACTATATCCCGAACCTCGCACGCCTAGAGTCACAATCTCTAAAAAAAAAAAAAAAAAAAAAAAAAAAAGAAAAAACGGGGTCCGTAGGGGGTAGGTTTCGAGTTTTTCGAGTTTGCCTTGTGGAGTCCTCTTTATTTTAAACTCTTTTTTTTTTTTTTTTTTTTTCCCTTGCTGCCTGCTTGGGTATGTGAACAAGGACACTTTCTACTTCTCACCCGAGAATGTATTCTTGGATAATTGATTCTTTGTATAGATATCTAATCTCTGCCCAAGCATCCTCACCTCAATAGACAAGTCAGACTGGAAGCAAGCAAAACCACTATATCCCGAACCTCGCACGCCTAGAGTCACAATCTCTAAAAAAAAAAAAAAAAAAAAAAAAAGGCAAATCAGGGTCTACTACCGTCAGTCACGGCTCCGAGAAGCCATCTCTGGTAAGCACGCCTTCAGCGGTGGCCGCACGATATCGTTGAACAGGAACGTGCCGTAAACCAGAATCGCAAAGCCAACAACCTGCAGCCATTTGAATGTCTCCCAGCCGAGAGCCAACGAGACCAGCCAGATGAACAGCGTGCGGGAGGTGTCGATGGTGCTCCGGGAGGTGGCCGAGACGGCGCGGGTGACGGATATGCCAAAGAAGTTGAAACCACTGAGGTCATGTCAGGTTAGAGTGGTAATGAGAAGGTTGACGGGGGAAGGGGAAAGATTAGGGAAAGGAAGGAACGCACCCGATGCTAATCATGATAAAGATACTCGCGAGAGCAACTCGCCCGTTGGTGACCACCTGTCGCCAACCTCCGACGGCGTCAAAGTATCCAAAGCGCCCGCTCTCGGTCCGGCCGATGGCAAGGTGCAGGATGATCTGGGCTGTGACGGTGACCAGGAAGCCAAAGATGCCTTCCCAGCCGACAACGTTGAGCGGGTCCATCGCGTAGCGCTCGAGGATCCATTCTTCCAGCACAAACTGCGACGCGGTGAAGATCTGAGCAAAGGCGATGAGCAACACGCCGACGATGGCGCGGAGCGCGTCAGGCGCAACAGATCCCTTCGCGCTGACATGGCCGTCGGGCAGGCCGTGCCCTTGGTCGTCGCCAAACAGCGCACCGGCAAGGCCGACCAGCCCCACGCCGAGCACGACGAGGAACAGACCGAGCCACTTGTACAGGTACAGTCTCCGATGGAGGAACCAAACGCTGAACAATCCGACAAACAGCACCACCGCACCACGCGTCATCTGATAAATGCTGGCCGCGACAAGGAGCAGGCCGACGTTCATCAGCGTGGTCGCCGTGAGGTCGCAGCAGGCCGGCGCCGCCAGGTAAAAGACCTTCCAGCCCCGCAGATGCAGCCGTCCGTCTTCCGTCGCAAGTAGCGGTTTCGACGCGGGATCGTCCGAGTCGACCACGGTTGGATTCTCGTCTTCGATGCTCGCCGTGTCATCCACGTCGTCATTGCGGACTCGTCGGTAGCCGCCCGCCAGCAGGGGGGCGGATCTGCGCGACGCCATGAGTCGACGGTAGACGTAAGACAAAAGCACGACGATCCAGCAACCCATTTCTCCGATAAACATCTGTACGCTGTCCACAGTCAGTCGCTCCTGTACCATCGAACCATAGTACCTAGTAGCAAGTACTCCTATCGTTCCGAGGACATACGTCTGAATCACGGGCTGCTCAAAGTACTTTCGCGCTTTCGGATCCGGCGAGTCACAGTTACGAACACATTGCAAATCCTGCAGCACTTGATCAAAACTCGCGTCCTGTAAACAAGGGGGGGCGGCGCCAGCGATGGATCAGGTTCAAAGGAGGACCAACTTGGTACTTGTTCAGGATGGTATTGCAAACCCCCGTCACCAGCATCATGGTGACGAGGACGGGAATCAAAGTTCTGCTAGTCATTGTGGTGAAGAAATCTGAATCTCTCCTCGACCTGGCTGATTTCCAGAGAAGAGAGAGAGAGAGAGAGAGCGTGGTTGTTCTCCAGGTCAAGCGGCGGTCGGCCCGGGGTCGGTGAACTGAACCTTACCTTAGTCTGGCTTATCAAAGCGGTTACTTATCAGTGAACTGGCTATTCCATAACAGGCTTAGTCTCTTCTCCGCACCTCTTAGTCAGACAGATCAGCCTTGTCAGTCACCCCATGCTTCCTCTTTGGTGGGATCGACGCTTGATACGGTGCCTCGGAGCCGGATCTGGATCTGCTTTCCCGTTCGGAGTCTCGTGATGTGGGGTTTCCTTTTCGGTTCCAGAGCTCTCCTGAGACCTGAGGATGACTAAGCAAGCAACTCTGCACGAGCAGTTTCTCAATTTGGGGCATTACTGTGATGGTATCCAAGTAATGTACTCCGTATGAGTCAATCGATTTACGAGTGCAAACGATGTAAAGAAAACCGAGTGAACGGGCCTCGAAAATAAAAAAAAAAAAAAAAAAAATAACATCGACATTGACAAGCACTAGATCTCATTCCTCAACATGGCACCCATAAAGCTTCGTGGAAGATTCCCCCAGTCCACACAGCATACGCATAGAAGAAAAGACAATTTCCCTTCGTTATCCCCATCCACTCAACGCCACAAACACATGAAACCACGCGCATCAACTCGTGTAGGCTTCAATATTATGCCGAAAAAAAAAATAAAAAAGTCCACAAAAATCAACAAACATATCGCTCAACATAAACCCTACCACAGCATTCCTTGGGTATCCGTAATGTACAACCCGCCATCAAAGCAGAACAACAAAACATGTTAACTTTGAGAAAAACGCAGTAGATATATTAAAAAAATCGTCACAAATTCATGGGATCAAATGGAAAAGACCGTCTGTGAAAGATCATTCTTGGCAGTTGTCTCTCGGTCTTTTTGCTCCAACGTGCTCCAGTCACTGTCGAGCCACGAGTCGTCAAAGCTGGGCATATCCGCCGTAATCGGTCCGGGGTGGCAGATCCAATCCACAGGAAGGCGATTGTCATCCTCCGAGTCCCGGATCTTGACCGCAGCATCTTCACCGTCCTTGGGCGTCTGTGTGACCAGCCCGCTGTCCACCGAGTCCGGCGTGTTCTCCGTCTGCCCCGACATGAACATGTCCGAATTGAGGAACTCGTCAAATGGGTCGCCTGCAAGACCGCTAAAGTCGTCGTTTGCAATCGCGCCGAATGAGTCATGGATCAGGTCAAGCGAAATCGCACTGTCAAGCCACTCGTCCTTCAGTCTAGCGTCCTCACCAGCGGCCTGCTCAGCAGGCCTGGCAGATTCCTTCTTGCCATCCTTGTCCGCCGTCGCTTTGGACTCGCTGGGTGTCTTGCTAGGAACCGTCCGCGGCGTGGGATGCTGATTCGTTGCCGGTGACGTGGATGCCGGACCAGGTTGGCTTGCCACCCGGCCCATGGTCGTCCCGGTCGTTGGTGCAGAAGGTATAGCCGCAGCTCCATCCGTCTTGCTGTCTGATTTCTCCGCTGGAGCAGCACCGGGCTTGGGCTCAGGACGAGAGGGCTCGGTGGACGTAAGGGCTAGCTTCCCTACTTTCGCTTCGGCAGACTCCTTCTCCTTTGCCGGTGCGGTAAGCGCCGCCTTGAAGCTATCCAGAGCATACTGCAGCGGGTCTCCGATCTGGTCTCTCGTCGGGTGGTATTCCTCCGTATGCTTATCCAGCGTTTCGCGAGTGGTGAATCCTTTTTGATTGTACTCGCAATCCGCAATTGGGCAAGGGAAGGTCTTGGCTTCAGCCTTGGCCGCCTCGGCTTTGGCCGGTGCCGCTGCTGAAGTTTCGGATGGGGCAGCCGAAGTATGGGTTTGCTTGCGTTTCTTGGACGGTGGGATTCGGAGTTTATCGGGTGAAAAGTTGCTGCCCGGTCCATATGCTTGCGGGACACCCTGCGGAGAAGGAGCCCCCAGTGGTGGTACGGCAACTCCCGGTTGCACTGCCGCTGGGACCGACTGCTGCTGTGCACGACGGGCCCGCAGCAGTGCCTCTTGCTGTTGCTGATGTTGTTGAAGATTAGTCGTGCTGAGCGGCGGCCTGGTTGCCTGGTCGCCAGTCGGCTGCTGTGCCTGCTGAGGCAGGACGGCAGCACCTGGCCTCTGGCCCTGCTGCTGCAAGAACTTGATCATCACTGCGAACAGTCCCTTGATGAATGTGGAGGATCGCTGCAGATACTCGGGTGTGATGGTGAGCTGATCTTGGACAGTCCATTCATTAGGCTTGAACTGCCGCATCAATTGAATGCGCTACATCGTGTAAAGTCAGCATTGCTACCAAAAGCGCTCGTGAAGACATGACGTAGGACGTACCGTACTGAAGACCCCACGGATCTGGGTCTCTGATCTGGCATGCGTCGCAAGCCACTGAACCAGCGAATCCAGCCTGCTCAACATATCAACGCACTCCATGAGCTGATTGGTCATTGCAGCCTTCTCTTCCGGCGTCAAGGACGTGGGCACGGGCGGTGGGGCGGAATTGACAGCGTCCGCGTAGAATTTCTTGAGCGGCTCCGGCAAATTCCTGTTCCAGTTCTCCTCTGCAATCGTCCTTGGAATCGGTTGGCGGGCAGGTCGGCGCGCTTGGCCCTGACCCTGCTGCTGGGACGCGCTCGTAGGAGTCAAGTGTTCAATGCCGGCCGGTCGTGCGTTCATCGGTGCGGAGGTTGCAGCACCAAACTGAGTCGTGGGTGGCTGCGACACAGGCTGCGCTTTTGAATTCGGCATCTCAACCACCTCATCGCTGGGACGCTTTCTGGCGGTCGTCTTGGCCGCCGATTTCGCTGGAGTCTTGCCGGCTACTGCTGCTCCCGGAGACTGTTGTGCCGGTACTTTAGCGGGCACAGTCCGCGACCCAGCAGCCGCAGTAGTCATGGCTGGCATTTGCACAGCAGATACCCCTTGCTGGGCGGCAGCTGAGGTTGGAGCCACGGCTCCAGCTTGTGTCTGGGCAGGCTGTTGAGGCGGTTGACTCCGATGCATTCCCTGAGCCGCGGCGGCGGCGGCGGCGGCAACGCTTCGGCTTTGAGCCTGCTCCAGGTATTTCTTGTGTCGGCTCCTCTGAATCAGCGTTCGGAGCTGATCATCGGTGAGATGAGCAGCCTTGGGCCCAAGTTGCTGGCGAGCGATCGCGATATCGTTGGGGGTCACCGGGGGAAGGTTGACCGTCGGGGGCATACCCGGCATGGGTTGCCCGTTCATCGCCTGCTGTTCACCCCAGGGTTTCCCGCCTTGCTCGGCTGCCGCTCGTTGACTATTGCGCGCCCGCATCGTCTGGTAGAAGTGGAGCTGTTGCAGCTGATGAAGTTTGTGCAGCGTGATCCCTGAAAGACCATGTGGGTTCTGCGAGATCCACTGCTTCAACTGGCCCCAGGTCTTGATGGTCGGAGGCACCGGTTGGTTCCCATTGAGTATTTGAGGGGGGAATGGCAACTGGTCCATCTGGGCCTGTTGCTCCGGCGTCATTGGCAGAGAGCCAGGCCGCAGCATCTGCTGCTGCTGCTGCTGCTGCTGCTGCGTCTGAAACTGCTGGTATTGCTGTTGTTGTTGCTGCTGCTGGCGTGGCTGCATCGGCATCTGCGCGCCAGCCATCGACGTGCTCGGAGGTTGGGTGGTGTCCATACCGGAGAGAGACTGTTGCATTGGCATCGCAGATGCTCGGAGATTTGAACCGCTCGGTTGGCCCGTTGATGCCGGCTGGGAAACGCTTGTCTGCATCGGCATTGCGCGTTGTCCGTTCACTCTTGCGAGGTTCTGACTGGCAGCCATGGCTCGACGTTGCTGCTGTTGATACATGAATGCATTCAACTGCTCGGGGGTCATTCGAGCAAGACGCTCTTGGAAATTCATGGGAACCTGCAGACGGGCCTGTGTCGTGGTGGGCTGGCCACCGGCCTGCTGGGCACCAGGCATCCCCTGCGGCCGTCCTGGCGTCCGACCCTGAGAGCTCTGGACAGGAGACATTTGGGGTCCTATGGGACGATTCAGCATAGGCATCGAGTTCGGTTGCATTGTTTGATTGAATTGACCTCCAGCCTGGTTACCGGGGTGAGACGCCATTGCCATCTTTGCATTTTGAGCTGCCTGCAAACGAGCTTGAGCTTGGGCTTGGGCCTGTGCTTGAGCCTGAGCCTGCGCCTGAGCCTGAGCTTGCGCTTGAGCTTGAGCCTGGGCTTGGGCTTGGGCCTGAGCTTGAGCCTGTGCTTGAGCATGCATCTGAGCCTGCGCTTGGCTCTGTGCCTGCATGTGAGATTGAGGTTGAGCAGTCATGGGAATTTGGCCCGCTGTTTGCTGCAGGCTCTGGGCATTTTGCAGTTGTTGTTGTTGTTGCTGCTGCTGTTGGGATTGTTGCTCCTGTTGCTGTTGCGCGAACAACTGCTGCGGACTGACTCCTGCACGAGTGACATTGGGCTGACCACCGGCTTGAGCATTGGCCCCAAAGATAGCGTGAGGGTTGGCAAACTGCTGGTTCCCCATCTGCCCGTTGCTCGCGGGCACGACCAATTGGCCGGCTTCTTGCGAACGGAGCCCATCTGCCTGAATGTTCTCGATATTGCCGAGCAACGAGGCGGGATCAAAGCCCTGCTGAGTGTTCATGGGAGGGGCCGCGTTCCGCTGCGCGCCCATCATGTTGGACATCATCTGGCGTTGCATCGAGTCACCAGCACTCATGGCAGCGCGTCGCTGTTTGAGATGCTCCCAGGCACGGGCGCGGAAGTACCACATCAGCAGATCTGTATTCTTCTGGGCAATGATCTGCTTCTGCTCCGCCGGCACCTCTTGCTCTAATCTTGCCCTGAGGGCCTCGAGTTCAGGCTGGGGAATTTTCACCATGAACTGGGCAGCCATGCGACTGACCGTCTCGAAATCGGCCGGACTCAAACTGTTCACCTCGTCGCGGGCTGGCAAACCGGGAAATCGCTGGGCCAAGCCTGCAATGGACTGTCGTTGCTTCGCCTGTATGGCCGAAGACTGGTTGACCAGGGACGACTGTCCGGAGACGGTGGATGGTTGCATTTGGGGCTGCGAGGAGAACGCGGTCTGCATTTGGTTGGGACGCATTCCACCGATGCCGGCCTGTTGCATCATTCCGTTGTGCATGGCGGCAGTCTGCTCCTGTCTACGGCGGAACTCATGGATTGCCATGAGCCTGCTCGTGCACGCCTTGTCGTAGTCCTCCTACGTTATAAAAGCATTAGTCGGCTGGGTTTTACCACCGGCATCGAGCGACGGAATGGGGAGACGAACCTTTTGGTTGGACTCTCGGAAGGCCTTTTCTTCGAACGTGATGGCATTCTGCAAGGCGGTTGTGATGTCGGCACGCGGCTGAACGTGTCGCAGGGCGGATATCCTACAAAGAACGGAGGTCAGCGTCGATGCCACGAAGGATGATTCTTTGACACGAAAAAAAAAAAAAAAAAGAAAAAGAAAGGCCTACATCTGCCACACTTTATTTGCGCGCTCCAACGGAGGGACCTCGCAGCGCCATCCCGTACAAGGGCCCTGAGACTGCAGCGCTTGCAAGATATGACGATACATGGGGTGGTTCTGAGGTTGTTGGGGCATCTGGCCCTGGGGGTTGTTGGCGCCGACGACTCCCCCTCCGGCCATGTTGGGCGTGAAGTTGACGGGATTCATGCTCAGCAGGCCCGGGCACGGGCACCTGTCCAGGACGCTGGCGGAGCCGTGTTTGACGTCAGCATTCGCCGAAGGACAGTGCGGCACACGGAGACGGAGACAGTCGCTGGAGACGGCAAAACGGTGGTTGAGGAGGGAGGAGGAGGAGTGAGCGAGGCGGCAAAGGGTTTGAGGCTGGGAAAAGAATCCGCAGGCGGAAGACGGGGATTCGGGTGTGAACGAGTCGATGGGTCAGCGCAGCCAGTGACGGGCCGCTTCGCATATTCCGGTCGCACAACCACGGGAGGCAGCGGTCAGCGGACCCCAAAGACGAGCGAGGATAGGAGGAAGAGCAATGGCGCTGGCGGTTCTCGGCGAGAAGAAGGGCGGCGCGAGGCGGGAGAGGAGAAGGGGGGGAAGGGAAAAGACGTTGGGCGAAGGAGAAAAGGCTTTAACTAGGTATGTATTGTTGTTCGATTGATCTTCTTCACCGTGAGAATAGACAATCACTAACTTAGCTTTAGAATCGAGAAGAGAAAAATCAGACACACACTATTAACTTAGTAGTTATTTACGGGACCGGCCGGGAAGAATTCCCAAGGGGAGGTGTGTAATTTTTAGAGAGAGAGAGGGGGAGCCTCGTTAACTAATAATAAGGGCAAAGATTAGGTATAACTATGATCCCCCAATCCAATCATTCAGTGATGAAAGGGCGGACACTTGGCGAGGCAAATCCGCACTGGACCCCTAAAAGGCCCTAATCCGCTCGGGTATCAGCGCTTAACTTAATTGGGTCAAGCTCCCAGCTCGTTCCACGCCTCTCCAGTCTCCATCCCAGACGCGGCCAGGGTAACTCTGAGCTGGCCACGATCGGGTCAGCAATCGGCTTTCACCACGACTGAGGAGGGAAGAATGTGCCAGAGCAAAGGAAAAGTGAGGGTGCTGCCATTGGTGAGATCCGACGAGGACAGCGGGACAATGCTCCGAGTCCAAACTGCCAGGGTCTTGTGGGAAGTTTGGTCTCAATTAAGTTTATTGCGGCTCATACCTAGTCATGAGAGGCTGCGAAGGAATCATACCTACTACTAGGTACTCGTTGCACTCTACAGACAGCTCGTACTGTAACTTATAATAATTTATGAGTGATGCGCGGTCTGTCCAGTATTACAGGACAGTGCTAAGGAATCGTGTTGGAACCTGCAGGCATCGCGCGCTGGACAACCAAGCGCCCTGCGAACCATCCTCATCATGATCAGCAAGCACTTCAGCGTTGCTCCATCATGTTCGACTGTGGAGCGCCTGTGTTTCACCAAGAAAACGGCGCAGACCAGGATTGTTTGATCTTTGATGCAGGAGGAACACGGATGAACTCAAATCAAATGGGCTCTGAAAGCATGGAGGCAATAATCCTGCCATGCTCTCGTCTCAGAGCAGTCATCAGATCGTCTGCAGGCAGTCGCCAACGCGACAGACAAAATGGACGCGGAAGTGACCAACTGACCAAGCGAGAAGCCACCCACAGCACGACCGGCGCGAGTATCACGTGACCAGATTAGTCATAAACCCCCAAGCCAATGAAGACTGGCGCGCTCTGGTCGAACGGTCGGATGGTCCAGCAGTGGACTGGAGTCACTGGATAGATAGTCCCTAGTCGTCCGTCGTCGCCGATCTGCGTGCGAACTTTTTGTCGTGGAACTTCAACGGCTCTCTTCATCCCAGCCTGTACTCCCTTCGTAGTCTCCCCGTATTCTCGCCCCTTCCACCCCCCCGGCAGCCGTGGACATGGTGCTGCGCATTGTGAGAACTCCGATTCCGCTCACATATCGCCTCTAATACCCCATATTCATCGCTCGCTGCGATCCTTCGGCTCCGCATGGCCTTTGCCAACCGGCCGACGCCTGTTGGCTCGGCCATCTTCCTGTCATTCTTCTTTTTCCTGATCTGTCTCTTGGCTCTGACGGTCCTCCGACGGTTCTTGACCCTGCGCGCCACGCCCGCATACATCTTGTTGCCCGTCTATCTCGCCCTGGTCCTGCCCGCTAGCGTCGTTCTGCTGGTCCCAGTCGACCTGGCATCAAGCACCCGTGAGGGCAATCCGCCAAAAGGGATTTGGCTGCCGGATCGCGCGGTCTTGGTGCTGTGGCGGATTACGTACTGGCTCATCTTCGTCTTAACCTGGTATGCCAACCAGACCTGCTGCCTCTTGGGAACGCGTCGACTGACGGCTGGGCCCGGAACAGGATCATTCTACCCATCCTGGGAGAGTTTGTCGACTCGGGCTATAGAGATTCTCGGAACCGCCTGTTATACTCGCTGCGCTCCAATGCTCGCTACCATGCAACCGTCTTCGCCTGCGGCGTGGTCGGCCTCATCTACGTGTCAATACAAAATGGGTTCGAATTCTCGTCCATTCGCGCCCTGGTGATGGCGCTGGCCTATGTGTGGGGATTGGTGCTGGCAATTTACTTGATGGGACATGGCTTGGTGTCCATTCCGCGCACCTTTTGGCGCCAGGCCAACAATGCCGAATCGCTGCGGAGACTCCAGGTGCATGCGTTGAAAGTGCATGACCGGCTGACAGACGCAATCACCGACTTGGAGGAGCTCGAGGCCAAGCTCCGAGAGCTGCAGCGGCGCAAGACCGGTTCTGCCGCCGCCTTCGAGGACTGGATCAACGAGCTGGCCGAGTATTCCGACCACTCCGAGTCGCACGCCCATCCCCTGCGACCCGCGGGACCCGTGAACGTCCCGGCGGTCATCACCGAGCGCTATATGGCGGACCTCTCCCGACGCCTTCAGCGGGCCCGTCATCAAAAGGCCCGATTTGTGAGTGAATGGCATCATCTGGTTCAGTCGGCCGCTAGGTATCAGGCCATCTTGAATTCGTCTGCCTCACAAAAGCTTGACTTTAACCAACTGCGTTCCGATGGGCTGTCTTCCCCGATGCAGTCTTCTCTCGTGACGCCGTATCTGCGGTACCACATTTACGTCCATGTACTTCCGGCCGTCCGACTGCTCCTGGCAGCAGTCTGTGCGGCCGCCTCGTTCTGCGTGGTGTGGTCGGAACTGATCAAGACGATTGCTCCGCGGTACTCCATCATCAGCCTCAGCCTAGTGCCTCGTCCTGACGACCAGGGACAGGTGGGGTTCGGAGGTCAAGTTCTGTCTGCCCTTTGGCTGCTCTACATGTGCTCGGCCGCGCTGAAGGGCGTCCACGATGCTCAAGTCTGGGGAAATCGGGCGCTGGTACGCCGGAACACGTATGGTGAAAGCGCATGTTGGTATGCCGGGCAGGTGGCCCGGTTGACAGTGCCTCTATCGTACAATTTTGTCACGTTCCTGCCCGGCGACATTCACCGCGGGACGATTTTCTATCATTTCCTCGGCCAGTACATTGACCTCACGCCGCTCGGCAAGGGCTTTGACTACTTTTTCCCGGTTCTCGTGTTGTTCCCCGTCTGCGCGACCATGTTCAATCTCTATGGTCGCATCAAAAGGGCGCTGGGGCTCAGCGTAGTGGAGGACGACGACGAGGGGGAAGCAATGCCCGGGGACTACGGAACGGGAGGCTGGCGAGAAGGTCGCGCCCTCATTGAACGCGAGCTCAACGGTCTTGGATCGCTGGGCATTGCCTCGGGAGTGAGTCCCACGACGTCCGTGGCGGGCACCAACGACCTGTCACCCGTCCGTCGCGGGGCCCGAGGCCAACGAACGCCGCCCGCAGCGGGGTCATCGCGCCGGCCGGCGGTTCCACTCTCTGCCTCCAGCGACAGCGATTCGGACGAGAACGTCTTCCAATCGTTTGCGCACCGCGTGCGGAACACGTTCGAGACCGCATCCACTCCTCGGTGGCTCCAGGGCGACTTTTCCGGGCTCCGGCCGCCGAGGTGGATGTCGAGCGAACCCGGCGGTCAGAGTCCGCCATCGCGTGGTGGAGGCGGATTCCTCGACCGGGTGTTTGGCGGTCGCTCAACGCAGGGTTATTCGCGACTATGAATCGTGCCGTGTATTATGATCTCCCAAATTCTCCTAGTACAGTACATAGATTGAGCATCGTGGGGATGGGGCGTTGCGGTCAAGATTCTTGGATTGGACTGTTTTGGTTTTGCATAACGGCTTACACCTATAATGTATGATATACAATGCAGTGAGAGCAGGTTTAATGTATGAGACAACCGTACCATGATCATTCTGGATCCATCACTCTTATCTGTTCGGGTGTGCAAGCAAAACAATCAAAAAAAAGAACAGGCAGGCACTCGAAGATCAGCTATCAATCACAAATGTACTGCACTAGGTAACCGTCTAGGGGCAATGGCGTAGCGGTCAGCAACTCCAGCTACGTAGGTGACTGATCTTCCCAGTCTGCAACCCCGTTGCTCTGCTGATGACGGGGGAGTTGTGTTGGCCAGGTCAAACTTGAGGAAGATTCAAGACGGCACCTTCACAACTCCTGATCTTTTTTTTCTTTTCCCTGTAAAATTGACACCAGATGAGTCCGTTGGATTTTGAGAATCTCGATATTCATGTTTGAAGGCTTGTTTAGGTGGTGATAAGGTGAGATATTGGCCATGGGATGCTGATGGTGTCTTGCTTGAAGATGTACCTTGTGCATCCTCGGCGCATTGTTGGTGCACACGAGATGCATCGGATGGACATTTGGGAGTGATTGTGCGGATTTGGAGGTTGGGGGTTCGAATCACGGATCTGTTTTTCTTCCTCGGCTTTTTTTTTTCCTCCTTCACCTGGATCAGAGGACTGGAGATGTGAGAATGCAAGACATCCTCATCCAGTCTTATTCTTGCAAAGAGGTTGACACATGGGCATTTCATAGAGACAAGTCTTCAAATTCCAAAACTACCACGGTATGTCCTAGAATATGCATTGACATGGTCATTGACAACATGAGCTCAGCGAGGAGGTCAATCCCATGGGCCAGTTGAGTCTTCACCCGCTCTCTTCCATGACAGTGGCTAGGGTCCCCTGCGACTGTCCCAGCCAAGCACATTGAGAGGATTTCCACCGTTGTTCCAGATGATGCCGTCGCGGGAGCCTCGTCAGGCTTCAGGTTGAGGTGCGAGAACGATACTAGAGAACAAGAAGAACTCCAGCAAGGTGGAAAATTAGGGTTGGACGGCCGGTTAACAGTTACGGTAAGTACCTGAGTCCCTTTACAACTAATGTACATCCGGCTCGGGCCATTATTATTCCGGCGCCGCCATCGGCTATGGATTGGGAAATAAAAATAATAGCTAACTACTCGTAGTTAGTTACATTTTGGATACAAATTTCATGGACTTGAAACAGTTGAGTAAATTTGTAATTGGATGGCCTAGAATAATGCGCGACACTCGACAACCGGCTCGTTGAGGGGCCCCCAGGACTGAGCGGAAAAGTCAATCGGGTCCTCCGTCGGTCAACCCCCTGCTCATGTAAGTGGCAACCTGCTTCCATCTCACTTCCCAAGCTCGCTGCCTGGGGAAGGGTCAAGAAGAAAAAGAGAGAGTATAAATAATTGAGGACCTCTTCAATCCATTCACTACTTATTTTCTCAACCATTTGTTGTCATCAGCTTGCCCATCCTGAGCAGCCACTTCTTCACTGTGCCGTTGGCCCCGCCGACGGATTATTTGCCTTCGAACCTTTTCGCCGCTGCTGTCCTTGTTGCAGTGCCGGTCGCGACCGTGGTCATGAGCTGGCGCGACACTTTGGACTTTTGGCGCCGCAAGCCGTCGTCGAATTTTCCCAGTTCTGGCCGCTCCCAAGCCAGCGCCGTACGCGGTGACCAGTACTACACGTACCTAACCGACGACGACATCGATGCGACGGGCCGAGACCAGTACCAGTATCGGCGTCCTGTTCCCGACGACAACAGCCCGGATATCCTCCTCCTGAAACACCGCGGAGTCACCTACCCGCTGCACTTCGCCCCGTTTGCCATCGATGACGGCACGCTTACCGTCGGCGAGCTCCGGCGGCGCGCGGCGGAGAAAATGGGCCAGCCGGATCTGCGGAGAGTCAAGTTGCTGTACAAGGGCAAGCTGCTGCGGGATAATGAGAGGCCGTGCAAGGACGAGGGCCTCAAGCAGGAGTCAGAGGTGATGTGCGTGGTGTCGCAAGTCCCCGCGACGGATCTCACTCCGGGGGTTTCTGGGACAGAAGAGGACCGATCGTCTGTGTCGCCGGGGGATGCCGATGTTGGTGACCATATGCATACGGACGGCAGTGACCAGGACGGGGAATTGAGCAGCGAAACCAAGGCCCGGAGAAAGAAGAGCAAGAAGAAAAAGAGAAAGAAGAAACAGGATGATCATCGCAGTGAACTACCGGAGACAAGTTCCAATACTCCCGAGGAGCGGCCTACCCTGGACGTCCCCGCCCCTTCACGGCCTTTACTGTCTCCTCGTCGCTTGTCAGGCATGCCATCTCCCGCGCCAAGCCTGCGCAACCTTAAGCCCGGCATTGAGCAGGTTGAGGCGCTGCGGCAGTATCTCCATAACATGCTGGCCCCCTTCTGTGAGGCATACATTGCGGACCCTCCGCGCGATCCGCAGGCCCGCGAACTAGAACACAAGCGGCTCACGGAGACAATTCTGGACCAGGTGATTCTCAAGGCAGACGGCATTGAAGTGGAGGAGGCGCGGCCCGCGCGCCGGGCTCTAATCAAGGAGGCCCAGGCAATGATGGCGCGAATGGATCAAGCCAAACTTGACCCGGAACTAGCGCCAGATAATTCCTTGTAGATTAGATGTTTTTTTTTTCTCTTCCCTTGTAAGTATCCTAGATCTGCATATGTCGCGAGCTTTAAACGAAGAGATACGCAACTGACTGGAATGCAGCTGTGCGAGGGGTATTGCAGGTTGCTCTGAATAGACGAGGGGGAGTATTATTTGATAATGCCAAGTATGAATGGACGAGTTCCAGTTCCTTGGGGAATAATGTCAAACATGCGGTAACTAACTGTATCTCCTGAATTGACCATCCGTGTAAATCTCCCCCGTCTTGAAAAAAACCAGAGCAGAACGCCGGCATCGCTAGCTAAACCAAGAAAAAAAAAATAAAAAAAACCTCACGATCGCCAGAGGCATTGAAGAACGATCGGGAGCGAGTCCTTCGACGAGAATTCCCGAGGTACGAACCCTGCTCACGTTACTTTAACTGGATTGGATGCAAGGTTTACCGTGCCAGTGGTGGCGTTGTAGATGGCAACCTGCTGGGTCTCCCAAGATGTAGCGGTAGACCAAGTCTCGAGTCAGATCCGCGGTGCGACGTCCGGGAAATCCAGCCATTCTTCTCTGCCATCGGAAATAGCTCACCGCGTCGGTGGTCGCTTGTTATCTATCCAGGTAGCGCTCCTGATCCAGGCCCAGGAACTCAAGCGTTTCGCGCAGAAAGGGAGTGATGTTTAGTTTTCTCGAGAAATAAACTGCTACGCCATCGCCTGGAGACCTAGGCGCCAGCTTTGACCTTTGACGAGTGGTTTCAGTTGATGCACCATCTTTGACTCACGGACAATACTACTATCTTCCAGATCCAGGTACTCCGTACGGAGTACTCCACGACGTAAATCAGAAGCTCGAGAGGCAGAGAGCCAATCATATCAGAGTACATCATGATGTCCTTTGAATAGAACGTGGAGGATGCCGCTTCGGAGGGATTCGCAATGCATGGCATGGCATTTAAAAGCTCATCTCTCTGCCTCTTCGGCCGAGTTTTGATCTCAGCCTCATCAGCGAGCTAGGCCGAAGCTACGACTTGGCGGCGGGATGTCGACAATCTGGCATGATGCGTCACGTCTCCAATCCCGCTGTGCTTGTGCTCATGGGGTACTCCCAAAAGAGAAGACCGATGTTTCCTTTCCTTACCTCCTTCGGATCTCTGGAAAGGACCATTACTTGCGCGGAATTATCCATGATCACATTTCTTGTCGAGGTAGAGTTGTGCTCTAGTTCAGGGGCATTTCGATTTGAGATCAACCGAGGAGTCCTTCCGGCTCGAAATTGAAAATTACAGAGGCTACTTATTCAGAGTGTCGACATAAATCCATGGTCAAAGATGGAAAGACGGCATATACGCTTCACAAAATCAGCTACATATGTATAAAGGTTGGCGCTGGGGTCATAGTACCGTTAACCTAGTTGTTTGTTCCTCTCAGTATGTAGACCTCTTATGATTCCGAGATCATCGCTCCATGCTCCTACTAGGACGTCCTCAACAATCAAGGACGCTAATACAAGATCGCAAAGGCGGAGGATGAGCGTGGCCGGTTGATAAATTGGAAATCCTTACAACTTCGCCAAAATCTTCCTTCACTACACAACATTACTTCCATCTGGGATGAGGTCGGGAACAAAGCTTGGATTGAAAAACCAGAGCTGAATGCCGCTGTCATTGACCAAGCCAAAGACTTCACAATCGCCAAAGACGGCCTGCGGTCTGTCAAACAAAATCTCTGTTTGCCATTGAAGATTCGAGCCTAATGAGGGGCGATTCCCTAGCACATGATTTCCCGGGAACCACACTGAGCGCCGAGTTACCGTGCCGGTGGTGGCATTGTAGGCGGCAACCTGACCGGTCATCGTGGAGAAGCGGTAGACCAAGTTTGGAGTCAGACAGGCGGAGAAATCGTAGATAATCCCGCTGAAGAGGGGCTCTCGTATCCACCGGACACTGAGCCGGTCGACAGAGTAATCGTACTCGAGGTGCATCGCAGCGGGCTTTGGTATAAATAGTACCCTTATCGAAGAAGAACTGGGCCACGGTCTTGTGGCCGTAGGTGCGGTAGGGTTGAAAGATGCACCCATTCACGGCAGTGCCAGTCGGCAGCGGCAGTGTGACGTTTTTCTCTTCGAGCAGCTGCCCCGTCGTCGTTGTCCACTTGGTCTGACGTACTAGTATCTCTGGTGGATAGATTTTCAAGTAGATCTCGAATGCCACCAGTACTTTCTCGGACGCGTTCACATGGCACATCCTTAGATTAAAGAAGTTGCCAGTGCCAATTTGTTGGACATGATTTGAACTCAGATCCCAAACGGCGAGAAGGGTTCCAATAGGTGCAGTCAGTGATGATCACCTTGTCCTCGACGATCATATACGGGCTGTAGAAAGGAACATTCCGAATTTCTTGAACGACTATCTGTTTCGACTGTATATCCCACGCTACCATGTAGTCGGAATACATACTATCACCAGGTCAAATGTTAGACTACAGCTGACAGATAGGAGATATCTGCTTCTCATTACTCACGTAGCGGGCCAGGTCATGACAAGATACCGATCAGACAGCGTGATGTGATCGACCTTCCCAGGTCCGCTCCAGGCTGGATTTGATCTCTCGCCTGTGTCAAGATTCAACATCTCAACCATCTGGCGGCGCGTAGTGATGTTACAACACAGCCGGCGCGACTGGTAGCGGATCCGGCTGGGCCTGCCGGCATAGGAGTCTTGCCAGTTCTTTGGCCAGGGAAAGATCATCTTCTTGACCGGTCGAACATACTCCAAGCCATAACGCCACCGGAAGTAGCTCATGGCGTTGGGAATCGCTGCATCTATACTCACGCCCTTCTGATCCAGGCCCAGGAACTGAAGAGTTTCACGCAGAAAAGGCGTGATGACTTCATTGCACGAGAACATCGTGCGCCATCGCTTGGAGACCTAGGCTCGGTCAGGATACGGTGCTGAATTCTCGAACATCATTGGAGTGGCAGATAGAATAGTACACACCCTCTGGCTTCGGATAATGTCTTCCAAATCTAGGAATTTCGCAAGGTAAATCAGGAGCTCGAGGGGCAGAGAATCAACGATATCATACGTCATGATGTCCACGAATCGAGCCTGTGATGCCAGCTTCAGAGGCATTCATCACTTGAATTGAAGTTGAAGTGGAACTCGATTCCCAGCGTCTCCTTAGAAGTAGTTTATCTCAGCCTCATCAGCAAACCCAGCTGATAGGCTGAAAGCACGACATGCGGAAATGTTATGCTGATCTGTCATAACTCATACGACTTGTGTGAATCCATTCGAGTTTTCTACTCTGTACCTTTGCGTGTTGCGTTTTGGGCAACTTCTTCATGCATAACGCGTAGTTTCTAACCTTCACTTTATAGAATTTTGTCGGTGTCCTCCACTTCTGCAACTATTTTCGCCGTTGATTTCGGCGCTCGAATAATCTTTGCATTTGTTCCTCTTGGTGTCCCACCCGGTCCGTTTTCACCCGGGGTGTTTGATGTTTGCTGTTCCTCCAAAGCGACGTCCGTTCTTTGCGTTCTCTTGAGGACTTCAGTTCAATAGACAAACAACGGCTCTCTCTTCCTTCCGGAGTTCGAGTATCATTCTGCCTTTTCTTTTTCCTTCGCGGTCCATGCTCGCATGCACACCTGTCCTTCGGTGTGTCTTTACAGTTCACAGTGCTCGGTCCAAAGTTTCCATTCTTTGCTGTTCTAATGGACTACTTAACACGCTCTCTGTCCATACTAGATCTCCCTTATGTCTTCAACCAATCCATGCATTCGGCGTCCGGGGGTACTCTTTTCATCTGTCCCAACCTCTACTATTTCTCTGCCTTTCGTGGAGAATTTGCCTGCGTTTCATAACTCAAAACCACACCCTTTACCTACCTTCTTCTCAAATTTCAAATCGCGCTCTTTTCTTCCAGGCGGTTCATATGCAGTCCGTCTTCTTTACATTCTCGCTTGACCGCATGTCCTCTCTGCAAGCAGTTGTTGTTCTTGCCGTTCTCACATGTTTCACTTTTTCATTGGTCTTAATCTCCGTGTTTGCACTGCTTTACAAAGTATACTACTGGCGTCCATTGATCTGCGCAAACCTTAGTCGACGCCAACTTCTTCCTCTTCCGGGCATAAAACATCTCCTTATTGTCTTCTACCATGATCTTTTCGAGTTACAAGTCTCCTCTTTCCATTGCCATCGCAATTCCGCTTCTGTTTCCCACCGTACCTAACCTTCCATCCCATCTGAGTTCTTCCGGTTCATACCATGCTCCCTGAGCCAGCCAGCGATCAACAATGAATAACTGTGCAAGAAGTGAGTATTTTAGCACTGCCGAAATAGCCTGCAACGACTCCTCTTTGAGCCGTTCGACCTCCAGCTCAGGCTGCCGCTGCTCTTCCGCCATGGTTGCGGGTGCCCAATGTGTCGCTGAAACGGTGAATGAAATAGGTGATAGCCAATGATGAGATCCTCTGTAGTGCTATGTAAGGCTGGAAACGTGTGATCGAATATGTACTAGATCAAGCCGAACGTGATTGTGTTGCTAGCGGTGTGTAATTTTGGTATCGGATGGATTAGGGTCCATTACTCTGTACCCGTGCTCCAAGACGGCACACGTTTTGTACCAACATCCTTTGAACAGGATAGTATTCTGATGACGTGCGAAAGCGTCTCAAATAATGCACAAGATCGAGTTCTTTTTTTTTGTTTTTTTTTTTTTTTTTTTCGTTCCCACATCAATTAACAACACGAGGACACACAAACCTAGAACTTCAAGCATTCTTCTAGGGTTAGGGTTAATACATGATGTTGGTTCTCTCCAGTACGGCAGCCCTTATCAACAATGGGTACAGTAGAGAGCTGCAATTACAAGAGTACCATAATGCTGTGGAGATGCTTCAACAAGCCAGCACCGCATGAATATGAGTTTGGTTCATAGCATCGGTTTGCTCAACCGCTCGGAACCTCAAGTGGCCTCACCACATTGAAGGAGGAGTTCTGAGATCTTCCCAGGCAGAAAATCTATTCCTTCCCTCTGTTGCGGGAATTTATTTCTCTCTATCTGGAACGAGGTTTGGAGCAAAGTTCGGATTGAAAAACAAGAGAAGGACGCCGGTGTTATTGGCGAAGCAAATGACCTGACGATGGCCAGAGATGTCTGAGAAGTGCGGCTCGCTGTGGAATCCCTCGAGCATCGACTTTGTCGAGCTGTCCAGGACTGAGTGCAGTGTTATGCGGCCAGTGCCCGCGTTGTAGACGGTAGTTTCGTCGGCCCCAAAAGTCCAGCGGTAGACCAGGTAAGGGGTCAGGAAGACGGGAGAATATCTGATGACGTCTTTTTCAAGAGGATTGAAAACACGTATCCACCGGGCGCTGAGCCGGTCGATAGAGTTGTCGTACTCAAGGTGTATTGTGCCGTATTTGTCCTTCACAAAGAGCTGGGTCACCGTTTTGTGACCGTAAGTGTGGCAGGGGTGGCGGTTGATGTGGAGCCTTCTCAGCCTTCTCAGGGGAAGATCAACCGGCAGCGGCAGGTGGAAGATCTTCTCCTCAAGCAGCTTCCCTGTCGTTGTCGTCCACTTGGTCTGATGCACCTCTGGTGGGTACTTCTTCAACAGATCGATCTCAAATGCCACCAGGACGTTCTCAGCTACGTCCACGTGCCACAATTTGAGATTGGAGAAGCTGCCAATCTCCTGAACATGATTGGAGCTTAAATCCCAAACATAGACTGGTTGTACTTCTTCCTCTGCGCACATGGGAGCCATGGCCACCTTGTCCTGGACGATTGTATACATGGCGGGACGACTCGGCATCCGTTGATCGAGCTTCTTCTTTGTGTGTAAATCCCATGCCGTCAGATGCAAATCCCTTTATCATCATAAATGTCAGACGACAGCCGGCCAGATACAAGTACTACTCTTCGCTGTTCCTTACTCACCTCAGGAGCGTGCCCAGAATGACATAGCGATGGGACATGTAGAGATCGCGGACTGTCCCCTGCTGGCAACCGGTCAAAAACGATCTCTCTCCATTTTCAAGATTCAACATTTCTATCCAGTCCTGATTGTCATTTCCATAGCACAACCGGTGTGAATGGCACTGGATCACTTCGGGTATGCAGGACAAGTGTTTTGGCCAGGGAACGAAGGTCTTCTTTACCGGCCGAGCATGCTGCAAGCCATGTTGCCATCGGAAGTATCTCATTGCGTCGGTGATCGCTTCATCTGTACTAACGCCCTCCAAGTCCAGCCCCAGGAAGGTAAACGTTTCACGCAAAAAAGGTTTGATAATCATCTCGCTCGAGAATACCGTGTGCCACTGCCTGGAGACCTAGGCCCTGTCAGCACAGCGTATCCTTTTATCCTGAACTCTTGAGGAGTGATGGGTAGGCACCCTTTGGCTCCGGATAACGTCCTCCAGATCTAGATACCCCACAACTTGGATCACGAGCTCAGGAGGCAGGGAGCTGACAATGTCATACATCTTGTTCTCTAATCAAATCGTAGATGTCTGTTCAGGGTGCTTCTTCACTTGAAGTAATAAAGCAGTTGAGCTCTTAGCTTCGAAGGAGAAGCTGGTTGAGGTCATGATTCCGGGCAAATCGAAATACCTAAGCACCAGGTATGTACTAGGTACTAAAAAGTACTAGTAATTCCGTTCAGTACTATGCATCGTAGTATTCAGCCGCTCGGGTTCGTTTCGTTGGAAGACCTATCCGTGCTGCTGGGGAGATTTCGGTGCTGCTTTTTCGAGCATGGTGCGGTTTCAATTTGAAAAGTTTTGAAGTTCGTAAGTACGGGTACTCAGTACTACAGTACGGAGTACAGTAGGTACGTATTACCGACCTCGTACTCCATACTTCCTTGCAGTAACCAGTAGGTACAAGGTACCTAGGTAGGTACGAGGTAGTTACTACCTATCGCCCCCACGGTGGAATATCAGGATCATCTCATGAGGACAGAAGCCAATTGAAACTCTTAAGTTGTTAAAGAACGCAAGCACTCAATTAGCAGCTTGTTCGACGGCAAAAACGTTGGGCGCAAGAGACAATATTTCCAACCTCAGGGCGCTTCTTAGGGTTAGGGTTAATAAGTTCGCTGTTGGTATCCGCGGCTCCACACACCCAACACCGGGAAGTCTTGAAGACTACGTAGGCGAAACTCTGACCAGTCATCCTGGCGGTGATTCGCGTAACGGCCGGAGTCATGGTAAGTGCACATTGGCCACTTCGGTCTGTCCGTCGAACTGGGGGTGATGGCATATAGAGGCGTCCAAACCCGGCGAAATCGTCCTCCCCTCGAGGTCCCTGGGCACCTACGCAACTGACCAAATCTAGTACCTCAGCGACTTCAGTCTCGCCGTGCTCGTCGACGATCCCGCTGTGCCCCAGAAGCGTTTCCCTTCCGAGCCCTTCTGCTCCCCAGATTGACTCCATCGAAAACCTCCCAGTCCCACATGCGACATGTGGAGCTTCAGGGTCATATGTAGCCAGCCGTACCTCGGTCATTCGCCATTCAGCAGAAGCCTTCTTAGCGGTGAGGTCGTTGGGGGAATTGTCTACGTTCTTACCAGAGGAATGGAAGGGTCAATATTGATCCGAACACTGCGCCAGGTCCAAAGTATGACCTCGCATCGCTGATCGCCCAATGCAGATTGGATGTCAACCCAGAGGAACAGGATATAATGAAGAAGGTGTTTCCGTATTGTCCGGAGAAGCGGCCGACTGCGTCGGAGCTCTCCAGGATTCGGCGTTTAGGGCTTTGACGGGGAGGTATGGTTGTTGATCGTACGCACTTTGTTAGCGCGCTACTACGTCCTGATTATTCTTTGAGGGCAATGGTGATTGTGATGGTTGGGTTGTATCAACCACAAAATGTCGTGGGTCTTGCGGTTGTATTGGTACTCGTGTTCCATCCCAGGTAGCAAAAACTTGGTATTCCAAATGGCTATGATGAAGACAACTGAACTCTGCTCTATATCAACCCGGATGATTGGGCAAAGTTAGTGAGGAAAGCCACTGTCTTTTGTCGTTCTTGCCTGCGCCTTGGAACTTGGAAGCACATTCATAGTTGCACCTTTATAGTCTGTCGACTGTTAACTTGCACAGCAAATGTTAAATTCGGCAGGTACTTGATGACCAAAGGTACATCATCAAGTAAATCCGAGTCCCTAATTGAAGTAAACAACCACTCAACACGGGGACAGCAGTACACACTAGTTTTCTCCCCGGAGCCCCGGGCAGCCGCATCGGAGACATCGTAGTCGTTTGGCGGACGAATGCCCTCTATGCGGGGCTGGACGAGGCCGCAATCTCCCTCAACACGACAAGTGTTGAAGGCAGAAACGGAGCGGCTGGCGAGAGATTGCGCCGTGCAGCACGGCGCAGAAAAGGCCAGAATCATGTAAGTGAACTCTGTAGTCTGCTCGGAGTACAATAAGCAGTATATCTTATCTACCTGGGTGATGATTCTCGTCGAAAGTTTAAATGTAGGTACCTTAGTTAGGTACTTCGTAGGAGATATTCTCCTACATATCTCTCTGTCAGAAGCCTGTTCAAGCAGCTGCCTCGGTATCGCCTTAGATAACCTGCCTCCTGAAAGGAGCAGCGGCAGGAGCGAGAAAAGCAGATCGGTTCGAGGAACGGACAAGTTTCATGTTCCCTGGTCTGAAAATCAAGTAGTAGTATGCGTTGAAGTTTGTGAATCTACCCATACACCCTCGTCCCCATCACGGAGATCGGGGACAAAGTTCGGATTGAAGAACCAGAGCTCAACGCCGCCGTCGCCGGCCAGGCCGAAAACTTCCTGGTCGCCAAAGGGTTTGACCGCTTCGCCACCGCGTTCGAGCTCAGATCCCGACAATCTGCGATTTGCGATCACTCGACTGTCCAACTGATGCGGAAGCAGGGTTGTCGTGCCGTTGGCGACGTCGTAGATGGCCGGCTGTCCGCTCATGGCCCAGTTGTAAATAATTGTAGGAGTCGGAATGACAAAGGAGTCGAGACCGGAGGGCCTATTGTGAAAACTGTCCCATTCGATCCACCGGGCGCTCAGTTCGTCGACAGCGTAGTCATACATGACGTGCAAGTCAGCGCGTTCATAATCGGTTGAAAGATGATAATGTTTGGTGATTGTCTTGTGACTGTAATTGCAGCAGAAACCTAGTGTTGGGCTAATGCCTCGTTTGTACGAGCGACCGTCACGGCCTGCCAGCGACAGCCGGAATTGTTTCTTCTCGAGAAGCACCCCGGTCGTCAGCGTCCACTTGACCTGCAGTACTTCTGGTAAACGTTTCTTCCAGTTGACGTGGAATGCCACCAGAACATCGTCATCCGTGGCCACGTGCAACAAGTTGATAGAGTGTAGCCCAGAAAAGAAGCCTGTTTTGATTCTTCGGATTTGATTGGAGCTCAGATCCCAAATGTAGACGGTGGAAGACTCATCTCGGGATTGACAAGCCACGACGACCTTGTCGTTTACGAGAGACGACAGATAGGGAAATTCAGGAAACCGTTGTATCAATCTTCGTGATGTGTAGATATCCCATGCTGTCATCATGTTATCGGTATCGGTCCCTAAACCACTAGAGCATCGAGGTTAGATGGCCGACAGAACAGAGCATGCGAGAAGGCACCATACTTACACTCTGACCGTGACCAGAACAAGATAGCGACCGGACAGTGTGAACTGAGTTAATGAATTAATTACTTTGGAGTCTCTGGTATCCGGGGACCAAATCGATCTCTCTCCAGTCTCAAGATTAAGCATCTCAATATCTTCCCGGTCCCAGTAGCGATAGTACAACCGGCGAGAATGGCACTTGATTTCGGCGGGCAAGCGAGACGATTCTGCCGGCCAGGGGAGAAAGATCTTTTTGACCGGGCGACCACACCGTAACCCATGTTGCCATCGGAAATAGCTCATCGCGTCCGCATTCGCCAGATCCGTATCCTTCAGATCCAGGCCCAGAAATCTAACCGTTTCTCGCAGAACAGGCGTGACGACTGTATTGTTCGAGAGAAGCGTGCGCCATCGTTTTGAAACCTACATCGCCCTTGTCAGGATGCTAACTTGAAGGAGTAGACCATACGCACCCTCTGGCCCTGGGCAATGTCCATTGGATCCAGATACTGCACGACATGGATCACAAGCTCCAAAGGCAAGGAGCCGACAATATCAAATCCATCCTGTTGCCTCCGTTCCTCCTTATGCAGTCGGTCCGGGTCTGTTCGATGGATTCTGCGCGGCGATTAGCTTCACTTTCACCAATCAAATCGATGCGGTTGATTAGGAGACAAGACATACGTGATATGGGGGGCGTCCGGCATTCGTGATGTCCCCTCAGAAACAAAGCAGCCGACAGAAGGGCTCATCAATGCGATGTGAGCGCGCGACCAACTTCCCAATTCCAAGGAAAACAGCCTTTGCGATCACAACTGACAGATTTAATACGTCAATAAAAAGGGTCTTTTTGGCACAAGCTCCTCGACTCTCGGTGCAAGCGTACTCGTATGAAGTCTGATTAAGTATGGATCAACTTGTGATTCATTCTGTTCAATGGACCCTGGTTTGGCTTAGTTACTCTTATCTTATCAATCGGTCAAGTTTGGCCAGTTGACAAATTCAAGTCGGAGCCTAGCACACTGCTCCTGGCAGGTTTTGCCGTGCGTGTGTCCTTTAAGCACAGAGTACGGATACTGCATAGTCCTTCATTCACTAAACGCGGCCAGCTGCAAGAGTACTACCTACCAGTACTTACATTACTGTCACAGTAAGGAAGTTGCATTGGCTCAGGAATTCACAGTTCCATGGGCACGGGTTTGGGATAAAATAGTACTCCGTAGGTACCGAGTATGTACTGTATCGGATTCCTTAGTCTGTAGGCTAGGTACTCAGTACTCCGTGAATTCACCCACACTCTCTCGTTGAATACCTCCCGGGCCAGCACGAGAAAGACCTCACGATCGCCAAAAAAAATACTGGTAAGAGACCAGGAGGAAAATTCTCGATAATAGTATCTTTGATGGGATGATGATGTTGTTCGGGGGACCTGCTGAACACACGGCTGTTGAACAACCCGTGCGGCTGCAGGGTTACCATGCGGCCGGCAGCGTCGTGGAAGGCAAGCTGACCGGTTTCCCAGGTCATGCGGTACGAAAGGTACGGCGCTAGAATGGTGGGCTCAAATCTGGGGATGTCCTCTTCGACGGGCTCTGCGGGGTGGTTCCAACGGACGCTGAGCCGGTCTACAGTGTGATCATACATGAGGTGCAATATGGCGTGGTCCTCGTCCACAAGGAAGGGCTGAGTCACTGTCTAGCGGCCGAAGGTGAAAGAAGGTTGTTTTGAAAATGTTTAAAGTTCTCGGTTATACAATGATCAGGCCCCAGAGAGAGTGGGAAATGTTTCCTCTCGAGCAGCCCCCGAGTCGACAACGTCCACTTGGTCTGCTTCACCTTCTGCGGACCAGTCTCCCAGTCGACGACGCCGAATGCCACCAGGACGTTTCCGTCCGGGTCCAAGTGCCAAAGAAGCGGATCGGATAATCCGCGAATCGTAACGGCATGATCCGAACTCAAATCCCAAACGTAGCGAAGCAGATGTCTTCGCTACAAGCCATGACAGCCTTGTCTTTAATGATCAAGAGAATCTGGCGGGGAAACGATGAAACTGCCGTACCAACTTCTGCGAGGTGTTAATGTTCCACGCTGTCAGAGAAGTGATGACTATTTGGTGCTAAATAATGCCAGACGGCCAGAGAGGATAAAGATTTCGTATCCTTACTCTCCCATTGAGATCAGGACAAGATAGCGGTCGGACAAGATGGGATGATATTTGGTTCCCTCACTTTTGGTCCACATCGACCTCTTCCCCGTCTCGAGATTCAGCATCTGGAATTCTTCGGTACTGAAAATTTGATAGCACAGCCGTCTTGAATCGCAATGGACGTCCTCAAGCATAATGGGTGGCAAATCTGCCGACCAGGGGAGAAAGAACTTCTTGACCGGCCGACCACATTGCAGCCCATGTTGGCATCGGAAATAGCACATCGCGTCCGCATCCGTTAGATCCCTGCCCTTTAGATCCAGGCCCAGGAATGTAAAAAAGTCTCGCGCAAAACAGGCGCGATGACTGGATTGTTTGAAAGAATTGTGCGCCATCGCTTGTTGACCTAGGCCGCTCCTGTTAGGATGGTCTATTGAATGGCGTTGAGAAGTACTAGGCATGCGCATCCCCTGACTTCAGACAATGCCCGTCGGGTCCAAATACTGCACGACCTGAATCACGAGCTCCAAAGACAAGGAGCCCACAGTATCGAATCGAGCCTGTTGCTGCCATTCCTCTTCTTATAATCCGTCCGGATCCATCTAAATCTGCGCCACTGTTTGCTTTACGTTTTCAAGTTGGATCGTAGCGACTGGCCAAGTCAAGACATCCTTGCATGTCATGATGGGTCTCTGCAATTCTCGGAGATGCCGCTTCGAACGCAGGGCAGATGGAGGAACTCATGGCTGCAATTTGTAGTACTCAACCGTAACAGGTACTAGGTACTAGTCGACACACAGCTCCCACGGAAACGGCCTGGCGGAAGACATGACTCGCGGTGGAACTGATGCGGTGAGTACTCCATACATCGATCCGAATCATTGGAATGACACCATATTTAAATCGACTCCAAGGTTTGGTATTACTCGTTGTCTCGTTCTAGTCTCGGCCCTACACTTGTCTGCACCTTATCAACCCCGTTGATCACTGCGGGTGCAGTACAGTCTGATGCCGTTTATTCCAGAACGATGAATGCCAATTGGTGTGTTCATTGCATTTTTGGAACTGCCAGTACGCAGTTGTTCCTAGTACCCTTTACGGAGTACATCCATCCCCGGAAACACCACTGCAGCGACGAAGGCTGTTGTTGATTGTGATATTGAAATCTCACGACACGATGTGATTGGCTGCCATCGAGGCTGCCATTAAGGCTGCCCATTGGCCCATTGGGGACGGCTTGGCCCCCTGGGCCGGGGTCGATCTGGACGCGCCAAGAGCCCCTAACCAATCACAGGCAGATTTCTATAAGTTTAGACCCCAAAGAGGAATGGTCTCTGGTCAAGTCGGAACGCCATTGGCGCAGGGAAGTCTCTCTCATGGGGAGAACTTTCTAACTTCGCTTCTCTTCGCTTTCCCCCTGGTCCTGAGTGAGCCCTGGGATTCGGGGAGCGAAAGAGCAGCAAGTTTTGTCTCGCCTTTTCCCGTCTGCACTGGGAATTTCCATGGTCCGGTCGATTCAGGACTGAGAGCGGTTCGTTCTTCCTGTCGCATCCTTTTGTTCGTGTCTTTCATTTCCCATTCTTCGCCCTGTCCGCACGGCATCTTGATTGGCTCAACACTGCACCTTGCTTCGACTTCGCCCTCGTCTTGCAAACCCCCCCCCCCCCCCATTATTGCGCCGATTCCGAAAAGCCTAGGCTTTGCAATTGTCCGTCCGGTGCCGTTCGCAGAACCCGTCCGCTCGTTTGTGTCCGACCGTTTCCCCTCTTTTCTCCGTCCGTTTCCGTTCTCCCTGCGATCCAGTTCTCAGTTGTCCAACGAAGATCGGATCGGACCGCACCGAGCGATCCAGGGACAGATCTTCGGTCCACCCCGAGGAGAACAGCAAGCAGGGCAGCGGGTATGTCGAGTCCTCTGAACCGCTCCGACCATTGCTCACCCATGCAAGCAGAGCCGAGAGCACCCACCCGTGATCGACCGGAACCAGAGAGCCGGTCTCCGTGGTTCCTCTCCACCCGCCCCTGGCGCAAACCCTCTCAAAGTACATTTTGATGATTTGGTCGTGAACGGCTCAGTCCAGACCCCTGGGCGATCTTTGTGGTCTCTTCGATTCGGCTTCAAGTTTTATTGCGGGATCCTACAGGATTCGGGGTTTCAAGTGGGGCTCTGAAGACGACTTTTTTATTCTGTCCGCTGTTTGAGGTACCTGGACATCGCCATGTCCAGATAGAACGACGCCATTGTAAACAACCCAAGCAGAAATACCAACCTACCGGTGTGGTGCTTTCGTGCCCATGATGGCTGGATCGGCCACGGCGGTCCACTCGGCAGATGTGTCGTCGTCGTCGGCCAATGGAGTCTGGGAGTATGCTGTGCCCCTGACAACGGAGGTGCGTATCCGTTTGCAGAGGTGATGGCGAAGATCTGACTTGCAAACAGCCAAACGATTCCACCATTCGGAACGGCTCACAGGAATCGGGGGGTGCTCAAACGAAACCCGTGACCCGTCATCGAGCCCCCAGCGCTATGTCGCAGACCCGCAATTCCTCCCGATCACGAACAAGACAAGATTATGATGGGTATGGACGCGATATCGGCCCGTCAGGATCCCGAGCCTCCGGCGACAATGGGCGCAAGACAGATGCCGCTGGCCGAACGCTGGACCCGGAAGATGACGATGACTTCTGGATTCATCGAGATAAACTGGCCCGAATCGAGAGCGAGGAACTGCAGCAGGCGGCGATGCGCATCCAACGCCAGGTGCGGGCAAGCAGCAAGTCCAGCACCGCAAGGGCTCGCAGTCACGACTCTCAGAGCATCAATGGGACAACCGCTCCGAACGAACAAATAGAACCGTGGCCGGCCGTCAAGCGGCACCAGCTCGACTCGCCGATTCCCCTGGAGGATGAACCGCAGACACCGACGGACGCAGAGAGAATGAACTGGGACCTGCGCCGGCCAGAGGAGATTGCGGCAGAGGCGTCCGCAGCGGACGCCGACAGCACCAAGATGTACAAGAGCCCCGGACTGAAGAAGAGCACGTCTCGGATTCCGGTTTTGACGACAAGTCCGCACCCGATATCTGCAGAACAAGTTGATCGTGAGTTACCTTCCATACAACGCGCTCGTACCCGCACCCTGGGCAGTGGAGACGACGAGAGCACATCCAACCCCAAAACCAACAACGTGACCACCCAAGTTGACAACCGAGAAGCCTCTTCGGACAGTTCGACCCCTCCGGCATCGTCCAGCCGGCCTGGCAGCCGAGGGGCATCATCGCAGCTCCAGAACCAGCCGTCTCCCGCCAAGCGACCGGCGGCCCGGAGCGTCTCTTCCACGACGGGACGAAAAGCCTCGGGACCCTCGAATACTCGCAAGACAACGACATCGCAGAACGCTCGGTCGGTCAGTGCGACGGATAAACGACCCCAGACGCGATCCGGCGACCATCGACCGACGACATCTGCGAACTCGCCCGAGGGAGACCCGCCATGGCTGGCAACGATGTACAAGCCGGACCCGCGACTCCCGCCGGAGCAGCAAATCCTGCCAACGCATGCCAAGCGAATGCAGCAGGAGCAGTGGGAGCGAGAAGGCAAAACGCCGTCGACGTACGACCGCGACTTCAGCCCGTTGGCCGTGCGGCCGGATGAACCTCCGCGCAACTCGACGACTTCGGAGCGGGAAAAGGAGAATACAACGACTACATCGCCTCCAGAAGAGAAGAAGGAGGAGACTCCCAAGGAGGACTCGACCGCGTGGCCGCTCAAATCCCCGAAGAGTCCGGAGCCGCCGCGGCCGGGCACGAGCGGCACAAACTACAGCACCATGCCCAAGGTGCAAAACACGCCGCCCGTGGTTCTAACTACAGCGGCCGCTCAATCGTCGCCATCATCGCCGAAGGCTCCAGCCGCGGCCGAACCGGACGACAAAGTGGGCAAAGGATGTGGATGCTGCATTGTAATGTGATTTCTTTTTTTTTTTACATTTTTTCCCATCTTATTCCTTAGCGACCGTTTTCATCTATACCCCCTTTCTCATCACATTCTATTAACAGATATTATCTATCAGTCCGCTTGGTCAGATATCTCTTGTCTTGCCTTTCCTTTGTCCTTTTTTTTTTTTCAGCGAGTCCGGGCTGGTTTTTTGCTTTTGATATCCTCCTCGTCGGCGACTTGTTGCTTCTGGC
Organism: Thermomyces dupontii; assembly: GCF_041956625.1. Lineage (NCBI taxonomy): Eukaryota > Fungi > Ascomycota > Eurotiomycetes > Eurotiales > Trichocomaceae > Thermomyces > Thermomyces dupontii. The sequence goes on along the minus strand of NW_027192311.1, from coordinate 828,907 downwards.
GTCCGTCTGTAGTTTATCGTTCCTTTGATTTCCTTCTTGCCAATATTGAGTTCAGATATTTTCTGGCAGTGTATATGTGGTTAGGGTTCGCATCTCAATCAATCGATGAGTTTGGTCAATATCGTGGCAATGTGAACGAGGGTTAGCCTCTTGGGGAGATGTCGCTCGATCTCTCGCCCGAGTCGGCATCTCCATCCTACATCGCCCGCAGGAGATGCATAATACTTTTACCCATCGATTCCGAAAGTCCACCGTCTCTCATGATCTCGATCTTCGACCCTGGATATTGCTTACTTGCGTCATAGTTGTCCTCCGAAATTACCCATCACCCATTTGTCAATAATCCAAAACGTACTACCTAAATAGGACTAGTCAGGATGTTCTTAGTAATCGCCTCCCCCGTGATGTCACGTCATCGGAGACATTCGGTCGCAAATCGCCTCGACTCTTGAACCCGAAACATCGTCAGAGCGCGACGGACTTTGGATTGCCTCATTCCCACACAATCACCAACATAATTTCCGACCTTGGTTGAAGGTATGTATTACTAATTCCGGAGATATTAAGGAATCGTCTAGCAGCTTTGCTCATGGGTATATATTTTTATTAGTGTTGGGTTTACCCCTTCAGCGTTTTGATCCATCATCGAAAAGCGATTGAGACTCGATTCCCCCTTCCTCAAGACTGTGAACAAGACAGAAAGGAAAAAAAAAGCAAACACCGCCAAAATTTCGTCCATATTCTTTCGACTGTTTGGCACCATGTCCGTCGCCGCTGCGAAGACCAAGGCTCAGAAGATTATCGACGAGAATAGCGTCGGTAAGTGTCTCTTTTGTCATTCTCTTTTTCATGGTCTATTTTTTTTTTTTTCTTCTTCATGAACGGTGGTGGGTCGGTACTGACGCTTGAGTTTCCGCAGTTGTCTTCTCAAAGTCTTACTGCCCTTACTGCAGAGCGAGCAAGTCTCTTCTTGCCGAACTAGGCGCGAAGCCGTATATTCTGGAATTGGATCAGATCGGTACGTTTTACCTTAAATTTCTTGAGGTTGAGGTTGAGATCAGAAAGGCTAATTGCAGGGGTGATTGTGTGTGTGTGCGTGGATTAGATGACGGACAAGACATCCAGGACGCTCTCCAGGAGCTCACCAACCAGCGGACCGTGCCCAACATCTTCATCAACAAGAAGCACATCGGCGGCAACTCCGACTTGCAGGCCATCAAGGGCGAATTGCCGACATTGTTGAAGGAGGCTGGTGCGATTTGAATAGATTCGGGTCATGGGTTTGATGAAAATGTCTTGGTCTCGTTTTATTGTATGTGGTAGAGATGGGGTTAGATTAGAAGAGTTGAATTTACTGCATTGATTATAGTTATTGGATACTTTTTATGTGGTAGTCATGTAATGTTCATCTAGACAACCTTTTGAGTGATTGTCCCCACTGGCCGCTCTACAATCCCCATCACCCCGTCGACAATGCTCGCTCGCGCCGGCTCGCTGGCAACGGTCTTGCCGCCGAGGTAGTTCAACCAAACGGCGCGGCTGACGCGTTCGTCCGCGACGCGACCCAGCCAGCGCATCCGCTGCTTCGGGTCCGCATGGAACAACACATCGAGCGTACCCTGCTGATCGCGCAGCAGCAGCAGCACCTGGCCCTTGGGGATCGCCCGGCGCGACCCACCACCCATGACGGCCTTGAACTCGTTCATCGCGCGGCCAAACGCCTCGTCGTCGTACTCGGTTGGTTCGGGCCGCTCCTTGCCTTGCTTCTTGGCCTCTTCCTTGGCCTTGGCGGCCGCCTGTTGCGCCTTGTTCGACATCAGTCGCACCCACGAGTCCCGCATGTGCATAAAGTCCGTGTTCCGCGTCGGCACGATGCGGATCGCCGTGCGGATGTTGCCCTCCCGCAGGATCGACGACCAGGCCTCCTCGCTCTGGTCCGCGCTCAGCAGTTTCTTCTTCAGCGCCTCCCGCTCCGTCGACACCAGCGATGTGGCCGCCACGCCGTCCGCCTCCGGGGCTGGTAACGCGGACGACGTTGCGCCCACCGCCGCCGCCGCCGTCAGCGTCGGCTGCACCCCCGTCGCTACCAGCTTCTTCTGCAAATTCGCCAAGTCCGACTTGGCAATGTATAGGCCCACAATATACACCTGAATCCCCAGGAACGACACCGTGCGCGGGCCCAACCCCAGCAGTTGGTATTCTTCCTCCGCTTGCGGCGCAACCGTCACGTCCTGGTTCGGCTCTAGCGACAACTCACTGATGTCCTTGGGGAGCCGGATCGTGCTTGGGAACGTTGGCACCGTGCTGTTACCCGTCTGGACTTGCTCGACGCCGTCCTGGCCTTGGATCCGGATCACGGAAGGGCTGCTGGGAAATTCACTCCCTGCGGGGCTGTCCAATTTGATGCTGTTGCTTTGAACCGCATCATTTTTCTTCTCATTCGCTTCCTGATTGTTCGCAATGTCCGGCCCGTACACCTTGATTGTTGCGTACATCGCCACCGCGCATGCCGCCATTCCCACCGCGGAAAACATCATCCGGCGTTTATACTGCGTCGTAGGATCACTGGGTCCCGACTTGGACGAGCTCGTCGACATTCGGAGCGGGTTCTTGGTCGATGCTCGGAGTACCGGTGACGTTGAGATGGGTCGGCGGTCGAAAGCGCGCTGCAGACGGCTTTGCCGCAGACAGAGTCCGCAGCTGCGCCATGTCTGTGCACTGCACCGTGATACAGGGGTTGAATTCATGTTGGCAACTGGACGTTTCTTCCGCTCGCTGGAGGATGTGGAAGCACTACTATCGTTGCATGACACTGGCAAGCTTGCGGAGTTGGTTTCCGATAGCTTCAAGTAGAGTCACGTGACCAAAGAAAGCCCTGAATGTCTCGTTGATCACTTGTAACCCCATGCAAAAGGGTACTCGGGGGTTTGTGTCATCAATCATTACAAAGATATCATTGTTCTTTGTAGCTATCAAATGGACATCATGTCATGATTAGTCCTCGCTGGCCACATTAAACCGGCGACTATGCGCCAGGCTTCGCTCCAGCTTCCGCTCAAAAATGTCTGCCTCCTCGTCGGCACCTTCATCGCCCTCGGCCGACTTATTCCGTCCGTAAACCGTGCGGACAAGACCCGCAACACCGGCCTCGCCCACCTCAATCTTTCCCCGCGGGCCGACCATGTACTCCACCATCTCCTCGCCCCCTTCTGTCTCCCGGGTCCGGACCAGGTACCCTTCCTTGCACATCCGCTGCAACAGCCGGTCCGTCCGGTCCACCGGCGTGTACGTCTCTGCATTGGTTCGCTGCAGATACCGCTCCAGCTTCTGCTCCGAGATGGACCCGCCGCAGAGCGTGATCAGCGAGATGATGAACGTGTACAGCGCCGTGTAGCTTGCTTCGGTGAAGGTCGACGGAGCCCGATTCGGTGGAAGGATTGCCGGACTTCGATACTCTGACGGCAGCGTGCTGCAGAGAATCCACGATTTGGCAGTTGTTGATGGTTTTTCGACTCGTTGTGCGGCTGTAATTCACAACATTAGGGAAGACGTTTCCTTTCTGCGAAGGGAAGAGGCACACCTCTCCGCTCCCTGATTGTAACTTTTTCCTTCGCTGGTAGCTCCACCATCTGCATCCCAAACAACGCGCGCAGTTCCTGCTGCGCGCGGTCAAACACGGTTCTGAACTGCCTCGTCCCTTGCTCCCCAAACACCTTGGCGTTGATGTCTGTTCGCCGGATCGGTTGTCGCGAGTACTCGCACGCGAGCGCCAGACGCACAAGCTTCTTGACCATCACGTCGACGCTGCTCGGTGCGCGCAGGTCTCCACCCTCCTCCGCGTCGGAAGACCGTCCACCGCCCTGGGTGGACTCTTCATCCGAGTCTTCGGGGTCTCGTGCCTGGTTCGAGGATTAGCTGGTGGATCCTCGGTTTCGCTGGCTTCATGGACTTTACCCCGCGACGGCCACGAATGGGCGGCATGTTTTGTTTTTGATCAAGGGGATGGAACCACGCAGGAAATCGAGTTGACACACAGGCAGCTGGCGATAAAGCAAGTAATAGCAGACGCGCGACGCGCGCAGTTTAGCGCACGGACCACATGTCCAATTTTTCCTCAACGGGAATCACTGATTACATAAACCCGTATTAGGCCTAACGGTCCTTTGCTTGACATGCATCTGATAGCACGATGCCGCATGTAGCCAATCCCAATGCTTTCTATGACATCCGCGGAGTATACTGGCAATCTTCGTAGATGTAACATTAATGGTCAAGACACTCGAGCAACTGAAGCTGATGTGTGTCCTTCAAGTCTTCTTCAGCAATTCCGCCCCGCCAACCCGATAGTAACCGAGAGTAAACGAGATAAATTCGAGTTCGTGTTCCAGCAGACAGCAAAGTCATGGTTTCACTTCAGGACAGAAACCTAGCTTGATCGTAACTTCTGGAAAGAGTGCTTTGATTCTGTGACTGTCAGTCGTTGCCAACTATTCAAACCCGAGGTGCAGTGCCGGGCCGGGTTTATCATGGCCTAAACCATCCCCCTCCCCGGCCCGGAGTGACAGACCGAGCGCGTCACCATGTCCGGGTATCGGGCGTAGCCGAGCATGCTAAAAGTCGAAGTCGTCAACAAACCTCGTGTTGGTAACGGCTCTTTTATGTACTCGATAGAGAGGTGGAATAGTTCCATTGCGGGCTCCTTTCCAACCTCCTAACTACCCTTGGTTTGTACATCCATCCGTTCCGCTGTGTAGACTCTGATCGGGACCAATTCCGAACCTTACAGCGAGACATCGCACAGAAACTCCAGCATTGTCAAACAATACTATACGATACTATATATTCAGGACCGATGGCGAATTCAACCATGGAATTGCCGCCGTCGTCAAAAGACAGAAGGAAACCCTGGAACGAGACGCCGCTAATACAGTCGGCGGAACTCTCCAAGAGAGCTCAATGGTGGGTTCAATCCGCGATGCAGAGTCTTCCATGATAGAGCCCCGTCGCGGTTTACTGACCACGGAGTAGTCGGATCTTCTTGAAACTGGAACTATTGCAGCCGGGTGGCAGCTTCAAGTCACGGTGCGTTGTGTTGCTTTCTTGAGGTCCTTACTAGGTCTAGGAAGAGGTTGTACTAACAAGCGCAGAGGCATTGGAAATCTGATTCTCTCATATCTGTCCGACCCAGCCAACCAAGGCAAGAAATTGCACTTCTACAGCTCCTCCGGCGGCAACGCCGGGTTTGCCGCGGTGGTTGCCGCGCGCGACCTGGGCTGTCCGTGCACGGTGGTGCTGCCGATTAGCACGAAGCCGATCATGGTCGAGAAGTTGCGCTCGGCCGGCGCCACGGAAGTGATCCAGCACGGCGCGAGCTGGTACGAAGCGGACACATATCTGCGGGCGCGGTTCATCGATGCCCCGCCGAGTGACCCCGCGGTTAAAAACGTCTATGTCCCGCCGTTCGACCATCCGTTGATCTGGGAAGGGAATTCGACCATGATCGACGAAATTGTAGCTCAGCTACCCCCGCGGATAAATGAGAAGGGGGAAGAGATCTTCCCCGCAGATGTGGTGATTTGTAGCGTTGGTGGTGGTGGGCTTCTTAATGGTGTCATTCAGGGTTTGGAAAAGTACCTACAACGACACCCGCGGCCGGGGGGTGCCCCAGATATACAAGTCGTGGCGGTCGAGACGAAGGGCGCAGATTCGCTCGCGTATTCGCTCCAAAAAGGTTCGCATGAGTCGCTACAGGCCATCACGTCCCAAGCGACAACTCTTGGGGCCCTGCGCGTGTCTGAGCGGACATATTCGTATGCCCGCTCCCCGCCCGCCGGTATCAAGATTACCAGCGTGGTCGTGTCGGACGCGGAGGCAGCGCGCGGTGTCGTCACCTTGGCGGATGAGAGTCGGTTGCTCGTCGAATTGGCGTGCGGAGTGAATGTAGATGTTGCGGTTGGGCCCCGACTGAAGGAGGTCGTCAAAGATCTCGGTCCTGAGAGTCGCGTCGTAGTCATCACTTGCGGTGGAAACGGCATCAGCCCCGAGATCGTGGCGGAGTACCGACACCGGCTCAAGTTCGGGTGGGATGAGTCTGTGATGGGAGATCAAAAGCAAGATTAGATAATGTATGCTCGCTTTACATGTAATGTCCCTCCCCGTGTGTAGGAGCAATTTGTTGCTTGTTCCTCCTGTGGTACACGATACGATTGCGTGAGTAACTATTCATCGAGTTCAGTGAGATTGGTATCGAACGTACGAACATGATCTAGACAGGACTCGTGGCCATCTACTTGGGAATCTTCACCGCATGCAAATGCAACAAAAAAAAAAAAAAAAACCAAAATTCACCCCAAGGTGGTTTCTCAAGTAAAATTATCAGCGAGGTCCGGGCTCCAGGGTAAAGGATACTCTCCGCAATTGCGATAGGTGCAATCATTCGCTATCACTCGCACTGCCGGCTCCTTCCTCCTCCCCTTCACTCTCTTGTTGGACGCTCTCGGTGAGAATGTATTCGGCCTTTTGCAACGCTTTCTTGATTTCCTGGTGTTCCGCATAAACCAAATCAGCTGGCTTTTGGCCGTGCTTGTTTCGTACCCGGGGATCACAGCCGGCCTCGCACATCATTTCAATCATAGCCAATCCGAGCTCCGCGTCCTTTTCGTTCGCAAACCGCACGGCCGTATGCAGCGGGGTGTCCTGGTCGACCCGTGTGACTGGGTCGCATTCAAAGTATTGGATGTCGAAGAGAGCGTCCATGGTGTCGTCTGGTAGAATGTGTGGCATTGTCAAATCAAGCCTCCCTGCAGCCAAGTGGACCCAGCTATTGTCACTTACAGCTGCCGTACATGGCACAGATATGAAGCGCATAGTTGCCCAAGGCGTCCTTGACGCCGTTAAAGAACTCCGCGACCTCCTCATTTGTCTTGTCTGACATGTCGTTCAGGACTTGCTCAATCAGGTGCGGTTGGTCTCGGCGGCACGCCTCGACCACGAGTTCTCGCGGCGACGCACCCTGCAAGGACAGATTTGTCAGTTGAACCATAGACCGGTGGAGTAAGACGGCTAGCAGAGCGCACCTCATCCTCAGCCATGATTACTCCAGTTTCACTCTGATCACTCTAACCCAACGTACTGTCTCAAAGTAACGCTGCCGTTATTTCAGTTTCCAGGATCGTTCAGAGGAGATTGTATCCGAACAGGGCGGTGATTGGTGTTTTGTCGATTGTTGACAACTGAAACCAATGGACACGGTGGCAGAGTACTCGTACGAAACTGCTACAATGATGGCAAGCTGACTCGGGAAATCAATTGCGCCGTTTGCCCCTTGGACGAAGGTTGGATCATTAAGCAGTGCCGATAGAATCTGGAGTTTGAACTCCCGACCAAACAAATCTACTAGTCGGCTCTAAGGCTTCCCCGAACGAAATCCGTTACGCCAGTCGACACCAGAGAGCTCTCTGTGCCCCGCCCGCGTGGCGCAGCAATCGACGATCCCGTGGCGCAAACATTGGTGCAAGCCACAGCTCGAATCAGCATGTGAAAATTGATGCTCCTCCAAACGAACGACGGTACGGGCACGGTTGTGGTGAAGCTTGGATTTTGTACTTTTATATCTATGCAAAGGACTGGTATCCTTTCCCTGTTCTTTCTCTCGTCTCTGGAAGTTGTTTCTCCAAAGATTCTAGTTGATCCGCGGGAGTTATCGCAATGACTTTGACCTGTGTGTGTGCAAGGTTCCTCTGGCCAGTTCATCCTTGCTAAACGATCAATGCAGTCTGCCCGAATTGCAGCAATGCGCTCACCATCTCCCGTGCCGATCCGTCCAGTCAATATCCCCTCGGCGTGAACCGCTTCGAGTGCCGGACATGTCCTTATCAATACATCGTGGATTGCGCATACTACGAGGATACCATGATGAAACGGAAGGAAGTCGAGGATGTGTTCGGTGGGAAGGATGACTTTGGTGGAGATACTATGGCTAGTAAGTCGTTCCGCGTTGATCGATAAATATACTACAGGACTGGAATGAAGTTGGATATGTTGGAGAGAGAAGGTGCTCTAACTGATCTCCCCTGTTGCTTCCAGCGCAATGTCCGTCGGAGACCTGCAATGGTGATCGGGCATATTTCTTCCAGCTGCAAATTCGCAGCGCAGATGAGCCCATGACAACTTTTCTCAAGGTGAGACCCAGATCTTGCCGATCCAGGCATGCAGGCGAGTGTACTGATGGCATGGTTGGGTAAATTCGTAGTGTACCACCTGTGGCACTCGCTGGCGAGAAAACTAGATTGGAGAATTGGAGTTTTGGAGTTCTAGGCCTTTGCAGTCATCATGGATGGAGGAAGGCATTTGTCAATTGTTAGTTTGTCATTTTGTTATCAGGTCGATGTCGAGTGCTATCTCGAGTGCATAAAAATTTTAGTACAGTAGACGATACCCCGCGGACTCACGGCGCAGAATGAAGACTTTTTTAACTTATATATTTCATGCACATAAGCTTTTTTTTTTTCTCTGCCAATCTCCAGCACGCGACCAGGCTCCGAGCCTCCAAGGTCCAGCTCTGAGAAAAAAAAAAATTTCTTTTTGCTGTCGAATTATTGTACCCAAGGTGCCCACAACCCCCCCCATTTGGGTGGCAAGGCAGATTCTTTCTTTCCTTTTTGGACCGGGATTTACCCCGCCGAGTGGAATCGTAAACGCTCGTTACGACGAGCAAGCCCTAATTGATAGGGCTAACCGTAGACCAGATTTCCAGCGATACAACACGCACTGGCATCCTGTTGGAGAATTGAAGGCAATGCGACACTTCGGGACCCTCCTTGGATTCGGTTGCGGTCTTCGCCGTCGACAGAATTTTCACTCTCCGTGAAAGAGTCATCGCTGGTGCCAGACAATTGCAGGTGGGGTCAAAGGCGGCCCGGAGCCAATAAGCGTCGGCCGGCTGCAAATCGACCAACTCCAGTGGGCAACTTGCCTTCTCGCTTGCCCCTCCATATAAGCCTTTCCCCTCCATCCCCTCCCACAAAAATTTTCCTTCTTTCCTCTCTACGTCCGCTTTCAGTACGTATAAACCCTCCTCCTTGCCTCCCTCCCACTTTTTTTCTTTTCATCCATCTGCTAACTTCTCTCTCGGGCTCAGCTGTCTACGCTCCCGGCCGTAGTTCCCTGAGCAGCTCGGTGTTTCCTTAGTCTGATCACCAGAAAGCATCCGTTCATCACATCGTCACCATGGGGTATGTTTTCCCTCTTGCCTCGCTCTGATCGATCACGACGGACAGCCTTCTGACTTTGTCGACAGTAAGGAAGAGCGTGCGCACCTCAACGTCGTGGTCATCGGCCACGTCGACTCGGGCAAGTCGACCACGACTGGCCACCTGATCTACAAGTGCGGTGGTATCGACCAGCGTACTATTGAGAAGTTCGAGAAGGTAAAGCATTGCCCCGCCTCCCTCGCTCCTTCCCACCACACTCGGTCAGAATATCATGTTAACAACCTCTGCAGGAAGCTGCCGATATCGGCAAGGGCTCCTTCAAGTACGCCTGGGTGCTTGACAAGCTCAAGTCCGAGCGGGAGCGTGGTATCACCATCGATATTGCCCTCTGGAAGTTCCAGACCCCCAAGTATGAGGTCACCGTCATTGATGCCCCCGGCCACCGTGACTTCATCAAGAACATGATCACGGGTACCTCCCAGGCCGACTGCGCCATCCTCATCATCAATGCCGGTACTGGTGAGTTCGAGGCCGGTATCTCCAAGGATGGCCAGACCCGTGAGCACGCTCTGCTGTCGTACACCCTGGGTGTCCGCCAGCTGATCGTCGCCCTGAACAAGATGGACACGGTATGTTACCCCGCACTGCTTGTCAAATGCTCCAAGGAGCCAGACTGACCCATCTCCAACAGGTCAACTGGAGCCAGGCCCGCTACGACGAAATCGTCAAGGAGACCTCCAACTTCATCAAGAAGGTCGGCTACAACCCCAAGACCGTTCCTTTCGTCCCCATCTCCGGCTTCCACGGTGACAACATGCTGGAGCCCTCGACGAACTGCCCTTGGTACAAGGGCTGGGAGAAGGAGGTCAAGGGTGGCAAGGTCACCGGCAAGACCCTGCTGGAGGCCATTGATGCCGTCGAGCCCCCGGTTCGTCCGGTCAACAAGGTGAGTGATCAAGTCCATGCCCTGCTCGACACAGCATAATCTAACTTGCAATCCAGCCCCTCCGCCTGCCCCTGCAGGACGTCTACAAGATTGGTGGTATTGGTACGGTCCCGGTCGGCCGTGTCGAGACTGGTGTCATTACTCCTGGCATGGTCGTCACCTTCGCTCCCAACAACGTCACCACCGAAGTCAAGTCCGTCGAGATGCACCACACTTCCATCCCCCAGGGTCAGCCTGGTGACAACGTCGGCTTCAACGTGAAGAACGTCTCCGTCAAGGAGATTCGCCGTGGCAACGTCTGCGGTGACTCCAAGAACGACCCTCCGGCGGGTGCCGACTCTTTCAACGCTCAGGTCATTGTCCTGAACCACCCTGGTCAGATCGGCGCTGGCTATGCCCCTGTCCTTGACTGCCACACTGCCCACATTGCTTGCAAGTTCGCCGAGCTGCTGGAGAAGATCGACCGCCGTACCGGCAAGTCGGTCGAAGACAACCCGAAGTTCATCAAGTCTGGTGATGCCGCCATTGTCAAGATGATCCCGACCAAGCCGATGTGCGTCGAGTCCTTCACCGACTACCCGCCGCTTGGTCGTTTCGCCGTCCGTGACATGCGTCAGACTGTCGCTGTCGGTGTCATCAAGAGCGTTGAGAAGTCCAAGGGCGGTGCTGGCAAGGTGACCAAGGCTGCCCAGAAGGCCTCTAAGAAATAAGCGCATCACGTGTGACGATTTCTTGTTGGGTGCTTTCATGGTGGTTAGAAATGTGAACATAGACTTGTTCTAAAAATGCCTTGCAATGAGCATGATGATGACCCTTGTTTACCATGGTAGGAGTGGTTTGCGAATTTAGTTAGGGCCTCAATCCAGCGGTTTGCTTCAATCATCGACCATGATGTAGAGTTGGTAGTCTTGCCCAACCTTTCCTTTGTACAAGCAAACGAGGTGAGCCGTCTCCATAACTTGACTGTTCTAACGAGATACCTACCCCAATTTCTATTCCCCGATTACAATCTTGTTCCCAAGCGAAGTGTGACAATCACTCCTGCAGGAGAATTGCTAGTTACTGTTTACCAGTCAAGGCAGAGATATATATATATTGTCATATACGAGTCGTTGTACCCTGGCAGTCCCATGACTTATGTACACCTCTCTACTCTGGTGGTCAATGTTGATTATCTGATGAGTCGCAGTCACTCTTTGAGTACCTCTCTCACTCTGTTGTTTGTCATTCCTTTGTCTCTTGCATTTCGTTTGTCAGATGATGTACATAAATTGAGGTCACTCCCACCCGGATGGGTAAGTAGACTCAGTAGGAACTCCTCTGATACTTGTGATATGCTACTCGTACATAACCTGCCGTAATTCAACAGTCAATATATATCTAGTACAACCATATATATATCTCTCCGATTTCAAATTGACTACGGAGTAGCATGTCCAGACAATGAGAACGCGGGACAATCTCTTCTACCTAATCCCACAAAGGAATAAAAACCTTTTGAATTCTATTAACCGACACTAACGTCCGTTTCTTCTATAAGGAATATGCAGCAAGTATCAGACAGGAGGAATATAATAAACAAGTAGTAGGAGACGAGCCGAAAGATGGATCACCTCGAAGAATTGACACGAAAATACCAAAAAAAAAAAAAAAAAAAACACTCGCTGGCAGAAAGCAGAAAAGGAAAAGACTAAAAGACGGACAAGCCCCAAGGATGGAGGAAAATCAACAAATGCCTAAAAGGAATGGTAGAAAAACAAAATCATGTACAAGAAGGAAAAAGAGAAAAAAAAAAAACAATCAGTAAGGTGGCCGGCCAATCCCACCACTACTGACACGCCGACGCCGCTGGCGCACGCTTTCGATTGCTGGTGCAGCTGGTTGCCGCGGCAAGGCGCCAAAGGCGTCCTCGTCCTCGCGCTCGCGGTTGTTGAGGCCCTCGAGCAGCTTCTCCGCCTCGGAGCGTGCCTCGGCAGCAGGCCCGCGGTGATCCGTGGTTGGGGAGGGCGTGGAAGAGGAAGGCGCGGAGGTTTTCCGCAGACCAAGTGGCAACGGCAAATGTGGCTGCTGGAGGTTGGTGCTCGACCGGCTCTTTCGCTGTGCGAGTGACCGTCGGTGCCCGCCCGCTTCGGTTCCAGGTTTCAGGGAGCCGGTGGACTTGCGCGGGCCTGGCGCGGTGGACGGGCGGTCCGACTGGGATCGCTGCGAAAGCGATGACTGGCGCGAGACGTTCGCCGAGCTGGCCGGGTCGCCGGTGGGGAAGGAGCCGGGGATGGACAGGTTCGGGGGCAGCGGCGGCACCGGCGGGATGTCGCTCGCGTCGTCCGTGCTCGGATAGCCCGACCCTTCGCCCTCGTCAGGCTGGTGATGTCCCGCGGCGGCAGACCCCGATACTTTCGGGGTCTCGGATCCCTCGCGGCTCATCCGGCGGACGCTCTCGCCCCGGAGAGACTGGGGGCGGCTTTCCGAGTGGATGTCCGACACAGAAAACGTGCCGCTCATCATGCTCTCCGTGCTTGATGTGCCGTCGCTGTCGGCCGCGTCCATCCGGCTGCGCAGCGGGCTCGAGCGCCGCACAGCCGCGCTGTTCCCGCGACTGACAGACAGCATCCGTTTGAGATCGTTGACGCGGATAGTCGAGTCACCGCTCGACGCTGCCGGGCTGCGCTTTCCTTCCGTGTTGTGAAGGCCCTCAAGACTGAGAGAACTGCCGTGCTCGAACACACTGGGCGTTTGCTCTCGGCGCTGCGCTGTGGACGGCGATCCTGTGGTGTGCAATGAGCCGCTCCCGATCCCATTGATTTGGATATAGCTTCGTCGGGCCGATGTGCCGTTGCGCGACCCCAGCGACGATGCCTTTGCCGATTCCTCTTGCATGGCTAGACAAGCTTCCCGAGACCACGGGGAGCATAGCTGTTCTTTGATGTCAGCGGGAAGTGCGAGTTCCTGTGGCACCCCCGACACAAAGCCGAACGCCTGACTGCTGGATGTCCGGGGTGGTGACCCAGTAGGGCTCGATGACGCACTGAGCAGGGACGCTGCATACGCATTTTCAATCTGGTAGATGAGCTCGTCCCTCGCTGTGAACGGAGAACACACTGTTTGTGGAGCAGCGTGCACAGGTCCCGAGGCCACACCAGTGATCGCGTCGATGGGAAGTGGCGGCACCTGCAGCTGATCCAGCCAGGCTCCGTGTGACTTTCTCTTGCGGATCTCTCCCTGGATAACGGTCCCAACTTTGGATGATTCAAAGTCAAAGATCCTACTGAGCTCTGAAAGATAGCCGTACACTAGACTGCTGACGTTGATCTGAGCTGTCACCGAATCGAGCAATTGATTCGTTGACAGCCCTTCCTGGAGTTTCAACACCATTGGTAAACCGAACTGGATGGCATTGATCCCGAGGCGCTGGATCAAGCTGCTGAGTAGGAGATGCATGAGGAGAATCTCCGAGTGAGTTGTCGCGAAATCAATCGAGTTGTCGTAGATGGCCAGGTGCAACAGCGATACAAAGTTGTTAGCTGAAGCTTTTGATGCCTTGTCAACCTGTGCCTGCGACACGGAAATCCTCTGCTTGGTGACTTCATCCGCTTCTTTCCTCGACTGCGAGCGACTGAGTCGGCGCGCGTGCGTGGGTTCCCTGACTCTGAGGCTTGTTGGCGTCGTTTCTGACATCAGCCAGTAGATGAATGCATCTGCGTACGCCCATCGCACTTGGGAACTGGAATCACGCAGCAGCCCATGGCTGCCGTCCCAGACTTGAATCCCAACTCTGTTCCGTGTCTCCATGCCCTGTCCGGCCACTGACCTTTTCGTGTTAGCAACGATGAGCACCTGCTTGACTGCTTCCAATGCTGCAACTTTGGCAGCGGCCGAGTGAGCCGACGTTTCAAGCGGTCGCTCACTTGCGGCGTTGTTCGAGGACGCGGCTGATTCGGCCCCGGTTCTTGCGGCTGAGTCTAGAGTAGCATCTGACGGTGTCGAAGAAGACAAGACTCGCCGCACGATGGTCCGGACCATGTCAGAGACCTGATCGGCATAATAAATATGAGTAGCGAGGTTGCCCGTGCATTGTTTGAGAAGCTCGGAAAGTCTGGTTCTTCTCGATGAAAAGTTGGGAGCAGCAGTCGAGTTACTATTGTCGGACTGTTCTCGTTTACCACGTTCGACTTTTTCCCCCTTGGTGCCATTTCCAGGGAGCTCACTTTGGGACTTGGGCGAAGCTTGAGGATTTTGGAACAGGCGAAGGATTTGCTGCACAAACACAGCTAAAACATCGATGACGCTCAGCCCGATTAGATTGACCGGCGACTTCAAGACGGAATCGATCAGAGACGCTAGGATGATCTGCTGGCCAAGCAGATGCTCTTCGAACGCCATATCGCGTAATATTTCGACCGCCGTGACCAGGACGATGAAGCGGTCCTGGACAGGGCACCACTGGACGATCATGTCCAGCAGAATCTTGGCCCAGTCACAGCTGTCCACTACTTCCTTCTCATCGGTATGGTGTTTGGACACGATGAACTGCAGGACAAAACCGGCCGCTGTGCGAAGCTGCGTGCGATGGCTGCCTGCCAAGAAGATACGTTCCAAGCATCTCAGAGCCAAAGTTCGAACCTCCATTTCCGCGACCTTGTCTGCGTCTGCGGTGGTGCCGGCGGCTTCCGCAACGTTGCCTTCGATTGCATCCACGGTGGGCACGTTGGCTACACTCGGATGACGACGTCGCGGCAGTTCTCGTTCGGGCTTTCCACCCAAGACCTGTGGTTTCGCTCGCAAAAATTCCGCGACGTCGTCACCGTTCGCATAGAGGTTCTCTAGGATAACCGGTACGACAATTTCCAGTTGCTTTCCGCCATCCGCTCCCAGCGCTTCCGAGCTCACGACGCACTGGATCGCTCTTAGGCCGACCTTTCGCCACCGGAGCGCCATCGGCCGGCTCAGGGTCGTGCGAGACGGCAAATGGGACGACGACGACGCAAAGTCCGCATACGTTCGAATGACACCATGGTATTGGGTGGCATAGGCGTGGTCGGCGGCCAGGACTGCCAAATCTTGGTTGTTACAGAGTGTCTCGAATGTCAGGATGGTCTCTTCAACCATGGATATGTCATTGGAACGAAGGACGTCCTGGATTGCGGACAGAACGAAGTGGGCATAGAGTGGCAGATCGCGAGGCAGTTTCTCGATCAACGCGGTAAATATCTGCAAAGCGACTTGGACGTTGCTGGCGTCGAAAAAGTCAGCGGTCTGCAGAGAAGTCTCCATCAAGCGAGCATGAACTCACCCAAGTCTGCCCCTCCATGTGTCCCTGGCGATGCGCTTCTGTAAGAAAGCGCCGACCTTGTGCAGTTTGCTCCGGCGCGTGCTGGCATAGTAGAGCAGGTAGGATAATTCACTCGGATTTGGCTTGACATCTTGTACGCCCTTTTGGTAGCGCGGGAAGCACTTCAGGACGAGCACTTGGTGCTTGGGACGGCATGTCTGGCGAACGGTATTCATCACAGGCACGAGCCGCAGGGGGCCACAAATTGACCGCTAACCGAGACTAGCGATTCGATTCCATACAGTGCGAGCATCGATTCGAACGAAAGACGAAGAAGATTCGACGCTCCGGCGGTGTTTGTCCAGCAGAGAATTGAATACTGTCGGGAGGCTCCTGACGACGTGACCAGGGTACAAAGGGGCCGCTGTCGTTGCTGGTGCCTGTCGGCGCGTAGGGGCTCTAGGGGGTGGAGACCGGGCTGAGGGCTTGGGCTGAGTGAGGGCTGAGGGGATGAAACAGAGGTGCCCAGATTAGCAATCGGCCTGGGCGGAATGCGGGCATAGGTATTCAATGCACGAGCAAACCTGGCAAATGAGTAGGGCACTACTACAGGTGTTTTTGAACGACTGAATATCGTCAAAGGCAACCGTGAATCGATGATGTAGAGGACCTTTGCGGATACCTAGTGAGAAGCCGGATGCCGCGGATCGCGAAGAGCACGTGATAACTCTGCTACGAGGAAAACTAAAAAAAAAAAAAAAAAAAAAAAAAAAAAGGGGATAGAACAGAGAAGGAAACGATTTCCCAGAGAACTCGAGTCTGAGTCTTTGATTCTGGATCATCCAGTAATAATCTTGTTGGAACCATTCTTCTAGCAATAGTATGCCATCTGATTCAAGAGCCTGAGCAGCCGGGAGCAACGCCAACGCCAACCCACGGACCATGTTCTGACTCCCAGAGGCATGGGTGGCAGCTTCAAGAAAATGTTGCTCATCCGGAACTGGATGAGACGTCCGGCACGCTGTGGTCGCCGGCACCAGGTACGATATTGCCATGTTGGAGGACCACGCGCCTCTCGCGTGAACCCATTTCAAGACGATGGGATACTCTTATAAGAGGGCGGACCCGTTCGGATGGTAGAGGATATTGATAGAGCGCCGGTAAATCTCCACGAGCCAGACTGCGGAAAATCATGCATGTTTCTCCGAAGCTTCAACATCGCCCCCATGGTCTTCCATCTCCAGCAAACGCTCAATCAACTGAGGACGAATGATATCCCGGCGGAACGACTCCTCCTGCAACAATCGCAAGGCCCGCAATGTTGCTCCAGGATGAGTCAGGAACTGGGCATACTCAGGGGTCTTCCAGTACGAGTAGAGGTAGGCAAGATAGGCCTGGAAAGCCTGGGCGTCTCTCGATACCGTGGATTGATCATTGTCCTCCATGGAGCCTTCTTCCGCGGCGGTCGAAGTCCCAAGCAGATTGGGAAAATTTACCGCCAGGTGCGACAGGTAATGTGGATTGGCGAGGGAGAGGACGAATTCGAGCTCCATGGTAAAGCGAGGATTGTTGAACGACGGAGTCGGGGGTTCAGCGGGAGGTTGAGCTGATTGGGTGTCCATGATGAGGGAAAAGTTGAGGAAGTTGGTTCCGTCGATTGGCGGTCGAAGTCTAAAGTCAGGTCTTTGTGTCAAAGAATCGAGTACTGACAAGCAAAGTTTCTTGCTCTTGCGAGTCTTGCAAGAGACGTCGCAAGCTCCGCTTACAATATGCATGTCAACATCCAAGCGTCTCACGTGATTTCTGGGTTTGTTCGGAAATATCCGGATCTACGTTGCCAAGTCTGGAGGGACTGTACCAGTACGAGTATTCGTACTGTTCTCGTACTTAAGTACGAGTGGGTTACTCGTGGTAATGTATGGGGCGGCTCCTGGGACCGCAGGAATGAGCGCTTTGCGATGCAATTGTCAGACCAGACCGGAATGCTACAAATTGCTTGGATCGCTGCTACGAGAGCACGAGGAGTCTATTAGGTCATGGGCATCCTTGGACCTTGAGTACCTTGACCAGGTGGCAATTTGACTGAAACGCCTTTACTTCTTGACTTTAGCTCGGTACACTCCCATAGGCTAAATGCCGATTGCGCTTGATCCCACATTCGTTATACTTTCATCTCACAAACGATAGTTAGTGAGAGTGAACAGAGTACTCGTATAACATACTCGGTTTGAAAGAAATACAGGTACTTGAAGAGTATACAGAGTACACAATGAGACTATTATTGTGAGACTGCGTGGGCTCTAATCCCTCAACAGAACTGTTGCGTTGGAATTCAGAAAAAAACCAGACATCTCCGGTAAAACTAACGGAAAATAAATAACTTACCAGTACGAAACACTGGTACGAGCACTCGGTATCATTTAGTATCAAGCTAAGCCTAAAGAGGTACTCTCCGAGTCACGAGACCTTATTAGTCATGAGCCAGTCGAGCCATTCCCCTTTGGTCAGGGGTTCGTCTCCCTCAACTCCTCAAGAAAAGAAGCATCACATTATCGCTCCTCTCCGCGCTCAAAAAGGTGTCCGTAAGCCTGAGGCTGGTGTCGATTCTCGCTTGTTGTGTTTGTCGACATCACCGTATCCCTGCCCTCTCTCCACTGGCATTGGGCCAGTGTTGCATACCCT
This sequence comes from Thermomyces dupontii, assembly GCF_041956625.1. Taxonomy (NCBI): domain Eukaryota; kingdom Fungi; phylum Ascomycota; class Eurotiomycetes; order Eurotiales; family Trichocomaceae; genus Thermomyces; species Thermomyces dupontii. The sequence goes on along the minus strand of NW_027192311.1, from coordinate 810,798 downwards.
AGCAAACGCCCGGCGATCCTCCCCCGGGTCCGCCGCTCGGAATCCACTTGGTTGCCCGCCCCAGGGGCACCATTTCAAATAATAATATCAGGGGCCTCTTACTCCTCTCCCAAACCCATACCCATCTCTTCACAACGTGCAAGTCGATCGCGGGACCGCTGTGAGCGCAGTGGACTGCGTTATTGAGCGTTCCACGTCAACTCATTTGCCGTTGGCCCTCAAACGGGCATATTGCGAACGACGACTCAGTGCGCCAGAGTCGTTTCAGAAAGGTCCGATCATTCCCCGTTGACCTCTCATCGCTTGCGACCTGTCGCGGACCCTCTGTCTCTGCTGAGACTGCCAATTGTGGCTCCCTCGCTCTTCTCTTGCCTATCGATCGAGTCCTCGTTGCCGCCGCAATTGAGTCCCTGTTGGATTTCGCCCAGTCCAATCGTTCCGCTGCTTATCAGTGGATTCGGTGCCGACGCAAGGAATCTGTTCTCAACCAGCCATATCCTTCAATCATGACGCTCGCTCCAATCTCCGTGCCAGGTTGGTGACCTTAGTCCTGGAATCGAATTAGAAAATGGCTCCATTCCATGGCCCCATTTCATGCCCCCCCTTTCGTCATCGCAAATTTATCTTCATCTTAAAACCCATTCCATTTATCTTAAAGGGACAGCTTCGCCCTCGTTTCTCGTTTGAACTGCTTTACTGACTCCGTTGGCGTCCTCTTTGTCTAGACCGCAAGGCGTCCCCTAATCTAACCGTCAACTTGGGGTCCAATAATCCGTTTCGAAACCGCGCGTTGTCCTCTGGAGCACCGACATCGCCTCAGCCAGAGAGACCGCGGTCAACGAATCCTTTCCTGGACGAGACGGAGCTCTTGTCACCAACACACTCCGCTCCAAGTGGAAAACCGTCGTCGCCTATGTCGGATTCATCGTCCCCGCCCATCAACAATGCAGCGGAACTTTTTGTGAGTGACCCCAAGAAGCATTTTATTCTCAGTGAGGCCGAGTCTTTACTAATCGTGCTTGTTGCTGCGGCAGGAAAGTCTCTCGCTAGATCAGTCCAAGCCAAAGGAGCGTCGGCCGCCACCCCCGCACCCTGACCGGCCTTTCCCCCCTTCCCAACGTCCAAAGGATCGGATGGAGTCACGTCCTGGCCTCAATGATGACGACAGGTCACGACAGCCCCCTCGACCGCCGAGGGAGCCGCGTCCTCGGCCACGACGAAATTCAGAGTCATCGTTGTTTGAGAAGCCCAAGCTCACACCAGAAGAAGAGAGGCGGCGACGAGAAGCTCGGCGTCATCACGAAGGCCGGCACCGGTCAAAGAGACAAACAAGTTACCGGCTGGATGTCATTGACAAGTTGGATGTGACATCTATATATGGTACAGGCTGTACGCAAGGTTACTGTGTCATCTGAGCGTTGTAACACTAACATGGTCTTTCAGTGTTCCACCACGACGGACCGTTCGATGCATGCAACCCCCATCGGAACCGGAAGGCTCGGACCGCACCGCTGCACGCTTTTGCCAAGGACTCCAAAAACATGGCGCTCGGCGGCGCCGGTCCCAACAACTCGGAACTGGATCTTGCCCTGATCCACGGGCAAACGGCCGAAGGATATCTGGACTACAACACCGGAAGTAAGAAGCCGCAGTCGACGGAGTTTGATCCGACGTCAAGGGTTGAACCCGTACACGGAGCGGAAAGTATGGGGCTTGGCACGTCGACGTTCCTAGAGGGAACGCCGGCAAGTCGTGCTGCCATTGAGCGTCGAGATAGTGAGGCAGAGAATATGGAACCATCAGGGGGTGGTCTCCAGCGCAAGAAGAGTCTGGCACAAAGGTTCCGAGGCATCAACAAGAGCGTATCCGCGCGGCCGACGCCGCCGGATGCAACGGCAGGCTCTGCCGCCAGGGCTTCGAGCTCAAACCGTGCGAACGACAAAAACCCATTCATGACGGACTATGAAGCAGCCTACGACTCTAAGACGGCCAAGATTGAGGAGGCTAAGATATCGGGACGCGTACGGGCGTCCAGTAGTCCGAAACCAGCAGGAGGGATTGAGCGAAGAGCGACGGATGAGCGAGCTCCAGAGGAGAACAAGGAGAGCAAGACTAATGGAGGAGGGGGATTCATGACCCGGATGAAGAGCCTGCGGCGGCCTCGTCCGGAGAGGCGGATGCCATCTGAATGAGGATGAGCTTGTGTGTGTGTTGTATGTTTGATGGTTGGCGTTGGGTTGGGTTTTGTGTCTTTTTTTCTTTTTTTTTTTTTTTTTTGTCTTTTTGGCAGCAATCCAGTTCTTTTACCTAATTAGGAAGCTCTTGGTAATAATCGTCCTATTAAGTATCACATGGGAAACGGTATATATACTTCGCGCAACTACTGCATTGACTGAGCATGGAGTCGAGTACGAACGTCTACGCTTCGGAACCAGCGTTTCCCGTCCTAGCCACGCAACTTCTCCGCCGCAGACCCGCGGCAAACAAGGCCGATAATGCCAGCGGCCACGACCGCGGGAACCTGCCCCTCCGGCGGCAGTTCACCATGGGGGTCGGATTACGCGATGACAACACGCGGCTGGTCCGCACAGGCACAATCACTGGTTTCTCGTACGTGAAGGAGCTGAATCAGAGCCAAGGGACGTATACGTACACGATGACGGGGCATGAGCGGGGGCGGGAGAGAATGGGGGAGGTGAGCAACACGAGCTACAACGTCGGAGTTTCTTCTTAATTTCGCATTACGGCTGACGCCGCAGTTTGAATGGAGCTGATGCGCGGGCAAGCTGACGAGGAAGATCATCTCGTCATTTCTCCTCGCTGATAGGAACCATACGGACACCGGGAAAGGGGGAATGGTGGTGTATATCATCCGTCCTCCGCTTGGAGGAGGGGACAGCTTGTTAACTCCGGAGGCGCTGCTCTCTTCCATCTTGGCCGTCGCCGGGGAGCGAGACAGAGAGGAGGATGGAATCTTGACGCGGGACCAGGCAGTCGGCCTCCTCGATCATGTCCATCTCTTGCCCGTACCTGACGTGACTGCGGTCGCGCAGGCCGTTGGTCAAATCTCGGATGAGATTCTTCCGTACGATGGCGACCGTCTCGATGAATCCTCAAGGCCGCTGGAACAACAAGGAAAACAGCAGCAGGTTCTGCTTATCCTCGAGGGCCTCGACATTCTCACCGAGAACCTCATCCGATCCTCCAACTCGCTCCGCGGCTGTGCCGTGATCGTGCCCATTCTCCGCACGTTGACATATCTCACCCGTTCCTATGCGGATCGGCTTGCGGTGCTTGTGGTAAATGGCGTTGGGCTGCTCAGCGTGGACTCTTCCTCCTCGTTATCATACTCGACCGCCGCCCCGGGGTCGGCGTCGTTTACATCATCATCATCATCATCGTTGCAACGGGATACGAGGTCCGCAGATGCCGGATCTGCCGGCGGGGCGTCGCTGCTTCAGTCCGTGTTTGGCGGGTTGGTGGTTCGGCAGCCGCTCTTGTCGCGGACGCTGGATTATGGCGTTGATGTTCATCTTTTGGTTTCGATACGAGGGGACGGGCATGATGCGTCATCGAAAGCTACTGCTGCGGTGGAGGTGGTCAAGGATCGAGTGGGAGGGTTTCTCGGGGAATGGTGCTTTGTGTAGTTACTGCATAACAAAGCATAGTAGCTTCATTGTACCTTTCTTTGTATAACTATCTACATTATGACCATGAATAACGTGAATAGAATGTCAAGGTCATGATTCACCCCGTTCAGCCCACGACCGCAGAACCGCCCGCTCCACCACCGCCTGCGCCTCCTGCTCGCAGCGCTTGAGATCCTCCCGCACCATCGCCTGCTCGAACAGCACGTCCTGCTGATGGATCTTGGCCCATTGCTTGTGCCGCTCGCAGCGTTTCTTGAGGCACACGCCGCGCGCAAACGCGTGTGTCTCGGCGTCCTCGGTGCCTTTCCCTTCTTCCCCCTCCTCCTCTTCTTCTTCTTTTACTTTATTCGGGTGGTGGACACCGTTCCCGTTCGGCTCGTGCCGTTGCTCGTCGAGCATCATCTCCGCCGCGTCGTGGTTGTTGTCGACGCCAGTGGTGTCGTCCTCCGGCGCCTCGAGCTTATTCTCGCGGAGCGCCCGCTGCCCTCGCTCCGATTGCCTCCACTCGTCAAACTCCTCGTCGTTCCACGCCAGCCGCGAGTCGTACCCGCAGATATCCTTCCACCCGCCCTTGGGCTCCCGCTGCTTCAACTGCTCCAGCACGCTCTTGGCCCGCTGCCGCACCAGGTTGATGAATTGCTCCCGCGCGCGCAGCAGCGTCTGGCGGCGGAGCAACTCGTCGCGCCGGCGGCGGAGTCGCTCGAGCTTCGCTTCTTCATCGCCGGAGTAGGCCAGTGACGGTGGGTGGACGTCGAGCCCAAGCTTGTTGCTGTAGATGCTCTTGGGGTCCTCTTTGTGGTTTTCTTGTTTCACCGGCTCTTCCGCCGGCGGCGGCGGCGGCGGCGGGGAAATCAACCGCTCCCCGAGTCGCCGGAACTCCGCCGCCGACGACACCCCCATGATCGCGGCCCTGAGGTCGCCCGGCGTCAGAACTCCGCCGCGACTGCCCACCTCGTTTGGATCAATGCCGAATTTGCGCGATCGGCTCTCGTCGTCGTCGTCTTCCTCGTCGTTGGTCTCCATGTTCGGGTCCCCTTCGCCGTCCACGCTGTGGCTTCGCCATCCACGCGACTTTGTGCTGCGCCGGCCTTGACCGGCGCCCCGACCGGTCTTCGATGGCTGTGGCTTGGAAGAGGATGTTATTCGCTGCGTCAGGCGGCGCATAAACTCCCTCCCATGCTCGTCCGAGCAGTACTTGCTTAGCTCGTGTCGGGACACCCTCGCCGGTTTGCGGCATTCGGGTAGTCGGCACATTCGTTTCCATGTCGTCCGACCTTTGCCTGCCGCCTCGCAGTTGGGGCCTTTGTGTCATCAAATCAGTCGTGCTGTTCATTCCTAGCCCAGGCCCAAAAGCGACTTACAGATATACTTGTCAATCAACTCCGAATCCTTCGGGTCGATGCTGACACACTTGCCATGGAACCAATCCTCACACCCGCCATCGCATCCGATCATCCACGTATGGTTGTCCGGTTTCCGGCAGATACAAAACACCTCGGTCGAATCCTCATCCTCGTCGTCTTCCGATTCCGGTGCTGCCGCACTTGCGCCTCTACTCCCCTTCTTAGCTCCCTTCTTGGGCTGTTCAGGAGCGGGCGACCCCGTCAGCGACGAGGATCCTTGCTTCTTCGCCGCCGAACCTTTGGTGGTGGCGCGCGATGAGGAGGGCGTGTTCGAGCGTCGCTCGTCCACACTCTCCGTATCATTGTCAATCTTGCGTTTCTTAGCCGGCGGCTTCTTGGTCGCCGTGCCCTTCTTCGTTGAGCTCGAAGAGGACCTTTTCGCGCTCGCTCCGGACTTGGACGGCGCCGAGGGCGAGGACCGATCCAATGATGATGCTCGCGACTCTGACTCCCGTTTCAGGTCTGTGACCTTCTTGGGTGTCGCATGCTCGTCTATCTGATCGGTACCATCTGGTTGGGCATGTTGCGTCGTCTGCGTCAGCGGCGCCGGGGGACTGAACGGAGCTCGGTCTATTGATTGTGTGACCGAGGGCTCTGGTTTCACCTCTGCCGCATGCTCATCGTTATTATTCTCTGCTTTTACGAGTAACGAACCGTAGAGGTCGGACCAAGCCAGCTGGCCCGCTGGGTCATCGCCCGGATTCAGTATGGTAGAATGTTCGGGCATGCGATATAGCTGATGGACCCGTCCTGCTCGATCGAGTCCAAAGAACCCGCTCTGACGCCATCCGAGTATTCCAACCACGCGGCCATCATTGACAATAATATTTTGCCGAGTGATGTCATTATGTACGAAGCACAAATCTTCATTGGGCTTCCTCTTCTCAAAGAGGATGTCTCGCTCATCGTCGGACACAGCAGGCAGCGACGCGCTGTTGAGCTCCGGGTTCACGTAGGATGGAACATCGGGAGACCTGTCCACTGTTGCTAGCCGTCGGAGGATTTCACGGCATTCCCCTTTGAAGTGTTGCTGCTCGGCTGGCGACAAATATCTCCAGGCAACCTGAAGCGAAACGCCCGGGATGCGAGTCTCGATGGTAACATTTCTCCCATCGATGATTCCGTAAAAGAGAATGACGGGAACGGCGACTCCAATCTCGCTCAAGACGTGCTCGGCTTTCTTGGCGGCAAGGAATTCATTGACGTTCAGCCGCGACAGCCGCTCGGCCGAGGCACCCTCGGCGGGGTCCCGGTCGATGCGGATGATGACCCTACCAGCCGCGTATGCCTCGCGGGGCCCAGGATCGTTCAGACAATGTTCGCGCGTACAAAACTTCGCGACGACTTCTTTCCAATACTCGACGGCGGCTGGCTCGGAGGCGTACCAGTGCGTATAGCGAGGAACAAAATCGTCGGGACTGGGCGCATACCGGCCGTAGAAGGGACTGCGACCAAGGTAGGGATCAGATTGCGGCACCTTCGAAGGGTCTGCTTCATATGCATTTCCGGTCATCGTGGGACGGTGGATCGCAATGGCCTGCAGTCGTGCTGAATCGGCATTTGCTCACCCGGCACCAGGTCTGGGATTTCCCACAGAGGTCCCTTTTTTTCCAGATATTGCGGAAACATCAAAGAAAAAGAGTCGTTCAATTTGGAACATGCGGATGTCCAACACCCATCGCCGAGATTTCTTCGAAGGAGGACACGGGACCGGTTTTGCTCCGGAGCTGCTGCACAAATAAACTGTAGTCGTTTTTCGAGTTCAGCGTGCGAGCAAAGGCATCTCGGCGTCCGCTCTTTGCACGCAGCGGCCACAGACGGAGTAGTCCAGCGCCCGATTTCGAAAGGGATGCTGGGGTGGTCGCTGCCAGGCCACGCGACGTTAGACTCGACTACTCAACCGTTTCATAAGCAAACTCGGGGAGAAGATCCTGAACGCACCGACGGAGCTTGGAGCTTGGAACACAGAGTGCGACTCGCGATGGCCGACGCTGATTCGCGTGCTATCTATCAGTGAAAAGCTGTTATGCTCGACTCTACTCTTGGCGCGTTTGCTGCCTGAGGAATCATTCACTCTAGGTTAACCTTACTAATTCCTTCCTATTTCTGTACGGAGAATGATTGGATCCCCTTATCGCCTTATCGCCTTATCAGTTCATTCTTATCATATCTTGGCATTCTGGAAAACTTCGGTTTTACTCGGTACGGCCAGCAAGCACTTGCAAACTCGATAAGCGACTTGCGAAGAGGCGTCAACTCGTAGGAATTAATTTCATGCGCATCCCTGTTGATGAACATACCGGGCGAAACGCTGCATGACAGAAACGCTCAAACTGCAGGCTAACCGTCCTCTTCTGACGGAGGCGAATTCCTCTCCGTACGTTTTAAAAAGATCGCCCCAAACCGAAAGTCCTGCCTTTGCACTGAGGAGCCCTGAAGTACGGATACTCTGCCATCGTTGTAGTGCTATGAGTCGCCGGGAGAACGAGTCGCGCCGTGGTTCTGCCATTTCGAATTTGTGTGTGATGTCATATAGCAGTGTTTGGTGGCCATTCCAGTCGAGCGCAAAGCGCAGCGGTTCGTGGACCTAGGTTAGTTAAAAGTACATAGATGGTCTGAACTCTGAAGCATTCGGGGACCGGAGCGAGACCACCCGCTCCGATCGATGCCCAGACGGAGATTGCTGGCAGATTCAAGCGAGCATTTGGTGATTTGATCGGAGGAGCTTGGAGGGTGGCCATACCCTGCCTATCAGATCCGGTCTGGGTCTCGCTTGGGCTGGTCGGGCGGTTTCGCTCCGACCCACCACCGGCCGTGGGGACCCTCGAACGGCGCAGTGTCCACGGACGGAGATGACTAATCATCTCAGCCCGCGATGATTGGATCATGGGACGAGCCAAGGCTTCGGAAGTCGGGAAGCAATTGTTCCTGGCATGGATTACGTAATCCAGGCGAAGTCAAGCTTTGTGGACAGCGGAAAGCGTGGGTTGCAGCGCAGCGCAGCAGAGCCCAAGCGCGGGAGCCTTTTGGGTCTGTGCCAATTCGGCTGGTCCTTGTCGAGCAGAATGGAGTAGAATTCGGCGACTAATCCTGGCATTTTCCGAGCCCTCGGCTTCACGTCCGCCAGGATTGTGCATGCAGTGTCGGAATCTGATTGCCCGGTTTTCTGCACCTGAAATTTATGATGAATCAATCAATCGTCCTGCTTTGTCTTGCGAGGTGACAGCGGTGGTCGACATTGATTTTCATTCATTTTTACGACGAAGACCTAACGTCGTGGATGTTCCATCCATGTACATATTCAGATCAAATAGCAGATTCGAACATTTAATTTCATATCTAGGTAACTAAAGGAAAGGATTACTAAAGCAAGATCCATGACTCATCACTTTGTCAGTTTGAAGAACAATTTTCAATTCCACAATCGCTCATCACTGCCCAGTTGGTGAAGGCGCCCCGAAACCTTCTGGAACGATGGAAAAGTACTCGTACTGTATTAATTAATTGCTCCCACTTCCCAGTTCGGATAGTTAAGATAACTAAAGTAAAATCCAAACTATGTACATACAGTATTTTAAATTTACGGCGCTCGGACTCGGAGTTTGGCACTTTGGGCCGAACGAAACAAACCAGCGGTTCGCTGAGAGATTTGTCTGGCGGCTCTGCCCGCTCCAGCAGCACGTTCCCATAACTTATCCTACATATGCATATCCCTGCAAGCTCTTCTCTTTTTCCTCTGCTGGGTTCTTCTTCTTTTCGAGCCCCTCAGCCCCCAAAATAAACCCATTGCTGAATTCGGATTTTCCCGGGCCCTCTCTCAATAATCCACAGGATCCTTGACATCATTCTTGGCTCCCGCCCTCCTATCCGCCACCCTCCGCGCCAGAAAAGTACCAAGTCGACTCCGAAGTGCACTGCCCAAGTCCACAAGAGATCAGCTCGCTGTCTTGTCGTCGGAATTAGTCAGCGCCCACAGCAATCTACCGCTCAACTCGTCACCGCAATTGCTCGCTTTGAAGTCCCTGCCAAGGAGCATAACGCAGTAGAAAGCGTCTCCTGTCCAGGTTCAAAATCTTGCATAGAGTGGTTCATCGCGACGGAATCACCTTTTCGGCTTTAATCAAACCTGCTCCCACCAGAAGAGCACGTTGACCCTGTGAACCGCACCCGAAGCCCATCTCATGCCCCCCGTCCGGGTACCCCGTGTCCGGCCTTCGCCATGGCGTCCCAGTCTCAGTCCCCGGCCGATGATAAGAGCCACGACGTGAAATTGGCTCCCGGCACGCGGCCTTCATCGCCACCCGGAGAGAGTGCGACAGCCGCGGAAAGCCACCATGATGGATCCAACGGACCGGAGCACGGCTCTCCAGAGCGGGAGACGTCGCAAACGCCAAAACAACTTCCGCCGACGCAGAAGAGGCGAAGGGTCACCCGCGCCTGTGACGAGTGCCGCCGCAAAAAGATCAAGTGCGATGGTCAACAGCCGTGCACACACTGCTCCGTGTATAGCTATGGTAAGCCCGATTCTACACCCCCAGGGTCGGAACACCCTCGCTAACAACCCCGTTCGACAGACTGTACCTATGACCAGCCCTCGAATCGGAGGCGCAATCCCGCTCCGCAGTACGTGGAGGCCCTCGAAGCTCGGGCGCGCAGAGCGGAGGCCGTTCTTCGGGTTCTTGCTCCCGACATTAGCCTGGATGATCCCCGTCTCGATACGGTGACTCCCGAGCAGCTCTATGCGATGCTTCGAAGGGACGGTGCATCGGCCGCATCGGCGCCGAGGCCGGGGTCTGAGGGCGATCGGCAAGATGAGAGCACCGATCCTCCCGATGAGTCTCTTCTGGAAACCATGATGGAAAACTCCGGGTCGTTAATCATGGACGATCAAGGCCATTGGGACTATCTGGGCCACTCGTCGGGCATCGTTTTCATGCAGCGCCTGAAAAAGCAGTTTGGGAATATCGTTCCCCCCATGCGGAACGTCTATCGCCAACGCCCGATCCTGAAGATGGTGGAGGAGAGTCCCCGAGCACAATCCGAGTCGCCTCAAGATTCCACTCTCCCCGCGACGCATGATTTACCGCCTCGCGAGGTCGCGAAGCAACTGGCACGAAATACCTTCGACCACGCTTGCTGCTTGATGCGTTTTGTTCACGAACCTTCCTTTTTCTCCATGCTGGATCGGATATATGATACCCCGTGGGAACAGTTTTCCAACGTGGAGCATAGCTTCTTGCCGTTACTCTACATTGTCATTGCCGTCGGCTGTCTTTTTTCCTACGATATGGGGAGTTCTGCCAACGATGATTATGAAGGAGCCATCGGAAGAGGGTAGGAGATCTCTTGTTCTGCCTTTGTCTTTGGCAAAACCACTGATGTTGTCGCTACCGCTCAGGTTCCAATACTTCAGGACTGGTAGAAATCTCCTGGACATCACCGATTGCCGCGACCTCACGTCCCTGCAGGCAATCTGCTTCATGATCATATTCCTGCAGTCGTCTGCCAGGTTGAGTACCTGCTACTCCTACGTTGGAATCGCCCAGCGTGCCGCTCTGCGACTTGGTTTACACCGTTCCGTGGAAGCCAACTTCAACCCGATCGAACGGGAGCTGCGCAAACGCATCTTCTGGGTCATCCGGCGGATGGATATCTACGTCAGCACCCTTCTCGGATTGCCGCAGATGGTGAGCATGGAAGATATCGATCAGGAGTACCCGCTGGAGGTGGACGACGAATTCATCACTCCCACGGGGATTCTCCCGATGCCGGAAGGCCGCATCTCGCTGATGGCAGGTGCAAACGCCCACGCACGTTTGGTCGAGATCATTGTCAAAGTCGTCAAATACATTTATCCTGTGAGGAACGCCAAGCACCGAAACAAATCCGACCACACATACGTGGTCAGGCATTCCAAGATCCGCGAGATCGAGCAGGATTTGCAAGCCTGGCTGGACGGATTGCCGCCTGCCCTGCGGCCGGGAGGCGAGGTGCCTATTGACTTCGAGCGGTGGGTTTTCGACCTCTTCTTTTGTTTGTTCTTCCCATACGGCTCTTGGTTGTCTAATCATGTTCATTGGTAGGATGCGACAAATGCTGCGAATCAGCTATGCGCATGTCCAAATAGCGCTGTACCGGCCATTCTTGCATTATGTTTCGAAGAGCTCCCAAGCGCGCGGAATTGATAAGCGATCGTATGCCTGCGCCGCAGCATGTGTGAGCGTGTCGCGAAATATAGTTCACATCACGGCTGGAATGTATAAAAAAGGGCTGTTGAACGGCTCATACTGGTTTACCATGTACACCACCTACTTTGCTATTCTGACCTTGGTGTTTTTCGTGATGGAGAACCCCGATCTTCCAGCAAGCCGGGATAGCATCCTCAAGGATGCTCTCGAAGGGAAGAATACGTTGGCTGGTCTGGCAAAAAAGAGCCTAGCAGCCGATCGCTGTGCCTCGAGCTTGAATGTGAGAACCTCGGTTGACCATCGTTGGCACGCTCATCTTACTGACACTGCGACCAGTGCTTATTCAGCAAACTTCCCGAGTGGCTCAAGAATCAGCAGAGTTCGGCCGCTCCACCAGCAAATTTGAAACGGCCTTCCCCGGCAAACACTTTGGCAACCAGACCCAAGGTACAGCGAGAAATAGCTATGTCGGAAGCCAGCCCCTTGCAGAGGTCCAATTCCTTCCCCACGCGGCCGAAGACCGACCCTCCACCAGTGCGAGCAAGTGTAGATGATAGCGCAGCCTTCAGACAACCACAGTCGTGGTTATCGAATGAAGTGGCCAATCTCTCAGCCGAACCGGAGTCCCTGTCGGAATCTCCGTCGCAGCAAGAGCAGTCGGCATCATCAATCCCGCCCACGATGGCCCCCGCACAGCCTTCCAGTACCAAACAGAATCTCCCGGATCTGATGCCCATCATGTTTCCATCTGGGGACCCGTTCGCGTACCCCACTCAGCCCATGTCGACCCTTGAAGACGGCCACTTCAAAGACGATACGTCTCGGACGGCGCAGTTTTTCGGCGATGGCCATCCAAGCAGCGCGGCGGCATCGACATCGACGGCGATTGCGAGCGGAGGCGCACTCGCTGCGGGCACTCCGGGGTTCGATGGTTCCCCGGGGCTCACCCCCGGCAGTTCCAGCGGCGGGATGAGCGGACCGCAACTGGCCGGTACATTCCAGCGCCTTGGTCTACAATCCCAGGCCCAGTCGCCCTCGTCGCGTTCGGGTGGCAGTAGTGATCATGCGCAGAGTCCCGACTTGGTCTCCCTGCCCCAATCGTCCATGTGGCAAAGCTTCCATTTTCCCAGCCAGGGCTTTTTCTCTGGCCAGCAATCGTCGATGGCGGGTGATGCCCCAAGGGATATGGCTGTCGATCCGATGAGCGGATTCGGCCCGATGGGCTTGGAGATGGATATGAATTTCAATCTCGACGACGTGCTCTTTGGAAGCATTGGGGGAGGCGCGAGCGGTTCTTTTCTGGGCGACGACTGGAGTCAGTTGGCCAATTTTGCCGAGCCCTGATGCGACGCGCTTGATGTGGTTACGATGATGCATGGGCTTGGGTAGATCTTGGGGTTTGCCATTTGAGATTCCGGTGTATATGGGCGGGCGTTTGAGGCGAGAGTTGGATAGATATCTACTGCATAGTATTCATGCGTGGCAAGTTGGAGGATAGATGGATATATATTGAGGCTCGGTGTCAAAAATCGTAATAGATATTATTGACTTGGAGCTTTATACTGGAGTCATATCATCATTACCTTTCATGACTGTAAGCACATCGTAGCTCTGCCTATACAGTTTCGAGTGTGATTTGAGAGCAGGTGCTGAGTCAGCACATGGGTTACCTGTTCCAGACTCCTGTCAAGGAGGATTCACTCTCTGATTCCACGAGTCCTAGTTTCATAGTTTCATAACTCGTCTGACTCAATAATAATATGGACGAGAATTGATCATTATATTTATAATTCGGTCAATTATAGCAAAAAGTTAGCAGCATCTTTCCATTGGAGCTTAATCCTCTCCCTGTCAAAACGTGACATGCCGACCACCCCCAAGCTCTCGACCGCGTTAACGTGGCTCCTCTATTTGCTGCCCGTCTACATCTTCGTTATATCGCCGGCCCTGCGCGCGCTGTTTACGTCGAACGAGGTCTCCGGTGCCTTTGACTGGCCGGAGTACGATGAATCGGACGAGTACGAGTTGGTCCCCGGTATCAACATCACCGATGACCGGTTCATCAGCCCGGAGGACAACTCGGGACAGCTTCAATGCCGCGAGAATGATTACCGGGTGCATATCCTCTCCCGAGCGCCGGTGGTGATGTACATTGAGAATTTCCTGAGTGAATCCGAGGCGGATCATTTGACGGAAGTGAGGTACGTTGTTGCTGCAGGACTTCCTAAAGGCTAGTCATATATAGGACTTTCTTGAGGGAAATCAAGCCGGGGACGGAGATAGAGCTGGTTTCTTTGATTCGATTTACAGTAAAGATCGATACACCGCCTCCAGCGTCTACGACGGCATGAGCGAACGGGTGGATCCGTCGGTTCGACTCTCCGACCGCGCGCTGCTGGACCGCGACGACGTGGTGCGATGTCTCGAGGAGCGCGCGCGCGCGTTCCAGGGCTGGCGGCCCTTCCTGTACATTGAGCGCATGTGGGCGCAGCGGTACAACGTGTCGGGTCACTACCGGCACCACTACGACTGGACGGGCAACGGGCAGGGGGCGGACCGGGTCAGCACGTTCATGGTTTATCTGAAAGCCGACTGCACCGGCGGCGGCACCAACTTCCCGCGTCTGCGCAGACCCAAGGATCCAAAGTGGTGTCGGTTCATCGAGTGCGATGCGGAGGAGCAGCAGGAAGCAGGGGTGACGTTTAAGCCGATCAAGGGGAATGCGATCTTCTGGGAGAATCTACGGTCGGATGGCACGGGGTATCCAGAGACGTGGCATGCGGCGCTCCCGGTGCGATCAGGGGAGAAGGTGGGGTTGAATATTTGGAGTTGGTATCAGCCACCGATTCGCAAGCGGAAGAGCAGAATGGGTTGAAATTAGGTCATTGGACAGGATATTCACAATGGTGTAAATGATCGGTTCTTGATCTATCAGGAGTATCATGAGTGTACTAACTACTGTACTGTGTGGAAGTTTGTATGTGACTGTCCAGGAAGAAGAATTCAGCCCTCACGGCTGGCTCACCGCGCCAAGATCCCTCTGGGAGCGTGGGCTTGGCCGCTGGGACAAGACCACAAGAGCGCGGAGGGAGCGGCCAAGACAAGCTCTTGAGGGCCAAGAGCGGACATTTTGTCCAAGACTCGGCCATGCAGTCGTCAGGGAGGAGGAGGATTACGTCCTTCAGGATTAAATCAGTTGATGAATTCTGTCGGTTACCCGGCAAAATTCTGTCCGGTCTGCAAGATGATGCCAGCACTGCCTCACTCTGCGCGGGGAAGCGCTTTTTCCATGATTTGCCACTTTTAGATTCCCAACTCAACTCAATAGTTAGTTAGTAGGTACGGAGTAACCTTAGTTAACGAAATTGTAGGCGAGACTTTAGAATTCCTCCTAGGTAGAGCCTGTTCAACCTTTGTTCCTGACATTGTCAAGCAAGACAAAGTTCCAGCTAGGTACAGTATGTACTACTCGTAGTTAGTTAGATTCTGCGTTCTCCATTCTCTGCCCGGGCAGCCTGGCTTTGCTCTCTCCCGCCGCTTGCACATCTCTGCAGGTCCAGAATCCAGATTGGTCAAGAGACCAGCAAGCGAGTGGAAGCGACAAATCAGAACCCCTTCCCTGGGCGGCCGGTCTTGGCCTCGTGTTGGGCGGTCAGAAGAATTCTTGGCCCGGTCTTGTCGTCCACTCCGCGGTCTGGGCTTTTTGGCGGGTTGAACCTTTTGGACCCCTTTGGTCCTCTCTGCTGGTGGGAATTTCTGTTGTTCACTTGGATTCCTCCCCTTTTCTTCCCCCGGATTTTTTTCCCCTTTCTCCCGAACCCTCTCTCCCCATCTTCTTTCTCCCTTTCACCTCTCATTCCGCCTGTGATTCTTAGTTTTGCATTGCCTGCGCGTCATTCACGGTGATTGTGCACCCTTTCTCTGCGGTCTCTGACCAAGCATCCGCCGCCCCGGATACCAAGACTACAAACCTTCGTTGTGTCTTGGCAGCATGTCTGACCCTTCGGGCTCAACCCCAAGCACTACTGCTGCTCCTTCTCATACCGATGTCGCCGCAGCGACGACGGCCGGCCAGCCTCCGGCTCCCATCGCCGCGGCTGTGAGCCCGGCAGCGCCCCCCGCGGTGCCCGCCCACCAGCAGCAATCGCAACCGCAGCAGCAGGCGCAGGCGCAGGCGCAGCCGCCGCCGCCGCCGCAACAACAACAGCAGCAGCAGCAGCAGCAGCAACAACAACAACAACAGCAGCAACAACAGCCATATCCAGCTCTGCCGCAGACTCAGGCCACCGACCCGTCGGCTCAGGTCACCGCGACCGCCGCCGCCGCGGTCGCCGCGGTCGGGAATCAGACCACCCAGAATAATGGCTCTTCCAATGAGCAACCCAACGAGGAGCTCGCCTGTATGTGGCAGGGTTGCAACGAGAAGTTGCCGAACGCCGCGGTGCTTTACGTATGTGCTTGCAACAGCAACAACAGTCTCGCCGTGTCCTGTGGCAGACGACTGACTCTTGTAGGAACACGTGTGCGAGAAACATGTCGGGCGCAAGTCGACCAACAACCTGAACCTCGTCTGCCATTGGGGGAATTGCCGCACTACCACGGTCAAGCGTGACCATATCACTTCACATATTCGCGTCCATGTCCCGCTCAAGCCTCACAAATGTGATCTCTGCGGCAAGGCTTTCAAGAGACCCCAGGATCTGAAAAAGCATGTCAAAACGCATGCGGACGATTCCGTGTTGATGCGATCCCCGGAGCCCGGGAGAAACCAGGATGCTCCGTATGGCGGCATGATGAACAACCCCAAGGGTACGGGCACACCAGTGCCAGTCGAGATTTCCGGTTGGATTACTAACGTCGATGCAGGCTTCGCCCCGGGCCCCTACCCTCACTTTGAACAACCCAGCATGCCCGTTCATCCCGGCTATCACCAGCAGCCGCCCCCCCAGTACTACCAGGGCCAAGGGCCCCCGGGCTATGGGAATGTCTATTATTCGCTGAACCATGGCGGCGAAAACCAGGCCCCCTACGATGCGCGCAAGCGCGCGTATGATGCCGTCAACGATTTTTTCGGCGAGGCAAAGCGTCGCCAGTTTGACCCCACGTCGTACGCGGCCGTCGGCCAGCGTCTAAGTAGTCTGCAAGGCGTCCAGTTGCCGCTGGTCACCGGCCCCGTCTATCACCCCATGTCCGGTCCCGGCGGGACAGCCGTCAGCGGGGGGTATGGGCCCGCAGTCGCGGCACCTGTCTATCACCTGCCGCCCATGTCCAATGCGCGCACCAAGCAGGACCTGTTGGACCTGGACCGCATGCTGGACACCATCCACACCACGGTATACGAGAATGATGACCATGTCGCCGCCGCCGGCATCGCTCAGCCGGGCGCCACGTATATCACTCATCGCGTGCAAGGGTACGGCTCGACACCGGCACACTCGTCGGCGCCAATCCAGCTGCCGCCTAGCCATGCTACGGCCTCGGCCACCACGGCCGCTTCATCAGCGCCTCTTGCTGCGACTGCCGCGACCACCACGACAACAGCTCAATCGCCGGCCAGCGCGACGACTCCGGTCTTGACTCCTCCTTCCAGCGCGCAGTCGCACACCTCTGGTCGCTCGCCCGGCTCGTTCTCACAGCGCGTCTCTCCGCCGCAGAGTGACGGGCCCATGTACCCGCGCCTTCCGGCGACGAACGGGCAAGACGGCGCCTACGCGGGCGCCGCGCCCCCGTCGACGCTGAGCGGAAGCTACGAAAATGAGGAGAACCGCCGTCGCTACACTGGCGGGAATCTGATGCGCGCTCGTCCAGACAATTACCCTCCTCCCTTGGATGACCGGACGCGGACGCCAACGGCCAGCAAAGAAGCGGCGAATGCTCCGGATCAAATCTCCAGCAACGTCATCGATCCGGCGCTGCAGGCGAGCTCCACCGCGCCGGATTCTGAGGCGGCCCGTCGGGCCGCCCAACAGGCGGCAGACGTGGCGGTCAAGCGCGCCGAGGAGCAGTGGCTGGAGAATGTGCGCATCCTGGAGCATCTCCGCGAGTACGTCAAGGGCCGACTCGCGCGTGGTGAATATGAGGAGGATCCGCCGGAGCAGAAGCCGGCTCGAGAGGATTCGGCGCCGCAGTCGAACCGCATGGAGGGCATTGAGTCAAACCCTGTCCAGCCGCAGGGGGACAACCAAGCGTCCTCGAATGGTCTCTATCCGACGTTGAAGGTTGAGGATGATGCAGATACGAAGATGGAGTGATGGGCGATTGATTTTACACTCTCCTCTTGCATTTTTTTTTTTTCTCGTTGTTGTCGTTTTCGGCCACCATCTTTCGGTCCTGCCATCTACATACTCTTGTCCAACTCTGCCCTTTTTGTCACGGTCATGGCTTATGGACGGGCGTGGGACTTGTCAGGCGCTTCGTGATGGTTGCTGATTTGTTGTCAGCGCGTGCGGTTGGATTGATGTGATCTACAGTAGTCTTCCCATCGTGGTATACGGAGCAGGAGCAATACCCATGATTGATCTGTTTGCAGTATACATCTACACACACTTTTTTCCAGTAAACACTCGGTAACTAAGGGGTAGTAATGTACTTGGGCCATGTCTCGGGATGACGTTGTATGGTGTCAGACTTGTCCACCTGCTTGTTTGCGACAGTCTTCTGGATTCTCAGACAGGGAAGCCGATCGCTGTTTTCGTCAATTCATCAACTTCAACCTGATTTTTCCGAATTCTGTCCGTTCTCATCTGGTATGATCTTCTTCGTACTGGGAAAGAGGAATATCCCCTCTTTCATAGTAGTACTTGTAGGTACATACTTCCTTCCTCCCTCGGCTCCCCCTCCCCCCGCGGTCTTTCGACCTCTTTCCATCCTCTCCCTGATTACTTCAACCCTCCACTTTTGGGACTCTGAACCACTCACTCGGTTCCTCGAGGATTCCCCAGATTGGTCGAACCATAACCCCGATCGGTGGCCAAGTGGTGGCGAGTTTCCCAGAAGAGCCTGTCAGGTTCCTCAGACTTTCCGTTTTGACTGGTCCAGCGGCCGCTTTTGATTTGCCAGTTGCCGTTCCATGGGCCTTGCTGTTTCCAGTAACGAAATTGTAAGTAAAAAAAAGCATGCCCTTTCCACACGCGTCCAAGTCTGCCATTCGCCATTCGTCATGATAGGGTGAATCGTGAACCTATGTTTTTTTTTTTTTCTCCTCTTATTCTCGTTCCAATTTGGCAATTCTCGCGCAAGAACTGGTGAAATCGTCGGTCTTTTTTATTATCGATTTATTTTGATTTTTTGATTTTTTTTTTCCTCGTTACTTTTCCTCCCCAGTTTGTTTATCACTTGACCTCAATTCTCGACCTTTCCCAAAATCATAAATTCCAACGCGCCGCGCCCTCTAAACGAAAAGGAACAAAACACGCTATTCGGCCTGTTCGCGCCGCAATCTGCGTCGCTCGGTCGCTCCTATTGGACTAACTCTCCTAGGTAAAAAACGTCACTTATCCCAGTTCCACCTTGCGTTCTTCGAATTCCCGCAGAAAACCCACAACAAAGACGCCAACCCCCTCGAAATAACACCCTCCTCGACACCACCGAGTCTGGGAATCGCGCTTCGTCGTCTGTTGTCGCCATCGGGACTGTCCACGCTTCGTGATCGCGACGGACTTGGCCGCAACAATGCCGCCTTCCAGTCGCCGTCGCACGCGACGCCGCGATCCCCAACTGGAAGACACCACCGACGCGGACGGCCCCGACTCGTCCCCCAGCCGTCCGTCAAACAAACGACGCCGGGTAAGTGTGCGCTTTAATCCTGTGGAGTTTTTGCTCGCGACATGTTCGATGTGACGGCAAGGCTGATGGACAAAACCCCTCCAGATCGAATCGCAATCGCACGCGTCGGCCGCCCATCGAGTCAAGACACCCGAGTCGGACCCCGACGAACCCGACCAATCCTCGCCGGAAAACGATGCCTCGGCCAGCCAGGATCTCGTCGACGCCGTCATCGCGTCGCTCAACGTGTCGCAGGAGGAGGTGAACGTCGCCCGGGAGCACTCCAACGCCAAGACCGAGAACAAGCAGAGCGTCCGTGCCTATGCGAAGATCGCCGGCCGAGACTGGACGTATTATGTCAAGACGTTGCATGTGAACATTGGTCGCCCGCCTGACCGCGAGCAGAAGCTCGATGAGCAGTCGAGCCCCGTCACCATCGCCGCTCGCGCCCTGCCGGAGATCCACATCGACCTTGGCCCGAGCAAGTTCGTGTCGCGTCTGCATGCCGAGATTGCTTTCGATAGCGAGGAGACGGGCGCGTGGGTCATCCGCGTCAACGGCCGCAATGGCGTGCGGGTGAACAATGTCATGCTCAAGCGGGGGTCGGAGTCGGTGCTGAACTGCGGCGATATCATTGAAATTGCCAACACGCAAATGATCTTCGTCACCCCGGACAAGCCGCCAAGCATTCATCCGGCTTTCATCGAGCGGGCGCAGCGCATGGCCAACGGCGAACCCGCTTGGGATTACGCGCGCCATGGTCACCCTGCACACCATCACCGCAAACAGTCCTCGGCGCCGACGCCGCAGCGAACCGCTCGACGACAGGCGACCCCGCCTCCGCGGACGCCGGAGGCGGCGGGGTCGAGGCCCGGTTCGAAGCAGTCTCCACTCTACAATCGGGGCATGATGATGGAGAGCACCGAGGAGATCGATTACAGTCACGACTCGGCCAAGGACCTCAAGCCACCGTACAGCTACGCGACGATGATCGCACAGGCGATCTTCTCGAGCGAAGAGGAAATGCTGACCCTGAGCAACATCTACCGGTGGATCATGGACAAGTATGCATTCTACCGTCATGCGCAGACCGGCTGGCAGAACTCGATCCGACACAATCTCTCTCTTAACAAGGCGTTTCAGAAAGTTCCGCGTCGGACGGACGAGCCCGGCAAGGGGATGAAGTGGCGGATCGCACCGGAGCATCGGCAGGAGTATTTGAAGAAGTATCTGCGCAAGACCAACTCGTCCGCGCCGTCGTCGCCGGCCGCTCGCGGATCGCCAACATCATCGCGCAAGAGCACCAATGGACGGACAGCCGGCTCCTCTCTGGCGCCCAAGACGTCTTCTCCGCAGGCGGCATCGACAACGGCGACGGCAACCTCACCGACGTACAATTCGTTCTCAGTAGCACCGGTCGGGGCTTACACTCCGGAGCGAGGATCACGGGCCGGACCCGGCGGCGCCGAGCGAGCCGAGAACCGTACGGAAAACAACACGAATAACAACGACCAGACGCCTCTGCCAACGCGGACGCAGCAGGATTCTGGCACTCAAAACCGAGCATACGGACTTTCGGACAACGCCGCGGGATCTCCGCCGGTGCTGTCGTCGTCATACTACGACGAGGGCCAATCGTCGATGATCACACCGGCGCCGCAGAGACAACAGCCGCGGCTGCCGCCGCCGAGCACGGCGCAGATCCCGTCCAAGTTCATGCCGATGAGTTCGCCGGCGCAGTTCTGGAAGTTTGCGGACATGGGCAGCACCCCCGCGCGGCTGGTGCCGGACATGAGTCCTCTGAAGGGGGATGGCCTGATGCCGAGCAGCAGCCCGCCACCGCCGAACCTGGGAAGTCCTAGCAAGAGTAACCAGTCGGTACCTCAGATAAAGCGGGAGGACCTGGATGGGGAGAACTCGGATCGTCGTGACCTTGATGAGGATGGAGAAGAGGAGGGCTTCGACTTGGCCAGGTACGCAGCAAGTCAGGAATTTGTTCTCGTCGCAAGCCGCTAACCCGAGTAGGGGATTCCAACCAATCGGGTCTTATCATCGCCAGTTGAGCAATGCCGCACGGGCGGGTGCGACGTCTTGAAAAACACATTCTCAAAGATTGCATTACCGGAAGGAGTGGTGCATGGATGGCGAGGAGTACTTGTTTTTTTTTTTTTTTTATTCACCGGCGTTGTTGATCAGATCTCGGCGCATACGGGAAGTCTTTTGAACGGGGACATGTATGGAATATCACGGATCAAGTGGATTGATTGTTTGGCATTGCTTTACTGGATGTAGAATTATCATCGAATCGTCAGACTGGTACCATTCAACAGCAACGAGTTATGGCTGACTATCCTTTCGAGAGGTTGCTATCCCATATCATTGCATGGAATGGATCATCACTCTTCTGATCACCCCGAGTCATGCCCATTAATCATCATAGTACATAATATTCTGGCGTTCTTGCGCTCGGTTCAACTCCATGAGCCGGTTTCGGCAAACAAGGCTCCTGCTCGGCCGAATTCAGCCCGAATTGGCGCGAAGCATGTCGTGTCTGCCGCGAGCGCAGCCAGCAGATCGGACATCCGACGACTGCCAGCAGTCAGGCAAAGCTAGGTCGAATCCATCGATTTCTCGATGGGTCGTGTCTGATCTCGATGCGCCACCGTCATGCATCTGGGCGTTCATGCGTCCGGTACCTTACAGTAATTCCTGCAGATTCGTGTGGGTCTGGCTCTAATTCAAAAGGTTCTTCCGTGTTTAAAATGAATCATGACAGCGTCTGGAGAGTGTTTCAATGCTAACTTGATATATTTCTCAGAAGATATCTTGTCTGTTCATGTTGATGCAGGAGTAGGTATGTACTGTAGAAGATTACTAGAGAGCCTCTTGTTCCGCACGGCGAAAATGACCCGTCGGGTCGTCGGCTTTGTCCGTTATCCTCCCGGCCTGCCCCACTCTGCCCGATCGAACTTTCTAACGGATGCGCCTGATTGGTGGATCTGGTCATTCTCACCCAATCATCTGCAGCATCTTCGGAAATTTTTGGAGACCCCGGTTCGGCATTCGTTCCGAAGGACGGAGTATATACATATACATAGTACAGTACGATGTATACTGTCCTCCATGTCCTGTATATCTAAGTACACAAGGTCCCCCATACACAAGCAGAATAACTGTGATTCGGAAGTGGAAATGACCCAACGAACCCCCCTTCGCCCCGGCGTCTACTGCCCAACCGTGACCTTCTTCCACCCGGACACGGAGGAGCTTGACACCCCGACCATCCGCAAGCATGCCGTGCGTCTTGCCCGCGCGGGCGTGGTCGGCATCGTCGCCATGGGCTCCAACGGCGAGGCCGTGCACCTGACCCGTGCCGAGCGCCAGACCGTTATCCGCGAGACACGCGCCGCGCTCGACGACGCGGGCTTCCGCAACGTCCCCGTCATCGCTGGAGCCAGTGACCAGAGCGTGCGTGGTAGCGTCGAACTCGCCCGGGAGGCCGCCGCTGCTGGCGCAGAGTACGTGCTCGTTCTGCCGCCGAGTTACTATCGGTACGCGGTGGGCAGCGAGGACGCGCTGTATGATTTCTTCACCGGCGTGGCGGAGGGCTCTCCGCTGCCGGTGATCATCTACAATTATCCGGGTGTCGTTGCCGGGATCGATATGGATTCGGATCTCATCATTCGCATCTCGCAGCATCCCAACATCGTCGGGACGAAGTTTACCTGTGCGAATACAGGCAAGTTGACCCGTGTGGCTCGTGCCTTGCGCGCAATCACCCCGCCGTCGCCATTCCCGCTCAACGATCAGCAACAACCATCGCCGCATCATCCCGCCAAGGCCGCGGCCAACCATCCCTACGTCGCCTTCGGCGGCATCGCCGACTTTACCCTCCAGTGCCTGATCTCCGGCGGCTCGGCCACCATCGTCGGCACCGCAAACGTCGCCCCACGCACGTGCGTGCAGGTGTTTAACCTGTGGAGTGCCGGCAAACTCGCCGAGGCGTACCAGTTGCAGAAGATCCTCGCCGACGGTGACGGTGCGCTCAGCAAGGTGCTCATTCCCGGGACCAAGCAGGTGCTGCAGGCGTTCTTTGGCTACGGGGGTTACCCACGCCCGCCTCTCCGTCGCTTGGACGACGCCGCAGTCCAGGAGCTCCGGGATAAACTGCAGGAGATGATGGCGGTGGAGAATAGTCTGCCGGATTTTGCTGCAAGTTGAGTTCTAGATGTACATAGGCTTGGTCAACATTGAATCGACGTTGCTGTGATGGTGTGACTTATGGCGGGTATAGGCGGATGTTTCCTTTTCCGACGGGTAAAAGCGGGCACAGCAAGAACAAACCTTCTTTTTCTCAGTCTGGCGGAGGTTCAAGTCCCACTAACGTTCGTGGGACGACGATTCGATATCAAAGAATCGAGAACGAGATTTCCATTTCAGCAGTCTAGACAATCCTATATTCCATTCCGCTTCGCGGATCCTGCCGCGTCCACAAGCGACTGGCCGCCTGGCCGGACCAGTCCACTCCGAGTCTCCGCCGGCCACTCCGCTGCTCGGCTTCCATCCACCCGGCGAGATCTCCGGCGCAATCACCGATCATCCCCTTTCCCTGCAGGCCGTGCAGAAAGTATCGTGATCCACTACCAAGACCTTCTGGAGTAGGTTCTAGTATATTGCCGCCCCGCCTCTCGGTTCCCCCTCCACCGTCATGAATCCCCTCCAATCCTCGGGCAAAGTTTTCTCTCTCCCTGCGGGGAAGTGTCTCGACAAGGGGTATTTAAGACCGAGACAAGGAACTCGTCTGTTGGGAGGATGTAACCGTCAAATTTCTCTCCCCTTCGCGCTTGAGGATTACATCGTAGCAAGATGCCGTACCCCGACGAAGCAACCGGTTTCATGGTCGATGGACCGGAAACCTGGACCACTTTCCACAAGCGCTCGGTACGGCTCGCGCCGTGTTTGTCGTGGTGGCGACGCTAACAGAAATGAACAGTTCAAGTTGAAGCCGTTTGAAGACCACGGTAACGTTCCAAGTTGCCACGGAAATACTTTGTGTGTGGTCGGTTGTCTGACAACCTACAGACGTCGATATCCAAGTCGAGGCATGCGGCATCTGCGGTAGCGATGTTCACACCATCAGCGGTATGAACGAGGCAGAATGTTTCGCGGACAAAACATTCTCACTGACAATGTGACTCCGCAGGCGGCTGGGGTAGCCAGAACTTTCCGCTCTGCGTCGGTCATGGTAGGTGTCTTTCCCCGTTAGCCATCCATCCCAATGGACGGTGACTAACGACTGGCAGAAATCATTGGCAAAGCTGTCCGAGTCGGCCCCAAGGTGACCACCGTCAAGGTCGGCCAGCGGGTCGGCGTCGGCGCGCAGGTGTACTCGTGCGGCGAGTGCAAGCAGTGCAAGAACGACAACGAAACCTACTGCCCCAACATCATCATGAACACGTACGGCTCCAAGTGGCCCAACACCGGCATCGTCAGCCAGGGCGGCTACTCGTCGCACGTCCGGGCCCATGAGTTTTGGGTGTTCCCCATCCCGGACAAGCTCGACACCAAGTCCGCGGCCCCGATGCTCTGCGCGGGTATCACCGCGTTCTCGCCCCTGGTGCGCAACGGCGCCGGCCCGGGCAAGAAGGTCGGCATCGTCGGCATGGGTGGCATCGGCCACTTGGGGGTCATGTTCGCCAAGGCCCTCGGCGCTGAAACCTGGGCCATCTCGCGCACGCGGGCCAAGGAGGCCGACGCGCGCAAGCTCGGCGCAGATGGGTTCATCGCCACCTGCGAGGAAGGCTGGGAGAAGGAGCACCGCTTCTCCTTCGACCTGATCGTCAACTGCGCCAACTCCTCCAAGAACTTCGACCTGACCAAGTACCTCTCCGTCATGGACGTCCACGGCCGATGGGTCAGCGTCGGTCTGCCCGAGGAGGAAGGTCAGACCATCAAGGCCCAGAACCTGATCGCCAACGGCGTCCTGATCGGCGCCAGCCACCTCGGCAGCCGCCGCGAGATGCTGCAGATGCTTGAGCTGGCCGCCGAGAAGGGCCTCAAGACGTGGGTCGAGGAGGTCCCGATCAACGAGGAAAACCTCAAGCAGGCGATGCTGCGGATGAAGAAGGGCGATGTTCGGTATCGGTTCACGCTGACAGAGTATGACAAGGCGTTTGGCAATTGAACCAGTACAGTAGTATAACATGACGATGCATAAAAAGCGATGATTATAAATTGATAAAGTTAACTCCGTATTGTTAAAAAAGCCATCCGGAAAATTAATTGAATCATATCATGCAAGGTACGCAACGTCTGCAAGGTACCCGGCTTCAATCTGGGACCGATTGGTTCTCACCCAGGGTCCTCCCATCTTACGTTTCTTGTCGATCTTGGATCGAATTGTGGTCAATCATTGCATCTGATCGTACATCATCTGCTGGAAGGATTGGCCAAAGTCTGAAGGCACTGTCGTCGTAGTTGATGGGCAAATTGCAGTTCACTCTGAGAGTAAACTAGCACTAGGTACTATCCCTACTACCTTGCAGAGGCCAGCTGCGGCTTTGCAGATCTGACCATGTTGGACGGCAGAAAGTTGGAAATACAGCCCTCTCCAAGATGGAGGCCGCAAAACAACTGCCTAGGTACATTACTCCGTCGTTGCTTGCTCAAAGCCTGAATCTTGCCTTGTCTCATTGCCGTCCTATGTAGGCAATTGTACTTATGAGTAGGTTAATGCCAAGACCAATGAACTGCAAATCTCCGCAAGCCATCAGACTAAACCATGAATGGTAACTTACCCCAGGGGCAATCACATGCAACGGATGCACGTGATTTGGAAAAAAAAATCTCCAATCGACAGTGACAAAGGAAGATTGAAGAGGAGAGGATGCGACGATTCTTGATGAGAAAAAAGAGGACATGTTTCGAATCGTCATGTTGGCAGACTCCCTGAATCTCTGATTTGGCAAACCGTGCATTGGTCTGGGCCAAGCGAGAGCGGTCAATGAACTCGCCACCGACGTGTTTTGCCTTGGCCCTGTTGTCAGTTGAGTTGTAGATTTTTTTTTTTTAAACTTCAACTTTTGCTCGCCTCTGGCTTCAGAGTAAACAGCGTCGCTCGTTTTGCCTGTCTTTTCTCTAACTTTTCTCTTGTAGTTACTCCTCTCTCAGTCTATCCCTGTGATTTCCTCTGTTTTGAAGAGAGTCGTTGGGCAATTTTGGGATAGTACTATGAATTCATCCTAGTTTCCGCGGTGCCGCTTCCTGAAACTCGCCTGCTGCTCAGCAGCCCGGCCCCTTGCGTCTTGGTAATATTGATCTCCTCGATGTTGACGCCTTACGTCCGCTCATTACGATCTCCGGTCTTCCGATTCGGTGTATTTACGGATTACTTCTTCCCAAGCTGGGAGGTTGTGAGCTTCAACCCGGAATAGAACAACCATGTCCTCCGAACACACATCACACCGTCCGGCGAGGCGCCGGCCCTCGATGCTGTTTCGTGTTCGCCCGAGAACTGCCACGGCTGGGGAGTTGTTGGAAGATACGCCTGCTGCGTGGTCCGAGTTACGGCGAGACCCAAGCAATCGCACCTACACCGAGGACTATACCCATACCGAACCGGTTCTGGAAGAGACTGGCGCGTTTCCGGAACCTGTCGTGAAGCATCGCCCGACGAAGAGCTTCTCCAACATTCGCCATGGTGTCGATGGGTTGCGGGCCCTCGGTCATCGGCTGTCGGTGTCCATTCTCAAGAAGTCGTCCAGGGGTAATCTTCATCATTCGCACGAGGCACAGGAGCATGGAGATTATGGCCCATCGCTCGAAGCGGACGCACCGCAGCGCTTGCAGGGTGGTTCGAGGATACGTTCCAGTATCAATCGTCGACCCTCGCTGTCCGCCCTGCAGAATCTCTGTGCTCCCCTGACGGGTGTTGGCAAGGCTGCTCCTATAATGGGTCTCGGTCCTCCGGTTGTTGATTTTTCCTCGGGTTCGGCCGCCCGAGCAGCCACTGCGGCTCAGAACGAATTGTTCAATGCCGAGCGCGTATCGTCTCGCACGGACTCCAAGTTCTATGATCGGCCCGAACGCGATTCGGAGAGTGGAATTGGAATCGATCTTCGCGAGCGTTCGGATTCCTCTGACGCGGACCTGGCTGTGGTTCGTACGGGTACGTCATCTTCTAGGTCCATGTTGGTAGACCGAAATGGGGAGCTAACCCCCAGCCGTTCAGATCCTGTGGTCTTCTTTCCCCCTGAAATCATGGCACAAATCTTGTCATATCTCGACCCCGAGTCCCTCATGCGGACCGAAGCAGTGTCACGCGCATGGCACAAGGCCGCATCCTCACGCCATGTTTGGAGACATGTCTATCGTCGAGAATTTGGGTCCAGAGTACCCCCATCGAAAGCACAGTCCAAAGTCCACTCGGCGGGTTTGGGTAAAACCGTGCCGAATCAGGATTGGAAGAGAATATTTTTGATCCGCCAGGCTCTGGAGCGTCGATGGAGAGACGGAAAGGCAGCTGCCATCTACCTTCAGGGCCACACAGACAGTGTCTACTGCGTCCAATTCGACGAGTGCGTAGCCCGTAGTGTTGATGTCGTCGCCAAACCGTACTAACCTTTTTTTTTTTTCGTCCTGCAGGAAGAAGATCATCACAGGGTCCCGTGATCGGACAATCCGGATTTGGGACGCGCATTACCCCTGGCCATGTCTCAAGATCATCGGTGCCAATCCGAATGATGGGCCGAGCAGCGGCCCGGGAACCGTCCCAGCGACCGCCATCACTCCGCCGGCCAGTGGCAGCGCACCGATGCTGGCGATTTGCCCGCAGGTTCAGGGCCCATCCGACGTGGCCAGCTGCGCTCCGCGATCACCCGAGTATCATAACGCGTCGATTCTATGCTTGCAATACGACGATGAGATCATGGTTACTGGGTCTTCGGACCACACGTGCATTGTTTGGGATGTGAAGGACGACTATAAACCAATCCGACGCTTGGTTGGCCACAAAGCCGGCGTTCTGGATGTGTGCTTTGATGACCGATACATTGTCTCGTGTTCCAAGGACACGACGATCTGCGTCTGGGACCGACACACCGGCGAACTGGTCAAGAAACTGCTGGGCCATCGCGGGCCCGTGAACGCAGTCCAGCTGCGCGGTGACCTCGTCGTGTCCGCCAGCGGCGACGGGATCGCCAAGCTGTGGAACATCACCTCCGGGCTTTGCATTCGCGAATTCTCCGGCCGAGACCGTGGCCTCGCCTGCGTCGAGTTCAGCGACGACGCGCGCACCATCCTGGCCGGGGGCAACGACCAGGTCATCTACCAGTTCGACGCCAACACGGGCGAGCTGATCGGCGAGCTCAAGGGCCACAGCGGACTCGTCCGCTCTCTCTACCTGGACAGCATCAACCGACGGATCGTCAGTGGTAGCTACGACATGAGCGTCAAAGTCTTCGACGCCGATACGGGAGAGCTGACCATCGACCTTCCCGGCTGGACCACGAGCTGGATGCTCAGCGCAAAGTCGGACTACCGGCGGATCGTGGCCACCAGCCAGGACTCGCGGACGGTGATTATGGATTTTGGATATGGGCTTGACGGCATCGAGTTGTTGGAAGAGGCGTAACAGGTACTGTACTATTGTCTTCTTTTTTGACTTGACATTGGGATGCATATAGAGTAGCGGCTGACTGGCGTGCCGCTTTTTTTTTTTTTCCTAGTTGGAACATATTTGCGTGGTCATCTGGTGCTGTTTTGATTGATCGAGTTACTTCCGGAGCTGCTTTTGTTTATAGAAAGCCATCGTATCTTAGAGCCTCGAGACTAGAGTCTAGAGAATACACATTCGGTACAGCCACCGACTTCAAGACATTTCATTTCCTCTCCCGTAACTCGGCAAATCTTTGACAATGTGCCTCACCCTGTCAAAGTTGAAAGGTGAAACCAGGGTAACGGGATACTGTCTTACTCTTGACTACTCGTACTCCTGTCGTATTCAACGGACAAGTTCAAGAAGTGAACCGCTCACTCTCCTGCATGGCAAGAGAAAGGCTTCGCGAAAGAAAGATCGGGCAAGAAATCCGGATTGAAGAACCAGAGTTGCGCGCCATCGTCGCTAGCCAGGCCAAACACCTCGCGGTCGCCAAAGACCTGCATATCAGAGGGCCGAAAGATGCCACCAAGCTAAATAAGTCCTCCTCAGAGTTTGGTGGGCGGGGGCCCAACAACTTGCGAGCGCTGACTTCCCGTGTGTCCAGTTGGTACGGGTGTACAGTTGCCACACCGGTGGCCGCGTTGTGGACCGCAATCCCTTTCTGCTGATATGCCCAGCGGTAGGAGATGTCCGGGACGAGAGAGGTGCAGCGGCCTGGAAAGACACTGCAATTATCGGCTCGGGGCAGACGATCCATCGAACACTCAGCCGACCAATGGCATAGTCATATGTGAGGAGCATTGAAGTATGGCGATCGCCCAGGCCCAACCCCGTTACTGTCTTGTGGCCGTAGGTGCTCCGCCAGCGGTTGTTTTGTCGGTAGATTTCGCCCCTGTACACTTCATGATCCGCCGGCAAGAGAGGAAAGGTTTTCCTGTCGAACTGCTCCCCGGTGGTCAACGTCCATTTGGTCTGCTGCACTAACGCCGGATGTTCGTCCCAGTTGATCTCGAATGTCACCAGCACGTCTTCGTCTGCGTCCAAGTGCCAGGAATGTACATG
The DNA here is from genome assembly GCF_041956625.1 of Thermomyces dupontii. Classification (NCBI taxonomy): domain Eukaryota; kingdom Fungi; phylum Ascomycota; class Eurotiomycetes; order Eurotiales; family Trichocomaceae; genus Thermomyces; species Thermomyces dupontii. The sequence goes on along the minus strand of NW_027192311.1, from coordinate 781,073 downwards.
GGTGTCGAGGGAGAAGGAGCCAATTGTTTGGACCCGATCTCTCCGCGGGTCCCAAACCCAGATGGAGAAGGGATACTGACGGGCGGGAATTATAACCACATTGTCTTTTTCAATGGACAGATGGGAAATAGTCTGAGGATACCGCTGCTCTGCCCGCTTCTCTGACGTGTGTATATCCCACGCTACCGACTCTGCCAGCGATAATCAGAGTAGGTGGTAGTTTGCTGTGTTAGCCGACAAGGACAAATCAATAGAGGCAAGGCAAGCAATCTCTTACCCGTCAGCCGAGACAATGATAAGATAGCGATCGGACAGTCTGAAGCAACCGAGAGGCTCTCCGCCGCCATTGCTCCAGATCGATTTCTGTCCCGTCTCGAGATCTAGAATCACGACCTTGTCCCGGTCGTCATCAGGTATATGGTAGCACAATCGGCGTGAATGGTACGCGATCACGCCGGACCTTTCCATCAGACCATCTGGCCAGGGAAGAAAGACTTTCTTGACCGGCCGAGCAGATTGCAGATTATGAAACCATCGGAAGTGGCGTATCACATCGGCGGTCGCGACATTCGTGATGGGCTCCATTCCCAGTGCCTCAAGCGTTTGGGGCAGAACACTTCTGGTAATTTCATCGCACGAGAAGATCGCGCGCCATCGTTTGGAGACCTATCGAACTGTCAGAGATCACGGTCAATGATTCCTCTCTTCTTGAATACTATCGACAAATAAGCAATGGTAGTTCGCACCCTCTGGTTCCGGACAATGTCGGCCTCATCGAGAGATCGCACGACCTGAATCACAAGCTCGAGCGGCAATGAACCGACAATGTCATAACAGCGCTTCACACGCTGGCCTCGACCTGCCGGCGCTTTTCCGTATTTTTGCTCCATTCCTCCTTTCGCAATCACGCTTTGGCTTGCATGCAATCTGAGCTGTCGGTTAGTTAGGAGGCTCTCCTAAGTCACGAGTCGAACAAAGTACGCGCTGGGGATGGCGAGCAGGATTTTCGATCGTACCGAATGAATTTCTCGTTGAATCAAAGATCTATATCTCTGACGACAATAATGCAGAGTTCACCTGAAACGGTTCATGATAGATATGTCCGTGAAGTTTGGTGTTCTGGATGTTCAATGTTTTGTTTACCTTGAGCAGCGCAAGGGAGCCGAACTGGAATTGGATGGCTGAACAACCGGGAACTACCTACCCAATTAAAAGCCTTACAGTACCTATCTGGGTGGAGAGTCGGCTAGGGTAACCTCGTGGCGACCACCGGCGGCGATGCCCGACGTGCTGGTGGTTGAAGATTGTCCGAGTTTCACGACTGGCCTACAAGAATCGACCCTCCGTACGAACACGTAAGTAGTACTACCTCTTGTTCGAGTACTGTACATTCAACCAACGAAATGACTTGAGTCTATTCGACACAAATTATCCACTTTCCTCCGCCGCAAGAAAAGGCTCCGTGCCCGGAATGTCGGGGGCGAAGTCGGGATTGAAAAACCAGAGTTGTAAGCCGTCCTGGCTTGGAAGGCCGAGCAGCTCACTATCGCCAAAAGGCATCATAACGGGGGCGACCTTTTTCCAAACCGACCCGTCCCTGCCTAAGGACGGGGGCTGGCGGGCACTCAAGGTGAAGATGCTGCGGTTGATGATTTCCCGGGCGTCCAGCCGGTACGGATGCATAGTCGTCGTTCCCGCCGCGACGTCGTGGACAGCAATCTCTCCAGGTTCATGTTCCCAGCAATAGACGATGTCCCGAGCAAGAGGAGCAGCTAAAAGGCTACTGTACGGGACGGGTTTGGTAAAGTCGACCAATCGAAGACTTAACTGATCAACGGCATGGTCGTATGTGACGAGCATCACGAAGCCCCTGTGAATCCTCAATCCCATCACTGTCTTGTGGCCGAAGTTGCGACGCCAAGTTTCACTCAATTGGCTATATCTGTCCACAGACACGCGACGACCCACAAGCGAGAAGCGGAATTTTTTGCAGTCGAGTTGTTGCCCGCCGCTCAACGTCCATTTGATGAGGTTGAGCTTGATCTGTTGCACCTATGGCGGATTTATGTCACAGTCGGTCTCGAGTGTCACCAGCACGTTCTTGTCTGTATCCACGTGCAACAAGTGCACATTCTCGGGTCTGTAAAAGGAGCCAATCGCCAGTACCCGATCCGTGCGCAGATCCCAAGCCCAGATGGGGAGAAATCGCTTGATAGCGACATCCGGAATGACTACCAAAACGTCCCCTTCAAGAACGATACGGTAGATAAGGTCAGGAAACCATTCTTCCACCCACCTCAGTGGGTGGAGGTCCCACGCTCCTATGACTCTGGCCAGCATCAATTAGAGTTCTTTGTTTGCTTATATTCGGCGCTGACAACGGCAAAGAAATCTCTTACCCGTCATCCGAGGCCATGACAAGGTAGCGATCAGACAACCCGAGGAACGAGAGTGGCTCTCCAGCCTCATTGTCCCAGATTGATTTCTTTCCGGTCTGGAGATCTACTATTGCAATCTTGCTCCCGTCCTTGCCATCTATGATGTAGCATATGTTGCGCGAATGGTAAGCGATTAAACCACGCCTGGGTTGTCCCAGCTCATCTTGAACCCAAGGGAAAAAGACTTTTTTGACTGGCCGAGCGAGCTGCAAATTATGTACCATTGGATATAGGTCGTCGCGTCGGCGGTGGCAACTGTCGTGGTCTCCTTGCCTAGTTCCTCAAGCGTTCGAGACAAAGCATTCCTCATGATTAGATCGCACGTGAAGATCACTTGCCATTGTTTGGAGACCTAGGTTTTGTCAAGAAAAAAAAAAAAAAAAAAAAGAACCAATGACTTTGAACATCGACAACGGAGCAACAGTAGTTCGTACCCTCCGGCTCCGGATAATGTCAGCTCCATCAAGATACTGCGCAAGCTCAACCACGAGTTCGAGCGGCAAAGAACCGACAATGTCAAAGTGTCTACGCTGGTCTCGACCTGCCGCAATTGCATGTCCGCGTTGCTCCTCCATTCCTCCTTTCGCAATCGCTCTTCGCTCGCATGCAACCTGGGCTGCGATTGGTCACGTTCCCGCGTCGAATTGAGGATTGATTTCGGACGCACGCGCTGATGAAGGAGAACAAGAGAGCTTTCAAGCAGAGGATCCCTTCAGCGAAACTCGATCAGGTGCTCTGCGAGATCAAATCTCCGATAGAGGTCTTTTCGACAGTACCAACAATACTCCGTAATGAATCAAAGTGAACTTGAAAGGGCTCATAATATCTCGGAGTCCTTTTCTAGCAACGACCTACGAGTAAAAAGTATGGAGAACGGAGTCGGCCAGGCCCACGAAAGTACTGGCTCCGTAGGCACTACTGAAATAATTTAGTTAGATATTAATCTTTTGGAGGTGATTGCTAATGTTGCTGTACGATTAGGTTAACCTAGTAACTTGAGGATTTTCTGAATCTCTTGTCATCTTGCGTCAAGGTCCAAAGTATCATCATACGAACGTAGGCGGTCGCTTCAGAGCTGCACCAGCAAACAGGACATCCCGACTAGTCCAGAGGCCACACACAATAGATTGCACCTCGCCCCTGACTCGTCCCAAACTTCGTACAAAGTGATCTTCAGGTAAGTAAGCAAGTAGTTTTCCTAGTTAGCACTAACCATGAGTACTCCGTAGTTAACCAAAACTGGGCGGCTGATCTGCCAAATGGCCGGCACCTAGGTTATCCACTTCATGTGTGGGTCCTACTTGGTTAGGTTATGCACGGAGTACTACTTGTACAGTCAAACCTGGCTATGGTTAACGATTACCTATGGGTTTAAACGATACTTATTCTGGTTACGGCGATTTTTTTTGGTGCCCGGATTGATTCCCCCATACAATTTGAGCATAGGTTATATAGTTCACGATACATACGATATCGTTACGACTTTGGCCAATATGTGCCGACAAAGGCAATTCAAGGAGCAGAAAGCCTCTTACCCGATGACTGAAATCGTAACAAGATAGTGATCAGACGCCCTGATATATTGGAGGTCCGCCGAGGTCATGGACTATGATCGATTTTTTTTTTTCAGTCTCGATGTCAAACATTCTGACCTTGTCCCAGTCGTCGTCATGTACAATGCGGTACAAACGGCGCGAATGGTATACGAGATGAGAGCGTCTTGACAGTGATCCATCTGGCCAAGGGGACAAAGACTTTCTTGATTGGCCGAACAGACTGTAAGTTATGTGGCCATCGGAAGTGGCCCATAGCGTCGGCAGCTGCAACATCTGTGATAGTATCAATGCCCAATGCCGCAAGGCGTTTGTGGAAGAACGCTCCTGATGACTCCATTGCAAGAAATTATCGCTCGCCATCGCTTGGAAACCTAGATATTGTCAGGAATCAGGATCAATGGCTCTGAACCTCGACATGAGCAACTCATCCTCGTACGTACCCTCTGGCTCCGGACGATATCGACCTCGTCTAAATATTCCACAACGTGAATCACAAGCTCGAGAGGCAAAGAACCGACGATGTCGTAGCGCTTATGTTGGCCTCGACCTGCCGCAAGCGCATCATGACGTCTGCATTCTTCCTCCATCCCTCCTTTCAGTCCACTAGAAGCAGTCCTGCTCGCGTGCACTCTGAGCTGCAATTAGTCAAATCAACACGTCTGACCGATGCATTGGTTCAGACATGTCCGATGACGAGGGTGGGCTGATTTTCGAATTTATTGGGGGCTTGGACGAGTCGAGGATCTGTGTCTCTGCGGACAACACGGATCACTATCAAATTCCTCGTATAAAGTCCCAGTGAAAGTCTGAACAGTTCCCTTCGTCATTCCCAACGGCGGCAGCTCTCTTTCCGAAACAATCTCAATCAGTAATTGGCACCCTCCTGTTGCTTCTCAAAAGACAGAGCCTCGGGAGGGAAGAATCATGGCATTCGGACCGGAGCTAACTGAGCATCTCATGGATTCTGAAGAGTGAAGACACATCCGGCATCAACTTTCGAGACTCCAAATTGAACCGGGGAACCGAATATTCTGACCAATTTCTGGTCGTCCCGTTGAGAGTTGAAACACCTCAGTTACTAACCTTAACTCGTCCATGTTCGTATTTCGTAGTGATAGAAGTACTCCGCACTAGTAGTTGGTTTTTAGTGGTCAAAATTCCAGTAGTTCGTCCATAATCTCGTCGTACATTGACTAGTACGGGCTGGTGGGGGATGCTTTGACGTTGCTTACTAGGTCTGCAGGCTCCGCTACGAGAACGGATCCCCCGTCCATGTTCATGATGACTGTTGAATCAACTGGTCAAATAACTGGGCTCGATTTCGCGGGCCGTTCATCCTCCTGCATGGCAAGGAAGGGATCCGTGAGAGGGAGATCTGGCAACGCACATCAATGCCGAAGTTGCCAACTCTTTCTAGGCAGAATCCGAACCCAGATAGAAATGGGCTCCCAGGCATAGGGAATTATGATCACTTTGTCCTTTTCGATGGTAACGCCGTGATGAGACTGAGCAGGAGCATGCAAGTCTGGAAGATTACTACTTCTCTACGACAGTCTAAACCTCCAATGAGAGGATGTAGCTGAGATTTGGTATTCGCAGTATATTGCGAATGTCATTTTGCACCAGCGAACCGGACACCCATTTAAGAACATTCATGCAAATCTCCTTGGTTACTACCTACCTTAGGTACCTAGAGGTTGATAACGAATCCTCGGCAGTCTACACGTTCCGTCTCTCGTGCTGTACATCCGAGCGCCAAGCAGTTCTATTTCGCAACATCATCTCTTCCCTTCATGGAAAGAAAAGGCTCCGCGAAAGAGAGATCGGGAGTGAAATCGGGATTGAAGAACCAGAGCTGTGTACCGTCGTCGCTAGCCAAGCCAAACATCTCATTGTCGCCAAAGGGCAGCAGGAAAGAGGCCAGGATCTGAGTAACGTTCGGCGAACGAGATGCTGGAGGCCGGCGGGCACTCAACAACTTCCGGGCGCTGACTTCTCGGGTGTCCAGCTGATACGGGTGCACGGTCGTCATACCCGTGGCAGTGTCGGAGACTGCGATCCCCTCGCATCCAGGCGCCCAGCGGTAGAAAATGCGCGGCGCGAGAGGGACGCGGGGTCCTGGCATGCCAAAGTCGTTGATGGGGTCAGCACAATTGATCCATCGGACGCTTAGCCGGTCAACGGCATGGTTGTACGCGAGGAGCATCACGACATCAGCATTTTTAAGGTTCAACTGGGCCATTGTCTTGCGGCCGTAAGTGCGATGCCATGCTGGGAGTATGTCTTTCCCGGCCACGGGACGACCCCCCAGCGAGAGGGGAAATCTTTTGCAGTCAAGCCGCTCTCCGCCGGTCAACGACCATTTAGTCTGCTGTACCAATGGCGGCTGTTCGTTCCAATTGATCTCAAATACCACCAGCACGTCCTCGTCCGCATCCATGTGCCAGAAATGCACATCGTCAGGATTGAAGGAGCCGATTGTCTTGACTTGATCCGTACCCAGATCCCACACCCAGATGGGAAGGGACTCCTTCAAGGAAAAGGGGAGTAAAATCACTTTGTCCTTATCGAGGGTAATGCTGGAGATAACCCCAGGAGAGCGTTTTCCTGACCACCTCTGTGACGTGTGTATGTCCCACGCTATAATGGATCTGCCAACATCAGTGTTTGCCGTGCTAGACGAAGCCAATGAGAACAGATCACCTCCCCACCCTCTCCCCCTTACCTAGTATTGTGCGTGATCACTACAAAATAGCGATCAGACAGCTCGACGTGGGCTTTCCAGCATCACTGGTCCAGATTGATCTCTTTTCGGCCTCGAGATCTAGCATAGCGACCTTGGTACAGCCATCCTTCTGTATGACGTAGCACAGACGGCGCGAATGGTACGCGAGCCGATAGGGCGCTTCCATCGATCCATCTGGCCATGGGAGAAAGACTTTCTTGATGGCAAACCGCAGATTATGCAGCCACTGAAAATGGCTTATCGCGTTGGCGGTGGCGACATCCGTGGTCTCCTCCATCCCCAGTGCTGCCAGTGTTCGGGGCAGAACACTCCTGATGATATCATCGCACGAGAAAATTTCCCGCCATCGTTTGGAAACCTACACGCTGTCAGCAATGAGGACAAATCGGACTTTGAGCGTCGACTGATGAGAAGTGATCTCACCCTCTGGCTCCGGACAATGTCGGCCTCATCTAGATGTTCCACGATCTGGAAGACAAGCTCAAGAGGAAGGGCCGACAATGTCATAGTATTCATGCAGGTCTCGACCTGCCACGAGCGCATTGTTGGGGTCCTGCTTCATTGTCCCTTTCTTAAATTCATGCAACCTGAGTTGCAGTTAGCCACGTTCCCGTTAAATCGAAGCATTGCTAGTTTAAACGTACGCGCTGATGAAGGCGAACAAGTGTCCACGATCTTTATAGTAAAACTGGACAACTATTCGAACGATACTTTGTTATCTACGTACTTAGCTGGGGAGCTTTTCGATTGCACTCATTGAGCGTCGAGTTGAGAATCATTCTGCCGACAAGGATTTATAGATCGTAAATCACACTGTTTCGTATCCTACTACATACAACTGAAGACCGAACAATCATCAAACTCCCTTGGTTTTTCCGAGCAGCCGAGCAGGAGTACAGTTGTGGGACGACAACATTTCACGTCCTCGTATCGTCCTCTGCCCTAGCAGTCTAGCATAACCCAATCTTTGTAGGCGATACGTCATTGGCCAGTTCATGTTGATCTTCATTCAAGGACAAAATCCAGAGAAGAGACGATCACCGGACCGTCACAGAACTTGTATGACATCTGGATTGACAAGTACGCCAATTCTGAAGCATTCTGCACGTCTAGGCTAATCATCTTGCATCGAATTTATAGTATTGCCTGCAGCCTATGAAACCTGCACCAGAGCACCCGTCAGTCTGGACGATCACCAGAAATGACCAGGCTAATCCATAGTATCCTGCACTTCGTAGGTGACTCGTAACTTGCCCATACTCGTAAGTATTCCATAGCAATCTTTACGAGTACTACACCTAGATACGTCGAAGTAGTGTGTGGAGATCAATGATGGTCCAGTTTGCTGGTACAGACGGTGACAGTAGTCTTGATGTCGTCTCCTCAGAGTCCGGCCTGTGTACCCGTACTTGGACTCTACATCAAGCCAGCCGAATGGTTGGCTTCGACTTAGCGAGTTATCCACTCCTTTCCATAGCAAGAAAAGGCACCACACCTTCGATGCCGAGCTCGGAAAAGGGATCGAAGAACCAGAGCTGTATGCCGTCCACGCCAACCAGGCCAAACGCCTCACGGTCGCTAAAGGGCACACTGAGAAGGCCCCTGAGCTCATCCTCGCTTTGCACCCGACGCGAGGGCGGGGGCAGGCGAGCACCTAACAAATAGCTGATGCGAACTTCTCGCGAGTCCCGCTGGTACGGGTATACAGTTACCGTACCCCTGGCGGTGCTGAAGACAGCAATTTTCCCGAGGCTGAGGTAGCCAGCGGGAGAAGATGTCCAAGGGAAGAGAGCCGCAAGAGCCCGGCATGACAAGGTTGATGGGCTCGGCACAGTTGATACATATGACACTCAGCCGATCAACGGCATAGTCGTACTTGAGGACCACCGTAGCATGGGTTATCTTCAATTCTCAACTCGGATCTTGTCTTCCGGCCATAGGTGCGATGCAATGGTGGGTAGGTATCCCTCCTGGACACATGACGATCCGCCGTAGAGAGGGGGAAAGTCTTGCGGTCAAGCAGTTCTTCGCTGGTCAATGCCCATTTTGTCCGCTGCACTAATGGCGGATGCTTGTCCTGGTTGATCTGGAATATCACCAGCACGTTCTCGTCTGCACCCAAGTGCCAGAAATGCACATCGGTGGGGTTGGACAACGAGCCAATCGTCTGGTTCGATTCGTACTCGGATCCCAAACCCAGATGAGGACAGTCCCGTCTGGGAAAAAGGGGAACGCCAAAGGGAGGAGGGTGTGTGTCTGAGTTAGGGTCAATGTCTGGGGGAGATGGTATAATGACCGACTTGTCCTTCTCAAGTGTAACTTTGTGGATAAGAAGCGGATAAGGATACAGTTTTCTAATCCGCGCCTAGATTCCATGCCTTGACGACTCTGCCAACATTTGTTAGCGTTTGCGGCGTTGAAAACCACCGACAAGAACGAATCACCCCGTTACGTGTTCACCGTGATCGCAACCAGCTAGTCAGAAGACAGCCTGAGCTGTTCTATACGAAGCCCAGGATCACAGGCCAATATCGTTTTCTCTCCATATTCGAGATCCATTACTGCGACCTTGTCCGTCTCGTCGTCATGTATTGCGTAGCAAAGTCGGCGTGAATGGTACTGGAATTCCTCGGCGTGCTCGAGCATCGAGTTATCTGTCCATGGGAGAAAGAACTCCTGAGCAGACTGCAAACCATGTAGCCATTGAATATACTTCATTGCGTCGAACTCATCGTCGTCATCGTCGTCATCCTCCATGCCTACTGCCCCCAGCATTTGATGGCAAACATCCCTGATGATTGATCACAGGCAAGATAGTGTGCCATCGTTTGCAAACCTACACACTGTCAGGGACCAGAACTAACGATTTTGAGGATCGACACGGTGTCGTGATAACACGTACCCTTTGGCTCCGGGCAATGTCAAATCCATCTCGATAACCCACGACTGGATTGCGAGCTCCAGAGGCAAAGAACCGACAATGTCATAATACTCATGCTAACCTCGGCCTGCCTCAGGATAGTTTCTGTAATCTGCCTCCATCCCTGCTTTCGCAATTGCTCCGGCTCTCTGCGCGCATGCAGTTTGAGCTGCAGATAGTCACGCTTCAAGTCGGATCGGATCCAAGTAGCCTAGTATTCGTTCTAACCTCCAGGCATTCGTTTCGTAAAGCCAAAGCATGCAGTCCACTTGATTGCCGGCAGCTACACCTACCTACCACAAGTACAAAGTCCTCCAGAGACACAATGCATGCATGCATCAATACTCGGTCCCGTAATCATACTTCCATGTCGGCAAGGGTCGTTGAAAGCGAACGGGAAAAGCGTATGACTAAGCATTCAGATCCTCCCTCCACGGTTCGGCGCGGATCTGCAGCGGTGATTGGACCATGGATTTTGGCGCTTGGCAATTTGTACTGTTTTTGTTGCGTCCAAACAAACCTGCACAGTTCAACTGGGCTTTTTCCTTCAATTGCTTTGGACCATCCTGTGATTCCCTGGAGCACTGGTAACTGTTCTCAACTGTTAAATACTTCTCTCGGCGCTGACATCTGCATCCAGCGTCAATCCGTCCTTGCTTCTGTCCGTTGCCGCCCCTGCATAGTACCCCGCCATGACCGAGTCCAGGTTCGTGATGTCTTGTCTTTGGATTTTGCTGCAGACGGGGTTCCAAGGAGCTGACGTATTGACGTCTCCATTCAGACAGGAGCTCGTAGCATGGGTGAACAACCTGCTGCAGCTCAACCTTACCAAGGTCGAGCAATGCGGCACGGGGTATGTAGACTGAGAAGGAACACAAGACCTTACTATGTCTTGCTGACTGGGGCGTGCTATTCAGTGCCGTTTTTTGCCAGATCTTTGACTCCATTTTTAGTAAGTGGCAGCGCGTGCACCGATTTTTCCATGTGGATCTCACCTAACCGCGAAACACCCCTGCTCAGTGGACGTACCGATGTCTCGAGTCAAGTTCAACGTAAATACCGAATATGCGTATCTACAAAACTTCAAGATCCTGCAAAGTGCGTTGCTGCCTCTCGCGTCTTCGGTCCTGTTAGACCTAACCATGCGCCTATCACCATAGACACCTTCACGCGCCACGGCATCGACAAGCCCGTGCCGGTCGAGCAACTAGTCAAGTGCCGCATGCAGGACAACCTCGAATTCCTTCAGTGGGTCAAGAAATACTGGGACCAGCATTACCCGGGCGGCGACTATGACGCCGTTGGGCGTCGGAAGGCTTCCGGAGCTCCTCCGCCGGCGACCGGGGCGCCGCGCGCCGCTTCCAGTACTGCACGCCGTGGAGGCACCACGCCGACAGGAGCCGCGCGGGCGCGCAGTGCCGCTGGCGGCGCCGGCGCTAACAATGCCACCATCTCCGCGTTACAGCAAGAAATCGCCGCCCAAAAGGAAGCGATCGCTGGGTTAGAGAAAGAGCGGGACTTTTACTTTGCGAAACTGCGGGATATTGAGTTGCTATTGCAGAGTGCGGTCGAAGCGGATCCAGAGCTGGAGAAGGACGAGGATTCATTGGTCAAGCACATTCAAACGATTTTGTACTCGACTGAAGTAAGCCTCCCAATGAGACGCCCTTCTCAGCGTTCGTGGCTAACCATCACCTTTCAGGAGGGCTTCGAGATCCCGCCAGAGGCGGAAGCCGGAGCGGGAGAAGAGCTGGAGACATTCTGATTTTCCAAGCGAGCCACGTTTTCTTCTACAATACCCGGTAATATGTCGATTTCTTCCTTTGACAGCCTCGTGAATATCATTACAAAAGGCATGATACTTTCACTCGTTTATCGTTCTCTTTTGGTTTCCTTCTCCCTTGTATGAGGCCGACGAAGATGTGTTTGTCTTGGATGTTGTTGATATCGTAGGTAATGAACAAAAGTGGGTGAACATGGATGGACAGTTGGCCGAAGCCCAGTCATTCCAGTGAAGAGCAGTTTATCAGTAGTAGAGTCACTATGAATGCGATCCATCGTTAGCTGTTGGACTTCACTGTGATCATGACAGCGGCCCGCCCCGGCGCTGATCGACGATCGACATTCCGCTGCAGGTGCCCAGGCAAATTGAAGCGGTGTGAGTGTGACAGAGAGGATCGCCAAAGCAGGAACCCAAAAGCCTTCCTGTTTGAGTTTAGCGTCAGGTACAAAAAGGGATGATCTCGATTAGGAGTAGCGTTCGGTCGGGCCATGCTTGGCATATGGACCGTCACTGTCCGCCATGGTGATTGGTCTGTGAGAGGGGAAAAAGACCTTGCTTCTGCCCAATCACGACGGACATTGAGGCTCTAGAAATACTAGAATTTGGGTTCAGAAAGGGGTTTTTTTTTGTTTCAAAACCAAAAGTCACGCGATCTGCTTCGTTTGGACTGCTCGAATAGTTCATTATTACTAGTACGAGTCGTATGGATGTGATCGACTAATATTACGAGCACTCGTGAGAGTAAGTATGTACTGTAGTTTGCATCAAGCTAAAATTGAGGCCCAATTTCAGATTGTAGATCAGGACCATCCGGTGCAGCTGCATGCACTCCGTGTTGAGGTGTTCAATTGACAAACCAACCATCGACTGCCATGGAATCAATCCGACAAATCGGCCCAGAACCTGACCAACGGCTGGACGCGCTCTCCGTTCGGTTCCTGGCTAGCGTGATTTCAATCGTTTTTCTTTTTCTCTCCTCTTCTGTTGTTAGATATCTGTAGTTAACGGCTGCAGACGGTCAAGATGGCCTGTTAATCGGCTCTTCAACTCCTTCGACGGCTTTCTTTTTCTTTTTCCTTCTTACTTTCCTTTGAATTCTGTTCGTGGCTACTTGGTATGCACCTGTTCGCTGCATCGAGACTCCCAAATCTGACGGATCATCCTTCTCCAGGTTTCCCCCAGTCAGCCGTGGTCCAGGACCGGCGTGACGTTCGCTCCTTTACCTCAATTGCATCGCTTGTTGCGAGTCTATCCCATTCTCTCCTTGGAATCCTCCATACTATCCCTGCCTTTTCGCTCCCTTTCTTTCAATTCGTCGTGCGATCCCGGCAGATGCACCGATTCTTGGCTTCCGACCAAGTCTCTTCATGCTTTGTTCGTTTGGACGTCAGCAGCAATTGATTCCTGTCGAGAACCGTTGTCTGAAAGCTTGAAGTCGGAACGTGCCCCCTGTGTATGCTGATTCTCGATCGAATTCTTGCCATCAGGTTCTGCGAGGCGAGTGAACGGAGAGGGGGGTTTGAGAATGACACACCATCATCATGGGAGGCTTCATCGTCACCTCAGCGCCGAGGTGCGCTCGAGGACCACCGTTACGCTGGTTGCCCGGCACAATGATCGAGCCGATACCTCTGACTCGCAGGTGGTTGGGGGGCGGAGGACTAACGCAGTCACACACGATGATTTGAAGCAGAATCTCCACCGTAGGGATGACGTCGCGACGCTCACGGCCACCGATGTAGTTACAATGTTCAAGGTAGCAGTGGAGAGTGGCAAGTCGTTGGTCACCGAGTACACCGTCCCAACCCTGCCAGCCACAGTGTCGGATCCTTTGTACGGACTGATCACCGTGTCAGCGCAACCTGAGATAGCTGTCCCAAATACGAACCGGCCAACTGAGGGCGCGTCAGCCAAAGAACTGGATACAATCCAACCGCCGTCAGGTGTCCGAAATATGGTCGATGCTCCGAAACCGTCGCCCACATTGGAGCCGGATACAGGAACAACTCCATTGGTGTCGCAGCCCGATGAAGCGCCGACTGAGGCTCGGACTCCAATCGATGAGTCGAGCAGTAGCACCACATCTGCGACATCAGCCGAGTCAGACAGCAGCAGGACGTCTGCGACATCGGCCGGATCAAGCAGCAGCACTACGTCCGAAACATCAATTGAGTCTGACAGCAGCACTACATCACCGACATCAGCCACATCCACCTCGTCTACTACGCAGCTGACGTCTACACAAATATCCATTCCTTCCAGCACACGCTCTCATACAGTTGCTGACACAAGTCATACAACTACCAGTACCAGTAGCAACTCCGCAACGTCCATCAGTGCGGATGCGGACAGCACGTCCAGGGGAGGAATCGACGTTGGCAAGGTTGTCGGAGGAGTCGTGGGTGGGGTGGCTGGTCTTTCCCTGGTCTTAATTTTCATCTTTCTCTTCATTCGATGGCGCAGGAAACGGGCCGTCGACCGTGGCATAGAACCGACGGCGAGATCCGCGGAGATGGCATCGCATCGGTCGAGCGACACGCCGCTGGTCCCGGGATTCAAGCGATGGTTAGGCCGGTCATCAACGACAAGGGACGCAGTGGCACCCGCGCCTGGGGAGCGCGGCTTCCAGAAGATCTCCGGGCGAAAAATCCCGCCGGCCTTAAGCACCGGTGGAGACGGGTACGGTGACGGTGTGGAGGACGAACTCGTCCCGGAGCTCAAGGGTCCGAATCTCGATGCGGAGGCCGCCAGCCCGGTGTCGCCACGGTCGCCGGCAGGGTTTACCCGGACTGGGAACGGGAACGGAGACAGAGCAGGTTCCGACGCGGGGTCCTCCCACGATGACGACTACGTCGAAGAGTCGCGGGACGTCGTGGACCTGCCACCGGCGCCGCCGGCCGCATCGTCGCTGTCACCGTCATCGTCTTTTGTACGACCAGATGCACTGGGGCGAAGTCTGTCGCGGCATGACGGGAGCCGAAGCAGCCGATTCACTGAAAGTATCTGACGGAAATTTTGCATATAGTATAATGGGACGGGGTTTGTAGGGGCATGGTTATGGTTAAATGGGAACTGTACAAACGGCATCACTGTATACACAAAAGTCTATAAGTACTCAGAGCAGGGTTGTAGCTGAAGAAAAGGTCATTATCATTGACGCTTCGCCCCCGCGACGCCCGGAGTGGCTTCACTCCCCGAGGGGTTCTCATTCTCATTTCTCGACACCGATTCCTGATCGGCGTGTTTCTCAGCAATCTTGGAGGCGGGCCCCGAGCCCATTTCGGGGAAGAACAGGCCGGGAGCAAAGATCGTGAGGAGGATGGAGGCGTACAGGACCAGTCTTAAGTGCCAATTAGTTGAGATCCAGGGGAGTTGGAAGACAGAAAACGTACGTAGCTTCAAGGATGATATAGGAGATTTCATCGCGCATGATGGGATTACTGCCTTTGGGTTAGCGACGTGTTCAATGACAGCGCGTGGGAGATAGACATACCCCCAGCCACCGGCCATTTCGGCAATTCTTTTGAACATCAGTCAGCAAGAGCCCTACGAACCAGAATTCTGAAGGACTGATGATACACACCGATAGATACACCGCGCCAAGATCCCAACATACGCCGCCGCAATCGACGAGCAGAAGATGCGGAACCGCCTCGCGGTCCAAATCTGTCGTCCCGGATCCTCATCCCCATCTGAGGGCGATGTAGAGCGGAAATGCTTCCAGGCTGCGTAAAAGAAATCCGCCGACAAGGCGCCAAACACCGCGAGATTGACGACCTGTAGGACAATCCCCGCGATGATGATACCGTTGCCGACATCCAGCATGCCAAAATTCACATTATCAGGGTTAGCCGTCGCGGCGGCATCGATCCCGCCGCCGATCGCCTGCAGGCAGAGACAAAAGATGTCAAAGGGCAGGAAGATCCATGGGTAGAGGCGCGGGCGAATGCGTGACAGTGTCGGGCCAACCGCCCGCGCTACGTGCTTGAGGGTCAGATAGATGCCCGCGCAGAGCAGCGTCGGCGCAAGGATGATGCAGACGAGTTGCGTCTTGAAGGATTCGGACCAGGGATTGTAGTACATTTGGATGCGGCTTGCGTAGCCTTGATTGACCTCGGGGTTTTTTTACCCATCCGTCAGTTTCCTCTTTTACAACAGCGTAGTAGGGTAGTACTATATGATGCTTGCTACATGGATAACTCATGGGTAGACGCACCGACAGTCTCAAGAATCAACCCCGCGCCCACCGCCAGCGTAAACGTCCATGTTCGCTTCCAAATGCCAATCACGATCGTCCCGATCGCGCAGAGCCCAAACGCCGCGCAGAAGAACGCATTCGCGCCGAGGTTCGGGTAATATCCTAACGTGGTGGCCTCGACGGGGCAGAAGAAGTTGACTTCGGTGCAGCGGATGCGGGCCATGATCGTGGGATCAGGCTAGAGAAGAAGACTCGTGGTGATCGATTACTGCATGTATTCGAAGCGATCGAGTCCAGTCGACCATGTTTCGATCTCTTTGAAAGGACGTCGGGGAGCCAGGAGCCTGATATACTCTACTCTCTACTCAGCCATCGGCTTGGCCTGGATGAGAGTATTTTGTCTTGGTCCACGCCTCCACGGGAAGTACGGCGTATACGAGCGGCTTTAGTAATGATTACTAAGGAAAAGCGACTGCCTTTCCCGCCTTGCGGATAAAAAAGGTCTGAGGTTTCGCTCTGCGGCTTTTCTTCAGTATTGAATGCTCTCCAGGCAACGATTTTTGTTACTAAGCACGGCATACTCCGTACGAGTTCCTCTTATGATGAACAAAGCACCTGTTATTGATACAATGCAGACCCCTTCTGTCCAACACCTTACAGAGCCATGAATAATGCATTCGTTGTGACGTGTCTGGGCGCCTCTGGTTTCTGGAACTTCGGAGACTCGGGAAGTCGGGAGAATTTCCTCAGCTTAACGGAGGAGTCATGCACAATGGCGGGCGCCAAGATACTACTACGCCCCGCCCCGTTTTCTCCGAGACTCTGAGATCCGCCAAGCCCTGCGCCCTCGGATCCGTCGTATCCGGGTCGAAGTCACGTGACAATGGTTCGAGAAGCTTTGGGCCTTTTTGAGGGAACCTGCCTCAGGCCGTCAGGATCTTTTTTTAGCGTTGCTCGAGTTCATCGCCGTCCCACTCTCTCCATCCCGTCCGGGTTCTTGTTCAGCTTGACCCGACACTCTGGACAGTACCACTTGGTCGTCCGGCTTGGGATCTCGGTCAAGTTCACACACTCGAGATGGAACCATTCCCGATCACACTATTCCCCGTTAGACAATCCAGCCTGCTACCAAGCCCAAAGCACAATCACTCACCTCTGAGTTTTCACAGCAAATCATCGTCCCGAAACTGACATCGCCGCAGAGACAGTACCGAGGCTCGTTGGGATCAATTTCCTCCAAAACACCATCCTCATCAATCCGGTAGTCACCCTCCACCTTGATCTCCTTGCCTGCCGACGATCTTTTCTTGGTCGGTTTGGACTTGCGCCGCCCATAGCTGACGGCCGCGCCGCCATCTTTGTTGGCTGACACCGGCCCAGGCGCTGGCCGCTTGCGTCTTCGCGTGCCTCCGGCCGCATCGGTCGACGTCGCCGCTGGCGTCGTGCTCTTCCGCCGCAGGTGCTCCCGTGAAGTGGGCCCCACCGACGGCTCGGCACTAGCCGCAGCCGATCGTCGCCTCGTAGAAGAACGTGTAGTCGTGGACGGTCCGGAGGGTTGTGTCGTGGTCGATTCGGCCCGTGTTGGCGATGTCGTCCGCAACCTCCGCCGCCCAGCAGCGGCAGCTGCTCCCGTAGCTCTTTCGGCCACTGTGGCATCCGTCCGATCTAGCGAGCCTTTCTTTGCTGGAATTGCATCTTCCGCCGCCTCCTCGGCCTTTCGCTTGCGCGTATTTTTCTTCTCTCCCCCTTTGACATCGTCGTTCACGCCCTTGTCTCCCTCGCCCTTCCCCGCTTTCTCCGCTGCAGAAGCCGCGGCCAAGGCAGCCTGCTCGCGCGCCATGTTCTCGCGCTTCAACCGCTTCGCCTCATTGAGCATCATGCCACGGTTGCTAGTCTTTGTCTCCTCCAGCGTAGCACCCATTGCCGCCGCTTCTGATTTGCGGATGAGCATACCCGGAACGTAGTTATTCATGATATCGTCACAATCAATTAATTCTTCTCCCGTCTCCTCCGCTCGAGCCTTAGCGGCCCGGTAGCCTTCCCACCCTCGGCCTGCCTGAGCGAGCTCCCGGTTGATCATGATCTCACTTGGCTGCCAGTTCGCATTCTTCTTCATTTTCTTCCGTAGCCTCGCCATTTCCCAGTCGGTCAGACGCAGCCAGGGAAGATCCTCGCTGCCCTTCTTTGCATCCTCCGGAGGCGGTTTGAGTTGCGCAAGGGCGGCACTTGTCGACAAGGTCGCACCACCTCGTCCACCACTCGTCCCCGATCTCCCACCACGTTTAGGCGGCTGCTTCTCCTTCTTTACCGCGGGTGGCTCCGCCTCCTTATCTTTACGGGCCGGCGCTTTGGGGGCGACTTCACTGTCCGACTGCTCGGTACTGGCTATGGGGGAGTCCGGATTCAACCCGTTGAGCACAGATCGTCGACCTCGCGACCTGGAAAGTGAACCCCTGCCCTGGCCATCGAGCCGCAATGTAATCCGCGGAGTGACGGTCTCTCCCTTCTTCCCGGCGCGAGAACGTTTATTCGTTGGCGACTGTGTCGCAGAAGCAGATGGTTCTTCCGGGGTCGGTTTAGGAAGGGATTCTAGCTTCTTCTTTATGCTGCATATGCGATCATAATGGCGGTCAATCACGTCGTACAAGCGGCATGCCTCCGCGTAGGAGGCTTCGCGCGCGTTCAGAGCACGGTCGAGATGCAGTGATATTTGTTGGCGGAGTTCGCGCGGGTTGGGTCGCGACTCGGGGGGCAGATTTGGGAGTTGTCCATGGATCTTAGTGAGCTCGTGGACCTTTTGCGCTTCGTCCAGGTATCTCTCATCAAGCTTGCGGATCAGGGTCAGAGAGCGGATAAGGTCACAAGGGAGGTACTCAGTGTAGTCGGTGAAATCAGAAACGGTGGCTTGCGCGTCCGGGTCAAAGGGCCCGTCAAAAATCACGCCTCCGGTGTCGTCTGCAATATCTGTCATTGTTGCAACTACTGGAAGGCTTGCGCTGGGGACCTATCAAGGATGGTTTTGCTAGGATGCTGATTGCGGTTCAGGGCTTCACGCCCGTTCAGGGTCATGTGACCCAAGGGCAGTCCAGGTGATGAGAATGTCCGCAATCGGCAAAACAAGCCTGGCAAAAGAAATGTTGTGAATAACACAGAAACCAGCTTCACTGCGCTTGCCCGAGTCAAGGCGTACAGTAGTAGTACTACTTACTGTACGAGTAGTCACTGTCAGTCAGTCTGCAGTGCGACTGTTTAATCGGATAATCCTTAATCCGGTCTGGTTACGAGAACCTCAAAACGATTTCCAAATCCGGTGATCCGTGCTTATCTAATCAGTTTGACAGTCAACTGCTAAAGAACTTGTCTACGACTCTCACCATTTCTACCAGTCAAAAGCTCGTTGATCTACTGTATATGCAGATTTTCTGCGTCATATTCTCGCCAATGCCTGATTAGGCATGAGAGTCCACGTTACAACCTGAACGTGAACGCGCCGATGCCCAGTCGTATCACCATCACACCACAATCTCTCCCTGAACTTAGCTTTTCATCCGACATCACCATAGTGCCGATTCACTGCCAGTATCCGCCTAGCCGGTGTCATTATGACTCTGGTCGAGCCTAGTCAGTGGGAGGACGCTTCTTTCCGTTTGTGTTCCGTCATGTGCTGTTGGCCTTTATTTTCTTCATTTCTTCCGGTTGCACGACTTCTCTTCTCTGCATACTCTCTCTTGTAATTGCACTAGCCGCACAGTCAGGCCATGGACCGGGAAGCGCGGTTGGCTTTGCTCTTCAAGCGGGATAGACATCTGCTGGACAGAAATTCAGAGCGACCCAGTCAACAGAGTCAGATTTCCCTAGACACGTCATCGGGAAACGAGGCAATGACTGATACCGAAGCCCCCCCTGCAAGCACCGCCAGTGCCAGTCACAATGCTTCCGAGGTTGAGAAACCTGCCACCAAGAAACCGTGGTACCAGCGTGACAGTTCAATCTTCGAGTCTGGCGAAAAGGCGGATGCGACGGCCATTGAAAAGGGCTTTTGTCCCTTGGCTGCCATCGCCCGCTTGCCTTACAAGTACCTCAGTGGTCAGAAAGGCCACGAAATTGCCAAGGTGTTTTTCGATAGCGGACGATTCTGGAAACAGAGATGGGACCTGTAAGTAAATCTCCAGACCGGACTCCCCGGTCACACGAACGCCCCGGAGTAACAGAGAGGGACACACAGATATTACATCCTGCCGCCAAGAAATGTCTCTGAAAATCCCCTGATCCTGGTGCGAGCGGCTCAAGTTGAGGAGTTTCTGCAGAAAGTCAGGAAAAGGTGCAAATGCGAATTGGCCCTTCCTGCGGATCCCAATTATGGCCTGCTCCTCAGGTTTCACGAGGAGGCACCGCAGCCCCAGTATCTGGGTCAGTGCTCGAGCAGCAAGGACAAGGAAAGACTGGTGGAAGAATGTCGCCGCAACACTCAAAAGCAGGCTCCTCCCGAGCCTTCTGGCCTTTCAAAAGAGTCCATCCAAGAATATCGGAAGATGTTATCTTTTGCTGTGAATGCCAGTAGGAGAACAGAGAGGGCGAGGAAACGGTCGATAAAGCTGAAAAAACAGCGGGAATGGGCCCATGCCTTGCGACGGGGAATGTGTTTCTTCGGCCTGCTGCCGCAGCGGGCAAGCGCTGCTGAGGATGGACAGGACGAGCAGACCTTCACTTTGCGGCCGCTCAACTTACACGAGCCTAGTCCCTTTGATCCTGCGATGGAGCCCATCTTCATCTGTGTGGACGTTGAGTCCGATGAAAGGTCTTCCCGCGATGTCATCACTGAGATAGGAGTATCCACCCTAGACACCTTGGACCTTGTGGGTGTGGCTCCTGGAGAACGTGGGCGCAATTGGACCGATTTCATTCGCTCTCGCCATTTCCGCGTCAAGGAGCGTCGCCATATCGTCAACCACAGGTTTGTGCAAGGGTGTCCGGATATGTTTGATTTTGGGCAGAGCGAATGGGTATCTCTCCAAGACATTGCCAAGGTGGTGAACAGCTGCTTCTATCCCCCTTACTCGGCGAATTCGACGGCTCCCAGCAATGGCCGGCACCGTAAGGGGGAGATTAAGGAACACAAACTTCGCCGCAGAAACGTTGTCCTCGTTGGGCATGACGTTCAGTCCGACATCCGGTATCTTCGCAGTCTCGGGTGCGCTGTGTTCCAGCCGGAGGCGCTGAGCGGACAATCGACAACCGATGACACCACCAAGACTGCGGAGTCTACTCAGCCCACCTTTATCGACACAATGGATACGAGCACGCTCTTCCAGGTTCTGAAGCGTGAGGAGAACTGCCGGGCGCTGAGCGTTGTGCTCATGGGTGTCGGTATCATCGGATGGCACCTGCACAATGCGGGCAATGATGCGCGCTACACGCTGGAGGCCATGGTCCGTATTATTCTGGCATCCCGTTTGGCCATGGAGGGGAAGATGCGTCCGTGGGAGGCCAGCTCGATCAACTGGGCTCTAAAGCCGATGTGGCCGGAGTCGATGCTCGGTCCTCTGGCTCACTCATTTCGGCAGCATGAAGCGGCCTGGAAAGAGGAAGTGGAGCGCCGTGTGAGTGAGGCGGACGCGGAGGAGCTCCGTGTTCAGGAAGATTGTGGAAACTGGGAAATTGTGACGGGTTGGAGTGGACCACATCACGCGGATGACATTGACGGCGGTAAGCCAAGGGGTATTGTGGTCAGGGCTCTGGGAACAAATGCGAGATGAATCGGGACAAAAGCGCCCTTGTTCCGTCATTGACTTCGTTGACTCGCGGTGTGTTCTTTGTCTTTCGACTTCGCATCAGTTTTTCGGTCAGTAACTAGTAGTCTGAGCAAACAAATTTGAGTGTTGCTTTTTACGTCATGGCAACGTCCATTGTCATAATCAAGCCGAGTATCTCTACAGCGACATGATGGCAATCCAAAAAGACCAAGCTTCGAGCCAAGTTTGAGGTTCATATGAAAATCCATTTTGTTGATACTTGATATCGAATTCGTTTCTTGGAACCCCGCAGTAAAGCTCATGAGCAGCTATATTATTCGCTTGGCTTTTGTTTTTGGCTCACCGGCAAAGCCAACAACATTCAATTGTACCTGCACCCCGCAGTGAACCGACAAGCAATTATAACACTCTACACATCGAGCCGATGTGATCCCACTGAAAAATGGCGACGGAACCGCTCACGAGGCTGCTCAAGTCCACCAACAAAGCGGCGTTTGAGCGCGCGACCAAGCACCCATTCTTGAACAGGGCGGGCCAGGGCCAGATCAGCAAGAAAGTGCTCTCGGAATGGCTGGCGCAGGACCACCTCTACGCACAGGCATACGTGCGATTTATCGGCGGGCTGCTGACCAAAGTGACGCTGCGGCCGTGCAACCCCAACACGAAGCAATGCGGGACACCGACGACGGAGCAGCGAGTCTTTGACATCCTGGTAGAGGCGCTGGTCAACATCCAGCGGGAGTTACGATTCTTCGACGACGTTGCCAAACAAGATGGGCTGGATTTGACGGCTATGCCTGCATCGGCGACCAACGAGCCGGGGGACTGCGGTCCGGGAAGTAATATCTTTGGCGCATCGCCCATCACCCACGCGTATATCGATCTGTTTATGTCCGCGACCAGCCCCGGCGTTTCCTTGCTGGAAGGGATGACGGTACTCTATGCCACCGAGTATTGCTACCTACAAGCATGGCGTTATGCTGCGGACGTGATGGCGCAGTGCTCGTCGTGCGTGTCCGGTGCATCGCCCTCGTCCTTCTCCGCCGGTCACGAGCGTGACCTCGACGGCGGATCCCTGCGCCGCCAGTTCATCCCCAATTGGACCAGTCCCGAGTTTGAGAAATTTGTCAATACGATCGGGGACGTCTTGGATGAGCTGGCGGGGCGGGTTAAGGGTGCGGAGGAGGGTGAGCGGGAAAGAGGGAAGTGTCTGGCTTGGTGGAAGCAGGTGCTCTGGCTGGAGGAGAGATTCTGGCCGAACGTTTCTTAACCAGGTTTTTTGTCCTACTGTAACATAGTGGTTTATTTCCAATGGATCAAGTCGGTTGAAAAGACTGCTATCAACCTCAGTTTATGCCTTAACACAGATAATATACTACATGTATGTTCGAACCTGGCAGTTTCGTCTGCCTGCATGGTGGAAAAGTTGAATCTCGACGTGCAGTGCAGATAGCAGCCAGAAAAGTACCATCATTTTCTCAAGACAGGGAGGTATGGTCAATCTGAACCATGGACCATTTTGAAGCAAGTTTGCCGAAGTGCAAATGCAGTAAGCTACACGGAAATGACTTTCGACGCTCTGCTCCTTGACAGGCATGATCTCACATGCAGACAAGCTCGGGCTCCCACTAACTATTACACTACCGGTACCTAATTCTGTAGGGGGAAAAAAGGGCTAGACCTAGCGTCGAAGCTCTCGATCGGTCGAGTTGTCGAGTTGACGTCATTAACAAGACACTTGTGCAGATCTCCGCACGCTGCTGATCCTCAACCTCGATTTTCGTTGGGAATCGGCGGCTCACGGACATCCGGAGTTGAGGACCCATGCCAAGGGTGAGGCAGTGCTCTTAACAATACTGCGGACAGAACTGCGAACAAATCACAACCCTGGACTTCGGTTCTCGTGGAAGAATGCAACTCGCTGATTTGATGCTGAACGCTTGGTCAAGGGTTTTAAGCATTTGGGTAGGAATCTTTCATACGCGGAGAATAAGAATAACCTAACTACTGACTCCCAAAGACATTCTACGGAGTCCTCTGTACTATGTGCGAGATGCAATTGCGAGTAGGTTCGGGCATCATGATCGACATCCTGAGTTAGAGTACTTCTTTCGGTGAAAGCTCCAACTCAAATCACTCTTGGAAGAGGTGAGGTGATGGCATTTGTGAGTTCCTCGGCAACGTGACTTGTCCAAAACTCCAAATCGTCATGGCTGGCATGTACGAATACGTCCACCGGAGCAAAATGACTTCAGGTTCTCTCACCGAGCTTCGGACTGCCCATCCCGTCACTGCTCACTGCCTGAGATCCCAGGAATGCCGTGGTTAATCCACCCGAATAGAAATTCAGAGCTACTATGAGGCGCAGCTTGCCACCTACTATTACTAACTCTGGTATTTTGCCGTTGCCCTCGATACTAGAAATGATGAAACCACTGCTCAGCAACAGCCATGCTTGCGAAGGTACTTACCTATTACTCCGTACTGTTGCCTGGGTAAACAAGTGCTCATCAGTGGATATGACAGAGCAGAGCTGTGCACTGCCTTGGACTGTGACTCCAGGACTGGTCATTATGAGGCACAGTACTCTGGAGTTCGCGGTGGCGTGGTTGGGAAGTCCCAAGCTCCCAAGCAGGGCTAGGTACCTGCGCTCTGTGGCTGGGTAGGAATGGCGCCACACCAGTTAACTAATGCGCCACATATTACATAATACTTATCGCAGTGCACATCTGTGGAAATCGTGGCTAATACAGTACAGTACTCTGTACCTACCTATCTAGGTAGGTAGTTACACCTTTTTGATTACATAATCAGGGGCTACTTCTACTTGTCCGGAATCGGAGAAACGAAACATCCATGCACTTTGATAGGTTAAGTCAGGTAAGTTCTCCGTTGGTAAGTAACCTAACGCTTGACGAGCATTAGTTAGGTTAACCGGCGCAAGTCGCGCAGCCAGCCGATTCAAGGGGTGAGCTGGTCATGATGGCACCACCTATTTTGGGAATTGTTTTGATTGCTCTCGCTCTTCAGCGTTTGCTGCGTCGCGATATTGAGTGGCAAGGACAGCCGCCACCGCTCGTCCGAACTGAGAAGAGAAACCATAGGTAGGACCTTCGTCTCTACCGCAATTGGAGATAAGTATGTACGGAGTACACGAAGACTCCGTAGTCAGGCCATGTTTTGACGATTCCCGCCAGTTGATTGTTAGGTCGTCAGGAGATGCAGGAGTACTCCGTAGCGACCGTTGTCGGGAAGAAGCCGTCCATGGCGCAAATTCAGCCATTCACGATGCGCCGGTTCACCCCTACGGCCTCGGAGCAATCTGGACGGAGGGCGGAAGTATGTACCTACTCCGTACTTGTACGGAGTACTCCGTAGTGTAATTAATGACTCGCGTCGCGGACTCGTGCTTAGTTAGAGTAGCTGAGATTCTGATTCTCCTGCTACAAGCGAGCCGCGGACTGCCGTCTGATCATCTGGCTGATGATTTACCGCCACCAATGCCGGCGGATGAATTAGTAATAATAATCGATTGAGCGCAAAAGAAACGCACTGCGAAGAGGATTTTGGCCTAATCACCGCGGCCTTTGCTCTTCTGGCCTCGAGATGGTAGATTGATGCCAATTGGCTGGAATCAAGTCGACTGACTAAGCAGAGCGTCTAAACCAGAAGAGGAATCAAGTAAGGCATTCGATCCGGATGTATGTAGACTCTCAGGCTCCCATTTGCAGTGATTTTAGCGTTCGCGGTCCCACTCGGACCGTTATGGACTTTTGGTGATGGTCGTTACTGTTATGGATGATGGATCGATCCAAGGCTTGGCCGTCTGGGCCTTCAAGCACAGCCCCAACTCCCCAAGGAACCATCGCAGTGAAAATGCCCGGTCAATCGCCTCCCGTCGTTTTCGCTCCAAAACGTACAATATCCTCGAATCTCTCCGTCCGGAGTGCTTCTTGATCCTCCAATATCCTTGTTGTAGCGGATGGAATTGACAATCCTCCGCTTATTGCTCCATATTCGCCAGCAACATGGCGAATCTTCAACTTCCCGCAATCACCTTTGATACAGACTCAACACGCGAATCAAATGCAGAGAATGACCCGAGCACTCCTTCGAATCAGACGGCCGATCCGCAGCATTTGAGTCCCACGTCGGTCGTCTCTCACGATGCTGCATCAATTCCGCCTGCCAGCAGAGACGGCAGCTTGCTGTTCGCTGGTTCTTCGTCTCGAGCATCAACATGGGATGCCGCGACCCTTCGGGAGCGCTCAACCTCTATCGCGTCGTCAAACCCGACCCTCGTCCCTCCGTCCAGAAAAAGCTCGTCCACTCCCTTTGAGTCCTTCAAGCCCTCCTATGACGATGTACCGCTTTCCGAGGCCTTGAAACCGGATCCGCGATATGAACAGGATTTCATTGTCAATGATAACGTGTTCGCTTTCTCTCCGGGACAGCTCAACAAGATGCTGAATCCCAAGTCATTGGCTGCCTTCTATGCCCTCGGAGGTCTGGAAGGTTTGTCGATTGGCCTGCGCACACACTTGACTGCCGGTCTCTCGCTGGACGAAACCAGTTTGCCGGGCCGAGTCACTTTCGAAGACGCTACCCGCGTGCTTCACTCGCCAGAGGACAAGGGCAAGCCGATTGAGCCTTTGGCAGAGAGCCATGATGATTCCAATGTCCCGCCATCCGGCGATCCATATTGCGATCGGATACGAGTCTTTGGTCGTAACAAATTGGCAGAACGCAAGAACAAAGGGTTTCTGAAACTCTTTTGGGCTGCATACAACGATCGAATCATCATGCTTTTGACCGGTGCCGCGATCATTTCCCTATCGCTGGGCATCTATGAGGCTTTAAGCGGCGGCTCGAAAGTAGACTGGATCGAGGGCGTTGCCATCGTCGTAGCCATTCTCATTGTGACCCTCGTCACGGCTGCGAACGACTGGCAGAAAGAAAGACAATTTGCAAAACTCAACCGACGGGTACGTTTGGCCACTTCTCCGCGCAGAATAGGACCAAATTAACACCACCACAGAAAGAGACTCGCGATGTCAAGGTCACTCGTTCCGGCCAAGAAATCATGATCTCCATCCATGATGTGTTGGTCGGCGACATCCTGCATCTGGAACCCGGCGATGCGCCAGCGGCCGATGGCATTCTGATTTCTGGTCATGGAATCAAGTGCGATGAGTCGTCTGCAACCGGTGAATCAGATCAGATGAAGAAGACGCCGGCACAGGAAGTGTGGCAGCAGATGGTTGACGGCACAGCTACGAAAAAACTTGATCCTTTCATCATTTCTGGCAGCAAGGTCCTTGAGGGCGTTGGTACTTGTTTGGTTACCAGCGTCGGCCCCTATTCCTCGTACGGCCGGATCATGTCTTCGTTGCAGACCGATCCCGAAGCCACTCCTCTCCAAGTCAAACTCGGAAAACTCGCATCAGCCATCGGATGGCTAGGGACATCGTAAGTACCGCATCGGGCATTCTTCAGAGCAAGCTCGCGCTGACAGTGACAGTGCTGCTGGAATTCTCTTCTTGGTCCTTCTGATTCGGTTCCTCGCCCAGCTTCCGAGCAATGATGCATCCCCGGCAGTCAAGGGCCAGGAATTCATGGATGTCCTGATCGTCGCGGTGACTGTAATCGTCGTCGCAATTCCTGGTAAGTCTCCCCCCGCGATTTGACAAACTCACAGTTACTAACCAAATATTCAGAGGGTCTTCCATTGGCCGTTACTCTAGCCCTGGCGTTCGCTACAACTCGCATGGTCAAAGAAAACAACCTTGTCCGAGTCCTGCGAGCATGTGAGACTATGGGCAATGCGACCGTCATCTGCTCGGATAAGACGGGGACGCTCACTCAGAACAAAATGTCGGTCGTGGCGGGCACGTGGTCCCGTGAAGACAGGTTCAATCAATTGCCCCTGGACGATAAGGAAACGGCGCCGACGACCACCGTCTCCGAGGTTTTCAAGCACTATTCCAGTTCCATCAGAAGCCTCATCGTCAAGAGTATTGCCCTGAATTCAACAGCCTTCGAGGATGATCAAAATGGCACGAAAGAGTTCGTCGGAAGCAAGACCGAAGTCGCGCTGCTGCAACTCGCAAAGGATCATCTGGCCATGAACGTGCGCGAAGAACGGGCAAATGCGGAAATTGTTCAGATTTTCCCATTTGATTCCGCTCGGAAATGCATGGGCGTCGTGTACCGCGAACCTGCAGTCGGCTTCCGGTTCCTTGTCAAGGGTGCATCGGAGATTTTGCTGGAATCCGCCACGTCAATCATTTCCACTTCGTCCGAGGGAAGCCATATCGAGACTACGCCACTCACCAGCGCCGATCGCGAGTCTATTTCAGCTACCATTGACGACTACGCACGGCGATCCCTTCGCACCATCGGAATGGTATATCAGGACTTTCTCAGCTGGCCGCCACCAGGGAGCCAGCGTCTTGAGGAGGATGCCTCCGCCGCTACCTTCGAGAGTGTGTTTCAGAACATGACGTGGATTGGCGTTGTGGGTATTCAAGATCCACTTCGGCCGGAGGTTCCTGGTGCCATTAGCAAGTGCCATGGTGCTGGCGTTAAAGTTAAGATGGTCACCGGAGACAACGTCAAGACAGCAACAGCCATCGCGGAGAGCTGTGGCATCAAAACCGAAGGCGGTATTGTCATGGAGGGTCCGAAGTTCCGGCAGCTAACGGAAGCGGAGCTGGACGAAGTAGTCCCACGCCTGCAAGTCCTGGCACGCTCTTCACCTGACGATAAACGGATTCTTGTCGAGCGGCTAAAGGCACTCGGGGAGACCGTCGCTGTCACTGGTGACGGTACCAACGACGGACCGGCCCTCAAGACCGCTGACGTCGGCTTCTCCATGGGTATTGCTGGTACTGAGGTCGCGAAGGAGGCCAGCTCGATCATTCTCTTGGACGACAACTTCAAATCCATTGTCACTGCGATCGCTTGGGGCCGAGCCGTCAATGATGCGGTGGCCAAGTTTCTCCAGTTCCAGGTCACCGTGAACATCACTGCTGTCGTTCTCACCTTTGTGACAGCGGTCTACAGCAACTCCAACCAAAGCATCCTCACAGCTGTTCAGCTGCTGTGGGTCAACCTCATCATGGACACCTTTGCCGCATTGGCCCTGGCCACCGATGGACCGACGGAGAAAATCCTCAATCGGAAGCCGTCTCCAAAGAGCGCACCCCTATTCACCATGAACATGTGGAAGATGATCATCGGACAGACCATCTACCAACTTGTCGTCACCTTCACATTGTACTTTGCGGGCGACTCATTCCTGGATCCGATTCTGGACCAGGATGATCCAACGCGGCGTGAAGAAGAGCTGGGCACGATTATCTTCAATACCTTTGTCTGGATGCAAATCTTCAACGAGTTCAACAACCGACGACTGGACAACCACCTCAACATCTTTGAGGGTATCCTCAGGAACTATTGGTTCATCGGCATCAACCTGCTCATGGTGGGCGGTCAGATCCTGATTGTCTTCGTTGGCGGAGTTGCCTTGCATGTCGTGCCACTCACTGGTGCACAATGGGGCATTTGTGTGCTGTGCGCTATCTGCTGCATGCCTTGGGCTGTTCTCCTCCGACTTCTTCCAGACCGGTATTTCGCGGTTGTGTTTAACTTTGTCGTTGGCAACATCGCCCGCATCCTGCGTCCAATTGCCAAGGTCCTTGCGCCTTTCTTCCATGCAGCGAGCCGGTCTTGTCGCGCTATCTGGCACGGTGTCGAGTACGCAGTTACCCGTCCATTTCGCAGAAAGCAGGCTGGACAGCTTGCTGGACAGCCCAAAATGGACGAAGAGATGGGAGAACTTCCCGAGTCAAGGCGCTCTGCCGACAAACAGAAGGAGCCGGAGTCGCCAGTTTCTCAACACCTCCTATTACGATCACTTCCGTGTAAATAGACTTGCTTTGAGCGTTTGATGTTTGATGCTGTACTTTTACGACACGATTTGCATG
This sequence comes from Thermomyces dupontii, assembly GCF_041956625.1. Lineage (NCBI taxonomy): Eukaryota > Fungi > Ascomycota > Eurotiomycetes > Eurotiales > Trichocomaceae > Thermomyces > Thermomyces dupontii. Next base: position 751,691 of record NW_027192311.1, on the reverse strand, counting down.
GTTGTTCTTGATAGCTCCGCGGCGTTTTGTCTGTTTTATTCTGCTTCATGTCTGGAGTTGTGGCCTGGCATTGTCGGGATGGTTCACTGAGCGTTTCTATCATACCTATAGACGATCTTTGCACGGAGCATCGGCTGGTGTGGCATGAAATCTTTCGACTCTAATAGACCATTGAATTTAGAAGCAATGTACGAGTATATTATGATTTGGAGGCTTGAATCTTTTCTGTTCTGAACTTTCTGAGCAGATGGTGTCGATTTGGTTCCCCCCGACATGGGAAGCTGGCATCAAACTAGTTCCTGCCTCAGGCACCAAATCAACCCGCAACGCCCGCTCCACCGCCGTAGGCCGCCTTCCGCTGTCAGCCTGCTGCGACGATAGCGATTCTGACATTTTGACTCCTTGTTTGTGCTGAATGAGATTCTATTCCAGCTCCCCACAATCCTGCACCTCGGTCGGTCGAAATTGGGTTCTGGGTTCTGGTCTCCCGCAAGCATCGTCCCGACTGCCCCGCCATCCGACCCTGACTGCTCGCCTACCCAGGTAGTTTATCTACCAAGTACTGTATCCCCCGAACCGCTAGGCTGCCGACCTCAAACCGACTCATTGTCAACAACCCAGAGCAGACTCCGCCACTATTTCCCTCACGACGGACAGAACACCATAAGCCCGGACTGCCCGGAGGAACAGAGGGGGGCTTTTGGTCTGGAAAAGAAGAAAGACCACCATGTCGCAAATAAACTACCGCACGATCAACATTGACGTTCTCGATCCCGAATCTTCTGTCAACTTCCCTCTCGACACTCTTCTTCCCGGCAACCTCCCGCCTCCGACCAATGCCAGCGCGGCCGCCAATGTGGCGGCGTCAGTCCGGCAACTTCTTCGGAGCGGGGACCCCGAGGGCGCCCTGCGATATGTGCTAGACACCGCGCCACTCTCCGGCGACGCGCAGGCCAAGGAGATCCATCTCGCGACTGTCATTGAGGTTCTCCAGGGTATCCGACAGGGGGAAATGACAAGGGTTCTGCAAAGTGTGTGTTCCGGCGAAGGTGGCGCCGAGCGTGCGGATTGTTTGATGAAGTATATGTATGCCACCTTTCTTTTTTCTTTTTTTTGTCCCAAGGGAAGTTGTTTATGACGTATTCACTAATTGGGTAATTGGGATAGTTACAAGGGCATGGCCTCGTCTGGCGGCGTCAGTGGGAGTGGAACGCAGTCTCCCTCCCGAAAAGGTGTCTCACCGCAGCCTACCGGTGCAGGGTTCTCTCAGATCCAACCGCGCAACTTTGGCGAGGGCGGTGCGGGCCAGCAGATGAGCGTCTTGCTCAGTTGGCATGAGAAATTGGTCGAGTTGACCGGCTACGGATCGATTGTTCGTGTCATGACGGATCGGCGGACAGTGTGACTTGTTACGAAATGAATATCGGGTGATTGTAGATTGACAAGGTTTCTAGTTTGTTTTGTTCCGTTCTGTAGAGGATTTCCTTTTTCAATTTCTTTCAATGCTGATGATTTGAGCCATTGGTTCATTCCCCTGGCTACGACGGCTCAAAGCTTCCTCCTCCTAAGATATCCTTGAGATTAACTTCTCCGGTGCCTCGCGGCAACGGTTGCGACTGCCCCTCGCCTTCTTTCCACCCAATCATGAAAATGATCCGGAACGTCGCCGGGATGCTGCCCCCGTCCGGGATCAGCGCGCCTTCTTCCTTATGCAGCTCGCGGTAGATGGCCTCATTGGCCAGCAGGACATCCCTGGAGAGCGAGCCGCGCTGCAGAATCGCATTGCCCTCGCCCATGGCCTGCAGATCCTGCATCAGAGCAAAAGTATGCGGGTACTCGACGACAATGTCCTCGACGTCGACGGTCAGCATCTTGAATCCGGCCCGAGTCAGCAGCCCACCGACATCCCTCACGTCGGCCAACGGCGAGATGTGCGGGGTGACGCCGCCGCGGCGTTCGATATCGGCTAACTGCAGCGACGACCGCAGCTCGAAGAGCGTGTCGCCGCCGAACATGGCCGCGATGAACGGACAGTCGGGTTTCAGGATGTTGTTCACCTGGGCCAGGACAGAGGGCAAGTCGTTGATCCAGTGGAGAGAGAGAGAGGAGAAGACCGCGTCGAAGGTGTTGGCGTCATAGGGCAGGCTTTCCAAGTCCGGGATCACATCCCGCTGGATGGACAGCTCTTTGTTGAACGGCAGGTCTTCGTCTCGGTAGAGCAAGGCATGCGACGTGTCCACGCAGGTGATCTTCTCGATCCGCGTCGACAGCGGCGGAGACGTTTCCACAGCCGGGTCCGGGTTTGGCGCTGTCAGGGCGCGCGCGATCTGGCAGCTGTTGGCGCCGAGGTCGAGGACGTTGGGAAACGTTCTTTTGATGTCCTGATCAATCCAATCCGTTAGACATTTGACGTTTTCTTTCGGGCTAGCTATTAAAGCGCACCAGTAATCGCTCGCATAACCGTCGAGCAATCTCATCCTTGAGATAGTCCACGTTGCGGCTCTCTTCCACATTTCGGGCCGCGCGATCCTTTTGTATATGTTTCACTTTTCGATTGAATACCTCGAGCGTTGGCCTTCCGGGGGTTTGGACTGCATAGGTGCGGCGGAAGACGGTAACGGCTTTGCTAGATGTCGGCCGCCCGCGGGGTCCGATGCTGGAGGAAAACAGTCGTAGGAACATTGCGGGATTTGAAGGCGGGAATTGTAAAAGCTTTTCCTACATTGTCATTTTCCTTGAGGCATGCTTGTGGGCCGAGGGATGGAGAATAAAGTAGAAAGGCAGGACTTCATCGCCTGGGAACTTGAACGCGCTCTGGTTCCACTGGAGACAAGGTTCAGTTACTTCACGAGCTTAGCTTCGGACCAGACTATTGATTTTCGCATCTGGTTGATACACTGCGCATGCGATCACTTGGACTATGAGTAGGTATCGGCCACACGAAGCGACCTTAATGGTGCTTTCACCGACGAGACTCGCTTAAACAACTTGAACGCCCGCGCAACAAGCTCAACATCAAATTATTATTATCATCGCCAACGAAAAAAAAGATGCGAACAAGCTAGACCTTTCACTCGCCACTCCAACATGTCGCGTCCGTTTCCTTACACGTACATCTCCTGCCCCTGCTCCCAGCTGCGGGCCCCCGACCCGTCGCACCGCGCATCGCGGGAACTATCCGCTCGCAGTAGATCACCGTCCAAGTCGCAGACTCAAGACGAACAAACAAACAAACCCGCTGCGGACGAAGACGATGACGAAGAACCGACATTCAGTCCGCGGTCGCCGCGCGCCAACTACTCGTTGTATCCGCCGGAACAACTTCTGTACTGCGAAGATTGCCATCAGATTAAATGCCCGCGGTGCATCACGGAGGAGATTGTTTGCTGGTACTGTCCGAATTGTCTCTTTGAGACACCAAGCAGCATGGTTCGGAGCGAGGGCAACTAGGTTTTTTTCAAGACCGCTGACGTCGGCTTCTCCATGGGTATTGCTGGTACTGAGGTCGCGAAGGAGGCCAGCTCGATCATTCTCTTGGACGACAACTTCAAATCCATTGTCACTGCGATCGCTTGGGGCCGAGCCGTCAATGATGCGGTGGCCAAGTTTCTCCAGTTCCAGGTCACCGTGAACATCACTGCTGTCGTTCTCACCTTTGTGACAGCGGTCTACAGCAACTCCGGTTCGGAGCGAGGGCATCAGGTGGGTTTTTTTTTTTTTTTTTTTTTTTTGTCGAAAAGATCATTGCAAGCAACTTACTAATATTCTTCTGTATACAGATGTGCTCGGAATTGCTTCAATTGCCCCGTCTGCACAGCACCGCTGACAGTCACCACACTCGAAAGCACGGCCGACAGTTCCGGCCAGCAAGGGCCGTGGATTCTGGCCTGCGGATACTGCATGTGGACGACCCTCGATGTCGGCATCCAGTTCCATAAGCCAACCAACATTCGATCGCAGCTGGCAAAGATCTACGAAGAAGCTTCGGACCATGCCAAACGACTCTCCAAGTTGGGCAGCGAGCTCAAGTCGCCCTTGTCTACGGTGTCTTCGAGCGAGCGGACGGACAGCCCTGACTGGGATGATAAGACTCCGCGCACCGAGACGCCAACGCCGCAGACACAGGAGCAAGTGGAATTAGATCCGCATGCAAGATTCGCCGCATTGAAGCGGTTTTACTCTAAACAGATCGAGGAGTCGTCCGTGTCTGCCACGGACCCTTTCTCGTCAGACTTTGGGGCCGTCTTCTCGTCCCCCAGCGCGTTAAACCGAATCATGTCCATCTATGCGTCCTCGACACATCTCTACGGTGGCGGCCGGAAAGCCAAATCAAAACCGCCCATCATGCGCGAAGCGCTGACGGCGGCGGAAGGGCTGAAAATCGCGTCCCCGGAGAAGGACCGGGCCATCGTTGAGCAAATCCACTCCCACGAGGTAACGTGGGACGACATCCTATCCACGGAGCAGCGAGCTTTCCAGTCCCCCGACGCGCGTCTCGTCGACGATCTGCGGCCCCTACCGGTCCTGCTGCGGACGAAGCGATCCAAACGGTGCAAGTCCTGCAAGCATATCCTCGTGAAGCCTGAGGTCAAGCCTGCATCGACAAGGTTCCGCATCCGCCTCATCGCGCTGAGCTACATCCCGCTCACGACCGTTCGACCGCTGAATTTCACTCCGCTGCCCGGCCAGACGGTGTCCGCAACGTCCGCCCTGCAGATCAACATGGACGCGCTGGCGCCGCAGCGGCCGATCCAGTACCTGCTGACCCTCAAGAACCACATGTTCGACCCCGTGCGGGTGACGCTCGCCACCCCTTCAGTGACTCCGGGCCGCGTCCAGTCCAAGGTGACCATCCTCTGCCCACAGTTCGACATCGGCGCAAACAGCGATGTGTGGGACGAAGCGCTCCAGAGCGGATCCACGGCGGGCATCTCGGCCACATCCGCGTCATCGAGAGCCGTCGGAGCGGGGCCTGGCGAGAAGGTCGCCGAGGCCGGCAAAGTCTGGGACAAGGGACGCAACTGGACCACCGTGGTGGTTGAAGTGGTCCCGGGCACACTGCCGGGCACATCACCGTTCGGAAGGAGCAATGACCAGAGCAAGGACGACGACCCACTAGAAGAGGACGAGGACCTCCTCGAGATTCCAGTCTTTGTCCGGCTCGAATGGGACTCCGAAAGCCACATGGACTCGGATCATCATCACCATCATCAATCCGATAAGCGCCAGGGTCGGGACAAGGGCGGTGAAGAGGCCTCGGAGAAGCCGGAGACGGCCACGCGGGAATTGGCTTATTGGATGGTTCTGGGCGTTGGGAGGATTTCAAGCAGGGTCATTTGAATAATGGCTTGATTCGATGTTTTGTAGAGGTTAGGATCACGAAATGATGATATGTAGTATACAGTAATGCCAGTCGCCGATTCCATTGCACAAAACCACGAGTTTATGTTGATTGTCGTAGAGATCACACGAAGCGTAAGGACTCGGTTTCATGAGAAATTGAGGGTAGTATTGATTTTGTCTACATTCCCGTCATGAATCCTATCATGGCATCGCGAAAGAAAAAAAAAATTCCCCAGCTAAACTTTGTATTTTTTTACGACAGAGTAAACAACACAGTCATGACAACTCCTCTAGTAATCAGCGATGCTGCTCTGAGGGAATTCAAACACGACGTTGCGGCCCGTCAATCGTCGGTAGACCTCGCTGTAGGCATCCAGACGGTGGTCGACGCCGCCACGCTCCTTCTCATCCAGGATGACCTTGATGATCTTGCTGCCGTCCTCCTTGGTGCGGATGCGCTTGCCGACAATCTCAACGGGGTAGACGATATCGGACAGGATCGCGTCGTGGACGGCGGTCAGGGTACGCGAGCGAGGGCGCTTCTGCTTCAGGGTGTTGCGCGACCGGGCCGAGCGCTTGGGGCGAGGCAGAATGCGCCGCGAGGCAATGAAGATCACATGGCGGTCGGAGAACTTCTTCTCAAGCTCCCGCGTCAACCTGTGCGGCATTTCATCAGCATGGATTGGTCGAGAAAAAAAATTCTAAAAATGGGCTTTTTTTTTTCCCGTACCGCTGCTGGATCTTGTGGAAGCCCTGCAGAAGGGGAACAGGGACGAAAATGGCAATGGCCTTCTTGCCGTGGCCGACCTCGATCTGTAACAGAATCACCTCGTCAGCGTGGATATGCCCCTTGTGACCACGAGCACGTAGCTATCGTAGAAAACACGCATTGCCATGCACAAAAGCTTCACAATCGGCATTCATCCGGGAAACCACCACATGATTCGACTCGGCGCTCGATTTCAATCCATTGATACGAGTCGGATCATGCCGCCAGATTTCCATCCGTAGCCGCGGAGAAAAAATGGTTTCGTGGAACAGGCAGCGGGAATCAATCCTACCTCTCGAGCAGAGACAAACTGCAGAGGACGCAGGCTGGCCTTCAGGTCCTGGGTGTTGTTCTCCAGATCGTACAGAGCATTGGCGATCGAGGTCTCCAGCTCCGAGGGGCTCTGTCGCGACGGTGAGTTCGCGGCGATCTTGTTGAGGGAAGCCATGATTGCGACGGTCGGCAGCCTGCCCGCTGCTTCTTCCTTCTTTTCTTTCGAATGGGGGGAACGAGTACGAGAGGAAGAACCTGGCAGCGCACACACAAGCTAAACTTTCCGTCGAGTTGTGCGGTTTGGGGTTTTGGTGTGAAATTCGCCAATCTTGGCCGCGCGCTCGCTTAGCCGTGACGCGCTTAACCGAACTTGGTTAGACTATTCCAAATTAGGAAAAGCGACCCCCGTGACTTGGCCAGTTGGCCGCAATTCAACAATCATGGTTTGTATCTATCTCAAAAGGGTGGGAAGGAGAGATTCAAGCATGAGAACGAATAGTCGTCACGGGACACCAGTGACATTCGATCAGAAAGAAGAATAGCAAGTACTATGCATCCATAGCGCACTAACTAAACGACCAAAGATACAAGTTCTCCGACACAGCCAAAAAAAAAAGTGGGAAGCGTACGCAAGGCACAAAGAACTCAACCAAGCTAAACACACCTAGAACACAAATACAGATTAGCAGCTGCAGCCCGCGTTTGCCGCTGCTGCACCCCGATCGCCCAGATTGATCCTCGACTCATCTCCTGATCGGCCGGCTCCCAGCGATGTTTGACCTCCTCCCACTCCGCTGCGATTGCCCTTCAGGCTGCTCTCTGGGATGGCGTTCGCAATGGCGGTAAACACTTCGGTAACATTGTAGCCCGTCTTCGCACTGGTCTCGAAGAAGAGTAGGCCCTCCTCCTCTGCGTAGGTGCTTGCTTCGCGCGTCGAGATCTTACGTCCATCTGCCGGCGCACTCTCTTGATCCTCATTGTCAGCCGTCCGAGACTCATCTCCCCCTTCAGCATCAGGCCCGGGAGCGTCGGTGTCGGCGGCCTCGGAGGTGCTATTACCGCCGTTGCCATCATTTGTCAAGTCCAGCTTGTTGCCCACGAGCGCAATTACGATCCCAGGACTAGCCTGTCGTTGCAACTCTGCCACCCAATGTTTGGCCTTTACCAGGGACGACGGCTTGGTCAGATCATACACAACGAGCGCGGCTTGAGCATTGCGGTAGTACATGGGCGCCAGCGAAGCAAATCGCTCCTGGCCAGCAGTATCCCAAATTTCGAACTTGATCGTCCGCGTAGGTAGAGAACACTTTTGTGTCAGGAAGGCAGCTGTACATGGGATCCAGTCAGTTGGTGGCATCCCAAACAATGGGACTCAGTCCGCGCAAACTTTGGGGGGGGGTTGGAGGCAGTGGAGAGCATGACGGGGGCGAACGGATATACATTGTCACAACGTAGAGTGAAAAAAAGTCAGAGAAAGCGACATACCGCCTATTGTGGGCTCTTTGTTTTCTTGGAAGTCATTGTTGACGAAGCGAAGGACTAGCGATGACTACATCGCGAGTTGTACCATCAGTCGATGCCCAATACGCAGGATACAACCCGGGGAACTTGGCAAGCCACCCAGCTGCCAACATCGCTTGTCTGGTACATACCTTTCCCACTGCAGCTTCACCCAATAATACGAGCTTGACACTGCTGCTCGGTTTGGGTGCCGAACCCGTGGATTCCGACATGTTCAGCAAATCGATCAGATCGCGACTTTGTCGCCCAGTGAACCAAGTCCTAAAATATCACACCCAGGCGTGTTGTAAAAATGTGGCCCCTCTCGACACACGTTTCTAGAGCTCAAAGGGCGCAAGTTCGAATGCTGCCGACATCCAAATCAGATGCGCTGAACGGGCAAATCGGCGTTCGGTGCTACTTGTAACTCGCGCGATGAGCGACGCGGGGTCCGATATGCACGGAATCAGACACGTATATTGAATGATCTGTTCCTGGCAGCAGGAAAACAAAAAAGATGCCAATCGAAGAAGGCTACGCCGTCTGGCAGAATGATGCTGGCTGATGAATGGAAGACAGATCAACGGCTTGTCGTCGTCCTACCTGGGGATGTTAACCGTATGAGGTTTAGTGTACTTTTTTGCGCCTTTCGCAGGCTTCTACACCGAGCGTCAGCAGGTCCTAAGTGCAGCATTATTGGGTTGAGATCCCCATTGCAGATTTGAGTCAGTCGTTGCGGAGTGTCCGGAACGACTTGTTACTTGGTCTTTAACTCGGTATTGCTGGATGATCAAGTCACTCTGCGGTAGTTCACGGAATTTCGGCATCCAGATACTAAGTACTCATACTACTCTGTATCTGTGCTTGCATAACGCCACAAAAAAAAGCGACTGGATGAAAGGGCAGTGCCCAACGAACAATAGGAATTAAGATTGGACTGTCTATGAGTAACAACAGCTCAATCTGTCAGTAGGTACCAGCCCAACTGACGAAAAGCCCAAATCTTTGTCTATCATAATACATGCCGTGCCAGATTAAACATGGTAAAGCAGAGGCGTAGGACGGGAGACCTGCCACGGAAGCTTAGAACAGCTCAGGTTCCGTCCTTGGGCCGCTGCCGTATTGTACATGTGTATCCTCCAGAAAACAAAGAGGGTGACCGCGAAGTCAGACAGCTCTATGTCTTGGTATCTTCGATGCTCGCCGTACCAACCCGTCCCGTCTATAATCGAACGCCGGAAAGCCCACAAAAACCCACGCAAGCAAAGAAAAAAAAAAAAAAAAAGTCCGTCCACCTGCACAAGGAACCGGTGATTCCAAACTCCAAGTGCGTCAAAGGACATCACCAAGAGTGGAACCGGGATCCGCAATAATACAATGATTGTCAGAAAAGACAGCAATTAAAAGGTGTATGGAAGTCGAAACGGAGTAGAAACGAAGTCTGCGCACAGAGTCAGCGAGACGGACAAGATACTAAGTGCGCCAGTGGTGTTTTGACTTACAGTAAAAGAAACATGTCACGAAACTATCATCAAAACAACACTTCAAACACCAGTCTGAGCGACAAACTGGTGCTATTGGAATCCCGGAGTAGCTTTGGATGCAAGGGAAACCGGAGTGTAGATTCCATGATTCGGGAGGTTTCAATCCCGTGACAAACTTTAGCGCGTCGTCGGCGGCGGTGGTGGAGCACCGGGCTTCTTGACCCCTGTTGTGTCGTAGGCACCACGGCCCATGTTGGTAGCTGACAAGTCCCGGAGAATCATGGCGAACCCCTTCATGACAATTATGGTCAGTCGAATATCCCTTGCGAAGGGAGGAGAAGAATGAGAGAGGAAAGGAGAACTGCACAAGGGAAAGAATGCTGCGTAGATGGAGAGCAATGCGAGGAAAACCATCGGGTGGACTCACTCTTTTATGTGCTTTTTGAGAAATGCGCAACGATCGGAGCGACCCAAAAGGCCAGAAAAAAAAGATCACGGAACGGGACCGGGGACGGAACGGATGCCCAGTTGGCAAACGGTCAGTGAAACCAGCAGGGGTTCGTGGAGATCAGCAACCAAGCCACCCGAAGACGTTGAGCTTCCGATGCTTTTGAAGCTGATGCAGGGTCCAAATTCAAACAAGATCTAGTCGATGGCCCAACTTGAGCTTTTTTAACCTTTGGCGGCAGATCTTTCAGTCCCGTCAAGCAAGCAAGATGGCTCTCGGCAGTGCTTAGCGTTCAGGCAGGAATGTGACGGCAATCCAGTCCTGGCACCAGGCAGGGACGATTCGATTGCAGAAATCGCAGCCACGGGTGGATCCCAGGGATGATGAGACCAGAAGAGCCGCCGGATTATAGGGAGCAGTAAAGGGATAGGTGAGGGTATCCGCAGGATAAGTTTATCGACGTTTGGACGGCGATCTGGAGCCAGCAAACACGATCCGGGCCAGGTATGCAGGCAAGGAGGCAACACAGAAAACAGGGGATTGGTCCCGGGACGACGGATGTGATACAGAACAAGGACGACTTCGCAGACCCGAATGGTCAACTCGATGTATCGCAACGGGGGGTTTTGATCGCCAGGATTAATAGGTAGCTCGATTATTAGCAAACAAGGGAGAGAGTCCGAGTATGAAAGGCGACAAATCGGAAAGGTAGGCTTGTATCCAGGGAGCTCCAGATGCAAAAGAGAATAATAAAACAGAAAACCGAAAGGGAAGCAAAGACGTAAGAGAAGGACTGAATTAATTTTTTTTTTCTTTTTTCTTTTTTGTTCCTTTTTTTTTATCGTGTTTTTGATTTTCCCCCAAAACAAGGGGGAGGTGGTAGATATATCGTTTTTGTGTTTCAACCAATTTACCCATTTGGACGTTGGATAGGTTATATCCAGAATAGCTCGATTTACTATTTAGGAGCCAGATTGGTCAGTAAAGCGCGGTAATTCAGCCAAGGAGCTCGACTTTGGGCAGTTAGCTTTTTTGGGGGGGAAAGATGAGACCATTTCCAGGGACAATTGGTCTGACCCGGGGAACAGGAACGAAGGCAACGGTTGAGCTTGCAAGTTGATGGGGATTGGCGACTTCGCTTTGCTGACGGCTGCGCTTAGCCAATTTTTGCCTAGCGGCAGAATGGGTTGGTTGTAAAGATTTGCTACCTTTCCAGGAATAGCCTACTCCGTTCTCTAAACAGCTTCCTGAATGGGTTGGCCCGTGATCTTTAGGTTACGATGAGCTCACCCCAACGGTCTTCCCGATTCTCCCGGTAGGGCCGGTCCTTCCAGTTGGGCTTTGCGTGGCTTTATCATCCATATCATCCGCTGTCGGCCCTTTTTGGCTCAAAGTTTACATTCTGTTTACTCCGTCACTGTAATAGAATGTAGTAGTATCTACCTCCTCGTACGAGTAAGATTCAGACAGGACGGAACTCACGCCTTGGAGCTGTAACTGAAAGGAACAGCCGGGCCGCGGTCCAGTAACTCCAGTTGATTCCTGACCCGCCCCCGACTCCTTTAGTGTCGTCTCGCGTGGCAGCCCATCCACTTCTGGGTTTAGGCGTCCCACATTACGAGCCCCATACATACGGAGCACACTATGCACAATGTATGTATGATCTCCGGGATTCCTCTGGGCTCCACGGTGCGCGGACGAGGAAGAGACGTTATTTCAACGGAACAATTTACTCCTTTGGATTCGTTGAACTAACGATAAATAACGGAACAGGTGACAGACAAAAAAGTCGCAGAAAATCGCTGCCGCCTCCTCATTTCCATTCAGCCTCGATTTGGGGGCGCTGCAATTAAACAAAGACACACACGATGGATGGCCGCCACCAGGTTGATACAGGACTTTGTTCCTTCGCGCTGAATGTCAGATCGTTGGATCGATGTGCAAAAATGACAGGCATCACGTCAAGGATGGGCTGATGCGGCTGCATCGTGCAGCTTGCAGGCTGCAGGCTCCAGCCCTGGGTTACCTGCTTGAATCGAACGACACTCCATAACCTAGCCGAGCAATGGTTGGACAATCCCAGTCCGGTGGGAACGCGGAATACGCTTTGTACGGAAAGAGATGTTTTCATACGGAGCATTACCCGTATGAGGCTGTAAATACGCGACTCCTCGTCTTTCTGAGTTCTGACTTTAGTAGCAACACGGAGACTTTGTATGAAAGTAATCGATCTACGCGACAGGTCACTTGATGATACACAATGAAGACCCAGGTGTAAGAGTTCAGTCTCAACATCGACGGAAGAGTTAAACAGCAGAATCTTGCCTGCAGAAACGTGGTCAACCTTCTGTCACTGCGTGGCTGGAAGGATTTGAATGTTGACTGACACCTGAGGGATTTCATGACAACCGGACAGATGGACAGGGATGAAAACTGGGTGTATTGTCTGAAACGTGTCCGTACATACTCCGTATGTACGGTTAACTTACCAAAAGTGTTTTTGTGTTGTTAACTATTGCTCCATCCATAGCCCTAATTTAATGACTTACCCATTCCGGCACGGACTGGAGCAAGTTTTCGAAACTTTTTCTAGAACATCCCTGCAACAGCCGCATGCCGTCCGCTCCCATCGTTTCGTCCGTCTTGGCCCCGGCTTCCAAGCTGCAATCTTGGTTCAGCCGTTGAGGACTCCCGCAGACTCTAATAGATAGCTCGTACTGCGCGTCTATTTGAGGTACGTACGAGTACTACGATATGTACGAGTAGGCTGTAGGGCGTCAAGCAGAAATGATCGAGAGTACAAACATGAGTATGCGCGCGCTTCCTGTCGTTCGAACCGTAAATCCGGTATTCGGGATTCCATAACCTAGAGAAGATTCATTCTGGATCGTCGAAACTCGCAACTCCGCCACGCTCAACGGATTGACTTACTCTTGTGTGGATTTTATTGACCCATTCCGCCGATCCGGATACGGAAAGCCTACCCTGTAACCCTATTCCGCGCCTGAGCGGACAGCGGAGCCCGCTGTCCGAAGTTGAGAAGTGGTTCCCGAAGCGCGGCACCGTTGAGAAGGACTGGCGCGGACCAGTTCCATGGACAACCACAGTAGTTACCAAACTCACGTGGTTCTTTATCTTGATCAGGATTCAGGATCATCTTTTTCATTGGTTAGCAAGATGAGCCTGTGGCTCCATGGAGGAAAATTACTAGGACAGTTGACGATTGCTGGGGCCATGGTTGCTTGTTGCTTGTACTAGGAGTGTCCGTAGCTGTCGTCATTTGTGTGTCGAGATAACACCACGGCTCGGGAGTCGGGACTCCCATCCTTGTCTCCTGAGCACTTCGTCCGTCTGGATAACTGTTATCACCATGATAGACACGGTCCATGTGACTTGAGGATTTACTGAAAAATGAGGCCTCCATTCATAACCCAGGTTACATACAGTTAAACCTACCTAGGTACTCCATACTTTCTGGAGCCTCTGACATTTGTGCAACATGGATGGCGGAGGCAGGTAGCCACACTGCCACAATAAAAAGTCTGGACTGGTCCTTTCAGAATCACATCATCCAAGGAATCGACTTGTTCTTCAAGATCTCCCTTTCTTTCTGCTCTTCCAGCAAGAATCTGCACTGGATCTTGCAGATTGCAGGACAATTGGTCCCAGAGAGGAAGTAAGGCCTCTCGGGGAAGCGATTCCGAACCAAACAGTTCAATTCCAAGACCCAATGCCTTGGCTCCCTAGAGTCCCCCTCCTGGAAAGGTCGAGTTCCGCTAGCCGGATTGGGAAAGGCCAGTACGAGAATGAAAGTTCCTGCATTCGGCAGCAAGACCCTCAGACCCATCGCCCTGCGTGCCCCACTCACCTTATGCAGGGCGGAAGATGCTCCTCGGTTCGGTGCTTCTGGAACAAGGAACGTTTTCATCTCAACCTCAACTGAGTTGGGAACATGGAAAGAAAGTACGAGTATGGAGCAAGAACCTAGGTAGGTAGGTAACCTTTTCTGGAAGAGAAGATTTCCTCCTTGCAAGTTGCCTTGTCTGAAAATAAATATCCGCCAATCTACTCCGTACTCGAGCTCGGTTAGCAGCCTCGGATACTCCGGGAGTCGATGGTCTAGAACAATGAGGCTTACGCAGTTGACTCGTACCGAGTCGGTTAACCTAACTTTAAGTTTCTTGTTCTTCAACTTTTGTCAAGCATGCACTCATGGGCATGTGACTTCGACGACTCCTCGGTATACTATGCTGCTTCGACATTGGACGTGAAGACTAGAGACAACCTAGGTACTTTACAACACACCATCACACAACTTCTAGATGACGTGTACGGAGTATAGGTTATACATCGAGCGGAACACACATTTGCAACAGCCAAATGGCAAATGCTAGCTCCAATCCAGCGATCGACGGTGGCTTAGTCTACCGGACCATTGGGTCTCCCCTCCCCTACAACATGGATCTTGGTTCTGGCTACGGAGCTTGGACAACAGCTCCTGGTCCGTAGCGTATGACTAGAGCTCCGTCCGTCAGGAACAGCGTGGGCCCTCGGACGTTGGGTTACCTGGACTAACGACGGAGTATGGAGTACGGAGTATCAATAATTAGAAGCTCAGGAGGGCAATTTGGCCAGGAGGGAGGGTTGGCTGGACTCTGAAGTTCGGGTCCCGTCTCTGCAGAAAGCTACAGTGGCCAAGATTAACCAACCGGAGGATCTCATCGGATGTTCGGACGCGGTAGTGTCGATTGTCCACAGCCCAGACGAGTACTCGTACATACGAAGCAGTTGACAGCTCAGATTCAAAGGCAACCCCGTACTGAGACTTGGGAGTCCCAGCAGACTGGTTGACGGAACGTTTAGCATCAAAGTTAACCTAATGATCATTGCCATTCTCTCTATCCATTAGTTAGGTAAACACAAAGCCCACAGATGTGGCAAACGCCATTTATGGAATCATGAATAACTACAAGTCGTTTCGATTAGGTAGTAACATTGTCGACCAGGAAAACGGGACACGCCTCGAATACTTTGGTCATGGACCCGAGTGATGTGCAATCATCTATCTGGTCTTGTTGACAGTATGATATGCCATCTCAAACTGAATCTATCATTAGCCATTGCCCAACTGATTGCTACCTACACGGGGGAGAGAGCAAACCTGTTCATTCGTCTGACAGATAAGGACTCTAGGCGTCCTGTCTGAACCGGTGATGTCGACAATCGTAGCATCGCCATCGCCCAACCCGGTTGCATTTTTCTGCTCATCGAGGGTGAACCCCAAACAGCCACATTGCGTCGTGACCGCACGACGGAGCAAGGCACTATGTTCGCCGATGCCTCCCGCAAAAACGAGTGCATCCACCTGGCCCTGCAGCTTGACGAAGTAGCTACCCACGAAGCCAACGATGCGGTCCACGACAATATCAAAGGCCAGCCGATGGTTCTCAGTCGGCGGGTTCTCGACGGCAATCTCGGCAAAGTTCGTGGTCCCGGTTATAGCCTTCCAGCCAGATCTCTTATTCAAGATTTCCTCTGCCTGCGTTGTCGCTTAGCAATGTGATGGTTGCATGGTATGAGGTTGCCCTTACCGTGCTAATACTCATTTCGCTGGTACTCGCCGGGCTCAGACTACATGCGTTGTTGGTGTAGTGGAAGACCAGACTGGGATCGATATCTCCGCTGCGTGTGGCTCCTGGCAGACCAGAGAGTGGTGTGAGACCCATCCTGAGCGTAGTCAATACTACAACCGCTTCGACAAAGGAACGACTTCGTACGAAGTATCAATCGATTTCCCCTCCTTGATCGCGCACACTGATGCGCCACTGCCGATATGCATGACAATCAGGTTCGTCTTCTCCTGGGGCTTTCCGAGATGCTCGGCCACCGAGCGAAGGATGAACGAGTAGCTGATCCCATGAAACCCGTATTTGCGCAGTCCGTTCCGCTTTGCGGCGTCCTGGTTGATGGGATATGTGCGGATGTGTTTGGGAAGAGTCTTGTGGAACGCCGAGTCAAAGTAGGTAATGTTTGGGATCTTGGGATACTCTTGCCTACAGGTCCGAACGATTTCGAGCGCACGGAAATTGTGCCTGCGATCAAGCCCATGCATCAATGGTTTTAAAACGAGCCAAACATGATCCGCCGGAGAGGGGGTTCATACAACGGTGCCAGCGCCTCAATGGCTTCCAACTGGTGAAGATTCTCGTCGTTGATCTCAATTGCATCCATGTAATCACCTCCATGGACCACTCGGTGGCAGATGCATGCCAGGTCCTCCGAGTTGACCACTTCGGAGATCCCCGGATCGGACATGCATCGCTGGAGCAGATACTTGAAGGCCTCGGGAGGAGTGTCCAGCTTCTTTTTTATTGTTTCTTTTTTCGTCGTCGAGTTGGTCGTGTATTTGAGGGTTTGTGGCGGCGCGGTAATGCCCGACACTTGTGCGTCCACGACAACTTTTGGCGGTTTGTCCAGGGTGTAGAAGGTCACCTTGACGGAGGACGACCCCGCGTTGACGGAGAGGAGTGATTTTGCCATGATCAAAGACTATGACTTTTCCAGAGAGAGGAGAGACTTAACCAAATCGAAACATAACTGGATGGTTCGGTTTTTATCTCCCTGAACACATGTTGTTCCTACCCTGGCCACAGATGGACATTAGGGTCAACGATGACACCAGAAACAATGACGTCAAGTCGATGAAAGCACCACTGGTATTAACAAGGCACAGATACACTAGAAAACGAACGGCATGCCAGATATTAGAATTTATTTATAAACACAGAAAAATCGGTTCATATCCTCGCTGTACCGTCTATGTTCGTGGCCTTTTTTGAGAGCAATAAAAATGCCTGGAGAAGTCATCGATCAACCCAACCCTCAGCCCCTCCCATCGCATCTTCCCGATGTCGTCGACCAGCTCAAGGTTCAGCTGGACAGTATCAAACTGGACGACAAAGACGCCGATGCTATAGTCAAATTCCGTCGAGCGGCTTGCTATATTGCTGCTGGTTCGTGACTCCGTGAAATCTGATGGCTAGAACAAAGCTAACAAGATATATTTTCTCCGGATGACCAGCGATGATATTCATCGAAGATAACGTACTCTTGAAGCGAGAACTCAAATTCGAAGATGTCAAGCCTCGTCTCCTTGGTGGGTTGATACATCCGCCAATGCATGGAAGAATGGTACCAAGCTCACGATCAATGCAGGCCACTGGGGAACATGCCCCGGCTTGATCCTGGTGTACGCCCATCTCAATTACCTGATCCGGAAATTTGACCACGACATGATCTACGTGGTTGGCCCCGGTCATGGCGCACCGGCCATCCTGGCTGCTCTATGGCTGGAAGGGTCCATGGAAAAGTTTTATCCAGAGTACTCGCGCGACACGGAGGGGTTGACGCGCTTGGTTTCGCGATTTAGCACGACGGCGGGGCCGCCGAGGTATCGATCCTACCTCTTGTAGATTTCGGGCGTAGTTCGAAGCTGATTACCAGGCAGTCACATCAATGCAGAAACACCCGGTGCCATTCATGAAGGTGGTGAGCTCGGTTACGCGCTGGGAGTGTCCTTTGGTGCCGTTATGGACAACCCGGATCTTATCGTGGCCTGTGTGGTTGGTGATGGCGAGGCGGAAACTGGTCCCACGGCAACGTACGCCGAGTTTTCTTTTTGAAGACCAACTGCAGGGTTCAATGCTGATGATGTGTTAATTCCAGAGCCTGGCACGGGTACAAATATATCGATCCCAAAGAGTCCGGGGCCGTGCTCCCCATCCTGCATTTGAATGGGTTCAAGATCAGCCAGCGGACCATCTTTGGCTGCATGGATGACAGAGAGCTGACTGCACTGTTTGCCGGGTATGGATACCAGCCGCGCTTCGTAGAAGACCTCGACAATATTGATGCGGATCTGCATTGTTCGATGGTCTGGGCTATTGCGGAGATCAAGAAGATCCAAAAGGCCGCCCGGGAAGGCAATCCAATCACCAAGCCGAGGTGGCCAATGTTGATTGTGAGAACGCCAAAGGTGGGCATAACCCTTGGTTCGACGACTTGGATCTCGAAATGAATGGGACGCATTGACGAAATGACAGGGTTGGACCGGTCCGAAGAAAGTCCACGGCCAATTCATCGAAGGCTCCTTCAACTCTCACCAAGTCCCTCTCCCCAAGGCGAGGAAGGACAAGGAGGAGCTCCAGGCGCTGCAGGACTGGCTTGCCTCGTACGCACCCCACGAGCTCTTCACGGAAGATGGCTACGTCGTCGACGAGGTGACATCCATCATCCCACTCAAGGACAAGAAGAAGCTTGGGCAACGGCCCGAGTCCTATTGCGTGCACTACCCGCTCGACCTGCCCAATTGGCGAGAGCTTGCGGTGCAAAAGGGCACGGAGGTCAGCTCGATGAAGGTGACGGGGCAGTTCATCGATGAAGTGTTCAAGAAGAATCCGCATACGGTGCGCTTGTTTTCGCCAGACGAGCTGGAAAGCAATAAGCTGGATGCGTCGCTGAAGAATACGAACCGCACGTTCCAGTGGGATCAGTTCTCCAAGGATCGCGGAGGACGGGTGATTGAAATCCTGAGCGAGCATACATGCCAGGCCTTTATGCAGGGCTATACGCTGACGGGGCGGACGGGTATCTTTCCGTCATACGAGAGCTTCCTCGGCATCATTCATACGATGATGGTGCAATACAGCAAGTTCAACAAGATGGTAATTATCACTTATCACCCGAGTCAATAGTACTGCCCGAATGAGAAAAAAGGCTTACCAGGCATAGGCACGAGAAACAAGCTGGCACAGCGACATCTCCAGCTTCAACTACATCGAGACCAGCACCTGGACGCGGCAGGAGCACAACGGCTTCTCGCACCAAAACCCGTCCTTCATCGGCGCGGTGCTCAAGCTGAAACCGACCGTCGCACGCGTATACCTCCCTCCAGACGCAAACACCTTCCTGAGCACAATCCACCACTGCCTGAAGTCGAAAAACTACGTGAATCTGATGGTGGGCTCAAAGCAGCCGACGCAGGTGTATCTCGACCCCGAAGAGGCAGAGCGGCACTGCCGGGCGGGAGCGTCCATCTTCCGCTTCGCCAGCACGGACGAAGGGCTTGACCCGGACGTCGTGCTGGTCGGCATCGGCCCGGAGCTGACCTTCGAAGTCATCTGCGCGGCGCGGCTGCTGCGTGAGCGTGTGCCGGAGCTGCGTGTGCGTGTCATCAACGTCACCGACTTGCTCATTCTCAAGACGGAAGGGCGCCACCCGCATGCTTTTTCCGAGGACACCTTCAACTCGCTCTTCACCGAGGACCGCGCCGTGCACTTCAACTACCACGGCTACCCCGGTGAGCTGATGAGCTTGCTCTTTGGGCGACGGAACCTGGAACGCGTCTCAGTCGCAGGCTATGTCGAAGAAGGAAGTACCACTACCCCCTTCGACATGATGCTGGTCAACGAGACCTCCCGCTTTCACGTCGCCAAGGCCGCCATCAAAGGTGGTGCCCACGTAAATTCAAAGGTCCGAGCAAAGCAACATGAGCTGCTCACGGAACTGGACCATGAGATTGTCCATACGAGGAAATACATCATGGCCAACCATCAGGGTGAGTTGATGGTTCAATCGAGACACTATGATTACTAACTGCGCGATAGATTTGCCTGACATGTATGAAGTGCCCAAGTTTGATTGATGGATTGGATTAAATAATAACTACCTAGATAGAAGCTTTTTTTTTTCTTCTCTCTCTCTCCTGTTTAACATCATCTAAAATCCTTGGATCTTCTGTATTAGTGTCGTGCCCAAAAGTGATTCATCACCCCATGCCACGTGATTAGATGAAACCTAATTGTAGACCAGAACCATGTGACTGTACTGACTGTAATCTTGATTGTCGTCCGCCAATTAAACAAAGACAAAGCAAAAAGAGACAACTAGACCATTCAGCGGCTCGTGGTACTTCGTCGTCTCATCATCGCTAGTGACGGCATCGAATGCAGCTGGTGCACCTCGCCGCGCTCGAGGTCATCCTCCACGACAGACTCGGATCCGGAATCATGGTGGTTATTCAAGACACCGGATCTGTTGTAGTACGAGGAGTCATAGCCGTATGTTCCTCCCACACTCTCCATGGTGAATGGACTAGCGGTCGGGGCGTCGAGGGCGGACAGCTCCTCCTGCGTGAACCAGCGCGGCATCAGGAACGAGCGGATGGGGATCAAGAGGAAGATGAAGACCGGGAAGCCGATGGCGGCGATGGTCTGGGTGATGGCAAAAGTGGCGCCGAACCCGATCAGTTCCAGGGCAACAAAAGCCCAGATTGCCATGCGCCGGTCCAGGCGCTTGAGACGGTTTGATTCCGGAGTGAATTTCCGGTCCTGCGCCAGAAAGACGAGTTTCTGCGTGATACCGTTGGTTTGGAGTGCCTGGACGCCCATGATGAGGAAGAGGCCCGCGAGAACACCCTGAGGGATCAGGTGCAGAACGACGAGCAGCGGGCCAGTCATCGTGCCAAGAGTAAGGAGACCTTGGGCGAGATTGCTGACCCGCTGCTCGACGACGTGGTCGGTGACGCGGATAGTCTTGCCCTTGTTGTGATCATCGGGGTCGGGCACTTGACGGGTTACGCACAGCGAGCTGGTATGGAAGGGTGCCTGCGGAATCAGACCGTTCGGGAAGGGAAGCCCGAGCAGTCCAGCAATACCGGTAGTCAGGCCAAGAAGGAAGATATCCCAGTGGAAACCTGCGGGCTTGCGCAGAGGGAATTCCGTTCCTTGTGCAATGAGGGACGAGACTGGATCTGGTTAGCGGCAGAGGAAGACAGTCTTGGTGACAGGTTCTTACCATTATGATCAAACCAGAATAGAATAGTCAGCAAGATTGCAAAGGGAATCGCCAGGAAGATATCGCCAACGCTGATATTCCACAGATCGACCAGCCAGCTCCGATCTTGGGTGGGGAAGAAGGCCTTCGAGGTGGGCAAGGTCTCAACATGGACATCCTTCATGTGGCCGTAGTGCACAAACCCAGTGAAGAAAACGAGTGTCAGCGGCGTGCCGTAATCCTCGATAAACTTTCGGACATAGTGCTGGAAGAGACTGCTGTCGCCGATCATGCCACACACGTAGGCACTCATCAGGACCAGGAGCGCAACGACAATGCTAAGCCACGCGGATGTCTCCCCGGCCATGTCCCATTGACGGGTGAGAACTTGAATTCCTTTCTGGATGTAGATGAATGCGACGTAGAACCCAAAGATGTCGCAGGAGAACCGCGTCACGTAGGTGAGCGCATTACAAGAATTGGTGATGGCCAGGATCCAATGGAAAACCAGCGACCATCTTCCAACAGTCAGCGGCACAGTCAGCGTTTCGGTATACATTCCAACTTACAGTCCGATCCAGAACATAAAAGCGAGATAATTCGTGCCCCTGGGCGTAATGATGTCATACACCGTATAATTGAAGACAGTGATCGGACCTTGTTCCAGATTAGATGTCCGCCCCAAGCACGGGCAAACCGGTTCAAGGCGAGAGGATGGTACTGACCGGTCACTCCCACAATGACCAACGGCTGCGCAGCAAAGAGCGAGAAGATCACAGCTCCCAAGACCGAGGCCAGCAGGACCTCGTTGACACCGTAACTTTCATTAGTCTTCTCAAACATGTCCAGCGAGAAGGCAAGCGCTGGAAGGATGCTGTTGTTGAAGAGTCAGCGCGTGCCATCACTTTACATGCAGTCAACCATGCGATCAGAGAAGAAACATACTTGGCAAAGTACATGTACACCGTCGCCGGCACCACTCGATAGTCCCAGGCATCCTTCCAGTCACTCCAGTAGTACGGCAGGCGCCGCTTGAGATCATTGATCATGCCCCGGAACAACCGTATCCTCCACCAGCGCGCGCTGGATGTAGAAGTAGTGCTGGCTCTTCGGCCGGTAGCTGGTCCTTCCTGGCCATGACCGCTTGCAGCCGATGGCCGGCGATGATGACGGCGGCCATCTTTCTTGGACGAGCGCACCGACGCGCTAGGTGGTCGTTGCCCTGAGGCCGAGCTCTTTCTCTCACGCTGACGCGACGCTGGAGTCGTGCCATTGCTATTGCTGGTGGCAACTCCATGTGCACCATTGGGCGTTGTTGCAGACTGGAAGCTGGACGACGAGCGCAAGGACCTGTCCTTTTCATCTGGGCCAATCGAGCCCGACGGAGTATGTTGAGACTCTTCCAGCACGGCCATGCTGTGTTACCTGCAATGCAGGGGACTACCGTGAGTGAAGCTGTCCAAGTACCCGGTACCTCTAGACAGTACCTTTAGAAGTTGGTCCAGCGGGTGGCGTGAGAGTTTGCCAGAGGCGAATTCGTATGGGAAAAAACAAAACACGAGAGGATAGACCCTAGGACGGCGGTCAATAGGGTATATTTATATTCATATGATGCGAATCGCTCACTAGCCATTCTGCAGCTTGTCTCTCAGTACCAGCGATTTATTACCGCATCAGAGACCAGGTACAAACCCGGTCGTCTTCGAAAGATGACGGCAACGGGAGCGCTGATTGGCTACAAGTTGTGCCAAGCCCGGGGACTCGACTGCCCGGGCAGAACTCCATCCTTAATGATCTTCCCATCGTCGGATAATATCGAGCTTCGAAAATTCTGGAGAACCCTCACCAAGTAAATATCTAGACTTTTCTACACGAGTAAGACAACCTGGATCATATGAACTGTGCAGCAGGACCGTAGAAAAATGAACAGATGATGTTATTTCCTACGCCTAGTTACAAGAGCATTCAAAAGAAACCAATTAGAGGAAAAAAAAAAAAAAAAAAAGAAAAAAGGCACGAAAAAACTCCTGCAGCTGAACTCAATGATAAGTGGGTCCCGACGTCTCAACCTAACCAGAAAAGGACTCAGCCAACCCTTGATCTTTTACGCCGGCGGCGCTGGCGGCGGCGGCGGTGGAGGAAGATCACTCGGGGGCTAGGATACTCGTCAACAGCTGTGCAATCAAGCCATTTGCAGACGCCTTGTACTTACCGGAGGCGGCGGCCCCTCACCCGGTGGTGGGGGTGGAGGAGGTTGCTGATGCCACGGAGCAGCTCCAGGAGCGCCTGGAGCAGGCGGCGGCGGTGGCATGCCGGGGTATGCGCCAAAGCCATAGGCAGGCTGCCCACCCGGCGGTGGAGGAGGAGGAGGTTGCTGATGCCAAGGAGCAGCTCCAGGAGCAGTTCCCGGAGAAGCTCCAGGAGCGCCGTAGCCACCATACGAACCATAGCCATAGCTATCACGATTTTGCTGCCACGGCGGAACGGATGAATCATCATACCCACGGTCGCGATTTCGCTGCTGCCAGGGTGCCACATCAGACACTGGCGGCGGTGGGCGCTGCCAAGGCTTGTAGTCATCCTTGTCTGGTCCGCCCTCAATCCGACGAGGAGCTTCGCCGTTAGCTGGAGCGCCACCAGACAATTCTTGCATGAGTTGCTGTGAACTGAGTTAGCACAAGAAAAACCTGACAACAATACCGCATAACATACCTCCATCTCACGGTCAACAGCATCACCGCCCCCAATTGCTCGATTACCGCCGCGACCACCGTAGCCGTTACGCCAATCAGCGCCGCGCTGGCGATCAGGACAGTCGCGAACGATGTGACCAGCATTACCACAGCCACGGCAAATGATGTTGGCGGTGTAATTGCGCTGTTCAGGGCAGTCATACTTCCGATGACCAATTTGCCCGCCTGATGCTGGTTAGTAACCAATTCTTGCCATTCGATCCATTCGAAGTTCGAGCTTACAGTTCTGACAAGCCTGATTCTCGTCGTCACGCAGAGTACCGTTAAGGGCAGCAAGTTCTCGAAGCTGGTTCCGCTTGAGTTCGTTCTGGCCTTCGGGAATCGAGGCGGCCTGAAGAGTGTCAGTATCAATCATGAACAACAATCTAAAGTGACCTCAGAACATACCGTTTCGATCACGTTGTGAACCAACTGCTTAGCCTTTTGGACCTTCTCCTCACTGTCTGCCATGATCAAGCAGTGGAGATCTTCTTCCTGGTTGCTAGAGTGAGCGGCGTCAGATCGACCTTTTCCTTCCTTGACAGAGCCTTTGCCACGGATCGCGATTTTGGCTCCGGACTCGGCTTCCATCTTCTTGAGAGTGTTTCCACGAGGTCCGATCAGTAAGCCAACTTTAGAACGAGAAAAAAAGCTAAGTGTTAGTCATCTGTTCCTGCTAAGTTGGGGCAACAATAAAAAAGCACGAAAAGGCAGAAAAAAAGGTCAGTAACGGGTTAGCCAGAATCGATCGGAAACATCATGATGCCAAGATGTTTCTCGAGCTCGAATCGAGCAACGACAGTGATGCAGGGCAAAATGAACATGATCAAAAAGGTTAGAGGGTTAGTGATCATACTGAAATTGATCTCTGGATAGTCATTCACAGGCACGTAGACCTTCTCCTGGAGCTTTGTTGGACGCCTGTAGTCAGCTGGAGGGTGGTAGTTGGGGATCATCTTCATCGCCTTTTCCACCAGCTTGTGGCGCTCATCTTCCAGGCGCTTGCGGTAACGGTATTCTCTCGTGTTTACACGGCGTCCGAAGTTGTCGTACTGCGGTGGAGGCGAAGGGGACCTATACCGCGGAAATATTAGATGACATCGGAGATAACAGAGTTCGCATGCACTTAACATACCTGTCTCCATCCGCCGGCACGACGTCGTTGATCCGAAGCTTCTGGCTGATCTCTTCGATACGAAGATGCAACGCGTACGCCTCGAGCTGCTCGTTAGTGAAGTTGGCCATGATCATCGTCGGCAGGCCCATCAGCCCAGCGGCTTTGTTCTCCTGAGCATCACCCCAGCGGTTGCGCTTCTTGCGCCGCTTCACGCCATCCGCAGGTGGATCAGCTGTCGAAACAGAGACGTCAGCATTTGAATCGGAACCAGAGTCTTAGAATTGGGGAAAACACACCTCGAACAGGGCTTCGGCCGCGAGTAACCTCGTCCGAGTTCGCATCTTTTGAATCTTTCGTGTCTCTCGAGCCTTCGTCGTCACCTCCAAAGCGTCGCTTTCCCAACGGGATGTTGTTGGATCCCGTAACTCCTCCTTGATTACGCCACGACATGATTTCGAAAGCTGCTGCTGAGATGTTGACAAGTCGAACGGCAGCTTCGAGTACAAAGTACTAGTTGAGGTGGCGACGAGACAAATGCAATTCCACGGTCAATTTTACGCCACGTGACATACCGCCTACTGTGGGGGGGTAACCTTAACCTATTTCCAGAGTGCATGGCACTGCATGCAGAATCGGCTGCGCTAGTCCGTTTCAGGAAAGTAAACCCTACTTACTCGTAATTCTCGATGTATCCGCGACCCGATCATTTGCGGACGCTCATCAAGTTCAACCTGCGGTGGTATCGTGCTTTCCACCGCCAACGATTCAAGAGCGGCATATGATTTTGTCATCATCAGAGCTTGATTCTATATACAACAAACATAAATCCACGTAGGGATACCATCATAGATCTGTTTACCATGAGAAGGCCTCTTCGAGAAAGTCAATGTTGCTGATCGACTGGCGCTGACGGCATGCGCGTCGGACATCATCACTGAGGCTGCCAGTACCGCAGACCAGGACCGCCATCGTGCCAATTTGCTGTTCGATTTCCATGTCTAGGATGGTGCCGACATTCGGTCGGCCAGGGAACATTTGCACGGTGGCGCTCGGGCTCTGGACTTCTCTGGCGTTTCTTGGGCGGGTGATGAATAGCATGATTCGAAGAACCTCACGTCGTCGATTCAAGGCAAGAACTTGTATGATCCAAGGTCGAATCCACTCCAGATGCTCGGGAGACTGGAGGGTCCACACCAGCGTCACCCGACGGGCGGCGACGAGACCCTCCGCGTAGCCTTCCACCAAATGGTGGATGAAGGGGATGTGGTGAGTGATCCCGACACCGCCGGCGAAGAGCACGACTGTGCCGTAGGAGTCAAGGTCATGGATGCCGCCATAGGGCCCTTCAGCAATGGCGAAAAAGGAGATGCGCTTCCCCTCGGCCTTGTTAGCACGCTTGTAGAGCGTGTCCGTGAAACCAGTTCTACGGCGGACCAGGAGAGATATTGTATCCTTTTGCAGGGTTTGAACGTCCTGCTGTGTCATCACCAAGCCCTTCTCGTCGGTAATCACTTCTTCAGGTTGACTCCACGCCACGCTGAAGGGATGGGACATCCACCAAGAGACGGAAGGAATGTAAAGGTAGAGATGCTGACCGGGACGATGCCTCCACGGCCGAGCAAGGGTGAGTGTGATCCTCATGGCTTCACCTGGAAGAATCTCGACCGTTGCGCGAGTTCGCCCTTTGAAGAGGTTTCGGTATACTTGGCGGAAGAGCCGTGCGAATCGCTATCTTTGCGTCAGCTGGGAACAAGACCCGACGACGGCAAGTGAACAACGAAGAAACATACCTCTGCTCCCCACAGGATCAATGTTGCCAGCAAGTAGTCCCGTGCCGGGGAGCCTTTCAAATGAATCCAGAGGAAGATAAAAGCTGTCAAGGCTGCACCGATATGGATGTGCAGAAAAGTTTCATAAAAGGCATGTCTCAGCGGCGAGGACGCCAACAAAGACATGCCAACAAAACAACATACAGCCTAGAGTCACAGCGCTGTCAGTCTGAGTAATATAAGCCCGCACTGGAGACAACATCCACGTACCACAAAGCCAGTCATGATTTTCGTGCTGTGTGTTATGGACTGACCAACAGCCGCCCATCCAGACCGATGAACTTTGTAAGCCATCCAAATTGCCATGTGACCGGCAGCCTCGAAGGCCGCGATCCGGCCAAGCCAGCGGTGGAATAAATTCCAACAATCGAACGACAACCCCAATAGAGGGATCAGAGGGTTGTTACGACCTGCAAGGATCACGAGGGGAATGGTGTTCACCACGGACAGAATCCCCGTCCGACTGAGCAGCGGAGACGCGAATGCGTCCATGCCCCGGCTGAAGGGGATACCATGCAGGCACAGCGCAGCGTTCGTGGCCAGAAGCCCTACCAGGACGAGGGACTGGAATCGAGTGGGCAGAGTGCCCATGTTGATTGCACTCGACAGCTGGAACTCGCGGTTGTGCCGAACGCGGAAGAGCGGCGCATCCACGACGTTCCTCTTGAACCAGGCCATGCGGTGATCGGGTCGGGCAAAATAGCGCTGCTTCTCGTTGAGGAGCCCGAAAAGACGACGTATGTGTGCGTGGACCCTGAGGGACATGGCCCAGGCGAAGTATAGGGCTACGGCTCCGGCCAACGCCATCAGGATATAGTCGCCATACATTCCTTGCGGCGGTCCTTCTTCACCACCGTGGCCTCCTCCCCCGCCGCCATTGTGGCCGCCGCCCTGCGCTGACTGCGCTGCCGCATAAACAGGACCTCCCGCCATGGCGGCTACGATGACAGTGCTAGGCTGGCCAGCAGCTGGTTCGCAGTCTGTTCAGGCTAACAAATATGACCTGACACAGGAACGACCCGCGTTGTCGTCTGCTGTCAACTTTGGTTGAAAAAAGAATGAAATGTCCACACCATTCGTCGGAATGCAGGAACTGCGACAATCAAAGGAGCGTGATAGGATTGGATTATCACGAAGAACAGAGATATAAAAAAGAAAAATCCAATCCCGTCCCAAGGCCGGCTCGCGGACAGTAAAATCGTGCAGCCTCGCGGACACAGTCCGAGATCAGAACCTCAACCCTTTGTGTCCACGAGGGCGTGAGAAGAGAAGTGAAAGGAACGAAAGCAGTGGACCCCGTCCACGCGGGGAAGACAAAATGTACCGGCCAACACGGCCTGGACAATAGGGATTGTTCTCACAATGGATGAGTAAGGAGCGACAGAAAGAAGAAGCTTCTCACGTTGAAGTTTGTCAATTGTCAATCGACCATTGTGGTTACAGTCATTGAAGGCCTTCAAAAAGGGAAAAGAAATAAAATCTACAGCGTACGTAAGCGACTCGAAAACTTTGATCATCCCGAAGCCATGCTCTGATACGCCTGATACGACCTCGAACCGTCGAACGGTCTTTTTTTTCTCAGTGCAAAGTCGCATTCTTCTTCCATAGTTTTTTTTTTCCTGGTGGTTTGCCACGCTGCCCACTGCAAGGGTCTTTCACAAAGGGACGATCTGAGATGCGTTTCAAGAGTGGAATTTCATGACCAATCACACCTCACGAAACCTCGTACCAAGTCTTGACTCGGGGCAGATCGCGCCAGGGACTGGGGTTGATTGGCCTTAGCCTCCCCAGAGGGCCCAGACAGCGGGCAGCCGAAACCTGAACCTGGCCATTGCGAAACCCATTTTCTGCC
The DNA here is from genome assembly GCF_041956625.1 of Thermomyces dupontii. Lineage (NCBI taxonomy): Eukaryota > Fungi > Ascomycota > Eurotiomycetes > Eurotiales > Trichocomaceae > Thermomyces > Thermomyces dupontii. The sequence goes on along the minus strand of NW_027192311.1, from coordinate 723,511 downwards.
TCAGGCAGCCACGCTCCATTCCAAAATCTGCTCACCTCCCTTCTCTCTCTGCCGAGGAACGGAATCTCCCGATGAGCAACTTGAATCTCCCATCACGGATCGGGGCTTTGGGGCTGGGTTGAAGATTGGCCTTATCGCGTCAAGCTCAAAGCAAGTCGGACAAAGCCCAACACCGCTCACAGTGCGGAGATGATATCCACAGGGTGAGGCCAAGAATCCGCCGACTGATAAGTACATCCGACGCATCGACATCTGGCCAAATTGCTCCGATGATGAATGAGATCATCCGAAGCACCTGCTGCTGCAAAATCGCCCATCTTCTTAAGGTTATGTTCGTCAAGATTGACGATGAATGCGCGATGTACTGCATGCCTCGTGAATATCGATTGAATTGGGCATGTCCACGTCATGGGCCCTGCGAGCTGTCAGGTCTCGAGCCTCGGTGTTGGCATCTCTCCATTGACACATCATTCTCGTTTACTGACTTAGAGAGTCTTGCACATGGTGGTAACGGTGGTAGGATACATGACACCGCTATCGTTACCTCGTGATTCCGTCATGCAACTGTCCACAATCTGCTTGCAGCATTGGGTATCATGGGTTACATAGAAAATGAGCTGTTGGGATACATTATGTACCGTCCATCCCACGACCAGAAAACCACACCTTCAAGTTAGTCTCTGCCCAAGCCCAAATTGGTTATTACAATTGAACGTTGAATGAGAATGAAAGTAACGTGGCGCCATTTTCCGAACTAAACGACCCTTCATAAAAAGCTTAACTCATCGTCGCTATCGTCAGAGCAAGGGACGCCGTCCAACAGGACGCTACCCTCGGGTCTCTTGACTACCGGTCTCGCTCCAGCTGACCGTGAACGGGTTACAACCGCCACCATGGGTTGCTGTTTCGGCGGTCGACCAGGACGGATCGTTGGGTGCACGGTCTGGCGCCGTCGCCGATGAAAGGTAGTACGCGCATGCGGATTCTTCCCAGGAATGTGGTTGTTCTCCATACAGAGCGAGTCGGACGATTCACTGTCTGAAGATCTCTGGAATCCATGAATGGACGCATGAGCGGGGTTTTCCGACAAGTCGTCGTCGCTTTCGCTTTGGGAGTCGTCATCATGGCTTTGACATTTCAGGGGAGGCACCCCGCGCCGGTGGTCGGCTACACGCGTCGATGCTGCTTTCTGGTGGTTTAGTGATGCCGCGGTCGACTGCTCGGTCGTCCCGTGATAAGAGTATCGAACTCGTTTTCTCAGTGGGGGCCCTTCATGGCCATCATCGAACCTCACCCTTCTGACACTCGATCGCGGAGGAGAAGAGTCTAATGAACTGATACTGGATGCGCCATCCACTGATGATGAAGCCGACTTGTCGGTGATGGTGCTGCTTGTTGCTGAATGCCGTCGCATCGGGATAACCACCATGGGCTTCATAATTTTCCTGCGCTGGGCATTTTTCGTCTGGTCCAAGGGCGTTTTCGCGATCCACTCGCCAATACTCTCCTCCCAGCGAAAAGGCTGCAAGGATAGATCCGTAGAGGGCGTTTTGATGTGTCCGGATTCCCGTTGAGCGAGCCGCTTTTGCTCATTCTGTAATATCTCTTGAATATCCGCGGCCCATGCATGATCCTCGGGATCCTGGCTAGTCTCCGCAGACTCCAGAGCGACTTCGACGGCTATCTTGCCCAAGAACAGAGCGATATTTTTCAGATCCAGGTCATAGAACTTGATCAGAGCACTGCAAAGATGTCGTGCACGCCGACATTGATCTCGTTCACCTTTCTCGCAGCATCGAATGACATCAACCGCAACAGTCGATATTTCCCGGACCATACTGGGAGCTTGACAAACCATCCCAAAGAACGGCTCTAGGTGGTCCATCAGGATCGCGTTGCAGCCAGCGTCAAACAACTTCCGTCGGTCCCGACCACAGCGCATCAGGTAATGGCCCACAAAGACATAACCCCTGCGTTGCATATGTGGCGGCGGAATATCCTCCTCTGACTGGCACAGGTCGAGTCGGAGATTCTTCTGAATGACATCAGCCATCCGGTCTAGGAATCTCATCATTCGTACACTGAACTCCCTGCCTCCTGGGACGGCTTCCGTAGCGCGTACGAAGTGCATCCCACAGAGGGCAACAATGATACTAGCTACCAAGTTGCTCAGGGCGTTTTGGACGTACAAAGGACAGCCCACCAAGCGCTGAGCATATGCTGCAGATTTGGAGACCCTTGTCTGTCGAGCTCCCACAGCCGGATTGGACGAGCTTCGGTTTCTAGCGTCATTGCAAATGCCGCATGCAGAGAGAACCACTGCTTCAAGAAGACGGGTGGCTGACGCGGACTCACTGCCATCATTTGACACGGCGTTTGTTGCAGAGGTCATGCAAGGTCTCCAGGGAGTTGTGACCATCCATTCCGGGGGCAAAGCACCGCGGGAAATCAGCGTTGCCAATTCATCGAAGACATAAGCGTCACGCCCGGATTGCTTCCAGTATGCATGCAACAGCCTGATAGGATCGTGTGCTGATTGGGTCGATCGCCATGGCTCGAACGCGTCGGGGTGGTTGTAATCCGCTATCTTTCCCAGCTGGTGTGACAGAAGCTTCTCCGCCGCGTCATTCTCGCCTTCTTTGATGCACCGCCCTATCAAAGCCAATGAAGAGGGCTTGGTAATCATCTGTTTCTGCATCATATCTTGAACTAGAGAAATCCCTTGTGAACGGACAGCCTCACGCAGTGGTTGCCATCCTTTTGTACTCGAACCATAAGCTGCCTCCAGTTCCGTAAAATAAGCATCGGCCATGTCGACATCCTCCTCCTCCAGCTCATCCTGTAGTCTTTGCTCTTCCGCTATAAAATCCGGCAGACGGCGCATCACAGTTGAGAGAAGGGACCGACTACCCCCCGCAGATCGCGGACATTGCGCATCCGACGTTCGGGTCTTTTCCAAGAAATTCAGAAACAGAGTGTCAAGACGCCTGATAATGTCAACGTAGGTGGCATCATTCTCCGAGTCCAATGTCGCTTTCCAGAGAGGATCCGGCTGCGGGAACCGCGACTTTCTGGATGATCCTCTGCGCGATCTCGAAGTCGTTCCATGCTCTCTCCGCTGTAGCTGAAAATCAGAGTTCTGTGTCTCGACCAATACCTCCGCTCTGTCCCTCGACTTGCCCGTAATCAACGGCGTTGCGATCTCGATCGCCCCAGGCAACGTCTTCAACACCTCGGGGCTGCGCAGAATCGATCGTGTTCGACGCCTGCCTCGACCTTTTTCCCCACGCTCAACATATTTATGTTTGATACGCCGTTTCTCGGGCTGCCTTGGAAGCCATAGCGGGTCTCGATCGCTGCATTCCGAGTCTGACAGGTCAAGATCCTGGTCCCTCCGCATAGCCGACGCAATATTCGTGACGGAAAGGGAATTTTCGTGGCTCGCATCTGGTGGTGTCCTTTGCTGAGATGCGTCGACGACCTGACTTTTGCGGTATTTCTCGAGTCGGTGGTAGAGAGAGTTCAGCGGGCGTAGCACTCGGTTAGCCCATTTTGCGGTCGCATGGAAATCGTCCATTGTCGGCCACGACACCGATTAGTCTCCAATTGCTCTTCAGGCCTTTTAGGCTGTTCTATATGGACACTTCAAGTCTGCAGCGATATTAGAACTCCCTTTATCATGACGGGCCAGGAGACCGATTGTTAGTCAAACAGAAATTAACTATGCTCTGAATTAACCCGGCCCCTAAACCGATGAATCGATATCGATGCATGTGTAGAAGGACATGGCCACTGGCGATTGTGTATGATACAGCAAATGCACATGCAATTCGTCGGAGAAGCTGGAGTCTGGAGTAGAGTAAACCTAAATATCAAAACAAAACGGTTGTTTACATTCATGCGCCACGGGGCCCACAGCATAGGTAAGTACCCGTCGGCGCCGATAGCCAATGTCCTGAATCCTGTGGCTTGTCATTGTGGCGCAGCATCTTTGAACCGCCCTTAACCCTAGCCCGACCTTTAAGGGTAATTCATTCCACCAGGCCTTGTACGTTGGAGAACTGATCGTAGAGATAAACTTTTCATGAGCAGGGAGCTGCAGCTATTCCGATATACAAGTACATACATCACCGCCAATGGTACAGGGAACATGCGTTGACCCACAATCGTCACATTCCATTGCTTCATCAGTCCATCATCTAATACCCAGAACAACGCCCAAAAACTTCAGCTGCCAAATGGAGTAGAGATGTTCACATAGACTTGGGCATTTGTACACTGTATCCGTGCATTCAACCCTAGAATCCCATCCAACGAGAATCAAATCAAGTTATGGGAAGGTTGGAAGTCAACACAAAAAGTCAGTGTTAACACACAGGAGAAAAGAACAAAGAAGAGGGGCTCCGTTTTTTTACAAGATCTGAGAATGTTGCATATATGTGCCCTTAGGAAGACGACTTCTTGCTGCCTCGGAGCTTGGGATTCGCGGTGCCGCGCTTTTTCTGCTTCGGCCGCTGGCTGCTGGAGTCGCCTTCGATGAACTTGAGCAGCTCGTCAATGCTCCGGTTATCGATATGGCCGGAAGGTTCGGTTGCATTGCCGCCCTTCGCCCCTTGGGCAGATTGCCCAACTTGAGGCTGTGGCCTGGTCCCTAGGGACACGCGAGTGCTGAGATTGGCCCGGCGCAGTCGCCGGGCTTGGATATCCTTGGCATGCTTCGCAATTGAAACAGCATTCTGAGTCAATTGCTCAAGCCAGGTCTCGGCCTCCTTCGTGTTGCGATCATCCGGCCCAAGCTCGTTGAGGAAGATGGTGTAGGCATCCCGCATGCGGTTCACCGCGGCCTTGGAATCCTGGTCCAGCGCAAGAGCCTGGGCGAGCTGGAAGAGAATAGTAGCAGTGTTGACCGACTGCCTTCCAAACAGTTCCTCGCAGACAGTCAGGGAATACTCGAACCACTTCCGGGAGTCCGAGTACTGCTTCAGATGCTGCAACATCACAGCAGCATTGTTCATGGTGGTGATAGAATCTGGGTGGTTGGGCCCGTAGATGATCTTCCAAAGTTCCATAGCGTGCCGGACATAGATCAAGCCCGTCTTGGTGTTGCCGGACGCGTGCTCGAACAGACTGAGGTTCAGATAACTCAAGATCGTGTCCGCCGAGTCGACGCCCAAAGTGCGTTCCGTTACAATGACAGCTTTGCGGGCAAGCTCCACCGCGGCCTCCTTGTCATCGGACTGATAATAAAGCATAGAGAGCTGGTGGTAGAGCTTAGCGACCTCGGGATGCAGTATACCGTAGATCTGCTCGTGCAAAGACAACGACTCCAGAATGAGCTCCTGGCCAAGCTGCTTCTGATTCTGCATCAGAGAAATTCGTCCCGCCTCCAAGGCCTCCTCAGCCAGAGCACTACGGGGGGCAGCGTCCTTGACCACTGGCACGATATTGACAATATCATCCGGTACGAAGGTGGTCACCGGCTTAGGAGAGGCTCCTCGCGACGGACACGAGCCCTCAGTAGCCTTCTTCTTCTTCTTTTTACTCGCCGACTCCTCATGACCAGTCCCGTTGACGCCGTTAAGGGCTGCGGGTTCCTGGGTTTGCAGAGCAGCCTTGGTGAAGGCAAAATCGCGCGCACAAATTTGAAGGCCAAGCTTGAGCGAGATATCGCGCAGCAACTGCAAGTGTCTCAGGGAATTCGTCCAGCCAGACGGGAGGTCATATCGATATCGAATCTTAACCTGCTTCTCAATCTCCGCACTGAGCGAGGCTGGGGTGACAGATTCGAAATCGAGATTCGCCTCCGGGTAGATCGCCCGCAATGAGTCGTCAATTTCCGCCTTCGGCTCCGCATTGACCTCCGTGCCTAGTAGGCAGTTGAGCAAATGCGCAATGCAGGACGTAGCGAACGGCGGAGGTAGAGGGCGCAAGTAACGATTCGCGATGTGTTTGAAGGCTCGAGCGATCATCTCCTGGACGATGAGAACCGTGAGGGCCTGCAGACGGTGACCTTTCTCGTGTGCCATTTTAGCCAAGCGTCCCAGGTATCGAATGTTGATTCCACGCTTGTGGAGGAGCTGAGTGAGTGACTGTCCATCCATGGGGAATCCAACATCGCCGTCATGGAGATCTTGAATCAACTCCGGCATGACCTTGTTCCTCAAGTAGTCACAGGCCGCGCGGACTTCCTGCTCATCCTTCGCCCACTCCTCCTTCTCCTCGTCCGTCTGAGGAACTTGGCCACTAAAGACGTCGGGGTTGAGGGCGAGGTGGAAATTGGAGACGTCAATTCTGTCCTGATCCTCTTCGGCGTTGTCTGCGGACGTCTCCTTCTTCTCCTCGTTCTCAGCCGACTCATACTTCTCACCATTTTCGGCCGCGGCGCGTTCCTGCGCCCTCTTGCTTCGCCGCTTCTCGACTTCCTCCCGGACGTATTGACCCATCTTGTATCTCCAGTAGGATTCCACCAGTTCCAAGCGCAGCGTAGACATGCGATGCAGATAGTTATCGCTGCCCTCGTCCTCGAACCAGGAAACATCTAGAGGTGTGATTCTATAGAGATCCAGGACGTATTTACGACCATCGGTGCCCAACAGGCCTTTGGTCTCCACGCTTCCTTCAAGGTCATGACGCTTGCCATCCTTATCCCACACGGGATGTTTCTTTATCCGCAAGGCTTTGGAGAGTTTCTCAAACACAGGGACGAAATCAGGATGCACCGCCACAACATCCTTGCCCTCCACACCACCATAGTCAATTTGGTGCTCGCCGGGCTCTCTCTGCTTGAAGATACCGGGGACAATGCTTTGGCCAACTATGCGTTTCCCGAGGTAGTCTACCACGACGGTACCGGGCGTATAAAGGCCTGGGATATCCAGCTGATTGACGGCCTTGATTCCTTGCACATCTTTGCCAACAGCCACGCGAGCCGCCTCGTCGCCGCCTTCGGAAGCAAAGGTGCCCACTCCGTCGGCACCAAAGGAGTAGAAGATGTTGTTATACACAAAAATCTGAGCATCCCGTTCCTCTGTTGGGTTCAGGGGAGCAACCTCGCCTCTGGCTACCAGGATGGCACCGCGTGTCGCGGCGTCATTGTAGTCAGCAAAGAGCTTCGAAGTAAGTCGCTCCCGGAACACTCGGTCCTGGACTCCTTCACGAGGAAGTTCTCTCGTAGTTTGGAATTCCTCGTTCCAGTCGCGAAGACTCTCCGAGTTGTCCACACCCGAGATCAGGAGATTTTCTTGGGACCGCGCAATATCAGGCTGGTGAGCATTTGGGGAAGCCGCCGTCGGAGAAACCAGCCAAGGGTTGCTGGGCATGGCATTCTGAAACGGGAAGGTGGTCAGCAAGTCTCGCTTACTGTTCGATTCTTGCAGCGCACGGAATGTGCTGTCGAAAGAAGGCGACAGCTGAGAGAGCAGTGTCAGAAGGGAGTGCGCGCTGAAGTTCTTGGGGGCTTGACGAGGAGAAGGGTCGAATTTAGTGTTGGAGGATTTATTGACATAGAAACCCGAGACGTGGGCTGTGATATGGTGTTGTTCGCCCTCATTTGTGGTGACTTGCAGGTATAGAAGATGGCCTTTCTGACGCAAGTGGTATGGCGGTGGGTTCCACGGGGAAAGCGAAAGTGACTTGACCGTCTTCGGAGGTGGGCTCTGATCTCTCGGCAAAATGGCATTCAAAGAGCCTGGGTCATTTGGATGGTATCCCACCAGGGGGTGCTCTTTGACCGGAGCGCTCTTGTCCGTGCTCTCTTCATTGGCTACCGAGTCATGGAGGGATAACCCGGCCGAGATGCCCTGCAGAAGATCCGAACGATCCCCAGCGGCACCGATCAGTTCCCGAATCCGGATCACATGCATTCGAGCCTCCTTCTCGGTATACGGATCTTCGACCAAGGTGATCTCAGAGCCGGCCTGGAGGCCCTTGACCTCCGACAACTCGATATAGTCATTGATCCGTTGGCCCTGGAATTCGAGGTGGAAGCAGGTGTACTGGAAGGTTCCCGGAAGCTCCACGATTGATTGCCGAAGATCCTGGACCTGCTCTTGGCTGGATACCTATATTGTTGCGACAATCAGAACTGCGACAGGCGCACTACACGTGGACGGAGCTTGAGAGGCTTACCATCACCTGGATGGTGTAGGGCTCGTGAGGGAGTTTCACAGTGATCTGAAACACGCCTAAACGCAGTCAATCCACTGTCATGTTGCGTTTCTTGCTCGTGTGAAAGTACCTCCAGCATTGTTGTCCGTTCCTTCGTCCGCGCGATTTTCATCATTCACCTTCTCGACGGGCTGCGATTGAGGGGTCTCTGGATGACATTGATCAGCCTACTCAAATTTTTCAGGGCACAAGAACAGAATATGTACCCTTGGAGACTTGCGAATCTGCATTTTCTGTCGCCATTGGAGCTTCTCGAGGTTGAGTAAGTATGCGACAGACCAAAAACCGATGGGAGGAAGAAAAGGATTGAGGACCGGATTAATTCACTGGCGAATCCTCAATCCAGAGAAACACGAAAATTGCTTGTCTGAAAAGATTGAAATGAGGAGAAATTCTGGGGAAAAGAGTGAGTTTTGTATGGAGATGAAATGCAAATCACAATGGAGCTTGATTTTTGATTTTTCCTCAGGGCCGAAGAAAAAAAAAAAAAAAAACGGACTTTTTCGGGTGACGGCGACGCTCGGAAGCTCTCGGGCAAGTCTGCAACTCCACACCCGAAACTCGAAACTTGATACATACATTATTACTATGCCAATTGCAGCCTTGATGAAGTTGCTTTTGGATTGCATGACCTGATTTGTTTCTGACTCCAGAGTCTCTGTGGATTGCTAGCATACCTCTGGGGATCTGATCTCTGCACAAGACTTGTGTGAGCTTCAAGTTAGTAGCTTGGACAAAAAGGTCGGCTTGAATACCGGTTCGGTGTTCGGCACAGGCATACTCGTACGCCGATTTCACCTTGGGCCTGGAGATTGTCGAGAGCTTGATTCTACTACGAGTACAGCTTCAATATTTCCTACTGCATATTTCTGCTTCCGAGTTCAAAGCTTGTTGTTCGTACCGCCGATAGAAGAGACGAAGGTACTTGCTCCGTTTTCAGAGGCTTGAATGATTGATCATTTGTATCAAAAATGCGGTCGATCAAAATTACACACTTGGAATTCGTGGCGTAAAATACCGTAACAATACGTCTCCGCGGAGACTTGGCATTCAGTTTCTTGGAGCTTCGTCGGTACAGCACAGTTGGACAAGTCGCAACATATCGTTGGAAACGTCTGCAACCCCTCGTTGTTTGTTACGACAAGTTCTCTTTTCTATTCTTTCCTTCTTTTCTGTTTGTTTACTTAACTAGTCGTTCAGTCACTCTTTTGGACCGATCTTTTTTGCTTGACTATCAACAGAATCCTCAACGCGATTCTCCGCGGGTGTACGGAGTATCTAGGACTTTACCCATCTTCGTACTCATGATCGCCTCTTTGGCTGCTAGTTTCCTGCGACGCCATTAACGGTCGAAGGTAGTCAGAATGTTCAGTCTGCGAGTCCGCCCGTATCACTTTTTTCGTTCGCCGCGGTCGTATACCACGCGACCGAATCTGAGCGAAGCTCGATGGGGCAAACCAACCGCCGACAGAGTGAGGCGATTCGTAACTGCTGGAGGAAATCAGAACAATGCATTGGACCAGAATCTCAATGAGGAAGATGAGGGAAGACAGTCGCGGGATAAAGACCAGCCCACTCTGAAGTCCACCCTCCTTAAAATGTTCGAGTCGGCCGCAACCACGGTAGCCTCGATTGCCGTTCTGGGGTACGCTACTTGCCGACACCTCCGCGCACAGAGCGCAGATAGACTGACCATGTCGCAGGCTTGCCGGCTACTCATACCATAGATATTACAAGTTCCTCGTCTTAGACAAGATAGATAATGCCTTCAACCCGGGTGACCCAGTCCTAGAGGTTGCTGGGGCCACCCCTGGAAATGAAGATTATTCCACTGAATCCTGGATTGTCAGAGACGAGCAAAGCAAAGTGGATGACATCATCTCGGGGGCCGCAAAGGGGCATTACTATCTCATAATTGGCGAGAAGGGGACCGGGAAAACCTCGATGCTCCTCAGTGCCATCCGCAAGGTGAACGGATCGCGGATTGCGATGATGGAAGCCCATGCGGACCCGGAGATCTTTCGCATACGACTTGGAAAGGCCCTGGATTACGAGTATCATGAAGAGTATGCGTGGTCCCTTACTTCTACAATGCCCATGTCTGACGCTCTTGTAGTTACATTGGTAGCCTCTTCAGTATCCGGGGACCGCGGGATACCACTGCCCTGCTGGACATTGAGCGCGCCTTCAATAAGCTTGAGAAAGTAGCGTTGCAGAGGCGTCGTAAGGGTGACTCACCTTTGATTTTGATCATCAACAATATCCACATGATCCGGGACGATGAGGATGGGCGAGACCTACTGGAGATGATGCAGCAACGAGCGGAACAGTGGGCCGCAGGTAACCTTGTGACGATGGGTAAGGATTGCCCGTCTAAGGCCGCAGGCTGATGCTAATTCCGTGTTCTGTAGTCTTCAACAGCGACGATTACTGGGTATATGAACGTCTCAAACGTTTTGCTACTCGGATGGAAGTTATTCCAATCTATGACTTGCCGAAGCAGAAAGCGATGTCAGCTCTACGGACTTTCCGCGAGAAATATTATGGCGAGACACCGCCAAATGAGATCTTGGCCAAGGTTTATGATCTCGTTGGCGGACGTCTGACGTTCTTAAACCGTGTGGCTAGGTCTCCAGACATGTTGAAGAAATGTGAGCAGATCTGCGAAGCCGAGAAGACCTGGTTCCTCAATCGCTGCTGGATCCTCGGCGCGGAGATGGACGACGATGTGATGAACGAACAAAAGTTCTCGGTAAGTGGATCTATCCAGCAGCACAATGGCTGCGCTAAGCTTGCTGACCCCGTGGATGAACACGCATAGTCTGCTGCCATGGTCCTCGCCAAAGCCTTGGTCGATCGTGAAAAGGATATGAAGACATACGACGAAGAGAAGGGGCATATCCTGCCGCAGATGCCGCTACACGAGGCGCGGCAAGTCATGACCCGGGCAGATTTCATCCAAACCTACGACCATGACAATATCTTCACCATCGACTCCCGCGGCATGGTCCGCGCGGACAACGTCCCGATGCAGCATGCCTTCCGGTCAATCTGCTCCGAACCCGGTTTCGAGGAGCACCTGGAGGCGACGCTCGAGCGTATCGGTGACATCGAGAGCTTGGGTCGAACCCGGGAGCTTACCATCAAGGATCTCTGGGACAAAGGCAAATATCGTGCCGTTTTGCGCGACACGCGTGGCCGGGAATCCGGCACGGTGGAGTTCTTAGTGGCGGAGAAGGAGAAGGATGAAGACGATGACTGAACCTCCTATCAAGCTGATTGGCGAGCATGTACAGGATGTACCTAGGTAGGTACCGGTAGGTACTAGTACTTACTACCTAGATGTGCGATTTAGTACTTAGCATAAGCATAATGTGTCATTAGATACATGTCAGTACATATTGGCTAGATTAGTCTCACCAAATTCGGTGGAAGTAGGTTGACTTCCACGTCTTCCAATCGCACGCTGAATGCAAGCCGCGAGTAACCTCGATTGATGGCTCTACGAAGCATGCTCCTCTCCCTTGGCTCCTTGCACTTTGATTGGTCTTAGCTTTTAGGTCTTGGGTGTTGACTGTGATGACTAAGCATGTGTTTTGTTTCGAATAGTTACTAACTTTCATCCGAATCTTTTCATTTTTGACGGCGCAAGACGAGCATCTCTGACAAAGGAAGTTGGTAAACGATGGATCAATCATTGTTGGACGTGTGACCCAAACACATATGAAACTCTTACTGAAGGATATAACAAGAAACTCCAAGAATTTGTCCGTACTCGCAGTCTTTTTGGTGTTGATTTCCGGTGATGTCATACTCGACCATGCCGAAACTACTAAGGCTGTCCATGTGAAAAATGAGAGACACAAAGGGAATCTTCTTCATACCAGTTCGCTTTCTCCCTTGCTTCTCACTTAGGATACCTGTGCCTTTTCCTTAAGTCAGCTCTGCCTTCTCCAGTTGCTATCGAAGGGTGATTGCTAGCCTATCAGCGCAATGGCAAATCGCAAAAGGGCTTCATCTGTTCGGTCAGCCGGCCGCAGTGTTGACACCGCAAAGCAGAAGACCAAACAAGAGTCAAGGAAATTAACACACGCACTGCTGCACTTTCCTTCCCGGCTCCATGAATATATCACGTCCTTCCCTTCTTCGGTCCGCTATGTGGCTGCTGTCTTGGGCAGTCTGGTCCTCAGCGCCGCCATGTACAGCGGCACGTCAAGTATCACAGCTGGCGACCTTGCCACTGTCTGCAGAGATTCGCAGAGCGGTTGGGAAGCTGGCGCTTTGATCGCATGGAGGGCTGTTGTATTGGGGATCAGCTGGGTGCTAAGATTCGACGGTATTCATGCCAAAACCTCCGGAGCTGCTGCATCATCGAACTTGAACTGACAAATTTCATTGTGCAGGCCAGGATATAGCTGAGTTTGCGCTTCTCACGCATTTCCCCATTTATTCCCTACTGGCGAGCTTCTACCGAATCCGCCCGACGACTGTGTTGCTTGCACTCTCAATCGATATTGCTGCTCTTACGCTGCCATTCGTGCTGCTACAGGGACTGAACTCCGTGCATACGCTTCGGAGTCCGCAGGCAAAGACGGTTTCCAACCGCATCATCCTGAAAGATCCCCTTGTCGCCGTTTACACATCAGCGGCCGCTGCGGCTCTGTACTCTGTGGCCTTGTACCTTAGTTATGCCACTTGGTTACCCGTCCATCTGGTCACCTTTTTTGATGGTATTCGGGATATCTCATCGGCCCACGCGGGGCCTGCTGCGCTGCCTGCCATATTTGCAAAATTCATCTTCAATGGCTATGCCATTTACGATCTACTTTTTGTAAGCTCGATCGGGTGCTCAGCGGAAGATGAGAAGGAGGCGGTTCGCCCTGCCCAAGGAGAGTACCTGATCACGTCGCTCTATAAGCGCACGTGGGGGCGACTGTCACGCAAATGGAAGATTTTGATTGTTCGAACATCCGCGCTGGCTCTGACCACACTGCTGAACACCGTGATTCAGCTCTTCAGCTCGATTCGTGGCGTTACTATCGAAGGATCTGCAGGCTGGGGAGCTTTCTGGGCTGTTGTTGCGTGTATGATCGGGGCTCTCTTCGCCTGGATCGAAGCAGTACCGGATGCTTGAACGAGTGGACCGGATGACCCCAATCATGTTGACGCTGCTTTGAGTCGTGTTAAACGTTCAAGTACCCGACTTAAAGTTTGACTATGATTCCATTGATTGTGCTTTTGAGGGACGGAGTTTCAAAAGGGTCGGAGAGTCTTTGCTTGTTTGGTATTTGTTACCTTCCCTAATTCACAAATGTGGCATAGATTTCGTCAAGGTGTAGACCGGTAGAAAGCCGACGGCCGCGAGAGCAAGGTCATATTGATTGTTTCGACGGGCCAGCCTAGTTTGGTGTTTACATCGGGGTTGCCGGTCACTCTGCTGGGCTTCTCAAGCCCTCAGTAAGTACAATGCTTCTGTTCCGAAGAGCTCGCTGGGCAGGACGTAATAGTAAAAAGCAATTGTGGTCGGCGGTCCGCTCCGAGACATGCCGTTTCCATCATCCATGTAAGCTTCCAGGTATAGTGAATCCCCAGCCAGCGTAGACCGTCTTGCGCACATCCAGGAGTCGCCATGATGGGTTAGATAGGCAGGTAGCGTACCTAAGGTACTTACCCACGACTCCTCTCTACAGTACTAGGTAAGTACTCGTAGTTGTTGATTAGTAGGGTATCGATGGGTAATCCGGTCATCCGGCCAGGTCCATATCACCCAAGAAAGGCATACACGGAGCCCACCGATACGAACGACCAAGCAGCTTGTCACCAAATTCATCTGCCATATGTAGCAACCGCACCACGCGCAGGCTCAGGGTTGTTCTAGTCTTCCAAAAGCGAGTGAGCCGATGAACAAGTAGGCTGAACTATCATTTGAAATCAAGAATGGAATGATTCCGTACGTACTTGATGAATCACATGAACCCCAGACTTGTGGTTCACCGCTTTCGTGATGCGAACGTTTTCTGCCGGTCGAACCCAGCACACCACCTCGTTTTTTTTTTTCCGAGCTTCTCACGTATTAACTTGATTATCAGCATTGACTTGAGTGAGGTAACAAAATGGCTTCAGAGGATATCGAGGATCGCCTGGGCAATCCGCTCTCGGAAATAGACGATGAATATTCCGATTTAGCGGTTGATCGACCTTCGAAGCGAAGACGAGTGTCAGTTTCGTCCGACGATTCTTATGACCCTGTCTCGGCTTCCCTCCCAAAGCTGTCCCGCATCAAAAAGAAATCCGATGTTAAGCCGCAGGAGAAATCCGAAAAGGAAGAGGAACCAATCACGAGTCGCGACGCATTAGACATTGGATTGCAAGTGTCCGACTCAACGTTCTCAAAGCTCAATGTCGCTCCATGGCTGGTGCGCTCGCTCTCTACAATGGCGATTCGCCGCCCAACTGCGATTCAAAGAGCGTGTATCCCGGAGATCCTCAAAGGGAGGGATTGCATTGGTGGCAGCCGCACGGGCTCGGGAAAGACAGTGGCCTTTGCTGTCCCTATCTTGCAGAAGTGGGCTGAGGATCCATTTGGTGTCTTCGCCGTCGTTCTCACTCCCACCCGGTATGTGATGCATCTTGTACATGTGTAGTAATTTTTGGTTGACATGGACCGTGCTTTGTAGTGAGTTGGCGCTCCAGATCTTTGAACAGTTTAAGGCGATTTCGGCGCCGCAGAATCTCAAGCCCGTTCTGATCACGGGCGGGACCGACATGCGACCACAAGCAATTGCCCTCTCACAACGGCCGCATGTTGTCGTGGCGACCCCCGGCCGACTAGCCGATCACATTGAGACATCCGGCGAGGACACAATCATCGGTTTGAAGCGCGTGCGAATGGTCGTGCTAGATGAAGCCGATCGACTCCTGGCCAGCGGACCTGGCAGTATGCTCCCCGACGTCGAGAAATGCCTCTCTGTGCTCCCGCCGTCCAGTGAGCGCCAGACACTGCTCTTCACGGCGACCGTGACGCCGGAAGTGAGAGCCCTGAAATCCATGCCCCGGTCTCCGAACAAGCCACCAATCTTCGTCACGGAAATTGGCACCGAGGACAACGCGACGATCCCACCCACCCTCAAGCAAACCTACCTTCAAGTCCCCATGACTCACCGCGAAGCCTTCTTGCACGTCCTCATCTCGACCGAAGGCAACGTATCGAAACCAATCATCATATTCTGCAACCGCACCAAGACGGCAGACCTCTTGGAGCGAATGCTGCGCCTTCTTGGCCATCGGGTTACCTCTCTGCATAGCCGTCTTCCCCAGTCGGAACGCAACGCCAACCTGTCACGTTTCCGGGCCTGCGCGGCCCGAATCCTGGTTGCGACGGACGTCGCGTCGCGTGGTCTGGATATCCCAAACGTCAGTCTTGTGATCAATTACGATGTTCCCCGGGACCCGGACGATTATATCCACCGCGTTGGCCGTACTGCCCGTGCCGGCCGGGAGGGTGAGGCAGTTACCCTGGTTGGCCAGCGCGATGTGCAGCTGGTCCTAGCGATCGAGAAGAGAGTGGGTCGCCAGATGGTTGCTTGGGAGGAAGAAGGGGTGAATCTTGAGAGCCGCATTGTTCGCGGCGGAGTCTTGAAGGAAGTCAGTGAAGCTAAACGTGAAGCGTCGCACGATATTGAGGAAGGACGTGATGTTCTGGGTCGGAAAGTGAATAGGCTGAAGAAAGAACGATGAGGACAAATGTACACGATACCCATTGATAGATTCACTTCTTAGAGAAATCAACATAAAAGACGTGATATCATAGCCAATGCATGCAATGTCCGATTGGATTCATTCTATATATCCTCAGGCCATGCTATGCCAATACTGTTACAGAACAAGATGACGAGCAATTACGGATTCAGCTGCCGGTTGACAAGTACACCCAACGTTTCGAAAGGTCGGCAGCTACTATTGAGGCCTGCGGTTGTAATCTGTTGCGTTTGCCAACTGCACCAGGGCATCAACACCCGCGTTCCGCGCAGCAGACGCGTCGTCATCACCCTGGTCCCCTGCAGCAGCGACTTCCCGGCTTTGGTTGATCCGACTTGGACGCGGTGTCTCGGTTTGGCTTTCATCGCGAAGTGTGGAGGTATCCAATGTCGACGATACAATAGTCGGCGACGGCGATCTCAATGTGCGGGATGATGATGGGCGTACCGTGCGTGACCGCGGTTGCAGAGGAAGTGGTGGGAGGAGGGTTCGGGTACGGGTTCGGGTTGGGGCTTTCGGAGACGGCGGAGATGGAGGTTTGGAGGTAACCGGTCTCGTGTAGAAGAGTGGGCGTCTCGAGGCTTGAAATTCGGAGAGAGCGCGGTCAAGGGAATTCTCTCCAACACGACGCATCGCGGTTTGGATTCGACGTTTGGCGCGTTCAGCGGCCTGTGCGTGGCCGGTGTTAGCCATTGTCCCTTCTCACGCATCGTGAAACGCTGAGGACGTACCTGTTGAACAAACCGCTTACGAATATCCGGATCAGTGGGTATCCGGCTGCTATTGCCCGTGGCCTTTGTGTGTGCCTCGGTTTTTTTCTTTGACAAACTGAATTGTGCCGACGCTGAGCTCTCGATTTGGTTGTGCTGTTGCGCAGACTTGTTTAGTAAATGAAGGCTCAACTCGTGGACAACACGTACACGAGCAGCTGCTGTATCCATACGCGCGGTATTCTCGAACGTGGCGACGTCTTTGACCTCTGACGCCGCGGTCATGAGGGCCTTTCGTGGCTCAGATTCACGCGTATTCCCTTCCACTTCATCTATCGTCCGTTTCTGCCCAGCATGACTCTGAGAAGAAAATGATGACCTGACTGTTCGTAACTCATGAAACTCATGCAATGGCTTGGGTGAAGCTTCCGTCGAGCAGGGTTTCTGCAAATCGAAGAACCTCTTCCTAGAGGGCGTCAATGACGCGTTGGCAGACTTCTCACCCAGCACCCGCCGGCCATCCTTGACCGGGCTGGCGTGAACTTGAACTGCATCCATGGCGTATGCTTTGTTCGCGGGCGGAAGTCCCTTGGGGTTTGCTGGGAAGAGGTAAATGATTGTGGGAAATGTAGAAGCAGGAGTACAATTCAGCCCGATCTTCTAGATCGGGACTCTGTATAACGTAAAAGTCACAAGGGTATCATGAAAGCAAGGGGCGTGTCCAGGGAAAGAAAAAAAAAGTCAGAGGTATTTGATGGGGTCAATGGCAAGTTCGCGGCGCGTAGAACATTGTCGCGTGTTAGCAACGTCTTGAGAATATAGAGGCGTCATAGCGGAGTGGAGCTCGGACCATCGTGACGTGTGGTGTTGGTGTTGCCCGCGGCGGCGCGTCCGGGTTGATGCCTTGATGCCTGATCACGTGCCGCCCTTGCCCTCAGATCCCCGTTCCCCACGTGTTGACGCAAGTATGTAACGCCGGTGACACTGCATGAAGGTGAGAACGCAAAGCCTCGGATTTTATGTAGGGACAGGCTTAGTTTATTCTGCGTTACAAGATCTGAAATGGGAAATTACCGCTCAACCTCCGATGTCCGCCGAGAGATATGACCGTTCAAGTATGTACATGCATTAAGTAGCAGTACGGAGTACTTACTTCCTGGATGAATTAGTCAGTTCCGATTGAGGAGCTAATTCTCTTGCTTTGAAACTTATTATTGAAAGAAGACTGAGGTAGCCTTTGAGATCAAATAGTACTTCCTATACCACAGCGCCCGTCGCCAGTGTGGCTGGCTATCAAATGCGGGGTAAAGAGTCATGACATAGAGATTAGGTCAGCCTAGTATCTCCAACAGAAACTATCTCGACACTCGAATGACACAGGGCTCTCGTTCTCTGCGCTCATATCACTTCGTTGGTATTGGTACGGAGGACTTGTCTTGACCCATGGCGGAGGTGGATATTACCTACCTATCATTCTTATTCTTGGCTTGCTATGAGACCCCAGTTCTTCACATTGGTTCGACAAAGAATCAAGTAATCTTCAATCACTTTGTAAAACGACGAGCTCTCGCACTTCATCCTACCAACGCGATGCCTTCCTCAAGATGCTTTTGATTAGGGTTGGCGACGTCATGTGACTGGCTTCGAGCCTTCGACAGTGCGGGGCCGGAAGCTGAGGGAGTAAGCATTTTTCCTCATTCAGATTAGTGTCATCTGGGGTTAGGCCAGAAATAGAGCATGCCAAGAACGGCCGCATCAATGGGGCAGCTGTGATTGGCCAGAGCGGTTGCACATGACCTCAGCGGTCAATGGGCGACGGGGATGGGACGGGTGGGTTCGGTTAAGTGCTAGGCCTAACGCCGACTGAGGCATTACTATGCTTTGCTCTCCCATCCATGCCCTCTCCCTTCGATGTCTGGACTGGGTTATCAGATGGTCTATCTTAGCATCTTATCGTTATCGACTGCATAGTTCTGTCATCATCGCCTCCTGGTGAGCGCCATCCGCGATGCGTTGGTCGATTGTAGCACTGGCAGCGCCCGTGCTGCATTTCACCCTCTCCGCAGCCTCCAGCCTTACGCCGCCGGCCTTGCCATTATTTGTTCGGAACCCGTATTTCAGTACCTGGCTGGGGCATGCTCGGGACGTTCCTTGGTCCTCATGGCCCATCTTTTACACCGGCGAACATATTGGGTTCTCTGTGATGGCACAGGTGCCAAGCACGGGGAATGTATATCCACTCCTTGGACGACCTCATGACTCTCTGGATAAGAGCGGGCGAGATGGGTATGATACGACATGCCTTTGGCCATGAATCGAGGGTTGTGCTGATGGTTTGTCTGGCAGATATACCGTCAGTTATGCCGACTACAAAGGAGTTGAATACGATGCGTCGACCACGAACTTGACTTATACCATTCCAGGAGCGGAAATCGTGCTGTCATTCCTGTCTCCGATTACCCCTACATCGACCTTGCGCCAATCCATTCCTGCGTCCTACGTCACGATCTCCGTAACCGGAAACGTGGATATCAATGTGTATGCGGATATCAATGGCCAGTGGGTGAGCGGGGACCGCGGCTCCCGAATTGTTTGGGATTATAGCAGCATTAGTACAAACGACTCCAAGAGCGCGAATGAACTCAAGAGGTGGAGCTTCAAACGCGAGACCGAGATGTTACTGTCTGAAATCAGAGATCATCCAGAATGGGGCACTCTACATTTCGTTGGCCCGGATGTAAGCTTCAACCAAAGACATCGTGGTCGTTGGGGAATACATACTGACAACCCTTTCAGCATGTTTACCATGAGGCTGGAACTTCAGCCATTCTCCGACAGCACTTTGCCAGCAGGGGCTTTTTGAAGAATTCTGTTGATCGCAACTTTCGGTCCATCATGGATGAGGAGCCCGTTTTTGCTTTTGCCAAATCGTTCGCGCTAGGAAGTGATGGACATCCTCGGTCTGACAGCGTCAGATTTTCCGTTGCGCTTATTCAAGACCCTGTCGTTCAATTTGCCTCGGCACGGGGGCTTACTTTGATGCGTCCCCTTTGGAAGTCATGGTTCCCGACGGAAGATGAGCTGCTTTCCTTCCATTACTTTGATTTTGATAGCGCAAGTAAACTGGCGTCCAACTACTCGCAGCAGCTGGCCATCGATGCATACAAGTCTGGGGCCGACGACTACGTGGACATTGTTGCATTGTCTGCACGACAGGTATTGGGAGCGACCACCTTTTCGGGGACCGAAGAGAATCCGATCCTCTTCTTGAAGGAGATTTCTTCGAACGGGAACTTCCAAACCATTGACGTGATATTCCCGTCGTTCCCATTCTTCATGTACACAAACCCGCGGTGGTTGGCTTACCTCCTGGAGCCGTTGATCGAGCATATGCTAAGTGGACAATACCCGAACACTTATGCGATGCACGACCTTGGAACGCATTTCCCCAACGCCACTGGACATCCAGACGGCCGGGACGAATACATGCCGGTTGAAGAATGCGGGAACATGCTAATCATGGGTCTCGCGTTGGTGAACTCTCTTCGTCACTCTGAGCCCGGAGAGTTGACCTCCCTTTGGACCGTTGGGGATCAGCTGGGACCGGAATCTGTATCCTCTGAAACGCCCCTCTTCCCTCTCCATCTGCGAACCATCGAAGGGATCGATAAGCAGGATGGTCCATGGGGTGGCTCCGGCCACGGATTGGAGCTAGCAAGGAAATGGGTACAACGCAGCTACCGGCTGTGGAAACAGTGGACTGGATATCTTGTGGCTGATGCATTGGAACCTCACAACCAACGTACGTGGGCGCCCTTCGATCATGCAATGGTGCTAGTTGGCTGACAGTTGCAGTTTGTACCGATGATTTTGCCGGATGGCTCGCCCTTCAGACAAACCTGGCGCTCAAAGGGATCATTGGCATCAAGGCTATGAGTCAACTGGCCGAGGTAGCTGGAAAGCGTGGTGATGCATCTCACTACAAGGTAAAATCAATCCAATCATGGAGTATTGAAGATTGGCTTGCTGATGGGCAAACAGGAGATTGCGGACACATATATCTCCAAGTGGGAAGAGTACGGTATGTCCCGCGATGGGACGCACGCCAAGCTGGCGTACAACTGGTACGGCTCGTGGACGACGCTGTACAACCTGTTCGGGGACGCACAGCTTTGCTTCCATCTGGAGGGATCGGACGACGAGATTGCCGCGGATAAAGATGGACAGACGCCTATTGGCGGGGACAAAGAAGGGTTTGTGCCCAAGCACATCTACCAAGCGCAATCGACGTGGTACTACTACGTGCGGCAGAAGTACGGGCTGCCGCTGGACAGCCGGCACCTGTACACCAAGACGGACTGGGAGTTCTTCTCGATGGCGGTGGCCAGCAATCAGACACGGCGGGAGATCCTCGAGTCCGTGGCGCGCTGGGTCAACGAGACGGCAACGGACCGCCCGCTGACGGACCTGCACGACACGGAGCACGACGGCAACTACCCAGGCATCTACTTCTTCGCGCGGCCCGTTGTCGGCGGCCACTTTGCGTTCCTGTCGCTGCAGCGGGCCTGCCGCGGCAAGGCCATGGATGGCCTGTCGTTCTTGCATGATGTGGATGCGAACGAGGACACACTGGCCGCGCTGGCCGCGGAGGAGTTTACCGTTTTGACCCGGGGCCAACGCAGTGGAGAACTGTGATCCCCCTTTTCTCTTCTCGTTCATCTTGGATTCAGTACGACACATGACCCTTACACCGGATGCCCCCGTCTTTCATGAGCATTAGCCATCACGTACTTAGCTTATATCGCTACACAATAGCACTTGCATGACCGTATCTTTGTTTTTTTTTTTTTTTTTTTTTTTTTTTTTTTTTTTTTTATTTATTTTGTAGAAAAAACCTAGTATTACTGCGTAACACAATATCGATCCAAACTGAGGCCTTCGTTCTCGATTATCCTATCTGGTCATCGTAAATACCCGAAAAATCCTGTCCAGGTGGTGGTAGCTAACAATTGAACCAGAACATTAGGGCATACATCGTACACAGGGCCATTCATTCATTAATTCTTGTACACGTACGGCGGTGCGGAGGGCAATGGATGGACACAAAGCGTCGAGACAAGCAAAAAAAAAAAAAAAATGACGGAGGAAGGAAGAGAATTCCATCTGCCAAAGTGACAAGACGGGAAGAAAGAAGTCATATTTTGATTCTAGAAAGCAGAAAAAGGTGGCGGCCATTTTTTGTTCCATATGGACTTCTGCGGAAGAGCCCGTAATCAACATGCATGAGAAGCACTACACAGGACATTTCTTTTTCCTCATCTCGTTCTGTCACAGTGGTCGTTTCCTTCATCCGGGGGTGGGGAGGCGGGCAGGTACAGGAAAGAGGTTCATGACAGGACAAGGGAAAAGGAAAAAGAAACACAAGAGGATGGGATCGATTTATTTCGAGCCCAGGCTCGGGAAGTTCTTGTCATCCACGGTGACGGCGACTGGGGCATTGCGGTTGCCACCTCGGCCATAGTCGCCCCGGCCCCGGCCCCCGCGGCCACCGCGACCACCACCGCGAGAGCGCGGCGGCTCCACGTACCGCATGTCGACCTCGAGGTAAGTCTTCTCTTTGCGCTGTTTCTCGCGCTTGGTCTTCTCCGTGTGGCCCGGGATGTACGCCTCGTCGACCTCGTCACGCTTGTACGCCTTAGCGTTCTCCCACTTGCTGTCCTTGATGCCCTCGTTCGGCGCACGCGCCGCCTTCACGCCCAGATCCTCGCGTCGCTGAGCAGCCTGCTCCGCCAGGTATTCGGCGTACGACTTGGTCTTCTCCGCGGGCTGCTCCTCAGCGCCGCCGGTCACCTCTTCCCCGGCAGTCGCCTGGGCGGCTTCCTTCTCATCGTTCTTAGCAATGTCCTCGCCGACCTTCTCGTCGTACCACTCGGCCTCGCCCCGCTTGGAACCCCAGCCCTGCTCAACTTGCTTCTCGGTGTCACTGGTTGGGATTCGTTAGCTGGCGGTTTTCCCTTCATGATTATAGTGAAACATACGTATGACCCGAGCGGTTCGGGTGCCGATCACTACGGGCACGACCACCTCGGTCATCGCGCGCCCGATTTCCTCGTCGGTAGTCCTCCTTGTGCTCGTCCACGGGACGATTGCGGTTCTGGTAGCTACCGGCGTTACGGTCGCGGAACGCTAGCAGGGATCACCAGGTCAGTGGCTTCGTCCAAAGGTACGACAACGCTGAGAACTCCTCAATTAAGAGCAATCGAGTTGTTCCCATTTGATTCACCACAATCTACATCGCGGAACATCAGGCTCACCTTCTTCGTTGGCATTCAGGCGATCGCCACGGTTCCGGCCGCCGCCTCGGGAACCACTGGGAGGAGCTCCTGAGATCTCCTTGGGCGCATCGCGCTTGCCACGTCGAGGAGCAGGCTTCTCGATGGCCGAGGTCGGCGGTTCGGGCTCCTTATCGGAGTCGAGCTCTGGGTCGTTGCCTATACACGGACAGAGACCGTCAGGTTAGATGATGATGTAATCGTGATACGAATTGGCTCAGTCGCCTCGCGGAGGGGGAAACGGTACCCAGAAGCTCGTAGAGATTCTTGAGCGGAAGAAGTTCTGTCAGCTAGAAGCACTCACGGCGACCGAAGTTGAGGTACGGACCTTGGACCGGACGTCCACCATGACGCCTGGGTGCTGGCGGAAGGCCTTCCTGGGGAAGGCGACCTGGTTTTATCGCGACAATTCGAAGCAAAGAGGAGGGGGAGGGGAGAGCGAGAAAGGCAGAATACCTATGGAATAGGAATTCGGCCTCTCGAACGAAGCGAAGCTTGGGAGGGTCGGGCAATTGAGGAAGATGATTGGGAAGAGATGCTGGTGATAAAACGCAGGTGTAGGAGTTACGCAGGCCGAGGTGGACTTGCGAGCGGGTTCAAAGCGAGATTTGGTTTGTGGTTCTGTGGTGTCCCCCTCCGCCAATAGGAAGCCGCTGCCGCTGCCGTTTGCTAAGCGAACATTTTTCCCCGTGCCGCTAGAGCTGGACCAGATCCGGCGGAGAGTTAGGGTTTAGGGTTTGGTGCCTCATTCTTCAGGCCTACACTTTTCGTACAAGGTTCCTTCGTTCCTGCCTCTGATGGAATCGTCGGAAACTCCCTGCTTCATTTCTGTTTGTGAGAGAGAGAAAAAGAGAGAGAGGTTCCTATGTACTTTTCATGATCCGAACCCTTTCACAGGTAAACGCTGTGTTCAGCAATTCCAGAAGCCATAAATCATCACTGCATGTCCCATCCGAAACGCCCAGCTTCCTCGTGACACGCATCAAATGCTAGCCCAGATCATGGGCGTCAACGACTGTACACCTGTATGAGGATTGCTGATCGCTGATCATAAATTTATGTGTTCTCTGGCATCCTTCTACCCAGACGCAGCTCAGAGGCCATGCGGCCGAGTTGGACAGAAGCGAAGAATGAACATATCAAATTCGACCAACGTATATCCGCATTGGACATCGTATTCTCGCTTGCTGGCATGTAATGCGCGCGCATCGCGGGAGACAGGTCAAGCAAACGAGGAGAGAGGTGAGCCCATTCGAAGATCATTCATCAAATCGGAGTCACATCGTAGCAATCATACTCAACGTCGGAGATGAGCTTGCTCGTAACTGAACGGAGTGTGGAAGTGCATGCTGGCACTCAGCCCGAATGTGTCGCTGTCCATGATAGGTTCGTAGTGACCGTACACGGAGCCGTTTGTTGAATAGATTCCCGAATCGACGTCGGTTCCGGGCAGTGGAGGCGGTCCATGCGAGTCTGTGGGCCCTGGAGGGCGGCTGAAATCTGATACATGATTCGCATCAGTGCTGTCGTCCCGATGTTCAGGCTCGTCGACCATATCGACTTGGGCATCATAATCCGGCTCTGCAGAGGGATTATTCAACCTAGGACGAAAAGAGCCCCATTGGTCGGGCGATTGGGAGGGGGTGAGCTTGCCTAATTGATTGTATTGTTTTTGGAAGGGCGAGGGATAGTACAACGAAGACATCCCTGCGGCCATGCTGCCGGACGGGGCGCTGCTGCCGGGCATCATGGACTGGGGCGGGGAAGAGGAAGAGGAGGCGCCAGGGGCTGCCGTTGCGTTGAGGCTGTCGTCTCCCATGGAAGCCGACTGAGGATACCCTCTCTGCTGCGAGAGCATCGGGACCGCCCGGCCCGATTGCTGCTGCTGCTGCTGCTGCTGAGTTGGAAACTCGGCACCCTTTGGGGACATCGCACCTTGCAACGCAAAGCCCGGAGATCTGCCCGTTGAAGGTGACGACAAGGAAGACGGCGAGGGTTGCAGTTGGGGGGAGTGAATGTTGTACGCGCCATCTCGCGGCTGTGCGACGCCGCCGGGGGTCACGTCGGACTTTGGTGCGAGCCCGCCCGTTGAGTGACGCTGAGCCGAGTTCCTGGAAATGGCCGCACGTTCCAGTGGGGAGGATTGTTTCGAGCCGGGTCTGATCGGGGGCAACCCGGCGGGATTCCCCGTCTTCAAGCGCAGCTCTGCTTGCACGTCGATGCCTTTCTCCAGAAGGATTCTCTCCAGCAGCGAGTTCTTGTACCGGAGCATCAGACACTCATCCGCGGCGTTCCGGTGGCTCTGCTGCAGCGACTGCAAGGTCTCCTCATTGCGCTTGATGGTGGTTTCCAGTTGCTTGATGTACTCCGTGCGCCGCTCGCGAAAGGCGGCCTGGGCCTGCCGATTCCGCTGCTTCCGCTCTTCCGACGTGGCATAGATCTGAGCTCAGTCCACGCGATCGTGTCAGAACGCCGCCATCATCGCAAAGGAACATGATGGATGGGAAAAACATACCGGCTTCCGTCCTCCTTTGCGCTTCTGGGTCTGCGCGGGGTCTGGAGCAACCTCTGCCTCGAGCTCGGGAGTGGATACAGAGGAGCTCAGCGAACCCTGGGCATCCTGGGCAGGCTCTGTTTTGGGAGGGACTTCATTGTTTTCTCCTGGGCCGGCTTCCACCATTGAGACGATGCCCCGTTCTGAATGACAGGGATGGGAGATATCAGCCCGCGTCGATTGATAATCTGCCTATGGCGGGGAAGCCGAATCAGACGGCGGCACTGGGGGGGCTAAACGCGCGGCTGGCGGCTGTTGGTCAGGCACAGCTGAAACGAGCGGCTCAGGGGGCTTTTGCATTCAATTCCAGTGACATAAACGAAATTGCGTGATTGCGGAGAGTCGACGATAAAACAGGGCAAAGGGCTGTGGATTGTCGATGCAGAATTAGAGGGTGAGGGAACATGTGAGGTAAGACTAATGACTAAGAACAAAGTTTTTCCTCTTTATTTTTTCCCTTTTCTTTCCTTCGGTCTTGTCTCGGCCTGTCGCGCCACCCATTCCCGGTTCCACCCTCCGATTATCGGCCTTTATTTTTTTGTGTTGCAGAGCCTACCTAGGTACTTCGTATACTGTAGTACCTTGAGAGTAACTGAGGTACTTAGTCCTTACCCGGCACCTTCCTCTGGGTACCTACTCTCTATGTAGTCCTGGTACTCTACGACCAACAACTACCAAGAGAATTCGGACGTCGTACTTTGCAAGCGGGCTTCGCCGACGGTAGGGATGAAGCTCCTCCTTCCCAGTCAGCTCCTCCAGCTTGGACAATCGAGCTCGGGTCTCCAGCTGCGTGAATGCATTTAATGGTCTACGGCTGGCAGAAATGTCGGAAGTTTCAATGACGAAGTGCTCACTTACACTCTGTCAGATTTGCCTACGCAGCCTGCGGATGCGCCGAATATGTCCACGAACCCGAGCGCCCAGTCGAAAACCTGGTAGGCCCAAACGAGCTGGAATCGCCCTCTCAAGAATGACCTGATTGTCTCGGCATCACGACCGTCTCCAGGTCTAACCCTTCATTTTTGAGAGCCTCAAGGGTCCCATCCTTGCTCGAGGACGCCGAGGTAGCGATCAAACCGACTCTCCGCATGCTCGAGGGCCCGGTGCTTCTAGGTCTTCTTCAGATTGATCACCTTTGTGCGCATGTCATTCCTAAATCCCTGGACAAAGGGGTGTCCCCTTCGCAGGTACCTAGTACCTTAGCAGAAGCCTATGGTAACTGGAAACAGTGTAATAATGGTGCTGACACCGTACCTACCTTGGCGTGACTGTGCATTCACTGTCAAGTTTCCAAATTCACCGTCAATAGACAGGTATTTCAAAAAGTACTAAGTGCTTGGTTAGGTATTCGAGTATCGTATTGCCGTCTTTCCATCGGCTTTGGGCTTGGCTCCGATCAGTGAGAAATTCCCCCTCTCAACTAGTCCTGGACGTCAACTGGCCAAAACGCAACAGCTCCTCACCTCGAGCCTTTTTTGCGACTGCCCCTAATAAAGAATCTCAATTTGTCGGCTTCAACGTACGACTCTTGACAGCTTTCGTATCGGCTTCATTCTCAGTGTTCTCCGGGTCATGCATGATGATGGCCATTATTCATGAACCCATGGTCTTCCCGCGGGAAAGTAGGCAACTCGTATCCTGCATGGAGAAGCGTAGAGGCATCTACCTGCCTTTGGAGGGAAAGCAGGAAGTGAAAACACCCCTCATGCCGCCCCGATTGGTCATGCTATCAACGGATCGCCGATAACGAGCCGGAATGATGTCGCCAAGGGTGTGATGTATAAAACTCGCCCACGTCGCAAATTCAGAAATCACAGGAGTTGAATTCGGATTGTATCAGTTGATTGACAATTGCCTTTCAACATGACCGTGCCAACGCCTCATCCCTTCGACCCTCTCTCACCAGAGGAAATATCCAAGGTAAATCAATCAAAGTCGTTGTTACTGCGTTCGATGCTGATCGACGCAGGCTGCCGATATCATAAGAAAAGCGCATGCAGGGCAGAAAATCACCTTTCGGGTGCTGACCCTGGCTGAGCCGCCCAAGAAGTTGATGATCCCATTTCTGGAAGCTGAGCATCAGGGAAGATCCGCGCAGCCGCCAGCGCGACAGGCCCAGGTACAATTTCATACGGATGCACGTCCTGATCTCATGGAAGCGATAGTTGAGCTCTCCACGGGGCGAATTGTAGAGCTACAGGCGTTGCCGGGTAGACACTCGTATGTGGACGCCACGGAAATGGACGCTGCGGAGCGGGCCTGCTTGGATGCACCGGAAGTCAAGGAGGCCCTCCGCAAGCTGAACTTACCAGAGAATGCTACCGTCTGCATCGAGCCGTGGACTTACGGAACGGACGGGTTGAATGATATGTCAGAAAGGATCATCATGGTCTGACTTAATGCTCCTCCCCGGACAGAGTATGAAATTGACGCTATATTAATGCAGTGCTATTTCTACATGCGTCTCAGTGAACACGGAGATGCCAATCACTACGCCTATCCCCTGGATATCTGCGTAGAGATGGCGGGCGATTTAACGGTGAAGCGGATTCTGACGCTGCCGTCGGGCCCGAATGACAAGTGCGGGCCCATAGAAGAACTCGGTGTCAAGCCTTTTGACCGCAACAAAATCCACACGACGCCCGAGTACCACCCAGACCTGGTTCCCGCCCGGCGAACGTCGACAAAGCCGTACCGCGTGGTGCAGCCGGAGGGCCCGTCGTTCCAAACGAAGGGGAACCTGGTCACTTGGGAGAAATGGAGGTTCCGAGTTGGGTTCAACTACGTAAGCGTCCTGGCTCTTGCCCGGTGCCTGACACATTCTGACCTCTGAAGCGAGAGGGAATTACCCTGCACGACATCACGTACGACGGCCGCAGCGTGTTTTACCGTCTGTCGCTGTCGGAGATGTTTGTGCCATATGGGGACAGTAGGGTGCCGTACATTCGCAAAGGGGCCTTTGATCTCGGCAGCAACGGTGCAGGAATCAATGCAAATAACCTGCAGTTAGGTATTTTGATCTCAAGTTGGCAGTGGTGATTCGTCTGATCAGATGCAGGTTGCGACTGCCTTGGCCACATCAAGTACTTTGATGGGTACCACCACACAATGTCCGGTGAACCCGTCAAAATGCCGAATGTGATCTGCTGCCACGAGGTTGACGACGGGATTCTGTGGAAACATACCAACTACCGGACCGGAAACGCCGTTGTGACACGATCGCGGGTGCTGGTCCTGCAGACCATCATCACGGTCGGCAACTACGAGTATATCTTTGCGTTCCATTTCACGCAGGACGCGGCTATCAACTACGAAGTGCGGGCCACAGGAATCCTATCGACGGCGCCGATCGACCTCGGTGACCGGGTGCCGTATGGCATTTCGGTGGGAGCTGGGGTAATGGCGCCGTATCATCAGCATCTGTTTTCGTTACGGATCGACCCGGCGATCGACGGGCATCGCAACACCCTCATCGTGGAGGAGTCCCACGCGATGCCCATTGACGATCCCACTGTGCACAACCCGTTCGGCGTTGGCTACACGACGGTGGCGAAGCCGGTGGAGCACGAGACGGGGCTCGACACTGACCACACCAAGGCACGAGTGTTCAAGATCGTCAACGAAAACATTCTGAATCCCGTGACAGGGACTCCGGTAGGGTACAAGCTGGTTCCTCACTACTCGCAGATGGTACTGGCGCACCCGTCGTCGTACCACTTCCGGCGGTCCGAGTTCGCGGAGCACGCCGTGTGGGTGACGCGCCATCACGACGACGAACTGTTCAGCGCCGGTAAGTTTACAATGCAGTCCCTGGGCGGCGAGGGGATCGCATCATGGATCCGATCGCGGCCGGAGCCGGTGAGTGTGCGCAACGAAGACATTGTCATCTGGCATACGTTCGGCACGACGCATAACCCGCGTGTCGAGGACTGGCCAGTCATGCCGGCCGA
The DNA here is from genome assembly GCF_041956625.1 of Thermomyces dupontii. Lineage (NCBI taxonomy): Eukaryota > Fungi > Ascomycota > Eurotiomycetes > Eurotiales > Trichocomaceae > Thermomyces > Thermomyces dupontii. The sequence continues at coordinate 694,041 of NW_027192311.1, read as the reverse complement.
GAAGATGATGGTTTCGCTCAAGCCCGTCAACTTCTTCACCCAGAACCCGGCCATCGACGTTCCGATCAGCACGCAGGATCGCAATCAGAGTGTTTTGGTGGACTGCTGCTCGGACGAGCCGTAGGAATTGTATTACTCCACTGGAAATCGACGCAAGAATTCCATACTAATCTATTTTGCTCATGCCATCAGTCTTGGTCAATCTAATAATCCTAGTGAGCAGATTCAGAGTCAAGTGTAGGACTAGTACTTCAGTTATTTCGTATCACTTTTGAAGCTTCTCCAACGCTCGTTGTGCTGAGGAGATCCACAAACCCGAGCTATTCGAGTCCATGGTCTCAGAGCCAGACATTTCGATTCCAACCATTCCCGCGACCTTCCTTTCTGCATCATTTTCGTCATGGACTCATAAAGCCAGCGTTGTCTGTTTCATCTAGCACCCTGGTAGAGGGCTTCATCTTGCCGTAATCAGTTTGAAGCAGAGAATATTCGAGATCTCTTGAGCGAGTACAAAAAAAATGAAGAAGGCTTCGCGCGCGGCGCCGGGGGGCTCCTGCATATCTATGTATATAATAGTACATATCACCGTATTGTCCATTCCAGATTTCACCTTGATCAGCCCTCGGGACGTTGACCGTAGACGACATAGCTGCGAGTGTCATTCGTGGTTAGTTGTATATCAGAAACTAGTAAGTAGCGTTGCTTGAATGCTACCGGAATGCTCACAAGTTGTGTAGCATGTGAATATCGCGCTCCCGGCCGTCGGCGCGAGCCTGGTTGGCAAGAACAATGATTTTCTCTCTTGACAGTTGCTTGTGCCGCGTCAGAGCGGCCAGAGCGATGCCGTCGTAGCCGGCCTTTTTCGAACGCGCCAATGACTTCGTCATAGTACAGTTGGAACCCGATGCCGTTGAGACTGCCGTCTGTATGCAGTTCGTGTTTGTATGCACAGAACAGTACCCAAAAGCTGGTCGGAACGGCCAAAGTTTCTATGGCTTCTTTTTCTGTGGCCAGCGCTCGGTACTTTGTCCCAGTATAAATATGCGAAAGTGGGCAATAATCAGGCTCATAGTTCTCCCACTGCGTTTTTTGCACCTCTGCCAGAACCGTACCAGTGGCGGTCGCCTTTTGGGGCAAATGGTGGCAGGGAAGTCTTTCTCTGAGATTGAGCAACCGGGGAGAGTCTATGCGAAATTCAATGTGGGTGAGTGTTGCTCGAGCGAGTCGATCATTCGAAGCACTCTTCTCGGCTTACGCTGCACTGAATGGCCCTGATTGATCCCTGCATCCATTTGCATGTACCTTTGCGGGGGACCTTGATCTTGCAGGTCACTCCTACCCATCAACGCTTGCCGGGGCCGAACCATCCCTGCTTCCCCGGCGACTCGGCCCGGAGCCTGTGCTCTGAAATGAACGAAGTGAGTGAAAGGATCGAAGGCCGCAGAAAGACCCAGCTATTCCGTGCAGCGGGGAAACAGTCCAAAGACCATCACGTCGCCGTCGGCAGAGTAAAGTAGGACCTGCATATGATTGACACGTGAATAGCCCCGGCGGAAAAGTAGTTGGTGGAGCAGTCATTTCTGCAGTTGTACTCGGTTACTAAATCTTGGATCTTCCTTCAATGTCCCAAGAATAGTACTAATGCGGTCAAGGATCTCACAGTTGGCTCAGGATGAAAATTCCCTTAATTGTGTCCAACTCGCCTACAACTTGCACTGAGACATCCATGTGTGATAAATTCGACAGGTCTCGGCTTGTGTAATCATCACTCGAATAGTTGTCCCGGCCGTGCTACAATATTCCTCTCGAGTGTGAACGTGATTCTTCATCCTCTGGTTTCGCTAGCCAGCGTCGTATTCTACGACAGTCATTGGCAGACTCCTCGAAGAGTTGTCTGATCCATGAGCATCTTTCAAATCTTCGGAAGAATGGGCCTGCTCGTTCGCTTCAGGGCATGCGCGCTCGACCGCGCGTCGGAAGCTCCTGTGCCAATTTCTAGGGCAAGTAGAGTCACGTGACCCTTTCTGCTCACTGACTGCAACTCTTCAGTCCAGATCCTGCCAGTCACAATGCGATGTGTCTCTTGAGCTTGAGTCTGCCTTTTGCTGTAGCATATATGTACTGTGGTTCAGACTTCGATTTTCCTGTCTTTTCGTAGCTTGGAGGACTTGGGGCGCGCGGGGACATCCATGTGCAAGTCGATGTGGGGTTAAGTTAGGTCAGCAAACGATACGCAGCTCATACATGACATGGTCAATTTTCCGCCGCGTGATTGGATGAAGAACAAATGGTAACGTATGAAAATATCGAGTCAGTTGCCCCCGCATTTCCCAATACAGTAGGTAAATCCTAGTAAAGCGGGAGATGGCTTCGGTCCTCGGCATGAAATCACCTCGAAATTCATATGCTTCTCTCGCCCGAGCAAGCTCCAGTGCGCGAAGAAAAAGACATCAAATTCTAGATTCGTGCCCCCTCACGACGGCCGTTTATTATAACTTCGTTTCTGCCAGTGATTGAACAGTACTATGTCCTCGGCCGACAAGACCGCCGCCGATGAGGGGAACAAACCCGACGGCAGCACTCCGTCGGCTTCGGGAGCGGAGGCCCAAGCGCCGCGGAACGCGACGGCAAATGTAGCTGCGGACGAGGAAGGATCTGATTTGGAGGAATTGGATGGTTAGTTTTTTTTTTTTTTTTTTTTTTTTTTTTTTTTTTGTTTTAAAGAATCGATCGTTCTGAATTGACACGTGGGCACAATGTAGATGTTCTGGATGACTTTAGTAGTAATAAACCGCAACGGCCAGCAACAACTGCCGCAGATGCGTCTCAGAGCGCCGCGACGAGTAGCCGGACAGAAAAAGGAAGGGAAGGAGAAGGAAGTGGCGATGACGAAGACTTCGAGGAAGCGTTCTTGAAACAATTGGAGGCGGACATGAGCAAGCTGATGGCCGAAGGAGGAGGAGCTTCCGGGGCGGCAGAAACGCAGGGTAAAGAATCAATAGGGGACAGCGGGGCGAGCAGCGAGGCCATGAAGGTCGTGAACGAATACATCGACAAGGAGATCGAGGCGCTATCAAAAGAACTGCAGGAAAGCGGGCTCAAACCGGAGGAGTTTCTTCAGAACCTTATTGCCGAGGCGGTCTCTGCGGGGGCGCAGTCGGGATCTGGCAAGGACGCGACATCATCGACAGGGGCTGCAGCAGGCGAAGGCGGCGGCGAACAACGCAGCCAAGAGAAACTCTCTTTCCAGGATACGATCCGACGCACCATGGAGCGGATGCAAGAATCGGGAGACCGGGCGGCTTCCGCCGCCGCCGCTGCCGGCGAGGACGACCTGCTGGCGCAAATGCTCAAGGCGCTGGAGCAGGGCGCGCAGGGTGCCGGGGACGGTGGCGACTTGGATAAGATGATCATGGGGATGATGGAGCAGCTTTCGAACAAAGAGATGCTGTACGAGCCGATGAAGGAGCTCGACGGCAAGTTCCGGCCCTGGCTGCGCGACAACCGGGACAAATGCTCGCCGGCGGACCTGGAGCGCTACGAGCGCCAAGCCCGCATTGTCGGCGAGATTGTCCGCAAGTTTGAGGAGCCGGACTATGCGGATGACAAGCCGGAATGTCGGTCCTTTATCTGGGACCGCATGCAGGAGGTGAGTTCGTGGTTGTGTCGTTGTCGTGGCGCTCGACAGGCTGACGGTGAGACTAGATGCAAGCTGCTGGGAATCCACCCGATGACCTTATTGCCCCTTCGTTTGGCGATGGCGATGATGCCGGGCCGGTTCCGCCAGAATGCACCCAGCAATGAGCGATTACCCTTCCAGATGTATCTGATTCCTTGGTATCGGTTCTCCGGCGCTTATGAATCGGTTTACGACTGTTCGTATGATACACTAGTTTTCAGACAATGGGATACCCATCCGACTGGATACACTTTGAGGAAAAAAAAAAACGGGTTTTGATTCAATCAACCCGACATATCCACGTCCCCCGATATTGAATCCTGTTTCCCATTTATGAGATTCAAAAATATTTCATCGTAGTCCACTCCATCGCTATACAACGACTCCTGTTCGTCTCGCTCCACGAAAGTTGACGTCGTGAGTTGTCCCGCACCCCGCTCTGGCAGCTGCACCTCAGGATCCTCCGGCGGCGTGAGGTCGTAGTCACGGTCCAGCATGGACTCGTCCGGATTGATCTGATTACTATCATCGTCCTCCTCGATCTGCTCCGGGTCCAGCTCCTCGAGCCGATATTCTCGGAACACGTTATCCGCGCTGCGGCGCATTTTTTCTACCCACTGCCGCTGCTCGTTGATGTGCTCCAGCATCAGCAGCTGCTCGCCGCGTTGGTTGTAACGATCAGTGTCGCGGTCGTGCTTGACGCGGTTGAGGAAGAGTTCTCGGTGTCTCGCCGCGCGTGACGAGGCCGGCGACTTGGAGGGAGAGCCCCGACCAACGCCAAGTTGTTGGTCCTGAGCCGATGGACTGAATATTCGGTTGATAGGGCGGCTGGATTGGAACCGCTGCTCGAACACGGAGGATGACCGCTTGGGAGAGATGAATTGGGGTGAGACTGTTTGCTGCTGCGGCTTTTGCCGCTGCGGGGTAAAGAGATTCACTTGCTCGCTTCCAGTGTTGGAAAATATCGAGCTGAAGGATTCGAGGTTGTTCTGGTAATTTTCTTGATCGTCGGCCTTGTTGGCCGGAGAAGAGGACGTCATACTGAACTGAGTTCGGGAGGATGTCGAGGGCGGAGCGCTGAAGTCTGCAACGCTTACATCGCGTACACTCAGTGCTGATGAACCCGTTGGCTCGTGTGTCCGTCGGCAAAGCGAAGAGCAAGTGCGTTGGCTGTGGTGGAAGAGCTGAGGGTGAGGAGATTGATGGGTGAGCGTCTCGAACATGATCCCGTTCTCTGGCGGAGGACGACACTGCGATGCCAAACTGAAGAGTCGATGGATGCAGAATGGTAGAGTTGAGACGGTACGGAGTACTCCGAACCACCTGAACTTTAGTTTTAGTCTCTTTGAGCGGAGAGCGAGGGTAACAGTTGACTTTGTCCTGTCCAGGGTCCCGCGCTCCCGTCACAGATTATGTTGAGTTGGTCGCGTTGATCCGCGACGGTGTACGCGACTCGATACCGATTGATAGGCTAACAGTTCCACGCTAGCCTCATTAGACAATACAGTAATTACCTAAAGTACGGAGTACATACTCCGTACCTATTATCTAACTACCTGTTCCCGAGGCACGAAACGCGCCTGATTTTTGGGAACTACTACGATTAACTAACCAACTACTAATTACGGAGTACAATTAACTACCTAATTAGTAGCCCGACTGAAGCTGTCCAAATCGGATGAGCAAGCCAAGACCCAAAGGAGTTGATAGAAGGTCCCTCCGAGTAAATAGTTAGGCGGTTGGTCAAGTTCTAACCAGCTCCAAATCCCAAGCTAGAGAAAAGTAATCAGTACCACTCTATGTACTCCGTAGATTTTGTGGACTTTCGATGCTGAATCTCCGTGGATGATAAATCGGAGCATGGGCCGAAACGTCTACAATTTGCAGACTGCATCAGCGAACAGAACATTCCCACCAGTCTGAACGCCCGTTCTGGAACACCCAGGCTAACCTGGAGAACGTTTACATTCTGTAGTGATCTACATACAGATTCTACTGGTAAGTAACCAGGATTGGTACCATAAGAGCCCAAACCGACCTCAGTAAGAAAGTGATGGTTAGTGGTCAGATGTCCAGTCTGTTGTTGCACTGGCAGTTATCGGAATTTGACTGCCGTTGCCTACCAGTGCGGTTCCTCGAGTTCTTCTTACACGTACGCGTACTGTACATGTCACCGGTAAAATGGGTATCATCCACTCTCCTCCATGGCAAGTAATGGCTCGACGCCCGGAATGTCAGGGACGAAGTTGGGATTGAAGAACCAAAACTGTACGCCGTCGGCACTAGCCAGGCCAAACACCTCGCGGTTGCCAAAAGATTGCAAGGCAGACTCCACGTATTCGTCGGGGGGACATCAGACGCGAGGGCGAGGGCAGGCGGGCACCTTGCAAGTTGCGGGTGCTGACTTCTCGCGTGTCCAGCTGGTACGGATGGCCGGTTGTTGTGCGTGTGGCGGCGTCGTAGACTGCAATCCCCCTGAGCTGATATGCCCAGCGGTAGACAATATGCGGGGAAAGAGCCATGCATTCATTCCGAATGACAAGACTGTTGATGGGCTCAGCGCAGTCGATCCATGGGAGGCTTAGCTGGCCGTCGGCATGATCGTACATGAGATGCATCGTACCATAGCGACCTTCGAATGAAGCCCCTTGGATAACTGTCTTATGGCCGTAGGTGCGATACCTACCGGTCGTTGACTGGCCAGCTGAAATCGTCTTGATCCACACCACGACGCCCCAGCGAGAGCTAGCTTCGTTGCCGGTCGAGCCGCTTCCCGTTGGTCAACTTTAACCTGGTCAATTTCACCTCCAGCGTACTCCGTACGGGAGCCCCAGGTGAAATCGAGTGCCACTAGGATTCTCTCGTCCGCGTCCACGTACACAGATCAGAGAAGGGGCCAATGTCATGGGCCCGGTCTCGATGCAATCCCAAACGAAGATGGAGTGACATCGTCCTGGAACTAAGGGGAACTATGATTGCCCGGTGTTATCCAATGGTCATAGAGACTTCTGTCAAACATAACCGTTTTTCTGTCACCTTCTTTGATCTGCGCAAATCCCAAGCTTTCATGACACTGGTGACATTGATCAGTGTTCAGTTTTCTGTGTTAGACGGCGTGGATCATTCCTCTTACCCCTCCTCTGTGATCAAAATAAGGTAATGATCAGACACTGTAATGTCAGCGATAAGATCGCCTGTGATGTTCCAGGTCGACCATTTTCCGGTCTCCAAATTCAAGATTTTGACTATGTCCACGTAACTACTAGGAATGACATAGCACAGTCAGCGCGAGTGATACGCAATCCGTTCAACCTTGTGCTTTGGCTCAAGTTTTGACCAGGGAACAAAAAAAAAGCTTGTTGACCGGCCGAGCAGATTGCAAGCGATGTAGCCATCGGATGTAGCTCATCGGATCAGCGGTCGCGACATTTGTGGCCTCATGCCCAGCGCGGCAAGCATTTGGGGCGAAACACCCCTGGTGATTTATCGCTCGAGAAGATCTTGCGCCATCGTTTCGAGACCTAAGCTCCGTCAGAAATCATGATCAACGACTACTACGAGATAGTATTCCCGCGATATGAATCACGAGCTCGAGAGGCAAAGCGCCCACAATGTCACAATATCCATGCAGGTCTCAACTTGCTGCCGGAGTACTATGTTGGCAATTCTCCTCTATTTCTGCTTTTGCAATCACCTATCAGAGTATGTGTTCCGGGGACAGAGTGCATGCATCCGGGTCATGAAAGTAGAAGAGCTTGGAGGATCAGAAAAACAAATCCCTCTCCAGTCTCCACGGTTCGCGGTGCATCGCAGCGGTGATTGGACAATGGATTTGGTGTTCGGAATGTCTGTTGTTGTTCCATCCGAACAAACTTGCACAGTTCAACTGGGCCTTCAATTGAATTGCCTTTGGCCATTGTGAGATTTCTTGGAGCATCGTCAACTGTTCTCGACTACTTGAGGTTACAATTCTTCTCTCGGTACATGTGCTTCCAGCATCAAGCCGGCCTCATTCCTATCCGTTGTGCCCATAGGACAGTGTAGGGCTGGCGCACGGCGGACCTCCGTCGATCACAACTCCACAAAGAGCTAAACATTAAACCTACTGTCAGGTATGTGATTCATCAAAAGACCTAATTGTACACATCGAACCCGAAACAGGGAGCGTTTCATTTCCTTGTCAAAGATCACAAAGCAATACATAGTCATCGCGGGTGATGGTTGTTTGAACCAGGCGAGCAGTCTCCGTGGGCTCGATTTTCGAAAACGGCGTCAACAATAGTATTTCTGAGTCAATGCGTGCACTTGTCAATGTGCTGGATGACGTCGAAGTCATGGTAGTTCCCGAGCCGGCTGATGCCGGATAATCAGGCAGATTGATCTCCTGCTGGAATTGCAAGCAGCGATCTTTTGGGAGACTGATCAGTATCAATAAAACAACTTGAAGCGTCAATACGTACCCTCCTGCTCCCGGCAATCTTCCTGCGAGAAACCAACGGCTTGATTGCTGGTCTCAGCTATCTAAATGCATATCCGATCTAGTTAGCAACCTCCAAGAACAGCAGCGTCTGAGCCAAACCTGTTGACAGGATATCCATTGCAGATTGCAGCTGCGAAAAACCCCCTGTCAGTCAAGGAAACTCTGGCATTGGGTCTTAGCCCGACCTTCGCACTGCAGCAGAGTACAATTCCGCCTAGAAAAGGCCACAGGTAGTCAGCTCCGCCGAGCAAGCTCCAAAGCGCCATCACGTACAAAGACTTCCCCATTCACTTCGTATGGCCGCACGGAGTCACCCGTGGATGTAATGGCCGGCGCTGCAATCCCGAGACTGCCTGTAAACAGCTGAAATGCCTCATCAGTTCGGTTCGAGTAACTACTACTAATGATCCCGGAGAGACCATGCAAACCTGCCAGTTCTTTCCGTCCTCCTGCGCCTGAGATGATAGTTTGGCGTGTAGTAAGATCAGACAAATCCATGATATAGCGGAAGACAGGTTTATCGAGGACATGATTGAGGCTTGTAAGTGTAGTCGTTTAGATGGCATCGTCCAGCTGGATGCTTGTATATTGGATCAATGAGGGTTGATATACGCTCGAGCTATCACGACCATCTTGCCAGAAGAACAATGATTAACAATAAAGCTGGAAGATCGACGATCAGCTGCAAGTCTATTCCCAATAGCCGCCGAATCGGATCGTCCAAATGATGCGATGCATCACCCACGGTTGACACGTCTAATTTCCAGATCGATTTAAGCGCCGGCCACGTTTCCCTTACATCTGGAGGTCAAGTGACAAGAAATTGGCTTCTCGTTGACCCTGAGTGCTCAGCGCGCGCCAAAAGTGGTATTACAGTACATACATACAATAGAACCGAGGTACATACAAATGACTCTCGAACCAAGTACGGAACCACATCATGACCCCTCCTCCGCCAGTAAATCAAAACCTCTGGGTCTGGGTATCACCATTGACAGATATGTATGACCACCAGACACAACAAACGAGAAAGGAATGAACAGTCGTAAGGAATGCAGAACGTTGAGAAGCGATGATACACCTGGGAACGACCAGACTTTGATCTATCGCGAAATCCACGCAGAGGATAAAAAATCAAACAAGATGCAACGATTCCCACCAGATCGACCACTTGCAGCCTCAATGGGCCCTACGCTTAGAAATTGGACGCAGCATTGACCGGGCCCGGATTGTGATACTGATCAAGGGTGCTCTTGAACGGAGTGGTGCCCGCACCGGGGCTCGGCGCCTTTTCGCGCGCATTCGCACCGACCGCGGTGCCGGCGTTCATCAGGTCGTCCTCATCGGTATCCTCGTGGCGCTTGCGTCCCCACACTCTCCATGCCACAAAGGCGACGCCCGCAAGCAGGGCCGCACCGCCGACACCCACCACGACACCAATGATGGTGTTCCTCGCGGTGGTGCTGAGGCCGGAACTTCCGGAATCACCATCGTCTTCATTGAGACTGGGAGACGATGCAGTCGGGGGTGGGAGAGTGGTGTAGGTTTCTTGGATGGTCGAGCCGCTGACTACTCGAGTGCTAGTCACAACGATCGGAGTCTGTGTCGTGGACGTGGATGGCGGAGTGGTGTTGTTTCCGTCATCGCCCGACGTCGAGGTGGGCGTGGACGTCGGCGAGGTGGGGGTATCTGTGTCGGTCGTGGAATCGTCATCGTCGGACGTCGACGTGGTGCTTGTGGTTGAAGTAGTTCTGCTGGTGGTTGAAGTCGTACTGGTTGTGGTGGTAGGTTCGTCGTCATCATCGTCGTCGTCGTCGTCGTCCGACGTTGAAGTCGACGTTGTGGTCGTTGATGTTGTCGTGGTCGACGTGTCCCCGGAAGTGATTGTAGGGCTAGCGTCGGATGGGATGTCGGAGATAGCGTCTAGATCATCATCCTGCCGGGGGGCGATTGCTGCATTGGCAGCGGCCACCGAACAGAGATAGAGGCCCCAGAGCCAGAGGGACGGCCGCATATTGGCGGGCGCGAGAATACGGGGGTTTTTAATTTTCGGAGTGCGGAGGCAGTCCAGCCGGCTCGGGTAGCAATCAAGGGGGGGGGGGTCGGAGAGGGAGGTGAGGCGGTCGGGGGGATTCCTGAAATTCGAGGCGCACAATCGGTCAGAAGAGAAAGATTGAAGATAAATAAGAGAAACGAGCGAACGACAAAAAGTTTTAACGCAGGAACGAAAGAAGAGGGGAAAAAAAATGAACGAGCGGAATGATGTGGTTCGTTTTGCTTGGAGGGAGGCATTATTCACAGCGTCGCAGAGAAGACTGGACCAGATTTCTTTCTCTCTGCCTGAACTTGGCAGTCGTGGCAAGCCCGGCGCTAGTCCCAATTGGGATTACTTAGTTGAGAAACACGGCCAACCACTGCCCGTCATTGGGGGACCACGGGCCGATCGGCGTGGCAATGACGGGGGGGAGGGATGCCTCAGCCCTCAGGCCGTCCACCCGAGGGTCATGCACCGCCTCCAGGTGCTGGAGCGTACCCGTGCTTGGACTCCATAAAGCTGCGATGATTAAGCAAAGCGATTCCGCCAATCATGTCCAGGCCACTTCTTTGCCTCAGCTTTTATCCGCGGATCCTGGATTCCGAGTCCAGGACTACAGTAGAGTACTCCTGGAGACCGCCTTCAGCTCGCATTGGAGGCATGGCGCCAGCGAGCCAGAGCCGGTCTGGTTCAGACATCAAAGGGCAGATTTCAGAAGACCATTGTCTGATTACTCCGTACAGAATATTTTTGTATACACTGTATCGAGGCTGCAGTGAAGAGGTTGCAGTGAAGTACTCGATGAAAATGACCACGGCTGAATTGCGACAAGCCTTCCCCGTCTAATATGAAGCGATAGATTACAACCATCCACTCCGGCCGGCTGACCACCGAGCTGACTCTGCAGGATGAACTAACTCGCTCGCAATGGGAAACAACATTGGAATGTCTGCTTTCACGTCAAGTTCCGGCCAGTCAAATGTCATGGTCAACACAACGGCTGGACAAAGCGGAGTGAAGCAAGACGGTCGCTCTCCGGATAGTATGAAGGACACAACTAACGGCGATCGATAGCAGCATCCCAATCCATATCCGGCATGGAAGATTACACAAAGAAGCAGGGTCCACGATCATCGCAAAACCAGAAACGCATGTTGGGGTATCTCTAATATCAACAAGAAACGATCATAAAACCAAGCTCTCGTTTTTCCATCAGGCATCATGATCTTCTCGACGGTTTGTCTTTGAGTTGCTCCTTGATCTCCTCCTTGAAGAGACGCAGAAAGTACCGGAAGCCAGCTGTTATGCCCCGTGAGCTAATATTCAAGGTTAGTCTCGCAATGTCGACACGTACAGTTCTTGTCAATGTTTGTGCCCCCCATTCCTTCCGGATTCGGCCCGTGCTTGATTCCTGTGATCCGCTGATGGACATTGCGGACCATTTGATGGAAAGCCGGGCTTCGAAGCAGCTGGTCGGTATGCATTAGCACGGATCCCGAAAAGGAATAAAAAAAAAAAACAATGTTGACGAGAGCACAACATGGGAACAGGGCCAAGAGGGAAAGGACTTGTTGATAAGAGAGCTGCTGTCGTCAGGGATGGTGATCCATCATCAACAAGACCCCCGTCCCTTTCAGTCCTGTTCCCAGGTATCTCTCTCATCACGAAGAATACTTACGCGATTCACTGCCCAGAGCTGTCACAATGTCAGACAACTTCTGCTTCAGTCACTGCGGCCGCAGGAGACTCACCTCGAAAGCTTGTAGCCACCACATGGTCGCAACATGGAGAGTGTTGTCGAAGCCAAGAGAACTCAGACCAGACTGATAAAAGCGGATCGGATAAACGTAGATCCGAAGTGGCGGGAGGAATCCCGAGATGCGGAACCCATTCAACATGGCCGGTGTGTGTTAGTAATTGGTGCTCGTAGGCACGCTGGAGCCCACTCTGCATCGTCATCCGACCAGATGGTAGCACTCCTGTACCGTAGGCAGTAGAGCGAAGCGTCGCGCTTGTTGAATCTTCAACCGTTTCTGCAGTCGCGTTAGTTGTCCCGTTCATATCGGTCCATCAGCGAGCGTATCATCTCGCCAGAGACGAGAGAGTACGGCGTCCCGTGCCGATGGTTCTTCAATCTCACCCCCCACCATTGCGAACGATCAAGCTTCATGTTGAGAAAGATTCTCCTTGTTCGGGGGTTTGAACGGCGTTTCCCTTGATCGCTGCCTTGCTGCGAGGTTTAGCAACTGAAGTTTAGAATCTCGACGTTTGCTTGACGAGCCCTAGTCGCACGTGAGTTCAAGCCCTGATCGACACAGGACTCTGACGCCAGGATCAACGCCTGGACCGGCTTTATATAGACACATTTGACGCTGACCCTTGTCCCTGGGTCGTTTAGGTCATTCCCAGGTCGGCGCCGAAATCTTGCGAACCCCTCTGTGGCGGTTCTGCCTGGCTGGAGCATTACCTACTAGTACCTCGCGCCAAACCAGTGCCCCTCCCATCACCAACTTGTTTACTTAACCCTGGCGCCACAACGACCTCCGAGCAGCCCTAGTAGCTGCCCAGACCTGTCATCGTTGCAGATATCCTCGCATTTGGAAGTTCCAACTGGCGCGGAACATTCCATTCACAGCGCAGGAGATTGCATCGAGGCAGAGTCTTGTTCATCATCTGGAACTCCGAGTCCCGAGCAGCCGACCAAGTCGTGGAGATCAAAGACTGGCCAAAAGGCATCACGGACAGCACGGAAAGTAGTCGGCCGACTGCGTAATCTCCAACACAGGGCCGCCGCCAAGATGGCGCAGTCGCCCATCCGGGTCGACACAAACATCGTGGGGACGAAGCGATTATTTTCCCAGAACAGTGACGATGATGCGGAGCCATCCGTTGCCGCGGAGGAACAGGAATCGTTGGGCATTCCGGGGCTTCCGGCCTTTTTGAATCTGCCGTTGCCGGGTAAGTCGAATCGAGAGCGGCGGCTCGTGAACGTCGTGAACGTTGAGCGTCTCGGCTGATGGATGCCTCTTGCAGCGATCGGAAGAAAGTTCCAAGATCTGGAGTGGCTCGAGCGCACACGTATCATGGAAGGCGAGATGGCAAATGACCCGAACCATCGATGGGCGATAGAGTCCGATCCCGAGATCAAGGCGCGCAATCGGTATACCAACATCCAGGCGTGGGCCAATTCACGGATCCATTTAAAGGTCCCGGACGGCCAATGTGATTTTATCAATGCGTCTCCGATCACCTTAAAAGACTCCAAGACAGGGCAAGATACGCGGTACATTGCCACTCAGGTTCGCCCACCCTTTTCTGCGCGTTTTGCTTCCGGGGTGCTAACAATGCTCAAGGGGCCAAGGGATGGAATCCATCTCACGCATTTTTGGCAAATGGTGTTTGATGAGACCAAGGAGGTTGCTGTAATCGTAATGCTCACTCGGACCGTCGAAGGGGGCCGGGAGAAATGCGCTCAGTACTACCCCGTAGATTTGGACAATCCGACAATGGAGCTGCCGACACCACTGACGAAACCGTCCGAAGACGGCGAGTCGTCAGAAGAGACATCTCCAGCGTCTCCGGGGAAAGTCGACCTTTTGGAATACGAGTTTGACGAAAGTTGTCGATCTGAAGTGCGGAAAATGGAGTTGACGATCGGCTCCGAGTCGAAGACGGTCTGGCATTACATGTTCGCCGGCTGGCCCGATTTTTCGAGGCCCGAGGGAGATGATCGCAAGGCATTGATCGAGCTGCTGCATGTGACCGCTTCCAAGAGCACGCTCGACAACCCTCGCATTATCCATTGCAGTGCAGGAGTTGGTCGAACAGGGACTTTTATCGCCCTGGACCACCTCCTTCGCGAGCTGGACTCCGGCGAACTGCTCAAGGATCGAGGATCCGATCCGGATGTCGATCCAGTGTTCGACACTGTCAATTCCTTGCGCGAGCAACGGGTGCACATGGTCTACAATGAGATGCAGTTGCAGTTCGTCTACGAGGTGCTCCGAGAGCAGAGCATGCTTAAATTGGGCATTTCGTACGAACACCTGCCCGCCGAGCTCCGGTCTCCGAAAGTTGCCCGACTCTCGGACGACGACTACGTTCCTGCTTCTAAACCCGAGCTGGAGACCGTTATTGTGTCGCCTATCACATCGGATAAAGAAAGCGAGTGAAGGGGCTGTGTGCCCCCGACGAGGGCTTTGTCCTCGATTTTGGTCGCGGGAAAGCTTTCCGCACTGCATTACCGGTGGCTTGTTCGCTGATCAAGTTCATGATTTTTTTTTTCTTTTTTGCTCAATGTGTTATTGCATACAGCGGGAGGGTCGGCCGCATATTCTGGTTTATTCCTAGGGCGCATTGTTGAGAATCGGTGTGGTTCACCAGTGGTTGAGTTAGACGCAACAGTTGGTCCATACCCATCAATACATGGTGTCTTTAGCTTACTATCTACCTAGGTACATAGGTTAAGGTAGGTATCTATTAATCCAATAATGTCAGTCATACCATCGCTATCTGAGTCATTCCAAGTCCTACCGAAAAGCAATAATCATTGACACCTTGCCAGTTGTGCCGCAACCGATCAGACTGCCAGACTTATGTGCATATTGATTACAGACATCACGATCATCACATCGCGTAACTCATTGGTTGTCCCAAAAAGACCAAAAAGAGCAGAGTCTGAAACCCGGAGCCGAGTCGCCTACTGACGCCATCCGTAAACCCGCAGGAGTAGTAGCAATAGCACGTCATGGAAAATGAACTAAATGACGATAGCTCAACTGATGGTTGCTTGACCCATGGTCCCACCGTCTAGTCATTTCTCGTCTTGACTTTACTAGGCGGTGGATTTGACGCTTCCTGGTCAGCGCCGGACTTGTGTTTAGCTGGGGAGGTCTCCTGGGCCGGTCCCGGTCCGTCATCATCCCAAGAGTCCTCCGCATTTTCGTCCCAGTTATCCACCTCCTGCTCCAGAGTCGTAACCCCAGTCTCCTGTGGGCCCATGCCATTCTGACTCAACCCCAGCTCGATGTCGTTCTGTTCCGCAGCCGAGTCTTCGGCCAGCGCGCCCAGCCGCGCCTTGCGCCGCCGCTCCAGCATGCGACGGTGGTACCAGCCGCAGAGGCCGATGCCGCCGAGGCTTCCAATCAGGTTGGCAACGACGTCAAACACGTCGAACGAGCGACCGTTCGGTAACAGCGCCTGCAGGATCTCTGAGCCGATGCCCAGCACACACGTGCACCCTATGAGGCTGATCTGCAGTGCGCGTCGTCGGGAGGTATCGGGAATCCAGTAGAAGGCGATCGAGAGGAGGAAGAACATGACCAGGTGCAGAAACTTGTCATTGGGCTGCAGATTCTCCGGGATTGTGCTGCCCTGGGGCAGCAAACCCAAGGACGCGGAGAAGAGCAGCAGCACCACGAACGCACCTGATCTCCGTTAGCAATCCAAAAGTGCCTGGTGCGGTACTTTGACTGCTGCAATCCACATACCGAGGAACGGATATCTGATGCGCATTGTGGTTGAGCGGTGACGGGTGATCAACGGCGTTGTAATGATATCCTTGAGCTGGCCTGATGGTGAGAGAGATCAATGACAATTACAAGCCAGTTGACGCGTAAGTACGATTGACGAGGCTAGAATTTCAGTGACAGCGGGGACCAGCAGGCATGACCCGCGAGGTGTAGCGTGAAGACATGGGAATGTGAGTTAACAGAATCTGTAAGCTCTTCACTTTCAAAAGCAATAACCTTTCCAATAAGCATAGTATTCTATTCATCGCAAGGCTCCAAGATACATCGGCGAAGGCGGCGAACGAACTGCGCTTTTGGTCCGCAGCGCCCGCCCGGCTCGGCGGCCCTCGCTCAACCTCGATCGGTCTCGACAGCCAAAAAGCCTCCAAAGTTGCCCATCGACACCCCCACGTCACCATCACTTTTCGGCCCGGCAAAAACATAGCGATCATCGCCGAGCATTGTGCTTCATCCCGGACCCGTTTTTTAGGCACCCGACGCCGTCGTGGTGCCCCCCGAGGCCGGGTGAATAGCCGTTGACTCTGCCCCAAGAGCCCGGGGTTCTCCAAGGGTGCGGTTATGTCCCCGGGTCAGAATCAGGCCTGGATGCCGCCGGGCCACCTTCGTCCGCCCGATGACCAGTCCGCCGATTCGCGCTCTGCCAATGGTCTCACCCGTGTCCCCTCCGGTTCGCGTACGTCGCAGATGCGATCGTCCGCTAGCGAGCAAGGTTCCCAGCCGGGAATTGCGATAGCAGATCCCGATCCTGCCCCGGAGGAGGATCCGCGGATCGCGCTTTTTCGCGAGCTTTACAAACGGAGCGAAGCGAAGATCAACGCGCTGTTCCGCACCGATCTGAGCGCCCCGGTACCCCCCGCCCGCGACCACGTCGACTCCGCCGAATCTTCGGACAAGGCTCCTCCGCGCGCCGAGGAGCCCTCGCGGCCGCCTAAAAGACCAGCCCGGAAAATTGACGAAGATGACTACGATGATTATGACGATGAAGGAGGCAGCGACGAAGCGGACGAAGCTAAAGAGTCCCCTCTAAAGGCCAGACCGAGCGCACCCACGCCGGTAGAACCCTCGCCTTCACAGCAGCGACCCGTGGAAACGACGCCTTCGGATAAAGAATTGAAAAAGGAGACTTCAGAAGATATCCGGAAAAAGTTGGAGGAGGACAAGAAGGCTGCCGAGGAGGCTGCACGGAGAAGCTTCCACACCATGTTCTACACACTGGAGAACGATCGGGATGCTATGCTTGATCAGCAACGTCTTGAAGAGTCGGAGCGACTGGTAGAAGCGGAAATGTCGGGCCAGAACAACGCTGGCGCCAACAATCAGTCCGGCTCCAGCGGCGGAAGTGGCTACGGGTCTTTGAGCAATGCCAACCTTGGCGCATCCAGCTTGACGCTGAAGAACCTCATCGCCCGCATTGACATGAAGCGGTCGATGGTCCAGGCTTCAGATGCCGAGCTGCGAAGCTTGATGAGCGAAGTTCGCAAGAATCGCAGCAAGTGGGCGAGCGAGGACAAGATCGGCCAGGAAGAGCTCTACGAAGCCGCAGAGAAAGTTCTGAACGAGCTCAAAGCGATGACGGAACACTCCGCGGCGTTCTTGACTCGAGTCAACAAACGGGACGCCCCAGACTACTACAACGGTGAGTCCGACAGTCGCGATCGCGGGTCTAAAAATTTACCCATGCTAACCCACGTCAGTGATCAAACATCCCATGGATCTTGGGACCATGACAAAGAAGCTCAAGGCTTTGCAATACAAGTCGAAGCAGGAGTTTGTCGATGATTTGAATCTGATCTGGTCTAATTGCTTGAAATATAACACCAATCCCGATCACTTCCTTCGCAAACATGCATTGTACATGCGAAAGGAAACCGAAAAGCTCGTCCCGTTGATCCCCGACATCGTGATCAGAGATCGCGCGGAGGTGGAAGCAGAAGAGCGCCGGCTCCAGTTTGCTGATTTGGATGGTGGGGAAGAGAGTGATGATGAGCCGATCATGTCTTCCAGAGGGCGCAAGGCTCCCGCCAAAGCATCCAAGAAGGGGGCTTTGACGAGTCGTCAGACTCCACCCAGTTCCGAGGGCCCTTCCGCCCCTGCTGGCTCGCAAACTAGGCCGTCGGTCGGCGCGGATGTGGAAGCCCCTGCCGAAGGAAGCCAGAATGGGCATCCCACACCGCCCGCAGGAATCTCGACTCCCGTCGGTGCGAACGGTGCAAGCGCAGGGCAGCTTGACAGTCAGGGCGAGAATATGGAGATTGATGGGCACGCTCCAAATCCTCCCGGCGCTATGTCTGCCCTGGGAATCGAGTACGAGGATCCAGAATTTCAGATCTGGAAGCAAGTCACGAAGAAGGACCGTGCCCAGATCGCAGCGGAGCGGCATCGCTTGTTCAAGGGCGATAAGTTGAATCCCGACGAGCCAGCTCTCCTTCGAACAAAGGCAGGAATGCGTCGGTGGCTGAAAAATCAAAAGCAGTCCGGCCTGGAAACAGAAATGGCCGTAGAATCCACTACTCAGGCCATGCAAGCCGAGGGTGGTGGCGAGACTCTTGCGGAAGGCATCGAGGAGGAAGAAGACAAGGTCATTCCGGATTACTACGACGTCATGTCTGCTATTCCGGACATCCCGGATAATCTACTGTGGCGCGAGGATGCAGAGGGGAACGTGGTGGACAACTCGGAGGAGTTTTTGCGAATACATCCTCCGGGCCTGTTCGTCCAACCTGACAGCAAATTGACCAGGAAGATAGATGCGAACATGCGGCAAATGCAGGAAACGCGAAAGATTTGCGCAAAAATTGGTATTGTGAGGCAAATGCAGCTTCAGTCACAGGTACGGTGGCGCTTTGTAGAATCATGTGAGCAAGGCCTCTGACTGATGTTTCGCAGACATACCAAAATCAATTCCCCAAGTACCAACCGGAGCCATTCGTCGAAAAAGACATCGAGCCACATGTAATGAACGACGAGGGTCCCGTGATCAGTCCTGGAGTGTGCAAAGCCGCATTACAGCGATCTGTCGCCAAGCTCCTCTACCACAGCGGATTTGAGGAATACCAGCCCTCGGCGCTTGATGCACTCACAGATATTGCATCGGAGTTCTTCAAGAAGATCGGGCAAACACTGAAGACATACATGGAAGCCCCCAAGGTCCGGGTGGTTGAGGGCGAAGGCTCGGAGGCCACGGTAAAATTCAAACCAGCGTACACTCAACAAGAAATCATTCTCCACACTCTCAATGCTGTCGGGACGGATGTCGAGACTCTTGAAACGTACGTCAAAGACGACGTTGAGCGCCTAGGGTCGAAACTCAGCGTTGTCCATGAGCGCTTGAAGGCCCACCTCACAGATCTCCTTCGGCCTGCATTCCATGATGGTGGTGACGGGTCCAGCGCTTTCAACGACGGCAGCGAGCAGTTTATCGCTGGAGATTTTGCCGAAGATATCGACGAGGATTTCTTTGGTTTTAGGGAACTGGGACTGGACAAAGAATTTGGACTGGCCAGCCTCAGCGTTCCGTTTCATCTTCTACAGAATCGGATGTTCAACGCGCACCAAGCGCAGAACACAAAGTATGTGAATTTCCCTATCCCCGATCCCTCCTCGTGTCTCGTTTCGAGTCTCTTTTTACTAACGTTGCGGTTTCAGTGCTGCGGCTGCGGCGAAATCGTTATTTCCTCCGCCTCCGCCATACCCGCGCATCACGATGGAAAACGTGTCGCAGCAGATCGGTCTGGTGCAGAATTTCTTCCTGGAGAAGCTACGTGCCAACAACAACGAGCCGCTCGTCGAGGATCTCGAGCTACCGCCGAAACAGCGTCCGACGGCGGCGAGACCCAGACTGCCAGCGTCTGGCAAGATTCAGCCTCCGGCCGGTACCGGAGCAATGCTGTCGAGTCCGAACAAACGGCCATTCACATCGGGTGGCGGCACGTCGTCAAAGCCCGGCGTCAGCTTCTCCGAGCCTAGCAAGAAGAAGCTGAAGAAGGCCAACAGTGGCGCGGCGGGCGATGCCTCCGGCGACGCGGCACCGTCTTCCGCCGCCAGCACCGGAGACAAGTCGGGCGCAGAGCCAAATGGGTCCGTGGACGCTGGTGCAATCACCTGGGCGTGAAGCATTTTTCAGGACATTCCCAGTCCAACAGTCGATCCATGAAGCGTGTGCTGGTCAGAACTAATGCTGGTCATGATTAAACCTCACAAGAAAGGGCTCGACCTACCGCGAAGAATGACATTCCGGCATTGATTACTCCATCAATCGGTGTTCGGCTTGGTGTTTTTTCTTCTTTCCCCTTTGCTTTGTTGTTCCTTCTTCTTTTCATTTTGCGGGTGTTTCGGGGCGTTGCTTTGGGTGCACTCACTGTGCATACGTCTTTTCTTCATGGGATATACAAATTGTCATCATCATGATCATCATTTCATACCATTGGGAGGGAGGCGGCGGTGGCCGGGGCGGTTTGGTTTCGATGGGTTTTTTGAAGAAAAGAAAAAATTCGGACTTGCTTTGGGTGGTTTTCCAGTTCTTTTGTACAGGCCTCTCGTCTAGGTATAATATAACGACTGTTACATACTGGGTTTTTCTGTACAGTACAGTAGGAGTTTCGTAGTTTTCGTTCTAGTCTAGTTGGACAATCCATCATGTCAACTAGGTAGGTTAGTAATTAGTAGGTAGTACTAACTACATACTCTAGTGGTGATCATCAGTTTACGAGGAACTGCGTACTACAGTGTAGGCCTACTCGTAGAGGTAAGTACTGCATTTATCTGCGCAAGTCACTTGCCTATTCCATCTTACACACCTACCTAGTGTAAAACGATGTCTTGGCTTAGGGCTAGGCTAAAGTAAGTGAGTGGTTTGGAGGAATAGGTTATCCGTCGTACCCTCGCTTGATCGGACAGAAGGTGCAGGTCAATCGAGACCCTGGACACTCGAAATTCGAAACAAGGGTCGAAGTACACAATTATATTCCGTACAAGACCTTCAATTGAGAGAAAATCAAGGTCTCTTAGAACTTTACAAGCATTTCAGAGCGATCGAGTCTGTCAGGATAGTACTTAACAAGGCTTGATGTTGCTTCAATTTTATATCAATCCCGCAAGGTTCACCTCCAAGTCCTGGAAGGATGGTTGGAAAAATCGAACGACAGTTTAGCCTCGAGCAGAAGTGAGAGCACTGCAACTTTTTTTTTTTACTATTAGGCAACTACTGATATTGTGCCATGAAACCATCGACAGCGCGAGATCAATCTCAAGAGTCTACGCAGCGTCGGATGGTGACAGGTCACACGAAATAAAGCACATAGGACATAAGATCAATCAGCATGAAGACATGTGCATATGTCACATCTGAATGTTCGCAAGACCAGCCAAGGGCTCGTTAGAGCTCTCATTGAGAACAATCGATCCCTTCTGACTCGGATTGCATAAGTCAGACAGACAATCACGAAAGCAAATTGCAGCAATCAACGCTACAAACCAGGAGTCAAATTGTCGGTATGCAGCACTTCCTTCAAACGAACCACATCTCCAGATGGTTACGCGTTTCATTGCGCACCATCTGCAGCAGACGCTTCGGCGCATTGCCCAAACTTTGTTCGTCTGGCGCATTTTTGGCTTTGTCGGTCAACTTGATGTAAGGGCCGCTCGTTGGACCCTGGCTTGCGGGCACGTTCTCATGGTGACGGGCACGGTTTGAAATCAGATGTGCATAATAGATTGCAGGGACTGCCGAAGGTGTCAGCTCTTGTAACTTTGGTTGGAATCCAGGGCAAAAATGATGAGACTTACACAGCGAGACCGAAGTGGTCGACCGCACATATTGATAGGAGTGTTCGTAGATCATGTTCTGCAACTGATTTGGCTTCAACCCGATTTCATCCTTGATCACATGATAGTGGACAGCTCTCGCAGTGCCCTGCAGAGCAACGTGCGGATACAGCAGGAAATCCCAGTCATGGGGACTGGTGATGTCTCTTTCGATTAGAGTTCCGGGCACCGGATTGCCGTTCCTGTCCGCAGCAGCTTTGTCCTTGGGGTCAGGGAACGCTCGAATATGATGACGCTTGTTGGCGATCACCACGCAGACACGGGGAGGGTTCTTTTCGCCGCTTCCTTGCATGATGACTTGTTTGATGACCGGCACCTCCTGTGACAGAACCTGAGGGAACTGGCCGGTGGACACACCATCACGGAAGTAGAACACATACTGTGGGCGACGACCTCTGCCCACGGTTTTGGTCCACTCGTCAATCAGCGGAGTAAGCATGTCCTTCATGTTCTCCTCACTGATGATCTCAACGTTCTGCAAGCCCGTCTCGCAGTTCCCCATATACTTGACACCGTATTCATCGGCGGAGACGGCGATAGCCGAGAGCGAAGGTGCCCAGGAGCCCGGACTCGCATGCGACACATCCGCCCCGATAATGATCGAACCTGGACGGAAGGCAGAGTCTGGGTGCCTCGGGATGCTCCGGGCCGTCACACCTCCAAGCTTCGCGTTGACTTTCATAGCAACGTTGGACATGTACTGCGGATTCATCTTGACAACCTGCTGGGACTGCAGAACCTGCGATGGAACGCCGAAGCGACAGTCACAGGATTTCTTGATGCGAAGATACGTCCAGGAATCTTTGTGTGGCGCGAAGAAAATCAGCAGCTGGGGGCGTTGATTGAAGGTGTTTCCCGTCTTCTGATACAGGGCAGCGATTGCATTGGCAATATCGCCGCTCAGCACGGTGATGACAGGCTTGTTGGCAATTTGACCACCGTGGCCAGCGTATGTCTTCATGAAGCCGCTGATCCAATTCTCGGCTTGGGTCATCTCAAGCGTATTGCGACGATAAGTAATGATTCCACAACCCCACGAGCGAAGAGGGACACGGTTGCCTTTCAGAAACTTCTTCCCACGCAAGTCCCAACGGCCAGCAGTGCCAGGATTGTGTTTCTGATTCCCGAATTGAATTTCAGGACTTGGAAGGATGCGGGCTTTGGTGCGAATCATGTCGTTGCTGACTCGCATACCAAAATGGCGCAACACCGGGTCATTGCCATGATCAAGGCGAGATTTCGCTTCTTCAACGCTCTTCATACGGTCTGCAGGGCGCTGGACAGCCACTTTCAGCATCCGCGAAGTTTGCTCCTCGGTGAGCTTGAAGTTGTACCGCTGAAGACCGACAACGCCCACAGCTTCCATCGGGTAGTAGATGCCCGGTTTAGACATCTCAACTACCGGCAGGTTCGGCCAGCGCAGTTGGATGTTATATCTCTCCTTGAAGTAGTTTTGCAGAGTAACCGGTCTCTCCTTGCCGGTTACAGGGTCCTTGACCTTGATTTCGAACTTGCTCGCATCCACCGGCAGGATGTATTTGACGAAGAAACTCCGCTTTACGTTAGTGCCATGGTAGCAAGGAATTACTTCAAGACGTCTCAGCTTGCTCCAGAGGTAATCGTGCTCTGGAGTGACAATGTAACCTCCGTTGGGATCGTCATTCTTAGGTTTCGCTCGATCAGCAACTTCCTCGATGTTCATGGCATTGATTAGCGTCCGCGCATGGGCAGCTAAAGACGTTCTCTGCCAGAAAGCACACACTTCAATGTCAACATTAATGACGAGTCGAGGCCCCTGTATGAAACATGTCAAAGAAATGCTCAAAACCGGGAATACGGTGTTGTTGGAAACCTACAATGGTCGGACGGATCGCTTGGTACCATCCCTTAAAGACGTTGATGGTGTAGTCGAGGAAGGCACCGGGCTCATGATCCGGATCGTAGAATGCCCGTTTGAACGCAGTATACTTCTGACTTGGATTCTCGCGGATGAGATGATCCAAGAAGTCTGTTTCATCAACAATGTGCCGACGAATCACGGATGCTTCTCACTTACTCAGAGCTTGAAGGACGTCTTCATCGAATGGCATCTTCTTTTGCAGCCAGAGATCGATAACTTGAAGATTGATCTTCTTCGACTTGCGAACATACAAACGGTAGACATGGGACTGGTCACTCAAAGAGGCATCCTTGTGGCCGTACTCAACGTCCAGGTCCACAAGAATGCTTGTGTCAGGGAATATGTTGAACGACCTAGGCTCTTGTCAGCAGAAGAGACATTAAATTCAGTAGTGTACTGTACCAAGCTAGCTTGGCTCCGTCCCAAATGACCTGCTTCAGTTTCTGGCGGCGCTCCGCGCAGTTCCAGACCTTTCTGGCCAACTGGCGTTTCACATGAATTGTGGGATTTTCCGAAGAGATCGTGACCTGATCAGGAACAGTCAGTCATGACTCCATGAACCTTACCATGACAGACACTCACATCATACTGATACACGTCCCGAGTTGGAAACTGTTCGATGGGATACGCGTTAAGCTTCAGGGAAGCCTCACGACCAGTCGAGTTGAATCCTGGACGAGGGACACTCGCAAGTCCACTCATGAACTGATGAGCCCAATTATTAGCGAAATTTCCAGCAGACTTCTTGCCCTTTCCAGCCATTTTGTGTAGAAGGATATCGTGGAGGCGAAACAGAAAGAGAGCAATGAGTTTGACGAGCAACAGGATGACTCGACTTGGTCGGGGGGCGTGTAGACGAAGATATGCAGTGGAACGAGTACGACATGAACAGGTGCTTGAGGAAGGGCTCCATAAGCATGAAAAAACTGGTGCATTCATTCACCCCCCCCCCAAAATCAAAATGCAGACTCTAGTGAGAGCATGGTGATTACAGGAACAAGAATGAGACAGCAAACGACTGAATCAGATGGAATAATGTATCTTGAACTAAGCAACAGATTGGAGTGACAGACAGCCGAGTGAAGGTGAATCAAGAGATGATGGTCATGCCAAAGAACAGTGATGAGTTGTCCAACAAGAGACAACATGCAAACAAGGCTCGACGAGGAACAGGATGATCCACAAGAGTAAACTTACAGAGCCATTGACCGGATAAGCATTCGCTGGCAAATCCAAATTCTTGTAGGCAGCGGGGAGAGTCACGGCCTGCTCCCTGGCAGGGTCTCCGCTGCCTTGCAAACAGGCAGATTTGGCAGCCATGGTGATTGAAAGATGGGCACTGGATCACAAGGCAGATGGTCAGCAGTCACTCCTGTGGGTTATCAGACTACATGGACAATAGGCAACTTCAATGGACATAATGTCAAGTAATAGGTCATGAAACGCAGATGATACCAAGGTCAATCAGCCGTTCACAGGAGAGCAAGTAGTCACCAAGCGGGACTCATGACGGGACGCACGTGGCACCTATAGCCGAGAATCTGACTTACCAGGTGATAGTGAAAGCAAACAGCTTTCAATGAAGGCAGAGTTTGGGTTCTTCTTATGAAGAAGCAAGCGTGTGGTTCAAGGCGGATCACGACAGAAAAAGGAAGCTTGAAGTTGAAAGGTGAGAGAGAAAAGGAAGAAAAGAAGAAAAAAAAGAAAAAAAAAAAAAAAAAAAAAAAAAAAAAAAGAAAGAAGAAGAAGAAGAAGAATCTGCCTTGCCGTCAATCCGCCATTCGATCTGGGATCTCGGCCAATACATAATCTACCAGGTACATATTAAATAATACTGACGGAGATCTCCAACCTCATGGAGCATGGACCATGCGGGTGCTTGAACCATCCCGCAGGCAGGGTGATGACTCAGCAAGGTGACTCCAGAATCGGAAAAAAGCGGGTCCGACCAACGTCTTGGCTTCAAACGCCGCTTGTGGCTTTCTTCCGTCGAGAAAGTTTAGGTTAAGAAACGTCTCGAGGCCGTTGACAACCCGCCCAGGAAGAAGTGTAACTGTAACCATCGCAGACAGTTACAGCAGTGTAACATTTGCCAGCGCCTCTCTGTGTTGATGGTGGCAAAGGGGAAAAGGGGCCGCCTGGGTCAACTGCAGGTACTGTACTACCCGATGCAGCGGGCGCTAAACGGATCGATTCCGTCGACTTGCAGGCAGCCGACCGTCAGTGGACGAAGATGGAAGAGAGAGAGAAGAAAGAAAGAAAGAAGAAAAAGAAAAAAAAAAAAAAAAAAAAAAAAAAAAAAGAAAAAAGAAAGAGGAAGAAGAGAGTATTTAAAGGCAGGAAGGCGGAATCACGCACTTCAAGTGCGACAACAAGCAGGAAGGAGGCAGGGAGGTGTGTGAGCGATGAAACTACCAGAAGTGGAAGGTATGCAAGTTACTGCGGCGATGGTTCTTCTTTGAGAGGACCCCTATCTGTAGAAGGTTCATCTGTGGATACGTAGAATCGGCTCACAAAGATGAGAGAGGATTGAATTCCTTGAATTGAGAATGGGAGCGCGTCGTGATGTCATTGAGCTCCTGTTCACTTGTGTCGGATGAGAGGTTTACATTTAGGACTATAGTTGTGAACCGGCTCATCCTTAGACAGGCTGGAGCGTCGCTTAGAGTAGCCTATTCTCCGTAATAAACACAAGAATTGGCCATCAGCGAGGGAGTTCCCTTATGATCTGGGATCGGGGGACAGGTCCCTTAACACACCCTCCTGTCAGGGCTGCTGGATCTGATTCAGGCCCTGAGGGGCATCCATGGAACAAGGCAGGATTCTATCGTGAAGGAATAAACGCCACTAATGGTGAACGCAACAAAATCCTAGAGTCTTCAGCAATTCAGTGCACCGAGACTGAGAAGTGAGCGGCTTGGAAATTGCTGGTCGTGATGTGCAATCTGATTGCATCAGTCAAACAAGGATGTTATACATCACATCTGGAATATCAAGCGAACGCAACAAATCGCAGTTGATCAACCTGAGAAAGACTATTGTACATATCCTGATTCAACCATCATGGCTGCTGCCAAGAACATGATGCTTGATAACCCACAAAACCGTCCTCCATAGGTACCTACCTAATTTCGTGCTAAACGACGCAAATCGTGATGGAATTCATCAAACATGCCCATATGCACGTAACATCGTACTCTGGCTCGAGACGCCAAGAACCACGAGGGCGACATCGAATCGAGAAGGGCAAAAGAGCCATCTACGAAATCGTCGGCAATGTATTTAGAAGCCGCCTACAGGTAAAATGACTGTCAGTCACTTCCTCCAGAAAGTTGGCGCGAGGTAACATACCTGAGTAAGGTTGAGATCCTGCTCCAAAACCATGCAGGGTCGGTGCCGGTGGGCGAATTTGAGATATTGAAGACGGAATATCGATTCGACGGATCAAATCGACTAGCTTCTCCGGCGAGAACCGGGTGGCGTTGTATGTCGAAGCAGGAGGAATGATGCTTAGAAGATGGATGATATCACGCGGCAATGGTTCTGAGGCGGGTTGTCGGGAATACTGGCCACTGCTGCCATTACTCGGTTGAAGACGTTTTTGCTGATCCGGGCGGCGAGCGGCCACGGTTTTCAGCGGCGATTCGGCACGCACGAATTTGCGAGGCCGATTGGGGTCGTCGAAGTCGTCCGTTGGGAACGGTCGCTTTGGCGACTGCGTCAACGACGTGTCTGGATATCGAGTAGGTGTTTCTTGCGCAGAGCCTTGTTGCTCTACGACAGCTGCGGACTTGGGCCTTGCCTGCGTGGGAGATATAATCGGCCGAACCGCAGTAGGGTCAAAGGATGAAGCTGAATAACGATGAGCGAAATGCGAAAGAGCAGGATCATCAGGAAACAACTGGCGCATTCGCGACTCTAGATTGATGACTTGGGTTAGGTCGCCGTATCGGGATTCGTATTCGTGCATGAACATGAATATAGGCTTGGCCTTGTGAACATTTTCCGGATTTGAGGCTAGCCTCCGGACAGCCATCTCGAAAACAGCTCTAGCATCTACAGATTGATAAGTAAAGAAGCAGCAAACAATCTTCAACGGGTAGACTTACTGGTGACGTCGTTGATATCGATGAGATGCTTCAGATACTCGAGGGCGAAATTCTCATCATCAGGGAAGAGCTTAGCGCCCCGTTCGAAAATCTTGGTAGCGGCCGGATCCTTGTAGCAGTGATACTCCATCAGAGCACTAGCGATGTAGACATCACTAGTGATCCGCCCACGCTTGCGGGCATCCGCAAAGACTTGCCTGAAACCCGCAAGTTCCCCTGGTTTGCCTTTGCCTTGGATGCGACGCATAGCTCTCATTAGGGCGATCCACGCAAACGAGATGGTCTTGGAAAGCATGTTGATCTGAATAGAGTGGGCCTGTCGGATTGCTTCGATTTGGCTCTTCTTGGCTGCTTCTTTGGCCTTTGCTTCGCTGGCACGTTCCTCATCGTCCTCGTCAGGAGCAGTAGTTTGCGACTGGGCATAGTTTTCCTCAATACGAGCGACGTCCTGCGCCTCACGAGCTCGAGCCTTCGCCATGAGTTCGTACAGGGCATCCAGCAACCGATCATAAACCTCTCGGACCTTGGACCCGCGTCTCTTGGGATCTTGCTCCGACTCGGTGTTGATTTCCGTTCGATCGGCTAGTTTGAAGGCCAAGAGACAGCTTTCGGGATTTGCGTCGATTCCTTGTTTCAAGAAGTCGTTCCCCTCGCTCTCAAGCCCATTTTGGAAACAGAAATCTGCGGCATCATACCAGACTTCGGGGACGAAGCGCAATGCCATCAACGCCTGTTTATAAACATACACGACTCGATTCTTGTAAGCAGATGGGTCTTCATCTTTGAGGACTAGCGGATCGCCCTTCTCCCATTCGATCCATCGCCTCCAGATATCGACCTGGCGGACGAATTCAACGTCCCCATCCGAGCCGGCAATGGGCGGAAGCCGAGGTAATGTTGTGCGATCGAGGTCGCGAGTAATATTCTGCAATTCAGTAAAGCAGCTCCTTGCCGTCATATACGCTGGTGACCGCTCTTGAAGGAATTTACGCCCCTGAAACTCAACGTCAGATTAAACAGGGAAGTGAATGTTGATCGGATTGGTAGACAGGAAGAATTACCGTGAGCTTATTCAAACCCATTTCAAATTGGTCATATTCCTTCCACAGAGTGTTCAGTGCGTGACTCGGTATGCAGATGGCCCTTTGATAAACCTTGCGCAAAAGGTCCATCTTCTGCTGATCCTGCCAGCTGGAACCGCCAACATTACCGGGACCGGACTTGATGAATTGTACGTAGTCCGTCCAGAGAGTACCCGCATCCTTGTCCATGCCCACATGTTGCAGTGCCAGGTCGTACGCTGATGTGATGACACGTCTTGCCTGGCCTGTTGTATCTGTGGTTAGTGGATTGCGTCGACGGACATAATCAAGGTACACAGTCCATAATTGCACGTTGGGAAGATGTAGCAGAGTCCTATTGAAGATCTGCTCAAGACGATACAGCTCATTCAGTTCGGACTCCATATTGATGTAGGCGATCCATTGCTCGGCCTGCCAGTCTGGGATCAGTGTCATCGGTCACTAAGAGGGGCAAAAGGGACAGGGACATACACATGATGGGAAGACCTTGAAGAACCGTTCGTAGACATCTCGGGCGTTATCGATCCGATTCCGACTTCGATGCTCGGCAATGAGCTCCAACCAGGCATCAACATCCCCACGCGGGTCGTCTTTGATCCTATCCTCCAGCATTCCAACACGATCATGTGGCAATCGTCCCTTGGGCGAAGATATCACAGCCGGCGTCGATGGTTTGGGAGTCGGTGCAGAGCTATCACTGTGCTCACCAGACTGCTGAACCTGCGGTGTGTACACATCCTGACCAGTCCGCACAGGGGTGGAAGTTGAATGAGGGAAAGGAGCATTATTAGAAACATTGGAGCTGGCCGTTTCAGGCACAGGGTGTTGTTGTATTGATACACCAGAGGTAGAAACAGATTCATTTGCATTTTCATGAGAGACGGGACGCTCAGACACGTTTGAAGAAACTTGCCCCATGTCGCGCACACCTCCCACAACCCCAGGGGGTTCGTACTCTGCATCGTCCTGGTCATTCTCTTCCCCATCCTCGTCATCCACGACAAAGCCACCAATTGTCTTTGTCTTTGACACATTAGACGCAGCAGCCGGAGCAGGGTCCTGGGAATCCACTCCGGTTGGATGTGGAGGGAGTGTGCTCTGAGGAGATTCTTTCTCTGTAGATTCTGTGGGCGCAGGCACGTGTTCTGTGGGCAATGGAGCGGATGGCTCATTGACTACAGGAGAGTCATTCGTTTCATTTTGGGTTCGATTAGTATCTGCTAAAGGAGTTGAGGATTGATCATGCACAGTCATGGAGGGATCGTAGTTTTCCGAGTCAGGCACCCCATCGGCGGGATTTTCCATCGGAAATTCGTCTGTATTCGAGGCTTGCGCTTGGAGGAATGCCTTCTCGGCCTCATCTTCAGCCATGGTTTGAACGTGGAGCGGATGAGATGCAGGGACGGATTCTGTCAGCTACCGAACGCGCAAACGAAGAGGGAAACGTTAGTAGATGCCTAGCCAATTTGTTCCATGACTCGATCTCACCGATCGAAAGGCAACAGAGAATCTCGAGAGCTGCAAGCTGATAGTGTCGAGAACGCCAAAATAAAAACAAACATAAAACGAAGAAGCGCGTGGCTGAATGTTGCGACAAAGAGTGCCGAATCCGGCTCCCCAGAGCAGAGCTTTCAGCTTTTGGTATGCGTGCTGGTGTCACGTGATTTTATGGCGCGACCTGCAGCTGCTGACGCGAATCTGTCATTTGGGCGCGTTCGCGTTGGGTCTTCAATAGTGCAAGATCACCAGAGTTGCACTCTACCATATTTATTGCCAATCATTCTTGCCTCCTCTTTTCTTTTTACCACTGACTTTGCACCGTCTGAAAAAGCGTTTCCTCGTACACTACTACAGTTGTCATCATGTCTGTTGTTTCCTTGCTCGGTGTCAAGGTGCTGAACAACCCCGCGCCTTTTCTGGCTCCTTACGAGTTCGAGATCACATTTGAGTGTCTGGAGCAGCTTCAAAAAGGTATGCATCGACTGATTGGTTGTGATTGACGTGTCTCGACTGACCTGCGGACCATAGATCTGGAGTGGAAGCTGACCTACGTCGGTTCCGCCACTTCGTATGTACTCGTATGGCCCATGCCATTCCCACCCGTGCTGATGAACAAGGCAGATCCGAATATGACCAGGAGCTTGACTCGCTTCTGGTTGGGCCCATCCCGGTGGGCGTCAACAAGTTCATCTTCGAGGCCGACCCTCCAGATTTGAAGCGCATTCCACCGTCGGAGATCTTGGGGGTCACCGTGATTCTCCTCACCTGCAGCTATGACGGTCGCGAATTCGTTCGTGTTGGATACTACGTCAACAACGAGTACGATTCAGATGAGCTGAACCAGGACCCTCCACCAAAACCAATCATCGAGCGAGTGCGCCGCAACGTGTTGGCAGAGAAGCCCCGTGTAACACGCTTTGCGATCAAATGGTATGTGGCGATCCACTCGGTGCTGGAGCATATCGAGACTGACTATGTCCTAGGGATTCTGAAGAGTCCGCACCCGCCGAGTATCCTCCAGAACATCCAGATGCTGTGGATGATGATGATGACGGCGAGAACTATGGCGCCGAAGAACGGGAGCTTGAAGAGGCGCTGATGAGGGAGCTTGAAGAAGCGGAGCGGGAAGCTGCTGAGGACGACGAGATGGATATTTCCGACTCGGAGGCGGGCAGTGAGGACATCGAGAATGAGAGTGAGCTGGATGATGAGGACCTCGACGAAGAAGAGGTTGCCGAGATCGAGGGCGATGAAGACATCGAAATAGCTGATGATGACAACAACAACAACAACGACGAAGGGGGGCCCCACCGACAAATCTCAACACCAGCAGCAGCCAGAGTTGATGGTACATTAGCGGGCTGGCTACGGGACATTTGATATACGTTGGCTTTTGAGACTCGGAATGCTTCTTTTTGATGTCACCTGAGCTTCTTGACGATGCTTATGTTTTACAGTTACAGCTCTGTCCATAATACCCTTGAGAACTTACGCTCAGTGATGCGATGATAGAAATCCCTATTTTCAATCGGCTATGAGAAGACTAGTTACTGTATTTGTACGTACTTTAGTCGCTGTGACGAGGACAAACAAGGCAAATGTACTCATATTCCTTGTTCCCTAGTTGACCCTCACCTAGGGCTAACCTGGGGCTAGGGAAGT
Organism: Thermomyces dupontii; assembly: GCF_041956625.1. NCBI lineage: Eukaryota > Fungi > Ascomycota > Eurotiomycetes > Eurotiales > Trichocomaceae > Thermomyces > Thermomyces dupontii. The sequence continues at coordinate 662,240 of NW_027192311.1, read as the reverse complement.
CCAACCTCTAGGGAGTGTAAGTCAAGCCGAACGGAGTACTCGTCCTCTCTCGGCACTCTCTTCCGAGTTGCGTCCATTGTCCTCTACTCGTGACCTGTAGCATCGGGTGCGACACACAGCTTACGACCCGTCTTCAAGACCCTCGAGGGTGGCGCAGCCACGGAGACCCTCAGATCCTAAGTGCAAGTTCAGGACCTTTTAGGAGTACTCGTAGAAGTACTCCTGCATGGCCTACGAGTTTCTATACTCGTTCGTTTTAGCGCCAAAGATCAGAACAAAACATTGAAAGATCTGACAAAGCCTCCATAGTACCTAGTACAGTACTCCGTACTCAATCCTGATAGTCTTCCTGACCCTAACTGTTCGCTCCGTGGCAATTGCGTCGTCTCTACCGAAGTTTTGGGTTGTTACAGGGTGTTGAATGAGATGTCGATTTCCCTGTGCCTAAGTGCCAAATACCTCTCGGCGCTTAAATAAATGTAACTACAGTAACAGTTCGAGTGCAATGAAACTGAAGGTAGGTTAGGCCGGTATCTCCGTTTCTCCCTCCCCCAATTGCTCCACTCCTAGGCTAAGATGTACCTCAATGCTCGACTCCAGTACGAGTATGTAGTTAGTCGTACGTGTCTAGGTCAGGGCTTAGCAGGGAGACGACGTGTGGGCTCTGTTACGGTGCCAGAACTCAGGTTCAAGAGAGTTTGGTTGGAGAAAATAGGTTAATAGGTAGCCCAATGGTCGTTCAGTCCGTCGAATGCCAAGTCTTCTCGAGAGATTGACGATGCTCCATAGCCCTATTACCTATTTGGGAAAAAGATCGAGGACAACGACACTCCAGCAGTCGAACTTTTCGATTTTCTGACCCGGTAGTGATTAGGTAGCCTATGATTGATATCGATCTCTTGTAGTTTAGTCATCGATTCTTCCTTGACAAGGCAAGATCAAATCAGATCATAGGCTTCGAGGCCAACTTGAGAAGTGATCAATCAAAGCCACATGAAATTTGAAGTCAGTCGATCTTCTCCTTGAACAATGAGGGTCCGCAGGGCTTTGAAGTAGTTTGAGGACTTATCTACCGAAACCAGCATCAAGCATGCAATTGCAAGAGCCCTATGAATACTCCGTTCTTGTGTACGTAGGTAATTCCCTATCAAAGTGTCCTTTCCACTATTAGACTCGAGGGCAAATAGTCCTAGCTCGCCGGTCTCTATCGAATCGACTGTTCAATCTTTTCCTGGTAATACAGACCAAATCATCATGGGCTTGCCACAGAAGTGCGGTACGTGAATAACACGCTCTGAACCTCGAAATGTGGAGGAGAAGCTGACATTACGAATCAACAAGACCTCGGAAGCCTGAGTGCGCAGTTCCCATACTGCGCCAGCGGCGAAGCGGCCATTCTATCTGCCTGTCTCTTCGGTCTGGTAATCTTTGCTCACTTGATTCAGGCCATTCTCTACAAACGGCGGTACTGCTGGGTCGTGATCATGGCCGCCGCCTGGGAAGCAGTCGCCTTTTCCACACGCGCCGCAGCAACTGTTGATCAAACAAAACGCGGACCTCTTATTCCTTCCATGTTGCTGATCTACCTCGCTCCGATCCTCCTCAATGCCTTTGTTTACATGGTGTTTGGGCGCATGGTCTGGTACTACCTTCCCGAGAAAAAGATCCTTGGTATTCGTGCGCAGAGGATGGCTATGATTTTCGTTGGGTTGGATATCGCGTAAGTCTTTCCCATGGTTTCACAGTGCGCAGCACCCTGACACCAAGATTAGTGCCTTCCTCACCCAATTAGTTGGGGGTGGCATGAGCGCAGACAGTACCGGCAAAGCAGCCCCCATTGGCATGCGTGTCTATACTGCTGGCATTGCCATTCAGCAGGTGTTCATTCTCTGCTTTCTCTGCCTTCTCATCAAGTTTCATCTCCTCATGCGCCGCGGAGCCGGAGTTCAGGAGAGGAGTGATCAGTGGCATATCCTAACCTACGTGATGTACTTCACACTTTTCACCATCACAGTACGTGCGAATCCATCCTGCCTTTCCCTAAGTGCTCCCTTCCTTTGATAACACCACGATATGTAGACCCGTATCGTATACCGTCTGGTGGAATTCGCCGGAGGCATCGCACAGCGCAAGCTCAATGATCTCTCGACAAAGGAGGTCTGGTTCTATGTTCTCGAAGCCGTACCGATGCACTTGGAATGGCTGTCTGGAACCCTTTTCATCCGGGGCGCATCATGGACGGACCAGAGGGGGATTTTCCAAAGTTGTCACGGAAGGGAAAGAGGGCTATGAAGAAAGAGAGAAAGGCCCGGAAGAAGGCCAGCAAGCAGTCAGAGGAGGAAGAGCTGATGACGCTCAGAGAGCAATGAACACTGCCAGGGAGGAACGAAGATTACGGAGGAAGAAAAAAAGACATCCAGGCATCTCGCGTTTTATCACGTCGTCGCCGATGAAGCTGAAGCAGGCATAGCCGGGTCGAATATACAATGCTCGGCAATATCCAGAACAAGCAATTCTGGATTGAAGCGACTGCAGTGGCTGCTACCCACGTCCTATTTGGTACGAACTGCCTCAATTTCATCTGAATGAGTTTTCAGATCATGTCTATTGATACATTGTATTACTCTACCATCTTCCCTTTTTTGTTACTCGTTTCATCTCACCGATCGTATTGCTTTTTGTTAGGGATTGGTGTGAACAGCATACAATGGATACCCGCCTTTTGTCACGGATTGGGCTCGACCAAGGTTGGACCAAGCCACGGAGTTTTGTACAAGAACCTTGTGGTAGTTTTCATTGAGTAATTTTATCCAATCATGCCATTTTAACCCTAACCCTAGATCATACAGTATTCGTCATGACTTGGAAGCGATTTTCCCATACTTCCTGCATTGTTTGGATGGGGATTCTATACAGCGTGTAGTAAGAATCTCATAGTATGTTTTGTTCTTGCCTGTTCTGCAGCCCCGAACCGTCTGGCTGAGACCTTGTCAGGGTAAAGACATGTAGGACTTCAGAAGCCCCATATCAGGGCAGCATCACGTTCTCAAAAGGTGGCTTCAGTACCGGATGCACAGGAAGAACCAAAAGGGTCCATTGACTACAGTAGTCACTGCGGAGCACCTTGTTTGTCATCGTTTCATCCGAGTACAATCATGCACAAAGAAATGCAAGAAAGTAGTATAGTTTTTGGGCTGGAGATTTCACGACTGACAAGTTCTACTGCGTTATGACACAAAGCATCCTGAAACATTGCGCATGATCGGAAGCGTAATTCATGCCATTGAACGAGGAAAAATCCGGTGATAGCACTGTTCTTTCACAGAGGATCAATACGGCAACGCAATGTAATTACCAGCGCCAGACGTCGAGCCGCAATGGGCGCACTTTTGCTTTGTCTGCACTCACGCTGGACTATGAAAACAAACTGGCGGATTTTTTCGCCAATTTCTCAAGATTCTTCTTCCTCTGTCAGACCTACTTAAGGAGTCCAGCGAAAAAGATGACCTCGTCTTCCTTTCTCTTCCTCTTCACATCGCCTCGCGCTCAGTATCTGCTACTCGAGTATTCATAACCAACGCTCCGTCCACCAGCGATCAACGATTGCTTGCTTCATCGTGTGTCACCTCACCAACTTCAAGACGGCGATTAGCAACTCCTCAAGGTAAGCAGCCTCACGAAGCCCCCTACAGCATCATCAGAACTTGCTTCTCGACCTTGATAACATTGCACACTAACCCACGAGTGAAGTACAGCGCGACTTAGACACCAAGTCAAGACATCAACATAAAAGACGAGACATCGCCAACATGTTCTACTTCACTTGCGGACACGTCCTGGATTCCGACACGAGCACGCTGCCCAAAAACTGGGACAAGCTGGGCGTGAAGCCTCAGAACCCACTGATTCCCGTCCCCTGCAAGGAGTGTAGCCAGGAAATCATCGACAGACATGTGATATACTTTGCGTATCGCCAACAGCTCGCCGATATCGAGGAAGTGAGAAAAGTGGTGGCTGGTCGCAACGACGTATCCATCGAAGTTCATCGAGATGACGAAGCATGGATGGAATCTGTGAGAGCAAAAGTCGCTGCCACGGCCGAGTTCCAGGACATACTCCAGGGACTCGTGGCTCAGTTTGTCACTCGGTGGGGAACGAAGCCTCAGATCCCCGAATACTAATTATCGATTCTCTGGAGAACGAATGAATGCGAAGTTGAAATGTTGGCAGATTGGTCTTGTTGAATCAGTAGTAATGTACCGTGATGCAGATCATCCTCCAGTTCCCAAGTTTCCGGATTGTTTAATAATATCACACATAAGTCGTTTCTGGCATGCGCACAGGTGGAGTTTGTCAAATCCCATAATGTGCATAATCATTACAGGTAGAGAATTATCATCATAATCACAAGCCAAACTTAGCCCCCAAAGCTAGTACTCTTGATCAGCGGATGTTTTATAGCTCATTGTCGTGTTTGACTTACCTCCGAATACAGCCTTTCGCTTCTGGTTCTGAACAAATTTACTCACATCGTTGGCAAAGCTGCTGCTGCTCTCTTCCAATCTGTTCATTGTATCGCCCATGATGTTCAGTTTTTCTGTCCGTTCTTGGACCTGTCGTTGCATGGATGCCCAGTAGCTCTCTTCGTTGTGGCCAGTTGAGCCCTGCGTCGAGGTACGGCTTTCGCGCATTGCTTTGCGCCGCTCGCGCTCCTCCTGTCTCATTTGCTCAAGCATCTGCTTCGACGGCGGTCGATCCGGCCCGCTAACTGCGAGATAATCAGGACACCACTCTTGATTAAACCCAAGCACCAATACTTACTCAGAAGTTCCATGTCAGCAGGCGACACATATTGAGTACCTGCAATCCATTGCACTGTAGAGATAGTTGGGCGAGGTGGAATGGCAGCCTCTGGATTAAAAAGGAGGTCTTCAGAAGGTGATCTAGAACCATAGTCAGCGTATTTGTATCCAAAAAACGCACCTCATGACGCCACATACAGCTCAGTACCTGCACCCCAAACGCTCAAAACAGCGATCTCTGAGGGCCCCACCCAACCAACAAAGTCACCAGAGGCAGATATCAATGCCTCTGGCAATCGCCGGACGTCCAGGACGTTTCCAATTGGTGCACAGCCAATCTCTTTGAGGCCAGGGATTGAATAGGCCCGCACATTGCCATCCCCAAAGGCACCAATGAGACTGGTTCCGCGGCCTGCAGTTCGGACAACAGCCGCAGAATCGCAAAGAAAATCATCCCACGTCTTTGATGCTCCTTTGTTTGTCGCTGGCTTGAAGATACGGCATCCTGACAGTGAAATGGCCACAACAACCCCATGCACCTTAGTGCCATTTCTGAGTCCAGACACAGCTGCCTGGCTCGCGTATGCCAGATCACCCGTCTCCGCATCAATGGGATAGATGCCAATGACCCTATCCTCGACAGACACTGCTCCAGCGAAAGACGCCGTGTATGTGCTACTGCTTCCCGGCACGATCTTGAAGGTAGCGAGATTTCCGCGATTTGTTCCGACAAAACAGCAAATGCTCGAATAGTCTGTTTAGATGTCAGCATGTACAACTGAGTATCTTCGCACCTTAGTGATATACATACCATCTCCTTCTACGGTCAAGACACCAAATTCAATGGAGGTCGGCCACTCAGCTGCTCTTGGTCCGTCATCTTGAGACCGACTCTTGCGAAAGCTGCTCCGTTTGTTGGCTGTTTTAATAAATTCATGGATGTCGGCGTTGTATATGACTTGAGGGCCCCGGAGGTCAATGATCGCCAGGCTGCCTTCTTCGAAACCCACGGCGACAAAGCCAACGTCACTATTCTTGACCGCCGTAATGGGTCCATTCTGCATCTCTAACAGGACAGCAGGGAGTAGCCCATCCTTCAGATACGGGTCAGACCGGTGCAAGATGTTTGTCAACTTGCCGGGACCTTCGTTTCTTCCTGGAGGCTGCTCCTGTCCCGCGAATTGGTTCCGTCCCCAACGGAAAATGACCAGCTCGCCGCTTCGAAGGCCCACGGATAGTTCCCCGGAAGCACCAGAAAAGGACATTTCGGTGACTTCGATGGCCCCAGTGTGAGCAACTGCCCGAGCTAGATCCGCTTGGACCACGTCAACATTCTCAATCTCATCATTTTGACCAGCGTCCCACAGTCGGACCACTCCATCCGCATGTGCAGTGACGATAATGTTTCGATCTTCGAAGCGTTTCATTGGTTTCTTCGCTTGGGCGCCGCCTTGGAGGAACTTGGGGCCTTGAGCTCGCCGTTCCTTTAATCCAAGCCAGTTTGATCGGCTCACTGGAGCCATGATCATCTTTGTCACGAAAGGATGGACGAAGAAAAGCGAGGGATGGAGCATGTTCGTCGGGGAAATGGGATGTCCACTCGGAAAGCTCAAAGTGATCAACTCTCCCGAAGACAACAGTGCAATAACAGCGATGGGATCTTGGGCACCGGCAAAGTACGGGGACGAACGCGGAATGAGGCAGAAATCAACAACTTCCGCACCTGGCGGGATTGCCAAATTCATCCGGCGACGAGGGGATTCAAAGTACTTGGCCAAAATTTGCCATGACGATGTTTGGTAATTCGGGGTCGGGCCCAGATCCAGGAAGGTCAAACTCTTGTCGGGATCGTTGGAAGGACGACCGCCAGCAATCAAGAGCCCCGTGTCGTCTGGATTCTCCTTCGCACACCAGGCGACTTGGAATATGGGGTCCTTGACAGCGAATGTGCCTGGTGCAGACCCTGGGCTCTCTGGTCGATGTCCGGGTTGGTTGACATTGACCCTGTCAATGGTCCGAGCCATCACTAGACGCCCATCCTTCGGGTCCCAGAAGGCGAGACTGGTATCCTCGTGCACAGTGAGGATGAAGGTGTTGCTTGGGTGCCAAACGGCTTTTGTTAACCGCGGCCGGCGCACCTCGCGGGAGAGTGTTGGATCTGAATCACCTCCAGGAGCACCGGCGGGAACTTCATATTCAAAATACTTCTGGACCACATTCTGTTTGAATGAGAAAACTACTGCCCCTTCTGGATAGCCGATCAACAGTTTCCCGACGTCTCTAGGTGCCAGAGCCAATGACACGACCGGTGTCATCCGCTTCTGCGGAAACTTCTCCGCCCATAGATTTGGTAACTTGAAGGGCGTCAAGATCTCCCGGTCCAGATCGTACGCAATAGTCTCACCTGTGCATCGAGTCAGAGAAGAGAGCCGGAAAAGAAGTGCTCGTTAGAAACTCACCATTTTGCAGTCCCAGGAAAACATAGTCCAAAAAAGGATCTGTCATCACGGCTGACACATAGCTAGGTGGAGCGTAGGACGCCTGCATCTTTCTCGTCTCCAGCGAGAAGATGCAGAGTTCATTTCTTGTGTCCACGCTGACCAGTTTGTCGGCGCAGAATTGTAAATGCTTGACAGATGCCTTCCGAGGCAGCTGAAAGGTGACGGACACACGCCGTTGTCCAAACACATAGATCTGGCCGGTGCCGTCCTGCGTATCATCGGTTCCCACGGCGAGTAAAGACTGGACGGGGTCGTAGGCTATCGTAGTGATGCGAGAGTTGATGCCATACCGTGCAAACTAACCACTCGGTGTGAGTCTCAACCACATGAAGAGAATCGGGACCCGGAAGACCGCTTACGTACATCATCAAGAGCGAACAGTTCTGGTATGAGGCCCTCGGACAGATCCTTCTGAATGCCCGACTGCTTGCCTCGAAGGAGATGCGCCATGGTTGGCAGCTCCCACAAAAGGACGAAGCCAGAGTGTACAGTGGGATAGCAGAGAGTTCCGTTGATCTATCTTCTTTTCCTTTGCTTCAAGTTTCTTGAAACTTATGTTGTTTGATTTTCCTTCGGATCGAGCTTCGTCATTCTTCCCCACCAGGGCTCGACATGCTTCCCGAATCCGACAGCCGATTGGTGGACGCGACGCGGATACCCCTCCATCTGCTCTACGCTTGACCAACTTGGGATTAGGATGGCAGCCATCCAGATGATGTACATCCGCATCGCCGGTATATACATAGGTACTTTCAACTTCTTCAAGGAATGCTTAACGCTACGAGAACAACGTCGGAGATGGGCCAACTCCAAATGTACTCATAGAGCATAAACTCCTGTTCAATGGACGGAGTACCTACCAGGTAGTTAAGTACATGATGTAACTCTTTCTGCGACGGGGACTGCTCAGAGCTGAATACATTCTTCCTACGGAGTACTCTTAGTTACTTGCCTTGGCAGACAATGGAGGATAAACTGCCCTACGATTTGCTTCTTTTCATGTCTCTGCATTTCTGCAAGCTCTAATCGGCCATATCATGCAAAGATGCAAAAGGTACGGTGAGTATCCGTAGTCCTCGTATGAATTCCTATTCCAGTATAGCGCAGAAGAGGTACTGCATTCATCAAGCTATGTATCAACGATAATTACCTCATATGGTATGGAGCCTTGGGCAAGCCTGGATTCTGAAATACATGTACGGGTTGCACTTTGCAGCTCATAGTCTACCTCTAGCTTGCTCCAGCCACAACCTAGTGGTGGCACCTCAAGCCCTGACAACAACGTACCTTACTGACCCCAGGACAAGGTCTTCGGCCGAGTTAAGAGTTGCTTTACCGGGTGGAAAAATTGCTGGCTCAGAGTAAGCACGACAGCCACAGTTACTCTCATCGCACCAACGTTGGCCCGTGTCCCAAAACTCCCAATCCTTCAGTCCCGTCCATTATCAGCACTTTGGAGAACAATTGAATCTTACAACTGTATCACTACCGGATCCAAGGCTGTCACTGGACCATTGACAGCTCTAATTTTGGAGCAGTCATCCCACGGTGCCCATGCTCTCGTTGTCGTAACCTGGGCTTCTTTGGACGAGTAGTTATAAGTTCGAATTCTCTCATCCCAAATGTCAGACAGCGGGCAGAACGCGAAACGGAAGCTGGAGGGTCCGTCGACGGATAGGTCTCCACGAGTACCGAAGGTGTGCCTTGTCTCTTGATCCGGGCGCTGAAGCACTGACGACATCCAGGGCGGTCAAAAACACCGGGATTCCAAAGCCGGTGGCCGAGTCATCATCGAGAGTGGCGATGCTGGCGTCTTCGTGACATGTGACATGGGAAAAGAAAACAAGTGCATTGCCGAAGCCCTAGATCTGTTCTCTTCAGTATGTACCTTCCAGAATTATCTAGGCGAGAATCAAGCCGACTGACTCGCCGCACTTAGAGAGTCGAAAGTGCAGAGTCGTCCGCAGGAACGGAGAACTCACCAGATGGGGGAGAGGAGGACATCGAGGCCCAGATCAAGAAAGAGGTGGAAGGGCTGCAACCGAAGTCGTCCGCTTCCCGCTTATTTCAACCTATCAAATTGGACATTCCCTGCAGTAAGCCGCTCGTGAATTTTTGAAGCATGCTCGCATCGGTCATCCTTGTTGACTTGTACCAAGTGGTATTCATCCGGGTTGACAAGTCGATTGACCCGGTAAAGCTAGTCCACGACCTATGCGCTGAAGCAAAAGCACATCCGGAGCAGAAGCAATGCCGTTGGGTGCGGCGGATGACTCCAGTGTCTCTCGTCCGGAAAACCCTGTCGGTTGAGCTGTCAGAATTCGCTAAGACAGTGCTCGGGCCGCATTTCCACTCGGGGGGTGGGTCCAAGAAGGTTCGTTATCGTCTCAAATCACAGTGCTCGCACGCGCCAAAGCGAGAAGGGCACTATCAGACTGACAGCTCGCTTGGACAGTTCGCAATCCGACCCACAATCACCAATAACAACAAATTCTCGAGAGACACGATCATCAAGACGGTGGCTAGTGTAGTTGGGCGCGAGCATTCTGTCGATCTGAAACATTATGATCTGTTGATCATTGTGCTTGTTATTCAAGTGAGCCTCACCCGAGTCTGTTGCGCCGACTTTTTGCTGATGGTAGTCTCTCAAGAATGTCATTGGGATGAGTGTCGTCGGCAGCGACTATGACGACCTTAAACGCTACAACCTGGCTGAACTCTATCGCCCTGCCCCGAAAGCGTCCACAGCTCCTGCCTCCGAATGACAGCAGTGCCACCCACGTTTCCATTCGAATACGTTTACCGCTCCGGACTCCTGTACGAGCTACGACATGACGACTATTGCGAACTTTGGATACAATGGTTTCGTCCTTGAGTGATTTTCGGTCTCTAGATGATCTAGCACTGAGCAAGAGAGCCATGTAACCAGTTGACTACTATGAGTACATGGATCTTAAGTCCCATTCGCCAAAGGTTAGGGCTGATTGGGGGATGGTGGATGCCGAAAGTATCATTCGTCGTCCAATGATGCCCACTTTGGTGTGTGCGCAGTCGCATACCTAAGAATCACCCCAAATTCCTATCATCTAGGTAGCGGAGAATTATGATGCTCAACATCATTGCCCTCCTTTCGCTGGACTCCATACTAGCTTTGAGATTCAATGACGATGTTCATGAACCCGATATCGATGAACGGCAGGAGCTGCGGGGTCATAAATACCGAGTACTTGGGGGAATCACATCGATGCTGAAGCACTATCGCCTCACAAGGAATCCACATAATCGATCTGATGAGCCCTCTAGGAACACGCTGCTGAAGCCAGCCATGAGAAAGCTTTTTGGATTTTGCACCTGACATCGAACAAAACTATCTATAATCAAACACAGCAGTTCTGGGGTGTCAGCGAATGAGGCTGGGTTTGGAAAGAGTAATGGAGCAGGAAAGTGAATTGGTGTTTTTTCAGTATATGGAAGGGGTAGATGAAAAAAACACTCCCGGCTTCTTTGACATTCCTGACAGAATCACCCTTGGCAGCTAGAATTAAACGACAAAGAGACAGCAACTGTTGCTTGTGCAATGGCGCCGTCGGAAGAACACGAGGTCGCCGCAGAATCTTCGGCATCTGCTCGGCCTTTAGTCCTGAGATTTATGAGACTTCTCAGCAACTCGAGATACTGCTTAACTGCCGGCCTCTCCGGCGAGGACGGAAGAATGCAACCAGACCAACAATTTCCCCAAGAGGATTCCCCAGAGGGCGGAGCAGGGACTGGCCGACAGTGTTGCTGGAAGTGCCGACTAAGTGATATGAGAAAATCCTACACCAAATATAGGAGACTGGCCTTGACAAGCCAACGGGGTGGTTCGGATGGTCACACCATCACACTACAAATCGACAGACGAACCCCCAAGACCACCATCGAGAAATAAGCTTGAAACGGTGCTGTTAGCGATGGGCAGCCAAATCTAGAGCAATACTCCGTACCTCTGTTTTCAACACAACAAACGCAATGGCACTGTCGTTGTACGTGGTGCTCTCATCTCGTCACATAACTCCGTAAGCTTTGAAGATATGCCCACTCGGCCAGTCGAGAAGAGAACGACATCGAACCTGGTTTTGGGAAAGCAGAAAACTCTATGCGGTTTACAAGAATACTGTACTGTTTGGATATAGGATCTTGATTCCCAGAACGACAATTGCATCCTCGATCGATAAGGCAACAAGGCAAATCGCTCCCGAGAGCTCCGAGCTGGCAAGAACTGAAGATTTGGAAAACCGATCATGACATCGGGGATCGGGCACAAGTCTTCCGACTTTCGAGGGAAGACTGACTTGCTGTTGCCTGGGCCTGGCAGAATACTTCTTACAGGTTTTGTTGGTTCGGGATTCGAGAACTTGAGTTGTAACATAAGCGTTGCCGATTGCAGGGAGGGAATAGTCGTGCACTGTATACGTAAGTACCTACGGTATATATGATTAACTTATTTTGACTGACTTTTTTGCTAACACGGCAATCCCTTTACTATTTTAGGTAAAGCCAACCTAACTATGAGGAGTTAGTGCGCAAATTCCGCTTCTCAAGCGATTGCTAAATCTGATTTGGTAGAGTACGTCGATATGAACTTCAAATCCGAACCCCTTATTCAAAATTGAGCTTGTTCGACCAATAGTAAGAAGACAGTCGTTTTAGCAGATAAATTCTCCATAACTACTCCGGACTCCGTACTGGAAGTGGCTCTGAAGTCCGAACCCAGCACAAGGGACTTGTAACTTAAGCTGTGTTGGAGACTCGATAATGACTGAAGATCAGTCCCGAAATGCTCACAATACAATCTCCCCAGTCGCATCAATTGTTCCTGAATTGATCAATTCTGTCACCCTGTTACCGCTGCGAGGGAGCGAGGGTCGCAATCCATGACAACGTCATAGGTACGCCTCGGTCCGATCGGTTGAACTGTTCCGTCTCGCCTAAATGGCCTGTTGATTGGCCAGCAACAAGCGAGACTTTTATGCTCCAAGCCTTCAGCAGTGGAAAGTCTTTCCCCATCACCAACCATCACCAAGTCTCTGGCAGACTGGCAGCGTGGTTTGAGGCCTCAACAGTCTCGACCTGAGAGGCAAAAATAGGCTCGCTTGATCTGGCGGCCGCTCCTCATCCCTCGCCAAAGTTCGTCTACCATCGTCTGACTTTCGGCTGCTTACCCGAATGTCGTCGATTGTGCCGAACCTCCTTGGCCACCGCCAACCAGTCATGGCCAAGCCATTTCCAGCTATCGCAGCTATCCCAATGGGCTCATGTATATGATTGTATGTTTGTAAATCCGCCAGGCCGGTGAGCTGTCGGCGGCCAGAACGGGTAAGACGGCTGCTCCAACACCGCGTCAGCACGTCTATCCGAGGCGAGGCGACAATCCCCATGTAGCGCATTCTACTGGTTCTGACTCGCGAGTAACCATGAGAATGGCATCAAATGTTAACGGAGTCACTGCCGGTTTGGAACCTGTCAGTCAATTACGAGTCCAATCTCGGATCGCCTGACTCTCTCTGGAACCCGACTTTTATACATTATCTTGGTTCGGATGCCGTTTCCAGATTCTTCCAATGTATTTAAATATCTGAACTACTACGGAGTATAGAGCTGTGAATTGTATCAACGGCAGTTCGAGTTCTACTACGTTTACATTTGCCCGAGAGTTTCCAAGTGTATTCCTGCTCAATGGGTTGGACACGAAGAGATGCCTTTCCTTTGCAGGGACGCCGGTGAACGCCATGATACTATGAAATCTTCACAGAATGTCGAGCTCTCAATCAACAATTCACTCCAGCAAGTGGTACGATCGATTTTTCCGCCCACGATTCGTGTCCAACACGCGCAAAGCCTGGGAGATGGCACTCATTCTTTGCGCATTCTCAAGTTGTCCAACGATGAGCAGCTCATCCTGAAAGCTTCACCACCATCCGGCGTCCCATTGCTGCGAAGGGAGCGTCATTCCTTGGAGACCGAGGTTCTCGCGCTCTCGTTACTGGGCCAAAGCGCGACTCCATGCATTCCTCGATTGCATTATTATTCCCTTCAGAAGAGCTGCCTAGGGTCTGGCTTCTTGCTCCGACAGTACGTGCAAGGAAAGTCATTGCGTGACCTAGGACCCTCTCTTTCCGACGAAGATCGTGCCAAAATCGACAGGCGTTTGGGTTCTTTGGTCCAAACCATCGGCGAACAGACGTCGCCCAAATTCGGCACGCTGGATAAAGTCGCAGCGGGTGCAGGCACCCATTCATGGCGTTCGGCGTTTCTTGGTCTCTTTGAAGAACTTCTTCATGACGCGGAGGATAGGTTTATACATTTGCCCTACGGGGTTATTCGGCAACAGATTTTGCGACTGGCCCCTGCATTGGATTCGGTCACGGTTTCCCGGTTGGTGGTTGTCGATCTCGGCCGGCAATCCCAGGTGATTCTGGACCCGGACTCGAAGGAACTCAACGCGATAGTGGACCTCGAAAGTGCAATCTGGGGTGACATACTTATGACCGATGTCTTTGAGTCCCCATCAGAAGCCCTCCTAACAGGATTTGGGTCAACAGTACTGAAAACCCCATCGGCGGCGCCGCGTCTTCTTCTGTGAGTTAGCCGGTTGTCATTGCCGAATCTCGTGCTTGAGAATCTCTTTCGACTGACAAACTCAGGTATTCTTGCTACCGACAAGTATACACAATCACCGAATCATGTTATCACAACACCAACCACGAAGGGGAACTGCAGGCCCGAAGACGATTGATTGAGGTTTTGAAAGAGATGTGTCGATACTGAGTCTGAGTTTCAGCGGTGAAAGCCGAGCCACAGGGCTCTGCGTCACAATCAAGACTGCGAAATACGTTCATGAACCAGTTGTGTCATCATGGGAGTTCTAATTGGGAATTCATGTGTTAATTAGATAGATCAGCGGCAGGTTGTAATAATTACTAAGTATTCTGACGGACGGCAAGCGGGGCGCCGGAAACGGCTCCCATTGCTCACCGTCCTGCCGTCGCCGACCGCCTGCCCCTCACGGTCATCCCATTACCCGGAACGGCATAGCGCTTACTACGTTCGGCCTAGCGCCCTCTTCGCTCCCGTCTCGCCGCTTTTGCCCGTCCGCTCGCTGCCCCAACACCATCTATATAACCCCGACCCTTCGCCCTCGACCGGACACGCACTTTCTCTTCCCAATTTTGTTGGGGACCCATCTCCGGCCCCGAGAACGCAACCCGCCGTGTTCATCCGGGGAGCATTCAGACAGAGAAACGCGTACTTTCAGGTCAGGTGGGAAACGGCTCTCGCCGTCTTGAAGGGTCTTTAATCATCCGGTTAAGGACATCATCCCGTGCAGCGACCTCGGCCCATTCGCGTGCTGACAAGCTGTGTCGGTGCGTTATCAACCACATCATGATGGGACGTCGATGACCAACGAATTCATGTGGGTTAACAGCTTTCAAACTCGCCACACAAAGCCTCAACTCCCTCGAGAGTTAACTGACTGCGGGTTAATGAAGAATGGAACCTGGAGAATAGTGGGATGTAGTTTCTGATTTGTACAACTTCATCATTTACGCGCTTATGGTTACTTTGAATTGTCAACTTCTCGTTTTCGGTTTTGTGACCTGGTGTTTTTTTGTCCGCTCCTGTTGCGCCCACTCATGGGTCAAATCGAGCAGAAATTAGAAGGTACCTTGGTATGTACATAATGTAATGGCTGAATAATAACTGGTCAAAACTTGAAGAGCTGATCGGATCATTTTGGCGGCGTTTTTGGAGGTTTTGTTCAAATCTCAGAGGTTGTGTTTCCGTGCTGGCACCGTTTCCTTGTTGCGTCAATATTCTACTCGTGCCCGCACCCCCTATCTATACTTACTCTCACTCCCTTCGTGAACTTCGAACCTGCTTTGAGATAATGCACAGTAACCTCAACTGACGTACTTTAAAGAGCACATCTACAGCAAACATCCGATTGGCACGTGCACGTACGACTTAGTCATAGGTAGACGTCAACATGCAACAGGGATCAATCATGACATCATGGTCAATCATCCGGACTTTATATCCCAACCAGTTTGGCCACCAACTCGCCATGTATTATTGAATGCAACATCGTTTTACTTTTCCCCCGCAGCAAAAAGGAAATATCGCGATATTACGCCATGTCGGATATAGTCACCAGGGAATTGAAAGATCCTATCTCGGTCGTCGAGTACCTTTACCGCCGACTGTACGAGGTTGGCGTGCGCTCCGTACACGGTGTTCCTGGCGATTATAACCTCGTAGCGCTCGACTCGCTGGGGAAATGTGGCCTGAGCTGGGTGGGGAACTGCAGTGAGCTCAATGCCGGTACGTGAAACTAGACAACGATGCCCGGAACGTAAGATTGACCGGATTCTGTTTGCAGGATATGCCGCCGACGGATATGCCCGAGTAAACGGCATTGCCGCGCTGATCACCACGTTTGGTGTGGGCGAGCTCTCTGCTCTGAATGCCATCGCAGGATCGTATTCCGAGTACGTCCCTGTGGTGCATATTGTCGGCCAGCCGAACACGGCATCCCAGCGTGATGGCATGCTGCTTCACCATACGCTCGGTAACGGAGATTTTAATGTCTTTGTGAACATGAACGCCGGTATCTCGTGCGCGGTGGCCAAGCTGAATGATGCCCGCGAGGCTGCCACTTACATTGACGATGCGATCAGAGAGTGCTGGATCCGCAGCAGACCAGTGTATATTGCGCTTCCGACGGACATTGTTGATCAAAAGGTCGAAGGAGAGCGGCTGAAGACCCCAATTGATCTCAGCCGGCCTCCGAATGACCCGGAGAAAGAAGATTACGTGGTAGAGGTCGTGCTGCGATATCTGAAAAACGCCAAGAAGCCTGTCATTCTCGTCGATGCCTGCGCTATTCGACATCGTGTTCTTGAGGAAGTCCAGGACTTGATAGCAGCTTCGGGTCTCCCAACATTTGTTGCGCCGATGGGTAAGGGAGCGGTGGATGAAACACAGCCCAATTTCGGAGGAGTCTACGCAGGAGACGGGTCCAATCCGGGAGTGCGAGAAGTCGTCGAATCGTCAGACCTCATTTTGAGTATCGGCGCCATCAAATCTGATTTCAATACCGCTGGGTTCACGTATCGCATCGGACAACTGAATACGATAGACTTCCACAGCACTTTTGTGAGAGTACGGTATTCAGAATATCCCAATATCAACATGAAGGGCGTCCTTCGAAAGGTTATTCAGAAAATGGGGAAGCTGACTGCGGAACCCACTCCCCCAATTTCCAACAGAGTTCCGAGCGAGGAACGAGATTCCTCCCATACAATCATCACTCATGACTGGTTGTGGCCTACTGTCGGTCAATGGCTTCAGGAGGAGGACATCATCATCACGGAAACCGGCACAGCGAACTTTGGTGTGTGGCACACTCGATTCCCCAAGGGCGTCACTGCGATTAGCCAGGTGCTCTGGGGAAGCATCGGGTACTCCGTTGGAGCCTGTCAAGGCGCTGCATTGGCAGTCGAGGACCAGGGAAGAGACAGGCGCACCATCCTCTTTGTCGGGGATGGTAGCTTGCAGTTCACTGTACAGGAAATCAGCACAATGCTCAGGCGAGGACTCACACCCATCATGTAAGTGTCACTACAAGACGCCCGACTTCTTCAACAGTCTGACTGGCCATGCAGATTCGTGATCTGCAACGAGGGGTACACAATTGAGCGATACATCCATGGGTGGACTGAAGAGTACAATGACATCCAGCAATGGAGCTTCGTGGACATCCCGTCAACGTTCGGAGGCCGCAAGGAGCAATTTGACACCCACAGAGTCAAAACGCGGCATGAATTGACTCAGTTATTTGCGAACAAAGCATTCTCTTCGGCCTCGCGTCTTCAGGTGAGTCATCCGTTTCTTCTTCTCAAGGTCTCTTGCCTAACGCATGCAGATCGTGGAGGTGTACATGCCACGGGAGGATGCCCCGTCTGCTCTGAAAAAGACCACGGAGGCAGCAAAGAGTAGAGCGCGGGAATGATGGATAAACTCATGCTCTTTGGAAGATAGGGAAGACAGGGCGGGAATAATAGGCCCCAGAGAGTTTCGGGACACCGACAATTTTATGACAAGAGGAAGAGTTCCGATTTGAGCCATACAGTACGAGTACTCGTAGTCCCCTCTGCGATATTTTCGTAACTTTTGATTTAGTTACCTACGTAGGTTATATTCGTCATGTGATTTTAATTGGCCGAATGTCACGTGATCATACCCGGATTGTCAGGGTGGCCGAAGGTTTCAGAAATTCAAAGCCAGAGACAGGAGCTGTCGACTGCCGAATTGGCTGGTTTAGTTCAGATGAGACTTTTTCGGGTCATATCCCTACTCCAGACGCGGAGCTGAGCTCCCAGCTTGCTGTAAACAGAGCCAGGAGACCAGGGCATGAAGTTAGCGTTGAGGCCGACACCTGGACGTTGGCGGAGCGGAGCGCATTAGCCAGATCCCTGCGCCCATCGAGTCCAACAGAGCATCCTGAATTCAAGCATCTTCATTTTCGAGTCAGTGACCAGCACTCGATGACCTGCAATAACTCGTACCGCGGGCTTGATCAGTGACCATTGCTTCTACCAGTTATTCAGACTTCGGTCCTCTTTCGCCGCGGCTCCTCAGGCACAACTCGTTTCACTTGTCTCCCTACCCCGATAAAAATTGCGAAATCCAGTGTCGCCCACGCATCTGTGGCACCGCACCGTTTAGACGGTCGATTGCCAGGCGTCAGCGTCGGTGTGCTGCCGCAGCTCAGATTTGCTCTAGGTCATCGAGGCCATCGGAGGTGGATTTGAGATGGTAGGAATGGATTGAGATGGCGGCCTGGCTTTCCTGGATGGCATACTTGGTGGATTAGCTGCTGTGAGCTCTCAGTTTGTGAGCACCTCTAGCTACTATGGACGGCCAGCGACAGTCATATATCCCCCCACCTCCTCCCATCTCGCAGTCGACTCAATCGCACATTATTCCTCTTCCTCCGCCGCCGCCACGTATCCCGTCTTCCCAATCGCACGGAGTGGTCCCTCCACCGCCGCCTGGTCCGCCGCCGAATTCTAGTTTCGGAGTCAACCCAGCATGGCAGAATTGGGCAAGGCACGGAATACCTCAAGGTTTCCCTCCGCCGCCTCCACCACCTCCATCGTTGCTCTCAGGGAGTCAGTCCCAGCTGGGATATGGCCGCCAATCCGCACCCTTGTCAATTCCAATCTCATCTGCAACGACTGAACAGCCCCTTACTTCGGCCACGTATATCCCTGTCGGAGAGACTTTTGGGCCTGGGGTCGGTATCCCACCTCCTTACGATCCTGCTTACAATCCTGCAGCCGCGGAGCGCCTACGGACGGCATCTGACTCGGGACTCACGGACAATTCAAACAAGCGAGATGGGGGCGTTCCTGCTACTCCATCACGAAACATTCCCGCATCTCTACTCCCGGCTGGTAGTCATGACGTCGGATCATCTGCAGCAGCATCCAGCTCTACACCCGCTCACTCCATGCCCAATTCCGGCTCCGGCAATGACGTTGCGGGGTCCCAATCCCATTCCGACCCTGCTGTGCAGTGGCCGCTTGAGCGCGTTGTTAGCTGGCTTGCCCGAAATGGATTTTCGAAGGAATGGCAAGAGACATTCAAGACTTTGGAGATCGAGGGAGCCGATTTTCTGGAGCTAGGACAGGGAGCTAACGGCAGGGGCAATCTGGGGAAGATGCACCAGGTTGTGTATCCGCAACTCGAGAAGGAGTGTCAGAAGAGCGGAGTCGCCTGGAATCAAAGTCGCGAGCGGGAAGAGGGCAAGCGTATGCGGAAGCTCATTCGGCAAATCAATGATGATGACAGCATGGATCAGCCAGCGCCGGCTCAGACACGCCGTGAATCTCAGTCGTATCTTACAAGTGCCTCGACAGAAGGCGGACTAGAAGGTTCTCCGAACTTAGGGCAGGATCCTGGATTGGCATCGCACGATAACAACGCCGCTAGCCAACATCCCGCTCATCGACATGGGCCGCCGGCCGCAAATAGGCACAGCAACATCCAGATGCGCTCCGTAACCGCTCCAGTGACCTTGAGGTCCGATCATAGCCAATCAGATGTCGATGGTGCTGATGGTTTCAACCTCCCTCGATCGGATTACTCTCGGAATGTGCTTGCAGGCCTGGATGACTTGCGCAGGCAGAGTCCAACAACGGGTGACCCAGTACCTTTTCCGTCCCCATCCCTTCGTCCATACGATGATAGCCCATTGAGTGGAAGTCCTGCTGCCCAGCACGCTGTGCCAGCACACCCTGGTCTTACATCGTCGTCCATGGGTGATCTCAGTATCCCCGGCAAAGCCGATCATTCTAGGGGCCATAGCACCGACTCTTCCATTGGCCGAAGTGCCACCCCACGATTTTATGAGGGTCGCAAGCAGGGATCTGATGTCAATCGTCCCGCCACCCAGGAGTCGCGCGACCGAGAAGGAAAGGGTCTGCTGGGGTTCTTCCGGAAAAAGGCCAAAACCAATGATTCTTCTCATCCATCACCGGAGGAGCAGTGCCTGGAGTCACCCACGAGCCCCATCAGCGTGCGTCAATCTGCGAACAGTCCATTTGCAAGGCCAGCATATAACAGCAGCGACTTATCGTTGACGGACCGCCCGCTATCAGCTTCCTTTTCCGACTACGAAAGAAGTTCTGGGAAGAGACGGTCAGCGTCAAGGAATCGCCGATATGTCTTCGTCACTTACGATGGTTGGAACTATCGTTTGGTTGACATTACCGATGTTGAAACAGCGGAAAGCATGCGCGCCGTCATGTGCCGGAATCTGGGGATTGGCGACTGGTCCAGTGCGCAAATTTACAGCATTGAACCAGGGCAGGTGGACCTCGATGATCCTCTGAATGATTCGATGCTTGTGCAAACATTGCGGCCTCGTTCGGATCCATTTGGTACTTTGCGATTTTTCTTCATTCGGGGTAACTTCGAGCCAGGCATAACGGGCCTGGGAGTTTCATGGCCTGAGAAACACGTCCAGTCCCCGATCTCTGGCCATCAGGTGCATCGAAAACCCTTGGACGAAGAAGCCCAGGCTAGGGTGGCTGCCCACGGATTTGGGAGACCGGCCTCACCGCATGGATCGCGCCAGACACCAAAAGCAAGTTCGACTGGCCAGCAACCCAGTACGACATCATCCTCGGAGAAGACTCCAGATGATGCCAATTACGATGCGGATCTCATCGCGCGACATGAGGAGTACAAACGTGAGGTTGAGCGTAAACAGCAAGCTTACCTCAGGTCCAAACAGGCTCAGCAGCAGCATCAGCCAATACGCAATGACAATTCCCACAACGACGTTGCCATCAGGAGCAAGGGCGTCATCGACTTTGATGCGCGTCGCAGCTCTCCGTTCGAGGACAGGAGACAACATGACAATCTCGTGCCACTCCGCAAGCCTCCGTCAGCACCAACCGAGTCGACCACGCTCACCAAGGTCAATTCTCTTAGCAAAAAGACGGCCGATCGCGGTCGTGATCAGCGAACTGCTGCTCGGCAGAAACAGCGGTCGAATCTTGCAGAGAGTGGAAATGACAGCAAGAAGCCTCCTCTCAGTCCAAAGCTGGGCAATGGGATCATGTCAGCTGTCGCCAGTGCTGGGCAAATGGCATCCTCTATCGCCACGCCAAGTGGCTCATTCTCATTCACGTCTCAATCCACTCCTAGTCCCGGCGACACAGAATCGAGTGCTGGAAAGACCCCCACCAGCGCTTCCGCCTCCTCATCAACTGCGCCCTCGTCAACTGCACCCGCGCCATCATCACCTTCGCAGAACCGCAAGTCTTCAGGGCCGGAATACGAATTTGTGGACCCGAAGGTGTCATTCGACACCAGCAAGACCGCACAAGCAACGTCGGATGACGAGGATTCGGATGATGGCCTCTTTGCCATCCCCCTGTCAACGAACAGAAACCAATCAAATGACAAGGGCAAAGGCCCGGAAACGTCTGAAGCATCATCACCCGAATTACAGCGCACGCAAAAGCCATCTTTGACCCTGAAAACACCAGGGCGCCATAACAAAGGCTTGTCGGTGTCATTCAAGTCCCCGAACGCGAGCGATCAAGGGACCGAAGACTGGCATGTTCCGAGTTCTGGCCCGGACGGGCGGGCAAGCCACGGAGACAAATCTAAGCAAGAGACAAAAGTTCCCTTCTCAATGCAGTCGTCTGATGACGAATGGGAAATGCGGAGGGACTCGTTCGCCAGGGATGATATTTGGGCTAGCAGACCTCCAGTGGATGGCGTCATTGACAACTTGGATGAGTTCTTTCCCGGTATTGATTTGGACGAGCCGTATCTGGAGCCGACTGCAGGACCGCCCTCTCCGACGGGGCCCGAAAGCTCGGGTCTTTCACAAGTATCTCAGTCTCAAGACACCGGAGGGTCAGAATCAAATGAGTCGACAGTCAGGCCGAACGTCGCTCAGCGCAATGTTAATCGTTCTGGCGGATTGAACCGAATGAAGTCCATCCGAGAAGTCGCAAAAGGGGCGCAGCAGGTCAATCGGAACCGCAGCGTCCACAATTCGTCCAACGCAAGGTCTGGCGACATTCTCCGTCGCAAGAGCACAAAGATGTTCGGCGCGAAGATTATGCAGATCAGTCCCAAGCCTGGCAGTCGCTTGAGTGAACTGGACCCGGTTCGTGCGACAGGCAATAAGCAGGACAACGTCCCACAACGACAACCAACGTTCCGTATCATCCGTGGCCAACTTATTGGCAAGGGCACTTACGGCAGAGTATACATGGGCATCAACGCCGAGACGGGCGAGGTCCTAGCTGTGAAACAAGTGGAAATCAATCCTCGAGTCGCAGGCCAGGACAAGGACCGTATCAAGGAAATGGTGGCTGCGATGAACCATGAGATCGACACCATGCAGCATCTCGAGCATCCGAATATCGTCCAGTATCTAGGGTGCGAACGAGCTGAGTTCTCCATCTCCATCTACCTCGAATATATTTCGGGTGGCTCAATCGGCAGCTGTCTCCGAAAGCATGGCAAATTCGAGGAACCCGTGGTGAAATCGTTGACACGGCAAACGCTAAGTGGTCTCGCCTATCTGCATGATCAGGGCATCCTGCATCGGGATCTCAAGGCAGACAATATCCTTCTAGATCTAGACGGGACCTGCAAGATTTCCGACTTCGGCATCTCCAAAAAGTCGGACAACATCTACGGCAATGACGCCTCGAACTCGATGCAAGGGTCTATCTTCTGGATGGCTCCCGAAGTGGTGCAATCACAGGGTCAAGGATACAGTGCCAAGGTGGACATCTGGTCCCTAGGCTGTGTGGTACTGGAGATGTTTGCTGGGCGCCGGCCGTGGAGCAAGGAAGAGGCCATTGGCGCTATCTTCAAGCTCGGCAGTCTGAGTCAAGCGCCACCGATCCCGGACGATGTGTCGATGAACATCAGCCCTGCGGCGCTGGCGTTTATGTACGATTGCTTTACAATGTAAGCTACCATTCTTCCATCTCCTCTTGGCTCACAGTATTCTAACCATACTGTCTTAAAGCGATGCGGGTGACCGACCTACGGCGGGTACGCTGTTGAATCAGCACCCGTTCTGCGAACCTGATCCAAATTTCAAGTTCGAAGAGACAGAGCTGTATGCAAAGATTCGTGACGTGCTATGATCGTCTGTTTTTTTTTTTTTTCTTTTGTCTGTGAACGTTATCCATTATCCAGTTTTGAATGTTGGATGAGTTCTGACTCTTTGCTTGCGGGCAACTGTGTTCTTCCTCGTTTCCTAGTGGTATATACCTCTTCGAATTTCTTACGTTGTCATTGTTTTGGTGTCAACTTGTTTATAGCAAGGGACATGATTGCCAAGTGTGTTTCGTTCTCTCTATTTTCTCTCACTGCTATTCTGATATCCATCACGCTCTTTGACTCATTACACTCGACTCCAGACATGATCACATCAATGTTGGGAAGTGAAATGTTATCAAATACATAGGTAGATACACATATTACCTTGTCTATACATCCCGATCAACCTCGTCATCATCGTCATCGTACGACCGAATGCCCACGCGAAACACCTCATCACTCCACTCGGCGAAAGTATCCACATTCCAAATGGCGTCCTCACGACGGTCGCCCTTCTTGGCAACGACGACGTTGTTTCCTCGACTTTTCTCCGACGCCACGTAGCTGTCGAAGAACTCATCGTAGGTCTGGATGACGCGACCCTGCACCGCCCCTACCAGGGTTTCCTTGGTGCGGACGTCGTCCAGGTAGTCGTCGAGCACCTGGCGGAGAACAGGGACCTCCTTTTCAACAGCGCGGCGGACGGAGCTAATCACCTCGCCGGGTGCCACGGTGATGCTGCGCCTCTCCTCCGCGAGCTTGGTGGGCAGCGCGCCCGTCATCCGGGAGGCGAACCCGTTCGTGAAATCGTTGATCACGGTACGCAAGCGGCCGTCGAGCTCGACTTTGGCGTCCAGCATGTTCTCGACCACCCTCGGCAGGAGGCCGCTGCCGACGAGGCGCATCAGGTTCCGCGGGTTGAACAGGCCGCCCCGCTCGCGGAGCTCCCAGAAGGTGTTGGTCACGTTGGAGAAATCGAACGAGATGTCTGGCGTTACGTACTCAATGTCGAAGGCGACGATCTGCTGTTTGAGGATCAGGAGGTGTTTGATCAGGAATAATTGCCCGTCGACCACTGTCTTTTTGCTTGCTATTTGGTTGCTCGCTTGGTGTAATGATAGCGTTGTCTGATGGACGATCTGATGCGCGAGGTCGTCGAAAACGGTAGACTATATTAAATCATTATTGTTAGCAAATCATGAAGGCAGCATTCGGTACGAGAAACTCGTACGTTTACTAATCGGTAGATACGGCTGAGAAGCCAGATTGCTGTTCGCAGTGTGGGATACCAGCCTTGGAATGCAGCTTGAGAGTTGATGTCCCACAAGGCATCCTTTTCTGTCGGATATTCCGCGTCTTCATCAGCAATGGTCGGAGGCTTTGGGAGAGCCGTTTCTGCTCCCTGCCTATCGGCCTTTCTGCCAGACAGAGGAGCTGATGTTCGTCGGCTGCGTGCGGGATAATCGAGGTCTTCCGGCTTTGGCTTGAATTTCTCGATCTCGTTGCGAAGAATGGCCTGGACGCGGAACACCAGGCGGGTCTGCGCATCTTCCAGTATGGGCTGAATGAGAATGGAAAAGTCTAGTTGAGTCGGATCGTGATGTTCGTTATTGTTCTCCTCTTCATTATCGGAGATGTACCGGGTTTGCAGCAGTGTGCAGAGTTGGCACAGCTTGATGAGCTTGGCTTCATGGATGATCCTGGGCTTCAAGTGATCATACAAAGGTTCGCATATTGTTTCTAGAAATCCATATAGCCCTGTTTGGCCGTGGAACCACTCGCCCCATAGCTCAAACTCATCCAGACAAACGCCGCGGACATAGCTGATTCCCGCTCTTGCAAACGCAACCAAATCCTCGGACGTACTGGGAGCCTGAGCAATACTCGCCAACTTTTTTCGAACGAGGGGAATAATAAGTTTGCCCCGAGTTGCAGCGTAGTTGGAGTGCAACTCGTTCATCAGGCTTTGGTACTCGGCCTCCGTTCCTTGATCCGGGTCCACCGGTGGTACAGCTCTCTTTTGAATCTCTAGGCCGATTTGCTTCAAGTCCGATGCTCCGACACGGAACTTTGCATACAACAAGGTAGACATGGTTGTATCGTTCAGTTGACGGTCAGCGACTTTCTTTGAAACCCCAGCGGCTATTTCTCTCAAAGTCGAGACAAAATGCCCTCTGACAAGCGTCAATGCACGTGTCATTAGCAATCTATAACGCGATCGATACGTTTCTGCTTCTTTTTGCTCGGGCTACCCATTGTCAGTTGCGTTCAGATGCCTAAAAGTCGCGGGCCAGCGCATACGTGAGATTCCATATAATCCAGGCATTCGTCTAACCGTCGCAGCATGTCCGAGAACTCCTTTGTGCGAACCGTCTTTCCAGCGCCTGGTGCATTGAGTTTCCTAGTTGCTGGAGCCAAGAAGTCATAGTATTGGAGGTTCTCGCTAATCCCATCCGCCAGTTGGGTATTCCGCTTCTGCGCATTGAGGAGCCCTTCGCATTGTTTTCGGAATGTCGAAGTCTGCAAATCAACCGCCTTGAATGATTCCGAGAGGCTCGAGAGAAGCTCTAGTGTCGAGGATGTATCCGCAAGGAGCGAGTCGAGGTGAGCTTTCGATACTTCGAATTGTCGTAGACATGATCTGATTGGCACGTGGGATTAGAGAGGGCGGCCGTTGGGGTTTACAGAGATTCCCACACATACTGATATTCTTCGTAGCTGGCCTCGAAAAGGTCTTCTTCGACTGTGTCGTACCATTGTTTGAATTCAACCTCACTACTGATTGCGACAGAGTCCGGTTCCTCGTCGATCTTCGCAACGTCCGGCGTTCGCGAAGGTTTCGCTTTTGGTTGCAGCGACAGACCGGACGGGTCACTCGGGCTCCTTGCGTGTCTCGGTTCGGACGGCACCATGGTCATCGAGTCCAGCATAACAAGGGCCCCTCGAGGACGTGACATTTACAGAGTATCTACAACCGGAGCCTCAGGCACAGAGTACTCCTCTATGGCATTGCTGACAATGACAACCAATCAGATGGGTCCAACAAAGGGCCAATCATAGGCCGTGCATTTTGACCCATGTGATCGTGATTCTGCCATTTTTTCCCGCCCAGACGCGACGAGTGACGCTTTTCTTCATCAGAAGCAGCGCAAGTTGGTTGTTTTCGCAATTGAAACTTTACACTCATGAATCTGTGCCTTCAATAGTCCAGCAATGCTTTTAAATAGTCTTCGAAGGCAGGTCGTGGCCGCAAATAGGGCTGCAGCCCACGGCCGACTGCTCGTGAGGAAGATTCCTCGACAATACTACAGCCAGGGAGCACAAACAAACACCAAGAAAGGGTCGCAATGGGTCGGCCCTGCGCTTTTCATGGTCGGAACTTTTACTGCAGCATCGCTGGCATATGCATACAAAGCGGATCTTGGTGCTGTTGCGGCCCCAGGCGCTTCTAACAAAACCACGGTCCAGGAAGCTGCAGAAGCGGAAAGCAAGCTGTCGAAGGAAGCTAGCCTAAATCTGAGTCCCGGACACCAGAAGGTTGGTAGAGGGTTCGAGGATCCGGGCGTGTACGCGTGGGGAGCGAATAGCCATGGCGTGGTCGATCCAAGTTCATCGGAGACTGTCATCAAGACTCCTCGCCGAATCAAGTATTTCGACGGGAAGGTGCTGAGAGACCTCAAGCTTGACCAGACTTCCGGGGCGGCAATTTTGGAAAACGGCGATTTGGTTCAATGGGGAAAAGGTTTCTCGGAGACAAGCAATGAGCCCACACCGACCTTGACGGGCAAGGACCTGGTCTCCTTGCACCTTTCGCGAGACCGCATCATCGCACTATCATCCAGCGGACAAGTATACTCATTACCAATTTCGAAAAATGATCAACAAACTGGACGAAGATGGCTAGAAAAATCCTGGATCCCCAGTTGGTCGTCAAAATCCTCAATTAGCTACAGACTTCTTACGCCACAGTTGGGCCTGGGGGAGAAAGTCGTCTCTATCGCCGGAGGCCTCGACCATGTGCTACTTTTGACGAACTCTGGCCGTGTGTTCTCGGCAGCCGCGGCGACGGAATCATATCCTTCGCGAGGCCAGCTAGGTATTCCGGGACTGACCTGGTCCACACGTCCAGTGGGGCCTGTTGACAGCTGCCATGAAGTGAAAACAGGGCCGGGAACGAAAATTAAACAGATAGCTGCTGGCGATTTTCATTCAATGCTGCTCGACAAGACGGGGCAAATCTACGTCTTTGGAGACAATACTTTCGGCCAGCTGGGTCTTGAACTCGATCCCGCCGCACCATTCCAGGACAAACCAACAGTCCTCCCCTTGAAAAGATTCTATTCCACCAAGAAGTGGCTTGCAAACGTAACTGGGATTGCTGCGGGTGGTGCCAACAGCTTCATCACCGTGGACGCTCGCGCACTGCATCCAGCGTCCGATGATACATCACAAACCCGTGTTTCGGACACCCCCGTTGCTGATACATGGGCACTAGGTAGGGGCATCACCGGAGCCCTCGGTACAGGGCGATGGACACACATTCAGGATACTCCAACAAAAGTGAAAGCACTCAGTGGCCTCAGAGAGTACGACGATGCCAAGGCCCAAGTCACACCCATTCGTCTTCAGCAGATCTCCGTCGGAGCCACGCACGCCGCTGCTGTTCTGGATAACAAGACCCACGTATCTGCGGGAAATATCTCGTCGGTCTCAGATATGAATTGGGGGCGGGACGCCCTGTGGTGGGGAGGCAATGAGTTCTTCCAGCTGGGTACTGGCAAAAGGAACAATCTTCCAGTTCCCACTCATATACAGCCACCTGACGATGTTGAAAGCTTTACTGAGTCTCGATTTCAGCTGCTCCCACGGCACAAGAGCCGGGTTGGAAAACGCACCGTGTCAACGGAACAGAAGATCCAATGCGGACGGCATGTATCTGCCGTATACTCGGCAGTGTAAAATATTGTATGCTAACGACACATTCTATCTTCGCAATAATGGTTGTATTATATCCAAATTGACTGAAAGGATTCTCATCTATCTTAGATATGGAACCACGAAATAATTACGCAGCCTAATTACTATAAGAGGAAGCCGGTCCAAACTGGGGGGACTGCAAACAATGCAAACATATCCTTATCGTGCACGGATCAAACCTGCTTATCCAAAAATTTCCAGATCGCGAACCGGGGCAGGTTTGAGTCGTGTCATTGAAGGGTTTCATCAACAATGCCGCGGGAACGACAAAAAAGAGGCCGTCGGGCCCAGGAAAAAGAGAAGAAGAAAAACCAAGCAAAGCGCAAGCTCGAGGATACCACGGAGGAGCCCGCAGCGAAGCGATCCAAGCCGACGACCGACGATGGAGCTCCGGAGTATATTCCCTTGGAGGACAGTGGTGTTCAGGGAAACGGGCAGGGCAATGATACGCCGTTCTACGGTCTACTCGATGAAGAGGAACAACAGTATCTCTCCGGTGCCGACGAGGTGCTCGAATTGAATCAGTTCCGGGACGAAGAGGAGCGTAGAATCTTTGTTCAGAACGTCTACGAGGAGATCAAGGGCAAGGAGTTGAAGATTGCATGCAGCCAATCATGCTCACGGCTGATGGAGAAACTCATCATGTTGTCCGACACACGACAAGTGCGACGGCTGTTCAGCAGGTTTCTCGGTCATTTCCTGCATCTGGTTCAACACCGCTTCGCTAGCCATTGCTGCGAGACCTTGTTCATCCGGGCGGCGCCCGCGGTCACGACAAAAGTTTCGAAAGCAAAGAAGGCTGCTGCCGCGAACGCTCAGGAGGAGGAGGAACCGAATTTGACATTGGCGGAGATGTTCCTGCATGTTGTCAAGGAACTAGATGGCAATTGGGGCTATCTTCTCACAGAGCGGTTTGCCTCACACACTATTCGAGTTCTACTTCTTGTGCTAGCGGGCGAGCCGGTGGACGTGTCGTCGACCAACTCGGTGGTAGCAAGTAAAAAGAACGAGAGGCTCGTCGTACCGGGCTTGCAGTCACTAGATGAGACAGGTATTTCTCGAAAACGACAAGTGCCGGAAGAATTCGTCGACACCTTGAAAAAGATCATGCATGATATGACCGCAGGGCTCGACGATACCTCTTTGAAGGCACTGGCTACCCACCCTCTTGGAAACCCCGTCCTGCAAGTTCTACTATCAATCGAACTAGGCGCCTTTGGGAAATCGACAGCGAAGGATCCGAGATCGATTTTCAGACGGTTGATCCCAGATGACCAATTGGAGGAAGGCTCTCCGAGCGCAGTATTTCTGTCAGGTTTGCTCTATGACCCAGTTGGTTCGAGGTTGGTGGAAGCAATCGTGCAACTCGCGCCGGGCAAGCTCTTCAAGAGCATCCACAAAAATATCATACGTCCGCGGATTTCATCACTATGTCGCAACGAGATCGCCGGCTACGTGCTCATTCGAGTACTTGGCAGAGTCGGCCGAGATGACCTACAAGATGATATGCAGATGATCCTTCCTGAAATGGCTTCGCTCATCGAGAGATCACGACTGGTCATCCCAAGGACGTTGATTGAACGGTGCTTGGCCCGAAACGTTGATACTCATGACCTTGCCAAGGCTATCGAAGCGTCCTATGACCAGAACCCTGCCATCCGGCTCCGCCAGATCCTCAGAATTGGAGAGCCCGGTGCCGAATCAAATTCTGGGACTCCTTCTCCAGAGAAAACGCATGGGTCATTGCTAGCACAGACTATGCTCGACGCTCCCGGCCCAGTGAGCGAACTCATCTACTCCGGTCTCCTGGATACCGCAATTGACGGTATCATCTCAATCGCATGCGATCCAACCACCTCTCATGTCCTACAAAAGGCGCTGACCGCGCAAACCTCGACCCCGCAATTCCGACGACAGCTAGTTCCCCGATTCTACGGCCATATCAAGGACCTGGCCATGGACTCTAGTGGCTCACATGTTGTGGACTCCCTTTGGCACGCGACGGCGGATATATTCTTTGTGAAGGAGAGGCTCGCGCAGGAGCTTGCACATCACGAGCTTGCGCTGCGTGACACATTTGTCGGGCGGGCTGTTTGGAAAAACTGGTGTATGGATTTGTACAAGCGAAGGCGTGGTGAGTGGAAGATGAAAGCGAAGAATCTGGAGGTGGAAGGCGACGGCGAACAAGAACAGAGGCCGAAGACGAAGGTGGACATTGCTCGGGAAAGATTCGTCCAGAGGCAGGAGAAAGCGAAGCTGGTGCAGGGGGTGCGGTCATGAAGCCATTTGTTGGTAAACACTGTGTAGCGGTTACACACGGCAAGACACGGTGTGATCGGCGGCACTTTGATGTATCATCCTTGTAGATAAGCCTGCTGTAGATATCATTCGTGCAATCTCATCGTTAAAAACATCAAGATCATATAAAAACGTCATGAATAACACGAAGCCCGTTGAAGGATTCGAAATGATGTCACTCGGCCCGAGAGCCGCTCTCGTCTCCCGATGTCCCCGGATGGCGCAATCGCGGGGAAGACTTTTCGCCAGGCGACCCAGTTTATCAGTTCATGGCTTGGACTTTTTCCAGGCTGCCATAGTTGAAGCCGGAAGAAGCGAGACACAATAATGCCGCCAGCAGTAGATCGCGCAGAGGGAGTGCAGGCTGTAAGAGCTCGCCCATTTGATCCGCCAACTAACATAGCACTGTGGGCTAACAGCGATCATCCGATCCAATCCAGCTTCTGAATGCGGTCCAAGACCTTCTTATCCCCTTCATTCGCTCCGCTGACGAAGACCAAGCACCTGAGGACCCGCAGCAGAATGGCCTGCAAACGAATGGCCAGCGCGGCACGGCCCTAGTTGACACCAAAAGCCCGGAGGAGCTGCAGAAAATTCTATCCTTGGACGTTCCGGAGACGGGCCGCGGCCAGGCCGGTCTTTTGCAGGTAGTCGAACAGATCCTGCGATATTCCGTCAATACCTGGCACCAGGGCTTTCTGGACAAGCTGTATGCCTCGACCAATGCGCCCGGCGTGGCTGCAGAGCTTATCCTCGCTACGCTCAACACCAACCTCCACGTCTACCAGGTCTCACCAGCGCTTACTCTGATCGAGAAGTTCACCGCAAAGCGCCTGGCGGCGCTGTTTGGACTCAATGGGCCGCATGCGGGAGGTATTTCGGTTCAAGGCGGCTCCGCGTCCAATCTGACGTCGATCGTGATCGCCAGAAACACACTCTATCCAAATACCAAAACGGATGGCTACGGCGATCGCCGCTTCGTCCTCCTCACGAGTGATCACGGCCATTACAGCATCGGGAAGGCCGCGCAGGCGCTCGGCTTCGGCAGCAACGCGGTTTGGGAGGTTCCCGTTGACCAGCAGGGTCGGATGATCCCGTCCGAGCTGGAGAGGCTCATTATCAAGGCCCGGGAAGAAGGGAGAACACCGTTCTACGTCAATGCCACAGCCGGAACTACGGTGATGGGATCATTTGATCCGTTCGAGGAGATTGCCGAACTGTGCCAGAGATACGGCCTTTGGTTCCACATCGACGCATCCTGGGGAGGGTCGTTTGCCTTCTCCAACCGCCAAAGGCACAAGCTCGCCGGCGCCGAGCGGGCAAACAGTATCGCAATCAACCCTCACAAAATGCTCGGTGTGCCAGTGACATGTTCCTTCCTGCTGGGCGCGGACCTTCGGCAATTCCACAAAGCCAACACTCTCCCCGCCGGCTACCTGTTCCACAACGCCGACTCAGAGGCGGACGGCCAGCACCTGGCCAATGGGGCCGATGCCGAGGCCGGATCCTCACCCGAAGTCTGGGACCTGGCCGATTTGACACTACAATGCGGCCGGCGCGGAGACTCGCTCAAGCTGTTCCTCAGCTGGGTGTACTACGGCACCGAGGGCTACGCACGACAAATTGACCAAGCATGCGACGTGGCTCGGCACTTGGCCACGCAGATCGCACAACACGGCGACTTCGTCCTGATCAGTGAGAACCCGCCTCCCTGCCTGCAGGTCTGCTTCTACTATGCGCCTGGCAAGCAACTGCCCTTTACGCCCGCCGACTATGCCGACACCGACAAGCGCGCGGCGAAGAACAGCGCCGTCACCGAGGCCATTGCCCGCGCCATCGTTGGGCGGGGCTTCATGGTTGATTATGCGCCGCCGGGAGCCGGCGACAAGCATCTGGCCGGGATGGGCAAGTTTTTCCGGTGCGTTGTGAACCTGCGGACGACCCGCGCGACGGTGGACGGATTGATCCGTGCCATTGAGGAGGTCGGCCCGGGTATCGTGCAGCGGCAGAAACATGTGGCGCAGCTCTCGGCGAGGGCGCCGCTCTCGCAGGGAGAGATTCGGAGAAAGAATCCCGCGGAACGGGGCCATGGGCCGGTTGTTCAATAGAGATACATAGATGGTGATACGTACTGTACCGTAGCTGATGTACAGGGAGCATACAATGATTAGACTCAATGTAAATACTCTCTTCTTCGATGTGGCATCTCACTGAAGGTGTAGAACTTTGCATTGCGATAGGTACTATGCCTAATCTGTGCTTGACTCGGGTTATCATTATTTTCAACTTCGAACCTCGACCCGCCTTTCCAGCACCGCCCGTGCCTCTGCCTCCGTCAAATTGTCCAATTCCAACTCCGTCAAGACCTCCCGCGCACTCTCATTGTTCGCGAATAATCTCTTCTCCGCCTCCCACAGACCGAGCGCCTTCTCAGCAATCAGCACGTTCGAGTCCTGCTCGACCGGTCCGGACTGCCGCGTGATCCGCAGACAGAGAAGCGTCAGCCCATCGCCGAGTTTCCGCATGACGCGTCTGGAGGAGAACGATGACGAATAGTTGTGATGGTGGCCCAGCGCGCTGTCGACAACGCTGCAGATGTGCTCGACGTCGCTGGCCAGCTGGGACGCGCCCGCGGCGGAAAACGTGTGGCGCAGGAGGACGTTGTCCCACAGGTGGCTCTGGACAGAGAGGAGGACGTGTCGGATAATTCGGTGGAGAGGGGCGCTGCCCAATGCGCCGGCGAGGAAGGTGGCGTTGGCGGACAATACTCGGATTGCAGGAGTTAGGTCAGGAGTCGGAGGGTGCGGATAGGAGGACGCAGAGGAGGTTGACAGCGACAACCATGTCGAGACCCGAGTGTATGGCTTGAGAGCAGATTGCACCTCAGACGAAAAGGTGGAGATGATGATGTTCTCCGACCGCTGTCGCAGCCGACGGTAGGCAGAGGCTGTTTCGTCAAAGAGCGCGCCGTCGACGGTGGAGGTGGTGGCAGCTGCAGCAGAGGCCTGCCTGAAGCCGTTCGAAAAGGTCTCGGCCACAGCTTGCGACGTCCGTTCGGCGACCTCCGCGACAGACATAGGGCCAACGACATTCTTGCCCCCGCTGGTGTTTCGTCGAACGCGTTCCTGGAGCTCGTTCCATAACTCCAGGAAGAATACGTCGTCGCTCCAGTCCTGCATTTTCTTCTCGAGGTATTCGGCGCTGCCGAAGATCCTACAGAGTCGCTCAAGACCTGCTACTCCCTCGAGACTTCCTTGCGAATCGGCGCCCTGCACCGTCCGCCCGATGGCTGATGTCATGGCGAGATACGCTTCGAGTCCAGAATGCAACCGTTCATGAAATTGGTCAAAGATCGTGATCTGGATGTCGATCAAGAAGCGTAGTTTCTGGCTAAAGGAGGATAGTGGTCGGTAACGGTCCGTAATGGTTTCCAATAGATCATTCACGCGAATGGCCGCCTTGGTCGGCTTCGTTGCGTTCGGCTCGACGCCGTCGTAGTCGATATGCCCACTGTCCGCGGTATCGATGATGTCCTTGTACCGCGACAGGGCAAATTCCTTCTCGACCTGCAGCCATCGGTCGAACCAGTTGCCTTTGGTCAGAACCTCCCAAGCCAAGCCCTTCCATTGGTCTGGCGAGTATGGATCCGGCAGATAGCCCCAGGTGTCGCGGAGATCGGTGTCGAAATTCATTAGTTCGTGAATAAAGTGGCTTAGAAGCTGAGGGCTGGCTGCTATTTGAGGAACGAACGTGCCGATCTTCTGTCGTACCATCGAAAGGAGCGCCGTTATGAACGCATTCGTTGCGCTCACGAAATGCCATTCAAGATCGCGTCCAACGGTCTCTGCCCGTCGGTCAAGAATGGGCTGCAGATGCGTGGCAATGAAGCTTGCATAGATACTAATCAAGTCTGACACATGTGACAGGAAGTACTCAGGCTACGATATGTTAGCCAGGGCTTGAAGGGTGAGTTTGCCATCCGCACCTTGTCCAGTCTGTTCGTAGGCTTATTTCCGCTGAAATGGTACTTGAAACGCAGCTCCAGCGGATGTACCATGACTTGTAGAGGCAACAAGATCGGAGGCTCGTTGTCTCGACCGCTTGATCGGACCGCTAGTTCCCTGTTCTGTATCAGTATACATGCAAACAATCAAGCATCACCACCTTGGGGTCGGATCATACGGCTCTTGTAAGTCCAGCAATAGATCAACCCATGTCGCCCATTCGTGGAGGTATTCCTCGTTCAACACGAGGTCTTTCCGAGGCCACTTCAACTTCTCCAACGCTCGTTGTATTTGTTCGCTGAAATCCGCCTGGAGTTGCTGCTTGACCGCCAAGGCCAGCTTTTCCGTGTGATCGACGAGGTGCGGCGCAGCACCCTCAGCGCGGACCTGGGCATCTTTCAAGGCCGATGCGGTTCGTCGTAGTCGTGCGTATGCGGACACGGCTGTTTTGGGTGCAGATTTGGAATTGGCCGTTGCTTCCTTACTATGCGTGGTCAATCGGGAATGCCATCATCGCGATCGATCGCGTCGTACCTCAATTGCTCCACGTCTTGTAACAATGACAGGTAGCCTTTCGCCACGTCGAGCCGGCGGAGCTTCTCCATGCTCGACTCGAATATACGTACTGCATCGTCGCTGGTTTCCGACTGGGTGATGATCTTCAATCTCCGGTCGATGTCCGCTTGCTGCCGGTTGAACGTCTCGACTTGTTTTCGGACTGCGTCGCAGTGATCGTTCGACGCCTTCGTTGCTTTCGCGAGCGCCTCTTGTGCTTCGGCCAGCTGTGAGGAGAACTCTTCAGTCAAGGTTCGTTTATTGCAACGAGTTTGAGTTTGAATGTACCTGTTTCTGCTGCAACTCATGCTGGGCGCGGAGGTTTGCGAGCAGCGAGTCGAGCCCGTCAAGGTCTGATGTGGATTGTATTTTGTCATTCAAGTAATCCTCCACTCTGGCCGCCTCTTGTGAGGGCAGCTGGGACAAGGACGCTGCCATTGTTGTGAACGTTGGTGTAAAAACAGAAAAGATCCGACACGTGTAGTATCATGGACTAAGGTTAGCCTTTTGATCGAATCGCCGCGGCGAGCGCGCGATAACGCCGGTCGCCGCTGTGTTCACGGAGCTCCCTGCACCCGACGACTACTAGGCTACCACCTCCAACAGATCAGCTCCATGGACTCCTCTGCTGCTCTGAGTCCAGGGCCCAATGCGCGATTATGCCTAGCCCCGCAAAGAAGAGAAAAACCACCGCGACCGAAGCATCGCAGCACACGCGGACTATTGAATCATTCTTCCGCGCGCAAGCAACGAAACGCACCAAGACTGAGCAGCGACCGAAATCCGAGACTCCGGAGCACTCCGAAACGCTGACAGATGAGGAGCTTGCGCGGAAACTACAGGACGAATGGAACCGGGAAGATGCTGATCGCGACATAGCTCCAACGGTTGAAACCACCACTCCAACAACAACAGTTGACGATGACAAGCCGTTAAAGCAGCCACCGAAAGAAAAAGATACCTTGTCGTTGCAGTCGTCGCTCGGGTCCGAGGACACCATTGTCTCGTCTATCCCCTTCGACCAGAGCCCTCTGACGTTTGAACCGGCCACATATGTCGCACAGCTTCGGAAGCATTGGGAAGCGGAAGGCGGCGATGCAACATATGCGCTCTTGGTGAGGGGCTTCGTGTTGATCAACAGCACGACCAGTCGGATCAAGATTGTCGATACATTGGTGAACCTTTTGCGGGTGCTGATCGAGGGCGCACCCGATAGTCTGCTACCGGCGGTCTGGTTGGCTACGAACTCTTTCGCGCCGCCGTATGTGCCTCTGGAATTAGGCCTGGGTGCGTCGGTGTTGATGAAGGCGTTCAAAAGCATCTACGGACTGAACAGCCAGGGTCTGAAGACTCTATACAACAAACATGGCGACGCGGGCGACGTTGCATTTGAGGCAAAGAAGCGGCAAAGCTTCACGCTAAGAAAGCCTAAGCCTCTTACGATCAAGGGAGTTTATCAGTCTCTGATCAAGATTGCCAAGGCGAAAGGTCCAGGCAGTCAGGAAATCAAGCAACGGATAGTGGAAAAGCTGCTGCAAGACACCCGCGGCGCAGAAGAAAGCCGCTACGTTGTGAGAACGCTAGTCCAACATCTCCGCATCGGCGCCGTCAAAACCACCATGCTGATTGCTCTCTCACGTGCTTTCCTTCTCTCGAAACCAGCCGGAGCGGATTTTCGGACTCGTTCGCCCACAGAGCTGGCGAAACTGAGGAAAGAAGAACTGGCTGAGATCTTCACGAGGTCGGAGGAGATCGTCAAAGCATCGTATGCACGGCACCCGAATTATGACGATCTGGTGCCGTGTCTGCTCGAGACGGGGGTCACGGACGAATTACTTGTTCGCTGCGGGCTGACACTACATATCCCTCTGCGGCCAATGCTGGGCAGCATCACGCGGGACCTGTCCGAAATGCTGACCAAGCTGCAAGGACGAGACTTTACCTGCGAATACAAGTACGATGGGCAGCGTGCTCAAGTCCATTGCGATGCGCAGGGCAAGGTGTCGATCTTCTCACGGCATCTGGAGCTTATGACCGACAAGTATCCGGATCTGGTGGCCCTGGTGCCTCAAATACGGGGAGATTCGGTGTCCAGTTTCATCCTCGAGGGTGAAGTAGTGGCTGTCGATCCAGAGAACGGAGATCTCCTGCCTTTTCAGGTGCTCACGAACCGCGCCAAAAAGAACGTGGAGATTGGAAGCATCAAGGTCAGCGTCTGCCTCTTTGCATTCGACCTAATGTATCTGAATGGCGAACCCTTGTTGGACCGGAGTTTCCGTGAACGGAGGGACATGCTGCGCAGCCTCTTCACGGAAATTCCAAACAAGTTCTCATGGGTCAAGAGCCTCGATGCGACATCTGCGGACTCCGAGGCCGTTCTCGAGTTCTTCAGAAGCGCAACGGACGCCAAATGCGAGGGCATCATGGTCAAAGTGCTCGACAACTCGAGCAGACCTGGGGCGGACCCGCATGTTGACGACAGGGACGGCCACGGTCCCGAGATCAAGCAAGACTCGCGAACGACGACGCCGGGCGACGGGAGAGCTGCGCAAAAGAACAACAACGGCGGACGCCGAAAGGCGCTTCTGTCCACGTACGAACCCGACAAGCGGCTCGAATCATGGCTCAAGGTCAAGAAAGACTACAGCGCGTCATCGGACACTATAGACCTGATCCCGATCGCGGGCTGGCACGGACAAGGTCGAAAAGCGAAATGGTGGTCGCCAATCCTTCTGGCCGTGCGCAACCCGGAGACGGGAATGCTGGAGGCAGTTACCAAATGCATGTCCGGCTTCACGGACCAATTCTACCAAGCAAACAAGGTCAAGTACGCCGAGGGCAGCAACAACGTCCTCGCGCGCCGCCCAAGCTACGTCGACTACGACGGCGGCGAGCCGGACGTATGGTTCGCGCCCCAGGAAGTGTGGGAGATGGGGTTCGCGGACATCACGCTAAGCCCGACGTATCGCGCTGCCATCGGCCTGGTCAGCGACGAGCGTGGCCTGAGTCTGCGGTTTCCGCGATTTCTCCGCGTGCGTGAGGACAAGTCCATCGATGACGCGAGTACTTCGGAGTTTCTCGCCGCTCTTTATAGGAAACAGATGGAACGAGCGGTGAAAGAAGCTGAAGCTCAAGTACCCTCGAAAGAAGAATGCCTCCAAGAAGAAGACTTGCTCGAGGCGGAATAATAGTAGGTCTCGAATCGATGACCTCGATCATTTCAAAACTGAATACATTTAAGTTCGTTGGGAATCGCTTGGCTTATTGTAAATGCCAAGACATTCTGATTCCGATGGTGTCAAAAGTAACTGGTGCAATCCGTTCTGCAAATTGACACTCTTGTTTTTGAAGAACTCCACTCATAGGGCAGATTTCTCGATTCTTCCAGCCAATCTCAAACATAGATCTGCCCCACATAAGCTAAGATCGAGATTGACAGTGGGGTATACCAAATCTGGATATGATTTGCGGCACTAAATGAAAACTAAGTTGCTCTAGCTATTCCTATTCTGATCTAGCGCTGTCGCGAAATTGCCGCGTCGCGGGACGCGTTCAAACGCGTCGGACATCAACACAAGAAAATTTCTTTCCTATTGGTACAATCCGATACCAGCCATTAGTTCCACGAGTGTTATGGCTGAGTTGGTGAATGATTCATAATGTCACAAGATTCATGAAGAAAAGAGAGAACAAAGGAAATTCGTGACGAGGGAGACTGTGACAGGCAAGTTTCTGTCCAATGGCAGGGGATATGGAGACAATGCGCAAAAGGAATATACAGACTATGTGGAGGATAAACATCGGCAATGCAGAAGCAGGACTCGGAGGAATCGCGGAAATTGATACGGGAGACGGGACCAAGGCATCAAAGTTGTCTCTCGGAGATGACAAGGCAAGGGCACAGTAGCCCTGTGAATGCAATGGACCGAATCGGATGCGGAGTCATGTAGCCGTTTGAAAAGTCGTGATGGTATCATACAAGGCATAAGGAAATGCGGAAACGAACGGACGGGCCCGAATCAAGGCCGCAGTTCCTCACCCAGTTCCAGTGGCTGACCCGAGCTTTTGCGCTCCGTAGGACTTTCCAATCCCGGTGGCACAAGGTTGTCGAAGTTGAGAGATTTCCGGGCTGAACGGAGAAGTGGCGTCTTGGACAAACTGCCAGGGGTGCGACTGCTCAACTGACGTTGTGCTGGGCTTGGAGTCACGTTGACGTAGTCGGAAAGGTTGAATTGCTCTTTTGGAGTACCAAAGTTAAAAAGACCACCTCCCGGGGTCGGGGTCAACGACGGCCCCGCGTACCTGCTGGGCGGCGTCGATGGAGGATGCGGTGTCGGCTTGCTGTTGCTCCTCGCAGGGGTTGGAGAGTTGGCCAAATATAGCAACAGATCTGCACCGCTATTTTCAGCGTCAAGGTCCTTATCTGTTCTAGGCAAGCGAGCTGGTTTCGGCGGCGGTGTCCGTGGGGGCGAGGAACTGATCATCGAAGAACTCACATCTCCGTACGTTGACGGGGGCGGCTCCGGATCGTTCTCCTCATCTGAGGTCACGTGGACGGAACTGCTCGAATCTACCGTCGGTGGGTGGTTGGAGTAAATTGGCATATGGCGGGAGAAGCCAGGAGACGACGCAGGCAGGTCATGGGCGCTCTTCCACGACACCTTTGGCACCTTTGTTGGCCGCTCGGTGATGGAATTGGACCGCACCCGCTTGCGGCTCGCGTTTAGCATTGGCTGCATCACTTCCGAATTGAACATCACGGCATGCTTATTCTTGGCGGATCGAGGAAGTTCTGTAGAGAACGAGACATTTCGAATGGGAGATGTCAGAGGAGTTTCGGAGCGACTATAGCCAAGATAGGAAGACCAGTCCGAAGGCCTGCTGTCCGAGGGGAGGGAGGATTGGCCGTCGTCGTCATTGTCCTTGCCATCGGCGCCCCGCAACTGAGCTCGTTGATAGCGAACCTTAGCTAAGCCGAGCCTGTCTTGCAAGTTGAGGGAGACCTGTTCGTCGAGTTGGCCCATCAGCCCTTGCTGTTATGTCCGGTCTACAGGAGCGGGGAAAAGAAACGTACCTGGGCAATGTCCAGTTTCCGAATCGTTCGATCGTGGACCCGAGACATGATGATTTTTTCTGTTTGACGACCAATTGTGTCGACATGGGCACAATCGAGGAGCTAGACGAAAGTAGTGGGAGGAATTCCGGAGGGGTGTGAGAGCAACAGCCGGATTGGGCTGAGAGCGGCCTGAGGACGAAACGCGTCAACGGCAGCGAATCAGAGGCAAGAAGGCCCTTGGGGGGCGTTGACGAGAGCAATCGTCCAAGTGCCCCGAGACTGGAGGAGAGGAAGGTGAATAGGAGAGTGTGGTATATATATTTTTTTATTGAGGTGCCAGCTGGAAGAAAAAAAGAAAAGGGCCGAGCGGGTCTGCTCAAAGAAGTCGTCTGGAAGCGTCACCCGGCCAATGTGTCTGGAATGGAAAGGTCAAAAAAGAGCCCACGGATACAGTTAGCAAACACTGCCTACGGCTGCAGGTATGTATTACTCCGGATAAAGTGTCAGCCACTCGATTTGTTATTACTCCATCAACTATTGAACGAGCTACTCGAGACTCAGGTGCTTTGGCAGTGGGAATTTGTTCCCAGTCGATTCGAGGTTTCGAGTTGGTACAAGCAGTCGTGGGCGAATGAAGTTGGTGAAAATGAAATCGGATTTCAATTGCAATTGAAGTCTTCTTGACCGAACATTTGGAACAATTGTTAAATTTGCAAGGATAGGGAGCTCACGTGGATAGGCGAGGTTAGCCAATCAGAGCTTCCCAGGCTTGTTGAGCCTGCTGAGGAACTTTGAGGTGTTGCCTTATTTGTTGCTCAAGCGAGGAATTCTGACCTAACCATTTCCGGTAACTACCAGTGACTAGAAAAATACGGACTTACGGGCGTTACCGCCTTCCAAAATCAGCGAGTGGGCACTGGGTCTGGGCGAGGCGTTCGTTAAATTTTTCACTTTAAAATTGCAGTGGAGCCCCAAATGGATTTGCAAAATCACAATAATGCCAGTTGGCAGCTCGGTAGCTCGTCGGACAGACGACGCAGCAGGCTTCAAGCTGCCAGTGAGGATGCTCCTGCAGCTTCTCCAAATTCGACGCTGGACTGCCACGGAATCACTGTATCCTCGTTGTTCTGCCAGGTATCGGTTGCCACCGAGCATTTAGGGAGATCAGGGAATCAGTTACCTACCCATTTAATCAACAGAACGAAGAAGGCCAACGACAGAGTCTCGTAAAAGAACGAAGATTCCTACAAGCAGGTAAGTACGTACGAAAGGAACGCCAGATCGTTCCTGTTTCAGACTTGCCTGGTAAATCTAAATGAATGCAGAACCTAAAGGCAAAGGGCATGGAAGTTGAATGGTACTCTAACCGGATCACGTTCATTCCGCACAATGTTACGTACGCCCTGGCATGCCGGGGTTACCTAGGGCCAAACACCTCCGTCCCGGATCTCAACCGCAGGAATTAGCATCAGTTGATTCGGTCCTTCAGTGTCGTCATGACCCACCACCTTTTTCCCCTTGAAAGTTGAGGGTCAACAGGGATGAGAAGGGAGCTTGTTGCACACCTCTCCCGACTCGAACAACTGTCATGTTTGCAAAGCCTTGTTTTCTCGACACACACCCGCGGAAGGGCAACTTCTGTGCTTCGCTCCTTCTCATTGTAAGACCTTTCGTTCCCAACAAAAAAGAAAGAACAAAAAAAGGTCTGGAATTAATATAAGAGTTGGTTGTTTTAATCCTGGAGTCTCTTCGACGGGCCAACCCCAACTCCCTCCACGCAGATACGCGTTGCCGCTCTGTGTTTGCTTATCCCCTCGTTACTAGTACCTAGTAGTCAACCGCACCATGCCGTTCTTCAAGGACCTGCGACGACGGTCAAGAGCCAGTTTTCGCACGAACGGCTCGGGCGATTCGACCTCACAGGGTGAAGTCGCGTCCACGCTATCCACCATGAGTGCCCAGTCCAGTCCTTCGCCCGTCAAATCAGCAGCATCCTCCTCCAATTTCACAAACGCGTCGGCAAATGGTACAACAACACCGCAACCACAACCATCGCTACGCCCGATCGCCGTATCTCCTCAGCCTAAGTCAAGCAGCATGACGGTGAGCTGGCCTCTGAACCAAAGTTGCGTCGGCAAATTGCTAACCATCAGCAAAAGAATGGTATCCCTACGGTCAACGGATCTGCCCGATCGCTACAGTCGGCAACTCCCTTTATGCCTCGCATTGTCTCAATCTCCGAGAACTCATGGGTCAGTATCGAACGTTCTGTGCACATCCTCGTCAAACGCATGTTAACGGGATGCCCTTGAAACAGGTGCATCAGAAGGTCCTTCTGGTCTACGGTCAGGTTGGGGATCCTCGTCAGCGTTCCGTGGATGGAACGCTAACTGTGCACCACCATCAAGACAGCTTTCCGTCAACATCATGGCCGGTGACCGGGTCCCATTTCAAAGCCCTGGTTCACCTCGTGCCGGGATCGAACCGATTGCGCTTTGATTATGCGCCGCCAAAGACGTCCTCAATAGTAGGATCTCCGGTCAATCTTTCAACCTGGTTTAATATCAACTATCTTCCTTTGACCAATGTGCCGCCCTTGGACTTGGTGGTACTCCTTGGAAAGGATTCCGAGGGCACGTACGACGCCGTTCCTGAACGGAAGCAGAGAGAGGGAAACGGCTTAGCAATGGCAATTCGGAAGTACCGCATGGCTGCCTACTTGTGGCAAGCTTTTACGGGAGAGCAGATGTTCCGCAATTCCTTTGGACGACGTTGTTTCCGATTTGAAGAGGAATGGCAAGTCGGAACTCTGAGTTATCGAGACACCCAGGCAGGACGAATGCGAAACGAGGCCAAGATCCATATCATCCGGACCGAGAAGACGGTAGCCGAGTTACGGGATTTGGACCTTGCTCAACAGTACGGGCCGGCGGCGAACAAAGACGGACTCTTTCGAATAGCCAAGGATGCTGTTCGTGCATACTTTGGACTGCAACCTGGTCAGGAACGCTACGTAGCTGTTCTCCTTCTCGACTCCCATTGGGATACCGAGACTCAGACTATCACTGGGCACGCTGCAGCGGGTTCCAGTGGTGATGATATCAAACTGGCTGTCTTTGGCTCTCATTGTCTCCAAAGTTACCCATGTTGTCTAGAAGAAGTAGTGCCCGCGTTCAGCGACTGTACCAGAACGGACACGCGGTACGTTGCGAATGATTGCGGTGAGGCGGGGAGCAACTGGGAGGCAGCCAATATCGGAATCGGAGCCCATCTGCATGAGGTAGGTCACTTGTTCGGCTGTCCGCATCAGGAATCGGGCATCATGTTGCGGGATTATATCCATTTGAATCGTACATTTATGACCCGGGAACCATATTCGACCCGCACCAGAAACCAGGGCTTGCGGCTCTGTCTGCCCGCGGATGACTGCCAATGGCACCGGCTTGATGTGCTGCGGTTCCGCTTCCACCCTTGTTTCCGATTACCGAGTGACCCGCCCGTGCATTCCGAGCCCAGCGTCCAGATCTGGCCGGTTGAGAATGGAAAGATTCTGATTACCGCGGCCTCTGGGGTCGCGTTCATTGAGGTCTACGGCGAGGGCGACGATATCTGCAAGCATTTCATCGACTTTACCAATTTTGACTCGCCGAATAGCGGCGTTCCCCGGCAGGTCTCAGTCACGGAAGCTGAGCTACGGCAGTTGCTCCCCGTGCACCAGCAGAGAAAGAAGGTTCGATTTGAGATCTACTCGGGTGGACGGGGACAAGAGACCGTTCCTGACCTTGGAAAGTTGACATCGAAAGAGTCGGTGGTGAAACTGGCCAAGGGCCACGCCGGATATCGGTGCAATGCGTTGGGATGCTCCAAGCTCGAGGGCAGCCAACCGGTGCAAGTGATTTTGGACAGCGTATATAAGCCGAGCAAGCTCCTGACCTCGATCAAAGTCTATCATGGAGCTGCGCTCGACGGGATCGAGTTTTTCTATGACGATGCGACCAGCCAGCTGTTTGGTAAGCGCGGCGGTAAGCCGGGCGGTGATGAGTTTGTCCTGGGTAGGTGGCCGTCTGAAGGCAGCCCTATATGTTAGTATTATCTTGACATCACTGAAATATGATTCGGCAGACACACGGCGCGGTGAGGTTCTGATGGGATTCTATGTTCGGGCGGGGTTCTGGATCGACGGCATTGAGATTCTCACCAGTTTCGGAAGGAAGTCTGGAATCTACGGGAATGCTACGGGGGGTTCAGGGTAGGGCGTCGACTGCGACCGGCAACTGCAGCAAACTAACCATGCGGCGCGTAGGCACTTGTTGATTCCACCTCGAGGGTACAGTATTGCCGGCGTTTCTGGGTCTTGCGGCTCGTGGGTGGACAGTTTTTCATTGATAATCACGCATTGATCATGGTTGGCCAGGATGCATTGCTGGGGCTTATCGTTTATTCTTTTTAGATTGTGGATGATTGCTCGAGAGGATGGCATTTTTAGTCTGGATTGATTGATTCCCGCTTTTACCAGCTTTGGGGGAAGAGCTTGGTACGGTCCTTCGCGCGGCGAATCCATTATCGAACATTCCGGATCATTTTCTTCTGTACTATTTGCCCATTATAAGGCTTTATCGAGCAAAACGACATGTTATTTGTCTATTAGGCTGACTGTTAGCCTCTCC
Source organism: Thermomyces dupontii (assembly GCF_041956625.1). Lineage (NCBI taxonomy): Eukaryota > Fungi > Ascomycota > Eurotiomycetes > Eurotiales > Trichocomaceae > Thermomyces > Thermomyces dupontii. The sequence goes on along the minus strand of NW_027192311.1, from coordinate 617,693 downwards.
AGGTACTCGTAGTGGCTAATGATCATAACGGGGAGTTTGGCATGACGAGTTGTGAGAATATATGATGTCATGGGCCCCCTGGACCCCTCCTTTTTGAGCGATAATGGACGACCCAGCGGAGCAACTCTGGACGACTTTGTGGCGGCTTCGGTTGTGCCATTGACGGGGTCTTTCAACGAGCCTTCTCATCCATCACGGCATCACGTCTTCCACAATGGACCAATGGGTCCAATGTCTCACTCGGTCGCTCCGGTGGCGGTTATCTCTCCGCCAGTGGCGACTTTGAGGATGATTCAGGACTCGGGGAGATCCCAGACCAGGCAATCCGGCGTGTGGTTTTCGCGAGCACTCCGTCCTTCGTTTGTCCTGGGATTCAATCAGCGATACTCTTCTTTTGGCTGTGCGAATGTGTGTTTCTCCCGAGAAGAGTAAGTCCTTCGTCCATGATAAGCATTCCGTAACTCGTTAACTCGGTCCACACTTTGCCGAGCGGGGTGATCATTTCATTTAACAGTCTTTGTTGCTTGAGACCACCGACAACCATGCTCTGAGAACTCGTACTCCCCCCGATCGAGTAGTTCTAGATTGGTCAACCCGTGTGGATGATGATTGGTGCGAAGGTTGGAATCACGACCAAGATGACATGGACATTGACAGCTTTCCCCAGAAGCTTATCTCAACTGGACTGCATTACGACTCGCTAGAATGCGCTTCCCCAATCTTCGGAACAATTGATGAACATGGTCCATGCGCAATGTGGAAATGGCCATGAAAGTACTCGTACGGAGTACTATGTATGTAATGTACAGTAATCACGATACCTAGGTACTGTAGGTAGGTAGTTATACAACTCTGGTAGGTTACTCCGTATAACTGATTCCCGTCCACCATTGACCAGTGCAACAAATACCATGCAATTCAACACAGAGGGACACACCGATTTTGTCGAAAGCATAAACCAGCCATCGCGATGCCTGTGCATAGCCACCATACATACACATACATACAGTATCCCTTGTTGGACCTCTCACACGACGAACACGCACCAGCGGAATGAACACCCCCCATGGCCCCATCGGGCCCATATTGTAGTACGTAAGCACATGCCGTGATCAGCAAGTGCGGCGCCATGGCTGCACCTGGCTGCAACAGCCAGAGGCTAAGAGCTTACCCGCTGAGCCAAGTCCCAAATCAGAGAGGGAAGAGAAGCGGGACAGCTTTTAGCGCGGGACCCGTGCGGGGAACAGAACCTAATGAATCCGCTGCCAATCAGACCTCCATAAAAACGCCCATGACATCAACACTGTGACTGACCTCTCCCCAATTTTTGCAATGCAAGTCAGTCAGGGCCAACTGGCATTCCTCTCTTCTCTCCAATCTTTTCTCCCGGAGTAATACTTCGTACCGTACTATGGAGTCTCATACTCGTACAGAATCCGCAAACAATGCGCCCATTGTTCCTTTTTTTTTTTCTGATCATAACCCAACTACCTATGTAGTTAACCAAACAGACTCGATCCGTCCCGATTCTGGAATCTCCCAAAACATCCAAAGCATGGATGCCAGGACTCGTACAGGACCGATTGGGTCCATCAATCAATCGTTCATAGGACAGAGACATCATTCTCCCGACTAAACCAGTGACTAACTACCTAGGAAAAGTGGTGGTCAACACCTGTCGGGTTAGGTTATATCTTTTTGGCCATGATGCCGCTGGTCCCTGACGGTCCTCACCGTCTGTTGGTTGTCATTGGTGTCGACGAAGCAGAAACGACGACAAAAGCAGCGCCATCTCTCCGAGCCAAAATCCCCGTCGGATGGTCCATTTGGTCTCGGCGCGTCCATGACCTCATGCGATCCTCGTCGACAAAGAATAACTCCATGGACGCTCTAGATATCCATTCGTCATAACAGCTTGGGTTGGGTGTTCTGCTCCTCTTTTTGGGGCTTTTGGGTTTTCTATAGTTTCACTATGATGTTTTACTTGAATAGGAAACTTTGTCTGGTTTTCTACGCGTAGGTTCGTTGTCTGTAATAGGGCACTTTTCGATGCATCACTGCGAAATCTCAGGTCTAAAGGGCTGAACTTTTTCGTCGCGTACTGCCACCACCACCTTGGCGCAAAATCTCTATCTTTGCAATATGTGAGGTACCGAAACGCTCGGAAGAGTATTATTGCAAGTTTCGGTGTGAGAGAAACGATTACTGTTGGTGTTTTGGTGCCTTGAACAACATAGTGAAACTACCAGAAAACCACAGTGAAAATATCAAGGTCCCTCTTTTCGCCTCCCTTTCTCCGCGCGCTTGTCGATCGTTCCGAGGTACTGATTAAAGCATTACTGTATCTTCATCTGCGCGCATGGGACGTCACTTTTTTCTTCTCGATTTAACCTACAGTATTTACATACATAAAACTACTCCGTACGCGGACTACTATTTTATTCGCATAATTTTGTGCTCCCTCTTTGCCACATTTGCCTCCAGAGGTCCAGCCCCTCTCACCTCTTATCTATATTTAATACTCCCTTGTGGGAGTCTGATTGAGCAACTAGCTTCCGTGCCCGCATCATTTGTTAGTCCCGACGCGTTGCTTGGTTCGCATCTCTTTGGGCCTGGAAGTGCCATTGCTTGGAGTTTCTTCCACGCCCGCGGCCCGCCTCAATCGCCCAAGATGTTTCGCGACAGGTATATACGATTCGATGCCCTGGGCTGGGCTCGGGTTCCCCAGCCGCTCCAGCTCTCACCGCTAACTTTCAACCCAATGTAGGAAACCCACGCGGAAGCTCGATGAAGACCTCGTTCTACAATTCAAAAAGAGCTTCCCTCATGTCGTGACCACCACAGTCGAACCAGAATCATCAAACATGAGTCCCAACGCCATCCACCAGGCCATGGACATGGAGTGCGTTTCTGCCCTCGTCGCCCGTGTGAGCTTCAATGTATTAATGCAAAGCGAGCAGCACGTATCTGCATGCCACTGATGAGCTAAGACTGAGTGATCCCATCCCGCGGGGCTTGCATGATATTCGATTCACCCCCAGCGTGTTGGATCACAATTCGTTCCACTTCACGGCCCTGGCCAACCCACCTCCGGATTACGGCAATGCGACCCCGAATGGCATCCATGGCATGCTCGCTCACAGCCAGGCCGGCGATCCGCATACTCCTACCCTGGGGCTGACTATGCCGAACTCTCTCTCGTTGCCGAATGGCCTCCCTGGCCCGCTGTCGAACCTTGATTCCAGACCGGATATCCACCTAGGTGATGGGTTTCACAACCCTTCGCAACACCTCATGTCCCACCATTTCCACAACGTCCAGCCTCTTGCGCAACCCACCGGCTTGGTTCCCGATTCCTTCGTTCCTCGCGACGCCGGGTTCCACCCAATGGATTCGTCGGAGGATGGATCGGTCGAGTCCGTTACCCTGATGCAAGACGTCCGGACGAACGGGGTGGCGCCGGCTGCAACCCTGTCGACGAATTTGCAAACCAGCTCAGTCGCGTGCCGTGAAAAGTGTAGTTTTTTTTTTTTTTTTCCTTCGCCTCTCGAACGACCTCGCAATCCCAGTCACATGCCGAGATGACCGTGTGCATTGCTCCCCTATGATTTCGTCGTTGACCCTTGGTTTTCAGATTTAGATATGCCGTCACATTGAGGGCTCCCACGGCGATGATCAAGCATCCGGACGAGATTCCGGTGACATACCTAAACAAAGGCCAGTCGTACTCGATCTCGATCGTTGACACCGAGGCTCTGCCCTCTTCGAGCACAAGGCCGCAGCGATATCGGACTTACATCCGTGTATCTTTTGACGATGAACAACAACGCTCCCGACCGGCTGCTTGCTGGCAGTTGTGGAAGGAGGGCCGAGGGATCAATGAAGCTCATCAGCGCGGGGGCAAGTTACAAGCAGTCGAATACATCGACTCGCTACCGAGCAATGGGGACTGCCCACAGGTCGAGGTGGAAAGCACTTCGTTCGATGGATTCAGCGTGACCTGGAGTCGGAACCCGACGACAGGAGCGTCGGAGTGTACCGTGACCGTTCGGTTTAACTTTCTCTCGACCGACTTCAGCCATTCCAAAGGCGTCAAGGGGATCCCGGTGCGGCTTTGCGCCAAGACAAAAGTGCTGCAGCCCGACGACGCCCGGTCGGCGACCTTGGGCGCTGCGGAAATCAGTTACTGCAAAGTCAAACTCTTCCGTGACCATGGCGCGGAACGGAAGCTCACCAACGACGTGTCTCACGTTAAGAAGTCGATTGAAAAGCTCAAGCAGCAAATTGCGCAAATGGAGGCGGGCAGTGGCAATAGTGGCAAGCGGAAACGCAACGGCACCTCGGTCGTTGTCAAGGCTGGTCCTGACAGTCGACCCGCCAAAGCCCCCAAGCACGACCGATCCTGGTCGATGGAATCGGAGACTGGAAAGACGGCCCCAGAGGAAGATCTACGCATCAAGCTCACCATGTTGGAGAGCATGTTTTCCTCGCCGCGGCCTGTCAGCGCATTCTGTCTGCGGGGCGAAGTGCAGGACGACCCCGACGCCTTTCCGGTCATCCTCCCAGGCGATGCGCAGGACGCCAAACTGGAATTGTTGTCTCGGAAAGGCACCCTGGAGTCGTTTCAGAGTATGGATTTTACATCGGAAACCTCTAATGCCTTGTCGCCTTCGAATAGCGTTGCCTCGTTGACCTCCCTCCATGGCTTCGCAGATCGACCGCTTCCCCCGAAACATGGTCAACACGGCGGGATGGACCTGATCAACGGTAGCGCGGGATCGGGTCTCTCGACGCAGCTGGTCAAGGTACAGAGAGTCGGGCGAGATGGTCTGTCGGGCGGATACATCGAAGCGGTGGACCTAGACCCGACCTATCGGCCGCCGGCCGAGCGTCCGCCCAAGCCCAGTGAGTACATCTTTACAGTAGTTTGCCGATTCAAGTATACTAATGCGGGAACCAGTTGCATGCTTCTACATCCGCTTTTCTGGCAAAAGCGGCGAAGATGATTACTACCGAGCGGTTTACCTCAGCCAGCGCACTGTTCGAGATCTGATGTACAAAATTTCCGAAAAGCAATGCATCGACCCGGACCGGATCGTACGCGTGCTTCGGGTCAACGAGAACGGGCTGAATACTATGGTCGACGACGACGTCGTCCAGCATCTCCCCGAAGGACAGGACATGGTGGCGGAGATCACAGAAGCGTCCAAGCTGGAGGTGAACACACCAACGGATTCCTCGAACACGCCGGCGCCTGTCGAGGTGAAATTGACCTATTAGAAAGGGAAACGGACAATGCAAAACGTTTGGGTGTACAGTGGTTTGGGTTTTTGATTTTGGTTTTACAACGGTCATGATTCTACGATGGCAGGCTCCGTGGTGCTTTTTTTTTTTAGCGGTTTGATTTCGGTTGGTGTTGGTTACGACACTGGACCAAGGCGGCAAGGCAAGGTGATCTTCGGTTGGGTTTCTGTCACGGCAAGCAAAGGATGGCTAGTCATCACACAGAAATGTTGTTTAACGGGAGCTTGATCCCGACAGTGTCGGGAGATGAGCCGTCCGCTGCGCTTCCTTTTCCTTCTCGTTTGAGGACGCCGTCGCACAGCCTTATCACGTTCTACGAACCCTCAATTCCTCACAAATGTTTGGCGTTTTTTTTTTTTTTTAGTACGGGGAAAACACACGAATCTCCGGCAATGAATGGGTGCTTTGGACAGGTAATAAAAGAGTTAGTATAATAATGAAGATAATGAGCACACGCCTCAATCAGCGCAAATCCTCGTAGTCTGTATGCGAGCATGTCCGTTCACAACTTCAGTGAGTTAATGAGATCGAGAGACGACGCCATTCCCTTGACTTTTGGATTCTTAGAATTCCCAGAAGTGTCCGGGTAGGAGCGCAAGAGTAAGAAACTGCAGCTCAAATTCTCTACTTGACCTTACTTTTTTCACTTTCCGGTGTAAAATAATAGAGAGAAGAACCGCTGACGGAGCGAGATTCTAAAGACCTAACCTATGAGTGGATGACGTAGGTGGTCAAAAGAAATATTAACTACATATTTCCCCAGGGTTGAACCGTTAAACCGAGATTTTGACAGGCATCGCTCGATGCTCGCTCAGGGTCTGATCAGAAGGGTTTTGATTGGTTGGATCATGCTCCCGACCAATCGGATTTTTGTCCCTTTTGCGTTTTGGTTTCCGGTTGGATTGTGAGGGTCGAAGCGCCTTGGCAGATTTTGGCTTCTCCGATTTAATTTGCCTGATGATGTCATCGAGCAGCAGACTTCCGAACATCATACATAGTGCTTTGCGGTGAAAAACCGATCTTAGACAAAGATTAACAGATTGAAAGGTTATGTACTTACTCGGTAGATATATGTGTGTATCTGCAATTCTGATCCACGTGGCACGTATCGTGTCCTCGTATTCTAATTTTCTTGGCTGCCCATTTTCGGTTTTTCTGACGAGTCTCCTGCATATGCACAAGCAGATCAGATCTCAAGATCTAATGTGATGAGTCAAGTGCGGGTCACACAAAGCGGCTAGGCTTGTCCACTCTAGACCGTCCAGAACCGGAGTATGATGAGCACTAGCCGATCGATCAGGTGTTTGTGGTGTGTTCGTTGAACCTACAGAGTACATAGCTATAGTAAGTTGGGTATATGGCTAAAGTAGGCATGTGCTATTGATAGACTGCACTTCTCATGAGCAAGCTTACTTCGTACTTCGGTCTGGTTATTTGTCAACTCCTCCCTGTGTTTACGACACTCCGATGGCGTCCTCGTCGGGACTCGACAGTGATGAGCAGACTCTCGGTGCCCATTCGCTCCAACCGAGCTGGGCAAAGGCATTGGGTAAACTCTCGAGGATACATGCTCTGCTGGCTTTCAAGGCCGCGGACTCAATGGAAAAGGTACCTCAATGAGAGACCAAGCAGAGAACTCGACACGGGCAGAGACACAGGGAGAACGATTGGAGAAGCTCAGTATTGCAGAGATTTTAGTAAAGTTGCTTTCCCGAGCCGTGTAGTATGTGCGGAGAGGTCGCCAGGTCGGTAGAGCAGTGTCCAATCGTCCACTATCCGAGATGTTGCGCACCAAGACAGCGGAACCACAGGAACAATGGACATATTTGCCAAGAACGGAGCGGAAATCCGCTCCCTCGGCCGGGTCCCTGCAGCTGCATCGATCCATTCAGTAACACGTTGGCCCTCGGTACAATATCTCTTTGCTATCATCCTACACATGGCAGTCCAGTTTGAAAAACCCCCAGTGTAACAATCTGAGCTGTTGCCATGCCATATCACAGGTACCACCACCACTGCCTGACATCCTATTGGATAGTAGGACAAATCAGGCAGGTACATCGTGGACAGCATTGTTCCTGCTTTCTGTGACCCTCTGCTCCTTCCTTCTATGCCATAGCTCTCTGCTATATAAACCACTGCTCTTTTCCAAACTCACTTCTTCTTCTTCCATCCTCCCATCATCTTCCAACTCCGTCGATCGTTCAATCAGGACCGTCTCTCCTTCACACTCACCATCAGTCCTTCGTTAGCCTCACCACTGATTGCTGACCATGATGACAAACTTGGTCATTTGGGCCCTGGTTGCCATGGGCCTCTGTTTGGGTGTGTGATTAGCCCGTCTCTCGGGTTACGCAATCCTAGACGCCGCTAACTTGGCTTCCAGGTCATCCTGATTCCGATGCTGGTATGCATCACTTTGGTGACCTGTCCTGCATAATGACACTCATTGATCTGTAGATGCTGCAGTGTCCCCTGCCGTTAGGCGAGAGAATCTTCGCCGTGATGGCAAGTTGCCCACATAAGCCCTACTCCGGCCAATTAGGTTTAACAACCAGTCCAGTTACTACTACTACGATTGTTGTTGTGGACTGCCCTTCTGGAGTCCCTCCTGCACTCCCTCCTGATGCCAGCTTGCCTTGGCCTTCCTTTCCCGTTCCTACAAGCTTGCCATTTCCTAATCCTCCCGAGGAGACGGCCCCCGGAAATCCAGTCCCTGCCCCATCGCCAGACCAACCTGCCACTGGTACCCCTGACCTTCCGGCCCCTTCCCAAAGCTCTGGCTCGAGTGACGCCAGTGTGTCGACTTCTGTGTCCACCTCATCGGAGGAGCTGCAGACGTCTCCGCAATCTACTGGCCACACTTTGAACACGTCAGCAGCCAGCACAACCCACACTAATGCCTCAACCACTGAATCTCAGGAAACCGCCACATCTGTCAACTCGAACCCCACAGCTCCCACGGTTGACCTGGCCCCCAAGGACCGTGCTGGAACTGGGCTCATGGCTATGGCAGTGACCGTCTGTGCCCTTGTCGTGGGCCTGTGAACGGACCAATCCCGTTCGAGTTCGACATGCTGTCTCAGTTCGACAGCTGAGCATTGCTGTCAGAACAAGATGCCCGCCATTCGCGTTTACGTACTCCGCGATTGACAGCTGATTAGGAGGTTGATCATGACTTATATCGAAATTTGCAGGAGGAAAAGATCATGCTCTTTTCCAAAACTTGTCATATCGATTCCAAGAAATAGGAATAATACACTGATCAACTCCACCAACCTGGCATGTCGACTATGAAGGGTATCTATGAAATGTGGCACATGATCAATAACTAGCAGATACAACCCAGATGCGTCATGAACATAGCTTAAGCAGATGCCTGCTCAACCTGTTTTGCCAGGGAGCAGATCCGACAGCCCTGGCCGATTCTATCACGGATCAGCCGCGCGGTGATCACCTTGGGCCCGACGGTGCGTGCGACCGCAGTGGAGAAGGACGGATCCTCGACCGTGGTCAGAGACGCGCGGTCCGAGTCCGCACCGTCATGATCAAGCGGAGCGTCCGTAGAGGCATCATCGTTTAGATGCGACAGATGGAAAACGTGACCGCAGGCAAAACCCACGAGAAGTTCCTTTTCTGCATGGGGGTTAGAAGATGTAATATACGTTTTGGTGCGATGGATTACACTGACCATTTTCATGAAAAGGCTTCAAACACCCTCCGCAGCGACCGGGCTGGACGGATGGTTTCGAAGGACGCGTTGTTTCCTGCGGGGTCGGTGTGCTGCTGCCCGACTCCTCGGAGGCGGAATGGGTTCGTCGACCGTCGTGGTGATTGGCGTGTTCTGCTTCGGGGGCCTGCAAGGGGCAAATGTCGAATTTGATGCCCCGACGTTGGCCGCGACGCAGCTGGTCCATGCCGACGGCGACCTCGCTCTGCAGCACGCGGGCGGCGCCCTGGCTGATGCTGGCCTGGATGTCGTTGTCGCGCAGCAGGCGGGTGAGCCCCTCGCGCAGGCCCTCGATCTCGAGACCGCTGGGGATGCGGCGCACGAGCTTGATCGGGTCGATCGCGGTGCCGGCCTCGGTGAGTAGAGCGTGGATGAACGCCGGCTTGTCCATCGAGTATGTCAGGAGGTCCTCCCAGAGGTCCGGGTCGTCCTGCGCCTTGGCGAAGGCGATCGCCTGGGAGACGTCGTGGAGGTCGGTCAGGATCAGGTTCAGTGCGCGCTTAGTCTGGCCCGTCTTGGACAGCAGGTAGATGAGCTCCGGGGTGTAGCGCCGGGCTTCGCAGATGCGGCAGGCTTCGTCGAAGGAGTATGCCGTGCTGGATTGGAGAAAGTCCATCAGTAGAGGTCGGTCGTAAGTCGCGAAGATCTCGAGCACCGTGTCGGCCCAGCCTTCGATCAGGGCGCGGCCTTCGTCCGCGGCTAGCTTTTCTGCCGCGTCGCGGGTCACGAGTCGTCCGCGCCGTGCGCGGAGCTGCGTCGTTGTCTTGCCGCCTTCTCCCGATGGATGCGCCTCCCCGCGCCAAAGCGCCCGCAGGTAGAAATACAGATAGAGTCGCCCGGCGCCCGTCTTGAGCTGCGAGATCACGGTCTCCGGCGTGATGATGCCGTTGTATGCCTCCCGTATCAGAATCTTGATTGGCTCCGCCGTGGCTTCCTCCAACTCTGCGATGGGAGCCCGGTCGGCTTGCTCTTTGGATACCCGTAGAAGGATGAACCCCCGGACGTCGTCGGACACGGCGTCCACAAGCCGATAGTTGCGAATCAAGTCCAACGCCGCCTCCGCATCCTGTAGTCGGATGTAGCACCGCAGAGCGTCGCGCTGACGTCCATCGGCCAAAAATAGCTTCGCCAACCCTTCCGTCAGAATCCGCCATTCCGCAGATCCCTCCGCCACGTCCTCCGATTGGAGCTGTTCTTCGATCGCCGAGATCACTGGCGGGTGTTCGAATAGCTCCAGAGGCCACTGGTCCAGGAGCTCCTTGAACCGACCGCGATCTCGGGAAATGTAATGGCGGAGCAGTGTCTCGTAAATCGCAGATGCGAGCGGCGGCCGGATGTTGACAGGCACGTGCGGCGTGATCTCGTCAAACTTGCCGTTCTCTACGAACTTCCAGATCCATCGCTCCCACCTCGTGACTGTATCTATATCCTTGGCGCACACCGCGCCGGCTTTGTCCCATTCGCCGGCTTCAACCAGCTGCTCAATCCACAGCTCGCCGATCCGCCGCTTCTCCTTGGCGGCAATCGAGTGCATTCCCCGACCAATGGTGGTGACAGACGAGGTCTCGTCGGCAAAGAACTCCGCCAGACTGCTTCGCGAGGGTGTATCGTGGTCCTGCTGACTCTCGACGCGGTCTGCTGCGCTGCTCACCGCCTCGGGATGCTGGTCGATGAGGTTCCATGCCTCCTCGTACCGAGCGTGAGATTCGAGCCACTCCAGGTGATCCGACAGGTCCCTCTGCACAGCCGCCAAGCAGTCGTACGGGCTGTGGATGAAGATCTTGACACCCTTGGCGGTAGACACCGTTGCCACTTCCTGCGGGACTGTCGAACCTCCGGAGATGGGTACCGAAGCAAATGTGCTGGAGACTTTTCCTGAGTCCTTGTCACCATTACTCCCACTGCTGCGAATGCTCGCACCGGAGCTGAATAGTCGTGCTGGATAGAGTGTCGCATCTAAAAGGCCCGTTCCCAAGGAGCCCAGGGCCCCGCGATGCTGCACAGCTACAGGCTCCTTTGAGGGCCGGAGAACATCCATGTGATAATCAGATGAGGACAAGTTCTGATGTCGAGACACAGACAGTGTGTCTGCGCTGACCTCTTCTTCTGTTTCGATATCGATCAGCCGCAGTTCAGGTTCAGCTGCCTTTTGCCGTCGGCTACTCCGCGACTGGTCTCTTGATTCCTCAGTTTCTGCCTCAAGCCATGCAAGGACAAGAAGCTGATTTCGAGTGTACATGGCGATTCCGGAAATTATGCAATCTGTACGTAAGCTGTATAGAGAAGTTAGCAATCGATTTCAGGCGAGAAGCATAATGGTTGACATACATGGAGACCACTTCAGCCGCTCCGAGTCTCTTTTCCTCCGTCCGACTTACTGCCGGAGTGATTCGGTCTGGAAACACATGGATCACCCATATCGTATCGCCCCAGCCGACGACGAGCTTCTCGACTTGTTGCGATGGCTGCTTGGGAGTGTCTGCTTCCGACTGAGAACTGTTCCCGTCCTCCAGCACGGCCTCATCCACCCACTCTACATGGGCTTTCCAAACACTGACCATTTCCTCCCAACCAGGACGATTGGGGCGGTCGGCATGGCCAATTCGGGTCCATGCATTCTCTGCATCGGCGGAATCGAGATGCAGATGCGAGCGCATGATCTTGATGCCTTCCTCGTTCACCCAAACCACATACTTTCCTGAGAGAGACCACTTGATTGTGTTAATGGCACCCTCGCCGCTGTGTAAAACTGTGTCTTTTCCAGAGCCGCCGCCCCCGAGACCAAGCGATCCTAGCCATCCTGAAGCCGATGGAACGCTACCCAGAGTTGTTGCATTGGTTGTCGTGCCAGGCCGTCCTCCGACAGTGAGAATTAACTGCCCAGCCCGACCACCGGACAGATAAGTCTTGTCATTCTTAAAGTCGGGCGACAGCGCTACTGCTTGAACAGGCCGCCCGAAGTTGCGGAGCATCACATCTTTCGGATCGACGAGGGAATAAATGCAGACATTGCCGTCAATCGACGACGTGGCTATATAAATTGAATTGGACGGTGTTGCAGGCAAAGGTGGTTGCGCCCGTGTTTTTTGCTTTCCTTTGCCGCGTACAGATCCAGTCGGGGAGCTACTTTCATCCTCTTCTGCAACCCTTGACGAGCTACCTGATCGCAAACTCGGCAATGGTGGAGGAAACGGAGATATCGAGATGGCCGTCACGCTGGCAGAGTGGGCAGAGTATACGCGAAGAACGCGGAGCAGAGGCAACGAGAGCACATGCTGCAAGAGAAGGCATTAGTCCATGAGCAACTGAAAACAGTGGCCGGGGAGCTTACGATATTCCCATTATGTGTTCCAACTATCTAGAGAGTGCCGCAAACTGTTAGAAAACAATATCACCCATGGACAAGTCATGACAATTTGAACTAAATACCATCTTGTCGCCGCCCACGATGAACGCGCTCGTCGCATCTCCATTGCGATATAACGACGGCAGATGCCGCGTAAGACAGGCGTATTTCAAGCGGGGTTCCTCTTCTTCCTCCTCGTCCTCGTCCTCCTCTTCCTCTTCATCCTCTCCGTCGTCTTCTTCACTACCATCGTCCGAGTCATGATGTTGTTCCGATTCATGCCTGCCCTCGGGGCGGTCGCGGTCTTCGAATCGCGGGTCTGCTACTTGTGACCGCTCCGTCGTCGTCGACGCGGCTGGATCGGGCGGCGCCGGCGACGGCATCGCCGAAGCAGCTCCTGAAGCTGCGTCCGGCGAATCCATTGCATCTGCAGCGAAGCTAGGGTGTCCGACCAAGAATGTTTGGGGAGATGCGGTGGTTCTCCGACGAGGCTCGAAGGCGGTGACTAAGCTAGGTAAGCCGGCAAAGCTCGGCTTGGCCGGAGGTTCATCTACGAAACTCTTGAGGCGATATGCTCACTCAGTGATTTGTGAAACTCTTTGACCAATTCAGATATTGTACAAAACATCGCCATGCTCGCCCGGCCTTACATCTGTTCCGCCTGCCGAATATCAACCCGGCGCGTTCGATATCTCGCTCAGACGGAGTCCTTCTCCACCACACGACTTTTTCGACAGCAAACGCCGGCCAATGGGCAGATCAAAGATGCGGATTCTCCGGAAGGAACTCACAGACAACGGCGAAAAGCAACACGGTCGCCCGCGGCTCCCACGTCACTCCGTCGAGTGGCGGTCGAAGCGCAGCGATCCAAAGATGGGATGCGATCGAGGAGTATGCTGTCCGAGAAGGGACTGGGTCAGACAAAGGTACTTTTGAACTGGCGACCGCAGCTCTGCGCATTTGGAATCGTGGTTGATTGAAGAATCTTGGTAGACGGTGACTGCCTATGCGGTCGCAGAGCAATTTGACGTGTCCAAGGTCATGGACATTCTTCGAGACAAAGGCTACGAACCCGACCCGCTCGACACCGGTCTGTATCCTCAAGTTGTCCATGTCCAAGTCCCTCTGGACTCGATCCGACGCATGAGCAATCCTAACTCGACCGATCTTCCCTCCGATGAGGTTGGCGATGTATTTGTGTTTCCCTCGGGAACCGTTGTGGCGTGGTCGCTACCAGAAAGCTTTACATCGTATCTCGCTACAAAGACGCTACTCCCCGCCGCGCAGCAGCCGCACGTGGATGCATTGGAGACAGAGGATCTAGAATACATCGAGGATCCGCAGCGAGAGAATAGCACTATCCGAGGCGACACCATCATCCTCGGCACAAAGCCCGGTCCCGATGCCGTCGAGCCGACGCCGCCGAATCGACAGTCCGTCGACACCGTTCTTACCAAGATTGCCTTTTCATCGGGGCTGGCCCGAAGTACGAAGCTGGCGGTGCTGGAAAGTTTGCTCTCCAACTACTTCGAGTCGACCCGCGACATTCCAGTACTACTTTCCCGAGGCGCGCGTCTTCCCTTCACGCGCGATTTCATTCTCCGCAAGACCGGGCAACTGCTCAGTGTGCGAGCACAGCTCAATCTCTACTCCGAGCTCACCGATTCCCTGCCGGACATCTTCTGGGACAGTCGACACGAGCTCGGCTTGGAAGGGTATTACGAGCAGGTTGGCAGGGCGCTGGACGTCGGAGTCCGCATCAAGGTGCTCAATGAGAAGATGGACTACGCGCAGGAGATCGCAAGCGTGCTGCGCGAGCGGCTGAGCGAGAAACATAGCCACCGTCTGGAGTGGATCATCATCCTCCTCATTGCGGTGGAGGTGGGGTTTGAGGTCCTGCGACTCTGGAAGGAACGTGACGAAAAGGCGGAAAAGCATTGAACCATTTCCACGATTCATGTATGTTGCATTCTGCATACCTAGGTAGATACAGCGTTCAAGATACCCAACTCTTGTTTCTTAACGAAATCATGTGATGCGATCACCGTACTGCAATCAGGTACAAACGGAGTACGGAGACTAAAAGTGTAGAAGTACCTACTACTTCGGCGTAGGTAGGACACAAACCTCTCCCTAAACATTGCAACCGCTAACCAAAACACACACCATGCCCAGCCTCCAGAAGATTCTGAACGCAGTCGGCCTGGCCGGCTGGTTTAGCCTGCGGCCGGAAAACCTGCCATACCATTATGGACTGGCCGTTCCTCAAGACTCGAACCAAGCATGTCCCCAGCCAGGGGAACTCAGCTGTCAGACGGAATTCGACAATCAAGATACATGCTGCTTCAACTATCCCGGAGGACATTTCTTGCAAACGCAGTTCTGGGACTTCGATCCAGTGACGGGGCCGAAAGATTCGTGGACAATTCATGGGTTATGGTACGGAGTACTGTCCATTCTAAAACCCCCCATGTTCTCTCAAACTTCAAGGAACCACGCTCAGTTGTTTCATAGGCCAGACCACTGCGATGGTGGATACGATGAATTCTGCGACTCCTCGCGGGAATACAGCAACATTTCGCTAATCCTCGTCGACGCGGGTCGCTCGGATCTACTCGAGGACATGCAAAAGTACTGGAAGGATTATAAGGGCGACGACGCGTCCTTCTGGTCGCACGAATGGAATAAGCATGGAACGTGCGTCAGTACATTGGAGACGCACTGCTATGAGGACTATGTTCCGCAGGAGGAAGTCGTGGATTATTTTGATGTCGCGGTGGAGGTGTTTAAAAGTCGGCCTTCTTACGATGTGCGTACGACCTATTATTCCTCATTCATTGTGCCGATCTTCGACTGATGAATGAATGTAGATTTTAGCGGATGCCGGGATCACCCCCTCTGAGCACACAACGTATGATCGAGATGAGATTGAGTCTGCGTTGGAACAAGCACATGGTGGCGGCGTCACCGTACGCTGTCGACAGGGCGCGATCAATGAGATCTGGTATCACTTCAATGTAGCCGGGCCGCTACAGTCTGGCGCATTTGAGCCAGCCGCAGCTGGTATGTACTCATAGTTGCACTCAACTTGGCCTACGATACTGACACGCTGGGTGCAGTTGGGCAGGGAACAAACTGTCCCAAGTCAGGGATCAAGTACATTCCCAAGTAGGCACCGACGAATAAACCCCCCTGCTCGGCCAATGAACCAGCAAGAGGGCCCTCGGAGGAGCATATAGAGTGGAAAGGAGGCTGCCATGACACGAGAATCCACGTATTTGACTACACGACTAGGAGTATTTAGAGAGAGTATTCATCATACAGAAGACCAATCCATTCGATGTTTGCTAGGTCTATCATGGATAATCAAGTGCATTGAGTACCATGTCAATTCCCCTTCATCAGGTTCAGCCAGGCTTAACAAGTAAACAAGTGAACCTCCACCGAGAATCGACAAACAAACGAGATTCGTCATCGTCGTCATTACCATCCATCACTGACACACAAAAGACAGACGAAGGAAGAAAACAACAGGACGAGAAGATTCATATAAACTTGGCAAAACATCGTCATACTCGTACATGGCAACGAAAGGAAAACAACAAGACGTGAAATCAGACAAAGTCAGAAAAAAAAAAAAATAAGAGGTTGAGAGAGGAAGAGTGAGCACGAGTGTCCGCCGGTTGAGTCGCAGGTCATGAGTGTCGTGGTATGTCGTACTATCATGTCATGTCGTGTCGTGTCGTGTCGTAGCGAGTCGTATCGTGTCGTCATGGCCAAGGAAAAAAAAAAGAAAAAAAGAAAAAAGAGAGAGAGAAGAGAATACAACACCGGAAAGAGAGCTTTTTGTCCCCCACAAGACAACGCCAGAAAAAGGCCCCGGACATGGAATAGAGTGATGACGGATAAAGGCGGCGAATTCAAAGGATAAAGCTCCCACCCGATGGCTCATCACCATACTCCAGGAATAGCTCGCTGGTACCTCCCAGCGACGAACCGTTCCTGTTGCCCTTGAAGAACTCGTCCATGAAGCTGGGCGTGGCGCCAAAGTCCGCGAAACTACTTGACGGATCAGTGGTGCCAAAGTCCGGGAGACGGCTGTCGTGGTCCTGCGGAATCATCAGATCCAACTCCGAGGTGGCCGGGGTCGAGTCCATCAGCGTCGGGATGGTTTGAGGAGTCGACAGGCTGCTGTCTAGCGATGACAAGCTGCTGCTGGTGGTGGCGGTGGTAGAAATGTCCAGGTTGAGGTAGTTTGTCGCGTCCTCGCCGCCGAGCGGAGGCAGCAGGGTCGAGAGGTTGTCCTGCCGCATCTGGTCCAGTTCGGTCTTGAAATCGCTGCCGGAGTCAGTGCATGGGGTGAAGGGACGCTGCTCGCTGTGGGTGGACGATGCCAAGTGCTTCTTGCTATCACTGTTGTTGCCCGTGCTGTATCCCGGTGACGCCGGCGGGGTCATCGAGAAGATATCCGACGGCATGCAGAAGTTGTTGTTACTGCTGCTGCTGCTGTCATTCGTTGCGGCGTTGTCGCACCCGCTGCTTGGAACAGGGCTGGGGCTTGAAACTTGAAAATGGATCGTGCTTTCCGGGCTGCTGCTGGTCGTCGGGGGTGACGAACTTCGACTTTCGCTGCCAGACTCAGAGGACGACAACGACGACGATGGAGGCTTTGCGACCACTTTTTGGCGAGTTCGAGCGGCTTTTTCAAGACGCTGTTCCATGTCTGACCGGTCGTTCTTGCGGGGGCGACCACGCTTGTTCGGCTTGCGGACAACGCCCTTGTATCCACCGATGCACATGCCGCGCTGGCGGTGACGGGTCAGGGCATCATGGCGAGCAAAGACATTGCCGCAGGCGCACTCGTAGGGCTTGTCCCCCGTGTGGATTTTGGCGTGTCGCTTCAGGTCGTGGCCCCGGACGAAGCACTTCTTGCACAGGTCGCACTTGTACTGGCGGTCACCGAGGTGTGTCTGGACATGCGACTTGATGTTCTCCTTGCGACCGAACCGCTTCTTGCAGTCGTTGTACAGGCAAACGTACTGTCCATCCTCCGGATCCGGACCGGAAATGTACGACGCGATCTCTTCGATAGTAACGCCTGTCTCCGCGATGGATGCCTGGACTCGTGAATCCAACTTCAAGCTATCAATGCTCGCTGGTTTGGGAGACAGCCAAGTCTTGGCTGGTGAGGACCTGGACGTCGATGTCGTGGCGGTGGGCTTCTTCAGGTTGGGACCCGGCGTGATGGGAACCTTGTTCTTGGTGTTGGTTGATTGCTGTTCGCGATTGGACCCTGCCGAAGGCATGGAGGCAGTTTCTGGCGATGGAAACGAAGACGACTCTGACGACGACGGTCGCAATTGGCTGTCGTCGTTGGTGTTGTTGTTGTTGTTGTTGTTGCCGTTGCTGTTGGTTTGCGACTCGCCATTGCTGAACGTACTGGTCCGCATGAACCCATCAAACGTGCAACTCTCAATCTCACTCTCCTGACTGCTCAACATGTCGAAATTCTCACAATCACCGGGGGCAGTGTTTGGTGGTGAAGGAACATCAATCTGGGCTTGAGTAGGCACATAACCTGGGATCCCCTGGAGGGATTGAGCTCTTCGCATATACGCTGGCTGAGATGGTTGAATTGACATGGTATTTTCGGGGAAAAAATCCATGTTCTGACGGAATGGAGTGGCCTCTGGGGTGATGGGTAACGAGTCTGTTGGCAAGATCAGCAAACGTGCAGTCTTGAGTATTCCACACTACCTACTGGAACTCATCTGCTTCGAAGGCGTCGACGGTCGTCCGGCCGACTGACTTGACTGAACAGACAAGCGTCTCAGGTCCTTGGGAGTGACGTTGCCCGAAGCTGCTAGCATGTCACTGCTCGCATCCGAATGAGTGCGAGAATGCGATGTCCCCGAAATGTCCATGTTGGATGCAAAAGACATGCTTGTCCTCACGTAGTGTTGCTGCTGAGGAATGTGGTGAAAGGCTGATTGGATGTTGAATGTCGAAGAAGAAGACTCGCTGCTGCTGTTCTGGTTAGTAAAAGCGCCGGGTCCATCCTGCTCGAATGGCGAGCATTCGCCATCCGACGACACGTTGAGGCTTGACAGATCGAGGTACGACGGTTGTGTGTTGACAAGGTCGCCCATCTGGGAATGAACGGCTTCCTGAAAAACGGCGGATTCGAGGAGGTGCGCTGAGCGAGGGCGTTGGTCAAGACTCATCCCGCGTTTATGGACGCCATATCGTTGGCTTGCAAGGCCAGGATTTTTGGCAGATTCCAGAGTTACGGGGATGGAGTTTTGACGGCGATGTGGTTGTTGTCGGATTCGACGGTGGCCATTGGCCGTTGTTGTACTTGCCAGCATGATTGAAAACAAGCACGGCTCGTCGACTTTTTATGGCTGGAAAAGTCAAAACCTGTCAAGCTGGACTCCAATACGTCCTCGCCACCAACGCCCTTCAATGCACGTACGACGATCTTGGGTGTCGGTTTGTGGATAGACTCGGCCGTTCCTTCGTTTCCCTGTTTTTTAAAGTGTCAGCCTGTGTCCTGTTCAGGGAATCAATTACCGGTGGCTTCTCTAGTTCGCCTCTGGAGTAAGTCCTCTCAGAGCCAAGAGAAGCTGGATGTTCAAAACGTCAGAGGGAAACGTTAGCAAAGATGAAAACAAAGAAAGCTAAAGATGTTTGTGAGTCTCGATGTTAGAACTATTGCGGTAAGAAATATAATCTATGGAGGTGGTGAGGTGAGGTTGCTGAGCGACTTAGGGCTTGATCTCATGGTGTCAACAATGACCATTGTTGGCCCGGCAACAATCACAGCGCCTTTCAGCTCGCCGAAGAACACTTGAACAGGCAACTGTGCCCAGCCTATGAGATCACAGAATCAAGCGTGGCAATCCTTTCGCAATCCTTTCGCTTGGTCCTTGCATGCTCTCAAGGGTCAATCACATCCTAGGAAATATCCCAGTGGTCTCGACCGGTTGGTTCAATCGTCAATTCGAGCGATTTTACGTTCTCTAGGACTATGTGCAATATTCAATAGCTGTGAAGAGTACATCCTTGCATCAACAATTGAGCTCCTTTAAGTATCCAAAATGAATAGTTGGGTCAATGGCCAAAGTTATCTTTTCCATTCAAGTTCTTTGTTGAGCCAAATACGGAGTACTAATATCTGAATCATGAAGAGCGGGCAACGCCAACAAGGGCAAAATGAACCACGTGACTAAGATCAGCGATCTCCGGAAAAACTCGAAACCGAGAACCGAAAAATTTCTTCACGTGACCACACAACCAATTTTACTATTTCCGATCCCCACACACCGTCTGGTCTTCTGTCAAAACCCAAAAGATTTGCATTCTGAAGGTTGAGGAAGACAGACCTTTGTCGAGGTGAGCAACGCCGGTTTTCGAAGAGTCTTATGTTTCAATGCTAATCCGCCGACGTTTTTCCAGGCCTTCGTCACAATGCAAATCTTCGTCAAGACCCTCACGGGCAAGACTATCACCCTTGAGGTGGAGTCTTCGGACACCATTGACAATGTCAAGAGCAAGATCCAGGGTACGACACTCCGTTATCTTAGAGCGAAACTTTTGCAGAAAACCATTTTCTTTAAGGCTCAGAGACAAATGCTAATCGCCACGCTTTTTTTCTTCTCTTGAACAGACAAGGAGGGTATCCCCCCGGATCAGCAGCGTCTGATCTTCGCCGGCAAGCAGCTCGAGGACGGCCGGACTCTGTCGGATTACAACATCCAGAAGGAGTCCACCCTGCACCTCGTCCTGCGCCTGCGCGGTGGTGCCAAGAAGCGCAAGAAGAAGGTCTACACCACGCCCAAGAAGATCAAGCACAAGCGCAAGAAGACCAAGCTCGCCGTCCTCAAGTACTACAAGGTCGACGGCGACGGCAAGATCGAGCGTCTGCGTCGCGAGTGCCCTTCGGCCGAGGTATGCTTCTTCAAACCACTTTTCAAAAGGGGAGCATTGGTGCTAACTTTGGTAACCAGTGCGGTGCCGGTGTCTTCATGGCCGCCATGCAGAACCGCCAGTACTGCGGCAAGTGCCATCTGACCTACGTCTTCGACGAGTCGAAATAGACTAGTGTTTTGGTGTATCTAAAACGTCGAATGATGGATATGAAGGTTAGAGGGCAATGAAGTAGCTTGTTGATGACATTGTGGTTTTCTAATGCTGTAATCGTAAACTGTACCAATGTACGTGTCTTGTGAATGGTGCATGCACCACCCATCCGGATTGTCAGGTTGAGATTCACTCTCCCGGGAATCCAGCCCGCAGATTGTCATACTTGCTCTCCGGATAATCAAGGTTGTTGGGCGACTGATCGAGCGCGGACACGCCGCCCAATCCGTCCACAAAGGTGCCGATGAGACTGCCGTCGGCCTTGTTGGCTGTCTTCCCGCCTCGGTCGGCACTGCTCTCCCACCACATGCCTCCTCCGAGACCGGCTCCTCGGACAAAGTTGGCCTTGATCTCGGCGACGGCGACGTTATCATACGTGACCATGGTTCTGGTCTGGGGATCGTATGACCACGATGCCCCAATGTTAGGATCAACGTGTTCTGAAGCACCGGGCCGGGGTAAGGCTTTGTAGTCCCACACGCCTTGCTCCCAGCTTCCCTCTCCCACGCCACTGAACGGCGTGCCGGGACCATTCGTGTTTTGAAATGCGCGGCCGTAGAGGGGCATGCCCAGCACCATCTTCGACGATGGTACACCCGCAATACTGATGTAGTGTCGGAGGGCTGCATCGGTAGAAAATGGCGTCGAGGCAGGATTGGTTGATGACGGGAAAATGTTTGCCTGGTGGCCGGCAACCTGGTCCCAAGACCCTGCGCTTGTCAGACGAGGGATTGCAATGTTACGTTCGGACCACAACTCACCAGCATAGTCATAGCCCATTAGGTTGTAAAAGTCCAAGTAAGGCGTCATTTCCGGCAGACGAAGCTTGGTAAAATTATTTGGACCTAAGATTCGGTCAATATCAGTGAACTCCAACGTGGAGATGTATGTAACCTACCAGCCGGGCAGGCAATGGTCAGGAGGAACCTTCGATTCGGGCCAGCGGCCTGATCCAAATGCTGCAACCCCATCAGAGACAGTCAGAAGAACCACCAGGGTAACGGCGAACGCACTTCCCGACATTTGCGCAACAGAGCTACAAAGTCACGCGCCTGATTATCGTCTAGGCGGGAGATAACCCATCAGCAAGCAGTAATCACTAAAAGTCCGATCCTACGTACTTTGTGGATATTCCCAATCGATATCAAGGCCATCCAGCCCCAGATCTAGCACCAATCTCGTGGCGGTCCGGGCAAAGGTCTCCCGTCCCGCCTCGGTGCTGGCCGGCTGAGCAAAGTTTGACGAATATGTCCACCCGCCGATGGACAGCAGGACCTTTAGCTTTCGATGCCGCTTCTTCAAGAGAAAGAGTTGCTTGATGCAGCCATAGACGTTGGTCCCGGTATCATTCCAGGAGTCGCTCGGGTAGTGCTTGTCCGTGTCCGACCAAGTGTCGGTAAGGTACCTAACCGAATATTTCTCAGCATGTGCTCGATAGTCAAGGAGTAAAGATGCATACACTTCACCGCTATCCGGTCGCACATTCGCAAAGGAGTATAGAATATGGGTGAGTTTCTCGGCAGGGAGGTCCTGGGGGTTATGGTTGCGGCCATAAATGGCCTTATCCCAGTCCATGAGTCGACCAATTCACAGACATTGAGATCAAGGACATACCCAATTCACAAAATAGGCCACTGATCTGAATCCAGTTGCCATGTCGTCCTAGTACAAAGGTGATAGCTAATACTCGTCCAGGGCGAATACCAGATAAATGCAGCCGCAACAAACGGACAGGAGGTGATCAAAGCCGGCTCAAAGGAAAACAGCAAAGTTCTCGTACTTTTACCAGAGATCGAGGGGGCCGGATTCCAGTCACAGCTCGGTCAATTCCTAGTCCAAGCAGAGGCTACGTAATCCGACAGCTGGCATACGAGTACTCGTATGTTGACAGTACTATTTACGCGGCTCCGAGAGCGGGGAGCCACAAAGAGCTGCGCCACATCTAGCTGGGAATGGGCGGGACGACGCACTGACCATTGGCTGGGCTCGTGACGACACCAAGATGTGGCTGTGCAAATGTGGCTTGCGCATATTTTGATGCTAGGCCTAGGAACAGGTAGGTACTCCGTACGAGTACATAGTCGTCGGTAAACCGAAGATGTGATCCTTTGGAAAATGATTGATCAACTGTCAACGGCATTGCCCCAACGTGGCTGCACTGATCCGAACCTTGTGTGCACTGTGCAGCAGTGCCGGCAGGAACCGATGCAGTCTTGCAGATTCCCAACGACTCTATGTACGCGCTAGCCTAGGTGAGGTAGTTAACATGTAGGTAACTAGTTAACTAGGAGGTGGAAATTTTGCAGTTTTTTTCGTCCCTTGAGACGAACAACTGGAAGCTTTGGGGGTCTCTGACGGATTTGGGGGGCAATTGGTGATCTAGGCTTCATTGAATTACTCGAGTTATCAGAAATATAAAGTACTTACTCGTAGAGAGGGAAATACCTATCAAAGGAAGTTCCCAGTTCAAAGTTCCCCGTGAGGAAGGGCCTATGGCCACTGGCCAGATGGTGTTGAGGGTCCGTCAAAGCGGACCTGCTCCAAAGGGACAGCTCCGCCCGCTGAACCCCAAAAGTCAGGCCCTGGACAATGATTGGCTAGGCATTCCACCAAGAATGAAGTCCCCAAGTGCATGAGCAGGATTCTCCAGTCTCCACAGCGGAAGTCGCAGCGGGTCAGGACAGAGAAGAAGATCAACTGGTTCATCAGGTTTTTGGTTAAACTCTGAAAACACAAGTTTCAAACTCAATGGCGATTCACAGCCCAGAACAACCATTAGGTAACTACCTAGGTACAGTACTAGGTAACTAAATTGGGTCCAATGGTCAATTTTCCCTATGCAGAGTTTATGCACTCGTGCAAATAAAAGTCAGTGCCAGCACTTCTAAAACCAATGACGTAACCCCAAAAGACATGATCCATGTCAGTCCATATGTAGTAGGTACATTGAGAGTACTCGTACACAACCTCATTCCGTCCGAGGGCAATCGCTTTTCAAGAAACAAGCGTGCACAGCATCAGCATCATCGACAAAAATATTGGAGGAGGGACATGTACACGCATAAAAAATAAAGGAACCAATGCAAGGTCGAAAGTCCCGGACGGGGAAGAACTCCGAGAATGATTGGCTCTGCCTGCAGAAGCACGGTCCTCGTCTCGAGTCTGGCGTCCGGCACCAGCAGGAGACCAGGGGAGGAATGGGGAGCGCTCTAGGAACGATCAATGCCAGTAACCATCGTTGCGGCCATGTCAAGCGCCGGTCAATGTTGCGAGTTGATCCACATCAACACGGCCGCGAGCGGAGGATCTTCATCCACCCAGTGACCGGCTCGCACATCGGCCTTACGAAGGTCCGCATGGATGAATTGGTCCGTAATCTCGGACAGCTCCTAACAAAAAAAATGATGGTTCAACATGTGGGCAATCATTTTTGGCCAAGCAGGGAGAACTCTACTCACCTGGCGCAGCATCTCATCCACATGTCGTAACCGCGCAGCGGTATCAGCGGTTTTGGGACTGCGAAAGATTTCGGTCCGGTTGATCACCCATCGTCTGGCAGCCGCAACTTGTAAGTATATCTTGTGTGCCTGAAAGCGTTTCGCGCTTGCATCGAGAATGACTCTGTATAATATCCACGTTAATGAATCTAAACACCATTCAAAAGTATCAACCCAATATTGCCCAACTCACTGTCGAAGCTCCGCCTTCTGTGCCTCAGGATCGTCAATTCGGTCTTGACTAGGTATTGCAGCAAATCCAGAGTCAAGCAGGCTCTGTGCAGCAGCCCGGCTGCGTACCAGTATCTGATACCCTGCCAATTGTGACTCAGTGCCTGAGGGGAGGTTCGATGTTTGTTCGCAGATGTGAAGATGTAATGTTCGCAAGTCGTTCACCAATTCAGCGACCCGAAGGGCTCGGGCATCGTTTACTGAAATCGTCGGTTAGTTCGCCTCGTCACCCTTCCCCGGACCACAAAGGACCATGCTCACAAGCGTCCGCCATGGTCCAATGCCACGAATTAATTAAGGAAATAGTTCAGATGAACAACACAAATGCAATGAGATTACGGGAGGAAATAACCATTGCATTGATGCCAGGTAAAACAGAGAAACCAGATGAGACCCGAAAATAGCAACCATAAACCAAAAGATCTCTTTTTGACTCTGGGAACGTTCATGCACAGTCAGAAAGGAGGTCGATTGATTGATGATATATAGCTGCCGTAGTATTGGCATCCATAATGTCGCCAAAAAAAAAAAGTAAATAAATCCCGAGCTTCCCAATGTCCTCCGTCTCCGTCCGGAATGCAAGGTGTTTGCGTAAGATCAGCAGAAACCAATGGGACCGAGAAGATGAGCATGAGTTCTGCAGAATGTAGGCCAGGCTTGAGCGAGCCGAACAATGCAAAAAGAACCGAGAAGAGCCGTGGTGGAGCTCGACCATGTGGGCATTGTTCTTTTCTTTTTTACTCGATTCCTCTTCGAGCCATGCTCCAGGAACCATTTTTCTATTTGTGGGCGCCGGGTGAAGTATTGGATAGCTCCAGCCCCAGGGAAACCCGTCTGCACTATCCGTGCTGTCGGAATGCGATGAGGGAAAGCGGTCAGCCACAAATCGCCGAGCTTAAAGCCACAGTTCAGAGCGAAGCTGGATCGCCTAGCCTAGTTTAGCTGTGGCTGGTGACTCATTTAAGGCCCACGCTAGCGACGATACTGCGTTTAAGTTCGCCACTGGCGCGGATCGATCGAGCTGGAAGTGGAAGAAGATCAGGAAAAAAAAAGAAGAAAGGGAAAAGGAACGACGATGAAGGACCGATTTACGGGCCAATGGCTGATCCGCGATCCAAGAAAAGCACAGAATACGGAGTGCATGTTCAACTTATTGGCAGCTAACCAGAACAGTCACATATGATCAGCAAAATATTGATCAGGACGAGACGGAGGCAATCGGTACACCCTCTGTATGCAGTCACTCTTTTTTTTTTTTTTTCCCACCGAGTTATGGAGCCGTCGCCACGACGAACGCTAAGCCGGATCGCTCCAGTCTCAATCTTCCACGCTCTGTCCGAGTAAGTACGACTTTGAACGGCCAACTTTAACTCCGCACCATCATAGCTGAAGTCGCTCCACCGTGACAGTTTGTGTCTCCCACCAACAATTGCTGAAGCGAGTGGCGACTACTTTCAATGAATTGCCGAGGTTGAGTCGGCGACGTCGTCGCTCTGCTCGTTGCGTGCCGTTGCAAAGCGGCCTTGCACAGCGGGCACGTTTCCTCAGTCATAACGGCATGGCCCATCAGGGAAATACAGAAAGAAGGAGGCGCACCTGAAATCGCAGCGCAGATGGAGTTCGATTTGGCAGGATCAGGGTCAAGCTGTGAAACAGACGCTACAACCAAACAACTTGCCCGAACAAGATTTACGTAGGTAGTCGTCGAGGTTAACACCTTCAAAAGTCATGAAAGGGCAACAACTGGAATTCATGATTATCGATATGCCATTGGTCAAGATCTCATCCAGACGGAAAAAAACAAACACCACTCCCTTCTATACTTCACCGGTCGTTCAGTCCTTCTCGCTGATCGCTGCCAAGCGCTCATCGATCTCATCCTCCGTTAGGGTTCGGAACTCGGGGTCTGTGCCTTCCCGTCCGTCAGCTCGGGGTCCCCCGACGATGCCAATTTCCAGCTCATTTTTCTTGAAGTCCACGCTGAGCACATTGCTCAGTGTCGTAATTCCCAATTCCACCACGTCTTCCCAGCTCCCCGGGGCATAGTCCTTGTTCTTCAGTTTCTTTTCCAAGAAGTTGAGAGCCTCTTGTTGCTTGGGACCGGATGCCGTCGCCTTGTACCCGACATAGTATCCGGCGGGATCGCATTTGTACAGCTGCGGGCCGTACTCGGAATCGACAGAAATCAGCGTGATGGCAATGCCAAGAGGACGCATGTAGGCCTGCCAGACCATCAACGACGTGAACCTCTAGAATGCACTGGCAATGAACAAACCCTTTGTGTGTAAACCTGATTGATGTTGGCCAGTCGCTTGGCGAGGGCATCGCAGGGCATCTCGTATCCGTATTTGTATCTGAACTCGGCGGCCTCACTACGCGCTCGGTCGACACAGGCTCGGGCATCGGCGATCGACCCCGTCATCACACACCCAACGGACGGGGAGATCTTGAAGATGTGCGTGACGGAGGAGGGATCAATGAGTTTGTCCTGGAGAAAGTGAGTCTTAACCCTGGAACTGCAAACGCTTCCATGAAAGCGTGACGTACAGGGACTTTCTTCTGCGAGATGACGACAGCGCAGTTCTTCCCGCGAACTCCTACCGACGTGATATTTGCGGCAGTGATCGCTTTGAAGGCATATTCTGAGATTCATCAGCCAAAGAGCAAGCAAGCTCCGATTCCAAGAAACTGACCGACTTGGTATAATCGACCTTGCTCGGAGAAGATGGTAATATGTCTATCGTACCCTGCGCTTCCTGTGCGGGACTGTCAGCGCCAGACGACGACCAAGCTTCCTACCAATACGTACCCGACATGATGACACGAAGCTCAGTTCAAGAAGAGAGATAACAGAGTTAGTTCGGGAAAGCAGCAGGTGAATTGGCAGGACTGTTGACGACAATGCTGCATACGCGTTGCGGAGAGCTGCCTTGGGAGCTGTCCTCGCCTGGATAGATTCTGCCGGTTGTGACCGCCTTGGTCGGGTAGGTAGTACCTATACTACAGTAGAGATTGCACTCCGCAGAGGACATCAGCTCAGCGTAATCAATCAACATCATCAAAGGTATCCAAATCAACTCATGGGAATTGATATCAGCTCAACGGAATTGGCTCTTATTACATGTGTACGGAGTACGGAGTACCACCCCAAGGGAACTATCATTCAGCTCGAGACAAACAGCATCAATTCAGAAGCATCAACACCAGCTCGCACATTTGAGATTAGTACGCGAGAATAAATAAAAAGTGTTTGATGTGCGAAGCCGGAATATCACCAGCTCAAGGAAACTACTTTACCCTTGGAGTTGGATTTACCTCAAGGAAATCGATGACCAGCTCAACGCATCAAATCAGCTCCAATTCATAAGAAGTACAACGAGCTCAGGGGATTCGACCACCTACTCAAGGCAATCGACACCAGGTGACCAGCCCAGGGGAATTGCCATCGGCCTAGGGGAATCAGTCAACAATTCAAGGGACTCTTATTCAATGCAACTGAACCGACCAGCTTAGAGAGAACCTACCTACCTAGATCTAGATACCCAGGTACATAAGGTAGGTGACCAGGGCGGGTTCCAAAATGGTCAAGTAAGTAATGGAAACTCGTAACCTATGTCAAATTCACAGTGTCCACATGATGGGGTGACGGTTCCTGAATGGTTAAAGAATGTCCATGGTCGCTTAAGCTTGTCTCATTCTCGACTTCCGCTTCCCCAGAAGATGGCGTGGATGTTAGCTCGAATTGCCCGTACAATATATTAGCGGTCAAGCACATATTTTCCTCAGCATCCTGATACGCTGCCAAATCTGAGTTGGCTGGTCGGATACTGGTGGGGGCCTGCTCTCTGCTGTTCCGTGACGACTCGAAGTTTGGCTGTGGCAATCCATCAGCCCAAGAAGATACCGCGTCTCTTGGTGCAAGGATTCTGTATGAGTAGAAGAAGTTGATTTTTCTGGGCGCCATTGCGAAGATAAACGCCTCGACCCGGGGATCCAGCTGAGAATAAAACGATGCGAGGTCCTGGGCATACCGGTCGGTATGGCAAGTGTTCAAGCCATGACGCGTGATTCAGGGAACCAAAACAATCTTGGGACCTGACTAACAGAACAGGCACTGAGAGCAGTCGGGGTCGGTCTCATCACCTGTGACGCCCCAGAGCTCCTCACGAAGTCGTGGCGGCATGCCGACTCCTCGAAGGGCGGTGCGTTCTCCCCAAACACCGACCCAGAAAAGGCCTCGTGGCAACTCGCAGCATGTTGCAGCCGCAATCGACGTGGACGATGTGCCGGAAGCCTCAAGCCAGGAAGAGGAGGCTCTTGACCTCGACTGTTGATCTTGGGGGACACGCGTATGGCAATATGGTCAACTATGAGGAAGAAGATGTAAGCGTTCAATCATTCCATTTCTCATCCAAGCTCACTCTCCAGTTAAACATACGAAACAGAGTCCGCGTACGGCAGCATCTAGCCCCGTAAGTCGGATGTCCAGGGTCCGTCGGGAAGGCCAAGGGAAATCGGAAGTCCAAGAATCGGAAGGTCCGAAAAATGCCGTATGATGCGGACAGTCTGCATCAAAGACTGCAAGTCTATACTGCTCAATGGTATACCGTGTACCTGAGCAGCTTGGACCTGGATGCCCTCTTTGAAGTCGCTGATTGACCTCCGAGACGAGCAATCGGTCAGAATGATGAAGAGGGAGAAGAAGAGGGGAGGGTGAGACTCTGGATGCGCCTGTGGAAGTACCAGGCGCCGATGCGGGCGAGGGCCTGGATTAGCTCATGGCTCGAGCTGCCCGAAAATCGTCATCTTGCGAGGTGCGTTGATTTCTTCGAGCTCCAAGACGCGCTCAACGAAGGGCACACTGATGACTGCCCTCTGAAGGTGTTTCCGTGGATAGAGCCACACCTAGAAGTCACGGATATATTCGCGGAAGCCAAGGGCTGGCTCGAATGGAAGTTGAATACAAGGCACTCCGGCGACATTCTCTAAGCGACGACGTCCAGTACTTCGCGTTTACGGAGTTCATGCTGACCAAATCAGATATCTTCATTTAGGTCGTTGCACGGGTGTGGCTCTCCGTGTTTTTGGAAGAACGCCGGTACGAGGCTCCGGAACTGGAAAAGTTCAAGCGTGCAAATTTCTTGCATCCCCCTCGCCCCCGAGTCGGGAGCTGATGAGCTGGAGCCTGATGATTTTCCTATTCGGCAGCGCATACAGTATTGGCGAAACCGAAGAAAAATCGATCAGGCATATCGACTTGAATGACCCCTAGACCCCACTTTTCGGCAAGGCAACAATGGAATTCTGAACGCCAGGATGCCATGTTATCCGAGGACTTCAGCAGTCCTGCCTAGCCTTGTCCTTGAGGGATGTCTTTCGTTAGCACTCTTCGCACGGAGTCTTCTGATTCATGTACCAGTTCCAGCGCAACAAGAATTGGCATCAGGTCATGATATCAACCACCACCTCAAGAGAAAAATGTACAAGTACTTCGTACGCTAGTACGAGGACAGTATCCTAATTACATTTCCATAGTGAAGCACTTCGAAATGATAAACTTGAAAACGGTCGCCCTTTGCATATGGTCATGGTGCTCCGTGCGCCATGAAGTGTGAGGATAGAACTCTAGGATACTCCCGGTGCTGTCCTAGGAGCAATTGGCTCCTTTCCGCTATGATTCCTAAAGATGGACGACAAAGAAAGGACCGGAGCTGTTAAAAGTTTTGGGTTGCAATCCCAGGAAAGAACAAAGCCAAGAGGCACATTGTGGCCTATTTCAGGCTTTCAGCTCTTCACAACTCACTCTCTGCTGGATAGAAGGGGAAGAACCTGGGACTGCATTGCTCGAGACGTTGATTGACCACTGATGGTCCAACTTGGACCTTCAGCCGAGGTCTCGATGACGGCACATGGAAGATCGGCATCGAAAGTGACTTTTAGTACATGGCCTCGTGCACTCGGGATTTGAAAATCCTTCTCCGAGCTGTATGCAAACAATTCTTTACCGCTAAGATCTTCCGGATAGTATATATCTTGTCTGGCATTAGAAGGGTAAAGATCAACAAGTCAAAGAGCACTACGAGTTAGTCGTTAACCAGAACCATGCCCAGGCCCGCATTCTCCACTCCTTTCCGTGATACCGATGTCAGCAAAAAGGTGGCATACAGTGTGGGATGAATCGACGTTTCAGAGAGTCATCCTTTCACCGCTCATACTGCCGGAGGAACGGGCTGAGGATACATCTAGATTTGGATGGCGTACACATCCTTTTGGCGTACGAGAATCAGGATCAGCCAAGCCGAGTTTGCCGTACTGCGGGAACTGCCGTGATCAAAGCCCGAGTTCCAGAAGAACGGGGTAAGTACCCCTAGGCATATAGGGGAACTTTCTCCATGGTTTCCCGCAAGGCTGTTGGACCGAAGGACCAGTCATCGTTCAAGCTTGCGCCCTATGTCGTCACATTTGAGTCCTGTGCCTATGCCAACGAAGCCGATTTCCCTAGGATGACAAGGGAATGAGTCACATCATCTGACCAGTGTGCACAGATAATTGGAGAATGGAAGGGTCACCGCTCTATGTTCGATCCTACTACTAACAAGGTCCTTCTTCCCTGTCAACCTTTGACGAGCTGAGTCTCAAACCAATGGTCCGAGCGTTACTATTGTTCACGAGCAACAGCTACTCGGCTTGTACCGCTGTTGTTGAAACAATGACAAGTCTCGGCGATTCTGAGATGCATTGAATGAGAAGACTAGGAGAGATGAGGACATTGTTAATCGGCAAGCCTTGAGAAAATGACGGGCGAGGCAGCATGGGAGCGCTGTCATGGTGTCGCGGAGCGGTGTGCATGCGACAGATGTGACCCGGGGTTACTAAGGAATAGTATCATCCGTCGACCTTGTAACTACCCTTGAAGAAATTGATACTCCTCACCGCAAATGGTCCGGGATCTCATACGAATGATGTCAGTGGATGATATTTTTGTCGTCTCCTTTGACTGAAGGTCCATTCCTTGGCCATCCAAGCTCTGTAGTCCCCGTCCATGTTCCAAGGCTACATCATCAACAAGAGCATCCGCTCATTTCTATGATCTTTTTTTAGCATGTAGCTTACTGTAAGTAATCCACGAGTACGACCTGCCGAGGTAAACTCAGTTGTCTTATACTATATATTGCGATCACAATGCCAGAACATCGAGAGTGCGCCTGGGAAAGTTTGAAAGTGGACGTTTGATCCCACTTCGGAAGTTCAGACTCTAGATGCCGATTCGTCCTCGTAGTCAAGGTGCCTTGTCAGTGGCAAGTGGCAACAATGCAAAGAAAACGTTCCGACCAACCAAAAGAAGACATGGGCGTTTCACAATGCGGCCCACGATTTGACAGCTTAAGCGGCCTTGAGCCTTTTTGGGGCCGATGATCTACGGGGATTTTCCGGGCCTGGCTGGAGCATGTACGGAGTACTGTACAGTATGTATGTATACTGTATGTACCACCCCATCGACGGGTAGACCGGTATGGACGCCGGCATGAAGCTTCCAAGTGGATCGATCGGGAGTTAGTTAGACTAACTGGCGTGCGGAATCCTCCGTACGGGGGTACTCCGGCTGAACTTGCAGGGTACGAGTACGGAGTACATACAGAGTAGTATCCGTATTTACCGAGTATTTAGTGAGTCCTTGGACGTGAAGTTGGAATCAAAGAACGAACAGGATGCTTGTGTTCCGCCCTGCGTAGAAGTACAAACTAGGTACTACCTACCTCGCTACCTACCTATTTACGAATGTATTGACTCCGAATGACATGTGTAGCATGATTCTGATGTTCCCATTCGAGTCGGTACTCCCAACTGTCAGGGTCAAAATGCAGCAAAATCAAGGTCAAAGCTTCACATACAAGCACTCGAGAAGTAGTGTTCTCTGTACCATCCTCGAGTGGCCGTCGAAAAGGTTCTGAGGCAGAAAGTCTGCTCCTAAGTGTATGGGTACATGATGAGAACGAGTCGTGAAGAGAAACTGAATGCATTTAACCCAATCTCGCCTGTGCTGCCGAAGATAGCCTAATCAGGAGGTGAACACTCCGAACCCTAATCTTCCGTTTGAAGGAACTGCCAATCCAATCGCCTCTGTATGCAGGCGAGACCTTCCTTAGTTTGGCGAAGAGGACGAAAGTTAGTTTTGTATGGGAGCCCCGTACTAGCCCTAAAACGGAATGGTGTCCAATCAGCCCTCGGCCCATCGCCGGTTTCCACAGATCTCTCCCGCGAACCCAATCAGAATAAACCACCGGGTTGATACACCACAACAGGCAGGGGTCAGACAAAAAAAAAAAAAAAAAAAAAGTAAGATGTATCGGATGATGGATCCGAATGGATGAAGGAGAGTTGGGAGTAAGGCAATGCAGAGCGAGGAAAGGAGATTGTGTTGTGAAAGGATTGCCCTGAACCCCTGAAAGAGGTGGACAGAGTATATATAACGACTCCGTAAGTACTGCATGGTCTGTTTAAGATGTGACGTAGGTATGGAATGGGTCCAACGGGCGACAGGCTGACAGCTTGACAGCACAGCAGAGATTAAAATCTGTGGCAAAGCACGGAGCTTAACCTCCCTGACCCCCACGAGGACGGAGTATCTCCTGCATTCTTTCGCGAAAAGCTAACTGTAAGTTGTAACTCTCTTCTACTCCGTACGGAGTATGAGTGCCAGTTACGTACTTAGGTAAGTACGGAGTAATTCTCTACCTAGGTTACCAGTTTTAGAAGCAATTCCTCCATGCTGACCAACAGGACAAGGGTTCCGCCCATCAATCAATACAGTACCATGCCATTCGTTGATGGTAACCCTGAACCCTGA
Organism: Thermomyces dupontii; assembly: GCF_041956625.1. Lineage (NCBI taxonomy): Eukaryota > Fungi > Ascomycota > Eurotiomycetes > Eurotiales > Trichocomaceae > Thermomyces > Thermomyces dupontii. The sequence goes on along the minus strand of NW_027192311.1, from coordinate 584,595 downwards.
GATTTTTGAACCCTGAGTCCCTGAGCTTTCTGGAGGATCTGACTTACGGCTTCCCCGAAAGCTAGTCGTTTCCCATTGGGAAGTCACTAGTACTTAGTGGTCATGGCGGGGGTGATTAGATCGAAGTTTGTGATCAAGTCAAGCCTCGAGAAAGGGAGCCCAAGAATCGCGCCTTGCCTGTGCCGGCAAATGGCACGCGATCTGAGCGCTGCCAAACATCGTGAATTCCCGTCAAACGATGCATTGACTCGAGAGGGTCCCGAGAAAAAATGACTCGCAATTGCTGCAATCAATCAACTGAGTTCCGTCTCGTCTCGTCACCCTCTGCGGCCGTAACTCCAAGTTACCTAACGGACGGAGCATTTTGCACTGTACGGAGGACAGTATGTACCTACCTAGGTAAAGAAAAGAAGTTGAAAGAGTCGGTGACCTTTATTGGCGACAACTCCCAGGTCTTACCAACCCTCGGAGACTGCCCGCCGGCTTGGACTCCGCTGCGGCTAGGTTAACTTCAATTGCAGCAGGCCCTGGTTTTCCCTGATGCGCTCCTGACGGGCCTAAAATGATCCTTGCTTACCCAGACATCTCTCTGTAACTAATAGGTGCAGCAATCACACCTGCAATTAGCCAACGACCGGGGCCCCCCCTTGGCAGACGAGTGGCATTTATTTCCGGCTTTTGTGGTAGTATGCACACCTCCTCCTGTACTATTTAAAATCCAGACATCACCCCCTTCTGACTGGAGGAACTCTCAGAACAGAGAAACTTCTTTCGATTCCATTTATTTCGAGAACACGGTCAGAGCACGGTCTTTGAACAATGTCGCATCCACCCTCTGAATCCCAGTCCGACGGCCAACAACAAGCCCAACCACAAAATCCCTCGGACAATAATAATACACTGGGGGAGGGTGAGAGCGAAGATGTCGTTTCCGCGTGCAGGCGGAGGTTTGTTGAGGGTCTGGAGCTGTACGACCGATGCGTCAGGGATGCCAGAGGTCGAGATAGAATAAGAGGTAAAGTCAATCGCCTTTTTCTGACCGCGGGAAATATCTTTTTTTTGTGAGGAAAACCCTCCCGATGCTGATGATGGTTCGCCCTTTAGCCGGAGAAGCTGAAGCGGGATCTGACGAGCACGGTCCCACCGACGATGATTCCGACCATCAGCCAGAGGATTTCCGCGCATTGTCTGGAACCGGAATCGGTTGAACTTGCCATGGTTGCGTTCTCTTCTACGATCCTGGGAAGATGATGGGAGAGGGGTCGCCTCACCGGTGTCCCCTTTCAGTCGGATACTGTACTGGACTTTTGGACATTGACCTGACGGATGATTGTTTGATGATGTGCGATTCGATCCGACGGAGCGGACTGCTCCAATTGCATATGATGCACCGGGCGGATCGTGGGCAGTCATTCAACCGCGGGATAGTTGGACGCCTTTGACAAAAAGAAAAAAAAAAAAAAAAAAAAAAAAAGAGAGAGAGAGAGCCCTGCGAGCCCCCCTTGTCAACACCCCGATGATTTTCCCTGTCAAATACATATAATCGCATCTTCGGTCTTCACCAGTTGTTGCAGGGATGTGTCTTGGCTCCTGCTACCATGTTCAAAATACACACAAGACCCCCGCGTTGCAGGCGGAGGATCGGATCTGGTTACCAGTAAATGATTCCCCGAGCTGCAAGCATGTGCCCCGTATGCTATTACTGTGTATTCTTTGTTTTTTTTTTTTTTTTTGTCTTTTCCTGTCTGCAAGTGCATGATACTCCATAATACAATCCGGACATCAATTCGCCTCGTTGCGTCCAGTATCCACTTCCGTAAAACCCCGGGGCGAGATATGCACGTTGACCCCGTCCCCCGTCCGTATACGTATCCGGTGACAACCAGGCCCTCCATTCGTAGGACCCTCATACGAGCCACGGAGCCAGCTGCCACGGTTACTAATTGGGGGCTGAGTGCATGACGCCCTGCAGGGATCTCTGGCAAATTGCAGTGGCCGGTGCCCAAGTGAGAGACTTACAGACTGACCGACCCTCTCTATCTCTTGATGAAACAAGGCGGGAGACTATCTCTTTTCTTCCGTGAGAGCTCGGCAAACTCGATGTATTCGGTGAGATCCATTATTTGTCCAGTTCTCGACGCATTCGCATTCTGGTAAATGGGAACATTTTCCCCTGGTCTGCTGACACAGACAATGGACACACTTCGGCACAGCTCGCTTAATATGTCTTGCTATGTTTTTCTTTCCTGTTTTTCTCCCATGCCTCATTTTGTTTCCAGCGTTTCATGGGATGCGGCTATTGGTTGGTCCGGTCTTTCTCTGGCGATGGGCAGGGCTGATTTCAAGCACGGGCTTTTGGGGCCCCAGAAATGGTGTTGTCTCGGGGAGTCGGGACCAGTTTCCATCGATGATAATGCGGCACGGTCCGGGTCAGACTCGTGCAGTGGACCCAGTACTTCTTCCCTGGTGTCATGAACTTTCGAAGAAAGCCCCTGCGATAGGGGATAGGACGAGATTCGATTTTTCTGTATAGAAGCTTCATGTGCCGAGATAAAATTTCTTCATGATATGCCGTCTGTCCTTATATGAGTCAAAGAATGTTTTCCCACTCCGTCGTAAGTACAAACATTCCTTGCCGGCGTGGACGTCATTTTATCGCCAGACCGACCATCTCGGACTATGGATGATCACAGCCATTGTTTAAACGACCAGTCCGCATTGTTGATGGAACGTAAGAGTCGATCGGAATCAATCGTTGATGATCGACGACATGGTCCATGACCATCACGATGAATCAGAATGAATCATCAAAGGTGTGGGCCCGTCCGAACTTCAGGAACTCGAAAGCAGCGAGCGGCCTTTGATGCGGAGAAGTCGGTAGAACTAATTGAGGAACCGAAGCAAAAGGATCAGAATGACACGTATATAAATAAGAAGCTCACTTGGTCATGGGAAGTCTCAAAGACATACACAGAACTATCGACCATTGAAGACAGGAAAGTCTCAAATCAAGTCATTCACCATGGCGGCAACCACGAGTACGGACTCTTCAGACAACAAGATCGTCAACTTCTACGACATCGCCATGCGCCCTCCCGTGGAGGAACATTGCTGCGCACCGAACCCGTGGAAAGCGCGGCTCGCCCTCAACGTCAAGAGTATTCCGCACAAGACGACATGGGTGCCCTTGATGGACATCCCCACGGTCCGCAAGGGTCTTGGCCTGCCGGCATGCCGCAAATTCCTCGACGGCTCGGACTACTACACCCTGCCGATCATCCAGGACTCTTCCACGGGCGCCGTGCTCGGCGACTCGTTTGACATTGCGGTGTACCTGCAGAAAACATACCCAGACGCCGGTGCGGGAGATCTATTTCCCCCACAAAACCTCGACTTTGGCTTCACGTCGCCACCGTTCCTGCAGATCCCACTGTCGGAGCTGAATCTCAAAGAATACCCGGAATACGCCAAGTTCAATCAGGACGTCGATGGCGTGTTCAGCATTCACCAGCAGCTCTCGGTGCAAGGCATGCCGTTCGATCCGGCGAGGGCCGAGGAGTGCAAGGCGGAGTTCGCCCGCCGTGCGGGCGTCAAGTCCTACTACGATCTGGACGTGGTCGGCGAGCAGCGCGACAAGGTCAAGGAGTCGTTCCGGAATACTCTGGCCCCGCTCGCGCAGTTGTTCACCCGGGACTCCAGCGGGCCATTCATCCTGCGGAACAGGATCAGCTATGCGGATATCATTGTTGGCGGGTGGCTGCGCATGATGTGCAAGACGATGCTGCAGAACGAGTGGGAGGAGTTGAGGGGTTGGCATGGAGGGGTCTTTGGGCGGCTGCATGATGCATTGGAGGTTTACGCGGATGTCAAATAGCGATTTTTTTCCAAACTACCTTAGAAAAGTCGCAATGCGTAGCGAAAATCATGGCATAGTCAATGACTCAATCGGAAGAAGAAAAGGAAAAAAAAAAAAAAAAAGTTTTGTCTTGCATTTCACTCGCTGTCACTTTCCCATGAGCTACTACTGAATTCCACCACCGCCGTCCGATTCTTCTTCTTTTTCTTCGCCGGCGTTTTCCTCTTCGGTTTATCGTTCTTAGTTGCCGGCTTGTTCTCCTTTGCAGCGTTGGCCGCTTCTTCCTCACCCTTGTTGGCAGGAGCAGCAGAATTTGACGACGACGGCGCCGGCTTGCTGATCTTGCCGCGCACCACCCAGAGCACCAACTCGGCGCGCTTCCGTCTCTCAAACCGCTCCAAATCGAACGAGGCGCCTCCCGGCACCACCCCGTGATCAAGATCCTGGCTCCCCGAAGCGAGATTGGCTTTAAAGGCCGCGATTGCGGCGGCGTATTCCTGCTGCTGCTTCTGCTGCTGCTGCGAGACCCGTTCCGTGTCTGACCCATCGCCGTCTGCGTCGGCCGTGTCCGTCGTCACCAGCGTCTGGTTTTGTTCCTCGTCCTTCCGAATCTCTTCGTGCGCGGCCTTGCGTAGTCGTTGCCGGGCGCCTTCGCTTCGCAGTCCTTGGAGATAGGCCAGTAGTGCTTTGTTGTAGCTTGCCGGCACGCGCTCCAGTGTGAATATGTGCTTGAGAAGGTGCGCCTCGCGGGCCTTTTTGAATTTCCATGACGAGCGGTCGTAGTAGAATTGGTTTAGGTAGCCGAGGATGGGCGATTCATTGGTGTTGTTGGCATTGGTATTGCTTCCGTCCTTTTGACTGTTTCTGTTGTTGGTGTTATTACTTTGGGCCTTCTTCTGCTTCTTCTTTTCTCGTTTCTCCCGTTTTCGCTTCTTTCGTTCCTCCTTGTCCTCGTCCTTCTCGTCCTGTCGCGCTTCGGCACCCGCGGGAGTAGTTTCCCCATTGACTTCCTTCTTCTTTTTCTTCCCCTTTTCAGTCTCACCATCCGCATCCGCCACCCTCACGTCCTTGTCCGTACTCGACCGTTGTGTCGTCGCATCCTCTTCTTTCGATGTCGCATTTTCCTCCTGTTCAACCCGTTGCTTCTCCTTTCTCTCCTTCTTCTTCTTCTTTGCCTTTCCCGTCTCACCACCATCCGGCGCCGCCGTCACATCTTTATCCGTCCCCGACTGCTTCGTCGTCGCATCATCGTCTTTCGCACTCTCCTCCTGCTCTACCCGTCGCTTTTTCTTCTTCCTCTTCTTCTCTCCTTCTTCATCGGCATCACTTCTTCGCTTGCCTTTCTTCTCGACACCCTCTGGAGTCTGGGTCGGCGGCGGATCCTCGGTAGAATTCTTCAGCTTCAGCCCTAATCGCTTCCAGGCTGGGATGTGTGTTGTTGCTTCTCCCGTTTCATTCGACATTTTTCGTTTTTGAACGGGGGCCGGTGCGACGAGAATATTATTAGATTTATATGGACGATTATTGTATGCTTCGTCCAAGTGTCCGTGTATTTTCTTGAACTTTTTTTTTCTCCTATTTTTCCAAGGAGCGTTTAGCTTTCTACAGAGAAGTACAGATAAGGCCTAGCTCCGCGGGCTATGACTTGGCATTGCGAGCTTGGTTAAGCTGCGCTAACCCAATATGGTTACGGAATATATGTAGACAGCAAACAAGGTACGGGGTCTGTACATACGTTATCATGACAGTTGACCTTTTTGAGTCCATACAGCCTGAGGGTATCTACTTGCGCCTATATCCAGGAAAATAGGTAGTAATAAAGTACTCCGCACTGTAAAGCAAAACATCTGGTTCGTTAACCACTTGCGCCTCTCTGCTGCCCCGATGAATCCCTTTCTCGTTCCTTGTCCTTGTCCCTTGTTGTTGTTGTTGTTGTCCGTGTGCTGTTGGTGCCCTCTGACTGCTGCCCGTTGGTATGATTGCCTGATGTCGACGCGACTTTCCGTCGCGATCGTTCCCGCTCCCGCATAGAGGTACCCTCTTTCGATGCGGTAGTCCGCCGCCGCCGAACCGGCTCGTACACATCGTTGAAGTTCATGACCACGCCGAGGAACCGCATGTCGAGGTCCGGCTGGAAGGCCAAGTCGCCGAGGAAGACGTTCAGCCGTGCGCGGAAGTCCGCCGAGAGGTCGCGCATGCGGGTCTGCAAGGCAGCGAGCATCTGGTCGTCGGCAGATAAGCCGGGCGACGCCGCCAGGAGAGGCGACGCTGCGGCGGCGGCGGCAGGGTCGTCCGGCGGGCCACCACCACCGCCGCCGCCGAATGCAGCGTTGAACGACGAGGTCGCCGACGCGGGGGCTGATTGTCCGCGACGAGCGGCAAGAAAGTCACCCTCTGTGATGCCCCAACGGCCCTGCGCGGTGCGGGTTTCAATCCGCGCGTTGAGTTCCTGCCGGCGCGTGAATTCGGCGACGGAGAAGGAATAGAGTCCGTCGACACTGTCCTTGTAGGCGAGCATGATCTTGAGGATCTGATGTAGTTGACTCAGAAAGCTTTCTTCAGAGTGCTTTCCTGACGATGAGCTTCGCGACGAGCCAGACCCTAGAAGACCCTTGTGCGTGATGGAGTTGAGATACTTGGTATGCGCCTCGATGAGGTCGTCGAGCGTGCAGCCCGGCTTGGAAATGGCCGCCTGCAGCTGATCCCAGCTGGACTCGATCACTTCGAAAAGAATATAGTTCTGCAGCTTGCAGATGAAGTGGATCATTTCGGCCATGACACATCGCGCTCGCTTCCAGTCTGCGCCCATCTTGTCGTCGACCGCGCCCAGTACACCGCGAGCGCCGGTCATGCACCGCCGCCAGGTGCTACCCAGCGCGAACTCGACACGCTTTACGCGCCAGAGAAAGTTGAAGACTTTGAGATACTGCGTCGACGCCCAGGGCGTGATGACCACGTCGACCGGCGCGTCGATCTTGTACTCGAGCGTAAAGCAGTCCCAGCCAATCTCCCCGTGGCTCAGCTCCAGCATGCGAGCATCCAGACGCCGAATGACCTCCGGTGAGTCAAACTGCGCGTTCGACGAGCGGATAGCATGCTCGAGTTGCGCGGTCAGTGTGTGGCGGTACTGCGAATTCGCCGGACGATCGAGGTTAGGCGCAAGGGACTCCATCAACACCGCAATGAAATCGCCTTGCCCGAGAAGCAGATACCGCTTCAGTGCCCGCAGATGCTCAAAGAGTAAGAACTTCGTGTCCATCAGTTCAATCAGACGCGCCATCGTTCTCTTGTAGGCCTCATCAATAGAGGCCTCGAGCTTGGCGGTGTCACCGTATCGGAGCTCCTCGGACGCCTGCTTGGAGTAGGCCTCCACCCACGCCGAGTCTCCGCAGCCGTAACGGATGAAGTTCAGCGATTTGCCAATGAGGAACACCTTTTTGGCGAACTCCTGCGTGATTATCGATGGCACCATCTCCTCGTCCAGCTTGTACTTGTCCTCCCACACACTGGTAGCAATGCGCCGAGGATCCGTACTGGGTCTGAACTCGGGCTCGATGACGAAAAATTCCTTGTATGGATCAGACAGCTCGCCATCGTAGATCCAGAGTCGCAACATGTCGTAGAACGGACGAGTGACATGCTCCAGTAACCGCTCCGCAAAGGCACCAACAAAAGGATCACCGTGAGATGACGAGAAACTATGAATCAGGGAAATCAATTGGCCACCCTTTTTGTCTGCGGCTGGTGTTAATTCCGGATCTCAAGGACGAAATCATGAGGAGTGGCACTCACTCTTCGCCTCTTCGACAATGATGCTCATCAGGCGCAACGCCATGGTCGCTTCTCTAGTCCATACAACGCATCGTTTCAGGGTCACGGTACCCTTGACCGCGCCCTTCGAATCCGTTTCATCAGCAGCCGCAGTCACGGCCCGTCGAATCTCTCCTTCTAACGTAGCTACGAGACTCAAGTAAGACCGCAGCTGGTCGCCGATGGCCGCTCGGAGTGCCTGCGTGATGAGGCCGCCTTCTGACCCATCTGCAAAGGCAGCCAAGCCACGGTACAACAGACACGGTTCGGCCAGCGTATGCAGAAGCGAGATCATAGGAATGGGCAGATTGTTCGGGAGTCTGAGAGTGGTTGCCGAAGTAAACTCCAAATTCGTCGACGACAAGCCCTGGAGCACGAAGGGCAAGTCGCGGAGCAATGACGATTCCGTTGTCACCTTGCTACTCTCCGGCCCCGATTCCGGCTCCGGAGGGGTAACAGTCTCTGAAGTGGCCGTCTCTGGAGCCATGCTCGGCCTACGCGACGTTGCCGCCGTCGCGGCGGGCGCCGCGAGTGGCTCTCTCCCTTCCGAAACCGGCTGTGGACGTCTTTGTTGTTGTTGATCGACTGGCGGTCGCAGGGAGTCGCGACGCTCCATCCGTCCGCCACGCTGGGATACCGACGAGCTAATGGCCGGCCCCTCGTCGTCGGCGGCGAAATGCATGTGGGCGGGCAAGTTCCTGGAGCCCCGGAAGAGCAAATTCTCAAGATTGCCGTCATCCATCAGCGGGCTGCGGCAGCGCTCGGGGTCATCTAACCTTGCGTCCTTGTCTCCATCGGCGTCCTCCGACAGTCTGTACAGCAGATACAGAATCGCCCATTTTTGGCTGAGCACCGGCTGCGTCAAGAGACGCGAGTACAGATTGGAGAAGCGAACGGCTTTATCCGGACTGGCATTTTCTCTCAGGAGCTTGCGCTTGATCAGGTCGGAGGCATTGTTGATGTTGTCCGCCGTCGTCGCATCGTCTCGGGCCGACTCGATGATGCGCCAGGCGCGCTCCAGGTAAGCCGCGTGCCGACGCTCTTCGGCCGCCGCGAGCGCATCTTCCTCGTCGCCTGAATAATCACCACCAAGCGCTGACGCGGGCAGCGGGGGAAGTATCGAATCGATCAATTGGGACAAGGCATCGTCGACGCGACGTGAACGCGCGGTAGAGCGGCGGGACATGATGGTTTTATTGGATTGTGGACTCGTCCGTTGCTATGCGCGGCGTGTAACCGACTCATGTCAGTCAGGCGCATGCGTGGTCGTTATGTCCGCATCGAATGAAATTAGCGAGGAATCACCAAGCGCGGCGGCCAACTTGGGATTCCTCAAGCTACGACGTGTTCAGGAACCTCTTTTAAGCGGAGTTTTGTTGACTTGATTACCTAAGCGAGTTCATGATAACAGTTGACACTTGACAACCAGACTTCTATCAGCTCCCAAGGGAGGTAGCCACGGTCAAAGAGTTCGCATGATGAATCAGCCAACGTTTCTAATTGAACACCATATCCTAAAGCATAACCAGCCAAAGTACACATTCATCGGTCAGAACCGACTTTTTGCTTTTTTTCTCGTCTCGCGCATCCCTCGTGGCGACAAAAAAAAGATAGCAGAAAATAGACAAGAATCGAAGCGTAGCAAAGAGCACCGCAATGTAGTCGAGCAATCTGAACACCATAAACGCCACTAAATCGGCCAAAATCGCCAACCCAAGGGAGAGGAAACACCATCCACAAGAAACACACGGGAGAAGGATAGAGGAGCAAGGCGCGCCTTCTTGCAAGATTATGATTATCATTAGCTCATGATTATGATTATCGTCGGATTCCCTGCGTAGAGATCGGCGGCGCGCCGGGTCCCGGTTGCATGGGCATCGTATTGTTGACATTGTAGGGGTTGGGATCGAAACCCGTCCCCATTCCGTTGATCAGCAACGGAATGCCTTGCGACTGGGACACCGGGCAGTCCTTGTGTGCCAGCAGCAGGGTCTTGAGGTTGACAATCTCCTCCCGCAGTTGAGTGACCGTCGCCGTCAAGGCGTCGTTCTCCGTGGAGAAAAGATCCACCTTGGCCTGCAGGTTTGCCAACCACTGCTTCTTTCGCTGGCGGCACTTGAGCGCAGCAATCCTGGAAACATTGCATTAGTTCTCTTGTTTCCTCCGACATCAGAGGAAGGGTGCGACGAACCGATTCCGCTCGAGGAAGTTCCTACGCTTCTCTTCCTCAGTCATCTTCTTCGGCTCCTCAGACTCGCCCTTCTGCGATCCATCCCCTTCCTCAGTCTTGGCTTTCTTGTTTGAACCCTTGGACGACGTATCCTCGGCCTTTCGGCGGCCTGTCGATCGAGTCGTCGTACTCTTTTTGCCCTTTCCGCGGGTCGCAGACTTTTGCTCACCCTGAGTGTCCGAGCCCTCAGTCGTCTCGCGGTTGTTGCCCAGGGAGTTGGTCGCTTGCCGTGTCAACCGCCGGGTATCTGTCGAGGGTTCCGGAGCCGAGGGTTGAACCGGCATCTGGTTGTTGGGCGCTGAAACAGAATACATGTTCGTGATAGCAGCCTGGCCTCCCTTGGCCAGCATGAACAAGCCGTTTGCGGCGTCGGCAGCATCGTGATGCGTGAAAGGATCCACAACGGCAGGTTGCGTCGGCTTATTTTCCATCGAGGTGAGTTGTTGCTCCGGTTCCGTCGTGGTCGGGGCTTGGGTGGTCGGGGGGTTGAGGCCATTGCGGCGAGCCGCGTTGAGGGCGGTGCGATGGAACTCAAGGGTGGAGGGAGTGGCGCCGCCGCTCTGCAGCTGCGACAGGATGGTCTGCGAGTTGGGGCTAGGAGCCGGGAACATAGAGCCACTACCGCCCGGCGTCAAACCGGTGCGCAGTGACGACTCGTTCGGGGTCGGGTAGCTTCGGTGGATACTGTCGAAATAGTCATTGCCCGACGTCGGACCCGGGAGCATTGCGGGACTCAACGGACCGGAACGCAGCGAATTGGGCCAGTTATAGCCGCCGGAGCTTGTGCCCGGCAGCGAGGGAGAAGTGATGGCGGCCACGGGGGGGAGTAACGACTTGCCGGGCGTCTCCCCCGACGAGCCATTATTGTTGTTGTTGGTATTATTGTTGCTGCTGTTGTTGTTATTATTATTGTTGTTGTTATTGCTGTTGCTGAAGGACTGCTCGAAGGGGTTGGGCTCGAGCGAAAAGGGATTGTGTACGGTGTTGAAATAGTCGGGAGTGTTGGACGAGCCGTTTTGCCGATTCGGTTGGGAATTCTCGGCTTCGGTCGTGGAAGGTTTCTGTTCCTTGGTATCTTGGGTATCTGCAAGTCCTGTCAATCATTTGTCGTATCACGTGCCTGAGGTGACGGCTGTAGGCGCGGATTGATGAGAAATCGTATATAATTAAACTTTTTTGTTTTTTTTTTTTTTTTCTTTTTCCTTTCCTTTCTTTCCTCGTTTTTGCTGGGGAAAATGCGCACGAAAACTATGACTCATGGCAGATACATGTAGGAATGCAGAATACAATGCGATCCAATGCAAAAACCACGTTTTTTTATCCCAACAACTGCGACGAAACTGGCGTACCTTCAGATTTCACGGCAGATTTGTCCTCCATTGGAGAGGAGGGCCTCGCTGGCGAACCCCGTTGGGCTACCGCAGCGGACATGGTCGATCAACACGGGGTCGAGTGATTTGTTCGGCGATCCGGGGTGTGTAGTTGGGATTTTGCAGGGAATCGGCACGCGACGCAGGACACCGAACGGGATACCGGCCAGGAATTCTGGGGTTTAAAAAAAAAAAAAAGCGCAAAAAAAATAGGAATCCGAGATCTAAAGAGGCAATCTCGACTCCCAAAGTATCGAGAAGGAAATTCGACGGCCTGAGGCTCGCACCGAGTCGAGGATTAGGAAAGGACGTGATAACTGGCAAGAGCGATGATGCAAGGCCCAAGAACGGATATGGGAGGAAAAGGGGAAAGAAGTGACGTAGGCGGGTTTTTTAGGGGGATTTTGGTGAGAGGGGATTTGTGCCGTGTGCTGGTTCGGGGCTGGAGTGGGCGGGCCCTGCCTGAACAGGTCTAGTCTCTCGCAGTGGAGCCAACATGTCCAGTCAGGGAATAGTACGAGTCTGGAATGGAGCCGGCAGAGGGCACACCGACTTTTGATTGGCCAGCCACCCGCGCTGGTGGTTTGAGGTCCCACTGAGCGCAATTGCACGGGCTGCAAATTTCATGAAAATTGTTCCAGACAGAGTCGCCATTCACCAGGCGAGAGAAGTTCCGGCCCGTGGTTGGAGTGAGAATTATTTACATATGCTGACTGACACAGTAAAGGTCTCGTTCCTGTCTGTTGAATAAAAGCGGAAATTAACCAAGATAATCAGTCCACTGCAGAGTGGCAATCAACGTCGAGTTCGCGCGAAGTACTTGGGTTAATACTTGCAAGGATGGGTTGAGTGTGCACTCTGCCTGTATCAAATTGATCTTGTCCATCTTCCTACGAGGCCCTTACTCAGCTTCATCCTGACTCGTTCCTTGATATGTATGTATGTATTAGTGATGGATGGTGTGATGAGATCACTCTGACGCGGACAGAATTTTTTTCAGAAAATATCACTAGTGGAACCAAACACCCTTTGATTGGTCGGTGTAGCTCTCTCCAGCGAATGGGACTGCACACTGGGTCTTCCGGGTGGCGCGTCTGCACTCTGCAGCTTGCGGCTCCGTTGGAGCTTGAAAAAACTAAAAATGCCTGAGGCAGCTCATTATTGGTGCGAGGATGACGCAACCATGGGTCGTAATTCACCCTACACCGTATGAACCTACCTAGGTAGGTACTATGAGTGACCGTAGTATCTGTACCCGGAGCGGATTATCATATTTCCAAGTCATGTGTTGTTCAATTTGGTCCTCGAGCTGAACTACCTGGAGGAAACTCGGTCTCAAACGGCGGCGGCAGAGGCAGATAAGTACTGAACTGATTAATCATGGCCTCCTCCATCGTCCCGCCGCTGCAACCATACCCCTCCATTGTCGCTGCGTTCCCGTCTGCACCAGCCCATCACCACGGCAGAGCCAATCGCCGGCCCGTTTCGACCAGCCTATCAGCTGATCAGGACCCCCGATACGTGGAATAACTCCATGGACCCAGCAGCACGGGAACGTGGTAGTGCCTCCACTCCCCTTGTCCATCGACGCCCCGTCCTTGGACCGTGAATTTGACCTCGATTTCCGGCCAGAAACTCTCGACGCCCTGGGACGCGTACCAGGTTCCAACCGCAAACCGGATCGCCCAGAGGCTCTTGCTGTCGGCATTCGGCAAGGAGGCGAGATACGACGCCACGGTCGTGGACCCGGGAGCGGGCTGCCAGTGCGTGATTCGTCCGTCGGCATTGGTCGTCGCCTCGAGGGTATGCAGCGCGGTGTTCTCGGGGGAGAGCGCGCTAAGGGTGCATTGGAGACCCGCGGCGGGAGTGCCGGTGAGAGTGTTCAGGACGTGGCAGGTGATGGGGTCGCGCGACATGGTGCACTGTGCCGGAATCACTAGGGTCTGGGGTGTGATGAAGTGGAAGTCAAGTGCGAAATGTAAATGTCGGCAGGTAACTGGCTTCTTAGGCGGGGAGAGGGGACATAATATGTCATCACTCGGAACTACGAATGCAAGCCCAATCACGGCGTGCAGCAGCTAGATTAGCAGTTACAACGACTAGCCAGGGCGATGCTATGTCTGTAGATTGATCCGTCACATCGGATCAATCCATGAGGATCCTCGAAACAATTGAGAGCGCCCAGCGATGATACGCATAATTCGCCGAACACGTGACATTCGGTCAGGTCACGTGTTACTATTGAAGTTGGCCAGTTGACATCCTTGCGCAGGCGTAGCGTTCTCCGTCTCGGGTGTAGGCCTACGACGAGCAGTCATGGTCTTGAAGTGTGGGAGCTGAAAGCTATTAGCATTAGTTACTGCAGAGAATGAGGACGAGTTGGTATGCATTGGCACTGATACTTGTACCCTTATGCTACTGTAGGCCGACTGGACAACGGCGCCGACGGCATTAGTCAAAGGAGAAATAAACAAATACTGTATTCAACTCGTAGTGGTCATAACTACTTTAAGAAAACACCAACTCAGTCCGGGAACCGTGAGCATCGTCCAGAAAGTGACCAGGCCAGCATCGCTCTGAAGTAGATCCCCAAGCTCCCATTGGTCCAATCCGAGCTTCGGGAAACTTCGACTAAACCCGACGCCTTCAGGAACATCAGAAAAAATCTGGGGATTGCTGACAGAACAGGACACAGGACACGGTAAACGCCAGCTCGTTAACGACCCGTCCAGCGACGGATCCCAGCATACACCGTCAGTCCGACCGCACGACTCCCAACCGGCAATCATGGCGACATCCACCACGGTAGACTATCACGGCGAGGCCCTCGAGCCCACCCTGCAGTCCATCATCGATCAAAAGACGCTGCGATGGGTCTTCGTTGGCGGGAAAGGCGGCGTCGGCAAGACGACGACATCCTGCTCCCTGGCAATCCAGCTCGCCAAAGTCCGCAAGTCCGTGCTGCTCATCTCGACCGACCCCGCACATAATCTGAGCGATGCCTTTGGTCAGAAGTTCGGCAAGGAGGCTCGTCTTGTGGACGGGTTTTCCAACCTCAGCGCCATGGAGATTGATCCGCATGGCAGCATTCAGGATTTGTTGGCTTCGAATAGCGACGGGCAGGATGACCCGCTGGGAGGACTCGGCATGGGGAGCATGATGCAGGATTTGGCGTACAGTGTAGGCGGCATCATTCGGAAGTCCTGTGGTTAGATGGATGCTGACAGTCGAGCTAGATTCCCGGCGTTGACGAAGCCATGTCCTTCGCGGAGGTGCTGAAGCAGGTCAAGTCGCTGTCGTACGACGTGATTGTCTTTGACACCGCGCCGACGGGCCACACGCTGCGCTTCCTGCAGTTTCCGACGGTCCTCGAAAAGGCGCTGGCTAAGATTTCTCAGCTCTCCTCCCAGTTCGGGCCGATGCTCAACTCGATCCTCGGCTCGCGCGGCGGCAGCGGCCAGAACATTGACGAGCTGCTGCAGAAGATGGAGTCGCTGCGGGAGACCATCAGCGAGGTCAACTCGCAGTTCAAGGACCCCGACCTGACCACCTTTGTGTGCGTGTGCATCGCCGAGTTCCTGTCGCTGTACGAGACGGAGCGCATGATCCAGGAATTGACCGGCTACAACATCGACACGCACGCCATCGTGGTCAACCAGCTGCTGTACCCGAAGAAGGACAACCCGTGCGAGCAGTGCAATGCCCGGCGAAAGATGCAGAAGAAGTATCTAGACCAAATCGAGGAGCTCTACGAGGATTTCAACGTGGTCAAGATGCCGCTGCTGGTGGAGGAGGTCCGGGGTAAGGAGAAACTGGAGAGGTATGTGTCACTCCAAGGATTTGATAAGTATACAACTTTGGCTAAGATTCTACAGATTCAGCGAGATGCTCATTCATCCATATGTGCCACCCGAGTGACTGTATAGATAGACGAGAAGTCGACTATGAGCCTAATAAATGATAATAATGACATGAATGTTTGGATATCGGAGCGTGTATCCGTTCGGCTCGACGGAACTACCTATTGGCAGATGCGGACTTGGATTGGCGCCTCATTTTTTTTTTTTTTTTCAGGTTGTGAAGAACGATGAAGACAATGATCGGCGTTGATTTCTCCGTGCGCAGGAGTCTTCCAGTCGGGCGTCCATTGAGAGTCAACGAGGCTTCATCACTCGCTCGTCAGGACGTCGAGTACCGTTACATCTCTGCCTGATTCATGAAGGGTCTCTTGAATGGCCACTGCTGAACCGGCTCAACTCATCGACATGATTAGTAACTCAATGAACGACCTAGACTTGGTCCTGGATGATCCGAAGCCGAGTCAATCCGACAAGTGAGACTGGATGGCATTGCCCGCCCCGCTTGCTTCAAGGCTTGCCCAAGTTCACACGAGGTGGAAATGTCTCGGAGAATGGTATCAGCGACATCGACGATCAGAGGACGTTTCTAAACTGACAGCCGTGATAATCTTGATGCGTATCATGAACGTTGGCACCTTGGGTTCCATCATATCCGCAATATCTAGCCAATCGGCAACTGGCGAAAGCAGCGCGGGAGAAGTATCCAAGCCAATCTTCTCGCTCCGAGGAATCCCTATGGACCATGATGGTTTTTCTCTGGATGTAGCTCTACCGTGTACTCCGTACTACTAGGTACATGTACCCGACCAAAGTCACTGCATCTATCCCCGCCGGCTTAGTTGGTTGTGGTCTTGCATCGTTAGCACGAGTTGGTCGCTTTTCCGACATTATTTTCTTTTTCAACCATCAGTCATTCAGAACAGAGAGAGGGTCACTCAGATTCGTCATCATCGCAATTCATCGACGCTCGACTCAGCGAATACATATCCACGGTTACATTTCCCTGGCCGTGCAAAAGTGCTGTACCTTCGACAGACAGCGCGGGAGTCGGTGATCCTTCCGCGCCGGCGTGTCCAGACCGCCATTTGAGTGCCAACGTCAGGACCACTATGAACTTTTAGCCCATTGCCTCCATGAACTGGATGCAGCAAGTGGGACTGGCTTGATTGGCTTTCAGAAACATGTTTCTTTCTTGCACAATCTAAAATGGGGTCGAACTCTGGGTACTGTTTACGCTTTCCATGGGAAGTGTACTGGTCCGAACGGACGATGGAGCATGACGACTTCCAGGCTGAGCGAGATGCAGAACACGGATCAATGGAAAACATTCTTCAAGCCTTCATCGACGATCTTGATCTGATATCAATTCTTCGAGCTCGGACCCAGGGGATTCAGGGCACGGGCATTGAGGATACCCCCCGCGTCCATGCCCCATCTTGCCTTGCAGATCGAGAACGGTCTGAACAGGACAATTGGCGAAGCCATTTACTGAAAACAAACAACCGCCGAACAAACGGCCTGCATGTGTATAGGCCTATGGTGCTGTGCGGTCCATCGGACTCCTCAGCTAACTGCAGATCAAATGTTAGGTAATTCATCAGGTTGGTTTGTTAGCCTCACTTTTTCTCGAAGTGAGGCGGAAGCTCTCTACTGATCGATGCTGGAGCATCGACACCCAACATTGAATTGAGAGGCGGGGACGAGATTAACCGCGATCAATGCACAAAGGCGATTTGATCCATTGCCTAATATCGAGCAGTGGTTCGTCCAATTTGACCGGAAGAAAAACCCTAACCTCTATCTTGCCTGGATGAAGCCGGGGTGTCTCCATATATATAAACTGAATACCTACTCGAAGGTACCTCTCAATATCTCTAACCCTCGAGCAACAACACACACCCCCCGTCATATCCTTTTGGTCATATGTGAATACTATTACTATTCGCCGTCTTGCACCGCCAATGCCGCGAGACTCGCAATACTGGCTCCCCGGCTACGGACTCTCCCGACATGTTGTACTGAGCCATATCCACTACTTCCTTGGCCCGGATGCTTCTGCGCGGCCGTACACGTATCAGGTACTCAACTTAACCTCTGCGAAAGAATCAAACCAGGAAGAACGAGCGGTCCTGACCCACGAAAAGGGAAGAGAAGGGTATTTGATCAAGGGGATGCCGTTGACTCGAGTATGTCGAGATATCCGGATCCCGACACGTTGTCCCACTCCCTGACCGTGGAATTTCAATTGGCAGGAACAAATCGACGACCTCGCACTCCTCTCCCGCGAGTACGAACGCCAGGAGGCCGCGCGCATGCTGCATGACGCTGGCCTCGGCCCAATGATGTCCCCGACATGGGAGCCGTATATCAATGAACCGATTCCCGTGCCCGAGAATAAGCAACGAAGGCGACCGAGGAAGCCACGGCCGACGTCGTGTTATGATTCCTATGATTCTTACCGGCGGCGTTGATACAAGTCCTTTCTTCTTTTTTGATGAGATTTGCATGGAGGCGGTTGTCTGATTCCCTAGCCTATATCATTACTGTGCCTTGCCTTGGGTTTGGTTTTCAGGGTATATTTACATTGATCGATCTAATTGATAGTAAATGCATGGGAGGATTGGTTTAGGGCAACGGAAATGGACGTACTTCGGTATACCACCTGGATATACTATGTACTGCATTTGACATCAAGTACCTATTCTTTTCTATATGGCATTCTGTTCCTAGCGAAGTACCCAATCACCATGAAAGAATCATGCACTGAACGTTTACAATATATTGACTGATCGACAAGTTCTAGACCTCCCACACACAACGAATCGCACAAAAGCACAAGAGTAGACATGACACGGACCATGTACATACATACAGAAGTTCAACACCATCAAGGCAAACCCCCTCCTCCCCCCGCGGTTCAGGTACCAGTACATACATTAAACCGGGAAAGCCAGGAGCGGAGCTCAAACACACCCCCCCACAAACCCTAAAAAATGTATGGATGCAGATTGGCCAAGGTTAGTTCGGATTCTTTTTCCTTTCGAGAAGGAGAAGAACACGTCAACATCGCATGTGCATGCCAGTGTCCCATTTTGACCGTTTTTAGTCGATGCCGTTAGGGTTCGGTACATACATGCATGCAGTTCATTCGCTCTATGACCTCGTAGTAGTGGTTCCTCGTTCATGCCCCAGGCAGTACCTCATACCGAGTACAGTACTGGAAAGAAAAGATATGACTAGAAATAAAGGGGAAAGAAAAACGAATAAAGAGCCAAAACATAACGCCAACCAGCAAACAAATCCCGCACACGCACCACATCGAATCATCTCATCGATCAATCATCGTGATCAAAGACCGATTCCAAGTCATCCCTGTTTATTTATTTCACAGCCGCACTGTGATTCATTAGCCGATGCCCTTGTTGTAGTTGCCGAGGTAGTAAGTACCTTAGGACTTGTGTCCGGAAGAATGCCCCCTTTGTCCGCTCAATCACTTGTTGATAGACCGACTGTGGCGGGTGGTTCATCACCACGGTGCCCTCCTTGTAGTCGATCTTGGCGTCCACCCGAGTATCGCGGATCAGATTGACGATCCATTTCTCGCCTTCGTCCTGGTTGAGGCCGAGACGGGTGGAGAGGTCCCTATCCAAATTAGTCAAGAGCCTTTCCTTATTATTTTTTTCTTGCCGGAGAGAAACGCACCGAATATCAATCCGCTGATGGATCTTGCAGTAGCTCTCCGAAATCAAGTGCCGGGCAGCATCAATAAAAGCGTCCGCCGCCGAGACGAGGAAGAAATCGGAGCGCAGGACGGCCTCGGCCTCGCCGAGCTTCTTCTGCGCCTCCTCGAAATCAAAGTCGACGTAGAGGGCCTTGACAAAGTCCGTGATGGGGTCCGAGTACTCGTAGCCTTCCTGGCGGACCACCCGGGTCAGATCCTTGAGCTGCTTTTGGTATAGACTGGTGTTCTTGTGCGCGCGGCTGCGGTTGGTGATGACCGCGGCAGCGAGATAACGGATGATCCAGGGACAGCTCGTCTGGATGGTGTTGATGTAGGCGGGAGAGAAGAAGAGATCCGTAAGCACATCACGCGCGGGCTCGTGGTTGAAGTACGGGAAGAGCGCCCAGTGAATCAGCCACGTGCGGTGCTGCAGCTGGGCCAGCGGGTTGTTGAAGAACCGCGTCTCGATCGAGTCCTTGACCTTGGTTACCTCCTCCATGGCCGTCTCCCAGTTGGTCGTGAGAATTTCCGACGCGAGCTTGCCCCACGTCGCCGACGCGACCTTGTCGTTGTCCGTCGACAGGACGCGGAACTGGTACAGCAGTTCCGCCGCGTTGCCGTAGCTGCCACAGCTGTACTGGAACCGGCCGTAGTCGTAGAGAATATTCACCATGTCGATCGTCACGCCGTGCTGCTCCTCCAGAAACCGCAGGTTGGCCGCCTTGTCGCTGCGCAGCTGGCCCACCACCGCTTCGTCCTGCAACAGCCCCGTGATCTTGCTGCTCTCGTCCTGGTACTGCTGCAGCTTCGCCAGCACTTCCTCCCGCTTCTTGACAAACTCCTCCGGAATCGTGTCCGAGTTGTTGATCTCCTGCCACAGATTCGCCACGTAGTCCGTCATATTGGTGTGCTTGAGCAGCTCGTACTTGGCACGCGCCGCTTCCTGCTGACTCTCAGGGTCATCTTGCCCGCTCACAAACTCCAACAACGGGAACACCAGGTGTCGGTCGAGATAGGGCACGAGCTTCGGCAGCAGGTCGTACTCCTTGGCGATCTCCTCGTCCGTCTTGGGCGGATGCGCCGCGCCTTTGAGCAGCGACTCGGCGGTCGGAGGGGTTTTGTCTGCCATGATTGCAATTCACGACTCAATGTGCTTTTGTGTTTTGTCTACTCCGAGGCTGTATTTTCATTTTTTCTCGCCAAAAAATCAAAGTGGGAGACTGGGAGCCCGCATTTACACTATCCCTAATACGGACTAGCGCCATCCAGCCTTGGCATTTTTCCGGAGTCCCGTCAAATCTTGCTGCGAGAGCATCTGATGTTTGAAGCTGTGAGTGTGTCTATAGAGCAGGGCCAATTCAGCTGCTCATTGACTGACAGACCTTTTGCCTGTCTAGTCATTCCCCTCTGTCGCCATGGCTTCATTACAAGTTCGCCCGGCCGCGGCTACGCTCCGTCGCCGGATGAGCTGGGTGCCGGTGTCGTCGACGAGGAGTAGCAAGCTCGCCAGGACGATGACGATGCAGTCATTGTCGACGCCTTTGCGAGCTTCTCAATGGCGTAAGTTCTTCCCAATTCATCCGGGGATTTACAATTCCCAATCAACATGAACATTGACTGACGAAAAACAGACACCACCACCACCACCTCCTCCTCCTCCTCCTCCTCGAACTCTTTCCTCCCCATCCAGCAAACCCGCACATTCCTCGCCAAACTCACCCGTAAATCCCCCGCCGCCAGCGCTTCGTCGTCTCGAAACTCCTCCAGCGACGCGCAATCCCAAACTCAATCTCAGAATCAGACTCAGACGCCTCCTCCATTGCAACTCACCAACCTTCCCTACTTTGTCCGTCGCACCCCTTCCAACCAACTGCCCGTCTACCTCGTGACCAAAGCCGGTGGCACCAAGCGGCAGACCAAGATTCAAAAGGCCGAAGGGGATCTCGAGGCGCTGCGGTCGGATCTTGCGCGCGCGCTGGGTGTGGAGACCGGTGCACCGGGAGAGAAGAAGAGTCCCGATGTGTCGATTAATCGACTGACGGGGCATATTATCGTCAAGGTAGATTCTCTTCTCTTTTGCTCGAATAAATAAATAAACTAGGCTGACGAAAAATGCAGGGCTGGCGTAAACCCGAGATTCAGAAATTCTTACTCGAGCGGAATTTCTAAAGAACCGCACTACGATATCCATTTTGCGGGTGAAACGCTGAATGACCACGACGATTCAAAACAAACAAAAAAATACGGAGGGAAGAAAAAGAAAATCCAAAAAGAAAAGAATGTACAATGGTGGCATCGGAGGATCCTCTCTTCCATTTCTTTTCTGGGTGTGACATTCTGTCTCGATTATCGGCGTTGGAGCGTGTTGATTTTCAATTGTTATTCTTTACTCATCCTCTGTTGCCCGCGGGAATGACTCTTCTTATTCCTCACCTTTGCATGAAGCGGTCTGCCAGCATCGTGTGAAACGTGGACCTGGACGGTGGATGTATTATTCTCTGCCATGCTCTTCTTGTATGTAGTCAGGGAATGAGACAAAAGCATGGAAATTATGAATTTCTGATTTCAATCTATTTAGGCGGTTTAAACTACATCCCTGACCCATGAGCCAAAAGAAAAAAAAAAATCTCTGAATAAAGGATATAGTTATTGTAGCAATATGTACTCTGTACACTGAACGGAATCCGGAACCATCACATCAGCTGAGAGCAACAACACAAAGCAATAGACACACAAATTCCTCGCAATGATAATGAATAACACAACATTCAGAAGACTTAAGGCATAAACAACACCCCAGATCAGAATCGCTCCATAACGCACACACACATACGCAGACGCCATGCACGTAGCACACACGGAGACCCTTCCCTCTTTGATTCAACATGATCCTTTTTTTTTCTTTTGGTTCTTTTCTTCTTTTTCTCTCTTTTCGTGACGTTTGAATTATTATTCTCCCAACCCGGCATACATGACCAACTGCTCGACGACATTGCGGTCTAGTGATGGCGTGAGCAGCGCCCCCAGTAAAGACTCCCGTTTAGGTAGGACACCCGACGGATAGTGCAGCGGTGCCGACGGATCCTCCTGCTTCGACTTCTCGACCAGCCGTCGCAGGACACTGATCCCGCGGTTGAAGATCGATACGTAGGCTTGCAGGTCCGTCTCGACGTGGTTGCGCATCTGCATCTGCCGCGGATGCGCCGGCACACGGTCCGTACTGATCAGGCAGCACAGCCGGTGCAGGTGCACGGCGAACCCGTCCACGGACTCGAGCCACTGTCGCGCGAGAGAACCGTCCACTAGACCGGCGAGGATGTCAGCGGCCAGCAGGCCTTGCATCAGGAAAATCTTGCGCATCTCCGCCACGACAAGTGGCTTGCGTGGTTGCTCCGGGATCGTGCAGATGGCGAGCCCGAACGCCCGTGTCAGCAGTTCTTGCGCCTGTGGCTCGTCCCCGGCGAGAAGCTCCTTGTACAGCATGCGGTTGGGATCGTCTCGAGCGAGGAGCTTTGCCAGCGCGTCGATCGCCGATGGTGTGTACTTGTGGATCGAGGGGTTGTAGGGTGGGAACGTGATGCCGTCGGAGCCTGGGGTCGGCGCAGGCAGCGGGGCAAAGGAGAGCAGGAAATGGAGTAGCGACAAGGCCTCTTCCCGGCCGGGCAGGTGGATATTGTGAGCAACGTTGCTCAAGAACGTCACGATGTCCTTCATAAAGTCCATGATGTTTCTATGCGTTCGCAAGAACATGTGGCGCGTCCCGAGGTATCGGATGATCGTGGATATGAATTTGACGACAGTGGGCGTGGCCAAAGCGTTAAAGTTTGCTTCCGAGAACGAAAAGTTGCGCAGGATCGTTGTGATGCACAGCAGTCGGTCCGCCGCCCGGTCGAGCTCATAGTCCAAGCTGCCAAACTCGGGCACGTCCACCAGCGCGGACATCTCTAGCCGGCAGGCTCGCGTTGTCTCTTCGTACGAAGGCAGCAGCATCACATCCGACACTTCGGCAGTGTGCTCCGCGAGCAGGTCCGCTTGCTCTTCGGCGCAGTCCACCAACGTGTCGACCAGATCATCGCAATTGTCGAGCAGGATCTGCACCATTGGCTCCGCCGAAATGACTGTCAAGGTATCCAACGCCATGCGCACCTCCGCATGCAATCCGCTCTTGAGCGACATGTTCAAGGCGTGGAGGTCAATCACCCCCAGTTCCCCAAAGGACGGGACATTCGGCTTCAGTCGCGCAATATCCTCGCCTAGTTGGTAGACCTCGTCCACCACGACGGGTCCGTGCCGGCGAGTATCCGGCAGCACCATCGGCTTGAACTCCTCGTCGATGGGTCGATGCAAGTCCTGCGGTTGTTCCGGCTTGCTGTCCGGTGCGACCTCGGCCCGCGCCTGCGCGGCAGCATCAGCAGCGGACGCCGGCGGCCCTTGCGACTGTCGAGAGCTGCTCGGCCGATGCTGGGGCTGCTGCGGGGGCGCCGCTTTCGGCCGCGACTGTTGCGGAGCGACTAACCCATTCGCAGCATTTGGTTGTCCGGGGCCTTGCATGGACGCGCCCACTTGCGGCGAGGACGGGAACTGCTGGCCCTGCTGGACACCCGGTTGTTGGAATTGCATCCCGTTGAGGTCCCCCGAAGGCCTGTGCGCGGCGTTTTGCTGCATTTGCTCTAGTTGTTTTTGTTGTGAACTTAACAGCGCTTGCTCATACGGTGCCAGGTATTTCCGAAAGACCTCTTGGAGCTCCCCGGCCAAACCAGGGTACTGCATGACGGGGAACTGTAATTGTTGCGCAATGACAGGCCACATCTTGTTTGCCGTGATCTTCTTTGATCCACCCGACTTGACTACAATGGCATAGAGTTGGGTCAGATTGACCGGGCGCCCACCGACATGCGGATTAAGATCCAACGGCAGGTTGCGCGTCATCATGAACTTCTGTAACAACCTGAGGAACGTTTCCTGTCCCCCTGGCCTGCCGATGTGCTGCTGCGGCCGCGCCATCGCGGATATTGACGGGTTGCCGGCGGGGTTGTTCATGCCGACTCCCGGACGTCCGGCCAATGCTGGATTATTTGCCTGCAGCTGGCGCGCTTGATTCTGCAGCTGCATTTGATAGAGACGCTGCTGCTGTGCCGCCAGCGCGGACGGAGAGAGCCCTTGTGGCAGATTACCAGGATGTGCTTGCATCGCATGCATCGAAGCGGGATTGGCACCGGACGTCATCGCCGGCGACTGTGCGAATTGCGGAGCCATCCCCTGTGGAAACGTTTGCCCGGGCACAAAGTTATTGTTCTGCGGAGTGCTGACTCGGCTGCCTTGGTCCGACCGCGTTGGTGACATCGCCGAGCCTACTTGAGGGGCCCCGGAGGAGAACGGGCTCGGAGAGGCAGTGTCCATTCTCTGCGAGCCATGCTGGTCGAAATCCTGCAGCACCGGAGACTGAGTCGGGTTCGCCGATCCTTGTTGTTGCTGAAGGTGTTGAAACGCCGCCGGCGACGCTGTAAACTGCGTTCCGTTCACGGGGCCTTGGAAGCCCGTGAAGGGCACTTGCTGAGGAGTCTGCGATCGCGAGACGGCGATTGCACCGGGTGCTGGGCGCGGAGACATGGTCATGCCGTCGTCGGGACGTGGTCGCTTGGACGGGATCACCTGATTGGGGGTGTGAAATCCGGGCGAAACGTTCCGAGCGAGGCCATTGTTGAACATGCGCTGAAACTGGGACGGGTCCTGCGGCGCGGAGTTTGGCTGGAGAAAAGCCATCGCCGGATCGATGGTGCCATTGAACGACACATTCTCTTGGTTCGGTAGGGTCGAGGCGTCCGAGAGCCAGGCATTCATGTCGTGAGGATCAACCAACCCATCTGCACCCAATGTGATCACTGATTAGCCAGTTGTACACAACACGACACGCGAGAACCCGGGCGCGCCCGAAGCGGGTTCCTCTGGGAAAACACTGGTCCACAAAGCAGACGCTCAATTTGGGACGCGTCAAGGGTGCCTGGACACTGACCCGGCACGCGGTGACACAGAGATAGGCATGAGTGGTCGCCGCCGAAACATGCGCCTGCGGCCATTGCCCCGATCTGGGCCCGTGGCTGCAACATGGTACCGCTTGGAGCGCCGGGGGTTGTTTCAAGGGCAGGGGGCCCGGAGAAAGGCGCGTACTTACCGACAAGGTTGGCTTATCGAGGCCAAAATAAAGCAAAGGCGCAACGACGATGAGGTCGGATTCCCAAAATAGCAGAGCGCTTGAGCAGAGGGATCGGCCAGGCAAAGCGAGTTGGAGACTGGGCTGGCTGGGGTCACGGGATCAGGCACCAAGGCAGCAACACGGCTGAGTGTGGCGGTGGCCGCCCGATGATCAAATCAAAGCAGGGTTCTTGGAAGGGCGGATAGCCTGTCACAGTTGCAACAGGCGGCGTCCAGCAAGCAATGCGCCGTCTGCGAGCAGCGGCCGATCTCCGGGGATACAGCACCGAGGCAGGATGAACGGACCGAGGCCCGGGGACGAGGGGTTAGGGTTGGTACTAGGAACGAATGGGGGGTTGCGGACCGGGGGGGGGGGGGGGGGTATCCGACGGAGAGAGCGGAATTTTATGCAGAATGTTAGTCCGTAAGCTCTTACCGGGACGGCAGGGCTATTTTTCTTCCGGGAGACAGCGGAAAAGAGCGTAATAATTGGGAGGGGAGGGGCGGAGGCAGGAATGGAACAAGCGGAGGCGAGAGTCAGCCGGTCAAGGAGAGAGGGCTGGGCTGAGTCACAACGCTGAACCCACCGAGCGATGGGCAAATCAGCGGCGCAAAAAGAGCGAGTCGGAAAAGGGGAAAATATAAAATATGTAAGTAGTTAGTTATCAGCAGCAAATGAGAACAGCCGCAGGAACGAGCAGCGGAATCGTGGTTTCACCGGAAAACAGCGCTCAAAGCGAGGGTCCAAGAATGCAGATTTTCCTCAGAGATTTTTTTTTTCTGGTTGCGAGGCTAGTCCCGTTCGCGCCTTGTCCAATAACCTGGTGAGTTATGTACTCCGTGCTTTATATAATGCCGCTTTTGGCGCCGCCCGCGCCTCTTTGACCAGAAAGCAGCAGGAATTTTTCACAGATACTGTACGAGTCGATCAAGAGTCATAATCATCGTTTGTGTTCGTACAGACTGCAGTTCGGAACCGGCCGAGCTCCAAGCCCAGACGGCAGCCGCCAGCCGAGCTGGGCCGGCTCCGATCCTCCCCCGGAGAAACCACCGGAGAACTGGAGCGGAGCGGACCAGCTGCCTCATCGTTCTACGGCGGTATTCCGCTGGGTTGATATAACCTAGTTAGTACATACGGACATGGGCATGGCGGGATCGGGCCGGGATGCCTCAGATCTGGAATCCGTCCGATCCGGCCCGTGGCCATGAGCGAGTCATTCAATCATCATCGGTTCCCAAGTGACATATGTACTGTGTCTACAGAATCTGGCTTGTTTCCGGCTCAGAGTACACACAGCGACCACGAGGAATCCCATGATTGATTGGATCTCCAGGAGCTTTCATGTCCATTCCAATGCCCAACCCTCTGTCCCAACAACGACACCGAGAGCCAATTGGGCATTGCATTGATATACCACACAATCATCCTAGGAAGCCCGCGGTGAAGTTCATTGCAATGCGCTGAGCCAACCGCATGGCCGGCAGAGAAGCA
Organism: Thermomyces dupontii; assembly: GCF_041956625.1. Taxonomy (NCBI): domain Eukaryota; kingdom Fungi; phylum Ascomycota; class Eurotiomycetes; order Eurotiales; family Trichocomaceae; genus Thermomyces; species Thermomyces dupontii. The sequence goes on along the minus strand of NW_027192311.1, from coordinate 558,064 downwards.
GCCGAAGCCTTGACTGAGGCCCCCGGGATGGAGACAGAACAAGGCGTGAGACGGAGGCACTCCTTCAAGTTACCTAAGTTAACCGTAGCCTGATTTGTCAGGCATCGAGACATCTCTACTTCGTAGTCACGTGAGATATAGGCAGCTTAAGTGACGCCAAATGGCTGGTGCTGATGGCGACAGAAGCTTCGAGCACTGCACCAAAACGATCTCTCCCATCGACACGGATTTCGTTGTCTGGTTCCTGATTTCGGTGACTTGATTCCCAAAAGTCCATCACATCTGCCGGCCGGAGCGAAGTGACCATGGCGGAGGCTGCCGTCGAGACCCCAACGCCCAATTCTGCGCCGCACAAGCGGCCAGCTCTCTCCGACGCAATCGTCCCCGCCATCGAGAATTTGGAAGGCTCCGGGAGTGACAGCGGTGATGACTATGCGACACTGAAGCGACTGGAGCGGCAACTGGAGTATGTGGATCGACCCTGAGCACGCGGACGCCATGATTGACATGCCGGCACAGGTACATTCGCTTGCAGGAGGAGTACATCAAGGATGAGCAAAGGTTCGTGGGAGCTGCGCAAGACAGCGCACGGGTTGCTGATCATGGTCTCAGGAGCTTGAAACGAGAACTCGTCCGAGCACAAGAAGAAATCAAGCGGATACAGAGCGTGCCGTTGGTCATCGGGCAGTTCATGGAGGCAATCGATCAAAAGTATGATGCTGACCTCGCGGAATCGATGGATCACCGCTGACCGTCACTAGTACTGGAATCGTGCAGTCCTCAACGGGATCGAACTACGTCGTCCGCATCCTCTCGACGCTCGACCGGGAGAAGCTCAAGCCGTCGTCCTCCGTCGCTCTCCATCGGCATTCTAACGCACTCGTGGATATCCTGCCACCCGAGGCCGACTCGTCAATTGCTATGCTCGGCGCACATGAGAAGCCCGATGTCACGTATGCGGACGTGGGTGGTTTGGATATGCAGAAGCAGGAGATCCGGGAGGCCGTGGAGCTGCCCCTGACTCAGGGAGACTTGTACAAGCAGATCGGTATGTCGCATCTATCGGTCCTAGCTACTCGAAAGACAAAAGGCTAACTCGATTATAGGCATCGATCCTCCTCGAGGTGTCTTACTCTACGGACCTCCGGGAACCGGCAAGACGATGCTCGTCAAGGCCGTGGCCAACAGTACCACGGCCAATTTCATCCGTGTCGTCGGATCCGAGTTTGTGCAGAAATACCTGGGCGAAGGCCCGCGGATGGTGCGAGACGTGTTCCGGATGGCCCGAGAGAACGCTCCAGCCATTATCTTCATCGACGAGATCGATGCCATTGCCACCAAGCGCTTCGACGCGCAGACTGGTGCCGACCGGGAGGTGCAACGTATCCTTCTGGAGCTGCTGAACCAAATGGATGGTTTCGACCAGGGCAGCAATGTCAAAGTCATCATGGCCACGAACCGGGCCGACACGCTGGATCCGGCGCTGCTGCGCCCAGGTCGTCTCGACCGGAAGATCGAGTTCCCGTCGCTGCGGGATCGCCGGGAGCGGCGTCTGATTTTCACCACCATCGCGTCCAAGATGTCTCTGTCGCCCGAAGTTGACCTGGACTCCCTCATCGTCCGCAATGAGCCGCTGTCGGGAGCAGTCATCGCGGCCATCATGCAGGAAGCCGGGTTGCGTGCGGTTCGCAAGAACCGCTACCACATCATCCAGTCTGACCTGGAGGACGCGTATTCCAACCAGGTTAGGGCGGCAGGAGAGGCTGACAAGTGCGTGGTCCCGGCTCTCTGTTTACTTGGGCAATGGGTACTGACATCCTTTATAGGTTCGATTTCTACCGATAGAGGACAATGTCCATTTTCAGATGTATTGGGCAGATGGCTTTTTTTGTACTGTAAACGAATGGCAATGGAGGGTCTCGCATTACTGTCTCTGCATGGAGTTTGTAGCTTCCAGGCAAACAGTTTCATGTGACGGAATTCAGGTAATCAGAACAGTAGGTATGGTACGATACTGTAACTTACAGAATACGACGTACGGAGTACAGTATCTTAGGTAATTCCCTGATTTGTCTTGTCTAACGTCATACGATCTTGGCGGTTCCACTATTCCGCACCCGCGCGTTCTCCCGATTGGGCCCCAGATCCAGGTCACGTGGGGCCGGGGTCCAAGCCCCAAAACAGGTAACTAACCCAGGCAGCCTGCTTAACAACATCCTCATCGTCACTCCCTCCCCTCGCCTTCAATCACTCTCTATCCACAACGGATTTCATCGATCGTTCTTTCAGGTCTCTCTCTATTCGTCGTGATTTTTGTTGGTGACCTCGGTTGGCCACCATGAAGACAACTGCGTTGCTCACCGCCGCGGCGCTTCTCGGCTCGGCCACCGCCAAGGTGCACAAGTTGAAGCTGGAGAAGATCCCCGTCTCGGAGCGATTTGTATGTAACAGTCTTGATGTCGTCTGGATTGAGAAGTGGCTCTGATGTACTGGGCAGGAGAAGCGCAGTCTCGATGATCATTTGCGATCGCTCGGCCAGAAGTACATGGGCTTCCAGCCCAAGACAGAAGATGTGCTCCAGGATACCTCCATCAAGCCGGATGGCGGACACACCCTGCCGATTGAAAACTTCTTGAACGCTCAGTGTAGGTGTTCTATCTCTGTCCACCTTGCGCCCGTTGCTAATTGGGCTAGACTATTCTGAGATTGCCATCGGCACTCCTCCGCAGACCTTCAAGGTCGTTCTGGACACCGGCAGCTCCAACCTGTGGGTGCCGTCGTCCGAGTGCGGCTCGATTGCATGCTACCTCCACAACAAGTACGACTCGTCCGCGTCCTCCACCTATACGCGCAACGGCTCGGAGTTTGCTATCAGGTACGGCTCTGGTGCCGTTGAGGGCTTCGTGTCCCAGGATAATGTAGCGCTTGGGGACTTGGTGATCAAGAATCAGATCTTCGCTGAGGTTACCAAGGAGCCGGGCCTGACCTTTGCCTTTGGCCGATTCGACGGCATCCTTGGTTTGGCTTATGACACCATCTCGGTGAACCACATCACCCCTCCGTTCTACGAGCTCGTGAACCAGAAGCTGGTTGACGAGCCCGTGTTCGCCTTCTACCTGGGAGACGCCAATAAGGAGGGTGACGACTCTGAAGTGGTGTTTGGTGGTATTGACAAGGATCACTACAAGGGCGAGCTCACCACCATCCCAGTCCGTCGCAAGGCCTACTGGGAGGTACAGCTGGACTCGATTGCGTTTGGTGACAACGTTGCCGAGCTGGAGAACACGGGGGCAGCCCTGGACACGGGCACGTCTCTGATTGCGCTGCCTTCTGACCTTGCGGAGCTCTTGTGCGTTGGGCTCTCCCTCTAATTCGATGCAGATGCTGACATGTCAATAGGAACCGCGCAATTGGTGCGGAGAAGAGCTGGACCGGGCAGTACACGGTCGACTGCGAGAAGCGGGACGGTCTGCCGGACCTCACCTTTAACCTGGGAGGTCACAACTTCAGCATCACCTCCTACGACTACACTCTGGAGGTGCAAGGCTCCTGCATCAGCGCCATTATGGGCATGGACTTCCCGGCTCCGGCGGGCCCGCTGGCCATCCTGGGCGACGCCTTCCTGCGCAAATGGTACAGCGTTTACGACTTGGGCAACGATGTTGTCAAGCTTGGCCAGGCCAAATAGACGAGGCATCCTTACGATCTGTTCATTCATAACCTGTGCTTATTCTTTTATTGTTGCGTTCTCGTTTTCTCCATCGTTTTAGGAACTGAGTATTTGGCTGAGATGCGGGTCATGATTGGAACTGGTCTGACAAGCCTGGCTTGCTGGGATGATCTTTATGCTCCGTTGCTTCGGTTCGGATCCATGTAGTGTGGCTATGTATGGAATATCATGGGATATATAATTACGAGGCATAATCTGTGAGGCATCGGTGGTGAATCGATCGCAGCTCCTGTGTAGCAGCCCGAACCACAGATCAGCTGGAAATGACATCAGCGCAGAACTGTGTTACTATTACATACATTACGGTATTTATTACCGTACACCTAACCATATTCGGCAGTTTGCGCGCCGTTGATCAACCTCGTTCGTCTGTCTTTACGCAACGCTTCCTCCAACCAAGGCCTGGAGTCTCCTCTTTCACCACGTCATTTATTTAACCAGAATTGTGATTTTCCTCGAGGGTTCCATTATTCGAGAAAACCATTGGAACTTGCCGCGCCTGCACGCAGCGACATCATCGAGCGGACCCGACAATCCTCAACAATACGCTGCCGTGGAAACGAGTCATAGCGTGCACGCGCGCCGCTTTGATTTCGGATTCAGAGAGCTTGCTTACTTGAATAATCACAAATTGGGCAGCTTTCGGGCTATTGCTTATTGCGCGATCGTCCGAGTAATTTTTTTCTGCTTTGCGCCTTTGTCTCTGCGCTTTGGCCTTTGTTACTTTGTTGTCGAATTCCTTTTCGCGACGCCGTCGCTTGTTACTCCGCTCGGATTTGATCTCACGTAGATCGGGTCGGACGTTGGACGAGTGTTGATTGATTACGAGGCGCGCCGATCGATCGGGTCATGGCCGATTGACCGCGACGGCGGTACGATCACGATTTACGTTTATTGTTCTACTTCGTGCGTGGCGAGGCGAACGGACTGGGAAAGGAGACTGCCGTTCATCGAACAAAAGAATTATAGCGAAGGGCGAGATTGGGCATGCTGTTGCGATTACCACCGGGCCTGCATTACCCGATTACGGTGACCTCGCTGCTCAAACAGCCCGGCGACACGGTCGACCGCGATGAGGCCATCTTCTGGTACGTTTACCAGACGACGGTGACCGAGGGCGATGGGCTCGGCAACAAGATTGACGTGGTGCGGGATTATCCCACGCGGTTCCAGTCGACCGTGGATGGCAAGGTGGTGGAGTGGAAGATTCGGAAGGGGGATGTAATTCATGGACCGTGAGTATGGACTTTACTTTATAATTGTCTACTGCTGTTGGAATTGACAAAGCGGTTAGAATTGATGTTGTTGAGATTGACGAGCCATGTTCGCACGAGATTCAGTTCGGAGGAATGTGTGCCGAATGCGGCAAAGATATGACTGCGTAGGTTTCTCACGGACGAAGAAAAAGGAGGATGATTGCTGACATGGGCAGCGCAACGTATAATACGGACGTGATGGACTCGATGCGTGCCCCGATCCAGATGGTTCACGACAACACCGCTCTCACCGTCAGTGAGAGGGAGGCCACGCGCGTGGAAGAGGACGCCAAACGACGGCTGCTGTCCACACGGCGGCTGTCGCTCGTCGTCGATCTCGACCAGACGATCATCCATGCGACCGTGGACCCGACCGTCGGCGAGTGGAAGGAGGACGAAAGTAACCCCAACCACAACGCGGTCAAGGACGTGCGCGCGTTCCAGCTGACCGACGATGCCCCCGGCATGCGGGGATGCTGGTACTACATCAAGCTGCGGCCGGGGCTGGAGCAGTTTCTGCAGAATATCTCTAAGCTGTACGAGCTGCACATCTACACCATGGGGACTCGGGCGTACGCGCAGAACATTGCCAAGATCATCGACCCGGACGGGAAGCTGTTTGGCGACCGGATCCTCAGCCGCGACGAGAGTGGCAGCCTGACGGCGAAAAATCTGCAGCGGCTGTTCCCCGTGGACACTAAAATGGTGGTCATTATCGATGACCGCGGGGACGTGTGGCGGTGGAACCACAACCTGATCAAGGTCTCGCCGTACGACTTTTTCGTAGGCATTGGTGACATCAATTCGAGTTTTCTTCCAAAGAAGCCGGAGTTAACACCAGCGCCCGGTGCGGGGAAAGGTAAGGCGACGGCTGAGACAACACCTGACGTGAATGGCGTGGCTGCGGCAGCACGGAATGGGGAGACCGACATGTCGACAGTCGAGCAACTCGTGTCGATGGGCGGCGGCGACGATCCGAGCCTGCTGCAGCTGCAGGCGACGCAGCAGGAGGAGACGATCATGCATCAAGTGGAGGACCGACCGCTGTTGCAGAAGCAAAAGGAGTTGGATGCGGAGGAGGCTGCGGAGTCGCAAGCCAGCGAGACGTCGAGCGTAGATGAATCACGACATCGTCATCACTTGCTCGAAGACCACGACACGGAGTTGTATCAGCTGGAGGAGCGTCTGGAAAAGGTGCACCGGATGTTCTTTGAGGAGTATGACCGACGACGGGCGCAGCGTCCGGCCAAGGACGGCGACGGCGGCGACGATGACGACGTCGATCTGGAGGTGGTTCCGGACGTGAAGACGCTGATTCCGCAGATCAAGCGGCCGGTTCTGGACGGGGTAGTGATTGTGTTCTCCGGGGTGCTACCACTAGGCACGGACGTGCAGAACGCGGACATCTCGCTCTGGGCCAAAAGCTTTGGCGCGGTGATCTCGACGCGAATCGGGTCGCGAGTGACACACCTGGTGGCCGGGCGGAACCGGACGGCCAAGGTGCGGGAGGCGACACGGTATCCCAAGATCAAGATCGTCACGACGCAATGGCTGTTGGACAGCCTGACAGCTTGGCAACGGCTAGACGAAGCTCCGTATCTGGTTCCGGTACATCCGGAGGACCGGGGGAATGCTGTCGCCGAAAGCTCGCCGTCGAAGGAGGATCTGGATGACGACTGGCTGTCAGGAACGGACGAGGACACGGGGGTATCATTATCAGACGAGGGTAAGATTTTTTTTTCTCCTTGGGTTTTGATGAGGACAAGCTGACTCGAGTAGAAATGGATGAAGAGCTCCTACAACCCTCCGGGATCGACTCGTTCGGACCAATTGGGTACGATGCGGAGCAAGCGGAGGAGGTGCACAACGAATTGAAAGAATTCCTCGGCAGCGAAGACGAGAGCTCGACCGACAGCGAAATCGGGCTGACTGCGGAAGCAGAAGCCGAACCCGAAAGCAGCAAGAAGCGCAAACGAGAACCAGACGAGTCCGAAGAAACAGGGCCGACGACGACGGAAGAAGGCCAGGAAGGGCCGGACAGCCGGCCGACACAACGCGTGCGAGTCAGCCGTGAGGGCGCCGGGCCGAACCTCAAAGAAGCCCTGGCACGGGATGACCAGGACCCAGATGCGGCCGGCGGCGACGGGTATCCGGAGGACCCGGACGACGACGACGACGCGCTGGAACGGGAGATGCTTGCGGCGTTTGAGGATGGAGGTTATGACCAGACGACGGAGGATGAGGTGGCTGCTGAGAATGGGTGAAAGGGTGATTATTCGATTTTGAGTTGGATGGTTTGGAGTTGTTATTTTTTTTTTTTTATTGTGTACAAGTTGCATGCAAGGCGCTGGTGGTTGGCTGGTTTGTTGGATCCATTTGAATGACATTTTATCTACATTCGAATCGAATCATCGTCATCATCACTCGTAACTCATCAATCGTAACGCTCATAATGCATCCCGATGCACCTGCCACGACATGATCATCATCCAGAGATAAAATGCCGTGTTGACAACCTCAAACGCAAACGTAGCTTTCCAACAATTACCTGCATCAGTCAGCACCCACCCACACACACACGCACACACACACAGTTCTACTATCCTTTGGACGAAAAACGTACAGATATTATTCTGCGTCAGCCACGCCAATGCCTCCACCGTATTCCCACGATACGGCATATTCGAGACAAAATTCTGACAATCCGCATTGACATCTGCTTTGGCACCGTACATCTGCAACGCGGACTCCACCAGTCCCGTTAACCAGAGCACGAAGAGAACAAAGCTTCCCAACATGATGATTCCGGGGAGGAGGAAGTGCCGCGCGGCGAGGATGAGAATGAGTACGACGAAGGCGACGCCGAGGGAGGAAGTGGCGACCATGAATGGAAATAACCTAAATAATCTTCTCTGTTAGCATATGGGAGGTTTGAATGTTGGCGGGGGGAAGGATGTAGGTAGGTAGGTAGGGAGGTACTGACCATGGTATCCCCAGATCGAGTTGTGTTTGAACGGTCATCAACCACGCATACATGCCCAGGCAGGCTCCCGAGCCCGCCAGGACGATGATCAGCCAGATGTTGAGCTGGATATCTGGCCAGTGGTATTTTCGGCGGGGGAGGTGATGACGGCGTGCGGCCATCTTTCACTCGATTTTTGTTTTTCTGAAGATTGCTTTGATGAGTATGGCGTGGCGGTGCGGTTGTGGTTCGTCGTTGTAGAATGTCATGCGTTCAGAGTCAGTCAACTAGGACGAAATGTTTGTTGAGAACATGATAGATGCGTGTATGTTGTTCTTGGGCAGCACTTCTTCTTTTTTTTTTTTTTTTTTTTTTCCTCAATCAGTTCGTCCAACGTTTTACTCGTCGAATCCGATTCTTCGGTGTTTGTTTTGCTGTTGGCCGATTTCTCGAATCGGAGTCGGACACGCAGTCGGTGAGCGATCAATCGGTTTCCTCCCTCAATCTGCAGTGATGAATCAGTGATGGCGGGGTTATTTCTCGCCTCGGTTTAGCATTCCCTACAGAAGTGCTCTGTAGATGTCCAAGATTCTGCGAGCTGCGGAAATTCTTCAACAAAGGAGTCTTCAGACAGTAGTCGGGGTAACGAAGAAGTAACTCCTTCTGTCCCTTACGGTTACCATGGTTCATTGGCTGCGGATGCGGGATCCGTGTAGCCAATCACGATCCTGAGAGCTATCAATCGGGTCAGATTAATTTTATCAATTGCTTATCAGTAAGTATACACCTCCACCTGCATAGTTATATCTAGAACGGCTTGGAGCTATTTCATAATAACACGAGTCCTGTACTCATACACAGATCTATAGCAGTGTATCACCCAATGCACTCCGCACCAACGAGCATCCCGTGCGAATCGTCTCGCTTGCCCCCGTAGTGTCGAGGCTCGGATTCACCTCGACCAGATCCATCGCGACCAAATTGCCCGTCTCGTGCACGCATTCCGCGATGAAGTCACCCTCGCGCAGTGTCAGGCCCCCTCGCACCGGCGTGCCCGTGCTGGGCGCCCACAGCGGATCCAGCGCGTCGACGTCGAACGAAAGATGGATCGGCGTGTCGTTGCCGATGTGCGCGAGGGCCATTTCGACAACCCGGCCGATTCCGTGTCTACCGGTGTTAGCCAAAATTCCTCACGACTGAGTGAATCCGAGGAGAGGGGTTGGGAGAAAAGGAATTACCGGTCAATATCATGCATGCTAAACGCTTTAATCCCATGCTCCCGCAACGTCCGCTTCTCCGCGCGATCCACATCCCTCAGCCCGATATACACGAGCTTGCTGACGCTGAGCATGTGCTCATCCCTCAGCCACCCAAACGGCATATTCTTATCCTCCTCCTTTGCCAACCCCGTCAGAAACGCCAGCGGCATGCCATGGATGTTCCCGCTGGGGCTCTCCTCGGGCAAGTTGATATCCGCATGCGCATCCACCCAGATCACCGCGATTTCCCGCTTGCCGTTGAACCGCTCACGCACCGCCCGCGCCGTGCCCGAGATCGTCCCGATGGCAATCGAGTGGTCGCCGCCCAGCGTCAGTACAAACTTGCCCTGCCGCGCGTGCGCGTACACCTGCTCGCTGAGTTGCTCCGTCACCGCGCTGACGGCCCGGGGCTTCTTCATGTTCCGGTAGTCCGGGTCCGAGGCGGGCATGATGTCCGCATAGTCGTGCACGGTGTCGTCGTAATGGACGTCGTAGCCGAGGTCATCGCGGAGTTGGTCGAGGAGGCCGGCGGAGATGAGCGCAGAGGGTGCGGCTTCGACGCCGGGTTTGGGCTGGTATTCAACGTCAGCTCTCTATTCTTTTCTTGTTTTTTTTTTTTTTTTTCTTTGACTTCGTCTCTTGAAATGAGGGATTTACCTGCCCGTGCGAAAATCCCACCGCCACCACGCCCAGCTGGTTCGGCTTGGAGAGAAAACGCTGGCGGATTGTCGGAGGCGCCGTCATGCTGAGTGGAGAGTCCTGTCGACCGTGAAGGTCAAGTTCGAAATGATGTTCGCGCTGATACAGAATTTATCGCCCGTTACATCATTTTCGGAACTGAGGGGACAACTGGTTTTATAGTCCGATTGGGTAATCGGCCGCGGATAGCCGGTCCGATCCGACCGGAGAAATTCTTCTCTCGACCGGACCGGGACCGTCGTTGATGATAGAGTCCAAACTCCAAAGAGCTCGGGATTTCATGCGTTGAACGGTCTAGGCTACTAGATACAAAGTTTACGAGCTACGTTCCCCAAAGATCAGCTCCCGAAGAATCTCCTGCGCCCGCTGCGCCTCCACCCGCCCCTTCTCCCCTTGCCGCATCATCTGCCCGACAAACCACCCCAGCTTGCCCATCTGCCCCTTATCCCGGATCTGTGCTACCATCCCCGGGTTCTGCTGCAGCGCGGCTTGCGCCAGCGCCACGTACTCCTCCCGTGACAGCGGCCGCAGCACGAGGTTCTCCTCCTCCAGCAGCTGCGGGATCGGCCGCGCGTCGCCGTCAAACACCATCGCCAACACCTGCTTCGCCGTCGCGGTCGTGATGCGTTTCCGCAGCAGTGCGTCGAGCAGCGATGCCAGTGTTGCCGGCTGGACACGGTGCTCGTGCCACGGCAGCTCCGACCTTGTCAGCAGCGCGCCTAGCTCGTGGAGCACCCAGTTGCCGGCCGTGCGACCCAGCGTGGTCTTGCTCGCCTCATCGCCCCGGTTCTGCTGCAGAGCCCGCAGCGCATCGACCACGTCCAGGTAATAATCAAGCCGCACGCCGCCGTCCAGTTCAATCAGCGGCTTGGCATCCTCCACGGACAGCCCGTACTCCGGCCCGATAAGCATGGCCAGCAGCTGGTCGCCCAGCGCGGGAAGCGTCTCCCGCAGCCGGGACACCAGCGCGCGGTCAATGACCACGGGCCCCAGGTCCGGGTCTGGCATGTAGCGGTAGTCCACGGCCCCTTCCTTGCCGCGAAGCTTGCGGGTTTCCGTGCTGCCCAAGGTCCACCCTCGCGTCTCACTCTCGACGACCCCGCCCGCCTCGAGGATCGCAATCTGCCGGTTCCGTTCGGCGATGATCGCGTCCTCGACCGCTTTGAAACTGCTCAGGTTTTTAATCTCGGTGCGCTGGCCCAGTCCGGCCGCGGGATCGCTGTCCTTTCTGCGCACGGAGATATTAACATCAGCGCGCAGGCCGCCCAGCTCCATCCCCGTCGTCACCGCGCTGGTGGCTTGTAGAATGGCCTGGATCTTTCTCGCGCACGCGGCCGCCGTCGCCGGCGAATGGATCTGCGGCATCGTGATGATTTCGATGAGCGGATGCGACACGCGGTTAAAGTCCAACAGCTGCATCGACGGCGGATACTCCTGCGACTTGGCCGTGTCCTGCTCCAGCTGAATCTGTTTGATCTCGACGCGGATGTGGTCGCCGTCTTCGGGGGCGATTCCGTCGTGGCGGAAGAGATCAATGTAGCCATTGCGGGCAAATGGTTCTATCTTTTGTTAGTCAATTGTAACTAGGATGGACAGATCTGGCAACTTACCGTAGTACTGTGTAATTTGATACCCCGCCGGCTGATCTTGATAAAAGTAGTGTTTCCGGTCGAATCGGCTCACTGGTTGAATCTCGCAATTCAGCGCGATCGCGGCTCGGATGGCTGGGATGAGAGAGGCCGCCTGGAAGTCCTACACCAGCGTTGGTATATTTTCGTCCGGAAGTCAATTTATTGGAATAATATCCTACCGGTTGACTGCCCGGAAACGCCAGATCAAACAGCGCGACATTCACATTTGGAGTCTCGCTCAGCGATGTCGATGCCCCTGACACGCCCGGTCAGCGATTTTGGTCGACTAAACCCATTTGTCCCGTCGGCACTGACTGGAAAAAAGCTTCGCTGCCGTATTCAACTGGGCATGGATCTCCAACCCAACCGTCAATTCCCAACCGTCATGGCTCGGCGCGTCGGTTCTGCCCTTTTGTCGTTTTTGAGCTTTTTCGCGCTTGGCCTCGACTTTGAGTTGCTGTCGGAGCGGGATGCGTTCTTGTTGTTGTGGTGGTGGTGTGGATGCGGTGGTTAAGGCCCGGCGGTGATGCGAGAACCAGATTCGGATGCGCTCGCTCGGTGGGGTGTAGTTCGCGATACTACACCCGAGCGAGCGAGCTTGTCGGGCTTGACGGGAGAATCCGAGTCGGAGCATGTGAGGTGTGGTGGTGTAAGTACTAGTACTCCATTGATGTTGCCCGTATTAGTGGTTTTTTGGAGATGATGCGGATCTCAAGGCGGTCAGCATGTCACCTCGGCCGAACTGAGTGAGTTACGGATACTCTGCATGTACATCCATCGACGCTTACAAAACGGTTGCTAGTAGAATTCTCGCTACAGCTTTCAAGACGGCAAAGGGGTCTACGCGCGACTTTATTCTTGCTAAGCTCGACTTGTCCAATGCGTCGGACGCAACAATCGTATCTAGACGCGGCAAATGAAGGCTCGACTTGGGATAAGGAAGTCTATATGAGATGAGACGCGATCCTACGATGCAATTGGCGATAGCTCTTATCATCAAATCGGCATTGCAGCAGAGCAGAGCCGAAGTCATAGAGTCACATCGCACAGCGACTGCGGTAACTTGTACTATGCATGTATGCGAACTTCTAGACGACCACGTCAACTGGTCTAATGCGAGTAGGGTAAGAGTGGGGTCACAAATCAGTGAAATAACTATCTGGGCTTTCAAATTTTCAATTTCAAAATCAGTTTCTACCAATCAACATTTATGAGCCCCATTGATCTAACTGTTTATGACCTAGCGCGTCTTGACAAATTTTTTGCATAGAATTTCCTCCGCCGATCCTGATGAGCGGTCAACCAACCGATTTACCATGATCCCAAGCAGCTTTTGGAATTGGACAGTAACAGCAATGAAACGACAAGCGCATGACGCTGGTCAATGCTCTAACAGTCGATCCCAGCGTAGAGGCAGGCTGTCATATCGCCGTGCAGTTAACGTTCGAGTCGTGCACACAGACGCAAGGGAGAGGTTGAGCGTAAACTCGAGCATCGATAAGCGCCGATGCATTCAAAATTAAACAAAGCGCATAGGCTCCGATGCCGATCAGGCCGGACAAAGATATTTCTTTGCATGCAGATTCTAGACTGTTGATTTCTCCGATTCAATCCATCCCTCCATCTGTCGGGCCTCATTCTGGAACGCGGTGGATCGGTGAACATTGCGGGGATCTGATTTTTCCTGATATTTTGAGCTCGGTTGTGCAAGTGAAGGCCCGATATCGAGGTGTGACTGTTCATGACCGGCTCCTGGAGGGCTCACTGACTCGTATGGCAGGACGAACAGTCATTGCCGCGGCAAAGCCACGTCTCTGACTGATAATGCTGGAATGTGCCCGCATGCCGCAATCGATAGTCGTAGTCGCCTGTGATTTCTCCAGTTCATGAACACGACGTTTGCAAATGTCTTGCACCGAGAACGAGAGAGAAAGAAATCCATGATTGAAATCAATTCGACCGTTTAGATTGGGAACTTCTCATACATGTACTATGGCATCAGGCTTGGGAGGTCGCCGAAAAAAGCCGTCTGCGGCTTCATCGAAAAAGACAACAGGGCCGCAGCGCGCTGCGTCCTCGGCCGCCAAAGATAGTAGCCGGCAGGAGCAGGTTGGAAGTCGGGTCGAGGACGCGGTGCCCAAGGAATCGGCCACAGAATCCTCGTCTACGACCACGAGGCCGAATGTGTTCGACTTTCTCGAGGACAACAGCCACGACGAAAGCTCGTCGGAAGGAGCGGAGGAGAAGCAGCAGACACCGCGCCCCAAGACCGCGAACACCGGTGCAAGGATCCGGCAACCGTCGTACCCTTCCGAGTCGTCAGCGCGAGCCAGCAGTCCCGAGCATGTCTTCTCCGTAACCTCGCGGCGGGAATCCGCATCCTCGGGCCTGGAGCCTCCATCTCCGCTGGACCGCCGCCCGCTTGCTGCAAGTAAGTCCAAGGGCCGAACATCATCGCCGCCGCCTTTGCATCATCACCCCGAAGCCTTCTATTACCTCCCACCCCACCACGCACACGTTCCTCCGCGACGACCACTGGACGACGACGACGACGACGATGAAGACACAATGCCTCCGCCTCCACCCAGACACAATCGGTCAACGGCACGGCCCGCCCCGCCGCCGATCGCCGGATACGCACACCTCGCGTACAAGCTCGACTCTTCTGCGCCGCAGTCGCACCGCCTGCCGCCGCTGTACCGGCGGTTCGAGGCCATCAACCACCGCGTGCTGCTCCACCTGCAGGACGAGATCGCGCAGATGGAGGAAGAGCTAGAAATGCTGGACCGGCAGGACACGGAGCAGCGGGTTGCCGCCGCCGCGGACCAGCGTCAAAAGCCCGCGGCGGCGTCGCGCCGGTCGGATCTCGAGTTTGGACCGTACTCGGAGCTGCATGCAAGACGGACGGCACTAATGGAGAGGTTGACGTTTAAGGTGGCGCAGTATAGTGCGTTCCCCTCTCGGTTTTCCTTTTTCTCTCTCTCTCATCTTCATTGGGTTGAAAGTGTTAATTGGTGGTTTGATACAGATGATGCCCTCCTCAAGTACGCTCAAGTTCGTCAATCCCTCCCCAAGGCCACCGCCGGTCAGATCCACGCATACCGCGCCTGGCTGCGTGATCACGCACCCATCATCCCGAGAGAAGAGGCGCGGTTCCTGGACCACGAGGCGGATCTTGTTGTGCTGAATTCGAACGGTAGCGGCGCTGCCGTGTCCGGAAGCGGGCTTGTGTGCTTTGTTGTTGGCGTTTTGGTGGCGGGTTTTCTGTTGCCGTTGCTGGCGTATTAGGTACCATCTAGCGTTTAGGCTTTCGTGGTAACGTGCTTTCGAAGGGATACCCTGGGTGGAGGGGTTAATGACGATGATGACGATGACTGTGATTATGGATGATACCATGTACAGTAGAATGACTGCGTTCAGTCATAGAAATGATGTATTGTATTCCTCCACATTCTCAAGTTCAACCATCTGATGGCATTGATCAAACAGAGGGCTGATGAAGCCCAAAAAAAAAAAAATATCAATCGACTCAACCGCTTCTTCTATCTGAACCGAACCAGAACATCATCAATCAATCAAATCCCTTGATCATCAAGAAAAAAGCCAAGTCAAAAAGACCGCTTCGATTCATCATCACTGACTCCAACGCCTCTTTCCTAGGCTTTTTTTAACGGATAGAAAACATCTACTACTAATACATCGTCTGACTCATGCCGTCGGTTAAGAATAGAGGGAAGGAAAGCGAAGAAAGAGAAGCGAGATGCTCCCGGTGTTGGTGTCTGCTGTTCAGCCTGCGCCTTGCCCATGATGCAGGAGGTGTGGCGTCTGGCAGCGGCAGCAGTCTGGCTCGCTGGAACTCATCGTGGCTATCACCTGTTTCTGATCATTGTGATGGCCAACGTAGACGTAGCACGCGCACCGCGCTTCTGATCCATGGAGGAGCTTTGATCTCGTAAGATGAGACTCTCCGTCAATCACCAAGTTTGATGATGATACCTTACATCACCCTGCCTGGTTGATACCCCGACTGTGGCTGCGACTGTCCCTGACGCGGGGCGTACACCTGCGGCGATCCCGGCATTGGCCCGGCAGGACCCTTCTGCGCACCGCCGTAAGGCGGCGCCGGAAATCCATTCGATGGCGGGCGCGGGGTGTACGGCGCATTCGGCGCGTACGCAGCCGGTGCAGGGACGTGGCCCGGCCGTGGGGATGCGGTCGCCTGGGGGCGGGCACCGGCTGCATAGTTTGGCTGTGGAACGGCGCCCGGTGTTCCCGGCGTGTACGGTGTCGCCGCGGGAGTGGATGGGTGATGCCGGCCAGCGAAGTAGCCCTGCGCGCCAGGAGTATTAGGCGGCGGTGGTTGCGGCGCCCCTCGCGAGTTGGACGGGTACATGACGCGTGGATTGTACGCTGGCGATGGCTGATAGGCCCCCGCCCGGGGCGTGACGGCCGCCAGGCGCTTTTGCAGATTCGTCCAGTCGTCGTCCTCCATCGTGCCGTTGTACGCAGGCGTTTCCATCAAGATCTTCTTGCTGATGTTTAGGTCGGCCAACTGGTCTCCATTCAGTTTCGCGACGGCGTATGGTGGCAGGGTGGAGATGATGGCCGCTAGGCTCGACCGGAGAGTCTCGTAGACGGCACGCTCGGCTGCGGATGGCGTGTCGAGGCTGTCCACGTCCGCGCTGGACTTGGCGCTTGGCAGCGCATTGAGAATGCGTGCTTGCCGGTATGAGTTGAGCGTCTCCAAGAGCTCCGTGATGTCGCGCAGCATCTCGTCCACCTCTTTGGACTGTGGATCGATGGATTCGTGCTCCTTCTCGGCGTCACCGGTTGGGGTACTCTCGGCAAAGTCGTCCGGATTGAACGACTTAACCGTCTCTTCCAAAGTGCTCTCGTCTAATGACTCAAGCTGTGCCTCCTCCTCTTTCTCTGCAGAGGCTCCTTGATGAAGGGATAGGATAAGGTTGAACCGTCTTGCTCCTTTTCTTCGCCACCATGCCATGTTCTTGTCGCTTACTGGAATGGTAGCATTCGAGCTATCGTACGATGGTGCAAATGACGAGTACGCACTCTGGATCAATGCCAGGTCATCTTCTGCGTTGTAGTAATCGCTCTGTCGACGCGACCGCTCACTAGCATTCCCAGCATCTGCAGCCACACGTTTCTCTCGCTGACTCCAGTGCCCCGGTGTCAAAGCCGCACCCCCGTATTGCAGCCACTGAACCGTAGGAACCGGCGTGAACGTGTAGTTGTGCCTTTCACCCAGCACCGCTTTGAGATTTGTGGCAGCGTCGAATGCATCGATCCACATCGCTGAAACGTCTCTCGCCCAGGACTCGGCACGCCGCGGGGGCTCCAGTTGGGGAAGGTTCGGACGAGGAGTAAACACTTCGCCAAAGGTTCTGATGGGCCGTTCATCCATCTCAAGATTGTACGGGACCGACTTGACTGCAGTGATCCCGTTGGGCAGCTTATCTTCGGGAAACTCTGGTTCTTGCTGATGCCCATCTGAGGTCAGCACTTTGGTGGACTTTTGTAAGCTTGAAAAGAGCTGCCTCGGATTTGACGGATTGCCAAACAGGGTCAGGACGCGCTTGTCCTCACGGCCAGTTGCGAGAGAAGCGGCATTGCTAAACACCCCGGTCTCCTCCCCGGTCTCTGACTTGACCTTGGACGAGATCTGAGTAGACGCTCGCAGGATAAGATCCTCCACACGCTTCTTGAACGCGACAATGCGGTCGGCGATCCCGCTCTGTTGTCCCATTTGACCGGCCGACTGTCGCTGTTCTAGGACAGTCGTCGCCGCTCTTTCCACGTCGTCCCGGAATTCGGCAAGAGACGTATAACGACCGGAAGCTACCGACGTTTCGATGGTGGTCGGCTTCTCGCCATCTGCCAGCTTGGCTCGCTTGTTACGGGGTTTCGCAGGCGGAGATGAGGCAAGGGGAGTGGTAAACAGGTGCAGATCCTCGTCGTCCCTGCCGCAACATATCAGCACGGGTTCTGTCAAAGAGAACCAAAAGCGACTCACCTTGCCAGGATCTGAAGTATATACCGCAGAGCTTGGCCTAGTTCATCTTTCTCTTGCCCACCCGCTGCGTCCGAAACATGGTTAGTCTGTGGAGCATCTGTCGACGATGCACGCTTTCGCTTCGCGGGCGTCAACGGAGCCGACTGATCGCCGGAGGACGCGTGAGGCTCCCCGTTCGCGCTGGGCATGGCGACCGCGGTTCCTCCCTCGTTACTGGCCATTTCACGGCACCGGACACTTCCGGACCCGCTGAAAGCTCGGATTCCCGCTGTCTACAAACTTCGCTGACGCCTCAATTCAGTGGAATCGTCGCGGGAACAATGCGATCGCCGCGGTCCAACGTGATCGTCAAGGATGTGCGGGTTTGACGACGACGGTGGCCGGAAAACGCGGTCCGATCCGCAGAGTCGGCGACGCGGGACTACTCGTAGCAAGCGAAGCCGGCGCGGTCTTGGAGGACGGGGATTCGCATAGACGCTGCTGGGCTCGGCGCCCTTGAACGGACTTGAGCCCCGCGACACCTCTGACACGGGCGCAAAAATAAGGACGCGGCCTTCGGGCTTTAGCAGGATCGGAACAGCAGAACACAGTCAAATTTCGCAAAGACAACCCCTTGAGATCTTGCTGGGTCGCAGCAAAGGGGTTTGATTTCTCACAGCGGGATGACAAAAACGGTTTAGCCTGAAAATCCTGGCGCCAAGCCACGTGATACACTTGTAACGACATTTCCTCTTATGGGAGGACATGATGAGTTTGATTGGTCAAAACGCTACCCATCTGGTAACGAGATTACACGATGGTAATTCTCCTTTTTCGCGGAAGCCGATCCAACCTCTCAAATCTGCATCTGCGCCTGACTACGTTTTTCAGCAGCTTCCGGGGTAGGAATTCCATGGATGTCATCGGTCTTCCATAATGCCACGTGCCACTCGAGGGTACGGGCATTCCTGAGCCCGCAATCGCTCACCGGCTGTCGACGCCTGGTTTGTTGCCCCATTTTCAATCAGAAACTTTCTGCTGATACTTACAGGACTCATTGGCTGCAAAGGATTCGCGCAATTACCTTGGCCAACGGCGAGTACCCCAGGGGCGATCGAGGTTCATATTGACTAGCGCTGCCTCGTGTGAGCGCGAGCGCCTGAACGGACAACATGGAGCAGAAGCCTGGGAGGACACCTACGACTGGGCGCCTGCCCAGCGATCGTCAGAGAAGCCCGCATCCCTCCGGCAAAAGAGATTCTCTGACTACCTAGCGTACATGGCGATCAATTCGCGGGACACCACAAACACTAAGCTCGGAAAAGAAATGGCGCCGTCACAGACCGTTTTAGCGATGCTTCGCAAACAGTATCCATCGACCGGATACCGACCGCCAAAACAAAAGAAACCATTTCAGCGACGACTTTCTGCCCAAATCATTTTGGCTGCCTACATTGCCAGATTGGACCCGTATGTGTCGAGCTATCGTCTATCGGAGCACCAAGACTCGCGCTATCATGCCAGACTGGAAGCCATGATACAAGATGTCTTTGATGCGCCGGCCTTGGAGTACCTTTCCTCATCTGGGTACCGCGTGGAGGATGTCGTGTCATGGGCATGGATCCTCAAAGCTGAAAAGACCTACCAAGCGGCTCTGCGGCTTGTCATCCTGCATCATTATCACGCGGCTCGTAATGAGAATATATCGAAGAGAATTCCCTTTTTCATAACGACTATTCTCCTGCGCCGAGAGCACCTTGATGTGAAGGCATTCCGACTCCTGCTTGTATATTCGACATCTATTCTCACTCAACAGCCTCTCCCGCCTGTGGATACGCTTTTGAACACAAATTTGGCCGACTATGAGCCCACAGCACCATCGTCACCGATGCCGAATCCGATTAGAGGCGATCGAGCAATGTTCCTCGTCGAGCTGTTGCTCCATCATGCCCGTGAGCTGTGGCCCGCAGCCCAATTAACGATCGCGAAAGCGTTCTCAATATTCCTCACGCAAGTGCTTTCACCAGAGCGACGCAGAAAGGACGACAATGGCAGCCTTGAGTCACTACGAGCGGAGCTCTTCAACTCGTGTCTGCAGGCGCTGGCCATTCCGTCAAAGTATAGTCCTTTTGTGTCCGCTTCGATTCAGCAACGGGCGCAGTTTGAACTCCTCAAGGTGATGGCAAACCACAAACCGGTGCTCCCGGTGAGTCGTCGTGGCTATCAGGCTGTGGTTGCCGTTCAGCTTGCGCACAAGAAAACCAATGCGGAGAAAGAGTTTGCGAGCTACAAAGCCCCGTCGTGGCCTCCGTGGAAAGAGAATAAGCTAGGAATTGATGCGGATCGGGGGAATGAGGGTATGAAGAGTCGTGCCATGCAGGTCTTGGCACAGATGAGAGAAGCAGGGTACTCATACACCGTATGGGACAAGACAGCGGCCGTGTTGGCCGGGTGGGACACCGACGGTAGTCCGACAATCCAGACGCGAAGCCTGGCAGCGCTGCCGAGTTTATTAGAAGGCGAAGAAAATCCACCTGAAGAGAATCCAAACGAACCGGCGACTTGGGCAGCGCGGATTCGCGCAACCCGTACGTTACGAGAGGCTTGGGCTTGCTTCCTTTCCTATCAAGATGCGGGCAATCCGCCGTCGCATGCCGTGTACGAGGCTTTGGCGGAGAAGTTAATATTTCGACGGGTTGCTGTGGTTAGGGATTTTGACAACAAAGCGCGGTCCCTTCCTGGCGACGGGCCCGAGGTCTTTCCAGAACCTGCCTCGGCACGCGACGTAATCTACGTCCGCTCCGACCCGCCCTCTCTGGAAGACTTGCTGGAAGAAATGGACAGGCAAGGAATACGGCGGAGTCAGAAGTTCGTTGCGTTGCTGCTGAGCCACTGCACGCAATTCCAGTCAGGCCTTCGGTACCTGTCGCCAAGCATGCTCGGAGAGCATCAGGTCAAGGCATTATGTACGCTGTGGCCGGACAGGTACGATGCAGTGGCCATGTACATCATCAATACAACCATCAGCCCGCAGCTATTCCGTGCTTTCATCAAATTTCTATGCTCCTTTGCGACGTTTGATACCCTAAACGATGGTGGATACCGAGTCCCCCTGGCCGATCTCTACCCCATCGCATTGCCCAATCCCCATCTCCAGCGTCCGCGGACAACGCTGTTTGACTGCCCACACCTCCCAACATTCGCCGGTGAAGTTCCTCACCCGCGCGCTTTGAGCCATGCAGTGCAACTGCTGAGAACTCTTAGACCCCGCCGAGCATCCGTATGGCTGGTGCTTATGCGAGCTCTGAGTCTGCCCAGGCTGATGCACCCAAAAAACCGGCGTCTGAAGCTGAGCCTGCAGCGATTCCTGGCATGGTACGAGCTTGTCGAAGTTCAGCGATGGATGGCGGAGCTGGAAGTCGAGCCGGGAATGCCCGGGTTGCTGATCATGTGCAGGGCTTTCTGCCTGGCCACGATTGCAGGATTTCGAGACCCAACCGCGGTGGAGGAAGCATGGCACATGATCCGCGACGCGCAGAGCCGGAATTCTTCTTTGGAAATCTCCAAACCGGCGCGGGTGCCTCAGTCTTTTGACCAGTGGGTAAAGGATGGCCTATATCATCTCAAGGAGCACTTCGATCGTCTTGTCTTGCCGCAGCCCGTGTTCCGACCGTCAACATCAAGAGGAGAAGGCCGTGCAGCCGATGATGAATCATGGCTAACCGAGTCTGCTGCGGAGCAGATGCTTCAAATCCCCGAGCCGGCCGTTCTTCACTCGTTCATTCGAGCTCTAGGTGCTGCTGGAGATTGCGATGGGATCATCAAGCTTCTGCGATGGATGAAAGTCCATGCGAAGGTGCTGAAAGAACGGGCCGACGAATACGCCAATGGCGAGCGGCAGATGAGGCGCGCCATTATTGCCGTTCGCATTGGGCTCGAAGGGCTATGGCGCCATCACCGCGCGCTGAATGACGAAGTGCAGCGGGTAGAGCAGGGCTCTATGAGTGCGGACTGGACAGCGACGGAGCAGTGCTTGGACGATTGGGGTTCCAGCACGATGAGTGCCCCGTCAGCTGTGGAGTCTGAGCATTCGTGCGAACAACGGAGTGACCCCGTCTACTCGGAGGCTTCCTATGTCGAGGAGGCCTACAGCATCGTCGAGGAAGTGGGCTTCTGGGGTCCTTGGCCGACGGATGAGGAGGTTTGGGATTATCTGCTGGACCGGGATTGATGATTCTGCTTTTTATAGAGTCAATTTCGTTGCATGCTACGATAACCGGCTTTGTACATATAAACTTTCCACAGTGTATGATATGTAATCGCGGTTTTTGGAGCTCGTTTTCCTTCTGATCGAGTCTCGGGAATGTTCGACGAGACTTTTCGGCCTCAGGCAGCAAGGCACGGTGTTGATCTGATCGGCATTTCGGCGATTTAAGCTTATCCAGACTAGCCAAACCAGGCTAGCCTCATGCTTCCCGTCGGCCAGACACGGAAACAAATGGGACCGCTTCCCCGCATCCTTATCTTGGATTATGTAATAG
Source organism: Thermomyces dupontii (assembly GCF_041956625.1). NCBI lineage: Eukaryota > Fungi > Ascomycota > Eurotiomycetes > Eurotiales > Trichocomaceae > Thermomyces > Thermomyces dupontii. The sequence continues at coordinate 535,976 of NW_027192311.1, read as the reverse complement.
GTACCGAACAAGCGGAGATCAATCAACTGAGTCCATCTTTCACCCTTAAATCCAAGCAGACTGTCTCCAACTCGGTTCTTTCCACCAAGTCTCCGAGCTACATCATGCGAATATTCCCTGGAGATCCTGCAATGTGGCGCTCCCGGATCTCCTCCGGCCCGGTGGCCGCTGCGGTACGCGCCGGCGGCTCACGACCGCAATTGGGCTCGATTCCGAGCCGCCGAGTGTTGATCCGCACCAGCGTCACTGTTGGCACCAGCGCGGATGCCGGCGTGATTAAGATTCAGCAGATTCCGGCCCCCGGGTCGGGATACGTCCGCGTGCTCCTGCTGAACCGACCGGAGGCGCGCAATGCGATCTCCAAGTCGCTGCTGAACGCACTTCGATTTCACGTCGACTCAATCGCCGCGGAGGAGGGCAATGGGCCGACGCGCGCGTTGGTGATTGGGAGCAATGTCAATGAGGCGTTCTGCGCGGGCGCAGATCTGAAGGAACGCAAGGAGATGACCAAGGATGAGTACGTGTGACTGTCCGCGTGCTGACTGCGCTGCCTCCACTTACGCTGTCTGCAGGACGGCCGCCTTTCTGAGTAAGCTGCGGAGCACCTTCGCTAAGCTGGATGCGCTGCCCATCCCGACCGTCTCTGCGGTCTCCTCGCTGGCGCTCGGCGGCGGGCTGGAGCTCGCGCTGTGCACGCGACTACGCGTCTTCGGGTCGTCGAGCATTGTCGGTTTGCCGGAGACTCGGCTTGCGATCATTCCCGGTGCTGGCGGCACGTATCGGCTGCCGCGGCTGATTGGCGAGAGCCGCGCGCTGGATCTGATCCTCACCGGGCGCCGCGTGTCCGCGCCGGAGGCATACTTCCTCGGCCTCTGCAACCGGCTCGTGGAGGTGACGCCGGAAGAAGAGGCGACGGATCCCGGCGGCCGCAACAAGGTCCTGCAGGAGGGCATCAAGTTGGCGCTAGACATCTCGGAGGGCGGGCCGATCGCCATCAAGCAGGCGCTGCGGGCGGTGCGGCAGTTCCACCAGGGTGAGGCGGCCGAGAATGCAGCCTATGAGGGAGTCATCAACACAGAGGACCGCCTGGAAGCCCTGCAGGCCTTTGCGGAGAAGCGGAAGCCGATGTTTCGGGGACGGTAGGGTTGAACTCCTGAGATGGGAGTTTGGGGTTCTTGCATTGGTCCCGTGCTTTGGCTGAACCAGGGCTCTGGTACAGAGTACCGGGTCAACTTGCGGCCCATTATTGTACTATGTAGTAATACATTCTGTGACTCATGGGGAGTGCTTGGATTCTGGCTGCCTATACTATAGATGGATCATTCATCACACAGTGGTACCCTGGAAGATTCCGTTGCCTTTGAATGCACTGACTCTTCTCTGAAACTATTATGATGATAATTCCACCCATCATTCTAGAATCCACGAATCAAATCGCATGCACGTGATGTTTTTTTCTTATCGCCTGAAAACCCTGCCCTGATCTTCCGTCCCTGATGACTCCTGGCCTGTTCCATTCGGTGTCGTTCTCTGCGCATCACGTGTGTTCATGGTGCGCCGGGCACAAGAAGCCTTGTTCATGGCCCAATACGAAATTGCCATGAATGGCATTGTCAGTGCGAACATGATGGGCACACCATTTTGCTTGTCACTGTTTGCTGCCGAAGGTTGTGTTGCAAATAATCTGAAGCATCCTCAGGCACCTTGTGCATGATGGATTGCACAGATAGAGGTTGATCATAAATCTGATCTCACACACTATGCCCTTCCTGGTGTAGTGCAGGGTTCAGGGCACGGATCATCTGCCTATGACGCAGCATTAGGTATGGGGTAACTAATGCCAATGGTCTGCAGATCTGGGGACGGGCACACCCCTGCGGCCCTGGCGCAGCCGCAGCCGCGCTACATGCACGCCCCCCCTCTTGGCCTATTTTATTATTATGCGGGAGCTCAACTGCGGCTCAGCCGGGCACGTCCAGTAGTCAGCAGGGCAGTATCCGTCCCACGATGGCTCAGTTTATAAGACTCTTCTCTCGGCGACTGCTTTTATTCTCGCTCTGCGTGCACTTTCTCTTTTTTTCCTTCTTCACACCTCGCATTCCTTCCTCGCTCACTGATGATCTCTGTCCCTGAACCGCCATGGCTCCCACTGTGAAGGAGTTCGGCTTGACGGAGATCTATAGCTCTCCGGAGAAGCCTGCTCTTGTTGAGTATGTTTGTGTCGTTTCTCAAGAGCCTTAGTTGGGCCCAGTGCTGATGAGTTCGCAGTGTTATATTTGTTCACGGGCTGAATGGCCATCCGCAGAAGACTTGGACGAGCAAGAATGGTGTCTTCTGGCCTGCAGACCTCCTCCCGCAGTTTCTCGAGACCCTCCGCGTCCGCGTGCTGACGTACGGGTACAATGCAAATGTCACTGCGTTCACCGACGGAGCGTCCAAAGACCATATCGTTCAACATGCCGAGACCCTTGCAAGTGATCTGTTTGCGAACAGAAGTGTAAGTGGGACCTCATGATCGATGAACATGCAGGTGAAAGAGACTAATTCGTCGCAGTTGCGCGACTGCCTCGAACGACCCATTATTTTCGTCTGCCACTCGCTTGGCGGCCTTGTTGTCAAGCAATGCATGGTCCTTTGCCGAAGCGTCGAGAATGAGAGAATCCGCCATTTGCGATCCATCTACGTCTCAACCTACGGCATCCTGTTCATGGGGACGCCACACAACGGCTCCGACCTCGCAAAATGGGGGTTGCTGTTGCAGAAGATCTGCAGCGCCGTGCTGCCAAAAAGGTTCTTGGACTCCTCTCCGCAACTGATCCAGGCGCTTGCGACTCGAAACGAAATGCTGCTGAACATCAACCGCCTGTTCAATGATACGTTCAGCCGGTTCCGGATTTACTTTTTCCATGAGACCAAGCCGCTGGATCTGAAAGGCACGCGGGAAATCATCGTCGACGAGCCCTCGGCGGCCCCGGATGTCGAGGGTGCCGAGCGTCGAGGCATCGAGGCAGACCATAGCAGCATGGTCAAGTTCGACGACGAAAACTCCCCCGGATTTGAGGCCGTCGCAGAGGCCATCGTGCGATACTCACGCGACGCTCCGTCCACCATCGCAAACAGATGGGCCGAGGAAAGGGAGCTTGCCGACATGCAGCGTCGCCGTAGGGTGATGGAACTCATGGGTTGTGAGTCACCAGCGGGAAAGAGTCATTCTCGCTCCTCCGTCTGAGTGAAGAACGGTCCTGCTGACTGACACAGCCGTTGATGATGCTGATTCCGTAGAGGATGTTGCAGTGGAGCGTGGTGGTGATCGGATGGGTATGCCACAGCGACTCCTTCCTGAATCTGACTCTTCCACCACACTTCAGGCATATGAGATTGTTGAACCCGAGACGGACAACATTTTCCCTGTACCCCACCATTGATTTGCTCAATGTATCCTTAGGTCGCTGCGACGAATTTTGAGATGAGAGACAATTGACACCCATGGTTTGTTTTTTTTTCTCGATTCAAGTGCTGATGGCTCTTGGTCTGTAGGTAACTCAGTACCACTTCTTCCGGCGCCACCGCAGAATGGTTCGAACGAAGCTTTCCCTCTCTTCACGCGCAGCGTAGAGTCGCTCCCGTCTCACCGCGGGCCCATGTTTGTGGTCCCTGCCGGTTTCCATCCCAACGCGATTTTTGTCGGCATGAAAAAGGAAATGACCGAGCTGCACGACCGGGTGTTCAAAGCGAAGAAACGCGCTGATCGCGTGGCAGCAGTGCTCATCTGCGGCGTGCCAGGATCCGGGAAGTCGCACCTCGCACGCGAATATGTCCACCGTTATCGTAAAGAATTCCCCGGTGGAATCTTCTGGATCGACGCCAAATCGCGGCAAACCTTGGAAAAGTGCTACCTGGAAGTGGCCCAGGCGGCAGCGCTGACTGAAGGACAGGAGTTTACCAGCTCTGCCTTGAACGACTCAGATGTGCTCGTGGATCAAGTCCGTCGCTGGTTCGAGAAGCGGGAGGAGTGGCTGTTGGTGTTCGACGGGCTCAGCTTTGACGATGACCGAGAGATCACCAGTTTCAAGCGGTGTCTCCCATTCAGTAAGAGGAGCTCGATCATATACACCTCCGTCGACCGGACTCTGGCACGAAAGCAGCGACTGTTCGAACCGTACTGTCTGACGGTGCGGCAACTCAAGGTCGATGAAGGCCGGCAGCTGCTCTTCCATAACCTGGGTATCAAAAAACCCTCCGCGGAGCAGACTAAAAAGGCCACGGAGATCGTCGAGTACTACCAGGGCCTCCCACTCGCGATCCACGCCATCAGCCGCCGTCTTAGTGCCACTGGGAAACCCTTAGAGAAGCATCGCATCAGCTCCCATATCGACCGGAGACTGGCCGAGCCGTTTCTCGAGATCATGCATGACCTCCATGACCGGCAGCAGTTTGCTGCCTTAAACCTGATCAACTTGCTGGCCTTTTTCGGTCATCATGTCCCCGTCGGCATGATCACTTGGGGTCGAAGCGCACTGGACGCCTTTCAAGTGGACATTACGACGAGTCCCCGCCCTGGAGAGCACGGCGACATGGACACTACGCTCGGTATTCTGATCCAGTACGGGCTCATCGAGAGAGTATCAGATCCCTACCCGACAGACTCCGAGTCCACTGTCTCGTTCAACGGTTCGTCTCCCAAACTGACCGCGGAGAATGGTGCCGTTGAGTCATTTGGGTCGTTTGCGGGAGAGAGCCAGGTATCGTCGGTCGTGTACCAGAGTACCGTCGACATGATCAAGATACACAGTGTCGTTCAAGGGTTCTGTCGCGACGAGCTCAAGATCATGGACAGAGGATCAAAAGAAACGGGACAGTCACAGGACGCCGGCTACTACACTTCATGGCTGGTCGTGGCAACAAACGTGCTCTGCAAGTCGTGGGAGACTGCTCGGTGCAAAATGGACCAGTACTCGGGCCCGTCGTCGTTCGCAAATGACATTCGGGAGTATGAAACGCATGCCCAGCGGATCATGGCTCATTTCAAGAAAACCGGCAAGCAGCCAGCAGTTGTGCGTGAGGCGCGGAAACTGCTCCGTCAAGCCATCATAAACATCAAGGCCGAGATTGGCAGGCTCTCGCCCAGCGCCTCGCATGAGAGTCAAGTGTATGGGAGATCCATCTTTGACCGGTCGGGGAGCTCGTCTTCTGGCCCGTCGTCGTCGTTCGAGGACAACGAGCATTCACGTTCGCCCATGTCCGAAGACGATGAAGATAAGACCCAGCCGATCGAATCGCCGACGGAGGCCCCTGTGATCGAGCAGCGCAACCACATGCGTCTTCGGCCCTTCGACCCACACATGCACCGTCAGGGGACGAATAGCCGAGACGAGTCAACTGATAGTGAACAGAGGGGGACGGCAAGTTACCGGCCTTCGCCGAACCCATCGCTGATCAATCAGTCTACGGAGACTCCGGTCAACGGTGCGCAGGACGACGACGTCGAGACCGACGGCTCTGGATGGCAACCTGTCGAGAACAAGAAGAAAAAGTCCAAGGGCCGCAATCAATCGCCCGAGACGCCGTCGGGGAAGCAGAACGAGAAGACGTCGGGAAAGAGAGGTCCGTTCAAACGGTGGCGTGAGCTCGATCCGTTTCGACGGAGCTCTGCGCTGACCGAGGTTTCATCGGTTCGTGGGGAAGGCTCGATCAGCTCTCCGTCGGACAAGGGCTATAAGAGCTCCAAAGGGGGTGCCAAAGACGTGCGAACGATTCTGGCCCCGTATGCGAAGTCTCCGTCAGGAGAGAGGCAAACAAAGGCGGACCAGGAGAATCAACTGACGTGGGCTGCCATTGCAGCGAGGTTGCCAACGCGGTCTCGGACAAGCTCAACGACGTCTTCCGGAGCACACCCGGCGCGGCCGTCGAGCCTGCCCATCGAACTGACCCAGGAGCAGCGGACACTCGGCACGCGAAGCAGCCAGTCCAGCAGCGTGGGGCCGTCGTCGTTGTCTGTAGAGGTCCCGGTACAACAGATGAGCTCGGGAAGCCGCAGCGATCCTGCGCTGGGTCTGGGGCCTCCACCTGGGCCGGGCCATACGCAGTCGGCGCCGGGATCCCGATACCACTCGCGCCATGGGACAACAATGCCGGTAAGTGTTCAAGGAACGGAATCGCTGTATGACGCCGCGCCTCGACCGTCCACGGTCACGTCGGGACGGCGGCTCCTCGGAATCCCGCAACAAGCCCTGCTGTCGCCAAGACCCCCGTCAAGACAGGACGGCGCGGCAGCGGGACATCCGTCGGCCATTCTGCCTGGCACCTCCCCTCCAGCGGGCTACTCGTCGGAGCCGCTGCCGGCGGCCATGTCCCGAGACGCGTCGAGACAGTCGGCTGAATCTGCGTTCACGGAGCCAATGCACGCCACCTCGCGGCCGGTCCCGATCCCCGTGCCTAGGTACCCTCCCTCTTACGGGTACGCAGGACCTGAACGCGGCATGCCCCGACGCGCCAATTCTTCTGGCAGCGGGCTGGATCCCGCCCAGCAGTGGGGGCACGAGATGGACGTTGACCAAGCTCGCCAGCGAGTCGAAGACTGGACGCAGCGTCATGAGCAGTCGCCGGGGGAATCACCAGTTGTGTACTATCCTCAGCACGGGCAGCAACCGCCACGACCGCCAACGCCCAGGCCTTCTCCTCAAGGGATGATGCCACCACCCCTACCACCGCCGCGGCGGCGGCGGGTGATGATGCCGGAGCCTGATGAGTTCGTTGCTGCGTATCCCCCTGACCCCGTCGCGAGGCAGACTCTCCCCCGGCCGCGACCGCGCTCCCGCGCGGGCAGCGCGCCGTCACGGCCGGGGAATCTGCAGGTCGACGATGGGGATCGGCTCGGGCTGGGGAGTGAGCCTCCTTATCCGGTCTAAAAATTGATGATCTCTCCTGTTTCTTCCAGGAAGACAGGAGGATGATTGCATGAACGGAGTATGGAGTTTGAACGGACGGCAGAGACGAGAAAAGAAAAAATAGACTCACGATACCCTTTACGGAGATGTGAATTTTTGTGTGATTACTGAAAGAGGTTTATCGGATGCCGGCGTTTGATCTGTGTCTTCTTTTCACTGCTTTCAACAAAGAAACTGTATAATTAATGCTTAATATTCTTAATTCGGAAATTATCATTCACAAACCCTAATAATTTGTCCCGAGCAGTTTGCCGACGTCATCTAGTTATGGGCTTGGAAATTTGGGCTGTGTAGCTTGATCCAGTGTCGACGTCAGAGTGACATGATATCATACCATGAACAAGGTCCAACAGAACACAGCAAGGAACTCCAGTGACATCTCGACCAAGCAAGCTGTCCAGCAGCAGTACCGTTCTATTAATTGATCCATCCACAGAAGAGTCTATATATATAGCAAGGCCTATCCCATTATCCTTGAAGCGGAGACCATCACATCAAGACAAAACCTCTCTCAAATCGATTGGAATTGCCAATCGTTAAAAAAAGACCATGACTATGTCGTCGACAATCACCCGCTCCCTCCGCCCCGCTTGCTCTTTGGTCAACCGCCGGCTCATCGGCACACGGGCATTCTCCTCGTCGCCATGGCACAGCAAAGGTCCCATCGATGCCACCAAGGAGACGCTGAAGAAGGTCGATCGGACGGTGTCGAATGCTGCGGTGAAGGGTATTGAGAAGGGGGGTACGTTTCAATACCAGGATCCTTTAAATCAGGACGAGAAACTGATCAAAGTTGGATTAGAACAAGCAACCGAGGCGATCAAGCAGACGGTTGGTTCCAAGAGCGACCGTGCGGCACGAGAGGCCGAGGAGGTCGCGGGGCAGGCGAGGCAGAAGACCGGGGACATGGCATCGCAGGCGAAGCAGAAGGCGGAGGAGATGAAGCGCTGAGTGTGCTTGTACCATATATCCTCGGATCAATTAAGGATTTGTAGTTATCGTTGATTCAAGTTTCCTCATCTCGCGCAAGCATCATTACATACTCGCGCGAACTCCGCCCAAACCGTAGCACATCCTTATCCCTTAGCTCGACATACCTCGCCGGCGGAATCTCCTCATCGTTGACCATCGACCCATTCGAGCTTTCCAGATCGATCAGATACGGACGTACTTTCCCCGTCCGCTCCCCAAACTCATCCCGCGTCTCGACATACCGAAACTGGATCGCCGCATGCTGCTTCGAGCAGCTCGGGTGCTCCAGTGGGAAATCCACCACAAGCTTCTCCCGCCCAATCAGCCAGCAGCTGCGCTCGCTGAGCCGCACGGTGTCGAGCAGGTCGTCCCCCTTGAAGACGTAGAGCCGCCAGTCGTCGCTGGCGGGCGGCTTGCGCGCCTCGGGCGGTTCGTGGTATTTCAGCACGATTTTGGCTGCCGTCCCTGCGGCGCCGCCGCCGGGAATCGTCACCGTGTTGGTTTCCGCGGCGAGGGCGCCGGTGTTGGCGAAGTTGGGTTTTTCTTTCTCGCGGGGAGGGGAGCGGGAAGATTTGCTCCTCTTTTGGACTGCCTTGGAGTCGGAGTGAGAGTGGAATGCGTCCCGCTGTGACGGCAGCGGCGCGCGTTCACGGCCGTGCCCGCGCGTTCGATCCGGCGAACGACTGCGGCTGCGGCTGCGGCTGCGGGAATCGCGCCCTCGTCGTTCCCGATCCCGGTCCCGGTGGTGCCGTCGTCGATCGTCTGGGTTCCGCCGCCTTCCTCGATACTCTTCAGAGGATACGCTGACAGAGCGGTCTCGCCGTCGTCGGCGGGAATAGAAGTCGTCATCGTCATCATCGTCGCGGTCATCGAATGATCTTCGATAGCGCTCCCGACTGTCATCTTCGTCGTAGCGGTGTCGGTCGCGGCGCGACCGATAGCGATCTCGAGACCGCGAGCGCCGTCTTCGGTCTCGGCGGTCCGAGTCTGGAGAGGCCATGGTGTAGCAATTGACTTGGCTCAACCCGACGAGGAGAGTGAGAGATTGATTAGATTGATTAGTGCCACGGTGGGCGGTCCGAGTTTCCCGAGGCAGCCCCGGGGCCTCCCGAGGGGCATAGTGGCGTGCCAAGCTAGTAGGTAGTGGTCGACTATGTACTCGTACAGACTTGCTACCTACAAGAATGTCCATCCTCTTCCTTCCAGAAGGCAACTCTAGCAAATGCAGACTTTAAAGTGTGCCCGTTCTATCGCTGCCGGCCCGACGTATGGCCGTTTGCGAGGGTTTTTGGAAGTGTTACTCGAAAATAGCTTACGTGGTGGTTACCGCTGGCAGATCGCCGTCTAGAAGCCGGTGACTTCCAGTAGGGTCGAAAAACCCTGAGGGGATAGGCTTTTGAGGTAATTCAGAGCTTCTGCCCTGTTGTTGGGGGGCGCGATGGTCGGCTAGGCCATCGGCCGAAGGATCGTCGCGCGCGACGGCAGAGGACGAGATGTTCCGGGCTTTTACTCCTTCCACAGGAGCAAGTTAGCCGGGCATCTTGGTGGCGAAACCGCACGTGATACGACTTGAAGTCACCGTGTGACGTACTCATCGCTAGCCAGCGGTGTAGCACGGGACGGGGGAGGTGGAGCTCCTGAGGTGTCCTGATCGCGTACTGTCTGGGTCCTCTGGGGATCCATTGGCGGTACCAATGTGAGCTGTGGGAGGCTCCCATTCCACCATTCATTCGGAGTTTTCTGTCGTAGCCGCCGGCATATTGTTCGGAGGCCACTGGCTGTTGAGATGGCCTCTGGGGTCTGCGAGTCTGGGGCGGGGGCGTTTGGGGAGGCGGCTCGTTGTGCGAGCTTATCCGCAAGCTCGTTGCCATCGATGCCGTTGTGTCCGGGAGCCCATTTTAAGGCTACTCGGTATCGGCCCATGAGTTCATAGAGCTGCGAATGCCCAGTTCGACGAGACGGCAGGCCTGCCCTGAGCGCACCAGATGACAGAGGTGCTGTCTATGCACAGCCAGAGCCTGTTGGCGCCTGGCTTTATTTCTATCGCCTTTTTCAGGCCCCATAGGGCGCCGATCGCCTCTGCGTCGAACACATGGGCTTCTGTGCAGATTGACGCGCAACTGGTGGCAGGCATGCGAGTGCCTTCGTATACCGCGTATCCGTATCCGACGAAGCGTTTCCCGTTCTCTGTCCGTTCCGAGCCGTCGCTGAAAATCACGGCATCGGATGTGGGTATTGCTCGCCACCAGGACTTGAAGGCTAGAGCTGCCGCCTCCTTGTCTTGTTCAGCTCTTGGGTCTTTGAGACAACCCGGCGTAAAATGGGGCATTACCAGTAAAGGCCTGATAACTGGCTGGAGGAGAGTACCAAGAGTCTGGATTTTTGTCCGGGGTGCCCGGCAGGTTCCTCTTCGGGGCCCCGATTGGTAGTGAGGCCGCTCGATTCTTTTCACTAGTGGATTCCCATGGTCAACTGCCTGGAGTCGTAGGGCGAACCTCAGCTTTGCTTCCTCTTAATGCAACCGCAGCGGAGGGGAGACCGGAGTCCCGAAAAAGAGTCGGTCTGGGAGTCGTTCTGTAGACTGGCAGGACGCCGAGGGCTGCTAACGCCAGCGTCTTGTCGATAGTTTCGACGTGCCAGCCCAGCTTGGTGCTGACCTCGCCGCTATTGGGCCCTTTGCCAGGCTTGGTGCGTCCCGCGTACCACGCTTCCGTTCCGTAGAGGATGCTGGGTAAGACGCATGCAATCGTGGCCTTCCGAAGTGCGGCGGCGGGAGGGCCGCGGGCTGTGCGGGCCAGGTTTCTAATGTGTCTGGGCACGGTGCGGGCCTTGGCGGACCGTTCCGTGAAGTGACGTTTCCATGTCAGCTTCCGATCAAAGAAGACACCCAGCCAGCGGAGAGCGGGCTGAGCTTGCCCGGGGGTTGCCGTGATGGGGCTAATGGTCATCTGATCGTTTATCCGGATCGGTGGGTTCCAAATGAAGTTTCCTGGTGAGGTGGATGGCCTCCAGTTTGTCTGGGGGCGAATGCCACCTTATTCCTGTTCCCCCAGCTGAGGATGTTGTCGATATCGGCGGCGAGCGTCTCGCAATTATCCTCCAGTGTTCGGCCGGTACGGAGAATGCAAGTATCATCGGCGTAACTGAAGAGGTGCGTGGTGTCCTTGAGCAGTAGTGTAGGGTATAAACAGCACGGGGGACAGAGGCGAGCCCTGCGGGATGCCGCATCTCACCAGGTGTGTATCCGTCGTCTGATTTTTCGAGGCGGACACGGGCCGTTCGCTCTGTGAAGAAGCTGTCGATGAGTCGCAATAGTGAGCGGGACCAGCCTTGTTTGGCCATGCGTTCCAGTAGTCTGCGACGGAGGACGGCGTCAAAGGCACCGAGTACGTCCATGGTGACCATGGTCGCTTCCTCATTCCGTGAAAAGGCCAGCTCTACGTCGTGCGTCAAGGAAGCTACCAGGTCCATGGTGGCCCGCCCCGGTACTGCCCCGAAGTGTTGCGGATTGAGTACCCTGGATATGGGAGCTGTCGGCGCGATTCTGCGCGCTAAGATCCTTTCTAGCCCTTTTCCCAGGACGAATAGTAGGGCAATGGGTCTTCATGAGTGTGACAAAGACTTGTCGCGCTTCCCCCCCTTTGGGAAGCATAATTACCTCTGTGGTCTTCCAGGTTGCGGGAAAGTTAGCGAGTCGTAAGCACGTGTTGTACATTCCGTGTATATGGGGCCCAACGTGTTGCCAACAAGCCTTCAGGAGTAGGACGGTAATTTGGTCAGTGCCAGGGGAAGTGCTGCCAACCCGGATGCTGTTGTATTCCGTCTCTTCCCCTGTGACGTAAGTTGTCCAGGGAAGGCTCTCATCGCCGCGCCAGTGCCCAAGATCGTCAGCTGGGTCAAAACGATCTAGCAGGGTCCTCCGGAGAATTTCTGCTTTCTCTAGCGGATCTTCAACTGTAATCCCGTCTACCGCTAGTGGTGGGGTCTTCAGGCGTGGCCCGAGTTTGTGCCACGCAACGATGCAGTACAGATCTCTTTCACCTCGTTGATTACTTTGGACCTGTATTTCCTCTTAGCTTGTCGTACTGCGTTCTGGAAGCGTTTGCGTCCTTCTGCAGTCGAGTCGTCGTTCAGCCATCGCTGGCGTTCTGCCGCACATTCTTCCGTCCACCAGGGAGCGTTACGTTGTCCTTGTCGTGGATAGTGGCCAGACGCTTTGATAGCTTTCTCGAAGAGTCCCGTTAGTGTAGTAGCCACATACTGGTTCAATCCCGCCGGGTCTCGTATGCCGTCTACACTAGGAAGGGTCGTCGCGTTTGTCTTCATGAGTGCGGCAAAGCGGTCGAGGTTTACGTGATACATACATCTCTCAGGGGGAGGCCTGCCTCACCCCGGGATCGTCGTGATCATCGGGTGATGGTCGGAGCTATTATCCAGATCCGCCGAGAGGGTTAGGTCTAGGACGTGCCCTGCCTCATGCCTGGAGACTCCCGACTCGCCGATGTAAGCCATGTCCGCGGTCGTCGCCCAGTTCGCGACTTCTTCGCCACGCTGGGAGTCACCAACGCCGGGCTCGAACATGTCGTTCATTGAAGTCTCTCCTACTATGGTGCCAGGGTCGGGGTCAGGGAGGTGACGTAGTCGATCATTTCGTCTGTCCCTGGTTCTCGGTATATGTTAAGATCAATACTAATAGTCCATTGACGAGAGTAAATCCCTGCTTTGGGTCGTTCTGTGCTGGCTGACGCGGAGAGCGGCGGTCCTGCGGGTGTAGAGAGAAGTAATGGTCGCGAAGCCTTCTAGAGTACAATTCGAACGGACCCCCGGCTCACTGGGTAGTTCATGTAAGGTGCCCGACTCCCAAGAGCTGTCCTTAAAGACAGCAGATTAGATCACGTGATTCGCAGTTGTTATCGCTCATTCTCCGTCATGCCCGCATTCCCAAGTTGATGAGCGCCTGATTAGCACGTTGAACCCACGACGTCGTCCTTCGATGATTGGCAGCCCGTAGCCTGCCATGGCAGAGCAATGTATAAAAAAACAAACTGTTTCTGCTCGCTGAGCTCGAAAACTCCACGCCTCCGATCGCATTCCCTCGGATGTTCTAGACCGAGTCATCAACTGATCGGCTTTGGCTCCGGCTCATGGTCACGACGATGCCGCCGGTACGCGACAGAGGCAAGGAACCCCGAGTCCTCTAGCTCCTCTGACGGGGCGCCCTGGTGGCCGACCACGCCGTCATTCACGCCCTACGACATCTTCCGCCAGGACCGCACGGCGCCCTACTCGAAGCGGCGGTTCTACGAGCTCGTCAAGCTGTACCATCCCGATAGCCCGTGCAGTGGACACCCGGCTTGCGCGGGGCTTCCCCGGGAGGTACGCCTACGGCGGTACCGGCTGATCATTGCCGCGCACGAGATTCTGTCAGACCCGGTCAAACGCGCGGCGTATGACCGCGATGGGACGGGCTGGTACTCGCATCCGGACTACTCCGGGGCTGCTCCGGGACCGGGACCGGGACCGGGTGGCACTCGCCGCCCTCCATACCCCAGAGACGATACTATCTTTGCAAACAGCACATGGGAGGACTGGGAGCGGTACTATACCCGCCATCACCCCCCGCACCAGCAGCAGGTCGTCTCCCACCGGACGTTTGTGACGTTCCTCCTGCTGCTGACCTTCCTTGGTGGCATGGCTCAGGCGTCGTGGATTTCGCAGTCGAACGCAAGTCTCGAACGCCGAGTCCAGGAGGCCAATGCCCGGTCCGCACGGCTGCTGCAACGTCACCGCTCGGAGACGGAGCAGTTCCGGTCCAGCGAGACACGCGTGCAGGACTTTTTGATGCGCCGCGATCCGTCCGGGTATGGGCTCAAGGGCGAGGAGGAGGCGGTGTATCAGCGGGTGCTGGATTCGAGGAGGAGGGCGGCGCCAGAGACGCATCTGCGGGCAGCTAGCTGATCATTTTGGGTTTGAAGACATGGTTCATTTAAATTTGTACATATTTTTTGTTTTCGTGGTGTATCTATTATGAGCCGGCTCATTTTAGGGTGCTTCACTCCTTAACGGACCATCTGTTTGTTCCTAGGGTTAGGTTCAGAACGCGTTACTACGAGTCCCTTCTCTGCCAGGTGCGACAGACAACGTTCTAGGGTTATACGTCGGGCATCTTGCTCACCTCGAGAGACAACAGTTGCACGGCTACTAGGGTAAAATCCTATTTGAAACACTGGACCATCCATTGGACTTATTAAAACACGGTAGTTGAAGCGGAATGCAACATAGGGGCTGCATATTAACTAGTTGCGAGTCATAGATCTACGAGATGGACCACGAGCTTCTCAAAATCAAGATATCAGGAATCCCGCTAATATTATACACTGAGACAACGCCTAACCCTAGTTCCAGCCCATAGCCATGCCAGAAACCAACAAACCGCCCTAGATTAGATCAAGCAAACACATGTAGATCCTCACGCCGTGCCATGCAGGTCATAAAATCTCGTCATTGTCCATGGTGCCGACGTCGTCGTCGTCGTCGTCAACCGGGTTGTCTGCGACGACATTCTGCAGTACCGTGGACATCGACGTTGATGTCGACACTGTCGCGCTCCAGGTTGAGCTGGTCGTCGTGGGAACCTTTGCAGTCTGACGGCGCCATAGCTCATAGAACCCGCCGCGCGAAGTCGGAGAACTGCCGATCGGCTTATCCGGCATCAGAGACAGATCCCCTTCATCGACGTACCCGTCCCACACCCCAAGTAATTGCGCCATGAGGCGCACCAGCGCAACAAAAAGCGTTGCGAGCGGCGACAAGACGACCGACAGCCGCGACCACCGCCAGAGCATCGTCGGCAGCGTGAACGGGAACCGCGGCGCGTCCGGGTGCAGACAGTACCCGTCGCACACCTCGGCAACCGTCGGGTGGCAGTACGCGTCGCACATGCTGCGCTCCGTGACGTACCATGCTGCCGCCGCGAGGAGGGCCCAGCCAAGGTACGTCGGGCGGATCCGCTGCGTGGCTGGGTCCCGACGCCAGAGCAGTGAGACGGGGATGACGAGGTAGACACGTCCGTCTGGGCTCGGTTTGGGGTCGTCCCCGGATGATGTCGGTCCGGATGTGATGCGCTTTTCAAGATTGGTCAGCCCGCTGCGCGCGTCGTGGATGCTGTGGATGATCGTTTGGAGTTTGTTGTTGAGTCGGTCCAGAGGTGCTGTGCCCTTGTCGAGGTTTTCTGATTCCGAGTCCAGCGCGTCCGGACCTGTCGGGAGATTCGCCTCTTCGTTTTTGGAAGACTCGTCGTTCCCGGCCTCGATGATTTCCTGAAGCGAATTAATCGTGTCATCGCTCAGGACTGGATTGCCGTTGCTTTTTGCATCTTCAATGACCGCCTCCAGAGCGCTCTTGGGGAGATTTGGAGGGACAAGGGGTGGCTTCGATTTTGCTTGCGATTGCTTTTCCTCGGTCTGTGTACTTTGTTTTTCCTCTTTAGGCTCCGGTTTGGGTTCTACGGCTGTCTCTGTCCTTCTTGTGAGCCATAAGCTCCTCCAAGTGCCGCCGCGATTTTCCAGTGGCTGAGCTCTGGGTGGATTCGGGTCCGGTTTGCTAGGCGTCTCCTCATCTTCAACTTTCGGTGCAGGCCGTTGGGTCATCGGTGTCTTAAACCATGCTCCAACCACCACCGGCGTTTTGTCCGGCACCTGTTTCTCCGCCGGGGTCGCCTGTGCCGGTGTGTGATTCTGGCTGGGACTGGCCGTGCGAGAGAGTTTACGGATAAGTTCGCGCGAGTCTCTGCGTGAGCTTCTCGAGCTCGTCCGTGAGATGGGCCTGTTAACAGGTGTATCAGAGACGGCATCTCCCGCCGGTGCCGTACCGTTAGTCTCCACAGCCGCTTCTTTTCGCGGACTGCTTGAACGAGCCGATCGCCCATTCAGCTGTCCTCGCTCCGTAGACCGTCTCTCACGTGGGGTCTGACGTGTGATGCTGTTCAGCCACTCTCGATGGCTCCTTGTCCGGCCCCAACTCCGCGGCACATTCAACGGAGGCCTAAGCCCATCGTCGGCCTCCTCCGCGGCGTGCGCCGGCTGCTCTTCGCGTTCAACACGCTGTAGCGTGTCCGCTTTTGACGTAACCCCCCTGCTGAGGACTGGCGACTGACTCGCCGTGACGCGTTTCAGCCGCTCCTCATCCCGCTTGTAGTCTGCTAATCGCCTGCGCATCGAGTCGTCGGTCAAATCGTCCAGGAAGTTGAGGTTCGCGCCGTATTCCTCCTCCTCCCCGTTGATGGACGGTGCGGCGCGTCGCTCCCTCGAGCTGCGACGCGAGGTGTAGTCCGAGCGCGAGTCGTGGTCCTGCAAAACAAGGTCCGCCTCGTTGATCCGTCGGTACGTCTCGAGCAGCTCGCCCGGTGGCGGACTTGTGGCCTCGGCCAGGGGCGAGGGAATCGCGACGCCGCGCTGGGTCCTGGGTCGCGGACTGGGATTGGGTGATGCTGATATCCGCACGATATTGCTGTTGTTACTGCCGTCGTGGCCGTTGATGTCCATCGAGATTGATTCCGACGTGGCTTCGAATGCACCGCGCAAGGTGCTGGTCAGGCCGAAGCTGGTACGCGGTCGGACGCCATTGTTGTTCCTCGACGCGGGACTCGACATCGAGGGGGAGTTGCGATTGAGAATATGATCGCTGCTGCGCTCGGAGTAGCGCGCGCGGGAAAAGGGCGACGGGGAGTGGAATGAATTGGGAGACGCACGGATCGCCGTGCGTTCTGGGGAGGACATGCTAGTTTCTCGACATCGTGTTGTTTTTTTCTTGTTGCGATCTCTGTCTTGAGTGTCTTCTGAAGCTTTACATACGATGTGAGAGTTGATCTCAAAATCGTACGCTTTTCCAAATCCGGAAAAGCGCAAACAGCTCTCCCTCCATCCGTCTTCGATCTTGAACTCTATCTCAGAGTACGGAGTATACGAGCTCAAGAGAGACTTCGTCCAGTCACCTCGTGCCTGACGTGCAGTCAATTACCGTGCCATGTTCGCATTACGAATTTCCCAGAACAGATCAAAACCCCCACGGTGAAGCGCGATCATGGCCAAAGCGACACGCCGCGCAACGGACAAAACGAAGACAGCGACGACGACCAAGACCCAGCAAAAGCCCCTGACGCCGTTTGTCAAGCCGCCGTCGGTACTGCAGCCATTTCTCGACTCGCTCTCCCCGGAGGATGTCTACCTCATTCACATCGACTCCCACCGGCCCAGGTTCAAGAAGCAGCTCTTCATCGTCCCAGTCCTTTTGAACTTTGCCATTTCGCTGGTGCTCACATTCCGCATCTACCATGGCGCATTCGTCTATCCGGCGTTGTTCGCCGCGGTGCTGGGCTACACGACCTCGATGTCGGTGAACGTGTCCGCGCTGACATGGGGCGAGTTCATCCGCATCATCCTGCGTCGCACGATGATTTTCACCGTGGACTACCTCCTCTTCACACTGTTCCTGCCATGGCCGATACGCTTCATTCGCGGGCCGGTGCATTGGCGCTGGAAAATTGGGTTTCGCCCGCGGGAGATCGTGGTGCGCCGGAGCCGCCGGACATGGAGAGAGAAGCTGGCCCGCAACCGCTGGATCTACGAGGACGAGGCGACGGTGCGCGACAAGGTGGTACCGGCGGTGTCGCCGCAGCGCCTGCAAAAGAGCGGATTCGTGCTCGTTGACGCCGACTGGGACCTTGACTACGCGGCCATGGTGCGGGCTCATGCGCTGGTCGACTTGACGCGCCGCGGGGAGGGCATCCAGCTCGACGAGTTCCGCACCGCCGTCCTCGTCCACACCGACGACGACGGCTGGCTTATATGGCGGGTTGAGGACGAGGAAAAAAAGGAGGGCCGCGACAAGCTGCTTGCGTTCCGGCGCAAGCTTGCCTCCATCGGTAAAGAGGATCTGTTCTTCCGTTGGGTTGAGCTCATTCAGTTCGAGAGCACCCAGCCCGGTGGCTTCACGCCGGAGCGCCAGCGCAAGGCCATGCGGGAGGCGAAGCAGCTGTTTGAGTCTGAGGGCGTGGACTTTGCGCAGTTTTGGAGAGACGTTGGTGGGATGGAGGGCAATCTCATTGATTTGGATTAATCACTCAGCTACGGTCTGAGATGAACGAGAGCCGCCGTGCGGTGATTTCATTGCAGAAAAATCAAAAGACGATCAGGAAAGATCGAACTACGTTGTATGACTACCAAGGTATCCAAAGTTAGTTAATCAGAAAAATGATTCATGATTTCATGTATCACCATATAAACCCAGTCCATGGCTTCTAACCCACCGACGCCAAATCTGTACAGAACATCCCATCGCTACTGCAGAAGTTCTATATAACATCAATCGTCTCGCACAGTCTGATATAGATATATATCCGTCATCGCTCTTCATACCGATAGTCCACCGACCACAACCGCTCCCACGGCCGACGCTTCGTCGGGGACGTTTTCCTCGTCGGGGACGTCGGCAAAGTCGATGCCGTCGATGCGCGTCGTTGCTGCTGCTCGGGGGGCCTCGAAGTTGTTGCTGCTGCTGTTGCAGTTCCGGATGCAGATCCAGAGTCCCGGCGCGCTAGTGCTTGGGCTTGCGTGCGTCCCGCGGTCGTTGCCTGTTGGCACACACCCTGTAGTATTAGTCCTGTCCGGCAGAATAGATTAGAGGAATCACGGCCTCCGGAGAAGATCGCGGCGAACCTCATTGGAAACCGCCGCCGAGTCCCGCGGCGTCTGACCCGACGCTGCGTCAGCTTCGGCCGGCTGCACTGCGTTATCACCCGTTGAGGATTCTGCTGCGGGGGCCTGGGTTGTTGTAGGTGTTGCCGGCCCCGGCGCACCTTTGCGGGAAGCGTTGCTGTTGCGTCGGCTGTCGAGGCTCTTGGACAGAGCTCTAGCGACATTGCCGCCTACTGACGACCGCTTCATGCGGATGGTGCCCTTGGCGTCCACGCGGGCCGAGGCCACCGTGCTCTTGCCCAGGCCCGGTGTGCTCGGCGCCCCCGGCTTCTCCTCCGTCGCATCCAGCAGGTACCACCGTAGTCCGTCGGACAGGTCGAACGGATTCTCGTCGAGGGACGCGCCGTCGCCGCTGGCGACGGATCCCCGGTCCTGGCTCGCGCCGTTGTTCATCGACCGCGATAGATCGACGACGCGCTCCTCGATCCGCGTGATCCGCGCCAGCAACCACTCGCGCGTCGACAGTTTGTGCACGTCCTGCTCGCGCAGGAAATAGTGCGGTGCTCCGACGTTGAAGGCGGCCCACGACCGGATCGATTGATTCCGCGTCGGGAGGAACAGCGCCAGGTCGCCTTCTTTGAACCCTCGATACGCAATCTTGTCGTGCGCTTCGCTCTGCGCTCGGTGGTATTTGTCCCGGTACGATCGCGCCTCCTTCTGCCACTTGCGCGCCAGGCTTTCGATGTCCTTTTCGCGCTTCACAATGGCATCGCCGAAGATATCAACGTCGAACCGTGCCAGCGAGTCCAGAAACGCCGAGAACGCCGCTGCCTCGGCTTCGGCATCTTCGTCGTTCACCCATGCCACCGGAGTGGGATCAGGCTTCAACGACGCGACCGCCGACGCCGACAGGCTCTCACCCAGCTCCGACGTACCGGTGACCTTGGAAGCCCTCTGCACGGAGTAGTGATCATCCTGCTGCACCAGAGCGAACCCCAACTGCTGCAACATGCGACCCAGCTTCTCCGCCTGACTATGGAGTCGACGCGACACCTCCTGCGCCCGTGACCCGCGGGCCTGGAGCAAGGATCGAGCACGTCGTTCCGCTTCTTGCATGGTCTTGAGTTGCTCAAGGACCTCTTTCAGTTCTTCCTCTGCGGTGTGCGCCTGCGCATTCACCTGGACCAGCTTTTGAGACAAACTCGCCACCTTACGCTCTTCCTCGGACACGCGCTCGCGGAGAACCTCCGAGCCCGTTTCGCCTGCCGCGAATTTCGTTCGCAAATGGTCGAATTGCGATCGCTCATCTTCGAGCTCCGTTCTCAGAACGGCCGCCTGTGACTGCTCATGCTGCAGCTCGTTTCGCAGTCTTGCCACCTCTGACTCTTGCTTCTCGACAATGTCCTTTAAATCCGCCGTAGTCACCTCCAAGGTGCGCACTTGCTCTTCGAGTAGTTTCTTTTCAGAAGCGGCCTGCACTGCTTGTTCTTCGGATTTTCTGGCATGGATCGCCAATCCCTCTGCAAGGATTTCGATCGCTTTGACCAGTGATGAGAAGTCTGATGGTATGGTTCCACCCGGCGAGAGACTCGAGTGAGCTGCCTGCAGCGTGCCCAGAGTCTCTTGCTTTTCTTTCTCCATGTCGTCAAGCTGCTTCCGAAGCTGCGAGATGGTCTCCTCCTGAGACGTGATCTTGTCCTGCTGCACCGCGAGCTCGGCGGATAGATTGTCCGCTCGCTTCTTCTCGGCGGTATAATCGGCCCGCAGGCCAGCTGCCTCCGATCGGACAGCCTCCAGCTCGTCGGCCGCCTGGGACCGAGCGTCTTCTAATTGCATCTCCAGCTTTTGCAGCCGCTCCTCTGCTTCTTGCTTCTCGTGATCATGCTGGTCTTGAACGCGAAAGAGCTCCTCCTCGAGCTCCTCGATACGGTGGCGCAGCTGTTTCGCTTCCGACTCCAGATACCGGCGCTCCTCCTCAAACTCCCGCTGTCGGGACTCTAGATTCTTGATGAGATCTTCCTTGGTGGACTGCGCCTCTTGCATGCGATCTGTAGTCGACCGGCGCTCGACGTCCGCTTCCCTCTGCAGCCTTTGCACAGTTTCCCTCTCGGCATTCAGTTCCGCCTCCAAGGTCACGATGCGTTGAACCAGGGCCTTTTCATCGGCTGTATGGTTGGCGGACATACGGCGAGAGGACACGGAAGAACGGCGGGAGAGAGGGTCAGGGTGAGGGGATGCTGGAGACGCTGGCATGTCGGACCCGAAGTTCCCACTCAGAGGCCGGGCGATATGGCTCTGCCGATGGAGCAGATCTTCCAGCTTGCGGATTCGACTCTCAGACCCCTTGAGCTTCTCCTCCAACTTGGCCTTTTCTTCTTTCAGACTGCGCACCATATCATCTCCGCGGAGCAACAGTGAGCTGCGCCCCAAGTCGATGACGCTGCCCTGTTTGAATGCCTTTGCCCGACGCCTCTGCTGGCGGGTCGGATTGTCGAGATCCGCGTACATTTGGCTGAGATGCTCAACTACATCTGTCATCCCTTTAGATTTGAGCGTCTCGAGATACGATTCAATGTCCTTGCGATTCACCTCGGGCCACTCTGGTCCCTGGCCCTGAAGATTGATTTCCAGCCCTGGGGTCGCGTCGTCCGCGAGGGAAACCAGATGCCCGATGGATCTGAGCCATTTTCTGCGCCGCCGCTGTTCTTCCTCTCTGAGGATGGCGATCTCTTCGGCGAGGTTCGCCGAATCTGTCTTGAGCTTGTCATTCCATTCCCGCCGGCGCACAGCCTCAATCAATACGGAACCGTAGACAATTGGTAGTTGGAATACGTCGTGCAGGATATCAAACGCATCACCATCGACGTCCAGGTTGGTGATCTGGGTCTGGGTGTTGGCTAAACGAGACTCTAGTGACGACACTCGCCGCATCGTTCGCGCAGCACCTTCCATGGCTGCGTTTCGACGATGCACGGCTTGCTCTAGGCCAGCTTGTAATTCAACGCTACAGTCTCTGAGCGACGGTAGCAGGTCTCTCGTATGACCCAGGGCCATTCGGGAAATGCTGGCGAGACTCTTTTGGTTCCTCGGTAGCCCTAGGATATGTTCGTAATCGGAGCCCATTTTCTTTGCCAATGTCTCTACTTCCTCGAGCAAGCTCTCGGAATTCTCCATAGAAGACGGTTGTGCCTGATCCAGCAGCACTTGCGTATCTGACGCGATCCCTTTCACGGCGGATTTGATGTCATTCACTCGCCGCATAAAGTCCTGTGAGACGCCCAGAGCCTGAGATGCCGCGCGCTGAACTTCCGCGCCGTCCAAGTAGTCCTGTAATGATCCCGTTTCCCGATCCCTCGAGCCCTTCTTCGGTGTTGGTGGCCGGCCGAGAAACGCAATGTCCTTTCTGGCCGGGATTGTCCTCAAGCTGCTCCACGCACTCTGCCACCCTTCCAACGCCGATTTCTGTTCCTGCACCAGCTCATCTGCCCAGTTCTGTGCTTCCTGAAACCGGTTCTGCAGGTTGGCTACATGCGACTTGAGGTTCTCCAGAGCGACGCCGACCGCTCGATTGATGATGTTTGTTCGTTCGTTGTGTTCCCGGATTTGCCGATCTATCGCCGCACACCGTTCCGCCACTTGCAGGGCCCATGCCCGCCTCGCCATATATAGGTTTCGCCATGCTTGGATGTCATTCTGATCTGCCAGTGTATCCGGAGGGTTGTCCGGGCGGTACGGGGATGGAAGAGGAATCCTGGGGAGCTGAACCTGGCCCGGCCCGGTGATCATCTGCCTGTCGTAGACAAAGATCTCATCCTATGCGCGGCTCAGCATCTACCAGTATTCGAGTTGTGATTGTATGGAAGCGATCAGTCGTACCTCTGTTGCCAACGTCTGAATCTTGACATTTTTGCCTCGCGCCGTCATCAAAATCTGCCGCTGGGGCAAGATCGATGTCTGGCGAGCAATCCATGCTCGCAGTGCATCTGGACTTATTGGCGCGTGAGCTGGGGTTCGGCAAGCGAAGAGTTAGAGAGTCACTTACGAGGCAAACGACACTGGGTCGGCGAGGAAGAGCTCACCGGTGTGAGCTATATATATATGGAGCGACATATCCGGTCTCCCGAGCTGAGCACAGGGCTCGGTTGAGACGCAGATGATGGAGGAATTAAGATACGAGGGAGCTTCGAGTCCATGTGTTGACCCGTCGGACTGATGCAACCCGCCTTGGCTTAGTGCACACCGCTCTCCAGTCACTCGACCACTCTTGCTCGATCATCTGATAATCTACAAGGGTTTCGATCCGAGTACGTCTCCCGCGATGGGGCCTCTGTGACTGTCGATGGCATCCGGCCCGCGTACTGCCGACCTCACCGAGGCCGAGACCGCGCTGTGTGAGCTTGCCGCCGACGACAAGCGCGATGCGTTGTCGCTCTCCGACAAGGAAGCGCTGATTCTGCGGCTCTACGACCAGCTGCACGAGCTGGAACTGGAACGGGCTCTGTTGGAACAAGGTGCGCGCAAATCACGATGCCGACTGGAACAATGTGACTGATCCGAGGCTTGTGTCTAGAGCTCGAGGAGCCCGTTGGAGAGAATGTCGAGGATCAGCTACGCGTTGCAGAGCAGGGGCTGCTCGAAGCTCGGGCGAGCTACACTGTTCGGCGACGGGCGATTGAGACCGTCCTCATGATGGATCCGATGCTCAAAGCCGTCCATTCGAAAGCTACCACACCTGCAGAAAGGTACGATTCTCACACGTTTTCCCTCAATCGACCAGCAATGCTCAGGATCTCCGGTCTAGGGCCCTACTGCCTTTGATCCACCGACGCGACGTCCTCTCCTTGGTTCTTGAGAATCTGACCAACGCGCAAGCCTCCATTTTGGCCGCGCTCTCCGACACCGAGGTTGAGACGATGCAGGCCACCCACGCCAATCAGGAGCTGGCCAGCCAGCTCCTGCGCTTGACCTCACAACAGTCCTCGTGGCGAGACGAGATGGATGACGATTCCCTTCGGTCGCAGATTGAGGCGGTAGAGAAGGAAGGCAAGGAGGCCCGCGCCCAACGCGACCGCATCAAGGAGGTTGTCAGCGCGGTCATTGTTGGCAGCGGCGTGGACTGGGCTCGTGACGAGCGGCTACGGCAGCTTGTATTGGATGAGTTGAGCTAATCTACAGCGTGATGGGAATCTGCTCGGATGAAACTTTTAGCTGATGTTTCCCTATGGATCACGGACTTTTACCCAGCCTGTGCCACTTTTTTTTTCTTTTTTTTCCTGGCAGAAACACGCTAAGAATCCCCCCAGTGTATCCAATAAAGTATCCAAATAATACCATAGAAGATAGGTACATACCATTTGCCCAAAGAATGCGCTCTGGTGTGGCTGCAGGAAGGTTAGCCAACGTTCCTCAGAGAAGAGGGCAATTGCCTTGGCGCTTTGAGTTCCGGCCGGTAAAGTGTACGAGTACACTCCCGATGGTCGCACCTGGAGTGTGCTGATTCCTGTAGCAGAACTCCGTACGAGTAGCCTACGGGTTCCCCGTACGAGTGGTTAGGGAAATAACCTTTGTAAATTGAGGGATTTTAACCTGATTCCAACTCAGACTTGAAACTCATTTCTGGATCATACGGAGCAATCCTCGGAGCTTCCTCCAGCTGGCATCATTTCGCCTCGACTGGCAGCCTGGCTGCGTGCGTGTTGGAACACAGCCGGGGGGTGTATGTAACGGTTGGTATTGTATGTCACAATACACGGAGCTCGCGGCAAGGGCCTCGACTTGGACAGACTGGGACCACGCACCACCTGACAGGCAAATGACAGGCTCTCTGCGCCAGTTTGCAGCATTGCTCCAGCGCCCAGAGTATGGTACAATACAGTATGATACCAGCACACTCTCATTCTTTGGGAGGCAGAGCACATTTCTTTACAGTTCTAGTCCAGTTACGAGAGACTCCGTAATAATTCTGGCTCGCTGTGTTTCCCCCTCTCAGGCTGGAGCCCGCTCTTTTCTACGGTCTCCCTCTTCCCTTCTCCCTCCCATACTTACTTTCTCTTTCCCATACAATTCTGAAGGTACTCTTCTCTGAGCACTGTCGCTGCGCATTTCAGGTGAGATCCCCCACCCCCATACAAAATCTCCCCCCCAAATCTACTTCGGCTTTGCTTCGATGCGCCCGCCCCCATTTCTTTCTCTTTCATTTTCTTCTTCTTTCTCTTGGTGAATTCAATCTCTCCGACGCGTGGCGACTTGTTATTTCCATCAGTCCTTCATTGTGGTGCGCGTTTATCCATGTCTTCCCGCAACAACCCGTCCACCCCCATTTCCCCAGCTTGATGAATTCTGGTTTGAATATTCTGAATTCCTCATTTTTTTGTTCATTTTTGTGTTGTTCAATGGTGCTTCTGAACATATTCTCCGTGTTGTGTGGTGGTGGTGGGTTTTGCATGTGGTGTTCCCAACCGCATGCGCGCCGTGCCCGGTGATGTTTTGGCAGCCGCGCCATTTGGGTCAACCCAACCCCTGCAGCTCCCATTGCACTCCCACCGCGCACATCATCTCCCAACCCCCCCCCCCCCCCCCCCCAAGTCTCGACTTTGATCTGTGTTGTTCGTCGTCGCCTGCTTTCATTCTCCTGCTTTGTCCTTCAATTGACCTCACCCAGTTGAAGATCCGTCGCTGACCCTCGATCCCAGACCATCATCATGCCGAAGGAAAAGACCACGCGCAAGACGAAGGCCCGTCACGGTGAGAAGCGCAAGAAGGGTACGTAATCGCAATCGGATCGTGTCCGGCCTGGAAGCATCCTGACCTTGCTTAGACCCCAACGCGCCCAAGCGTGGGTTGTCCGCGTACATGTTCTTTGCAAATGAGAACCGAGAACGCGTCCGGGAAGAGAACCCCGGCATCGCATTTGGTATGTGAATCCCTTCCGATTGGCTACGACACTTCTAACAACATTTTGCTAGGTGCTCTGGGCCGCAAGCTAGGTGAGATGTGGAAGAATCTCAGTGATGAAGAACGTAAGCCCTACGAGGACAAGGCCGCGGCCGATAAGAAACGCTACGAGGATGAAAAAGCGCAATACGCCGTAAGTCCGCCCGCATGTCGCTCCCTCTACTGGTCGTTTCTAACCCGGATCCTTGCAGTCGGCCGGCGGAGACGATGATGAGGAATCCGGATAGACCGTGCTCCTTGCATTCTCTCCCTCTCTTCGTCTCTTGTATGCGTTTCTCTTTTTAATCACTAACGGTCTCTGGGTTGGGATCACGGGGTTTCGCGATGTATTGTGCTTTTACGCTGTGATTTATTGATAGGTACTCGTGCTTCTGGGGTGTACTGAACTTCGGATCTATTTTTTTTTTTCTGTTCCTTCAAGGCAACTACCTCCTGGATCATGATCATAGATCGATTGACCGGGCGGGCCCAAGCTCCTGATTGTTGATGGGGGATCCCCCGGTCGGAGCAAGGCTGCAAGCTTTAGAAGCTAAGAGTAGCTCTTGGGATTCAGCATCGCTGATAGGCCCGCCAGGATCGGAGCTGGGTCTCGCCCGATGACAGCCGATGGAGCGCCGGATTCACTCGCATGACTGTGGAGTGTGGACTGTGGAGCTGTAGGTAGCTGTTTGCATCGTTTGCATTGTGCTCGTAGGCTTCGCGATCGATTATTGTATTGGGTGCAAAAGGCGATCAAGGCGAGGACGGGAAGTTGGGAGGGCATGCAGCAGGGTAAGGGTGTCCGTTGCGAGGTAGGTATTTCGTAGGCCCATCATCACCGGTGTCAAGACATGCACCTTGAAGTCTACCTCATGACAGAAGGGGCCAATTGCCAGGTCTCTCCGACAGATGATACATATGACAATATGACAGAGTACTATACCTAACGCCAACTTTCCCAGCCCAAACGAAACAATCCTTCGCAATGCTCTTCATTGTTGAAGCACTCGATTGCAACAATGACAGGCGCAATCGGCAGGGGAGCCCCTGACGCAACGGCTTTGAAAATCGCAGAGGATTTCGATCGTCCAGACGCGCAAACTCGTCGCGACATGTATGTCGAACGGAAACGTTCCCCTGGATGCTGTGCACTTCTTTACCCATCTAACAACAACGCAGACTCCGTGCTATTCTAGACCGATTGCAAGAACACGAGTGGAAACAAGTCGTGCAGCGCCTGGAGCAGCTTCGATCCAAGTACTCTTATGATATTATCGGTTCCTTGCCTCTCGCTGTTTTGCTTCTTGTCACGGAGTATCTGGAGCCATGGGACATTGTTCGAAGTCAGAGGGTACGCATTGACATTGCCCATTTCATTGACTCGAAGATCAAAACTTCTCTATTGTGGCCTGACAAGGGTACCCTAGGTATCGAAGCGATGGCGGTCAGTTCTTTCGTGCGACGCAGTTATCAAGCAAGCTCTGCGCTCAACACTTGCGTTCCTGGAACTGGAAACGGAGGACGTAAGGGCGGCGGCCTCCATTTTCCGATGGAAACGGAACTTGGTGACTGTTCGCCCGTTCAAGAAAATCTTTATCCCATGGTTGGACGTTGATGAATAGTGGTAGTCTTCAGTGCCGTTATCGAAGGCTGAGCTGGGTAACCGAATCTGGCAACTGCATTCGGACGATGGATCTTGCGAACGGAAACATAAGGGATTGGTACACCAGAAGGAAAGCTCCGATCGAAACGTACAGATTGTCCTCCAAGTGTCTAGTCATGCTCTCGGAGGATGGGTAGGATTTCCCGCGATCTTCCCCATTGAACGTTGGTCTAATCAGAGTATCCGCGCAGATTTGTGACCGTGAGGGATCTGGTCGGGAAAATGATCAGAAAAACATATCGCGCAAGGAAGTTTCATTTTTGGGCAACTCCTGAGATTATCGTCGAGGATTATACAGTGGTCATGTTCTGCAGATGGCAAGGGGGTTCAAAACCAGTCATCGTCTGGGATACCTACCATGACGATGTACGGAGAATTGGAAAGTTTTGCAATTTGTGGTTGGTCCACTTGGATACGGTTGACGATGTGCTCTCTGTGTTCACTCTATCCGAGCACGGAGACTCGCCCCTGGTCCAGCTGGAGCAGACCATATGGTTGCTGAGCGGGAAGAAGCTTTACACAAGACTCGTGCAGCTAAAGACGCCAGGTCCTCGCCGCCTAGTCTGGAAAGATATTCAGAACAACCTAAGAGAATGCACGGTTTCGCACAGCCGCGACAGAATTGTCCAATTTTTGACGAAGGAAGTGGGCTCTGACATGCTATATGTTACATACGATCGCGCCATGGACAAGCTGAGTGCCCGATGGATTGAGTATCCCATGGACAAACCATCAGCCCGCTGGATAAGTAGATTTGACTCCGGCGATTCCGTCCTGCTTTCCCAATCGCTCGTCTGCCGCTGGCTCGAACCGAACAGGATCCTCTTCTACAACGCCGCGAGCGACTTTTCGACCATTATCCCGTATCAAATGCACGTGCGAGAAGACTACACTGACGGGTATTCTCTCAGGCCCTTTGGCGACCGGGAGGTCTTTGGCATCCAGACTTTCCGCGGGACTCAGCTCTGGCTTTTCAACCCGGAATTCGACGCCAGCGACAATATTGATGGCCCGGAGGATTTCATTGAAGCGAAGGAGAGAACATCTTCGCCGCATTTTGCGATTTAATCGTATTGTTTCCTTTGCAAGAACTGGGAGAATTCAGTTGTCAAGTTAACATTTCCTCAAGGGTCCTTTGATTCTCACAGGGCAGAACGTACAGAGTAATGGGTCCATCAAAATGCACCCCGGCCCCATTCCAGTTGAACACCCATACCATCGTCCGGAATGTCACTGGCTACAGTGGCTTTTAGATTTCGAGGATTCCTAGCTGATTATCATCACCAGAGGCTTTGCATCGATTGATGGTTAATAGCACGACATTAGCCACCATGGGTCAAAAGTATCAAACTAGAAAATAACATTTTTATTGTCCTCCAAGATCACTGATCGCCTTGTCAAACGCTTTGAGCATAGGCACGTAGAGAACCTTTGGATTTTTCGGCGTCCCCGTGAAAATTTCATCACCATTGAATGGAAACAAGATGCGACGCAGACTTCGACATAAGGGTTTCAGACTCTCCAGCTCGGGGGGAAACTCCTTGTCCAAGACGTAATCGAATCTTTTGGCATCGTCGACAATACTGGCTTTCGCGAAGGCGATATCTTCAAATGTCCCGGTGTACCACTTTGTGAGATGACTATGCAAAGGCTGGTTTTGCGGGTCGCCGACAAACTCCCATCCACGACGGGCACATTGCCAAATCAGCACGTAGAAGAATGACTCGAGATCGTGCCGGTATGTATGGTCTTTCTTCATTAGTACCTCAATAGCCATGAACTCCATGGTGCCTGTACGACGCCGAGCGCCGCTGGGGCCTTGGCCCAGCTCCTTCGCAAGATCCATGTCAATAAGCATTCCCGCAAAGCCGGTTTTTGCGCGATCCGTGATGATGATATTGTTTTCTGAGATGTCTGGGTGGAGAATGTTTCCAACGGAATATAGGGACCAATGTGCCTTGATCGCATCGCGCAGTGCCTGCACCAGCTCCAGCGGCGATCGGTATTCGTAGATTGGCCGACCAGCCGGAAATATCACAAGGCAGCGAAAGATGCGATCGTCGTAGTCGCCCTCACGGGCAGCAAACAGACTAGTTCCCTCATTTTCTTGCACCTCGAATGTGACCGGGTTTGAAGCACTCGCGAAATTACCTTTAGGCTGTGATCGCTTCGACTCAGGTAAAGCAGAAGGTGATTTGCGTTTGTTCGAACGCTCGGAGGAATTCACGGCGCTGGTCCAACTGCCAGGTTTGCTGCTCGGGACATTTGGTGATGAGGAATGGACGGATCGAGACTGTATGCTGTCGGACGTGCCCCGAAACGTGTAAGGTGTTCTGAACGCCATCTCTGACCGCATCTCACTGATACGGGTGATATTGCAATGCCCTTCCAGTCTGGCGATCCCCTCAACTCCCCTCTCGTTCGCTCGCTGAAGAAGAGTCGCCTCAGACTCCCGCCGGTCCGGCGTCCAAGAAAACTTGGTCACGTACTCCCAGTCCTTGGAGTTTCTCTTTCTGGAGAGAAAGCAGGTCGTTCCGCGGCTCACGATCGCCCGTTGACGGATCAGAGGCGTGCGCTGCACCTCGAACTGCACCTCCCCCCCTTCATGCTTGAATCGTACAAACTGGCCATCGCCGTCCCGCTTGATGAATGTGTCCAGCCCAAGTTGCTCCTCGTCCATCACCGTATACCCAGCAATCACCCGTATAAAGCGTTCTGGCTGCTTGTGGATATTGAATGGACCAGCGCTATAGCAGCCCGAGCGGTCAAAAACCCACGTCGTCATCACACACCCGCAAATGGTAAACGCGTGGAGGTAGCGCCGTGTCGGCTGGGAGGCGAAGACCTCTCGCGCGTATACAGCGAGCTGTACCAGCGGATCTTTCACGCCCCGATCGGAGGCCTTGAGCTCACCAATCACCTGATATCCTTCCAGTCGTGCTCATTGTTAGACGGATCCCCCTTCTTTCGTTTGAGAATGACATCGATCTGGCGTCGTGGTTCACCACCAACAAGCTCCCGCGGGAGCTTGATTGTGTAGTAACGACGTGATTCATTCGAAAGAAAGTCGTCCTGCAGCTTGAACAACAATTTGAGCACGTCATCTTGTGAAGGCGAATCGCCAATATTGACCCATTCCCCGTCAACATGAAGGTGTCCCGTTGATTCGTATACTTTTTGCGCACGATCCGCCCAATTTGTGTTCTCAAAATATTTCTCGTAGAATCCCTGCACGTTACGATACGTGCAGTCCTGAATTTCTTGAAACACTCTAAGGCCAACCTGGTCACGAGTCTGCTCGCTGCCTTGTAACGATCCTGAGCTGGCTTTGACTGGCGTGTTATCCACCACGTTCTGAGCACTCGTCGGTAGCGGAGTCACTCGAGAGCCCTTGGCAATGAGATCAAACACGGCACTCCAGATGTCAACGTCGGCGGCCTTCTGAATGACGAGCTTCACGAGGGGCCGGTAGCCGTTGTAGCTTAAGTCGCCATCTTGAATACGCCAGTAGACAGCTGCGAGTTCTTGCCGTAGATTACGACTGCTGATCCTCGAAGGAAGGCTCGACGCGACTTTTGTTTTTGACAGAATATGGAAAAGATCAGACAACAGGTCGTTAAGTTGCTCCGGTTTGCGATCTGTGTCAGAACTGTATGAATTGTCCAGCTCACGGAGTGCTTCTTGTAGAGTGTCCAGAGTGTTGTTCAAGGGATGGTTCTCGATCACCCTGCGCTCTTCTTCTGTCAACGAAGCCATCGAGACAGGCAAAACTGAATGTTTGATGAAGTTGGATCGCAGAAATTCATTATTTCTTGGGATGAGATGAGCAAGACGTGAAGTTGGGCATGAACATGGGTTTATTGATCCACGCGTAGACTGAGGCAGCAAACGCAGGGATCTACTCCTGTGTATTATTATTGTGTGTACTGTATTTGTATTTACTTGCTGAATGCCGAATCAATGGCC
This sequence comes from Thermomyces dupontii, assembly GCF_041956625.1. Classification (NCBI taxonomy): domain Eukaryota; kingdom Fungi; phylum Ascomycota; class Eurotiomycetes; order Eurotiales; family Trichocomaceae; genus Thermomyces; species Thermomyces dupontii. The sequence continues at coordinate 504,801 of NW_027192311.1, read as the reverse complement.
TGTGATTGTTGCAAATGGTCTAGCGGCAATACCAGCATTACAGGCGCGAAACAATTTTGATCGCTATGTACTCCGTACTCCGTAGCTACAGTCCGCCGTACAATGGCGACTCTGCAAAGAGTTTCACGTGACACTTAACTACAACTACGGAGTACTCCCTCAGATTTTGCAACAAAACGCGGGGACGCGGATCGCGTCAGGATCGCGTCAACCTGCAATCGTACTGAAAGAACTACGGACACCGTTGAGACGGATTCCAACCTCAGACTGCGGTGAATGAAGGCTGTTTCGATCACGCGTTGTACACTTGTGTATTTCTCCTGCATGGTGAATCGTGATATTGTAGTCCGTCCGGGCTCCCAAAGGCGCAGGTCAAAAGTAGAAACACGCACGAAACAAAGTGAGTGAAAGGGTCCGAAGGCCGCAGGAGGGCAATAATACAACTGAGAAATGTAGGGAATAACTTTGATATGCAGAAATCTCAGTCCGATCATGACCAGGCCGACTTCGGATAGCCTACTACTGTAGGTACGTCCCATCTCCATGTAAAGCGCACATCCTCCTGATTCGATGGTTGCATCTTTCGAAATCCTATTGGGCTCCGATCGCTTGCTTCAAACACGATGAACACGTCAACACACTATCTGGCACTCTCAATTATTTGTTGGGCCCGAAGATTCTGCTCGACGCCGCCCAACTGCGTTGAGAGATGGTTGTTCTGACAGCTAGCCGGCTTGCAGATAGGTATTAAATACTAGGTAGAGCCGCAGCAGTGGACCTGGGAAATAGTATGAATCCCACGCGCCAGCACCCACTCTCATGTTGGCCCCCGCGGTTTGACGATTCGCCTTTTCCTCTCTCGTTTCTTTCGCAGCAGACGTCGAAGTCAATACTACATTGTCTTCACGTTGATGATCATACAATACTAGTACTATAACATTCCTCTGCCATGCTTCGCTGGAGTTCTCCGGCGTTCCTATCTCTTCTCGCAGCCGATGAGTGACTAGTACTAACAAACTTCGATAATGGACACGCAACTTCGTGGCATGGGCGACGATGCCGAACGCGTCGCGGCCGGCCTGCAGCCCTTCAAGGACCGTCTGCCAGAATATAAGCCCGAGATCACGGACATGATAGCGATGCTCTACTCCATCAGCGCGACGCTGCACAGTCTTGATAAACTCAAGTACCGTAATCTTCAACACTTTGACCAAGTCAGGTGGGACGTGACCTTGGTGATGTCCAGCCTGAAGCATACTTTGGACGAGATCTCGAGCGCATTGGCCCAGCTGGACGGCAGACGAACCCACGGCGCTTCTTCTTTCAGTCTTCCGAGCCATGAGCGGGTGTGGCAGGATCTCTGCTCTTTGTTCGCGCAACAGTACCGCTTCCCGCTGAGCAAGCTACTGAGGACGTACAAGATGTTTCTGACAGAGATACAAGAGGTGCTACAGAGGTAAGGAGCACCAATGCCCTCTTGATTCATGGCCAGAGCATGCGGACTGATGCTGTATATTCACAGTGGGAGGGCTGATTACGCCCTCATGGCAGACATGCGTCGGGATCTCAACGCTCTTTTGTCTGAACAGGATCGCCAAGTTGCGGCCCGACTCGCTAATTTGTCCTTGGATCGCATGCAGCCCGCGACGACTCGTCCTAGTCACTACCTTGGCCCAGATTCCGGTGGTCCTAACGGCCGGGGAAGGGATCCATCCCGGCGCCGGTCCTACGAGAGGGCTCGAAGTGGGATCCGGAGACCAATTTCGCCCTCTCCAGCGCGAGGGGTGCCACCGCAGGCACCTGGAGTGCCGGGCTCGCCAACATCCACGTCAACGGCGACGCATTCGAATCTGTCGTCCGCTATCTTGAATGACCATTGGGCCAGGAATATATTCGCTGACGACGTCACCCAGACGCGGATCGCCGCGAATGGCGAAAGGCAAGCACCCAGCTCCCTTCCCGATAAAACATGGGAACGTGCGCTCATAGTGTCGCCCAGTTCCAAGTGTCTCGGTGACGAGGCCGATGACCTTCGCGCGTGGCTTGATAAAGAAGGCTTCGACGAAGTTGCCTATCTGTAAGCCTTATTAGATTCTATGTGGGAATTGAGATTTGAGGTCTGACAGGGACCACAGCTCACCCGAGGATGGATCAAACCTCTCGGTGTACTTTTTTGTGCGCGAGAGGGACTCGCGCGCCCGCGTGGTGTGCAGGGTCCGCCATCGAGGAAGAAGCTCGTACTACTGCCTTCCTTTGAATCTCTTGGAAGTCACCCGAGAGGGTTCATCTCTGCAACTGTGCCGTCGCCGCCGGTCGGGGACAGAGCTGGTTCCGTGGTTGATTTTGAAGTTTCGGACGATCGAAAGTGGGTGCTCTCAAGATCAGTCACAAACTGAACGATCCGCTGACCGATGATCAGGAATGGTTACGTTCTTCTGTACTTTTCTCGCTCTTCGATCTCAAGACGCACATCGACCGGTGGAAAATCTTTACGACTATGAACTAGAGGACGAAGAGGAGCTGTTTAGCGGGTATGCAATGATGATCCCCTTTTGCATTTGTTTCAACCGGATCTGACTTTTGCAGCCTCATCGTTGACGACGATTACGTTCACGCGCTCCGTATATACCAGGACCGCCTGTCAGGCGCGGTGCGGTTACAGGCATCTATCCACGAGGGCGAGATGAAGAGGTAGGCGGATCGAACATGAATGAATCGAAATCTCCGCACCAACCGAGGGCTCACATACTGCAGGGCACCAGTTTGGACGGCATTCATCACCCATCATCTCAACTCGCGAACATGGATGCGCCTCATCGCGCCCAGCACGGTCATCCTCAGCGAGCTGCGGCGCAAGATCTTCACTTCACAGTACAATCCGCCTAGAACGAGCCGAGGCGACGCCGTCTTGAAGTTCTCGACACGGCTTGGTGAGTAGTTCCTTGCCTTTGCTCGTCAAAAAAAAGAATGCTTTCTGACGGCGGTGGGCTCCCAGATGCGGATCAGTTCGTCGAGGTGATCCACGATCTTGCTCGGGTGAGATATTGATGATTTTGTCTTTTCTTCATAGATTGACGAGTTATGACGGCAATGATAACGGTTAATGACCTGCGATGCGATGTGTGCGATGCGACGTAGCATGGCTGGCGTGTTCGACGGTTTGCAATGTAGAGCGTTGTCAAGTAGCTATCTATCTTTCCGGCGGCTTTGACTCGATGAAATCAACTGATACAGTCATGTCTCTCCATTCATAACAAAAAAGGGTATCTTGAAAATCAATGTAGGCAACCACCAGAGATGAAAATCATGCAATGGCACTTCCCAACCCCTCCAGAAAGCTCTCCGCCTGACGCCTGCTCCGCAACTCGCGGATTTTTTGCCTCCTCGCCTCCTTCAGCCTTTGCCTTTCGGCTTGACGCTGGCGACGCTCCTCGCGCTCCCTTTCTGTCTCCTTCCGCGCGTTCAGCAGCTCCGCCATTTGATGCTCCCGCTCCTTGGCATCCTGCGAGAAAGCGTAGAAGCCTGTGCCGCGCGTGCGCACCTCTGAGTCTGCATTGTAATGTGTTTCCTCGGGCGGAGTGACGGAGCGGTCTCGTCGCGAGGCGAGGTAGGACATCTTGGCCGCGACCTCCTCGTCTGGGTTGAACGCCTGCGTCTGGATGGTTTCGCCGTAGATGAGCTTCTCGGGTCGGGCGGGCCGGGCTCGTCGAGCGGGGATATACAACCCATCTTCCTCCACGAGCTCGCCGGCTCTCATCCGCGCTGCGCGTTCCGCCTCGGCACGGGTGCCTTTTCGCGTGCGGCCAAACTCGTCTTCGTATTCGATGAGCGATTCGGTGTCATCTTCGACCTCTTTCTCTACCTCATCCTCCTCTTCCTCCGCCCACTTCCGGTCAAAATCCACCAGGGCATCCCTCTCCTTCCGCCGTAACCTTGCCATGTGCTCATCCCGGTCATCCTCTTCATCGCTGCTGTCCGCCGCGAGATGATGGCCCTTTCGCAGCTCTTCGTAAATCCGCGCTTTCTCCTCCATCCGCCGCCTTGAGCGGCTCAACGTCGCGGCATCAACATCGCCGATAGTGTCGCTAGTTTGGTGGATTTGTTGCTGGAAGTTTGCTGCCGCCTCGTCGGCCGCGGTGCGCTTCTTGATTCCTTTATTGTGTACGCTGAAAATGTCTGTCTTGTTGTTTGTCGACTTGGATGGCCGGGCGCGTCCATGGGTCGTGCGGTCTGTGCTGGATGCAGAGCTGTTGATAAGGGAGGAGAGTTGCGTCGAGAAGGCGAGGCCGGAGGAGGAGTGGAGGTCTTTCGGTGGGGCGTCGAGTTTTGGTCGCTTCGTTCCGTATATTGATGATGAGGAGGAGGGTTTGCTGGAGGACATGGTGCACGTTCAGCGGCGAGGATGAACGATGGAGCTATGTAAAATGCTTGTTCTCCAACTGCATGTAGGCTGAATTCAAACTGTCGAGCCAGTGGCGTAGATGATTTGCATACACTTTGTTTACTTTTCAGCCAATGAGGATTGTAAAATTTAGTATGTATCAAGCTCTAATTGGTCAAATTATGGAACCAATGATTTGCATGGCAGTTTGAACTAGTTAGATTGCATTTTACACCCCGCGATCACCCACCAATCAGCTGCGCGCCCTCTTCGACCCGCATTGTCGTGATCGTACCCCGCGATAAGAATTGAAGAAAATCAGTCGTGTTGACTGTCTTCGTTCTGTCTCTGGCCCCCATTATTAAGCTGCCACCAGTCTCTCATTTCGTCTGATTGAAGCAGTATCCCGTCAATTCGCAACAATGCCCTCGAAACCGGTTTATCTTGGCGTCATTGGTTGGTCTTCCCTTCCGTTGTAGTAGTTACCGGACCAGCATGATCTGACTGTCCCAGGCGTCGGCGGCGTTGGCACCGCATTCTTGAAGCAATTGTCTCGCCTGCCCAATGCGCCGTCCATTGTTCTGCTCGCCCGCTCGTCACAGACTCTTTTGTCTCCCGCCCCGTCATTCTCCCCCGCCATCCCCCCTGCCGACTGGCAAACAGCCTCTTCCACAGCTGGCCTGACCAAATCCGGCCCATTGAGCCCATCGGAGATCATCTCACACCTGACCTCGGTCCCCGGCCGCTCGGTGCTGGTCGACAACACTTCCGACCCGGCGCTTGCCAGCGCATACCCGCAGTTCCTGCAGGCGGGAATCTCCATCGTCACGCCCAACAAGAAAGGCTTCTCTTCCGACCTGTCGCTATGGAAGGACATTTTTGCGTCGGCTGCCCGCGGGAACGCGCTCGTCTACCACGAGAGCACTGTCGGCGCGGGACTGCCCGTCATCTCCACCCTTCGGGACCTGGTCGCTACGGGCGATGAAGTGACACGTATTGAGGGCGTGTTCTCGGGAACGCTGTCGTTTCTCTTCAACACCTTTGCCCCCGTTGGCCCTTCGTCTTCCGCTCCCCCAGCCAAGCAGTGGAGTGAGGTCGTCCGCGAGGCCAAGGAGTTGGGCTACACGGAGCCCGACCCCCGCGATGACCTGAACGGCATGGACGTGGCGCGCAAGCTGACCATCTTGGCGCGGATTGCGGGGTTGGAGGTGTCGAGCCCGGACTCTTTCCCGGTCGACTCGTTGATTCCGGAGGAGTTGGCCTCGATCCCGAGCACCGCCGCGGGTATCGACGAGTTCATGAAGCGACTCCCCGAGTTTGACAGCCGTATGGCCGACCTCAAGATGAAAGCCGAGACGGCTGGCAAGGTCGTCCGGTATGTCGGCAGCGTGGATGTTGGCAAGAAGGAGGTCAAGGTTGGGCTGCAGCAGTTTGACAAGGACAGCGCGATTGCGAACCTCAAGGGCAGCGACAATATCATTAGTTTTTACACGAAGCGGTACGGCAGTAATCCGCTGATCGTCCAGGGCAGTGGTGCAGGCGGCGAGGTCACCGCCATGGGAGTGTTGGCCGATCTGCTCAAGGTGTTGGAGAGGCTTTGAAAATTATACCTTGACCTGTGCCTAGAAAACAACACCCTACAGAACTGGGAAATAGAATGGTTAAAAAAAAAGTGTTGAATCAGTTATTGCTCATCTCGCAGGTACGCCTTGATGGCATCTGCCCAAACGGGCGCGCGCTTGTACGTATGAATTTCCGGCACATTGCCGGTTTTCAGTCCGTCAATGGCCGCGGCGAGCTCCTCGCCCAAGCCTTCTGCCTTGATCTCCGCGATCGGATAGGTATACGTATGGAAGCCAAACACCAAAGCGCGAGACTTGGGCAGACGGTGGAGGGTTTGGCGTTCACACCGAAGGAACGTCTACACAATCAGCAAACATCTCTCTCTTCCGGATGGGAGACAGGACGCACCGATGACATATCCAACTCACCGACCGGAATTCTCTCCTTCTCCACTTCATCCTCCTCACTCCCATGCAAGCCCCCAAACGCCGCAAACAGCTCAACATCTTGACCCGCCATGATTCCCCAGTTGACGCGCTTGACGAACCTTCCAACCTCAATGCGTTCGAAGAACCGGTCCATGCTGCGCTTGAGTTTCGCCTTGTACCCCGGCACGGGCCCGTGGATGGCGGCGAGGCGGCGTCCGATCTTCTCGCGCGGGTTGAAGCCCGCCGGGTAGCAAGTTTCGTAGGCATAGAGGGTGTATTTCGTTTGGACGTCGTCTGGGGATGCGGCTGTGCCGGAACCTCCGGCACTGGAGGTGGTAGGATCCGGGAGGAGAATGAGATAATCCTCGTCGACATTCTTCAGGATCGTCTCCAGCGCTTGCTCCGTGGTCATCTCCCGCGGTACCTCTGCGGGATACATCTCGTCCATCACGCGGTTCTCAAACAGGTAGCTGCTATTACGCCCCGTGCCCGTAGTAGCCGCCTCGTGCAGCCGAAACATACTGGGGTATCGACGCGGCAGGTACGTCGCCAACAGGAACCGGTACAGCTCGCATACGGCGGCGCGGACCCGAGGGTCCTTGTCCTCGTTGTGCGTGGCGACCACGATATCGCGGTGCTTGTGCAGCAGCGATCGCCGGTAGAGGAGTCGGTCTTTGTAGGTTTTGTCCATGGGAATCAGCTCTGATGGATCGAGGGATTCGAGCGCTGATTGTCAACAACATCAGCATAAGGCACCTCTTTCTGACTGGCCATGAATTATGTATCACCCATTGTTAAATTGTACTTGGGCTTAAAAGGTCGCAGTGTGAGAGGCTCGGTTTGGCTCCAGTCGAAATCGGGCAGAGGCTCAATGGGAGGGAAGCCTGGATCTGTCTCCAGAGAGCGCTGCTTTCTCGACTGGAGCATTTTGCGCTGCAAGGGACCATGTGAGCATGTCGTCCCATGAAGCTGATGAATGAAATGGCTTACGATTGGAATCGACGAAAGCAGCAGTATTATTGCTGTTGAGATGATCAATTGTGCCTTGTCTGTGGCGAGCTGCTGGAGCCATGGTGGCAGACATTGCCGAATCGCATCTGCATCCATACCGTGCCTTTGATTGTAGCGAAGTTGTTTCTGTATCTCGAAGTTCGAGCATGGCGAAGTCCCTACTTGTGCTTCGCGAATGCTTGCATCTATCCATCGGCGTTGCGGCCGAGAATAACCAAACTTATTTTCCCCGCGTGCTCCATGTGGATGCAGATGAAGTTTAGGCCTACCCGACTTGGAAAGTCTACACGAAGCTTGATGCGAAGCTTTATCAGAGCTGCGAACCAGCAAACGGAAACTGAACCTACTACAGTATGTGCCTTTGAATCCACATCATAGTACAGTTGTTAGAGATGATCGAGATGAGACTCGCCTAGTAGAACACAAATACCTATACCCAAACCTCCAGAGGCAACGATGCATGAACAAACCTTCCAGAATGCCAACAAAACCAAACGCCAACCAAGACCCAAGCTTCCAACGCCTTCGTTCCTTTTAGATCTGTGCAGATCATCGATTCGGTACCCTCCTAGATGCCGGCTGTCCAGCAGCCGAATCCGCTTGTTCACCAGTCCAACTGAACGCTCGCCGCCGTCCATTCGGTCGCTCCGTCAGCGACGGCGCACGCGGCTTTCTTCGCCCGCGCGCACGCCCGCCGATAATCGGAAGCTCATACGTCGTGACCCGGAGGATATAGTAGACGAAATCGAACACGACGAGGGCGGCCCAGGGACCCATGGTAATGAGTCCGAGGACGATCTGTAGAACAGAGTTGTCAGCAACCATCACACGACCTGAAGCTTCCTAGGATCCGCCGAATCGGGAAGCCTACAAAAAACTTGGCAATCCATGCCTCCAGCGCGCTCAGGTGCTCTGGTAGAACCGAGTACCACGCCATAGTTCTTAGTCCTCCCTAGGGCGAGATTCCGTCTCCCGTCGGCGTTGTTGGGCCCGGGGGGGGGGGGGGGGGGGGGCGCACAGAAAAAGGGGAAGATATCAGTCGTGTGACTGACTGATTAGACGGAATGAGCTTCGCGAGAGCGCGAACAATTGGACATCCAATCTGTCTCTTTGGCTGGTACTCGTATTGTATGTATGTACCTCAATTGTCTGATCAGGGGACAGCTTCTGGGCTGGCAGCTGTCGTTTTCCGAAGCACAATTGGATCGTCACTCGACCCTCTGAAAGGCCGATCACGCTAAACCAATGTAGGAAAACTGTAAACTATTTTAACCAAATCTGGTTAGACACCTTCGTATCTGATGTCAGACTGTGGACCTCAGGGCTAAGCCCTCCACGAGGGGATGAACTAGACCGAATGAGGCAAGGGCTCTCTGACATGTGACAGATCCCCCGCGCTGTTGTTTGCATCTTTTGCACTGAAACCTTATTAGAAATCAGACGCTCACTTGAGGCTCAAAGTACTGGGACGATCTGCCCATGAATTTGCGCGAAGCTGTTGACTTTATGTTGGTTTCTTAAACACGCTGAATCGCTACTTTGAGATTCCTTGACCATGAAATTCATATTGTCCACGTCGTGAGTAGCCCAGTCACTACCGGTTTAACCCGCCATGCCGGTTCTTATGCATTCCTTCATTCCTTCATGCATGTACCATCCTGACAAGTGCTCAAACCAGAAATGTCATGACCACAGGGCCCTCGGTGGTCCGGTCAATGGGTGAAAAATCCAATGTGGAACTGATAAACGGTCTCCGATCGAATATCCTGGCCGCGCGGCAAGGTGCCCCGCCCGGTAGTCAAGGGATCCCGTCATGGACCAAGGCCGAGGGTGACACGTTGTATATTCCCGCCGTCGATTTCTCGCAGTCGGGTCTGGCAGAGGAACGAGATCAATACGATATCACGGTGAAGTTATTCTACCTGCCGGGGATTCCGGCGTCGAGGAGATGCGCGCATACCCATCAGGCGATTGATTTGGTATTGAAGGAATTACATGTTGATTCGATCGATCTATTGATAGTCTCCTTCCCCGGCGTGTCCTTTGATGCGGATGATGAACCGGAGGATGATGACGACCAGTCTCGGGCCGGTAGCGCCAGCGCCGGGAGCGGCGACGGGGAGCATGCGGACGATTTTGACAGCTTGATCAAAACATGGCATACCCTGGAATCGCTGGCAGAGAGCGGAAAGATTAGGCAATTGGGGGTAGCGGAGTTCGGCTCGGACCGGCTCATGAGATTCCTCCCACATACACGGATTCGTCCTTCGGTTGACCAGATCAACGTAAAGGATTGCTGCGTTGTGCCCAAGTCGCTCATCCTGTATGCCAAGCAAGAAAAGATTGAACTGCTCACGCACAACGACTGTACCGACATCCTTCCCCCAGGGACGACGCGGGAATTGCTCGGGCCAGGAGAGAGGAACGCCGGAATCCTGGCCTCATCCCCAAAGGCCGACGGGGATTTGAATGGAGACATTGAACCGCAATGGGTGGTCAAATACACCGCGGTCATCAAGGACCGTGGGGTTATCGAGAACAAAGGATACTTTGCGCTTGCTGAAGTTGGCCGTTGCATCCGCACTGATGATCGGGTTTGAGTCGTTCAATCTTGTCTTCATTTTTTTTTTCTTGTTGCAGCGGTGGCGTTTGGGTTATTCGTCGTAGATAGGCCAGGTATTATCCAAGAAAGGATTCATCGTTCGGCTAATCGAATGAACCTTATAACGTGTGCAATTTCCCTATCCTATCATACTCCTCTTGCGTCCACGCATGCGCACCTCCTCTAGTCTGCGGAGGACAGTAGTAGCACCCTTGAAGCTCTGTCGATATGCCTCAAGAACCTCGTTGAAATAACGCTCCGTCCGGGGATGTGTGCTGCCAATGGCACGCTCCAGGACATACAGGTCGACGGCACGATCTTCCTCGTGGACACTCTGCATCGCCAGGCCAAAATCAATCAGCACGATTTCGCCCTCCAAGGAGGGCGGCTCCTTATCAGCATCGGCGGACCCCTCGGCCTGCGCCGGCGGCGAGCCCGGCAAGGGCCGTAGAATCAGATTGCTTGTCGTAAGATCCCCATGGACGATGCCCACACGATGCATGTGTCCCACCGCGCGGCCGATGCGGGCCATCAAGTCAATCACCCGCGCGTCCTCCTCCGCCGAGACCGTAAAAGTCTCCCCCTGCTGCTCCCGCTCCGCCGACACCCGCTTGATCCAAGCCTCCCACTTCTCCAGCACCGCCCGCACCGACGGCCCTTCGATCCACTCCATCAACAGCCAGGCGCCTACCGATCGCTCGCCGGTCGCGCTGTTCAGCGGGCCCTCCCAGTCCAGCGCCAGCACGGCGGGGACAGGCACCCCTTCGCGTCGGAGTCGAACCAAACATCGCGCCTCGTGCAGGATGCGTTGCTTTGTCAGCCGACGGTCTAGGATCACATGGCGGTACGGTTTCGAGGGACGGATCTTGAGCGCGGCCGGGATCGAAGGGGTGAGGAATGTGGTTTTGTAGAGTCGGGCTTCGGCGCCTTGTGCGAGGAGCGTTGGAGGCGGGGTGGTGTGGTTAAAAGGAGGAGGGAGAGGGGGCGATGCCTGTGATTCCGTCGACATTTTATGTTTTCAATTCTGGTAAACAATAATTCTTTCAAAATCTGTGCTCGCCAATTGCGTTCTGGTTGGATTTGGTGTGCTCGCTGAAGAACTGATGAATTTGTTGAAGGTGGGAAAATGATCCCACGCTCCACCATCGATGGTTTTTCGAGGTGGGCATAATTGTGACCGAACACCAGCAGAGCTGCACTACATGAAATCGAAATGATTCAGTTGTCCGATTTATTGATTGTTTCATTTGTGTTTCCTGTTCATTGTATTCTTTACGATCAACGCTAGGTAATGCAGTTATAAAGTCTCCTCGAAAGCCGCAAGTTCCGACATCAACTTCCGAACCGTCGCCTTGGCTGCTTCACTCGGCGGCTCATACGGCGTCCGGGGAAGGAACTTTTCTTCTGCATTCTCAATGCCTGCCTTCGGCGCCGTATATATAGCGGCGGCGTACTTGGTAGACGCAATGCCGCTCTTGCACGGACTCTCTGCCAGCGCAGCTTTTCGGTGCAAGGCGAGCGCTTCGTCGACTTTGCCGTCGGTGTATAATCTATAGATCCGCGAGACTGTCTTGGGAAATACGTTTGCGAATGCAGCAATGCAACCGGCAGACCCCACCGCCAGACCTCCGAGGAGGAAGTCCGATTGTCCGCCAAAGACGGCAAACTCGTCCGGGGAGAAAGTGGCCGTCAGGCGAGTGATCTTGCCAACCTGCGCACAGGTGAGCTTTGTCCCAACGACATTGCTCACACCGTCGGGCGACGCGGCCGCCGACGCACGGACGATCTCCGTCATCAGTTCCGAGTCGATGTCCACACCGCTCGTCACGCCGGGGAAGTTGTAGATCACCACCGGCAGGCTCACTTGGCGCGCCACGTCGACGAAAAACCGCTTGATGACGGCCGGGGTTGTCGCCTTGCCGAAGTACGCTGGGGGCAGAATGAGGAGGTAGTTTGCACCAGCTGCTGCCGCGTCGGCCGCCAGCTCCAGCACCTGCTTGGTCGAGTGCGCACCCACGCCGGCCATGATAGGGAAGTCAGGCCCGACAGCCTCCCGCGCGGCAGCGATCAGCTGTGCGCGCTCCTCGCGCGTCAGCAGGAACGCTTCTGCATTGGTGCCGAGGATGACGAGTCCGGCCAGCCCGGACTTGGCCAGGTAAGCGTAATATTTCTTTTGGGTCTCGAGGTCGAGACTGTCGGACTTTGGATCGAATGCCGTGACTGCGGGACACCAGACACCAGAGGGAGGAACACGAGGTCGTTTGGTAACTGTTCCGGCGGCCATTGTCGAGGCACGGGGCTGGACTTTATTTTCGAGGATACCGTATGGAGGGGATGATGACCGTAGCCGTCGACACCATCCCCTCATGCTGCTAAAACCCCCTGCTTCAGCATCGGCTCGGACATAGGCCGATGGAAAAGAATCCGAAGCTGACACCTGAAGAGAGATGATATAGGGTTAGGGTTAGGGCTAGTACACTCGTTACAGCTTTACTCCGTAGTAAAGCAAAGTTAGAGAATTTGAGCATATGTAGTAGGTATGCTTGTCTCGCTTTAACGGTCTGACCAAGTGTCGGACTTTGCTTTTGCACGGTATTTTCAGTAGATCGTGATGCGTGTCAAGCAGTCAAAGCATTTGAATCTTCACTGGAACACAGTTCAATCAATTGAAACCGCTTTTGGGTCCCGCCGTTCCTGGAACGCCGACACTCTAGCCTCTCGACGCGTAATTTTGTCAACAACAGAAGCTCAATCCAGTTGGGAAATTCGATGGCTACTAGAATGACCCAGACATCACACGCTTCTTGACCAGTCGCAAGGGGGAAAACGATTTACGATGGAGCCTTGTGGAAAAGCACATAGAGGAAATTCATTTCGACGAACCTATGATATTGTCGGCTCGCTGCCTCTCGAGCTCGCGCTCGCGCTCGCGATCGTCAAGCATCTGGATGCTGCAGACATTTGCGTGCTATCAAATTCAACTCCCTAACAACGTCGGTTTTAGCACGGAAAAAGAATTTATTAGCATTATCCAACCATATATTGAAGATTGGGATTCTATGGTTGCGGCCATCAACCCCGTGGCAATGTTCATGGCACGGTCCATCAACGCTAAAAAACAATGTTCCATTACGCATTTCCTCTCTTGTCTGGGGATATTCCTTGGAGTTCATCCTCAAGCATCATTCTAACAGCTCTTTTTCCGGAACGGGAACCAAATCCGTGATCTGGGAGATGTGCCTGTGCTTGGTAAGAGAACAGGTGGAAGAGGAAACGGAGCGCCCCGTGTTGCCTTCCTCGGTTCGGTTGAGAAATAGCAGTGACGTGGGGGAGCCAGAAATCAAGTCGGAGGTGGTCGGATCAAAGTCTGGCACCACCGGGAAACGACCTCGCGTCAAGCAGGAATCACCGACAAGCGGGGTTTCGTCTATTCTACTCCTGCGGGTCGCAAGCGGAACCTGTCCGAGGTGATTCCGAGCGAGATCCGGATCAAGGAGGAGAAGGGGAGGAAGACGGAAGTGAAAACGAGAATCAAGGAGGAGGCCAGGGTGAGTGAGGCGGCGCCTGAAATGGAAAATGAGGTTAGGGATATGACCGAGAGGATGGCAGATGGAATGGACGGGGAGGATGACGCTGGGATGAGACGAGACGTTCCGGAAGCTCATAGGGGTGTCGGTTTCGGAGCCGGTTGTTGAAGACTTGTCTGCGTCCTCCGAGGATGGGAAGGGGATGCAGGATGAGCAGGCGGGCCCGGAAACGAGGACAGGCAAGAAGAGAAGAGGCCTGTCAAGGGAAAACGTTCAAGGGGTAGGTAAGGGGAGAGTCTGACCATCTGGTGCCCTTTGAACATTCTGCAGGAAACTTACTACTCTGTCCATATTATATTAGTTCGAGTTTTCTTGTGCTTTCTTGTACCTACAGTAACTACTAACCTAGTAGTTTCCTACGTTGAACAAGGTTGAATCCTCTGAGCGCGCGTGCTCTTAGTATTATTGCCTTTCCAGGCTTTCTTGTATGCCAATTAACCTATGGCAGACTCATTACTGTCCTGTGGCCATAGGTGCGATGGATTACTTACTTTCATGATGTTAGGCAGTGTTCGATAAAACCGTCCAAGTCCCCGACCAGGCCAGGTTGGCAGGGTTTTGGCAGAGTTGGACGGAAATCGAAGGGGGTTGTTCAGTAAATAGTTTGAACCTATGAGTCTCAATAAAGTTTCAGCTGAAAATCTTGCCCATCTCGAAAGGTCTTTTAAGTAAACACCTGGACGGAGGGGGGGTCCGTACAAGGTCCGGCCAGGAATCTGTACAAGCTCCCGCGTATCATTTCGTTTAGGTTATGTACTCTTTTCAGGCACTAACCCTCAAATCTCACGCGCCGCGACGCGTTTACCTGGACTGCTTCCTCATCAAATATCAATAAAACATTGGGTGAAATGGCGGAACAGAGGCGTCAATTCGGGCACGCGTTCAATCGGCAATGTCTCGATGCCGCCCGATTGGTGGCCCAGGTCATCGTTGAGGAACTTCCTACTTGACCGACGAATTTCAGCCAAGTCAGCGACAACGATGGTTCAGAGGTAGCAACCGCGGGAAAAATCTGAAGGAAAAATTACTGGACCCCGAATGCCCTCCTGGGCGAATGAAGAATCCCATTAGAATGGGGCCCCCAACGTTCAGAGCCTTTGTCGACTGGCTCTTGGGGAACTCAACTGACGGCTCTTCGATCGTCATACACTGCGACAGCATGACGCCTGAAGAGCAAGTTATCATTTTTTTGTATATTGTCTGCCAGGCATCGTCATACAGGAATGCAGCGGATATGTTCCACCACTCACTTGCCACGATATCACTGTTAGTTGCAAAATCAATGCAGGCTTTCTTTCTGGGGACATTCATTTTGATTGATTCTGGTTTGTAGGACATTCCACCGGGTACTGAGAGCTCTGCTTGATGCGTATCCCACCATCGTTAAGATGCCGCCACCTAAGCACAGTGAAGTGAAGAGGCTCTCGGTTTAGACCCCAATGTTTGGCCTTTCTTTAAAGGCTGCATCGGTGCCTTGGATGGGACCCATATCCCCATCTCTATATCGAGGAAAGACCAGGAACCGTGGCGCAATCGCAAAGGCTTCGTATCTCAGAATGTCCTTTCAGCCTGCGACCACTACATGAACTTTGTGTACATTTATGCTGGAATGGAAGGTTCATTCCACGACAGTCGCGTCCTGAGAGAGGCAATGAGAAAGGATAATTTTAAGCCCCCAGCGAACTGTTATTTTCTGGCAGACGCTGGGTATTCTCCGAATTTAGATCTCGTCCTTGTCCCGTACTCCGGCGTCACGTACCATATATCCAGAGGTCAGTCGAGAAGACAAGCCAGGAATGCCCAGGAACTCGATAACGCCAATCATGCTTCGAAGCGGAGCGTCGTCGAACGAGTTTTTGGGGTCTTCAAGCGCAGGTTTCGCATTTTAAGGGAAGCAAGAGAGGGCTTTTCGGTCTCGACACAAATCAACCTGGTGTTTGCCCTTGCCGCGGCACACAACTTCATTAACAAATATGCGGCAGACGATCTGAATGATTTCCCAGATGAAGGAGGAACTGTGGTTGATGCAGGGGACGACTCGCCAGACGAGGATGGAGATGCTCCGCCGCAGAAGCAAGATCGGATTGCAAACAGCATGTGGGAATCAGGTGGAAGTGCTGTTGAGAACGCGAGGAGACATGCAGCAAATACGACGAGGAGGAGGAGGGGGAACTGAGAACAGTGACAGACGTCGTGGCAATTCAACTATTTCCTAGCAGATTCTTTCTGGATGAATAAGTACACAGTCCCCGTTTCATCAATCTTGGTCCTGTTGACTTCCCTCCGCATTCCGCAGGAGCCATTCGAACTTCTGAGGCAAATGGAGGTACGCCCGTGCGCGGATAGGGTGCTCCATGAGGCTGTAGAACGGAGCTACCTTGTCGAAAGGAACATTCCCACCATCATCCTTCCAGTCGTCCGGAATGATGTTGTCAAGGTCGTCCATCAACGCGGCCATAGCTTTCGAAACTGTTTCGTCCGATGTTTGCGCATTGATGAGAGTCGAGCCGGCAATTTGGTTCCCCAGCCGATCAATCGACTCCGCCAACGAGCTCTTTCCACCATTGTTGTCCTTGTCTTCATTGTTGCCTTCCTTCTCGCCTTTTTTCGACGAAGCGTTGCTGGCGACGCTCATGGCGGACCGCTTGTGATTCAGGTTGGGCCGGTCGTCCGTCTGCAGGGCGTCATTGCCGAGACTGTCGGCGGCTGATGTTCTTTGCTCCACAGCCATACTCAGCCTGGTCGCCCTTGTTTTCCAATCAGCGAATCTGACGCCTTCCATAATCTCTTCCAGCTTCTTCTTGTTTTCCGGGGGGCCGTCACGAAAGCCTCTCATTTCCGGATGTTCTCTGAAATAAGCTTCCGCCACCGATCTCTCGGCGACAAGAGTCTCCTCCTCATCGTCCCAATCGCAACCCCAGCCGGAAATCTTTCCTTTGTGTTCCAGCCACAATCTCCAATTCTGTTTGATCTTTCTCCAGCAATTCTCGCATAATTCTCGGTTCACTGGCTGGTTTGTCGTGGCTTTAACAGACAACACAGTAATTATCCAGCCAGGACCTTTGAAGTTTTCACCATCCGTATCCAATCCATCCCTCTTTGCAGCCAGAAGGCCGTCAAGCAATGCGACCTCCATTTGTGATGACGACACGGTGCGTCTATTCGGCGTCGTGGACTGCGCAGCTCCTAGGGCTCCGGTGCCGAAGTGTCGAGCGCATGCTGAGATGCTTCCGCGGCAGAGACAGGTTCCATTTGAAAAGGTCTTGGAAAGAGGTCTAACTATGGAACAGCAGAGTAAATAACACGGATTAGGGCCAAAGTTCAAGGATCTCCGACCATTCATCACACTTTATAGCATCAATGCATTGTAGGATATATACGGATGGTGGAAACTTCAAAGGTCCTGGCTGGATAATTGCTGTGTTGTCTGTTAAAGCCACGACAAACCAGCCAGTGAACCGAGAATTATGCGAGAATTGCTGGAGAAAGATCAAACAGAATTGGAGATTGTGGCTGGAACACAAAGGAAAGATTTCCGGCTGGGGTTGCGATTGGGACGATGAGAAGGAGACTCTTGTCGCCGAGAGAGGAGAGTGGATGAATTGCATACACATACTACGTACCTATGCATCTTTCAAGTGCTTCCCTGCCGTACGAGCTGGCGTATGAAGATCAACTTATCCATTCATGATCGAATCTAGAGCATCATTGGCAAGAAGAGGAGCCATTGCCCGCAGCCAGTCGAGGCGCGAATCATGGAGCCAATTGCAAAGCGACAATAGAGTCCGGACCCCAGCACCTCGGTAGGCTACTAATTCGCACTGGGTACTCCGTACAAACAGGCCAAAAACTCGATATTGCAGGCCATTCAACAATCCGCGTACATATGGGAGACCGGTAATACGCGTAGTCGGAACATTGCACAGTACTATTGTATTTCCAACACAGGATTAGGAGGTGCCAGCAGACAGCCTGGTCACCGGTCACATTATAAAGGCCTATATCTGCTGTTCCAAGGCCAGAAACCGTTCTATCTCCTGCATAGTGCACCGCAACCGTGCCTCCAGCACCGCTCCCATTCGCAACGCGACCTGCTCATTGGCACTCTGCGCATCTCCTGAGGTTGGGAATCCGCTTCGGTTCCCATTTCCGTTTGCATTGCCAGCACACAGCATGCTGCTGAAAAATGTTCTGACGGACTCAGCCAACTCCCTTAGCTCGTGGAGAACGAGTTGGTTAATCACCGTCCAGCCGATTTCCTCGTCCAGTCGGTAAGTGCCAGTGGAGAATGGGCGCGGCACGATGGTCGTCGTCTCCTCTCGGAAAATGCCGCCGCCGTTGGCGTTGCGGGTGGTGGTGCTGTAGGATTCATCCAGATTGTTGACCACTGGGTCCGCAATGCCGACGATTGCCTGGTACCACGTCAGGATCTTGGAGTAAATCAGACCCATGAGGATTGGAAAACAGTGATCTTTGCGGCAGGAGCACGAGACGAGAGTCAGCGTGCTCGTCGTAGCGGCGCTATTGACCTGGAACACCTGGTCGATCGTCGGGCCGGCTGACTGCGCGGCCGACGCGCCTGCGAGCTTGTCGTCCTGTTTGTTGCAGCTTGACACCTGGTTTGCAACGGAGAGCTGGTACAGGCTGGAGAGAGTTGTCAAAGCGAGACCAACACAGTCATGGGACTCGCCAGTGGGACGGCTGGTCACCAGCGGGCTGTAGCTTGACTCAAGCACCGGCGGGTTCATGGTGGTGGCGGGCTTCGGGCGGTAGTTTTGTGACGATGGCAGGCAAGGGACGTGCTCCGGCTGCGACGGCATCGGTTTGCGGTCGCTACTATCGAGCTGCGACATGGCTTCATAAGGAGCCGAAGGTTGCGCCAGCCCATGGGAGTCATTTTCCTTGTATATGGGCGGTGTGCTTGCGTAGTCGATCGCTGACGGCAGGGTACCCCAGAAGTACCTACCGGGAGCGCCAGTGTGATACAACCTGCACGAACTGACCCCTCCCTGCATCATGGCCGCCGCGAACATAGCATCGAGACCAACCGGATCCATGGGTTCCATCGCGCTGACTATAGTACCCCCTGCGACGCCCATTGAGAAGTTTCTGCCATCCTCAATGGAAGCAGCACCCATCTCGCTGTCCCGGAGTCCTTCCGGACGGTTAGTGTTGGTCCCACGCGCAACGTTTGCATAGGATGAAACCCGCGGCTGGCTGTGAAGGGACCCGCGAACCAAATTCTTGCGCTGACGAGACCGTGGCGGCTTTCCCGACCTCAGCGAGCGACTGTAGTTGCATGGTACGTTGAGCTGCCGGCAGCGAACGCATTGCGGCTTATCTTGGCTACACTTGATCTTGTTGGACGAACACCGGTCACAAGAAGCTCGCAGCTTGATCCGGGTCGGCACCGAACCTGTAGATGTCGCTGCTGCCGAAGACATGTCATCAATCATTCAAAGGGCAAGTCAGAGAAAAAAAGACGAGGTGGCAATGCAATGTATTAGACGTATCCAGAATCATGACCATGGTGGTCCTGATATACATACACGGCCAGTTTCATTCGGGTACCCGGAAGTGCGGTTTCTTTTCCTCTTCAGTCGACTCCACGACCTTGGTGCGAACGTCCCATTGTCACCGAGGGTCCCTTAACCGCTACCCGAATCGGTTCAGATCTGCCTCCCGTGTTGCTCACCATGTGCTCGCGATGCCACCTGAAGCGTCATTTGGCACCGCAGCAGGTTACATACGCTGGATAACAATAATCACAAAAACACACCGATGCGTACGGACGATAGAGTCATGGTTCAGAGCACCGTTCTCTGAAGGTACCAAGGGTACAGCTGGCCAGATTCTTTGTGCAAGGCATTTCGACGCATGGTGCATGAAGAATACCGAGGCTGCTGCTTTAAATGATTCAGTTTGCGCAACGGAGCCAGCGGATTGGTAACTCCCCTGGGACATGTGGACAGACACCCGTCCCGGCCAAGGTGGCACAACGCCCCGACGAAGGCATCGAACATTTCCCCATTGATCCGGAGCCCCATGTCCGCCATCCTGCACGGAACTCCTCCGTCTGAAGCATGAGGCATGTCTCAATCTTGAGGCTGCAACGAAAACGAACTGGGGAAAACGCCCTAGACACCATCCCGCGAACAGGTTCGTGGGAGTGAGCTCAATGGGTTGCATTTCGATCAGTGCGACGCTGGGCTTCTCGCCTCATTCAGTATGAAATCCGAGTACCTGCAATTGGATCCATGAGAGTGAGGAACTGGAAGCACGTGGCTCGAGATCTCTTTGATGCACATGCTCAGCGGTTACTCTCGAGTTTCGATACAGAGGATCTATGAGGACGGCGACATGGGTTGCTGTGCGCTATTGAGGCTCATACCGACGTGGGCTCCTCGACCCCGTTGGCCCGGAAGAAAGCAGGTTCTTTGGGGCGGTTCGCTTCTGGAAAGCAGGCAGAATTCCTCATCTGGCTTTCAAAAATAGGCTAATCAAGGAACTTGCGAGCTACCATTTCGTAGAAGATCCAACGCCGTACAACATGGCTGGGAAAGGACGAACCTGGACGAATGGAAATCTTAAAATCCAGAAGCCTGTGTCTGGGAGTCTTGCGCTCCGGTAGACCAGATTGAAGGAATGTATACTGCCACACGGTTCACGAATCAAGACACTCCTTTCGGTCCCAGGTCCATATGAATGTCAACATGAGACAAGTCGGCAAGCCTGCATTGCTTGACGGGCTGGATTGAGACGGATATTCTGCTCTATTTCATTCAATGTCAGACAAGTATACATAGTTCGCCGTGCGGTCTATCTATCGGACTTTCTGTTCAAATGCCAATAAAGGCAAAACTTACATACATAAACACACTGTCATCTAGATCTCCCGGATGTAGTTCGCCGGCACACTCTTCACCTGGCCGCCCCTTTCGACCTCTGCCCAGCCGTCCCCGCTATCTCGATTGATCAGGACGAACCGGTCTCCTTCGGACATGCTCCATTCTGCATCCGTTCGGGCCTCATAGTCATAGAGTGCTTCCACGTATTGCAGCCTCTTTGCGCCTCGCCGAGGCGCCACGGCCGGGCCAACCTTCTTCGGCGCTACGCTGCTTGCTAATGATGTTGACGAGGCCGAGTATGTTGAACCCGGCCGGTCGTTTGGAGCGGATGATGGACCTGGAGATGCCGGTGGCGTCGCGATTTCCGCGTACGACGCAGGCACCAGGCCCTCCTCAGATCCAGCCCGGACGCGAATCCAGCCAGACCCATCTGTGAATATTAGTTAGAGCGTGGATGATGCAGCTGTAGGAAAATTGGACGTACCATCTGGATCCAAGAGTGTGATCTCTTGTCCTTCTTCGACAGTGATTTCACCCTCGCCATTTGCTTGGTAAGGATAAAGCATCCGCCCTTTGGGCTCGGTCTTTGCAGGCGCCGAATCTTGAGGCGGAGGCGCGCTGACATACTGCGCTGGAGGCGGAGCCAAGATCCGATTACGTTTGGCACCTCCAGTAGACGTCGTTCTTGTGGCAGATACGGAGGGACTTGTGGATTCTTCGGCTGTTGACGGTTTAGCTGAGCCAGAGACCGACCGGTGCGCACTGGCAGCGTAGCCGGAGCTTAACGAACTCATTGTATCTCGACGACTCAACGACGGAGCTTCGGACGCACCCCCGGATATCGTCGGCTCTGCGGCAGTCGACACGTTCGCCTGGGCTTGTTCCTGTCGCTCCGCCTTGAGTTTCTTCTTCTCCTCCTTAGTCTGCTCTCCTGGACATTCTGGAGGAACTTTCATTTGGCATTTACTGTGGCAGGTATAGCCGCAATCGCGGCAATCGAATCCCTTGGCCGAAAGACCCCAGATCCTCTCGCCGCACAAATCACAGTTTGTGGGAATTTTGAATGTTTGTGACCGGAAATTATGATTCCTCGCTCCCAATGAAAGATCACCCACAGCTGCCAGGATCGTTGAAGTTTCGACTTCAGCAGCGATCCACTTTTTGTCGATCTCATGGAGTTTCTCTTGCATGCTGAATATTGCTCTGACGATTTCCGCTTCGTCCTGCTTCGTCTTGCCCTGCTTCGCACTCTCCCGCACACGCTTGGCATTCTCGACTTCTCGCCTCTGTTTGTCGGCTTCACGTTTAAGTTCCCTAGCCTCTGCTTTGCTCTTGGTCAGGAGATTGCGCAGGAAGATTTTGGCATTCTCGTCCGTCACCATGGCGTCGTCGTCATGCCACACGGGACTTGGCTCGAAGACAAGATCCGGAGGTTCTTGGGATTGAGAGGTGTTGTGTTGTAGAAACATCATCGAGTCCAGCTTGGGGTTGTTGCGAGGAATCTCATTTGAAAGATGAGTGAGATATTCCGCACTTTGGTCGGTGGCGTTCTTCTCCAGCTGCGCAGCGAGAGACCACAGTGAGTTCAGCTTAGCTACGCGAGTTTCGTTAAGGTCGCCGAGGCTCTGTAGGAAATGTCAATCGAACTTGAAACATCTTCACATCATCGCTGTCCACCTACGTCAAGTACTTCCGGCGCGTATTCGTGGTAATATCGTTCCTTTAGCTTGTTTGCTACGTTGATGCTGATCAAGTAAGTGTTCTATGGCATAGTTAGCCTACATTTGCATATGAGAAAGCTGGGAAAACACACCTTGACATTGTTCATTTCCAACACCTGCTGCTGGTAGGCGGCTTGGGCTTTGCTTTTGTTGTAATCATATGCGGACTCTGTCTTTTTGCGCCGATTTTCGACCTCCTGGCAGACACTGTCATATTTCCCCTTGACCTTTTTCAGGTCATTCAGTGCCGCCTCACGCTCCTTCTCGAGTTTGCCAAAATATTCAACGTGGCTTTTTCGCAGCTCCTCGTACTTGGCCGCGACCTGCTTGAGTGGTTCGGCGATATGTGAAATCAGCTCCTGGCCGAATTTCTCACGCACCGCCGCATGCGATTCGATCGCATTGAGCTGTGTTGACCACGTTGTCAGAGAAGCCGACTCGAGTGATCCCGGCGTCATTGTCGGCGTGTCTCCCACGCTGAGGCCACTGATTTTTTTCGCCTTGCGATCCGAGTATTTCTTGCACAGCGCCGTTAACTTGGAGGCATATTCCTTTTCGATCACGCTTCGGTCGCGATAAAACTGCTGTATCTCATCGAGCCATCCTATCCCGTTCGATACCTAATTATCCGACTCAGTAGTTGGTCCGTAGAGGTCGAGGTTGCTCCATACCCAAGCATTGAGGGGTTTGAAGGCGTCCTAAGCAGTCGCATCCGTCAGTACTGCGGCCACGTCTGTCGCCGTCCGGGATATGGCGCACCTTGAGTTCCGCCCCAAATTGGGGGTTCAAATCGACCTCAGCCATCTCAATGCGAGCCGCTTCAGCTGCGGACGGCCGGACGCAGGGAGGACACGGAAGCTCAAAGCGGGGAGTTCAGGGTCTGGGCCGTGTAGGGTTGTTTACACAGGACAGGGCAGGGAAATGAAATCCGAAGGAAGAACACGTTTAACTAGCAACGCGGACGCTGTACAGGACGGGCGGAACGGCCTGCCTGCGCAGTTACCCGGAGCTCATCACGCGGCCGGATCTCAAGATCTTCTTGCCGCCGATCGGCGGGCTGACGGTCTACATCTTTGGTCCGCCAGAGCGTGTCTCGGACGAGAACGTCCGCTTGGCTCTGCGCATCCACGACGAATGCAACGGCAGCGATGTCTTCCAGTCGGACATCTGCACTTGTCGCCCGTACCTGGCCTTTGGCATCCAGGAGGCCGTGCGCGAGGCCCAGAACGGCGGCAGCGGTGTCGTCGTTTACTTCCGCAAGGAAGGCCGCGCCCTCGGCGAGGTTGTCAAGTATCTCGTCTACAACGCGCGCAAGCGCGGCGGCGACACCGCTGACAAGTACTTTGAGCGAACGGAGAACATTGCCGGTGTGCGCGATGTAAAATTCTCTCCCCCTTTCTCCGGGCGCGCACGTTGGCTGCGGCCACCGATCCGATGCTCGACAAGTGGACGCTACGATAGGCCTACTTCCGTACAATGAGTAGTTCAGCAAAACTGCAAGGGTAGACCAGTCTCAGCAGCCGGGAAGACGTTTGGATTCAGGTACAGATTACGAGTACAGTATGGAGATGTACGGTAGGATTGTTCTGTTGCCGAAAGTCGTAATGCGCCAAGAGAATCAGATCCCGCTGGGATCATAGATATTATTACCAGCTGCAATTGATGACGACGACGCTCCTTAGCATCCACTGAGTCTGACTCTGAAATGACCCTTGAATGTCCCATATAATAAACCAGCCACACCGAATTTAACCGCCCCCGTGTCTCTTCGTGAGTCTGGAATTTCAAAACTCGATTCGGGGAAGTTGGTGCCTGAGGCGGGGCATTAATCTAATTCCTAAAATAGTTTAGCGCTATGTCGAACTGCTTAACCCGATTGATCGATTCTCAGTCATGATTTGGATGGATTTTGGATCTCGCCTCTGCAGCTCACGACAACATCGACTGCAGACCCTGCAGGGCTGGTCAAGTCGATTATTCTGCCAGACTGCCGGCGAAAGCGTTTGCTCCTTCCGTTGTTCGGTTGCAGGTCGACCGTGCTGTTGCGCGCGCATCGATTCTACCCCGCCGCCGTCACCCCTCCCCGTCCTTCGTTCTTAAATCGCATCCTTTCTTTTTCGCGTCATTGTCCCACGCGTTGCAATCATGGCGTCTGAAGCCCCAAGTTCGGGCGGGTCGCTGGAGGACCGTATCACCAAGCCTTCTTCGGGTACACCCATATACCATCGTTTCACGCTCGCGGAAAAGTGCTGATCCTTATCAGAAACGAAGCCCGAGGAGGATCAGTCAAAGGCAGCATCTACCGACGGCGCCTCAGAAACACTAAACGGGAGCAAGCTCCAGGAACCGGAGTATGATGTCGAAGTCAAACTGAGCGACTTGCAAGCCGACCCGAATAATCCTCTATACTCGGTCAAGTCTTTCGATGAGCTTGGGTTGTACGTGCCATTGGATCGCCTTGCACGTAATTCTGATCCGAATCTGACATCGCCGTAGGGATCCTCGTATCGTGCAAGGAATTGTCGCATTGGGCTTCCGAAAGCCGTCAAAAATCCAGGAGCGCGCTCTGCCGCTGCTCATGGCAAACCCACCCACCAACATGATCGGGCAGTCGCAGTCCGGAACTGGCAAGACCGCTGCTTTCGTGCTGAACATCTTAAGTCGTCTGAAACTTGATACGCCCGAGGATCAAAAGACGCCGCAAGCGCTGATCCTGGCTCCCAGTCGAGAGCTGGCCCGTCAGATTGGAGGCGTCGTCAAAGAGATGGGCCGTTTCCTCGATGGGCTAGAAGTAGCCATGGCAGTGCCTACTGAGGGAAAGAGACCACCGCGCTTGGAGGCCTCTGTCGTGGTGGGAACACCAGGGACCGTCACCGACTTGCTGAAGAAGCGCATTTTTATTCCAAATAAGCTGAAGGTTCTAGTCCTGGACGAGGCAGACAATATGCTTGATCAGCAGGGTTTGGGCGACCAATGCATCCGCGTTAAAGGGTTTGTCTTTCCTTGATCTGCTCGGGACTGTCACTGATGCTGGAACAGCATGCTTCCCAAGACGATTCAGCTTGTTCTCTTCTCTGCCACCTTTACTCCGCAGATTCGCCAATACGCGGCGAAGTTCGCCCCGAACGCCAACGAGATCTCGCTGAAGCAGGAGGAGCTTACTGTCGAGGGTATCAAGCAGTTCTATCTGGACTGCGCTGATGACAAGGAGAAGTATAACGTGCTGGTCAAGTTCTACGGTCTATTGACCGTGGGGTCTTCAATTATCTTCGTTCAAGTACGTTCTGTCGATGATGGAAGGTGCGGCCCATACTGACTGTTTGCAGACCCGGCAGACGGCTGCTGAGATTGAGAGGCGCATGGTCGCTGAAGGGCACACGGTGGCTTCTCTTACTGGAGGCGTCGAGGGTTCGAAACGGGACCAAGTGATTGATGACTTCCGCGAAGGACGTGCCAAGGTGCTCATCACGACCAATGTGCTCTCCCGCGGCATTGATGTGTCTACAGTGTCGATGGTGATCAACTATGTACGTATCACTGGACCGCACGTGACGCCGATGAACTGACAAAAACCTCAACAGGACATTCCCGAACTCCACACACCCGGTCAAGGCCGCAAGGCGGATCCGCAGACCTACCTGCACCGGATCGGTCGCACGGGTCGGTTCGGCCGAGTGGGTGTGGCGGTGTCGTTCGTCTCGAGCCGGGAGGAATGGCAGATGCTTATGGACATTTCCAAGTACTTTGACACGCACATCGAAGCCCTGCAGACGGATGACTGGGACGAGCTGGAGAAGAAGATCAAAAAGACGATCAAGAACCCGCGGTCGCGGGCGGACTACACTTCGACTGCGCAGTGATTTTTCACGAATCATTTCCTACGCAGGGATATGTGCGATGAAATGAACCGTTATGTAGATACATGATTCGTTTGATGATGCACCATGCAATCGTGACTCAGATGCGAAATAGAGAACAGAAAATAACAAGAGAAATCTGCAGGCTCATCATCAACTGGACAGCCCAGTTCCAAACAATCGATCCCCAATATCCCCTATCCCAGGCACGATGTACCCGCGCTCGTTGAGAGAGGGGTCCACGGCGCTGACCACGAACCTCGTTCCTTCTGGCCAGATCTTGGCGGCGTTGTCGAGGCCGGCTTGGCTGGCCAGGATGGAGACGAAGGTGATGTGGTCGACACCCCAGTCACTAAGGCCAGAATTATCTAATCAGCTTGCTGAGTCGCACTACCTAAGGTACCTAGGTACCTAGTAGGTAGGTAGGTACCTAGGTAGGTAGCAGTCAGAGCCCTAATCTTACCGCAGAATCTGAACCACCGCCCCCGCCGTCCCGCCTGTGGCGATCAACGGATCCAGCACAATCACCCTCTTGACCTCGGTATTGTTATTGGGCAACTTGTTATAATACTCTACAGGCTGCAGCGAAGTCTGGTCGCGGAAGATGCCGAGATGGTAGATGACGTCCGGTCGGTATCGCTCCATGAAGGCGTCGCTCATGGCGAGCCCGGACCGCAGCACGACGATCAGGCCGAGCTGCGTGCCATGTGGTCCTGTTGGAGCCGGCGGAACAAAAGGTGCGACCTCATCCGCGAGAATCTGGGCAATGTTCCCAGTGATGCGCCGGACTTCGTGGCTGGGGAGGTCGCAGTTGCGAAGGTCGGCGAGGAGGCGGTCGAGCTGGGGGTTGAGAATGCGGGAGGCGTTGAGGGGGAGGGACATGTTGCTGGATCTGGATCTACTCTGCAGTCAGTTTAACATTTTCGGTCTTGAGATCTTGTCCTTACCTCTTACTGGGTACTACAGTACTCCTAGCTTTAGAGCTCAAGCTTCGACTAGTAGGTACCTGAGTTGTAAACCAGGGTTGATCACGGTCAATACTAGTACTTAAACATCCGTCTGCAATGAGCAAGACTTGGTTTCATTCTCTAAAGAAAATTGGGAATTGATGCATCTGCAGGCCAAAAACAGGGCTTGAAAGCCCGCCTCACCCAACAAAGCATAACCATTAGTTATGTTCAACTCTGCAGAGCTTCCAAGAGATCACACTGATCACATGGTCTGCGTTTATTCCCCGGAATCCCCGCGTTTGCAGAGAACCTGTTCTAGAATTTGGTCTCCAGTGCGGAGTACAAATAGGAGTAGCTTTGAAGACTGAGGACATGAATCCTTGCGTTCAGTTGCTCAGTGTTGGGTAGTAGTACTTTACTGCCTTCTATCAGTATGTCAGAAGAGTCCGATAATAAGCGGGAGTCGAGTCCAGACCAGCTGGACCCGAGCCCACAGCTCGAATCGCCCAAGTCGCAGTACAGTAAGCACATTTTGGTAAAGCATTCTCTAGAAAGGAGCTGAGCTTGAACCGGATTTTGCTAACGTACTACATTGTTTACTACCTATAGCTCACCACCTACCCCGGCCAAAACGGCATTGACCCTGTCCCGCTCCGCTGGGGAGCACCAAATGCCCGCACTCGGGGACCAATCGTGGCCTCGCGCCACCCGTCGCAGGTGAAGCGACGGAACGCCATGGGCGCCCACGGCGGAAGCTACAGCATCTACCATGCGCTGGCGATCGCCGCGGGGGATCTCCCGGCGGACTTCCGGCCGGACCTGCGCAACACGGAGCCGACGTTCTCGTTCCCGTGGCAGCCAACATGGGCGGATCCCAGCAAGATTGTCTCGCTGGACCCGTACGGCCACGACATCGTCGGGCAATTCCGCGAGTACCTGGAAGTCGGGTGGGATCTGCGGCCGACAATGGCCGTGACGCGGGCGACGATGCGGCTGGCGGAGATCGAGAAGGCCGTGCGGGAGGGCCGGCTGGCGGTCGACGGGTCCATCGTCGTCGACCCGGCCGGCGACGTGCGCGTGACAAAAGTCGCCGTTGAGCCCGTCTGGTACCTGCCGGGGGTGGCCGAGCGCTTCGGCGTCGACGAGGCCACCTTGCGCCGCGCGCTGTTCGAGCACACGGGCGGCAGTTACCCGGAGCTCATCACGCGGCCGGATCTCAAGATCTTCTTGCCGCCGATCGGCGGGCTGACGGTCTACATCTTTGGTCCGCCAGAGCGTGTCTCGGACGAGAACGTCCGCTTGGCTCTGCGCATCCACGACGAATGCAACGGCAGCGATGTCTTCCAGTCGGACATCTGCACTTGTCGCCCGTACCTGGCCTTTGGCATCCAGGAGGCCGTGCGCGAGGCCCAGAACGGCGGCAGCGGTGTCGTCGTTTACTTCCGCAAGGAAGGCCGCGCCCTCGGCGAGGTTGTCAAGTATCTCGTCTACAACGCGCGCAAGCGCGGCGGCGACACCGCTGACAAGTACTTTGAGCGAACGGAGAACATTGCCGGTGTGCGCGATGTAAAATTCTCTCCCCCTTTCTCCCCAAAACACCCTGATCCTTTGGTTCCCTTCTAACAACCATCTGTAGATGAGATTCCAAGCCCTCATGCCAGACATCCTCCACTGGCTAGGCATCAAGAAGATCGACCGCATGCTGTCCATGTCGAACATGAAGTACGAGGCCATTGTCGCGCAGGGAATCAAGATCCACGAGCGGGTACCAATCCAGGAAGGTTAGTACTACATTCACAGCACCTTCTCTCCGTCCCGGATTTCCATCAGCTAATAATAATACCAATCCTAGAAATGATCCCTCAAGACTCACGCGTGGAAATCGACGCCAAAATCAACGCCGGCTACTTCACGACAGGCAAGCAATACACCAAGGAAGAACTGGCACAGATCAAGGGGCGCGGTTGGGAGCAATGGGAGGATATCACGGTAAGTTTCTCCCCGTAGATCTATCTTCCTTCTAGTGCTGACGCTATCCAAAGCACTGAATAACGTGCACCATGGACAATGGTAAGCCATGTCATTCCGTTGCTGTTATGAAAATGTCCATCGATTCCTCAGAAACCAGGCAGAATCGGCATACTGAATAAATTATATTATTGCAGACGCAAACTGAACCAGCAGAATACGCTCCTGCAGCTAGAGGTTATGTATATATATAATCAGTTAAGCAAGTAAAACATGTACCCATCATCGACATCGACAAAATCACAAAACGCCAACACCCACCTAGCAAGCCATCCGATAAACCATAGCCATCAAACGTACTCATAGCACTTCACAATCTGACAATAAAAACAATAGAGACTGAGAGGCAGAGCGGGGTAGATAATCGCAGAAACGGCAGCTCAAACCTCCATGGAATCTGCGAGCTCCTCGCTCATTGCTCGCACTGATCCTTTACGAATGGTCTGGGATCGGTTTGCGGACACGCCGGACGGTCCTGCCTCCACCACATCATCATCACTCAAATCACCGAACCAGTATCGGGCGCGTTTCCTGGCCCCCGCGCCCGGCGTGAGGTATCCGTCGTTGTAGTTTCGCTTGCCCATCATCGTCTCCACGCCGTCCCAGGTGTCGTCATCCGATTGGACCGAGTCCCCTTTGATAGGGATCCCTCGCAAATGGATGTAGCACACGCGTTTCCGCTGCTTGTTGAAGAAAAAGTAATTGTGGCTCCAGATGGCCCCATCGTCATCTTCGTTGATGCCCTCGTCCGGTGAGTACGAAAATATCGCGCAGTCATTCAAAGTCATCTGCTCATCGACGATTTTCCACATTCGAGGGCCCCACACGGCCGTGGTGTCGTCTGCGCTGTACGAGTTCGCTGACGCGTTCCGGGGAGACGGAGGAGCTCCGTCGCTGCGAAGATGCGGTCGCAAGTTGTGGAGCGTCATGTCAAGAGTGTTCATCACCTTCTTGAGGTGTCGCTCGCGGCGAAAATCGGTCGGCCGCAACACCTGACTGAAGTCATAGTCGGGATGGCTGGCATTCAGCGTCGCGATGAGGTACGCATACGTTCGTCGGCTCGAGTGTTCGGTCAGGGGGCCAAACGGACTGGACCGCGATAGATTCAACGCCAAGGACGAGTCCGATCCATTCGGCGGAGACAGCGATGCGGACAGCCGAAGGAGCGATTCATACTGCGATTCCAGCGACTGCTCGATCTTGTTATACAATTTCCGATCGTCCGATGCGGCCTTGGTGATGTACAGATCGCACCCGCCGACTACATGGAGATCCGCGGTGTCGAAATTGAGGGCGTTGGAGACCTCTTCGATTTCCGGAATGGGGAGATACTGCGATCATGATGCTTCAGCGCTGCAAGCGAGGGTTTGGCACGGGGTTGTAGCAAGTACCTTCATTCTCGGTGTTCCCACGCCGTGGTGGACGACAGTCGACGCGAATTCGAGATCGAGTCCCAGGAACAATGACTCTCAGAGTCCAGGCGACGTCCGTCTACGCACTAAATGTGCACGCGACGATGGGATCTGATGATCGGCACAATAAGGTGTTCCAGGCTGGCTGCAAGGACAGGCTTATGCGACCGACAAAGACCGACGATACACGTCTAGCCAAAAGCGATCGCGACGGCGAGATCCATATCAATCAGCGCCGAATATACTCTGAGGATATAAGGAGATGACGCGGCAGAAAGAGGAGACAACGAGGATATGCGGTCGAGCCACTCTCGCGCCGAGACATGTCGATCACGTGATTCCAGATCTCGGCCAGTGATCTCATCCGCCTACTTCACATGACAGATCTGCCATACCACGGTGGCTGGTCCCAAAGGCTTTCGGATCTTGTTCCCTTTGCAAGGGCCAAATGAACTGGATTAGTATTGCGCAAGATATATACGCGATGCCGAAAAGTCCGCGGCCATAACCGACGCCGAACGCCATGACGCGACTAACAGAACTGATCACCAAAGATGCAGATCCAGCTGCTAGACTACATGATCTTCGTCACAGTATCTTCCTCGACCTAGAGAGACACATCAGACGACTGTAAAATGTGACGTGCCGAGGGTTCGCGCCGAACGAGTGAGCAAGGGAATGGACACCAACAACTGCAGGATCACAACGTAGAAAGGGAAAGCGTCCACGTACCTCCAAGTCCTCCAGACTGTCCTGCTGGTTGATGCACCTCAAAACATTCTTCTTACTGCTTTCCTGCAACTCGCCAGCGAGGAGCAGCTCGTCCAGAATAAAGTACGCCTTCTGGAAGTTGAAGATGATATCCAATTCGCACACGTTGCCGTAGTACTTATCCATCTGCTCCACGTAACGGTGCACGATCTCCAGAGTAATCAACTCATTATCGTCAGCCGATCCACCGGCGATGAAAAAGAGCGACGCGTAGCGACGGTAGACAATTTTCTGGTCTGCACACCCACAGAGTCAGTGCCACGGAGCCGCAGATCGAGGAATTCTTTGTACCCTTGTACTCCAAAAAGTTGCACATTCGCGTGCGTCGCGAAAGGACAAGCTGCGAGACATCCTTCACAATCTTGGCCTTCTCCTTGGGAGAAAGAGTGGTAAACCACTTGGCCAGGCGCTGCGAAGAGTTTTGCGTGAGTCGAAGCTCTGCGGGCTAGATGGGTGGGTGACGAGTCAACGTACCACTTTGCCCTGTCTCGAGAGGAGGATCAGGTAGCTGCAAGATTCGTTAGGATGAATTCGACATTATGACACAAGCCGCACTTACTGAATTGCCATGTTGTCGGGCTTTAGGTGTGGTGTGGTGAAGGGTGGAAATTTGGAGATGGCTGGCAGCAATATCCATCCCAAACAATCTAAAATGCCGCTCCGAGGGGCTTCCGCCCCACGATCCAACTTCGACCAGAGAGCTCTCGTGGACAAAAAAATTCTACGGTCTTGCTTGACATCTCTGAGCATGTTCAAGAGTATCCTTCATCTTGACGCGGCTAGGACCATTGACTCGTCCTGTTCTGCTCTGGAGCGAGAGGTCCGTCTCGAGCGGCGTCTTTTTCCATGCAAACTGGAAAAGATCCTTGCAAGCAGCGCCATGACTCATCCCCAATTTCCCATGACAGTCAACTGCTGCGTGTCGTCCTGGACTGCGGCTCTCCGCAGCCTTTGCCGGATGATTACCGGGTGATTGACAGAGTGCTGATTACGCAAGCGGATCAACTGTCTCCGAAATACCCCCTATTGAACGGTCCTTGTCCAACGAACCTGATCTCGTGCGTAGCGATCTATCTCAATGAAAGTTTAGAATTTACTATCGCTTCATTCTAGAGTTTCTCAGTCTACCGGCATCAAACATGAGATTCGCAACATTTTTCCAAGGAGCAACAAGAATCATCGACGGCTTTGACCAGTGAAGCCTCCTACAGTGCGCCATCTCAATATCGGTACTTTCTAGTGGCGTCGTTGCAGGATGAAGTCGTCTTGCGCTCTCAAAACCGCGGAAGTGCCGTACTGAGCGTCTCGTGCCAAGTTGTCGAGAGAAAGTTTTCACAGACCTCGTAACTCTTGTTCCACTGTACAAGGTTGGGGTGAAGCATCATTCTCCTCTTTCCGGGATGTCCGAGTTTCTGATGTAATACAGTCAAACCTATCTGCGGCCGACAATGGCCGTGACGCGGGCGACGATGCGGCTGGCGGAGATCGAGAAGGCCGTGCGGGAGGGCCGGCTGGCGGTCGACGGGTCCATCGTCGTCGACCCGGCCGGCGACGTGCGCGTGACAAAAGTCGCCGTTGAGCCCGTCTGGTACCTGCCGGGGGTGGCCGAGCGCTTCGGCGTCGACGAGGCCACCTTGCGCCGCGCGCTGTTCGAGCACACGGGCGGCAGTTACCCGGAGCTCATCACGCGGCCGGATCTCAAGATCTTCTTGCCGCCGATCGGCGGGCTGACGGTCTACATCTTTGGTCCGCCAGAGCGTGTCTCGGACGAGAACGTCCGCTTGGCTCTGCGCATCCACGACGAATGCAACGGCAGCGATGTCTTCCAGTCGGACCTGTCTTTTTGCGCCGATTTTCGACCTCCTGGCAGACACTGTCATATTTCCCCTTGACCTTTTTCAGGTCATTCAGTGCCGCCTCACGCTCCTTCTCGAGTTTGCCAAAATATTCAACGTGATGTGAAGATGTTTCAAGTTCGATTGACATTTCCTACAGAGCCTCGGCGACCTTAACGAAACTCGCGTAGCTAAGCTGAACTCACTGTGGTCTCTCGCTGCGCAGCTGGAGAAGAACGCCACCGACCAAAGTGCGGAATATCTCACTCATCTTTCAAATGAGATTCCTCGCAACAACCCCAAGCTGGACTCGATGATGTTTCTACAACACAACACCTCTCAATCCCAAGAACCTCCGGATCTTGTCTTCGAGCCAAGTCCCGTGTGGCATGACGACGACGCCATGGTGACGGACGAGAATGCCAAAATCTTCCTGCGCAATCTCCTGACCAAGAGCAAAGCAGAGGCTAGGGAACTTAAACGTGAAGCCGACAAACAGAGGCGAGAAGTCGAGAATGCCAAGCCGGGGAATAAACGCAGACCATGTGATCAGTGTGATCTCTTGGAAGCTCTGCAGAGTTGAACATAACTAATGGTTATGCTTTGTTGGGTGAGGCGGGCTTTCAAGCCCTGTTTTTGGCCTGCAGATGCATCAATTCCCAATTTTCTTTAGAGAATGAAACCAAGTCTTGCTCATTGCAGACGGATGTTTAAGTACTAGTATTGACCGTGATCAACCCTGGTAGATTGTGTAGGTTCAGGGGCAGGAGCACTAGGTTCTACCTACAGGATAAACTCGGGACAAGATCCCAATTTTGAGAGCTGACTTCTGGCGCACGTACGCAGTTCGCAGATCATTCCGTACATGGGGATGGATTGGAAAGTTGCGAGAAACGTAGACAACTCTGTTGGGGTTTGTCTGCCGTGTTTGCCAGAGCACTGATGATGATGATAATTTATTCAACGCCCGGGGGTCACTGCCGCTAATCGGAACACTTGGCTATTGGGCGGGCTGAGTAGGACCGCCTATCGGTTGCCTATGTAGGGAGCATATCGAAAAGTACCTGTAACGATATTTGGCCAAAGTCACAACGATATCGTATGTACAACTTACAGTAGTTATCGTTATGCTCAAATTTGTATGGGGAATCAATCCGGGCACGAAAAAATATCGCTGTAATCAGATTATCGTTATAACCCATAATCGTTATAGCCAGGTTTGACCGTATGTCTTCGGATCGACTTCTTCGCGAAGCGCATGTCCCAGGCCTCCGGAGGAGCCCGATGCCATTACATCTGCGACAAAAAGAAAATTGGCAGGCAGACTATCTGGAATTTGTCAAACACTTGTCCCTCGGTGTTTTTGACAGGGGAGGATGGAGTATACACATATCGTCCAGGAGGGAAGGACATCCCGGAAAAAGGATGAAGCACCTGTGCCCTGAAACGAACGAAGTGAGTGGAAGGTCCGAGCGAGGACACCGATCGGCGGCAAAAATTGTACTATCACGTGAATTCCAAATAATGCTAGTCAACCAAAATACGGTATGTAATAGGTCAGCTAATTCCACCTTCAAGGCTTCAAGTGGCAAAGTCAAAAAGGTCTCCAACATTTCGCTCTACACTGCTCCAAGTCTTTGATTCCTTCTCTGGTATAAGTACCTACATAGAGAACGGAGTACATTCTCCTGCACTTCGATTACCTAGTAGCCAACCTAGTTGGTAGGTAAGTATTTCTGTCAATAATTCGGTCTAAACTACGGAGTACTCGATAGGTACAGTGGAACCCTCTAAAGTGTCTTGTAGTGGCCCGTAAGACTATGAGTCTTGCAGCAGATCAACGCTCTCCGTTCAGTTCAAGACCCTCATTATGTGGACAGTTGTTTGCGATTGTCAATGCGTACCCGGACAACTTGAAGCAAATGGCGACGTCCGTCTCGGTGTTAGACTCGTCCCTTTTGAGAATCCTGTCGGATACAAGACGTTTCATAACGTCCTTCCAACAACAAACAACATCAACAGATCAAAGGCCATCAAAATAACGAACTGTTGCTGCTTTCAAAGGTCTGCCGCACGGCTGCTTCCACGGCGGAGCATTTTGTTCAAGAGATTCGTCTCAGATACAGCCTCCCTTCGATTATCTTTCATGAGTGTGCATACTAACGACGCTGAAATCCGATCAAGGCCCAGACCAAAGGTACAGTTACGGTTGGTGGTCAAGTCACTTTGCGGATCTGACGCCCTCAAACTTGTCCATTTCTATAACTATAAGTACTAATGAATGTTCAAAGGAAAGATGTGTACTTCCTCCTACACCGTACAGAATGATTACCAAATTTCATCCCTCCGTTCCTTGCTTGTCGAAGAACAGTTGCTTGCTAAGTCGCTACTTTTAGTCGACTCTCAAAGTCATGGCCCGAGCGGCATCTCGCCGTCCTGTCCTGTCGTCACTTGAAGAACAGTACCTACGCCCGCCGATCGCGATCCCCGCGGGACCATAAACTCAACTATACTATCCATATAAATGGGGACGCCGCTGCCCCTACTGTCATACTGTTCATCTCTCAGGGATTCTGCTCCGAAGACTCGCCACGAAAAGGTGCTACCTTACAATCTCAAAGAACAGTAGCTAAGTCATCTTCCTGCTTTGTCGGTCACAATCTCGTTCTTCTGAGTAATGAACACAGCCGAAGACGTTCCTCTACATGCTACAGGCTTATTGACTGCTTTCAACCGTCCTTGCTGTCATCATGCTACTCTGTCAATGACCAGCCTGACTTTTTCTACCACCGTCTCCTCATACTCTACGCCTAAAACGTCCTCGGTGGTGCCTCATTTCCATGATAGCCACCAGCGGTGATAACCAGCCTCATAAACGCCGATCATAAATCCAACAACATCAACGTGTCTCCCACGCTAGGTAGGGGTCTGCTATCCCAACGACGACCTACTTGAAATACACAGTGGAGGTCGTGGGAAATTGTATCTTCATCCATTTCAATGTCGAAATGCGGCACATACAGCCGCTCCGTGAAACCCCTGCAATTCTGCGAGTCCTGCCAAACCTCTCTGACCCGCGCTCTGTACCAAATCACAGGGCAACTCACGTCGGGTGGGTGCTGCTCATCAGGGAACCGCCCCAAATCGCCGAAACCGTGAGCAAGGGTACCATCGTCGACCGCTCCCTACCCGATTGTGCGTCCGACACCGTTCGGAGTTCGAACGGAGGAATCGACGGGTTAGATATCACCATATTACGGCAGCCTATAGAGGCCAGTCTGCCAAAATGTCCATATCATGATGATGGACGAGAAAATTACCCGTCGCTCTGACAATCATATTGCTGGAAAAAGGGCGACCTCGTCATTTTCGTACACCAGCCTGAAGGTTATATCCGAAATGAATCGCTGGCAGAGAAAGGAACGTCGCAGTCCCTGCGGTGGCCGTCACCAACTGCCAATGGTTTGTTGGTTCTGGCATCTCGGAAGCAAGGCGCATGAACGCATCCAAAGTGCACCTGTCGGTGCCCATTTTGCAATGCAAGGCCGATGCCCTGAAAACAACCGTTGGCACTTTCCAAGCTCCCAACCAAAAAACGGTAAATGTGAAGGCTCCTGCGTATTTCCGCCCACAACTGCGGCGTCCCTACACCATAGGTTAGGCCTACCCTCAAGATTGCTTATCACGTGGTTCTCCTCATTGTCAAGAGACGAAGTTAGGTTACAGTGGCTAGTATTCTTCTTCCGCCGCGTTTAGGCTCAGGTCGGGCCGCCGGGGAAGCAGGGGTACTTCGACCCGGCAGCGATGATTGGCAGGGGGGACTAGTTGCAAAGGGCTGGGGCGATGTACACAGCAATCCAGACCTCGAGCCCATTGAATGCTTCCAATGCTCGACTGGCTCAACCGAAGCTCACTCACGTTGGATTTCCCCAACTCCCAATCACAAAGACAGATCGATTACTCCTACACTAGTACTCCGTACATCAGTCGCCATCAACAAGGATCTCCGTCCTCTACGGCGGCTCAAGCATAGTATGCGAGTATGGAGACGCCTCCTTAACCCCAACCTTCCCGACCTATGGCCGTTTCCAGAGGCCACTGGCAGTGCCCAAACTCTTCGTGACCGGAATTCTCCCCGACCCAAATCCATGTCCCTGGTCAGTTGGTGTCTTTGCTCCCTGGAGTACTAGCTACTCCTTCAAGTACTGTATTGTACTATGGAGTCCACGTTGACTCAGTCGGTGGAGAGGGCAAACCCGGTTCAGTAAAGAGTGTTTAGAGTTAGACACCCCTGTCACGATCTACCCCATGCGGTGCCAGCTGTTACCCTTTTGGCAGAGGTGCAGCAACGCCGGCGGGAACGAAAAGTGAGCATCTTGGTCCGCAGGTATGTAGGTTATCCACTTGCACACATAAATACTGATCCGGGGCAGCGACCGCTGGTCACAGAAGTGCAACTTACAAAGACATTCTGGCCGTTGAGATCAGCTCTTGGGAACTGTCCGAAAGGGTCCTGCATCCAAAACACGAATTTCATACTTTCTATTTGAATCGTTGACGTGTAATCAGTCAGTCATCGACCTTCCTGGAATTCTACAGAAGATTATTCCACCATGACGGAACCATCTGCTCAGGAACAAACAACCACCACCAACAATGCCCGGGCAAACGTTGAAGTGGACACCTCGGTACGAGAGCTCTCCATTGCGGTACACCAGAGTGCATTGCTTACTTGAGTCGCACAGTTTGAGAATGACTCTTCTTATGGCGATGAACTGTACGTGATGTGACAACATGGCGCTCCGGATCCCATAATGCGGACCCAAGATACAGAAGCTGACTCGCTGAAGCGGACCAACATCCCGAGGCTGAGGTAAGGGAATACTAGGGGAGCGATCCCAGATGGACAGAATGCTGACACGGGATGTTGGCCGTGCCAGGTAATCGGCTGTGATTTGAGCCCCGTCCAACCGACTATGTCAGTTTAGCATAAGAGCTCGTAGCTAAGTGGCTGGGCTGACGGGGATTTGCAGGGTTCCTCCGAATGTGAAGTTTCTTGTGGACGACATCGAGTCGGAGTGGGCATATGAAAGCGACCCGTTTGACTTCATCCACGCGCGATTCTGGCCGTCTCGATCAAGGATTTTGGGAAGTTGATCAAGGAGTGCTATCGGTATGCTGGCCACTGTTCCGTTTTCTTTCTTGACTCTAACAACAAACAGATCAGTAAAGCCCGGCGGCTGGGTTGAATTCCAGGACTGGGACGGCTATCCCATGTCTCCAGACGGCAGTCTCAACGGCACCGCGCTCCAACAATACTACGACGAGGTTTACGGGGCGTTCGAGGAGGCTGGCTATGAGGTGCGTCCCGGGCCCAAGTTGGAGCAGTGGTTCAAGGAGGCCGGGTTCGTGAACATCCATGTGGAGAAGTTTGTCATTCCATACGGCGTCTGGCCAAAGGATCCCCATCTTGTCAGTTATCCCCTTTGCCCCCAGACGGTGAATCAATAACACTCCAGTACTGACCGCTTCGACAGAAGAAAGTCGGCGCCTGGAACCAGACCCAGGCCGAAGCGAACGGCTTTGAGGCGGGAGCCCTGGCACCTCTGACGCGGTTTAAGCAGTGGAGGAAGGAGGAAGTCATTGTCCTTGCCAGCAAGGCCCGCGCTAACGGCCGGAACCGCAACATTCACATGATTTTCGACTTGTGAGTGTCCCCGTAGCTATTATCCGGCTTTGCTATACACTAGACAACTAACCACAAATATCATCCGCAGCTATGTTGTCTACGCCCAGCGTCCCGAGAACTGACCGACAATACTATGTACTCCTGTCGTGCCTGGACAAGTTGTTCGTGTAGTCTCGACGGCTCGGCCTCTTGCTCTCAAGGTCCGAGCCGTCCACGTTAACAGCAATGGAGGAGCCCCAAATTGTACTGCAAATGACCGTGGCTCTGTGGTTAGAAACATCTAAAATGAGAGTGCGGGAAGTCATCCATCTAAAATGATTCTAAGCAGTACATTACTAGTTATTCGTCCATTTCTTTTTCATTCCTGCAAGCCCTCTCTAGTATGCCCTCTTCCACATAACTGGAGGCAGAGGGTATTAACCGAGACAGTCGACTCAGAGGAACGAGAGGAACGACCCATTTCGGTGCTCTTTTTTTTTTTTTTTTTCCTTCCTTTCAATCCCTATGATAGGTTTTGTCCGTAGTCACTTCTAAAATCTTTGACACTGAATAAGAATGCCCCTCCAGCCTTCTAATACGACTTTGCCAACATGATGGACACGCCAGCTCCGATTCAGAACAACAAACACAAAGAGTTCCTCCACAAACGGTGTTTCAAGTAGTAGCATAGTACTGAGTCAGTAAAAACCATGGCTTCCCCAGGGGTCTTCGTTCCAGAGGTGATGTTCTGCTCCTTTTTCAGTTCAAGCTTCATGTGCACTTCAACTAATCAAGGCCTGCTTTATTTGTCTGGAGGGAGCTGCTGCTCAACTATTCCTCTGCTCTCCTCTGCTGCAAATGAAGCCTCTGGACCGTGCTGATGTCTAGGTAGTACCTAATCTTTGCCCAAAACGGCAAGGCTCGGTTCGTTTCAGGGCATGCGCGCGACAGCCGCGCATCACCAGTACAAAGGCTGAGATCTCTTTTCACATGTCGACCATTATCGACACCGAGCAAGCATTTGTAGCGCGTACCATCGACGCCGGAACGCCTTCTTTGCTGCTTGATGCGAGAGGTTCTGTTAGTACTCGTACTTCACCTGCAACTTCACGGCCACATGCTGAAGATTTCTAACACACGGAACTATTTGGATTGAGGAGCTCAGTTTGGCTGTG
Source organism: Thermomyces dupontii (assembly GCF_041956625.1). NCBI lineage: Eukaryota > Fungi > Ascomycota > Eurotiomycetes > Eurotiales > Trichocomaceae > Thermomyces > Thermomyces dupontii. Next base: position 464,964 of record NW_027192311.1, on the reverse strand, counting down.
TGATTGCTGACATGAATCCTCTTCGTTTTGCCGAAGTTATCCCGGCTGACATCTACATTCATCAGGGTTTACAAGAGGTAGACATGCACGACGAGATTTGGATAAATTACTTTGAGAATGCGGACATAGTCTGCAGCCCAAAATCCTATCTCCGTCGGCTCTTCCGTACCATAGATATCCCCTATGAATGAAGTCATGGATCTGATGACTCAAATGGCGACGACCCAGCATGTGTGTTATGGAAGAGCCGTGGCTATTGAAGATTCAAAGCCTTGTATGATCGACTCCAGCCGAGCTTATTAGGCGTGTTGTTCCAACCAAGACTGCCGACAATGTGCGAGAGGGAACGCTTACAACCGCAATGACTAGGTAGATGTTCCGTTCACGAGTCACGAAGCCAACAGCACAAAACGCTTCGCTGATTTGACTAAAAGAGGGTTGCAGTGAACGAACCTATCGCCCGCTCCATGGGTTCGACTCGTTGCAAGCAAGACTGCAGTCCATGCGCAGGCAGGCAGCAAGCACTCCGGCTGAGGCTCTGAGGACGAACCGGATTCAGCCAATCACTCAGGATTAGCAAGTATGACTCACACTTGCAGTGTTTGATTGGACGGTGGCAATTCAGAACTAAACCGTTTCAGTCGTTCGGGGACGTATGATACACTTGCAACGGTAATACAGGGTTTTGCGTATTTTCAATCTTGAAAATTGTCCTTTTGCAAGAACGGATTTGCATGGTTGTGGACTACAGAAGGAACAGACGAGGCTCATCTCAAGGACAAAAATGTCTTGACATCTTCAGACATGATCAAGTTCAGTAGCGTTGATCTGCTGGGAGCGTTGGATACTCCATAAATGCGCCACACCGACTGTAAATTCTCAGAATCAAACCGCGGACGGAGGGAGACTCATCTCAGCCTGAATATGTAGTTAACGGCTTGAGTACCTATCACACTGAGCAATGATGAGCAACGCCCATGCTGATTAACGTCGAGCTTGCTCTTGATGATGACAAAGTCCTCGTGTAATACAGTACGCCGTACAGTAAATAGTTATTCCATCGAATCCCTGCCGCTCGGGCTTCTGCAGATGGAACTTGTCAGCTTTCAAGTACACTTCTCACCAAGTGTCAACTGTCAAAGCGTGCTGGTGTCTCTACTACACTATACCTAGAATGGCTAAGTGTCATCACCACATGGAGTGGAATGTCCATGATTCCGTCCAGACGATGTCTTTGGCTCTTGTCGTCTTTTTTTTTTTTTTTGTTTCAACATGAGTAAAATGGAGAGCTAGCATGGTTAACTGCTCTCTCTTCACCTACAACCAGGATTCTGCCCCTTGAAAAAAGGTACTTGCACTCACTTCCCCGTCACAATCCCCTTGACATTTGACATGATGTCAAAAAGCTTCACCCCATATCGACCTCACCTTTGTTTTCAGTGAGCAATCACTGAAGGGTGCGGGTATGAGACCAAAGACTGCTTTCTTAAAATCTGATCCGAGGACTCTTGACTGCATTTTGTTGTGGTTTCTCATTTAATATATGTGCTGCATGGATCGTGCTGACATGTCCGGAAATCGTACAGGATCTTGACTGGTTTTGATACGGTGACAGCAGGCTGGTCGGGAGGTTGTTGACGATTCAAAGTGTGCTACGCATTGTTGCTGCAAAGTGCGGAACAAAGACTTAGAGTACTCCGTATTCACTCATGCAATTATATTAGATCCTCCATTGATCACTGTCTCCAACAATTACCCTACCAGTCACCACATGCAACACAGTACATGACTCTTAATCCCTCATTTCCACCAACTTCCGTAGGGCCATCACCTCCCCCTCCCACTTAGCAACCTGCAACCTCAACTCATCCCGCTCCTTAGTCACCTCAGCCAACCGCCTCTCCAAATCAAGGACTCGATCCTGTTTGCGTTGCCGGAACCGACGGGCCGCCAAGGTATTGCGACGGCGTCTTTCAAGAATGCGCTCCTCCTCAGAATCGAGGGCGCTATCATTGCTGGACGGCGCCGAGTTACTCTCGAGCCGTGTGCGCTTTTTCGTGTTGGTCGACGCAGCCGCGGGCACTGACGACGAGGGTCCGGAGGAAGTTGGCAAAGTTACCGAGGACGGCTTGGCTGCGATGGGCGGATACTCATGACGGTGTAAAGGGGGCGGCACAGCAGCAGAAGGCTTGTCGAGGGTATTGGTGGATGGGGACGCGACAGTCGTTGTGGTGAAGGCCTTGGCACTCTGCTGGACCCAAGAGGAGTCCTCGAGGCCAGCCGTCGACGGTGGGAGCAGCAGGGTGTCCGACATCTCACCTAGCTGCTGGAATATCGGGTCCAAGTCAAACGAGACGCTGTCTTTAACAAGCGGCGTCGTCGTCTGGCTAGGATTATCAGCGATCACCAAAGGAGGATCGTGCGAGAGCGAATCCCAATCAAACGAGTTGAAATCAAACAGAACTTGACTCTCCGGCGAGTCCGAGTGCTGCGTCGAGTAACCCGGACAGGCTAGAGAAGGCGAAGGAGAAACCGTTGAACAATTGGACGAAGGCAGGAGAGACTCAAAGTCAAATAAAGGGTCGATCGATTGATCTTGACCAGAGCTTGCGAGCTGACTACCGAGCAGCTGCTGCGAAGAAGAAGTTGACGAAGAGCTGCCTGTTCGGCTGAGAAGCGCAGAGGAAGTAGGCCATGGCGGGTCTGGGTTCTGAGGAACCGGCACCCGAAATCCTTGGATGGTGAGAGAAAAAGAGAACTACCGCCTCGCAGGCAGAGAAAATAGCAGGACTCCGGCGGTCCTGCTAACAGCGCGGAGTGAACACCTGTGCTTTTGCCAATGCTTTTGACTTGCGGGTTCGAGAGGGGATGGGTTAAATAGATCGGGGTGTGGAGAAGAAAGTTTTGTTACCGTTCTGTTGGTTCTGCTTGTATTTTTCAGATTGTTTGTTACGATTTGTATTTGTTTGCAGATCAGCGTATGATTTCGTGCTAGCAGGGGTGGTCGGCAAATCCCATTGAGGAGTCTCTTCATGGTAAGATTCAAACTAGCAGTCATACGGTATGATCAACGACCAACGCCGGGAATGAATTCGGAGTTCCCGGACATAACTGATCGCAGTCAACAATATGAATTTACCAGTCACAGCTCCTGGCGAGAAGATCTGCGAGCTGCTCCAGATACTCCCGATCCACTTCGTCAAAGCCATTCGGCTTCGTGCAGTCAATGTCAATGATTGCGACGGTCTATACCAGTCAGTCGATCAGTCCTTGCTACTCATCGTCTGAGAATTCTGGCGGAAGAAGAAAAAAAAAGCATACCTCCCCCTCATGCAGAATCGGAACCACAATCTCGCTGCGACTCTCAGCGTCGCAGGCAATGTGACCGGGAAACTCCAACACGTCCGGCACGACCACCGTCTCCTTTTTCAGCGCCGCGGTGCCACACACCCCCTTACCGAACCGGATCTCCTGGCAGGCGGTTTTACCCTGGAATGGCCCTAGGAGGAGTTTCCGTTCGGAGGGAGGAACACTCGCGGTTGTACTTGATTGTGACGAAGCCCGGCTGGGGAAGAGATCACTGCGGATGTAGAACCCGGCCCAGTTGACCGAGGAAGATGGCTCGGGGAGAGCAGCATAAGCGTGCCAGAGTAGCGAGGATGCGTTGGCGAGGTTACTAGTAGGAAAGCCGTCAGACACCGAGTCCAGCAGGAGAGGCAGTTTCTTTTTTCCCATCGTACCTGACCTAGTAGTTCCAAGAGCCATAACCGCATCAGCGATTTTACCTGATACACTCAGCATGACAGACTCAATTGCGATTTATTTACCCAGTTCCGCTGATCAGCGAGCAGACCCTGCGCTTGCTCTAGAAGCTGCTTGTAAACTTGGGCTTTCGACAACCCTCGGCCGAATTGAGTCGCATCCGCATGAGGCTGGGTTTCATTAGCCACTGCTGGTCACACAATCCAGGACTTGGGCATTATCGGGAAGTTGAAAACTGACCATGGTGACTTAGGAGGGGGGGTTAACTGTTTTCCTACCAACGTTGGACAGAGAATGAAAACAGCTGCTGCGATCTTGTCCGGGAATCAAATCTGATTGTGGGGACGACTGTCGTACTGTAGGTATCGGGATCAATCGGCGTCAGAAGATAGGTACTACTTCGTTATGAAATCGTAGTTGATGCACAAGTCGAAGAGACATGAGGTTATTCAAGAATCTTAAATCGCTAACGATGTGTTGAATTATTAAGCTTGATGACCAGATTCTCCGATTCGGAGAGCTTTGCGAGGTAGGATTGCTCATTTCTCCTCATAATAACGCAAACCCTGATCTCACCAAGAGTCGTTCTTTTGTTTCGCTGGTGTTTCCACTCATCGTCCAAATTCGATTCTATGAGACAGTGACTACCATCGCTACCCGAATCGACTACAGTATGGATCAAAGTACTTGAATGCACACAGTCGGTGTCTCATTTGCTTGTATGTATTGTATCAATCCGAGGCGCTTTCCAATCGAACTATGTCCAAAAGACAGAAACCACAAACGCCGATCCAGTGATGATCAGTCCGAAAGTCTGCTTTAACGTCGAACCCAAATGAACGTCATGACCAAAACTCCAGCAGATCGCCAACTAGACATCGCTTCAACGTCATGAAAGATTGAAGGAATGTACAGCAGATCATGTGCCAACTGCAAAATCATATATGGCGACCCCGCTACATGTTCAATAAACTCAGCTGCCGGCGCATGGGACTCGCCGAGCCGGTGCCACAGGAGTCGCCGTCTTCACTCGGCCCAATCCCGCTGTCGGTCCCGGTCGCCGGGCTGTCAAAATCAATATCAAACTCGGTGTCTTCTTCGTTGGACTGATCGCCGTCCCAGGCCTTTTGCATGCTACCGCGGGAGTTCCACCGCAATGCTCGACGCACGCTGTCGAACCACTCCCCGCCTCCGGATACGACGGTGGGGAATGGATACTGGCTGGCTTCCACGGTGACGTAGTCTCCCTGTCGCAGTTCGATCCGTCCCTTGCCATCGAAGGAGCAGTAGGCGACCGAGCGGGAATTGACTGGGACAGCGATCCGGAGCAGCATCGTATCCGAGAGAACCATTGGTCGGAAGGAAAGCGTGTGGGGGCAGATTGGGGTCAAGAGGATGCCGGGAATAGAAGGATGAATGAGAGATCCGCCGGCGGACAGCGAATATGCCGTAGACCCTGCACATCGTTAGCGCTTGAAGCCATGCATCACAGACTTCCCAGTTACTTACCGGTCGGTGTGGAGAAGATACAGCCGTCAGCTTGCACCACGGTCAAGAGCTCGTTATCGCCATAGAGCTCGAGGTTGGAAACATAAGGAGAAGGGCCCCGGTCGATGACCAATTCATTGAGCACTTCGAACTGCTCGCCTTCTTCCACGTCTCCTGGGGCAGCCCCCTTGCTGCGGTCAGCACGGAACACCGTGCAGGTAAACCGCATGCGCAAGTTCACTCGCATCCCACCATCGCCCATGATATGGTTTAGGTGTTCCCGGTACTTGGAAAACTCGAAATTCGTCAGGAACCCCAAGCTTCCCAGAGAGAAGGACAGAACCGGAGGAACGATGCGTTGGAACAGCCAGGACGTGAAGAGAACAGTTCCATCACCGCCGAGGGTAAGAACCAGATCAAACTTTTCCGGCGATGTCCAGCACATGTCCGGGGTCCAGTAGTGAAGCATGTCTTTGAAACGGGGATCCTTTGCAATCAGGCTAGGGGCATCGAACCGTTTCGAGGTCTTCAATTTAGCATCCACGTAGACGTTGACTCCCACGTCATTTCCGTATCTCGGGGTGCTGATCAGCCATTCGGCCAGCTCGCGGGTCAAGTAGACTAGACTATTATCCCGTGCCTTCGTGATGATCATGACCGTCTTCACCGCGCGCTTGATTGGCCTGCGCTGAAGTTGCTTCGAGACTTCTCGAACGCCCGTGGCTGTCTGCACCAGCCGCGAGTGCGACAGCCACTCATCATCGGCAATCTCCTCGAGAACCTTTTGGATATTGACAGCGTCGTCGAACCGCTGGTGGAAGAAGCAGGGCGACTTTAGCGCATAGCGGGCTGTCAGCGAGTCTTTGTCCTCGGAGTTGCTGAACTGCAGATTCGCCAGCGCCGCCGAGAGAGTCTGCGACGTCGCATTGCTGGATTTGCGAGTGGTGTCGTTCTCTTCCGTGGAGGGGCTTGTATTATTATTATTATGATTATTAGACTGTGCGTTGATGAGGCCGGATAGGGAGGCCGCCAGCGGCAGTGATGGTGCATTAGACATTGGTGGTCGAGACGCCAGCGCCTTCATGATGGTTTGTCGCGGGATCGTGTCGATGGGAGGCAGCGTGGGTTTCCGGGGATCTCCAAGTGAGCGCGGGGGACGCAGAGGCAGGAAAGAAGGTGCGGGCGCGGTCGCGATCGAGGCTGAGTCCTCGCCGGGCCGTGCTGCTTGACTTGCTTCCCGAGGACGGGACGCTGCGCTGGATTGCATGTCTTCTGGCAACGACGATCTTCTCGATGGACCGCCCTCTTCTATCGCAGGCATCGTATGTTCATGTTCCCGGAGTGATGTACTGTTGACTCGCGACGAGATAAAAGACCCAGGTCGGTCGGCGGAATCCCGGTTTGTCAAAATAGTCAGAGACGGCCGGCGACGCTTTTCACGACTGTCTCGCGGTTTGGCTGGAAACGAGAGGAGCGGCGGACTTGGGGGAGTGGACATGGCGGTGGTCTTCGCTCCGCGGGACTACCGGACTTTTTGACCCTCGGAGTTACTCCTCCTTCTTCTCCACGACGAAGGCAGATGAATCGCCCGGAATGACCGGCCGGTGATTGCCAAGGGAAAATGGGCACCGGACGATTCGGACCGTCCACTAGCGGTGCCTTGCGAGAATACGGGCTGCGTCTTCCAAGGAAACGAATGTGACCGAGGGGCTGGAAGATAGTTTATTAGGAGCACGGTTAAGTAACTCAGTAGTTAACCCTATTTCTCTGTCAGCTTTCCGCTCCATCCCCCACGTCTCGGTGGAATTTTCCAGGCGAACCTTTATTAATAGCAGGTCTTAAATGATTAATAGAGTCTGCGTGCAGAACGATTATTATTATTATTATTAATCCGTTGGCCCCCGAACCTGCAGGAGCCCGGTCGAAAAGAAGAAGAAGAAGTGCTGGAGAGTGTCGGTCCCTGCCCGACTGCTGAAGTCTTAAGTAGTTGTCGACGAGGATGATGATCGAGCCCCCAGGCTCCGACTAAGTTATCGCCGACAGGAACGAATCAATCGTTCAAGCAACGTCGATAGTCCAAAGAGCTTGCCAACTGCCGGGATGAAAACCTTGGTCTAGATATAGTCACAGCTCAACTCCAGCCCCTTATTTTTTTTTTACCCTCTGCATAACAACAACGAGCAGAATCCAACAGCATCCAGTTTCAGAATCTCATGCACACCCCCACCGCATGAAAGTTTCATCTCACTGCCTCCAGCAGTTCGCTGGGCTGGCTCGTGCATCAGAATCCTGGGGATATCAGATCCAACCGATTCTGTCACACGCTGCAATTAGCTCCATTCCATCTTAAACATTGGAGCTCAGACTCGACTACTTTGGTACATAGAGAGGAAACGCATGGACTCAGAATCATTGCTGTGTCTACCAATTGCCAATCCAAGCATCACTCTACTCCGTCGATGGCACGTTTTACCCTCAACGACTTGACGATTCGTACGGAGTTCATCTAATCAATGGCCCGACGGAAGTAGAGCCCGCTTTTGACTCGGCTAAATTCAATCCTCAAAAAATGATGTTCTCAGATCATCGCATTTGGACTGACAATACTTAGTGTCGGCCAAGCGGATGCAGTGACACGACTCGTGTTGCGAAACGTTTGACCGACAAGACCAAAAACGCGGCTCAACCGCCGTCCGGCCCGTTCCTTGACCATGTGCATGAGAGTCGTTCAGTCATTGTGCGAATCCGCAGATCTGCAGGAGTTCCTTCAGAGAAACCCATGACAACGTCTGGCTGAATTACGGCCAGTTTTGCCGCTCTCTTACCGTTTAGACATCCGACATGTCACCGTGGGCATTATCGTCGCTCATGTTTCGCACAGATGAGCCAGAGAAATGAACCAAAGCCGCATGTGATACGTCGCGGAAATCATGCAGCATTGATAACATAGGCGTAGTCGCGGTAGATTTTGTCTTCCACCGTTTCCCGCAGCACCCTTTCCAGATTTCCGTCTTTGTCCGAAGGCTTGCGGTCCCGGCAGATGGTATATGCACGGTCATGCACCTTCTCCCACGTGTCGAGATCGAAACATCCGGAACTTTCATTCATGAGGAGGTGCCCCTTGGACGAGAATGCAAGGGCATGGAGGGATGCGGCGTCTTTGATTACCTGGACGGACGGATTCTCGACGATCTCCCCGGTTGCAGTGACTGCCAATGCGGTGGTCGTCAAGGTCATCGACAACGGAATAGCGGCCGAGAGTAACGTGAGGAGAGCGGTGTGTAGCAAGGCCGGCAAGACCGGTATATACTGCCGAGATTGTCTTGGATCAGTGACCAGGCCCCAACTCAAAGTCGGTCGTTGCCGTGTTTCTGCTCACCGATTGTCCTCTTCCCATCAATTCCTCGGTCGGGCCACCCAGAACCACCAATGTCAAGACGAGCCCTCGTCGTGGAAATCCCTTTTCTCTCCCCAGGATGATCCTCCCCAGAACGCTCTTGAGAATCCCTTCTGCATACCTTTCGCCGACCGCGCTGGGCGCGGTTGCCGGTTTGACCAGGATTTCCAGCGTGGCTTCCTCGGGTTTCTGCGCGTCTCGACGGCCAGGCAGCTCGATGGGACCATTGACCGAGCCCAGGATGTTCAACCCGGTGTACGGACAAGTGTATGCAGCAGAGCCATCGGCGCGATCCAACGGCGAAAGCGTCACCGTCGAGCCTGTCATTGTCGGAAGAAGGCTAGTTCAAGAACGGGAGCAGCAGTGTCACAGCATGCATGTCGCAAAGATTCAGTCTTTGCAAATGGCGGAAAACTTCCGCTCAACTCCTTGGCTTCGGCAGGATCAGAATGCAGAAGCTCGCTGATTGGCTCGCGCTCGTCCCTGATTATCAGATTATTTAGCAAGCAATGAATCTCCACGACATGACACCGTGTGACGAGTATGTATGTTGACAATTCGGGTGTGTGAAAAAGGGCTCAGAATTTGACAGCGAGTGCAGTTCCATTTCCATACCGATTTGGTGTTGGAAGCCTTTTACAGTTCGCAGTGGGCAGATGCCGATGGCCAATGGCAAACTGACCAGCAGTGAGGCGTGCATCAAGTCTTCCTAAATGCCACCGTTGCCAATTTTGCCAACCGCAGATAGCGACTGAACCGCGCTGTTGCTGCAAGAACTCTGTCGAGGGAATGTTGGTGATCTTTCACTACATACAATAGTATTACTGTATGTACGGACTACGGAGGATGGAGGATTTCTCAAGGATGGCTCTGAACTTGGAAGCCTTGGTCCAGGTCATCTGATTGAAGGCCAGTTCCCAAGTTCGCCTAAGCCAAAGTAGGTAGGGCCGCTAGGGTTAGCCCTATTCCAATCAAGTACTCCGTACGGCCATAACTCATGATTTTCGCCTCCATGCCCAGAAGTCAGATTCTTGACCTTGCCGACGCCACAACGACAAGAGAAATTACGTCATGCCCAACGGCAATGTGGCCCATGCCTGACCCCGGGATCCCCTTCCAAGAGCACAGCCACTGATATGGGTGGAGGTTGGAAGCGCTCAGAAACTCAGAATTAACCCTCCCTAATGGATAACCTCCCTACCCAAGAACATGGACCGTTGATTGCGTTGCGGAGAGTGTGGGCAAGCATTGGCGAATCCAGGCGCAAGTTCCGGAACTAGGCGATCACCAAACATCATTCCCCGACTGGCTGTCCGGTGGTGATTCGTCCATCTGCTCTGAAATAACCAGGTCCAGACATCCGCCAGTCCATCGTCCATCATCGCTTATCCTTGCTTGTCCCCTCATCTCAGTCGCGGTTGGCGCCAAGCAATTCCTCGTCGAATGCGAGCATTGACCCAGACTGGTAGGATGCATGTCGCTGCGATGGGATACTGTATGTATTAAAGACCAGAAACTCCGTCGGTATATAGTTTCATACGTAAGCACCTTCTGCACCGACCCACGGTCGATTGCTTCCGAGACTCTCGGGATCCAGGGTTGTACTCTGCCGCTGGTGCTGGAAAAGTAAGGCGTGTCCAGCTTTTACGACATCCCGGTTGTCGTACGCCCTCTTCCGGCATTCTTCTCTGTCTCCCAGCGGAATCCAGACGATCACGTCCTTTCGCTGCCAAATACCTCCCCCGCGGTGCAGGAACGCCAATTGAATGGGCATAGAGATTGCGTCCCCCGATGTCGAAGAATCGACGGAGCCTCCTATATGCGGTTCCAATGAGGACCTTCCCAGTTTATCACGACCACAACCCGCGACGAGTCGAGTAGATTCCCTGCAAGAGTCGAAGACAACACCGGCGACAACCCTTTCGCAATCAACCACCACATCTACTGCCGTATCCGCAGACGTCTACGACGAGCAGGACACCCACGTCTACGCGCATACTCTCCCCGCCCATCAAGTAGCTCTCCATCTCCGTGTAGATGTCAATCATGGACTGTCTAGTGCCGAAGCGGCATCTCGCCTGGAGCGAGATGGCCCTAACAAGGTTAAGAGTGCAGAGGGGGTTTCCGCTTGGGAAATTCTGTTAAGACAGGTGTCCAACAGCCTCACGATGGTATGTTCTGCACTGTGGTTGAAGCAAGCCATGGAAGCGTGCGTTTAGTAACTCGGACCAGGTTCTGGTCATCGTCATGGGGTTGTCATTTGGTATTTCAGACTACATCGAAGGGGGCGTGATTGCAGCGGTAATCGCCCTCAACATCATCGTCGGGTAAGTGAAATATTAGCTTTATTCTGAGTCCTCGCACGTGGACTAACATGCTTTTTTTCTTGCTTCTAGCTTTGTCCAGGACTATCGGGCAGAGAAAACCATCAACTCATTGCAGCAGCTCTCTGCCCCGGTATGCAGGGTCATCCGCGATGCCAAGCTAATGTCGATCAAGGCCGAAAAGCTGGTCAAAGGCGACATTGTGCAGCTAGCGGTCGGAGATGTCGTCCCCGCCGATATGCGGCTCTTTGAAGGGATCAACACGTCGATGGACGAGGCCCTACTCACCGGTGAATCGGTTCCCGTGAGCAAGAAACCCAGCATCGTGCTGGAAAATCGGGAGATTCCCATCGGAGACCGCTGCAATATGGCGTACTCTGGGAGTACCGTGGCGCAGGGTCGCGCAAAGGGCATCGTCGTCGCCACGGGCATGTCCACTGAGGTGGGCAAGATTGCGAAGCTGCTCCGTGAGAAGGGCAACAACTCTCCCACCGGGGGGGTTGTAGCAGGAGCCTGGGCAAGACTACGCACCAGTTTGATCAACATCTTGGGTCTTGTTGGCACCCCTCTCCAGGTCAAGCTGAGCAAATTTGCTTTGCTCCTGTTTGCTCTAGCCATTCTGCTGGTCATCATCGTCTTCTCCGTGGCATTGTTTGATCTCGAGGGCGAAGTGCTCATCTACGGCATCTCGGTGGGAGTAGCGGTGATCCCAGAATCACTAATTGCCGTACTCACCATCACGATGGCCGTCGGAACCAAGGCCATGGCCAAGGGGAATGTCATCGTCCGGAAACTGCAGTCGTTAGAGGCTGTGGGCGGTGTGACGAATATTTGCTCGGACAAGACCGGTACCTTGACGCAGGGCAAGATGTTGGTGCGTCAAGTCTGGACACCCCGGGCCGGTACCATGATGATTGAGGACGTGGGGAATCCTTTGGATCCAGGCAGTGGAACGGCCAGGATCGATGACGTGGAAGCAACTTCGTCGAACATCAACAGCAACGACCACTGGAAATTGCTCCTGACAGCGGTTGCTCTGTGCAATCTGTCGACCGTTAGTTTGGAATCCAAAGGGGCAGACTCCGCGCAAAAGCCTGCGGCTGCTGCATCTCCGACATGGGTGGCGGTCGGAGAGCCGACTGAGATTGCCCTGCAAGTTCTGGCTACGCGATTCGGCCATGGAAAGCCGAAATTGCTCGAGGACGGCAACTTCGAGTTCATTGCCGAGCATTCATTTGATTCCAGAATAAAGAGGATGTCTGTCGTCTATCACAACAACCGGACCAACATGAACGAAGTCTACACCAAAGGCGCCACAGAAGTTCTGGTGCCAAATATGTTGCTGAACGAGAAGGAAAAGGCTGAGGTGCAGAGCCAGGCGGAGCAGATGGCAGGCGAGGGACTGCGAGTGCTTTGTGTCGCAATGAAATCCGTCCCTGTAGCCGATTCCGACCATTACATGAACCGAGACCTGGCCGAGGTAGGACTCACATTTCTCGGGCTGGTCGGCATCTACGACCCGCCCCGCCCCGAGACGGCGGGTGCGGTAGCTCGATGCCAGATGGCAGGCATCACCGTGCACATGTTAACGGGAGACCACATCCGTACGGCAACCGCCATAGCGTATGAAGTGGGAATTCTCCGCAAGTACGTGCCGTCGGCATTGCCTCGCACGGCCATCATGACCGCGGCAGAGTTTGATGATCTCACCGACGCTGAGCTCGATCAAATGGAATCCCTCCCCCTGGTCGTCGCGCGGTGCAGCCCGTCGACAAAGGTGCGAATGGTGGAGGCAATGCACCGACGGGGCGCTTTCTGCGTAATGACGGGAGATGGTGTCAATGATTCACCTGCGCTTCGTCGGGCCGACGTTGGCATCGCCATGGGGAAGGGGGGAAGTGATGTGGCCAAAGAAGCGTCGGACATGGTGTTGACCGATGACGATTTCTCTTCAATCGTCAAAGCGGTTGAAGAGGGAAGACGGCTGTTTGACAATATACAAAAGGTGCGAAAGCCAGTCAACTATTTTTTTTTTGAGTTCATACTTGGAAGGTTACTGACTGTTGTAGTTCTTGATGCACTTGTTGATATCAAACATATCTCAAGTGATACTCCTGCTGATTGCCCTAGCATTCAAGGATGACGACGGGAAATCGGTGTTTCCTCTCTCCCCGCTCGAGATCCTTTGGACAAACCTGATCACGTCCTCCTTCCTCGCGATAGGTCTTGGTTTGGAGGAAGCACAACCCGACATCATGTATCGGCCGCCGCACGATCTCAAAGTTGGCGTCTTCACCTGGGAGCTGATCGTCGACAAGATGATCTACGGCACTGCGATGGGCGTCCTGTGTCTGGCAGCATACGTGGCGGTCAGCTACGGGCCAGGACAGGGCCAGCTAGGAATCGACTGTAACAACGGATACAATGACACGTGCGACGTCGTTTTCCGCGCACGGGCAACCACCTACGCAACCCTGACATTCCTCCTGCTCGTCACAGCGTGGGAGGTCAAACACTTTTCCCGGTCTCTATTCAACATGGATCCGGTCCGATACCGCGGCCCGTTCTCGGTGTTCCCCGTCATCTGGCGGAATCGTTTCTTGTTCTGGGCCGTGATGGCGGGCTTCGTGATCACGTTCCCGGTGATATATCTTCCTGTCATCAACCGGGCTGTCTTCAAGCACCACGGCATCACTTGGGAATGGGGCATTGTTGTTGGTGCTCTGGTTGTGTACGTGGCGGTGGTGGAGAGCTGGAAGGCAGTCAAACGGTCCTTGGGCATTGCCAGCGGTAAACATCGCATCTTGACTGTGCGGGATGCCGAGATGCAGGCTGGCGCGTCTCCTCTGCCAGGGGAATGGAGAAGTATCTCTCCCAGCGTGGAGACAAAGTAAGTTGGTCGAAGAACTTGAGACTGCAGTATCATATATCGTCGTGATGTTCAACACATCCGATCATCGATTTATATATTGTCAATGATGCATTCTGTATTCGATAAGTAGGTAGCACATCTGTTCAATCTCAAAGAATCCCGTTTATTTGCCACACCAATCGAAAAACGACGATGACCAGATTGACGTTGTAATTTGCCCTCACGATAGTAATCAACATCTTATGAAACACATATCACAGTTTTATTCTACCTTTCGACTCTCCTTCATTCGAGGATCCCGCGCATAGCCAAACATGCCCAGCAAGTACGCGATCCGATTCATCAACAGGAACCCCGTCACTGCAATATTTCCCCATGCCACTGGACTCCAAGTGGCCACATCCCAGAACCCGCTAGGCCCCATGGCGACGTACGTCGCATAGATGTGACCTACGTCGCCGATGGCCAGCGCAATCAGATAATTGCGCAGTACCCGGGGCTCCGAGGCGGTATACACGGTGAGAACCCCGAGAATGGCAAGTAATAGGTAGAGATTGCCCAACTGGTAGGTCAGCGCGAAAACGCTGGGATGCGGAGGAGGTTTTCCGCTCTGGGATGTTTGTCCGGCGATGAAGCTGGGAGTGTCGATGAGAGTCCCGAGGAAGCCGGCGATTCTGTGGGACTGGCCATCAGTGATGCTGCTAACAGGTTACATACTTAATTTACCCAGGTTCTAGACGACACTGACAGTGAAAGCGGCTCAAGGATGGCGAAGAGGATGTGAGGCCAGGTAGGGAATATTGTCGACATGGGTGAGGACTCCTGCTGGAATACGAAGGATGCAGTCTGGGCCAAAGCCTGCACGGGGGGTATATAGTACTCCGTAGTTTCAATCAGAGGGGAATCGCTGATTGATCAGTGGGCATGCGTGGATTTTCCCAGCTAAGCTTCATGATCCATGCATGCATTGATTCGTTGAGATCTGCTGAGTGGTGCCTATATCCTGAGCTGACGTCGAAGAAATTCTCCCAACGATGACGACGACGACGATAGACGTTCTGCTTCAAAGAATGTGTTGCCGTCCATAAAAGCCCTGTTAGGACATGCATATAGGCCTCAATCCGAACACAGCCGGCGCTCTGGACGAGCTGTCAGTCGTCAGCTACTGTTGTTCATAGGACAGGGTACCACCATTCAGCTGTTGATGGTCGTCGACCAGACTGTGGTCATGAATGAAGTTGCATGAGCAGCTTGAGACGCCAAATTCTGGTTTGGAGCAGAATGGGGAGATCACGGACGAGAGCCCTAATCCGGAAATTTACAATTAACTAACTAAAATTGAACTCGAAATAGGACTTTTTCATGAAAGTCCAGCCACAATCGACGTCAAATCGTTGACCATGTTTATCAGTTTTTGAGTGTTTACTTTAACTAACTTTCAGTGACTTATTAAGCACGGTTACTGTGATTGGATGATGGCAATTCCGACTCGTAAAAGCTGTCCTCCCATGGCCATCTCAAAAGGCGTGAACCTGCATGTAGGGCAAACGCACCCACTGTGAGTTCCAGATTGAATACTACTAATTGCTGGCAAAGCACCCTATGCTACTGGCCATGGGTCAACGTCTGCGCATGTCGAACAACACCAGCATCCGGCGGCCTTCCACATGATGCGAAATGCAAACTCGTCGTCCTCCGACGAGCTCCAACTTTCCCGCCTGCGCATCCCGTCTCTTGCTCCTCCCCCGACGCCGGCGCCGGCAGTGCCGCACTCGACCGCCGAGAAGAGTCGGCCCTTGCCGCTGTTCGAGTCAGGGAACCTGAATCATGCCTCGCAGCAGCCAACTTCCACGCCGCCGTATCCTTCCACCGCCTCCGCTTTGCCGGCAAAGCTTCCGACCTTGAAGGAGTTCCTGACTGCGGCTCGCACAAACAATAACGGCGATCCCAGAACGGATCCGTCGTCGTCGACCACGCAGCCGCCACCGAGGACGATCTTGCCGGCCTTTATCAATCTCCGGGCGGTGGAGAGACTGCCCTACGCATCCATTGAGTCGGATGGCTTGACCAGACGCCGACGCTTGGATGTCCCTGGGGAACATTTCACGGGCGAGACTCTGCAACTCCCGGTGCCTCAGACGCAAAGCGAGAAAAAGCCACCGCCGCCGTTTGGACCGTTCACGATTCTCAACGGGTTGAACGAACCTCCGCCAAATGCTGCTCTGTTTCCTCCTATCGAGCCTGGAGCTATGCCGCAAGCTCTCGACAAGCGAGCATCCGAGTTGGAAAAGTCAGAAAAGCCAACAGGGAATCCTGGTCGACGGGAAGGGCGACTGGAAGAAATCCTCAGCCCGGGAATTCAAGAGAAGAGTCCAACCGACGTGCAACAGTCCGAATGGACCTCAAAATGCACCAAGAACAATATCGCACTTCAGGTGGCCGCCCCTAGCGCTGCTCCTCAGCGTCAAGACCATGATAACAATGACGAGCCACTGTCTCCCCGGACTCGCGGGAGGTCACGCAAAAATGTGCGAATGTGGACGGAGGAAGAGACCAAAGATCTCCTTCGTGGAGTAATCAAATGTGGCATCGGTAACTGGGCAGAGATCCTCCGGCAACCAGAGTTGAAATTCAACAAGCGCAGTGCTGCTAACCTCAAGGATCGATTCCGTGTCTGCTGCCCCTGGGCGTACAAGGCAACTAACCAGAATGAAGCCATCAGAAAGCTCCAGGCCATTCTTGCCGAGGTCTTGGCGGACTCGAAGCCGATCGATCTCATCAAAACGGAGCACGCGGACCTGGATCCCAGCGACTCGGCTGGTTCAACGGATTCCGAGAAACAGTCAACTTCACGTCAATCATCAAAGTCTGAACCAGGCGGGGCGGACGCGGCGAACAAGTCGAAACCAACGCCTGCGTCTCTGGGCATCCCGGAACCGCGTGCTCAACCCAACACGAAACGGCGATCTCGCCGACGGTTCACGTCGGAAGAAGACAATGCGCTGCTCACCGGGTACGCAATGTATGGATTCCGCTGGACGCGGATCCAACAGGACAAACGCCTCAATTTGTCCCACCGCCGCGCAACCGATTTGCGGGATCGCTTCCGTAACCTACTCCCGTATGTGTATCGGGAAGGATGCACGGTAAAGTTGCAGGTCGGTGATCTCTCTCCTGTATCGAAATCCGTGCCGTCGGGTCAGCCGTCCAACCCAAGCCGCGCTGAGCCGCCGTCGTCTTCGACGCCAGTCGCACCGTCGTCGCTCACACTTCCTAATAGGAGGAAGATGTTAAAATCTATAGCGAGCAGTGGCCAATCGAGTGTCAATGCGCTGCTAGGGCCCGTCGATCCCGCGTTGATGCCACCGCCGCCGTCGGGATCGTCCAGTCATGGCAGTGCTAGTCTCTCTCTTGGTGAAGACAGTCATCATTCTACGTATGCAGTCCCTGGTAACTCACAGGCCGAGGGTATGTGGGAGGATAATACATTGCCTCCCTTGGTGTGGGAAGATCTTAGTTGAAATTTATCTAAGTTTGCGAGGATTTTTGGTGGATTTTTGATCAAAAGCGTCTGGAACGATTGGAGATACCCCGTGAACGAATTGTATGCTTCTGGAATGTATTGAAATCGAAAATACCGGTTGTCTGATATCTCAATGTATATCTCAATGTTATTAAGAGCTAAAAGAAACGTGAAAGTACACCTCGAAGTTATAAACACCAGGTCTCCAAAAGAATTTGCAAAGAATCGCTCGAACACAGCCAATTGCGCCAGAACCGATTAAAGGAATGACAGAAACAAAGACTACGTTAGTATGCCATGACACGTGACCGGAGGGAAAGTAGGTGCGAGGAGCGGGCAGTCTGAAGGGAGTTTGAATCGACACAGCGTATTGTGTGGATGACCGAGTGATGATCATCACCAAGCATTGCGATCCCAGTTCGGATCTATGAATCGACCATTAGCATCGGTCCGATAATGAATCTAAAACTCGACATTCATACCTTGAATGAAGCTCGCCAGGACCTTACTCCCCGTCTGCAGCAGCGGATGCCCGGCAACAATCTGGAGGAACCTCTGGAGACCTTCCCTTCGATGCTCAATCACGTCATCACTGAAGCGGTTTGTGAAGACCTTTCCGGGCAGAGGCGGGATCGTCACGCGCGAGGATTCCCGCTCAAGGATATCGCGGAAGTATTCAAAATCCGAGTATCGACGGCGGACGACCGAGTGTTTCAGCTTGAAGGCGGGGATGTTGGTGCGGCAGACGATTTCATAGGAAGTGTACATATTGCGCGATGTGCCATGGGTTTGCGGATTGCGCACCTGAAGGTTCGTTCGTTCCGGCGTTAGTTGTTCCCGTTCGGTCACTGGTACGGGAGGAGGTTGGATGATCGAGCGAGGGAGTACCTCTATCTCCAGGAAGTTCTCCGGTGGCCCGTATATTTCTTCGAACGTCTGCTGACGCGCATCCGGAACGGACTGCATCTTGAATCGTTGTTGTGCTTCCGAAGCTGTAACTGTAGAACTTGAGCGGTTTTGCGCTTTCGAGGACATGGGTAGCAGTGATCTGAAGCTTGGATGGAACGGAGAAGACTTGGGGGTGCTGACGACGACGCCGAAGACGACGAAGCCTAGGATGGAGACGTTCTCGTGCTTGGGTAACAGAAGATGATGCAACTCACAATAATGGGTAGACCGCGCCTGGGTTGTGCACACAAGCAGACGGAGGCAGCGAAGGTTAAGTAGCTTAGAATGTCCCCGTTGGAGAGGACATTCGATGTCTGGACCCCAGCGGGGCAACGGTCTCTCGGTTTTTAGTTTTTCCGAGGCGACTTGCCAAGAAACTGGGGATATGGAATCGTCAAGTTTACCCACTCACGTGTCAGCTGCCGTAATTTACCGATGAGTATCCGTACTCGTAATCTGTATCTGTCATACAGTAGTTAAGTAGTACTCGGCATTTCGATCTGGGTTGAGACGAAAGGATGAAATCCGAATTGATTGATAAACATCCAACGTCCACTTCACCAATCGGATTTTGGCGCGGACTTTGTCTCTGTAGTCCGCATCGCCAACGCGTGGCCAAATTCATTCTTCGAATTCCAGCGTCCTGGAGATTACAAACTATGTATTTCCCCGCCCGGAGATCGACCCAACAGCCTGCTGCGTCCCGAGTCCCGACCAGCGGTCAATCCTATCATATATTCCGCGTTTCGCAAGTTCCATCCTGCCCGACACTGGCAACGTATATGAGAACCTTCAGAGCATGGACCACGATCCCGATCACGCGCGCGATTCTCAGTACGATGACGAGCAGTTTGACGACGGACTAGACGAAGGTCGCACGCTGTTTGGTCGGGTTAATTTCGTCGGTGAGTGCTTGACGAAATTCCAGCCTCGTTGGCCACCGTCGTCGTAACTCGTGGTGCATCAAGCAGGCGATTCCGATGACGCTGGCCTCGGTAACGTTTACATCGAATTCGTCATGGACCCCCCGGATCATGACCATGAGGGCAGCATGGGCCCCTCATCGGGGCAGGGGCCCTTCGCGAGAGGTGAGAGGCCCGACTCTGTCCCCGGTTTCTTTGAAGATCAGTGGCTGCCGCTGACACTACGACCAGTAAATCCTGCGGAGATCCTCCAACTCCTTGCTGCAACTGGGCTCCGACGAGTTCCCCAGGCGCATGGGTTCATGGGCGGCCCACCCTTCGACCCCGACGAAGAAGCCGATGAGGATGATTTTTTCTTTGCAGAACAAGGAGCCTATCGATTTCGCCGAAACCGCCGCGATCGACCGTCGGGCAATCAGTTTCCCGAAGTTCCAAGCGAAAATGGTCAAAAATTAATGGCATCGGGTGTCTATGGGAACAATCCGCACTACTTGGACACTCGCAGGCTAAGAAAGAAGAAACTGTCCAACAGGTTGATGTGGCGCGAGCTGGGACTCGGCGGGTACAGTGGACAGAGAAGAGACACACGCTCAATATTCCAGGTAAAATGACTTCTCTCCATTGAATTGATAATGCCACCCCATCTGACAGTTGTGCGAAAGGACTTGATCCCCGGAAAACGTCCTGACAAGATCCTCCATTACGATTCTCGATGTTACTCCGGGCAGTTCTCAGAAGACGGAAACTTTTTCTTTTGCTGCTCCCAGGACTTCAGGGTTCGATTGTATGACACGTTGAATCCATACGAGTGGAAATACTACAAAGCGGTCTCATTTCCGTTCGGCCAGTGGACCATCACGGATGCCACGCTCAGCCCAGATAACAAGTACCTGGCATTCAGTTCCATGCATCATGAGGCCGCCCTCGCCCCGACGGATCCCAATGATTCGTCGGAACCGATTTTGCTCGATTTTGGCAACTCGTCACAGCCCAGAACTTTGTTATTAAGCCGTCATTTTGGAGTATGTTCTACTTACCTGCTCTGGTATGATCACGCAAAGCTAACATTATCACACCTCAGATCTTCTCTTTACGGTTTTCCGGCGATGGCCGTGAGGTAGTCGCAGGCACATCCGATCGCTCAGTGATAGTGTATGACCTAGAAACTCGACAAAGTGTGCTTCGCTTGCAAAATCACGAGGACGACGTGAATGCGGTGTGTTTTGGGGACAAGTCATCGCCGCATATCCTGTATTCAGGATCTGACGACACCACCATCCGCGTTTGGGATCGACGGTCCATGAGTGACCGGCGTGAGGCTGGTGCGTTTGTCGGCCACACTGAAGGCGTGACCTATGTGGACAGTAAAGGGGATGGTCGTTATGTGCTCTCAAATGGCAAAGACCAGTCAATGAAGCTTTGGGACTTGAGAAAGATGATGTCTACGGCAGATTTCGACAAAGCCGACATTCACTCATACACGACCGGCTTTGATTATCGATTCATGTCCTATCTTGAAGAGGACTACATGAGGCATCCCCAGGACTGCTCGGTCGTCACCTTCCGCGGACACCGTGTGCTCAAGACCTTGATTCGGTGCCATTTCTCTCCTCCCGGAAGCACAAACTCAAGATATGTGTATACGGGCAGCTCAGACGGCAAAGTGTATGTGTACAACCTCGATGGTACAAAGGCGGCGATCATCGATGTGCAAAAGTGTACACGCAACACCCGTCCTCGACAAGAGGACTATGGCTATGTTTTGGCAAATGACCGCGGACTTGAGTGGAAAACATGTGTTCGTGACGCAAGTTGGCATCCTTATGCCCCTGTCCTGGCCGGTAAGTCAAGAATGAGATCCCTACCACATGTGTTTGTATACTGATTACATTCTAGCTACCTCGTGGGATGGTTGGGGCATGTCCACCGGAACTACCACCCTTTTTTCATGGGGTGACGGAGTCAAGAAGGACGAAGGTGTCCCGCACATGGGGATGAGCTATGATTCCAGAGTCAAGTTCCATTCGCGATTCAGTCCTCGCACAATGGAAAACGAGATGACGGAGCGATTGCAAGAATATCACAGCAATCCAATGAACGAACTCTATTCGGAGTACTTGGCTGATATAATGTGATCCCCCCTACGGTGTTCATATATATGTCATTGTACATTATGTCAATATGGTGCGGCTCCCATCAATGACTCAATGGCAATCTCAGGATGACCTATGATAACTGTACATGCTCAGGATTCTATCTGTCAGTGAAGTATATAGCAATGCACCGGCAAGCTGATGCATGCAAATGGGGAAGTCCCGTCACTCCCGCGTAACGTGACATGAAATTTCCTAACTTGGACCGTATATTTCTTCTTGGCATTAGTGTTATTATTTATTGGCCTACCAGGGCCTGGGCCAGGGTACACGGGAAATACGTAAATCCGTTCCGACCACAGAATGTCTGAGCTTCTTGGACCAAATCTCTGGTTCTCAACATCTTTCATCAATTCCTGGCACTGGTTTGCATCGCTTGTCAGGTTCATGGGTTCGAACTGCGTCTGTCACGTATCGAAGAGACCTCTACGTTGTCTTCTCCAGTGATTTCTTTTCTTTCCTCCTTGTTTCACGGTGCTATTCGCGTGCAGTAACCCTATCGCGTCAGACGAACGCCATCCCGGTCCTCTCCTCAAATCCACGCGAAGAACATCACCAGCTGATCTCGAATCAACCTGGTGCTTTGTTCTAGCTACTAATCTTCTCTCATTTTATTCGTTCCTCTTGTCTCAGGGATTTTTTTTTTCTTTTTTTGGTTCATGTGTTGGCTGCCACTGTGTTGCCAGCAGCTTTGAGGGCGCCAGAACCTCTGTCGGAATTTCCTCTTCTCTGAGATTTGAAAAGCTTGTTACTTCTTCCACACGCCTGCACTTGCCATCAAAGGCAGTCTGGCTGATCATTGCTCGAGACGGTGTTTGAGTTGAACAGATCAACTGAAAAAGAAAAAATAAAAAAGAAAAGAACAAAAGGAAAACAAGCAAGCTGTTTCTCTTCCTGCGACCGTGGTCCAACTTGTACGTATTTCTTTTTGTCTTCCTGTCACTATGCACATGTCGGTCAGCTGCTGGGAATGCAGTGGGGTTTACCATTCGTTGCTTTTTTTTCTTTTCCTTCGTGGCTATCAGATCATGTCTCGCTGTTTACTAATGTGATATCTTGACTGACAGACATGTACACATATTGATTCATCCGGGAGAAGAGAGAAAACAAAGCTTGTGCATAACAAAAACCTGAAAAGCAAAGAAACAAGAAGTGTTCCAAGCAGCATTTTCTCACTTGCCATACCGTACCTCTGTGATCTAGTCGCGTGACCATGGCCGAGGACGATAACTTTGACATTGACATCTACGGTGATGGAGGCTACAATGGGAATGAGCAGGGCGAGTACAAGGAGGATCAGGAGTTGATACTCGATACTCAGGAAGGTCAAGGGGATGGAGCGGGCGAGCATGGAAAACAAGACGGGGAGGACTACAGTACCGAAGGCGTGACGGCTACCAATGGAGCAGCGGGCGCAGATAGTGGCATCTATGACACCAACGACCCGTCTCAGAGCCAACAACAACAACAGGGACAGACACGGAACGAATCCTCGTCGGACGGACGGCCGGTCGATCCCGACGCCACGACCGCCCTTTTCGTGTCCGAACTGGCATGGTGGACTACCGACGATGATATCCGAGGATGGGCCAAGGAGGCCGGAGTCGAGGAAGAGCTCAAAGATGTGACGTTCAGTGAACACAAGGTCAATGGAAAGAGCAAAGGGTATGCTCAGAGAACAGTGTGCCAAGGTCACATGTTGTCGTTTCTGAGGCTAACGGGCCATCCAGACAAGCATATGTCGAGTTCACGACACCGCAGGCCTCCACGGCTACCAAACGCCACATCGAATCCATAGCCGCCAGCGGACAAGTTGGACGTAAACATCTGGCGAGCTACGCAAACCCGCACCAGAATCCGTTCCGGACTCTGCCAAAGGACGCGCCGTCACGCAAAAACCCTGCCCAGCAAGTCGGGTTCAACGCGCAGGGAAATATGGGCTTTGGCATGAACAACATGGGCGGCGGTTTCCGGGGTGGTCGTGGAGGCTTCAACCGCGGCGGCATGGCCGGCAACATGGGATACGGCAACCGCAATTTTGGCGGGCCGATGGGAGGCTTCCAGGGCGGCGGTTCCATGGGTGGTGGTGGCTTCCAAGGGCCCATGGGCGGCGGCATGCAGAACTTTGGCGGCTTCAACAACCGCGGCAATATGATGGGTGGAGGGATGCGCGGTGGCCCCGGAGGGATGCGCGGCGGTCGCGGCGGCATGGCCCCGAATATGATGGGCATGGGCATGAATCCCATGGGAGGAATGGGCATGAACCCCATGGGCGGTGGAATGAACCCGATGATGGGCAACATGGGAATGCAAGGTTCGTCTACCCCATCTCGCCACGGTCATCCTCTGAACGCTGTTAACTCATTCCCAGGACCAGGCGGTTTCCAGAACCCCAACTTCAACTCCGGGTTCTTCCAGCAGCAGAACCAAGGGGGGGATGGAAACTGGAATCCTCACGGGGCGAAGCGGACTCGCCAGGAATGAAAGAAAAAAAAAACCTTTCTATTCCGTCCTTCTTTCTTTTATCTATCTCCGCCGGTTGCATCACGGGCTTGTCGAATTCTGTCCATGTCTGATATCTCTCTTAATCGTTGTTATGTTTCTCCCAGAGTGGTCTCTGTATTAGAATCACAGTTGAGTGTTCCGTCTTCTGTTGTTTTTTATTTGTTCGGGCTGGTATTGTTTATCTGTCATGTATACTTTTTTACTGGCGCCTGAGGCCTTTCTGTTCCTTCTCCTGGTCACCAATAATGAAATCCAAGTTCGGTTAAAGTCTTGATATTGGGTTCGGTGATTGAAACTGTGTCGTTGGCTGTCCGGATTATCGAACTCATCGATCTCATCGAGTTGTTGGCTGCAAAATCTGCTAATCGCATGTAAGGACTCAAAAGGTCGGTCATTAACAAGCAATCCGTAATGGTGTAGCGGTAACATCACTGTCTCTCACACAGTAGCCCGGGGTTCGACTCCCCGTTACGGAATACTGAAGTATCTTTTTTTCGTCCTCTTTCACACTTCACCAGACGGTGCTGCGATTCGAAAGTACTTTTGTTTTAAACCTACAACCTGAATTCGGTAGGTAGTTATTGTTCCCATCGGCAGTGAATGCCGCCGGCTGTCACAGAAAGCAGCCCTTGGTCGTCAAAAGGTTGATCTCGAAGCACAGAGGTGAACAAGTGTGATGAGCATTGAGAGGTCGGATCAATTATATTCAACAAACACATGGACAAAGCGGTCTACAGATAGCGAATAGTTATCGGCTGAGCTGATTGTGAGAGGACAGTACTCTTGTATAACTTGGGGTTCCTGTTTCACTTGCAACTGGAAGTGGATTTGACAAACATTGTGATGAAAGGCGGTTCTCGAAGAAACGGCGCTGGAAGGGTTTTGTCGTCCCGCGGATTCGTTCCCCTACCATGCTAGACGAACAATTCCACTAGAAGATCATTTATTTCGGCTACTTCGGGCGCGTTGTCATGTGCATTTAGCACCAGTCGTGTCCGTATCAAAACACTTGAAGAACTTCAAGTTCCCGGTGGTCGCATCAATTCCCGCATTTTGGGAACGCGTGATCTCCGAAGCATTCTCCAAGAACAAAGGCCTTGGCAATGGCCATATCCTCGATGGTGTCGTCGGCATCGATCACTGGGAGTGCTCGATGGTACGCCCAATAGATGTACTCCGTAGGTAGATGGCGAATACATCGGCTCCAAAGCCATGATATACGCACAGTGCCCGTTTCTGTCTCTGCCCAGATCCCTGACAGTGCTCCCTGGAATACCGGGTCGTTTCCAGGAGAACCGCATGCGCGTGAAATGGTTCCCCTTGTACGACTGTCTAGACTGTCTTCCCACGGAATCTGTTGACGAGTGGTCAGCATCGACAGTATGCTCTGCCCGCAATGCCATGGTCACTGACTTGGTGCCGAGGGATTTAGAAACGCGAACCAATCGTTGATCGGTGCTACCCGAGTTGGTCGTAGGCTCGTAGCAGCACGTGGAGCCATGCTATTGTTGATGAAAATAGAATGTACAAATGATCATCAGTTGATGTAAACGCAGTGGTGAGATGCACCGATGAGAAGCAATGTCAAGGAGTGTCATCATGATGCCTTGTACCTATAATCTAGGTAGTTTGAGGTTGAAGTAGAGAACGGAAAGGAGCGAGCGGCGAAAGGCTGACTTCCTCTTGGAGCACGAGTAGGTGTAGAGCCCAAAAATACAAGACGCTTCCCGGCATCGCGCCTTCCAAGTTCTCGGGTTATCTTGATGAAATCCACGATTGAATGGCCAAAAAGAGTAAGTACTGTATAGGCCTACAACTGTCCAAGCAGTCAAGCACCGCGAGCCCCCATCAAATCCACAGTAAACTCGAGTCAAATGGACTCCCTGCGAGCGTTTTGTCCAAGGCATGCGGTCCTTCGTCTTTCCTGAAGGTGTGAAACCATGCTTCGCAGACGGATGGAAACAAAAATAAGCTCTAACTCCAGCCCAACGCCGGACAGATCCCCTCTTCCATCAAACGGCGGAACATATGCCGTCATTGCTGGATGGAGGTACATCCCCAAAAGGGCCAAAGACATTGAAGCCGCTTTCGCTGCAATTGCCGAGTTTTGTTCTCCCGAGAGGCTGTGGGCAAGCTACTTCATGTATTCGCCTTGTGACAAGTGCGGAGCAACGCCACACCTGTTATATTGCACCGTTATCACTCTTCGAAGGAAGCCGAATCCCGAAAACTGCCTGTCATAAAGAATACATCTGCAAGACAACTTTGACAGGTTCTCCAGAAAACAGTCTTGACAGGCCCCGAGTGAATGAAATCATTTATTTCTTCCCACCCGGAGGAGTGTACCAAGCTCCACCCTTGCCATTGTTGTAGTAGGTGCTGCCGTTAGGGTTGCTGTAGTAGTAGGAGCCGTTACTGGAAACATTCTCAGGTCAAGTCACAGACGGATCTCGTCGACAGAGGGAGGTCAATGGCCAAGTTGTGTCCGTACCTGTTGGAGTTGTGATAGCTATTGGGGTTGGCCACGTTGCTACCATAGTTCTGGGAGCACCAGTGGTTGCCCTGTAAATGGCGATGCATGAGCCGAACTTGATCTATGCCCCTCAATCGAATCTCTTACGTAGTAGGGTTCATCTTACCTGGCTGTTGGCGCCAGAGCCGTTGTAGGTGTAACCTTTGCCGTTCGAAGACATGGTGAGATGGATTATTAATCGAGAGATTGGATGATCAGAGGCTTGCTGAAGAGATTGAGGGCACTGAAGCCTTCAACAGAGCTCAGGAGTTGTGAGAAGAGACAAACAGGAACCAGGCAGGAGGTCCTCTCTTTCTGAGAGAGACCTTTAGTGACCGATTCCATTATTGGTGAACGCTAACCTCTACGGAGTACTACATACTGTAAATACTAATAGTGGGTAGCCTCGATGTGATTGACAGCCAATCAGGCTGTCGAGATGCCTTGAGGTAGATGCCTTTTTGGAAGTCATGATCCGATGGCACGGAACGCTCTGGTTAGCGCGACTCGTAACTTACTTATTTAAGTAGGTTAGGTAAGTAGAATCTCGTGCGATTGACGCGATCCGCGAATCTTACTCTGAACGTCAAACTCAACCGTTAGTCAGAGATTATGTAGTACTTCCGGACTTCAGACATCAGACTCGCCTAACCAGGGTTAAATACAGGATTCAGAGGTCAAGTACTCGTACGGACGAGTTGGGTTCGTTTCATCTTCCATTGGTGAAGTCACTCAAGTACGAGTAGCTTGCAGTGGTAACTATATAGTACGGACAGACAATCGAAGTCGCTGTCTGGATGACGACCCATGCGGAAGCGGTCCTCCGTGGTTGATGGCTGCTGCAACTACTGTAGGGGCCTGACGAGTCGTCTCAGCAGAAAGATCTATCAATAAGTTGCTTATACACGTGTTTGCTCTGTACGTGTTTGTGGCCTCAGCATGCGTTCGAAAAATGACCTGTCTAATTCGGCCCGGCGAGTTGTGTTTTCAGGTAACAAAATACGGCCTCAATCGTGCATTCTTGCTAGACAAGATTTACCTACTCGTACTCCAAGCAAGCCAAGCTGCCAAATACAAATAAGGTTGCTTTCGTGCCGATTCCATCCTTGGACACCTTCGATACCGTATAACCTGCTCATTTCCGGCCTGACTATGTACCCACATAGCACTGGTTGGTAGTGCTGCTCGTAATCATACCATTCAGATCTCATGGTTTCGAGATATACCCTCCATGTTCGTGAGCAACGTAGGAACGGCGAACGTGACACAGCCTTCCAGTTATCGCTATTCGTACTCGCACATATCGCCACTGGAAATTGAGATGATGTACTAGGACCTTACTGGGGGCCTCTGCATCGAGTGAAGAAGTCCATTCTCCGAACCCAACACTTGTGGGCACCCTGCAATTGAGACAATGCAAGATTAGGGCTAGGTCACCGCTGGTGAGTTCATGTAGAAGCACAAACCAACATCAGACTTATTACTTGACATCAGCATTGATTGTATTTGATTCTCGGTGTTACTCTAGGAGACTGACGGAATTCGTTTCTGGATATGTACCTTTTTGGCCGCTTTTTTCCACTCAAGTAGAAGTGACTTGGCCCCAACCATGACGGTAGTATGGCTTTGTCTTGCTTTCTTGCTTCAAGAACATTGTCTGTATTTCTTTGAGACTATTCAAGTAACTCGCCAATAAGCAACATTGTCATTGTTTGAGGTTACCAGGCAACAAAAAAAAGACAGTAGATTTCCGAAAGAGTTCCTGGGATTGTAGGGCAGATCGGAGACTCGACGGCAAAGTCCATCACATCGACACCGGTCACAGCAAGAAACAACAATCTGTACGGAATTTCTTTCTGAGAGTACTACTGATTACTTCTCTCGTAGTTGCATTTAATTAGAAAGAAGAGAATTCTCTGAACTCCATTAACACAACTTGCCGTCGAAGAGCTCGTCTGGTATTCCAGCCTCGACCCAATATTGGCAGGATTGAGCACGAAAAGAAGTTCATAATCCACAATCACATCGACAATGGAGAAGGCGAGCATTGTGAGATGGACGCATGGGGAGCCGTTACCCCCAGAGGTACTTGAATATGCCAGTGAACAGGAAACCCCTGGGCGGCCAATGATCTACTGGCAGCATTTTGGCACTATCCCAGCAAAGTCACTTCGTTCTGAGGACGGAGCGTTGAGTTTGCTCATACAAGTCATCCCGAAGGACGAACAACAGCTGGCTTTCTTGGAGGGCAGCAGAGTGAATGTGATCTTGGAGCCCTTAATGCACAAAGGCCCCGAATCGGCCGACTTTGAATGGCTGGAGGCAGACACTGGCGTTGATGCCAAGGTCCATTCTGATTTCTGTCTTCGAAGGGGATCAGAGCTGCCCATATACTGGGCGCTTGAAGATTTTCTCAACGATATGCCATCGCTGTACATTTTGATCTCTGACTTTGCGGTCCTGGAAGCCCAGTCTGGTTACGATTACATCTTTGGAGGAACGATTGACGTAGTGGGCAAGTCTTTCGAAATCAATCTTCCTCCAATTGGGATTCGCTACGACCCATATGGCGATGCTCCAACATCTCGCTTTGTTTACACTGCGTCCATCGAGGACGAAGATCAGACTTTCAGTGTCCCTCCCACTGGGGTGCTGTACGATTTTGTCTGTGATTTCTTTTACGAGGGGATGCACGCCCGCGCAACGTATTCAATCCTGTCTGTGAATGACGATGATCTAGAGTTTTATCCTCTGCCTTACCGAATGTGGTGCAACCTCCTTGCATTCCCAAGCTCAAGCAACCTGGACGCATTCCGAGTGATAGTCGAACATGAAGGGGCGTGAAACGGGAGGAACTTGGTTCGGGGACGTTTGCTTTTTTTTTTTCTGTGAGTTCTTGATTACAGGTTGTGTTTGAGAAGGTTGCAGTTTGCAGTGTTGATCGATTGCTGAGCTTCTCTAATCTGGAAAT
The DNA here is from genome assembly GCF_041956625.1 of Thermomyces dupontii. Classification (NCBI taxonomy): domain Eukaryota; kingdom Fungi; phylum Ascomycota; class Eurotiomycetes; order Eurotiales; family Trichocomaceae; genus Thermomyces; species Thermomyces dupontii. The sequence continues at coordinate 435,586 of NW_027192311.1, read as the reverse complement.
TCTTTGAAAGTCGAAACTTGTCCCGAGGACTTTCCCCTGTTGCTTTCAGAGAGTAAACACGATGTCGCGATAATCGAAAGCTGCAAGTGCTCAGACTTTTCGACAAGAAGTAAGACGGATTGAAAGGAAGTGAGTACTCGTAGGTCTTTCGCGTTTCGTTGAGCCAGTTGTACTGTTAGGGCCAGGATGCGGGGGGGGTGCTGATTAAGCGCAGATGACCAAACCGCTTCTTTTCAAATCGCCCTGCATCAAGGATATTCTAGAAACCGGCAGACGGCGCATCACTATCATATTTGTACTTTGTACTAGTAATTGATTGTCCTACTCATTATCAGCAACACACAGAGCTGGAGAGCAATTGTATGCATTCAAGAGGCTACCACGGTGCCTTGACATCGTATGTCCCATCCTCGTTCAACACTTTCCCACGATCCCACTCCCTGCCTTCCCCTTTCTTTGCCCATCGAACCTCCTCCATTTTATTTTGTTCATTGCTTCGTGAAAAGGCAGGGTTTTTCTTCCATTGCTCGATTACTTGGTCGCCGAATCCAGCCTCTCGTAGTCGTTCGGCACCTTTCTGTCTCCATCGAGCACGGTCTCTGAGGGCTTCGAGTGCCATGTCCCAATCGTCCTCTGCAGTCATGAGACCTGCTACCGGTCTCCGCGTAGAGACGCTGCTGGGGCGGCCATCCTCATCGTCGTCCAGATGGACGTCAAGAGTAGGGTCATAATCTTGTGAGAAATGTGCGTCAATATTAGAAGATCGGTAGGCACCACGGCCACGAGACGGAACTGAGTCCATGTTGCGACCAGCGTCCTGGGATTGCGGTAGTGGCCCGATCAAGTCTTCTAGTGGATCGGATTCGTCATCTGACGCCCGATGATCCTCATGCAGTCTATCGCGCCGGTGATTTGATCTGTGTTCATCGTCATTGCTTTGTTTCCGCCGTTTTGGCGACGCTGAGCGGTAAGGAGACCTGGACCGCGATGAAGAACGTGACCGGCGGCCGTGCCTGTGTCTTGTGTGGCAATCATCGCGCTCATTTCTTCCGCGTCTCGGGGATCTATCACTGTCTCGAACATCATGTCGTCGACGATGTCGGTGTCTCCTTGGAGATTCGCGACCGTCAGATCCATGGTCTCTCTCATGCTGACGCCGAGATCTCCTTGGCGAGCGATCATAGTCACTCTCAAGGGACCGATCGCGCCTCGAGCGTGACGATCGTTCTCTCGTATCGGACCGATGTGAACGATGCGAAGGTGAAGCGTGCCGGCCTAGGCGACGTCGCATTCGCTCTCGAGCTTCTTCCTCTTCCCTCCGTTTGAGCGCCGCATTGTGGTTATCGGCGTCTCGCAGGATGTTTCGCAGGAAGCGCGTGTTTGGTTTCGGGGCTTTACCACTCGGTCTAGATTGTTAGGCCCATGATCTCAGAATCGGAAATAGGCCATCCGGCAAACCTTTTTGAAAGGTATGCGTCTATTCCCAAGGCAGAGTATCTTAAGGAGCTGTTTCGTGCCTCCGAGGCCACCAGCTGTGCGATGTAATCATCGTTGGAATCGTCCAAGGCTTCATTTTGTGACGGCATCCTTTCACGAGAATTCATAGTCTGATTCGAGATTGACGTTGAAGATGTATGGAAGAATTCATTCCACAATACTCACAATACTCAGTCGATCTTCTGATCATTCCAGCTCTTTGACCAGCTAGTTGTCCATTATGGCCATGTGGTGGACCAAGTTCGGTCCTCCAATACCCATGTGTCATGGTCTCTGGAGTCTCACCCTTCGAGGTTGATCCAAACAAACCAAACATTTCCGAAACCGGATGGCGATCTGATAAGCATTGTTTTGATCGGCGATAGGCAACACTGACGATCGCGACGCGCGGTTGAGCACTCGAGCCTGGGTTCTACAAAACGATTTTTGTAGTCCATAAAACTCTCAATGATCTTGTTTAATACCCTCGGCTGAATCGCATATACGGACCGTAACTATGACGCCTCCATCACCGTCCAAGACGCTTTCCAAACTTCGACAGCTGCAAAAGAAACAGGAGGGTCCCGATTCACAACTTGCCATCCTTCGAATCAGTGAACCATTCGCTTCCAGCAACAAGGTCGTTGGGATAAACCGGTCGCCTTCGAAACGAACGTCAGATGCGTCGGAAAATGCTCTGGAGGACGTAACACCAGCGTCTCTAGAGGCGGAGCTTACACACTACAAAGTCTGCGCCTATCCAGGGTGCCGAGTTGCATGAATAGCTCAGCTGATTCTGTTCAGGAGCTCTTTTCGAAACTTCGGTTCTCGTATCTAGAGCAAGTGACAAAAGAAAAGTTCCTGCGCGCGATCGTCGGCGATCCGCCGCTGGTTGTTGGACACAATGAGAATGTCGAATTGGAGGCGCAATTAGTCCAAACCAAGGAAGAATTGCGCCGAAAGAAAGAAGAAGTCCGTGTTATGGTGGAAGAGTTGGAGAAGAAGGGACGGGATCTTGCGAGACGTAAGTTTTCGAACGCCATCGTGTTCGATGCTTGTTGGGACGTGTTGACTGAGGTTGCCCTAGGATATCAAAACATCCAGTTGCAGACCACACAGCTTTCGACACTACCGGAATCAATAGCGAATCTCGACAGTACCATCGCATCGTTACGCGCTAAGCAAGCCGCCCACGCCAGCGCCGTGGACCCAAGTAATCCGTCATCGTCGCAGAACTTGTCTCTTCCGGCAACCTTGTCTCTTCTTGCTGAGCGCGAGGCGGAATTGGCAGCTATTGAACGACAGCTGACCTCTCTACACAGCGCTCTTCCGCGGAAGACAAGAGAGGCAGAAGCTATGGAGCGAGAGCTGAGTGTCTTGGAGCGACGGAGGAACGAAGCGGTGGCACAGGCCCAGGAAGCCAAACGTAGGAAGCGTGAAGGAGAAAGCGATGGTCTGGAAGAGATGGGCAGATGGTATCGAAGCGCGGAAGCAAATTTGAAACAGCTCGTGAATGTCGAGACTTGATTTGGCCAGAACAGGCTCGGTCAATGCGTAGCAAAATTGTCCAATATTCTTCACTAGTGGCAGCCGTAGAGCCCTGGTTAAACTATCAGAGGCAGCCGAGACGAAATTCAACGTTTTCAAGATATTCAGTGACTACAGAGTGTTGCCAAAGACTTTCCCGTACTGCAAGTCTGGTGTTCACCATTCGTCATCATTGTACATGCTAAGTCGTACTAGACTACTTTAACGTCAATGTCCTCAAACAAAACCGATGTCTAATTCAGACTACCGTTTTAGTCATCTGCTTTTCATTTACTCCTCGTCCTCCTCGGCACCCTCATCACCACCGCCCTCAGCGGCACGAGCCTTCTTGCGGCGGACACGGCCAGGACGGCCACCACCGAACGGAGAGGTGAGGGCGAAGTCGATGTGCTTCTGGGAGTCCAAGCGCACCATGTAGGAAGGAACGTTCACAATTTGCTTGCCGACACTACAAGTTGTTAGTTTCGTGTTATACTAATCGCAGATCCATCAGAGACATACCGGATATGGCGCTGGCGAATCAGAACACGGGCATGGTGGATGGACTTGGCCAGACCCAGCTTGTAGACCTGCGTCTGGAGACGGCGCTCCAAAAAGTCCTCAATCTTCAGGGCCAGGACGTAATCCAGTCTCATGCGGGACTCATCGAGCACACCGATGCGGACCAGACGGCGAATGAGGGCATTGCCTTCGAAGAGTCGCTTCGGGTCCTTCTCATCGAGAGTAAGAAGCTCACTATGTATCCCCAATTAGCTAACGAGACTCAAACCACCATTCTCTTCCACGAAAGTGCATACCGAGCCGCACGGCGGATCTTCGACAGGGTGAGCTGGACACGCCACACCTCTCGCTTGTTGCGCAGACCGTACTCGCCGATGAGCTTAAGCTCCGAGTCACTAGAGACGAATGTTAGGACATGATCACCACGACATAAGTAGAAGCACGCTTCTACTTAGTGGCCGGGGAGTACTGACAGTCGAGCCGACTCGAAGGCTAAGGCACAATGTTAGCATGACTACCTTCATTTCGAACATGTAAAAAATATCCCAGGCGGAATACTCACGTCGGCGAGGGGTTTTGTAGGTCTTCGAGTACGGGCGCCTGGAAAAAGAAAAGTAATCGTCAGGAGCCTGTCATTCTGCAACGCAGACAGCGTATACTCACGGGACCGGAGCCATTGTTGCGGTGGTGCTCTCCCGATTGTCGCGAGGATGAAGAACAGAATGATCCTACGCGAAGTTCCCAAGTTCAAAAAGTGGAGTAAGCGAAGCGAGTTAGTTAGTGGGTCCGAATCAGGGTTAGCGTTAGGGCAAACCCTAATCATTGTCCAACCTTCGCACTAACGTCGGAACAGCTCCCTGTAACAACTTGAGTCCGCCGCCGGAGGGTCTTTGAATTGCCAACTTCCTTCATACAACAGGACCGCACCGACAAATCTGCCATCATGGGTCACTCTGGTGGTTTGCGCTCCGGCACCCGGGTATGCTTTTACTGTTGAAGGGAATTTAACGCTCTTTCCGTGCTGACTAGGTTTTTCAGAGCTCGTTCGCCCGGGATTTCCGTCGACATGGCACCCTTCCGATGTCCACCTACTTGAAGCAATATCGGTAAGAAATTCCTACGCCGCGAGATTGCTCGTTAAAGTACAGCATCTGATGGTACTACAGAGTCGGGGACATTGTTGATATTGTCGTCAATGGTGCCGTGCAGAAGGGGTTAGTCCTGCCCAACATGGTTTTCACGGGCTTTGCAGGACCTGAGAACCTGCATGCCCTGGAAATCGAATATCCGAGAAAAGAACCGTGGCTGAGAACCCTCACAGTATGCCTCACAAGGTCTACCATGGCCGGACCGGTGTCGTCTACAACGTGACCAAATCCGCCGTCGGTGTCATCGTCTACAAGCGTGTCCGCTACCGCTACATCGAGAAGCGCATCAACGTCCGTATTGAGCACGTTCGTCACTCCCGATCGCGCGAGGATTTCCTTCGCCGTGTCAAGGAGAACGCCATCAAGCGACGTGAAGCGAAGGAGCAGGGCGTCCATGTCCACCTGAAGCGGCAACCGGCTCAGCCCCGTGAGGCCCATGTCATCTCGCCAGCGGAGAACCCCCCGCAGACCATCACTCCTGTCCCTTACGAAGATCACCTCTGAGGGATGAATTCGGACGATGCGGGTATTCGGTATTTGTCGGTTGTACTGGTCGGCCGCTGGTCACGGGTTGCATGAAGCAATGTCTTTGCGGAAATATCCTCACATGGTGGTCCTTACAGTTAGATGACCTCTTCCAATAAAAAAGTTCAAAAAGGACGGTTTTCGAAGTTTCATGTCTAAGTACAATAGTCACTGTTGACTTTGCCGGACATTTTGGCGTTAAGAAACGACAATTCGCAACTCGTGATATGTTCCTTGAGACTGCAGTGTTCGGCTTGTCTCTGAAGCGCCTCAAAATACCGTACATACAACATTTACTCGTAGTATTGATGTTTTCAATGCTAGCATACAGCCACATTTGATACTGTTGTCCTATTATCCTTGACATATACAGCAAGAACTATGCACCGCGACATCCGTTTCGCATACTCTAGCCTCGCTTGACGTTTATTCTCCTCATACGGATACCCATTCCTGTTTCTTTGCTCTCTGCTGCGCGTTCTGGATGCCCATGAGCCTTAACATACGCATAGATTGCCGGCCGCCTAATTCGCGGCATCTGATTGGCTGCGATTTCTCAAGCAAAAAAGTTTCTCCTATCAATCGGCGATCAATCACTACTTCAGAGATCGGAGAATCTACAGTGAACTGCAGCGACCAAATATCGTGTTTTCAAATCTGCAAGTCCATCTTGATCGCAGATGCGGTAGCGGCGAAGCTGTTGGGAGCAAAGGACGCGCGTCTTGATAGCCTTTGCTCCAAGATTTTCTGATCCAGCCTTTACCAGCCGGCTAGTACTATTACACCTCGAGCATGGCACTCTCAATCTCGCATCAGAGCTCTACGCAAAAGCAATTATCGAGCAAGGATCCAGTCGACCCGGCCGCTGTTCAATCACGAGAAACCGGCGATGTTGTTCCAGAGGCAAACAGACTGCCTCAGGCCGGCGAGAAGCCGAAGGCCAAACCGCTGGCTCATTTGATTGCCGGAGGGTATGGATCAGTTCTTGTTTCGCTTTCAAGGGTTAGCCAGCTGACAGTTGTCCGATAGGATTGGTGGCATGACAGCAGCGACCCTGACTTCGCCCCTCGATGTTCTGAAGACGCGTCTCCAGTCCGATTTCTATCAGTCGCAACTCCGAGCGCTGCGAGCGCAGCATGCCATCCCTCCGAACGTCTCGCCATTCGTCCGGCTTCCTCGTTCTGCTTTCCTACATCTGACCGAAACCTTTCAAATTCTCAAGTCAATCTACGTTCATGAAGGTTGGCGTGCGTTGTTCAAGGGGTTGGGCCCGAATCTGATCGGAGTCGTGCCGGCCCGGTCCATCAACTTCTACGTCTACGGGAACGGCAAGCGTATCCTTGCGGATTACTTTGGTTATCAAGATACGACAACGACTCCGTGGAACATTCATCTCAGCGCTGCCGCCATTGCCGGTATTGCTACTGGCACTGCGACGAACCCAATCTGGCTTGTCAAGACGCGACTGCAATTAGACAAGTCAAACGCGGAGAGTGGGAAGGGTCGGCGATATAAGAACAGCTGGGATTGTATTAAGCAAACCGTTCGACACGAGGGCATCCGCGGCCTCTACAGGGGACTTTCTGCATCATATCTCGGTGTGACGGAATCCAGCTTGCAATGGGTCATGTACGAGCAGATGAAGAAGTTTCTCGCTCGCCGCGAGGCAGCACGCAGTGCCGATCCGAATCACGTTCCCACCCTTTGGGATCAGCTCGAGCTCTGGGGTGGACGCATCGCTTCTGCCGGAATGGCCAAGCTGATTGCGGCCATCGCGACATATCCTCACGAGGTCGTCCGAACGAGATTACGACAGGCCCCTACGGTTCCTGTTGGGGGTGGGAAGGTTGAACTGAAGTACACTGGACTCGTGCAATGTTTCAAGACCGTTTGGAAAGAGGAGGGTTTGGTTGGGTTGTACGGTGGCCTGACGCCGCATTTGTTGCGGGTTGTTCCCTCTGCGGCCATCATGTTTGGAATGTGAGTCTTCCTTTGGACGTTCCGATTTTCAGCACTTTCTCACAGATCTCCAGGTATGAGGCAATCCTGCGCCTCTTGGGAACCACTTCATAGACCACCGGGTCAGAGCTTGTACGATAGATGGGTCGAGGTCCGTCCCTGGTTGCTCATTCTCGACTAAGTTTACCCATCCATAGTTTGTTTGGATTGAGCATGCAGTTGCATATACATAACGGATGGAGTGGTTGCACCTTGCTGAGGGTGCATTCCTGCTGTATAATAAATAGTAGTAGGCGTTCCAGGAGTATGCTAGACAGGCGGGTTCTTCGCGGATCATGAGCTGCATTAATCTCAACTTTGGTTGAAGGAAATCCGTTATTCTCATCTGACCCACAAGTCAACGTAGCCAACTGTTACTCGGTCGCAGAGTGACTTTGGTCTGTCCGAGCTCTAGAGAGATTCGGCGTCGTCCACATGATGGCACCATCGTAGCCTCTAATGCCGCGATTTGACCCCGTCCATTCGGAAAATCGGAGCAGTCCAACCACTCCAGTGGTCGAACCGTTTTCTTTTTTTTTTTTTTTTTCTGCGCCTCTGTCTTCTCATGATGACTGGCAATATTTGTCAGCGATTTGTAATCTCTAATCAGGTGCCTTGTCCTCTCTGCCCTCCATCGCAGCTATCAGCAAACGAATGTAGCTGCGCACGGAGTATCCAAATAGTATTATTCTACGATCTCAGACGCAGTTCCCCGCGCTGCAGTACTGTATCCAAACAGCGGGGTGAACCTACAACATGACGGATCAACAAGTTGCTCACGACTACCACACCCCACTACAAGGCTACGAGAACCTCGAGCCCCTCGGCGAGTACGTGGAACCATCTTTGTTTGCACAGAGAGCTTGGGATTAAGCAGAGAATGCAGAGAGCGAACAGCAGATGGGGCATCGCTCGAAAATCCCCAGCACGGCATCCTCAGCAAAGCCTACACCGAGTTCCCCGATCCAATCGACAAGGGACGCCGCGGAGGCTTCGACATCCACGTCTATCATTTCCAGAACAATCAGTTCCAGCAACGATATGCACGGGAACTTCATGAACGGATCCGGAGAGAATGTAGGCTACTATTTATTTATCTCTCTCCAGAAGCACCCCTCGGTTGCTAACCTGGTAGGTACGATGATGGAGTAGTTCCCGAATTGCGCATTTACCGCTTCTTTGATAGACCCGTTGGCCCACATCCTGTGGCCATGTTCGAGGTGAATCTCTTCACTCCCGCACAGTTTGGCGCATTTATCCCGTGGCTGGCGATCCATCGGGGGCCGCTGAGTGTCTTGATCCATCCGAATACAACAGTTCCCGGGGAGGAGGTAAAGAACCACTCTCAAAGGGCGATTTGGATGGGGGAGAGAATCCCGCTTGATTACTCGGTGTTTAAGAACTTGGAGTGATTGATTGTCGTGATAGGTAGTGCATTGTCTGGGGCGTTAGGTACTAGGTTCACATCTTCATCAGCTGATAGCGTTTTTTTTTTTCGGACGGGTTGGTGATCAAAGGTTTGACCAGTGGTTTTCATTTCCGGCCTTCCATCGTGCTCTCTACCTAGTTAGGGAATGGAACACCTGGATCTATTCTCTATCCACCTGTGCATACCACTCATCCAGCCAAACCTTCATTTGAGCAAGAGCCTTGTCAATAGCATCCTGCACGCCTTCATCGAGTCGTGCATTCCTCAAGTTCAAGTCAAAGCAGTGACTAGCGTTCGGCAGAATGTACACGGGTGCTTCTGGCGTTGACTGCTTTGGCCCGCAGGGCCGAAAGGGAGAGGAGACCGACTCCGTGATCCATGGATCATACTGCCTGCTCGAATCCATTATTAGAACCCAATTTTTCAATGTGTCCAACATAGGGGGGGGGGGGGGGTAAAATAAGAAGCCGACCCTTGAACCCATAATAGCCTCTTCGTCTCGCCAAACCAGCCATGAGTCCATTCATTGAGCGCATCTGTGCGTTTCCCGTCGGGGGGAGCGCTGCCGTAGGTATATCCCTCTTCTTCCGGGAAGTATAGCGCACACTGGCGGTGCCAGTAATCAGCTGTCACTAATCGTGACACGATGCTGGGTGTTCCTTTTGGTGCTCCACTATGATACCCTCAGTCAGACGCCCAGCCATATACAGCAGGATAATAGAGAGAGGAAGTAAGTACTCTTGCCATGAAGCGAAAGGCTCGTTACATAGGATCCAGTTCCATTGTCGATTTGCGACATTCCTCACCGAGGTGTCCGCAAACTTAGGGTTATTCGGGTCGTAGGACTCCAGACAGCGGGTGCTCAACGGATCCGTGTCATCATAGCCGACAAACTGGACGTCAGCAATGAATTTATCCGTCTTCGGCACGATAGTTTGTAGGATAGACTCACACCCGGGAAAGAAGATCTCGTTCCACCAGGCCGCATACCCCTCCAATGCCCTCTCTGCACCGACACCATCCGGTTCGGGGTAGCTTGGCGGATTTCCTTGAACATTCTGAAGTTTTGATGAGAGTACAAATCAGGAAGATCTCATCTGAGCTCTGCTTACTTCGATATAGTCGCAGAACGTGTAAAATTCGTCAAAATGGGTCCAATTCGAGGCTTGCCATAGATATTGACCAGCCGCGAGAACCCTACACTTGTGTTAAATCCTTTCCAGACCCTCAGAACAAGGCAAAACGTACTCTGCGAAATCATCGTCTTGCAATGAACCCACTTGGAATTTATCCTTCAACTGTTGCTTTGTTTTCTCATCACCAGATGCCAGAATTCGGTCGACGTGTTCAACGAGACGTGCGAGATCCTTGCTGCAGTTCTTCGGCATACCCTCTTGGATTGGGACAAAGTACTGCCACTGAAAAGACCGCGTACGTGTCAACTCACAATCTCTGCACGCATCGAGGCCGAGTGAAGATACACACATAGTCCCAAATCGCCTCCACGGGCGCACTGGATGCATGATATGCCCAGTATGTGCCTGGGGAGGTCGCCGCTGTCCACCCAGCCAAGGCGCCGCCGTACGATCCACCGACCATGATCCATGGCTGAGTTGTTATCCATCAACATCTTTCTCTTTCTCTCACTCTCGCAATGTTAGTCTCACCGATGCGTCAGCGTTGCTACCGCCCGTTGGGTCAAACGGTAGCTTCACATTCTTTGCAAAGTAGATTGCATCCTGAATTGCATTCTCTATCGTCAAATGCTGCAGGGTTTTGGTCGTTAGGTTCTTGAAAGGCGACGATTCGCCGTAATAGCGGTCTGTAAACAAAACTTCAGCCAGGTAACTCTTTCTTTTTTTCTTGGTTCAGAAAGTTCATACTCACGCTCGAGGACGATGACGGCGCCCCCAAACTCCTGCGCATAAAGACCAGAAACTGTTTGATTGGTCAGATATCCTAGGTAGAACTCAGCATGGAACTCTCCGGGTTGAAACACAATGATCTACAGAGGCATCAGTTGGCAGTAATCCAGAGCATATGCGGCGATTTCATCGTCAGATACTTACTGGCGATCCTGGACCCTTCCACCACTGGGAATTCCACCAGTAGCGCTGGGGAAATGTCCCCAGCTCCGGATTTTTGTGATCCAACAACTGATCAAAGAAGGCACTTTCATTGATAGGCAGACTTGCCACATCCTTAATTGGAGGAGCTACTGGGATGGGACGTAAAGAAGCTACGGCGACTTGAGCGAGCAGAAGGGAAGCAGGTAGAGAGAGAAGGAACATCATTGCAAGAATAAATGACTGCAGTGTTTTCTGGAGCTCACAGACTCGGCATGTAGGCCAACAGCTTCCTTATATTTCACAGTTCTATGGACGTGCTCCGTGGCACCCCATATTAGGATCATCCTGCAGTCTCGATCTTCTCTTGTCTTCCGGCATTGCTTCTCCTCTCCACTCCGTCATTTGCGTCGGTAACTTAACTAATTGTCCTCAAAAAAAGTCAGCCATTTATGAAGTGCCAATAATCGGGCCAGCTCATGAAGTCCAGACCTGACGGAGAAAAGGTTGCATGGGATCATCACACCGTAGTGTATCGCCAATGTGGGAAGAATGAATCTGGTCCGTGTGATAGGGCAAAGAGCAGCCGAGTCATATTGGCAAACGAAAAAATGGCTAGGTTTCGATGATGTCCGCCGGCCAAGGGCTGTATGCAACTAGGCGCATGCTGTGCGTCTACCCGAGAGTTCTTTGTTCGTAACTCGTTCGGATCATACTTGCACCTGAAAATGATGGTACAAAATCTACTACCGATCAGTATGCACTAACTGTCAAGCTTTCAGCTATCGGTGATAAACACAGTACGTTCGCAATCTGAATCATCTGGCATGTACGAAAACTGTTACTATTGTTTTTCAGTATTTATAGACACTAAGAATACAATATCACAAGACAGCGTGAGAAGAGGATCGGGGAACAATAGAAGGGAAGGGTATCAAGAGAGGCAGCCTAGGTTCTCAGGACACATCAAGAGCGTCACCTTGAAACATTGCACATTATCTCAACCTCTCAAGGAGCAGTCGATGGGCCTTCGAACCTGAGGAGTGAACGTGCTGGACCATGACAGAACGGATGCTCTTTCATCAAACAGGAACAAGGGAATGTAACAAGTGTAGGTGTAGACGCTGAGACCCTCTAGGTTGATATCCGGGTTTCAAAATCTTGAAATGGGAAGCATGAAAGAGGTTGACAGAATAACAACACGGAAGAAAAAGAAGAGTGAAAAACCCAATATCTCCGCCGCAACTTGTGACACTCAGAAGCTAAACATCTGAATCCTGAGTTGGCAGAGTGCGCAACTATCAGGCCACCACATTGCTGCTCCAGGTCGGGCTACGTTCGAAGATCGGCGTTGCTGCTAATCATCGGGTAGCACGACCATTTCTCGGAGGAGTTGGCCCATACCGAGCCGAGGTTGGTGGCTTCTGGCTGTTCTTGAGTTTGTTTTTATTGTTGAGCCTGTTAGTTCTCCAGCGCTCATAGCAGATCTCGCGACTGGCCTCGCGCAGTTCTGATCGCCATTCCTTGAATACGCAGTCCTTCAGCTTCACGAAGTCACAATGTTCGGGATTGTATGGATCAGCGAAGCCCCAAGGAAATTGCCGGCCCACAGGTCCATCCTCCGACTCCAGAGTATGAGGATCGGGGGAAAGGATTGAGAGCGGAATGAATGGATGATCCGAGGTCGAATTCGTCGTAGCGTTGGTGGACTGTCGCTTGCTTGGGGGAGACGATGGAGCTGATTGCTCCACGACCGGCTCAACTTCTTGATTCGAGTCTCCGTCTTCATTAGGGCCGGAATCGGCATCAGTTGCCTCTTGTTGGGAAAGACCTTCCTCCTCTTCCTCCTCATCCGCCTCATCCAATCGATCATCAGTAATGCCACTGGAATCGTCGTCCTCTTGCTCCTCCAAAGTCAGAGCCTCCAAGGGATCAATCTTGGCCAGCTTGAGGCTCTCCCACACTGCCTTCTTCAGGAACGCCATGTGGGCCGTGGTAACCGTATCAGCCTTGCTGATCACAGGAACCACAGTCGTTTTGCCTTGCAGCACGCGCAACACCTGCAGGTCGAGGTCATTGTCCAGAATACCAACAACTTTCGACTGCGAGCCGTGAAAGTTGCTCAGACTGTTCTCCTCAGCTTTTTTGGCAGCCGCAAGGTTGATGTCCAGGCGGGCAGGATCCAGGATCAGAAATACGCAATGAATGTGCGTGTCTCGAACTCCTGGAGAGCGCACCACCTTCATTTCCTCGGCAAATGTCTCCTCGAACTTGCTTTCCACAAACGCAGTGATGTCCGGCAGCTGGAGGTCGACCACGTTTCTTTCCAAGCCCTCCGAATCCCAGAGCGTCAGGCCGACCCGCTCGCCATCGATTTCTGTCTCGACGTAGTGGGAGGTGAAATTGGAATTCGCAGGGGACACGTTCTCCTCCGCTACTTCGTCTGGTGACCGCATTGGGAGTTTATTAGGAGGAAGCGCGAGCGACTTGCGCAGAAAGTTCAGGAAAGATGTCTTGCCGCTGTTGCGCGCGCCGACTACCAAGAGGCTGCGCCATTGTCAGAAGACGGCGAACGAGGTGATCTCCATAATTGAGAGTACTCACTTGTAGGGGGTCGGGTCCTTGCGTCTGCGCAGCCTCCGCGGGCTATTGATGGTACTCACCGCGCTGCTAGCATAGCTGTAGCGGCCACGATGAGTCATGCTTTCCGTCCGCGCATATGGATCGATAGGGATTGGAGGCGGCGGAACGTGGTGCTGCAATGACTTGGCCCTCCCATCAAGGTGGTTTTCCGAACTTGTCACGTCAATCGTGTCATCGCCTCCAAAAGTCTTGAGCTTTGGTGTCGGGGCGAGATCCGGGAGACGGGGAGCGTGCTGGGGAATGGATTCGCGCAGCCTACGTTCTTCCTCCCGGAGCTGCTCCTTCATTTTCTTACTGAGCTTCGAAGACAACTTGCGCTCCCCGACGGGCTCAGTCGATTTGGAGCGACGTAGAAAACCCAGCGATGACCTGCGCGGAGCGGTGTCGGCGGAGAGGTTGTTCTTGCCATTTTCGGTAGCAGAGGGCAGCGGCTCTGGCTGAGAGGGCTGCGAGGGCGACCGGCCGCCCGGAGTGCGCGGTCGGGAAGTCGCGGCGGCCATGGTGGCTCCTTCCTAGCAGGGAGTGTCGAGTTCAGACACTTCGCGCCGGTCAGTTGAAAGTTGAATGGACTCTGGAGTCGATTTCTGGTTCTCTTCGGTTGGGCGACGAGATCGGAGATAGACTTGCGCACTTACAGAGTGCAGAATTGATTGCCTTGTAAAAAGTCTGGAGGGGACGCCGGGGAAACGTTGATTCAGGGGGTTCAGTCACAGCGAGGACGGTGCGGCGATTCACAACTCTCCGTCAGCGCTCTGGTGGCGAAAATCAAGGCAGCAGAAGTTGTCCGCAGGTGGGCGATTCATGCGATGCCTGGTAATGTAATCCTGGTTGCGTCGGTGTGGACGTCGGGCTGACGATTTCTCAGAGCAAGGTCTGGAAATGATATGAAGGAGTCAAAGGAGCGAAAGATATGGTCAAGACTGGCGCCAGCTCAGCAGGATGACATTCACGAGTCCAGCAGGTGATTGTCAAATTGGCTGACGCCTGGCGAGCGCAGCTGGTCCTGTCCTGAGTCCTGACTCGATGCCAGGGTCCAGGGGGTTACGTCGCACTGCGGGGGGGTATGGAAGAAAGAAAGAAAGAAACAAAACGAGAGACAAAATGATCCTGCTCTGCGGAGTACAGGCACCAGGATGCTGCCAGTACCGCGAGAGACGAAAGGAAGGACGTCAATTAAAGCGAGCAGATTGAATGCTGCGCGCACAAATTATTTTGTCCCGCGCTATGGTCTCGAACCGCTTACGGGGGGAATGAGCCCAAGTCCCAAGTCCGTCAAGTTACAGAACCCGGGCAGGTTGAATGCACATTAGGATACCCGCCGACCACTCCTGAGTCTCGACTCTGAGAAAATTACCCAGATAAACAACCCAGATTGGCATTTCTCGGTTTCATTGCCCACTCTCGGGTTTTTCTGCAGGGCAAATGAGCAATGACCTGCTCCAAAGTCCCAATGCGCATGGCCGAGCCGCCAAATTCAGGGGCTGCGCTTAAGATTGTAGTCTAGGCGGGCTTGATAGGGCTTTCGGGACAAGCGGGTTCCCCCACTCGGACGAGGTTGGTGTCCAGTGGTACGCCTGGATACGCGAGCCATCGTTGAGATCAGATCATCGTCCAGTCCCTCTAAAGGCATCGTAGGACACATAGTGATCGCATAGTCAGGTACGAAGCTCGATGAATGAAAATGGAGTTGACAATGGCTTTTGCATGTACTCCGGATGCTCTGCCTCTCTTCCAGCCTTAAGCTGATTAGGATGATTCTCCTTCTTCATTGGCCACTTTTGCTGTTTGGGGCCGAGCCCGGCTTTCCTTTTCCGGACTGGCGCAACTCCACGGTTCCCTGAGAGTGGGCCACGCCATGATCCAATTCGTTCCTTCGGAGCTCTCCGCGGGCATGGCCAAGTTCAGGAACAATGAGGTACATTCATTCGACTTCACAATACCGTAAGTACTACATACATACATAGAGACATACAAATATCACCACTAGACAAAGAATTGAACTGAGCAGAGCTCTACAAACGGTATAGTTATTTGATCTGAAAGCAAGATCACCGTCTAAGGACTGTGGCAACCATTCATCAAGATGATGACCACCGAGTTCGGTACCCAAGATCATATCGCATCTGGTTGGATTTATGTGCTGTAGCTGGAAGTAAGCTTTGTGACTGATTTGTAGGTACAAATAAACTCATGCGTAGAAAAAAAAAATACTCATTCACGTCTTCGAATCGGATCCAATCATTCCAGGTACATACAACATACAGCACATACCTATACAAGCCTGCTCAACTTGGACGAACTCCGGGCCAACTCAATGCAGAACTCGCCCCAGTCGCTTCCGCCACTCGAGGCCATAATCTCCTCAGCAATCGTCTCCTCAAGGCGTTCGCCGTAGCGCTTTCGGTATTCACGTTTCACCAACTCCAAATGCTTCGGCTCCCAATGGAGACGCACGAGGCGAGATATTAGCAACTCGGAGCGTTCCCTAGTCGACTTGGACTCTCGGATTGCCTGGTGTAAGAGAAGAGCATCCCGCATGGGCCGGTTGATAGCTCCGTTCAAGATGTGTGCAAGCGTTTCGCCCTGGAAAAAAAAAAACGATAATCAGTGACCCGGATGGATGCCTTGAGTGGGTTAAGGGGAATGCATACAACCAAGTTCCTGGACTTTGCAATCATCGCCCGTGCAAAGTTGTGTTTGTACTGACGCTCATAGACCCTCAGAATCTCGCGCAGATGCGAGTCGCTCCGCAACAGGATAATGTGTATCATTGCTGTCTCGCCTCCCTCGCGTGACACCAGTGCCCGATAGAGGTCGTCAACATCGCGCTGGACCAAGTAAGGATCAACTGTTTTCTCCGGCTGACGGCGCTCCTCCAGGGCGAGGAGGATCGCCGTCCGGAATTTGTCGGCCTTCAGTTCCGCCTTCATGCACTTCTCCAAGTCGTCCGAGTAGCGTTTATCACGGAAGCAATTCTTGATTTCACGAATCTCGGAATTGGTCCGGCCAATCAGTGACTCAATAAGCAGCTCCCGTCGTGACGCTCCTGACTGGTAGTAGAGGTTCGCCCAATACGCCTCGGATTCCCAGCGGCCAAGGGCTGTGGCATAGCATGCCTTCCCAAGCGGGCCGGTACCGAGTTTTAGTTTGATGTGCTTTGCCAAGTTGATACCCTTCCCATGGATCTTTGCATGCTTTTTGTATTCCGCGCGCAGCAGCAATATGTCGTCACTGGTCAAATGGGGAAGAATTCGAATCAAGGGTTGAGGATCAATACTGCCAAACTTCGAGAGAGTCTCTTTGAACGTAATTGCGTCGTCCGTCGGATCGTAAAAGGTGACCTTTTTGCGACCGGATGGGACGATCACTAACATCTTTTTCTCATCCTCGCTCCCATGCCGTTCATGTCCTCGACGATCGCGAGATTTTGAACGCCGATCCCGAGATCGCGATCGCGAACGATCTCTGCTATTCTTGGAGCTTCTATCGTCTACCGACAAGTGGCGCCCGTGCTTTCTGTGCTGCACCGAGTCAAATCCATCCAACGGCTCTATGTCGGAGATATCGCCATCTTTGGGTACAATCTCGGGGGATGCAATGGGCGATGGCATTGGCGAAATGGATTGATATGTTCCTTTATAAGCCTCGAGCAATGGACTTGCTGGAGGACGATCACCCGGGCTTGGCTCTTTTCCAGAAAGATCAATCGACACTGAAAGATTCAGTGGTCGTTTGCCAGGGGCAATCTCGAACTGGGGTTCGGCACTCGCAGTGTACGGCAATGAACTGGCCGGGGGACGATCACCCTGGCTGGACCCTTTCGCAGAGGGATCAGCCGTCTGCGAGAGACTCCGGGTTCGCTTGCCGGGGGCAATCTCAAACTGAGGCTCGGCACTCGCTGTGTACGGCTTCACGGATGGGTTCGCCGTCGTTTGCCTATATGGAGCATTTGAAGATTTGCTTGCATACTTGATGGAAGCAGGGTCCGGATCAGCGTACTTCCATTGAGGAAGATCGGAGTACATTTGCTGCGGAGACTGGGTAGGCGTCTGCGAGTTCGATGGCTGTACGGACGTCGAGCCAGGAAAAGCGCCCGGAATCGAGGTCGGGCTAGGCTGCGCATATGGACAGTGCTCAGCGGGCTGCGCGTACGAGAACCTCTCCGGTCTGGCATAACTTGGATGACTACCAGGTGGTTCGGAATCAGAGTCATATAGCTGGTATGATGCTGAAGACTTCCCGTCGGATTTGTCCACCGAAGAGTGAGACGAACGCGGATCTTGCAGCTTAGAGGCTCGCCGTTTAGCTTCGTATTCGATCGCAGAGGTGTCGCCGTAAGCTAGTCCACTGATGATGGAGTCTGTGTCTGATGAGTCAGAGTCTTCGGAGGGGACAGCTGAACGTCCGGGTTTTATGAGACGATAGATGTTTTCCTTCAGCTGATATTTATTGCCATGCTTGTCTTCGCTTGCGAATCCACGGTGCGCTCCATTGCGCTTCTCATCGTCCTTGGCCGAAGGAGAGTAGTATTCCTTCCGCACCCTGTCGCTGATATCTGAGGGTGGGGATAATCGCCGCCTGTCACTCGATTGAGGGCGCTCTCTATTTCGGCCGCTGGGAGGTCTTGAGCGACCGCGCGATTGCGAATCATCGACCTGAAGTGTCGACATGGTCTACCAAGTGCGCTGCGGGGTTGAGAAACGACACTGCGAGCGAAAACAGCGATTTGACGCAAGTTGATTGTGAGATTTCGGTACACAAGAGGAGAGCAATGAGAGCTGCACTGCGCACACCAAAGTATGATGGACAATCTACCCAGGTATGACGGTTTGCAGAATCAAACACATGTTGAGTTCCAGGCTGAAGTAATTTGTCGTATATACCGATCAGGTCAGCTGAATGACTGCCCTGGAAGATCATTTAAAATAGCTCGCAAGCAGCCTACACTGGGCTGCCGTTATGCTGCAGGCAACCTGCAGCTAAGCGACAGCGGCGACACTGTACGGAGTAGGGTCAGCAGGAAAGCTTAACAAATGATTCTTGTTGATACTTTACCAAATCAGGTTAGAATATAGGGTTATCGCGGTCAACCTCAGCCTGTCACAGGGCAAGGCCACAGCCGCAGAGCAAAAGTTAAACAGGACGGCTAGTCCCGATTTGGCAAAAGCACCAGATCAAGTTTAGCGCCATTGTCAGAGATGGTGAACCGATGAGGCTCCGTTCAGCCTCCAATTTATCAAGAGCGAATGAAATCACATTCCTCCGCGGATCGGCCATGTGGCAAACAGCCTAACGTATGTATGTAATTGTCCAATGCATCATTCATCTCACGTTGCTGATGACGTTCAAATACTGGTCTATGAGCGCAATAATTATCAACTGATCGAGGTTTCGATGGATACATATGAGTTTGTAAAAAATTATGACAGTGAATGCTGCTGCCCTGAAGGATTGTTTGGAGGTTGTATGGCGAACAATGAATGCTGAAAGGCAACATGGGACAAGAATACTCGTAGATGGGTTTGAACAAGGATGGACCGAATGCATTCAAATCGGAAGACAGAACAGTCGACGTCTGATAAGCAGGCTGATCAGTTCCGTCGTCAACGGACGCGCCTGATAAGACTCAGTAGTATTCTGATACCGCAAATGCCCTGGCAACTGGAGGAGCGCCCGCCAACAACCCACAGTCCACAGGAAGACAGACCCCAGTGATGGAGCCGGCCTGTGCACTGGCAAGGAACGCCACTGTACTCGCAACATGCCCGACTTCCACGATGCGCTGCATCGGATACCACTGCTTGACTTCATCCAGGACATTCGGATTGGCTTTGGCCTTTTGTTCCCATGCCGGGGTTTTCACCGTACCCGGAGCCACGGCATTGCATCGGATCCCGAAACGGCCGTACTCCACGGCAATCGACCTGGTCAGATGGATGAGGCCGGCTTTGGCGGCACTATATGCGGGGTTCCCGAACATGCCCAGTCCATTCGCCGACGCGACGTTGACCACCGAAGGAGAGGACGGACAAGCCTTTAATGATTCGGAAAATGCCTGGAAGCAGAGAAATGCAGCATTGAGGTTGAGGTCGACCTCAGCTTTCCAGGATTCAACTGTCATCTCATGTAGAGAAGCCGCATGTGTGGCGCCCGCGTTGTTGACGAGCGTGCGCACCGTGCCTCGCTCCGACACCCGGCGGGCGAGATCCTTGACGGCGTCGGGGTCCGTGATATTGCATACTTCTGGAATGATTCTGTTGTGTCCTCCTTCCACCCTCGACTCGAGTTTTGCATGTGTCGTTTTCAGCTTTTCTCCATCGACGTCCACCAGGACCACGGCATCGTGTGTCGGAGCAAGCTGCGCTGCGATTTCCTGGCCAATCGCTCCGGCAGCACCAGTTACAACAGCTAGGTAGGTCATTGTTCACGTCACTTGGATCAAGCCGAGGACAACTGAGGGACCAAATGTTAAAAGCTTCTCCGTACTGCAGTGAAGCGGGAGAAACGAGTGATAACTAGAACTCGTTTTATTGTCGGGTTGTACTCCGTACCTGATAGTTAAGTTTGATCGTGACATCGGCATCGTATCCCTTGACTCTTCCCGTTCCCCAACGGCGAGGATCGGTACGAACTGAGAAGTACCTGGAGGTACACATTGCAGTCTTCGGTGAAGTACCATCTCAATCCGTCTTCAGCTATCATGATACCGAAAGGTACTGTCAACGATGAAATCCCTCAAAGTACCGACTCGGAGTCACTGGACACTGACTATATCAGGTTCATTTTCACACGATTCTATGAAGGTTTACCGTGAAATTGGCAGGAGTGTAGACACTGTACATGCTGCAGATTCTCCAACTTGTACACCAAAGTACCTGGTGGGGAAGAGGCCATGACGTACACGTGGAGGTGGAGCCTGGAGCGGCTCAGCGAGGGGTGAGTGGCAGCCAAGAGGTAGAGAAGCGTGGGGTTCTGTACTCCATATGTACTCCGTACCTAGTCATAGTTACTCCATCGTACGTAATGAATCTGTTATTGAGTGTAAATTTGCTTTATGATTGGTTGCTGATCACGGAGGTCGGAGTCATATTATTGTATGTATCCGACGGGAGAAATCAGGTTATCACACTTTGAATTCTCAAGCAATCACTCATCTCACTACTGCCAAGATGTGTTGTGAAAAACACTGATGAATGTTGCTTGAAGTTGCCCGGTGCCTTGTGACGACGGGACTCTGGTCCTGGTGCCTGGATCACACATTTTGTGCCTGAACTGAACCTTTGGACAGATCATCAGCAGATAATTAGCCCAAGGACTGGGCAAACACCTAATTCCTCGTATATTAAGTAGTAGGCTTATTAAGTACTCAGCCCCGAGCAGATGCCAATCCGACAATTCCTTGAATCTGCTGTCAATCGATCCTTCATCCTTGAAATTTTTTGTCAAGAAAAGTTGAACCTCAGAAAAACTACCCAAGGTACTAGTACCTATGGCACCACTCCGAATTCTCTGCTTCGGAAACTCCCTCTCGTGTGGATGGATGTCCTTTGACGAGGAAAGACATCCTTACGCCATCAAACTCAAAGAGCGACTTCTCAGCAGCGAAATACCTGCCGTCCGTGATGGTGTCTTGATCGATATCGAAGGAATGCCGGGGGATTTTGTGAACTGTCACCTGGACAATTCCTTCAAAGAATGACAGAGAGATGTCTGTCTGCCAACCCCAGTCTGTCCAGTATACACCGAAATCTGTCTTCATTCTTGCCGTTTTATGTTTGGAGGGCCCATTCTTCTGACAATGCCCCAGGTGACGCCGCGATATACGACTGGGTCATTGTCTTAGGGGGAACAAAGTCTGTGTCTGACATCTGTCCCGACTAGCTACTATTCTCGCAGCACAGCAACTGACATTCATCCACGAAACAGTGACCTGCCCAGCGGCATGTTCTCTCCAGAATCCATCTACAACGATCTCCGAAACGCCTGGAAGATCGCCCTAGACCACAACGAAACGGCCCAAGTTCTCGCCCTGACCATCCCCGAATGCGGCGTGAAAAGCGCGAATCTGGACAAGCGCCGAGACACAGTCAACAGTTTCATTCTAGCACATAAGGAAAACCGATTGTATGTTTTCCTCTTTTTCCCTTCTTCTCAAGGTACTCCGTATTTGCAGGGAGTTTCAATGCTGATTCTTGGAAAAATAGCCACACATTCGACCTCAAGACTGAATTCCCATACCACTCGCTCGACCAGAAAGAAAGAGAGAGGCTCTGGGCAGATACCGTGCATTTTACCGCCGAAGGGTACGATCGAGTGGGAGGATTGATTGCCGATAGATTGATCGGGATTCTTTCGAGGCAGGAACAGCAAAGCTGAAATTTCAAAAGCAGTACAGTATCCGAAACAACTACAGTAATGGGTAGTAGCAAGGCAAGAAGAATATTAACACAATGGTACACACCCAAGGTCAACGCCCACAATGAGGAGGCTGGCAAAAAAACGGACCCGAATCCATCAACGCCTTAAATCCGTCCTTAACCTAGAAGACGGTTGCATATTAAAACCAGAATATAGCGAATCATGATCCTCGGGGAGGAACTTCGATTCCGGCCGCTTTGAGTTTATCGATATCATCCTTCTTCATGGTGACATGCGTCATGTTACGCGGCAATGGAAGACCTCTCCTAAAAAAGAAATGTCAGCATGGAATGATCCGTGATAAGTGAAAACCGAAGGTGGAACTCACTTCAGATAGTCAATGTACAAGTTACGGGCCTTGTCTTTGAGCTGCACTTGACTTCGGCGGCTGAGCCTTGGCCCGTCCGGATGGGCTTCATCCGCCCGTTTGATATCAGCCCACCTGGTCCCGTAGCGCTCTATCAACTCGATCAATCGTTTCTCTTCATCCGCTGTGTATCGACGGCGGATTTGCGGCTCCGGACTCCCAAAAAATCGCGCTAATCTCGAAATTGGTCGCGACGGACGGTAGTCACTGTCATGGCTAACCGTACGAACCTCCGTGATCTCGCATTCCTTGTCCTCGCCCGAAGTCGCGCCGTTTGTTCGATTGTGGTCGACACTACGGCTGGTTTGCGCGTCACTCGGGGCGAATGGAAGGTTGCGACGCCGCTCTCCGGAAGCCATCTCATTGTTCGTGGTATTCGAGAGACGCTGACGCTTTCGTGATCTTGACTCCTGATCAGTATCATTGTCGTGCTCGGCAGCACTTGTGTCTCGTTTCCTTTGGTTCTGGTTGCTGTCTTGAGGAATCTGAGAGGCATCTGATATCGAGGATACCCGTGACGCCGTTGACTGCCGATCGATAAAAGATTTCCTGGGCATGAGCGACTGGTTCAAACTTTCCCGCCAATCCTCGTCGTCATCCAGGACGATCGTCTTGTCAGGGTCAGGGCCATCTTCTTGAACCGTCGAGCCGCTTTGGTCCGCCGAGGTCGGCTTGTGTCCATGCAGACGCAGTATGTCCATCAGCCGGTCTTTATCTGCTCTGTTAAATGATTAGTGAGGCTGGCAGACCGGAGGTACATCGGCGAACTCACGCTTTAGTTGTTCCGTTTTGACGTTTACCTGGCGACAGTTGCTGTTCCGATTGTCCGAGGGAACGATCAGTCGACCGGGAAGCACTTCTCCCACTGCCGGGGCCTAATGGGGACCGGCGGAGCAGCATTTCTGAGTGCAGCTGAGACGAGGGTGAAACGTCCTCGAAGTTGGGTGGTCCTGCGCTGCGCCCACTAGTACTGTTGCGCCGTTTGAGAACATTTTCGAGTTCGTCGCGGGCTATATCGAACGGAGGCTGACGATTCAGGTGCTCTGAGAGTTCCTGATCTCGACGGCGAATCCAATTCGCTACTTTGTAAAGAAACGCATTCCAGGGATACTCGATCTCTAGCCCATCTGTGTCCACACGCCCGCCTCGGAGAAATCGTTTGACATCTTGGACGTGAGCCAAAGCATCGTCCAAATAGCGCGACGGAAGATTGCCGTTGTGATCTTGCAAGCCTGGGACATTGAACCCACGCAAAGGCGCATTTTCGGGATCATCGGATACGTCGTCTGTATTCGAGAACACTTGGTATACGAGATCGAGCGCATCAGAATCAGCGTCTGAGACGATGTGGGCTTTCAGCAATTGGGTTCTCAGATTCAATCCGACATTTAGGGTTGCGTTGCGCAGGTTACTCCTGCCCGGCAAATTGACGTCAGGCTCTCCATCGAAGGAACTGAGAAACTGAGAAGGGAATCCTGCTACTAGTTCGTAAAAGTCGGTTTCGGCTTGCGGCAGGGTCGCTTTAGTGAGGATTTGTAATGCGAACTGGGCGCAGTTTGCCTTGTAAAGGATACCATCGACGCGCCATTCAAGGTCGCGGGTTACGTTCACGGGGGGTAGTGTTTCCGCTATCTGATCGACGGCAATATAGCTTCCAGTGTTGAAAGCTTCCATCTGAGTTGCCAGATTGGATCTCAATCGATGCAGTCGACGACTGTAGCCACTTCGAGGGTCCTCGAGCTGCTTTGCCAGTTCCACAGTGGCATTCGCGGTGGATGTGTACCGAGTGAAAAACTCAAGCACTGACGACGCAGCTCGTTCTAGATCCGGGATCGCATCCAACATTAATTCTGCGTCCACACCGCTTCCTTCAGGCTCCGTATCTAGGAGAGTGGCCCCAGATATATCATGATGCTCCGATTGATCGAGGCTGTCATGGTTGTGTGACTTTGTCGAGGTGGGTGTCGGTCTGAATTCTTCGTCGTCCAAGTCTGTGTTGTACGATGAGCATTGGAACTCAGATGCGAGGAGCAATGTGTTATTCTATGTGTCATGACCACCCAACGTCGTTGAGCATCGTCGTGATCACATGCAAACCAACAATCAAAATGAGGATGACCAGCTGAACACTAACCTTGGCTTGTTCTCCTAGTTGCCGACCTAGGTTGACTGGCTGAGATGCTTGTGTCATCAGCCCCATTGAGTTCGTCGTCTTCCGGTTCTTCGCTCTGGTCTCTGGTCGGCCTCCTCCTCGGAGTCCGAAGGTGATGAGGTGGAGAGCTTGACATTGCGGGAGCTGTCATGCACGCGCCGGAGCTGTCTGGGCCCCCCTGCTCGATGGGTCTTGACAACGAATATGCGACAGGGCCACTCAACAACAACCCAACCCAGTCAATGAAAGTAATGCAATTAGAAAGAATTCGACAAGACAAAAAAAATCGAACCCTTCGGCTTGTTGCACTTCGAGTGCAAAATACGAGTACAGAGTTCAAATCAGGAGAATGGAGGCGAGAGGAGAATCGCGCTAGGCTACCCTAACAACCCTGATACCGCTGATGCTGACTAATTAATTGTGACCAATCAGAATGAATGTTTTGTTTACAATGGCTGTATCATGTGACTAACCCTAAAGGTATTTTAGCTAGTTACTAAACTCGGTAATAAAATACCTCACCAATTTGAGAAGTTTGGATCTCTGCAGTACCCTTTCAACCTGTTCGAGGACTGTTGATAACCATCCATAAAAAATACTCGTCTTGCCTTTGGTCACATGTTTAGGAGCTAATGGTTAGCGGAATGGGCATCCAAAGTCTGAAAGGGCTTCTCGAAAACGGACGTCGCATAGTCTCATGATCTTTCTCATTGTGCGACGGACGCGACCTTGAGAGGACTGAGATGACCTACAAACCCATTGTGAGAGTCGTATCACCACAATGTGTCTCAAACCCGTCCACCCAGTAATATACATTAAGAAGCAGATAGACATATACCGTAGTACCCAATCCTCCCACATGTAGTAGGGATAACAGAGTCCAGCGTCACGGAGAGAAAACCACGTCTAAAATCTAAAAATCACAGAAAACAGTCCTGGAAGACATCATACTCGTACATTGATGGCCGCTCCGCTAAAGGGATATGCTGACGGCACCATGTTTAATAGATCGCTTCAATCAAGTATAAAATGCCGAATATAAAGAACGCACAGGCACCTCCCAGTGTAACTGTCGACGAGTTAGTTAGAAGCTTGGGAGACTTGAAGCTGCTTTGAGACATTATCATACCTGCTCGGAGGCTAACTCTGCCAGCAATGGCGCGTCCACCCAGGACAGCGGCGCCGGTGCAGAGGCCATGGCCGATGATTGCACCGATTGTCACCCACCAGTAGTCCTGCCCAGCTGCCATGGCGATAGTAGCAACCTGGCTACGGTCACCCCATTCACCCAAAAACGTCATGGCAAAAGTTTGAACCCAAGCAGGGCTCAGCAAGTATGAGCATAGGTTGCTCACACCAGTCATAACCGACTCCACCGAGAGTCCTCGAACAGGGGACGATTCACGCGAGGAATCCGAAGACGCACTCTCTGGAGGCGAAGGAAGCCGATTATTGGATCGTTTTCGACCAGCACGCCCGGCTTCGAGAGCGTAGGGACTGATAGAGGATCGGCGTCGACCTCGACGACGTTGAACATGTTCTTTTTCTTCCAGTTCCATTTCGACTTCTTTCATCTCTTCACTGACACCCTCGTCTGGCGACATGGCACGGCCTTCTTTGAACATCTTCGTGCCAAAGGTAAGGAAGAGTACACCGGCCATGAATTTTGTGAACCAGGAAGGTAATAGGGCAGGAACTGCATGCCCGAGAAATGCAGACAGAACGGTCATGACGATCAGGGCGCAAAATGCTGACGAGAAAACGAGCAAACGAGAGTGGCGCATGGCCATCAGCGCAGCCACAAGGAACGTCTTGTCTCCCACTTCGGAAAACAAAATCATGGTAAGAGAGAGAACAAGGGAATGAATTGGGCTGATGACTTTTCCTTCCGAGTCGGAATAGTCCAGTGAAAGCCACGATTGGTCGGTGGAGGTGGCAGAAGTATCGTGTGGTAGATGTGTCGTGTCCCGCACGGAGTCATCATCGTATGAAGACGGTGGTTTAGGGAGATCAATGTCGAAAGGTTTCTCGGGTAAGTCTTCGGGTTTCTGTGGCCCAGAATCCGTCAGCTAACAGCCTTATCAGTGCTAGAGGTCTTCGTCACACCTGAAGCAAGCCGTCTCCCTCCGCCAGGACACCCCCAGAATCCGTCTCGTCAACACTATACGCGCCGCCGACGGCTTTCTCCTGCTCGCTCTGGGGGAGAGGAGGTGCTTCCTTGGGCTTCTCTGGAAGCTTTTCGGCCCCATCCTTGTTTTCTTTGCTCTTCGCCGACATACCTCCCTCGGTGCCGCGAGTGCCCTCTTTTGGGCCTAATCGATGGGGGTCATCCATGACGCCGTCGTTCGATTGGGGAATGGGCTTCCCATCTGGACCTAGATAAGATCGACCGAGATCTTCCGACGTCGCGCCCGCGCCGCTGGTTTTTGTTTTCTTTCGCGTCCTTTCAGCCTCCGTCTCAATATGAGGCCCTTGATGAGGTTTGCCGTCTTTGCCATCGACAGGGGCGTCCAGCGTCCCTTTTCGAAGAGTTGGATTCACGGCAGCATTACCAGTATCGTCAGATAAAGCAAGGGCATCGGCAGGATCATACTCGGTGGACGCGGTTGTAAGCGCGAAAAAGGCAAACGCTAGCAATAATCGATCGAACCTCATAATGCCATGGACTTGGAGTCTTCAAAAGAATGTGGATGGATTGATGACAAGTTGCGTAAGGCGAACGTGGCTTAGTAGATACTTAAGTAGTGAATGGGAAGCGAACAAGGGCCCTAGAATAGGGAGTACGGTGGTAGAATTGTGCAGGAAAAAAAAAACAATCTCGAGCATCCAAGTCAGGAGAACTGTCCAGCGTCAACAAACACGTCGAGGTCAGGGGTACTCCCGTCCTGTAAGGAAAACAACCAAGAAGAATCTCTGATGGTCTCGATCATCGCCAGACGCCACGAAACGCACGATTCGTCAATTCGAGTTACCAAAGTTAGTTACGGAGTCACGTGAACTCAGAACTCATTTTTCCGCATATGGTAGTTACAAGTAATCGAGCAATTGTCCACGAAGTCGTCGAGGATCAATGATGACCAGCTGCTAGCGGAAAGCAGCGAGATCGAATTACGAGTAGGTCATGTTTCGAAGGCAGGTGTACGACTTTCATGGATGAAATCGACGTTCCATCGTGAACCCGCAGCTTCTCGTGGAAGAGGTCAGTACTACTCGTAAGCACTGTACTTTCCGCCCATTCAACCTCGGAAAAAGGCATTCTGCACAGTACCTGTGCTCCAAGGACGCACCTACACAGTTGGTTATGTGCCTAGCCTTTTGGCAGAAGTGCAGCAGCAGTGCATCCTTGATGCACCCAGCATGCTCGGCAGTGTGTCACCCTGCAGGCCTGCATTCTACTGCCATGTGCGCAGCTCGTGGTTCCACTTCAGTTTCAATGAGTCTTCTCCCAGCAGCGCCAGTTGATTCAGAGACTCCGAGCTGGCTCGGGAGTCAAGTCCATGCATCCGTCTCGCACTCCGTCACATTGGCTCTGTCAGAGACAGCGGGATTCAAAGCGGATTCGAACTGAGAAGCTGTCCAAACCGAGCAGCAAAAAACAAGGATAAAAGCTGTTGGCTGCCTGCAGCTCCTGCACCAACGCCAGGCCATTGGACGTTGACATCGGAATTCATATGCATGTGCTCTACAAGTCCTCCCCGGAGGACGGGCGATCAATTCGTAAAAGTTGGCTACTCGAAGATCAAAGAGGTCAATCGTGGATGCAATTAGCCTAGAGGTCAATTTTCTCGCTTAGAACTGAAGAGACGGTGTAAACGATCGGCCTACCAGCACAGCAAGTTTAAGCTCGGGAAGCCGACGATCAAGCGCCGCTCATTCGGTCATGCGGAGGACAGATGACGATCAGGGATTAGCGAGCACAGCGGGCGCGCACCTTATTGACCCGAGGCCCGCCGACGATACAGTAGTACATACATATACATACATAACCTACCTACCTTAGATAGTAAGATGGAGTGGTTTGGACCCTGCACTGACTGATGATAACCTCCGGAGAGCACGAGCGTCCATCTGCACAATGACGACAGAGTGGACCTCGACTCTTTGACGCGTTCAGAAACCATCGAGTCAGCTGACTGGGGAGCCTCGTCATCCGCGGCACTGAGAGAAGTCTGTCATTTTGGCTTGTCAGATCGATCATCTTCCCACTGCTGTCCTTGGCGAAGCTGCAGAGGGGCTTTGATGGACCTTTCTCGTAGTTTCTTTGTGAACTCGAGGTCAGGCTAAGTAGGTCGTAGGTAGGCTAAGGAGGAAGAAGAAGGAATCATGGGAAGAGGATGTGGCTGGTCATCGGACCTCCTCTCCGCCACCGGAGGAGGCCATCTCCAGCGAGATCCGCCTAAATGCCAAGCCTGACGACTGCAGCAGAACTGGGTACTCCAACTCCTCATACATAGTACCTACTATAGTACTCCCTCCTCGTAGCAAGAACTAATAACTACTGCAAAAGTGAAGAAGAGGAGAAGTGGACACTGGCAAATGCTATTTCGGCCGTCGTGGCGTCAAGTGGCGGAGTTGGTTCGTCCAGTGATCCGCTGCCGCTACACAACACGACGATGGACTAAGTATGTCTGTAGGACTCGGTACAGTTCTGTGTATACTGTACTGTATAGGGTGGATCAAACCCCAAAACAATCCGTCATTCAGTTCGCTGTAGGTGATTCGGAGCTTCTGCAGCTGGCTCCTTGTAGAAGAAACACGAAAATACCGTGCTCAGCGTCACATGCAGCGCTCTCCACTGCAGTAGTACTACTCCGCGTTTCCATTGTTCCTCGATGCTTTTTGCCATCTCTCCATTCCATGGCGCGCGCCGTATTTAGAGGGCACCATGACGCCCGCTCCGCATTCTCCCTCTTCCCGACCGTGTCAGTTGCTCCCGTCCGTTGCCTCCCGTCCCATCTGACGGACGAGGACTTTTGCGTTTGGTGTTGAGGGTCAAGGCCCCCAAGTGCGGCGTTGTGGGAACGACCAACGCAGTGGCAACTGGAATAACCACACAGCGGGTGACGCGCCAATTGTCAAGTTCTGGTGCTGAGTCACCCTTGACTAGAATCCCGGGCAACATGAGTACAACCGACGCGCCGAACTCCCCGGCAGACTCGCACGGAGAGCTGCGCATTCAGTCCTCCGTACCCATGTGGAAGAGATGGCTGGGCGCATCGCGAGGCGAGCGGCGATCAGATTCTCCCGAATGGGGGCATCGGTCCAAGTGGACGCTCGGGATCCTCAGCGATAAGGAAACCGACGAAGTGCCAGGTAAGTACGACCAGCCTGAATAAACCCTTCACGATCTGTTGCGGCAGTTCATTGACCGAGTGCCCGCAGGAACCGTCTTGTTGTTGGCATCGAACCGAAATGAACCGTTGGGTCTTCGGCACCAGCCTGCTCGCACCTCCGCTTCCTCCCTGCCGTCTCCGTACCCGCCGTCGCGCTCCTCGTCGCGCTCGGTGGTCCCGCAGAAGAGGACCCCCGATGGCCGCATCGTCCTGAATCCGCAGCCGGAAGATACAATGAATGACCCCTTGAATTGGCCAACATGGCGAAGGGATGCGGCGCTGCTGTGTCTGGGCTTCTACTGTTTGATGGGTGGTGGTATGACGCCGGTATTGGCGGCAGGCTTCCCGCAGGTGTCGGAGGACTACGGGGTCAGCATTCAGAAAGTGGCATACACCACCGGGCTTTACATGATGGGCTTGGGTGTCGGATCCGTCGTGATGGCTCCCACCGCCATCCTCTGGGGCAAGCGTCCAGTCTACCTCGCCGGAGCCACCATGTTTATCCTCTCAGCAGTGTGGTGCGCGCTCTCCCAGAACTACGCGAGCCTCGTGATTGCTCGCGTCTTCCAGGGCATTGCAGTCAGTCCCGTCGAATGTTTGCCATCTGCAACCATTGCCGAGATTTTCTTCTTGCATGAAAGAGCCTATCGTATCGGTATTTATACACTGCTTCTCCTGGGTGGAAAGAACCTTGTACCATTGGCTAGTGCTGCTGTCATTGAGGCCCGGGGCTGGCGTTGGGTGTTTTGGTAAGTTCTCCGTTGGCGACCGTCCGACCGATGTTCCAGCTGACACGAGCGTCAGGGTGGTTGCCATCATTGTGGCAGGTTGTCTAGTTTTGCTGTTCCTCTTCGTTCCTGAGACATTCTGGGACCGGACTCCACGCCCGAGGGCTCGATCGAAACGGCCCGCTCTATACCGGAGTGTGTCCAGCTTTCGGGGTCGCCGACCCGAGCCGCGCCCTGATCCCGCCTCTGAGTCGGGTCCTACTGCGGAGAAGCACGCGGAGCCATCGGCCACCCGAGCTCGGAAAGACGTCCGTGTTGGGTTCGCAGGAGATAATCTGGACGAGAAAGACGGTGAATCTGTGAATGGACGACCAGGAGATTCGCAGGAACACGGAGACGCTGGGGCTGTGGAGGAGAAAATCGATTCTGCCGAGTCCCCCATCGAGACTCAACCGCAGGTTGCCCAACCGGTCCCAGTCATGGTCCCTCCGGAGGGCGATACTCCAGACCTGGAGAATGGTCGGCCCGGTCCAAGGTCACCCATCCGCAGCGAGTCGGAGGAGTACATTCCGACGTTAAGTCCGTCCGTAGCGTACACCGAGAACCTTCGTCAAAAGCCTCCCGTTCCTTGGGTGCATACTCTCCGGGTATGGAATGGGCGGTTGGCGAGCGACAAATGGCTTCGAATCCTTTTGCGCCCGTTGATTCTGTTCGCATATCCGTCCGTCCTGTGGTCATCTCTTGTGTATTCATTGTCAGTTGGGTGGTTGATCGTTTTGTCCGAGGCGGTGGCCCATATTTATCAGGATCGCAACACCTACAACTTCTCACAACTCGGCACGGGCCTCGTCTACATTTCACCCTTTGTTGGGGGTATCCTGGGCACGGCCGTGGCCGGCAGAGTGTCTGACATGGTTGTCCGCTTCATGTCACGACGCAATGGAGGCGTGTACGAACCGGAATTCCGGTTAGTGATGGCGATTCCAATCGCACTGTGTACTGCAGCCGGCCTCATGGGATTTGGCTGGAGTGCAGAGGAACGAAATGCATGGATTGTCCCTACTATTTTCTTTGGAATAGTTTCGTTTGGGTGCTGCCTGGGGAGCACGACGTCCATTACCTTCTGCGTCGACAGCTATCGGCAGTACGCTGGAGAGGCTCTCGTTACGCTGAACTTTAGCAAAAGTAAGTTCCACCTTCTCTTGGTTTGCTACATACTTTTCTTTTCTCTAACTTTGATCCCACAGATATCTTCCACGGCCTGATCTTCTCCCTTTTTATCGTTGACTGGCTCGAGTCCGACGGCGCGCGGACGGTGTTCCTTGCGTTGGGTGGCATCCAACTCGTGTGCCTGCTGTCCGCGATTCCAATGTACATATTTGGCAAACGAGCTCGCATGTGGACGGTGCGGAAGAATCTGATGGAGAAGTTCTGATCGTACCGTACCCGTGGAGCTTGGGCGGCGTTGTCTTTGCGATGAGTATTCTGGTTAACGACCTTATGCATTGGGATACATCATGGCATCATGTTACGTACATACGTCATGTTGGGTTTACTCCAGTTGATTATGGTTTGATGAGGGCTCGTTACTGGATGTGCTTTTTTTGTGTTTGTTGTTCGCGGGTCATTTCTCTTTTTTTTATTTTTCAGGTTTGGCTCTCTAGATCGTTTGCTTTGGTTGCTTCGAGTGGAGGTTCTCATGATGTTGCTTCGTTGGGAACTTGATTGTACCTTTTCTTTCTCAAATGTACACGATAAACCGTTGTTGGCAGCAACCTCCGACCACTTGCATGCAGGTAGCTACACCATCTGTGGACGAACATCGTCGAGAACTGTGCACAACTTGTCCTCGAATGGGCCACCTCTGGCTCATCACTCAGGAACGGAATCAATCAGCCTCGGACTGGACGGTGGAAGGACAATGAACCATCAAAGTCAAATGACTTGAGAGCTCCGCAATGATGCAGTAAGGGAATACTCGCAAAGGTTTCGACGGCGAAGTGTAAATGTTCGTGAAATCCGGGTTTTCGTTATTGAAACATCATATATACGAGCAATAGGTAACGTGATAGATTGGCATAATCCCATGATCCGACAGGATCGAATTGGTAGTCTCGTATAGTCTCATAACGCCGATAACGGGGGGCTTGGAGCTGCTACTTAGCCGCGCGGCTCGGATATTGCCGGCAATTCTGCCACTTTTTGACCGGAAGGCCCGGAAGTCAACTCCACCCCGGGGGGCCTATAGGCCACGTATGAGGCTCTCTTGTGGTCGTGGTTGAAGGACATATCGCCGGGGAGTTCCATTGCCATGGGAGCAGTGCTGTCGCTCGTGGCTGTTCCGCTCCATGAAGAACGGGCCGGGTCTGGCGACCGCGGTACTCGATAAATGGACGGCGAGGACAAAGGTGGTGAGGGCGGCTGCTGCTGTTGTTGTTGCTGCTGCAATACTAGCATCTGCTGTCGCTGTGCCTGTGCCTGCGCTGATCGATCCGCCGGATTGATCGTCTTCAGCCGGCCATTTTCCATCATGGCTTGCAGGACCCCTTGATCCAGCAGCTCGGCCTTCTTGATCAGTCGGTCTACGAGGACCTTGGTGGCGGACTTGAGGTTGTTCTTGACGAAGGAGACGAGACTGAAATTGCATCGGATTTCAATATCCTCTCGGAGATACAGGCCCTCGGAAGGCGCGCCGATGCCAATCTCCTGTCGCTCAGGTGGCTCACCGGGCTGATTCCCTGCGATGCGATAGTTGTGGCGCAAATCGATCCCCATCGGAACGTAGATGTGTGTCTGTAGACCCCAGGGTACATCGTGAAAGCACCCGTGAAAACTGACTTTGCCCGCCCCCATCTTGCCGATGCCGGGGATGAATTGAATCCGCTCCGTGATTTCATACCATGTTGAATAGTATTCTTCGGCGGGCGCGTCGCGAGGGGGTTTGATGGCGCGATAATCAATCACTAGCGGGTTCAACTCGATGATTTCTCCATGGCTATGGAGGAGATCCACGGCAAGTTGTCGCGGGATGAATGACGGCAAGGGGGTGATGTTCGTGTACACCTCTTTCTTTTTCATCATTTTGATCGAACGTTAACCAAGTTGCTGCTCTGTTTGGCAGTTTTGGCGATAATGAGAGGTTGTTGTTTCTCGAGGCATTCGGCAAACAGCGAAACAAACTCGATGAAACAGACGGAACGAATCAACAAACGTGTAGGCAGAAAATGAACAATCACTGATCAAAACCCGGAAGACAACTTATGTATTGTTGGGTTGGATTAAATTAGGTTGCTTGAGGAGCACGACGTCACTACTAGTTGCATAGGCTTTCAGCTACAGCTGCATGGTCCAGTAACAATTTGCTTTCAACCTGTGCCTTTTGGGGCTGAGTTTGTTGGGGATGTCGGCCTGATTGCATCGACCAGCGTTTCCGAAAAAAAAAAAAAAAGCAGAGACCTCTGCGACGCATCATTCTGAAGGATAGATTAACGAGGTATGGATCTGATCTGTTTGATGAATACAGAGAATTGATACTGAGATTCACACAAATTCTTCAAGCAAGAGTCTCAAGAGAACACTGAAATGGTGCAGAATTGTCATCGGCCACAAATTCCTGCAGGCATGGCTCGTGCACAGAGACAAATCAGATCATGAAACCCCAAGTCCTTATCTTTTCCTAACTTCAACTCCAGTACTCATACCCTGATCTAAACAAATGCTTTCGGCTTTGAACTCGTACACCCTAGGTACTATCGAGAATCCATTGAGATTACGTGCACAATCAAGTACTCCTGCAGCATGGGATACTGTAGTAGACATGATCCGGGTCATCCGACAGGTTGTCATGTTCTACAATCGAATTCGATCGAGAGCGAAACGACCGACCCTTCTCGTTCACCTTCGGTCGTCCTCTTCTTTAAAATCTTCCTCATATTAGCGTACCAGTCCATCGGCGCTTCCGGGCCGATGTGCTTTCAGAATCACCACTGTGAACGACAAGTTACCTACCAACTTAAGAAGGCTACTCTGTAACCGCCGAAGCCAAGAGTCTTATCCACCGAGTTCGGCTTGCGTCCCGGCCTCCCGGGGCTGCCCACTCGTAGTTCTGAACTGCGGCGGGGTGAACGATTTGCTACGGTTCGGCCAGATCGCCGAAGTACCGGACTGTGGGGAGAGATCCGGAGAAGTACCAAGGAAAACACGAAAAGACGCCTGTCGTTGAACGGAGCCTGACCCTAGAGTATTTATAAAGCCTGCTTGTCCATCCATCTTGATCACGATCCTCTTCTCTAGCTGCATCGCTCTTCAATAGCCCTATCGATCCTTTGCCAGGACCCTCCAAAAAATGGCCAAGGAATACAAGCTCCCGTTCACTGTAAGTCAGTTCGTGACACGTTCTTTTGGACACAGTTTACTGATAATCCTGATAGCTGGACAAACCAGATTTGATCCATTTCGAATCCTTCGTCAACCATGAATGGGTATCTGCGAAGAAGGGCGGGCGGTTTGAAGTAGTTGGTAGGACGCTGCAACCTTCTCCGCATGGCCTCGCTACCCCGCTAATCACAGCGCCATCAAGATCCCGGCACGGATATTGCCTGGGCGAGTTGTCCAATCAACACGGCCGAAGACTTGCCGCATGCCGTCGAGGCTGCCCATGCGGCTTTCGAAAAATACAAAAAAGTCACCCCGCGACAGCGTGCGCAGTGGTTGCTGAAATGGGACAGCCTGATCCGCGAAAACAAGAATGATATTGCCAAAATCCTTACTCATGAGACTGGGAAGCCCCTAGCGGAAGCCCACGCAGAGATTGAGTATGCGGCCAGTTTCACGTGGTGGTTCAGCGGCGAGGCGGAGCGGATCCAGGGAACGGTTTCTACGCCGGCCATCCCCGGTCGCCGGGTTATCACGCACAAGCAGCCCATCGGCGTGGCGGTCGCTTTGGTGCCATGGAACTTCCCCATCGCCATGGTTCTCCGAAAGGCTGCCGCCGCCTTGGCAGCTGGTTGCACGATGATTGTGAAACCAAGCCCCGAAACTCCAATCTCTGCTCTGGTCCTCGCTCACCTTGCCAAGGAAGCTGGTTTCCCCCCTGGCGTGTTGAATGTACTCACCACTGATCTGGAGAACACTCCTGCATTGAGCGAGGCGCTCTGCAAGCACCCATTGGTCAAGAAGGTGACTTTCACCGGATCGACCAGAGTGGGTAAAATCGTGGCGGGCCATTGCTCGCAGGGACTCAAGAAGCTGACCCTGGAGCTGGGCGGCAATTGCCCCTTCGTCGTATTTGATGACGCCAATCTTAACCAGACGCTGGACCAGCTCATGGCCCTCAAATGGCGCCACGCCGGTCAGGCCTGTATCACGGCCAATCGCATCTACGTCCAATCCGGAATCTACGAAAAGTTCATCGAGGCACTCAAGGAGTGCACCTCCAAGATTGTCGTGGGCCATGGCGCCGCAGCAGGGACAACCATGGGTCCATTGACCACCCCTCGCAGTCTCGAAAAGGCCGAAAATCAAGTCGCAGACGCGAAGAAACGCGGCGCCAGGGTCGTCTTGGGTGGCAATCGAGTTGCTGGAAAGGCTGGCTACTTCTTTGAGCCGACCATTCTGGCAGACATGACGTCCGACATGTTGATCTCGCACGAGGAAAGCTTCTGTCCCATTGCGGCGATCTACAAGTTCGAGACGGAAGAAGAGGCGGTCAAATGGGCCAACGACACCAGTATGGGTTTGGCGAGTTACGTGTTTACGAAGAACGTGGACCGAATGTGGCGAATGTTTGAGAATCTGGAGGCAGGG
Organism: Thermomyces dupontii; assembly: GCF_041956625.1. Lineage (NCBI taxonomy): Eukaryota > Fungi > Ascomycota > Eurotiomycetes > Eurotiales > Trichocomaceae > Thermomyces > Thermomyces dupontii. The sequence goes on along the minus strand of NW_027192311.1, from coordinate 399,449 downwards.
ATGATCGGTTTGAACACTGGTAAGTTCCTTGCCCGGTAGTGTGCCGTTTCCGGTGCGGGAAAAAAAAAACCCTTGCTGAAAAGTGTGACGTTTAGGAAACTCCTCTGCCGCCGAGTCCCCATTCGGAGGGATCAAAGAATCAGGCTACGGCAAGGAGAGCGGCAAGGACGTTGCCGTCAATGAGTATTTGATCACCAAGACAGGCACACTGTCGGTTGAGGATCACTATTAACCTGTGACGATATATACATGGAGTCAATAACAGTCCTACGGGATACGACATGTATGAGTACTGATGATGAGAATCCACTCTTGAGAGGAATTTTCTAGCTTCGACATCTGGAAAATCTAGGGCAGGGTCTGGAATGTGGAGGCTCTGCAAGGGACTCCAACAGAATCCTGAGTGGCGTACTAGCGTGTATCATTCTAGCAATGGCAACGAACTGTTGAATGCTTCAAGAATGCCTCTGCGTCGCAGAACCATGGCGTTGAGGTTTGCCAGTGATGGTAGACTAGAGTTTCAAACAGATGCTGATATCTGGTCCTGTTACAGAATTTCCTTATTGAGTGATCGATTTAGGGTTTGTATCGATGTGTGCGGTTCATTCTTGATCAGTTCACAATAGCATTCCACTTTAAACATTCATCCACTGGGTCCATTGATAATTTCCGATCTGTCGTCGTCCAGGAGAATAAGATTTGAAGTTCCCACATGTCAATCATGACACTAAGTCCATGCATTTGCCCAAGCTGTCTACTGGGATTGATGTCTTCCTCCATGAAAGATCGTGCAGAGGCAACGTGCCTGCACTCCCAACGCGCAGACATACTATCTCCCGAATGTTGATGAATCGTTGTTGACCCAGCGCTGTTCTGACAACAGCAATGAGTGATTCCGCGATAACACTGACCAAGAGGAGAAAACTGCAAGGAGTCACGGCCCTGATATGTTTGATCGCCATTCCGTTCGTAGTGCCGCTGTCAACGGTCTGGTCGAAGGACAAGAGCAAGCTTCATAGTAAGAGGGTTGTTCAATGTGGAGGTACGTTGTCTGATTCTGTGACCCGATTCAATCATGAATCAAAAACATTGCTAAAGTTCCTACGTATGAGGACTCAAAGTCGATGCGCCCGAAGGCCAAAAAGAGTGCCCGGATAATGCATGCTGTTCACGTTATGGATATTGTGGCAAGACCTTGGAGTATTGCGGGCTTGGGTGTCAGAGCAACTGTGATAGCCAAAAGGCTGTCGCAAAATTGTAATTGTGCCAACTATGCTTGATAACGAAGAGTTGCTGATTGAATCAACGCCTCCCACGTTGGGAAACAAAGCGACAGTGCTCCATGCCCCGGTACGAATTCGATGAACGTTTCCATCGCGTACTATGAAAGCTGGGCGAGTCAGCGCAGCTGCAATGTGTATACGCCTTTTGACATCGACCCGACGCCTTACACTCATCTTAACTTTGCTTTTGCATTGATCGACGACGACACGAGTGAGATACGACTCTCGTCGGGGAAAGACACTGCGCTCTTTGCCCAGTTGAAGCATGTCCAGTTTTTGAGCCGAGACTTGCAGTTGTGGATTTCGGTAGGTGGATATGCCGTCGGAGCAGCGCCGTTCTCAAAGTTAGCCAGTACTGCCGACGGACGCCGGAGATTTGTCGAGTCGGCCTGCAGGTTCATGGACCAGTATGGGTTTGATGGCATGGATCTCGATTGGGAGTTTCCCGCTGTCCCGGAAAAGGGCGGGAGCAAAGCTGATCGGGAAAACTTGGTGGCTTTGGTCAAAGATTACCGATCCTACTGCAAGAACAAGGGACTCAGTGTGGCAGTACCCGGGGGCAAATGTGAGGATCTTCTCCCCTGCTGGAAAAGAACTGAAGTAATTGCTGACTTTTGCCAAGCTTACATGCACGGGTTCGACTTCAAGAGCATCGTGCCCTTTGTCGACTGGCTGAACATCATGGCTTATGATCTACACGGACCGTGGGAGAAGCCGTCACTCGCTCTCCCGCACACGAACTTGACCGGTAATCACGTACGGGCCGCACGGAACATGGACAAGGTGCTCAACCCATTGCAACAGACATCCACGAATCGATCCAGAGTATCCTTGATGCCGGTGTAAGCCCAGAGAAGATCGTCCTCGGCCTCGCTAATTACGGCAAAACGTTTGAGCTTTCCAACGATGCTTGCAACAGCTCTAGCTGTCCAGCCAAGGGCCCCGGTAAATCGGGTCCTTGTTCGGGTGAACCTGGTTCGCTCTACCGCGCCGAGATCCACTCGATACTGGAGGAGACAAAGGAGATCAAGCCGGTATTTGACCGCCATGCGACGGTGAAATATTTCTCTTGGGACAAGACGCAATGGTTTGCCGTGGATTCTGCGGTTGAGGTCTTTGCACTGACGGGGTATGTGTAGGGTATCGTTCGATGATAAGGAGACTATCGAGCTCAAAATGGAGTATGCTGCGAGGAATTGCTTTGCCGGTATTCTATGGTGGGCGGTGGATATGAGTCCCAGAGAAGATACTTGACAACTTTACTCCGCTCAACTTTACAAAAGAACGAGTGCGAGTGCCCCTCTTGTCTCATCATCCATGAATCGCCAGACCCAATGCTGCGGTTCTTTGAGCCTTTGAGTTAGGTCTGGTGAGGACTTTGTTTGGTTCCACTCTGGCTACCACGAGTCCAAATAGAACGTGCAGTCATCAGCCTTTATTAACAAAGAAAATCTCGCCGGGCGAAAGGTACATCGTCAAGGTCATGCCGTGGGCTTACGAACAACGGGCCAATGTCAGTAAGTAATACTATCGTCATAATCTCTGTGACATTATGCAATTATAGAACAGAATAGAATGTCGTCCAACGACTTTGAAACGCTCCTCGTAGAGCTTCGCATGTTACTATATACACGAATTTATGCTCGTAGTAAGCACATGTTTGGAGGAATGGATGGGGTAGGGGATGGGGCAGGGGATGAGGCAGGGGATGAGGCAGAGGATGAGGTGGCGCTGTTGGCGGCGGCGAAGGAGCTCCCAGAGGCATCAGGGCCGCCAGCGGCACTACCCAACACGCCCTTTCTCAGGGCCTCGACATGAGACCAATCGTACGAGTCTTCACCCAAGCTCCAGGCCATGACACCACCGAGGCCCAAAGGCTTCACAATCTCTTCGAATTTCCTCGCAATCAGCTCGGGGGTATCCCAGGTCCAGAAGAGCTTGGCCTCGGGATCCCAATAATACTGGCCACCAGCCTCTTCATCGGTCTTGCCTTCTCTTTGGGCTTTGCGCCACGAGTCAATGGCAGAGATACCGCGGCAGGTGCCGTAGTCAGACAAGCACCCAGCAGAGCAGAACTCATCGGTTGAGCCGCTAAGGATCAAAAGGCAGTTAGAATCGGTGGGCAACCTTCAAACCAAAAACCAGGGGTTGAAGAAGAGCACATACCAGTAGCCATGCTGACTGCAGCATTGGCCTTCAGGGCACTTTCCGCTGTCAGGGCCGCACAATCCATTCGACGAGATTGAAAGAATGGATGTGGATGGGGGTGGTGCCATGAATTGCTTCTCAAATGTGATAACCCCGGACCTGCCATTGTCGCTGCCGTCCGCGTTTTCCATCGCTTCTGTTGGGCAGCCCAAAAGCTGAGCGCCGCAGTCGCCAGCAGTGGGGAAGTACTTTGCATAGAATGCGAATCCCAGATTCGCCTTGTCTGGTGGCAGGCCAATGTCAAGATAGCTCTTCACCCCTTCCAGGGAGGCTTTGACGCTGGAATGATGCTTCGTCTCGGTATCGCGACGGTTCATCAAGTCATATGTCATGATGTTGACAAAGTCCACCGATTCCCAGATGGCGGGTCCCTTCTCCGGCGTGAATGCAATCTGATCGCGTGCCAGTCCCGGCACCGCAATCGACAGGATCTTTTCCGGACCAAGTTCCTCCCGAAGCGTCCGTAAAAACACCGGGAAGGCGTCGACTTCGTGCGCCTTTTCCTCGTTGGAGGTGATCAGGTAGTCCTGACCATTCCCGCCGGGATATTCCCAATCGATATCTGTCCCATTTATCAATCAGCATGGTGACACTTGCGAACCAACTGGGGCAGAACACCGTACCGACGCCGTCAATTCCCAAGGTATTCACCATGTTTACCACATTTCTCGCCCAATTTCGCATCGACTCGTCATTTTGCACTGCGAGTGAGAAGCCTTTCGTGTCCCCCCAGCCTCCAATCGCAACCAGAATCTTGCTGTCTTCGGGAAATCGGCTTCTGAACACAGACATTGGCTCCCATGGCTGGTAAGCTGTCCCGTTCAGGAACAGTTCTGAATTGGCAAACGCCATGATCGCATGGGTGATGCCTGTGGTTTGTTCGCGGCCGGGCAGGTCTTTGATATGCCATCTATTCATCGAGCACCACCATCAACGAATCCGTCCTATATTGGTGGCAGACTCGAAGCATCCCAAAACTTACTCGTCAATATACATGACATATTTCAAGGCCGCTGCCTGAGCGGCAAGCAAACTGATAGCAAGCCTTCGCAACATTGTGCAAAGCCAGGCACGCGAAACAACTGGACTCTGTGAGGAGAGGAGGCCGGGGGCCGAATCATTCAAATAGGGTACCAAAGAGCTCAGAGCTGAGGTGGAATCAATTAGGGCTTTGACTAATTCAGGTTCGGCCCTCAGTTAGTCGTTCCATTTAGAGTGGTCATTTACCAACAGGGAACGTCGTCAAGGGCCGCCCGCCCCCCTCTCCATCCAATGATTCTACATAGAGCCCCTGAGGAGTTCCTGAATGTGTATATATTAACCGGGTGGACTACGCCTATCATGGTTAGATACTAGTAGTAATTCTAACAATGCCAGCTGGAGTCGTTCCTGGTCCGTTTCAAACCATTCCCAAAGTCCCAAGAATATACAGATGTCCAGCCCACGGACCATGAGTTCATGACAAAGGCCATCGACAGTCCCAGCGCGTACCAAGCTTACGGAATGCTGTACATAAGTACGAACCCACCTCTGAGTACTGTGAATGCGAAAGGGCAAAGCATGACCTGTTATGTCATTATTTAATCCATCTATATTTGGCCTTTCATTGTAGACCCAAATAGGTCTGAAAAGTGGAAGATCATCGTCGTGAGCATTCTGCAGAATGGATAAGTATCCATGCGTTGGGGGAGGGGACCAATTACGTTGGCCATCAATTGCACACTGTTATGTAACTAGCAGGTTCATGTTCCCCAATCTGCCTACTCTGCGCTAGGTGGTACTAGTTTTGAAACAGCGGAGGGAACTGAGATGGTCAGCAGGTCAAGGAACCAACGTTGATTTGGAGAAATACGGAGTACAATACAATGGGTGCACATTTTTTTTTTTCCTGCCCCATGAGTCTCCATGGGGGCGGAAGTGTAAATTGGTTAACCTACTTTTAGGCCCTTCCATTGCTTTAGGTTAGGTTAATCCTTAGTATGTACTGTAGGCATTCCGGCCCGTCTTTCAACCTGTTCTAACTTCTGCATGCATCTTCTGCATTCTTGGATTAACCTCAAAGTTCTTCATCTCTACGAGGTCGATGTGGGATGTAAACAAAGCCCAAATACTACCTAGTACCTCCTGATTTAAATCCTCATCGCTTAACACGAGGAATACGGAAAACGTGTCCATGCATCTATCTCAAAGGCCCTTCAGCTCTAGTACAACGTTCAAAGGATCAGAGTCGTGAAGTCATCAGCCTGTCCTTGGGCTCTTGGCAGGGGACCTTTTGGCTGCGCTAGCAGCGGCTTTCCTTGGCCCAAAAGAGCGTTGGGATTCAGGTACTCCGTACAGACTGCAGAGTAGTAATAATAGTATTGAGTATTGCTGTGATCTGCGACTGGTCGCGAACATACTTAAACGACTAGGTCTCTACCAGAAGGTTATTATCAAGGTATCCATGCTCCAGTGACACCAGAACGCTTCCGAATGTCAGAACACACGTCTTGGCTGACGTCTTGTGCATGCACAGACATTGAAACGTTAGCGATATCCGAACTCAGATGTTGACAACCATTCAAAAACCATCCTTGATGCCATGACGGATTGCAACATACTCGCGCCGAGTTCATTATAACAATATTTACATGATACATCACTCATATCGTAATGCAACGTGTTCCAGTTGCTAATCCCAATGTCGTCGAATCACTGGGCGAGCCGGATCCCATGGCCCAATAACGACATTTTTGTACTTCTGTAAACTGATCAACCACCAACTGCAGGCACCCATGGCAAATGCTGTCAAAAAGCTGCCGAGGAGTGACCCGACGACGGCTCCAGTCACGCCGCCTCGAAGCGTGATGCCCACGCCTGCTCCTGCAGCAAGGACCAGGGCAAAGGTAAGAAGCAGATGTCCTGTCCACGAAACGTGCCGGAGGTGTCTCCGAAAGACCGGAAACAGTCCAAACACTTCAATCGAAAACAGCATCAAACTGAACACATGTGTGGTGGATGGTAGGCGGGATGCCAACACTGTCGAGGCCATCACCGCTGCATTCGTGGACAGAGAAGCCGGGAACTTCGTCGCTCCAGCTTTCTCCCCACTGCCGTAATCAAAGGAGAATATGTTAATGATCATCAACCAGCAACTCATGGCCCAGATTGAGTCGCTAGCGGTGGATTTAGTCAAGGACTTCAAGATGGGACTGAGCCCCAGCAGGGCACTGTAAATCAAGACGGCAGACTTCATGGTGGAAAGTCGCTGTCGGTTACGAGCAGACAACAAATGTTTCTTCTCATCAGCCGATGCCCCTCCAGATAATCCTGTGGACTGCCGCGACGGAAGCGACAGGCCGCTGAATTCAGTGCTATGACGGCGCAGCTTCCTTCCGGACTCGGACTGTGCCAATTCCAAGCCAAGGCCCTGCACATTGTCCGAGCTTTCAGTCGGATGGGAGGAGGAAGCAGCTGTATGTGATGTTCCCGAACTGGAGCTTGAGCCGTCGTCGACTTCACTCGTCTCCGAAGCCTGAGCAGCCTTCAGGGCCTCGTTCTGTTCCCTCCAAACCCAAAAATCCCATAGTACCCATCCTAAAAGAGTACCTAAGCTGCCCCATCCCACAACGGATACTGGACTCACCCTCCCCTGCACAATGCCCACGAAGCAGCAGACGAAGATGACAACGGAGCTGACGTGCTGAACGATGACGGTAGAATCAGTCACCAATGGCCAAAAATCGTATGGCCGTACTCGTGGATTGCGTTGAAGATGATCAAGGAATGTTTCGGCGTCGGTGTAATTATCTGGGTCTGGCGTTGCGTGACTGTCAGTCGGCACTCCATGTGCGAGGGAAATTGCGCACACACTTACATGACTGTCGCACCCAGAGGAGCTTTTTCCAGGCGCTTTTCCGTTTTTTTCGTCTCTTGTAATCTCGACGTTTATGGTGGCTATCGGATCTCTTGGGTTCGGTGCCAGGTATGGCGGGCGGCGGTCGCAAGGCTGCGACAGCAGCGGGAGTGGGCGCTAGACCGTCTATCGGTCTTGAAGGGAGCAAACTGCCCTCGTTCTGGTTCCATACTCGAGGATAAGCACTACCGTAGTAGGCATGCTCTGGAGCAAGGCGGTTTGGATCCGGCGGCACCCGTTGTGGTAGAGGCGGCTTCAGTCCCCCAGCCCTGTTTGGGTGAGTCTCAACAGGGACTGGAGGAGGGATTGGAGCAGGAGACTGGGGAACCGGCGCCATCCGCGACCGCGAAATTGTGGGGAAAGGACTCTGGGTGACCAGAATGCTCAAGGATTTATTTCATCATCGACATTGATGGGAGCATGAAGTAAGTACTTTGCAGGAGTAAAGTAGAACTGGATCGACACCAATGCTGGACCAGCCAAACATGACAGGGGTTAACCTAATAACCTGCTTGGTGTAACAGTATGTATAGAACAGGTATTGACTGTAATAATTGCCCATCTAGGTATAGTTTCCCACTTAATCACAGTACAAGTTCGAGTACGTACCTGTAAGGAGGTAAGTAATCGCTCGTACTATGGTTCACCTGCACCGTAACCTGGTGGCCAGGCAATGCAGGAAGAACACTGCTTAGTACTGTCAAAAGGTTAACTAGAACTGGGAATCCTTCACGGGTCCCTGAACAACCAAAATGCAAAAGGGATAGATCACTAAGATTGGGAACAGTTAGAAGCGAAAGGGAAGCTTGACCTATAGCCAGCAAACGGGGAAGCTCCGACCTTTTTGAGTCCTGAAACTCCTGACAGGCTCTCAACACCCCCCGACGGGGATTGTTGTCGACTTTGACAAGCCAACGATGCCGATTGTCAGGGTTCCAGTAGCATCTCTGGGCCAGCAGACGCCATGCACATCGCTTGCCCATTCTTCATCAATATTCCATGCCAAAAGGCACTGCATTCATCCTGAGGAAGTAATGCCTTAATTCACTTGTCTGAGGTTCACCAGCCCTTGGATACTCGCAGACTTGCATTAATTTGAAGGATGATGAAAGGTTGCGACAATATATCTCTGCTGTTCCATGGGACTAGGGCAAATACCTGTCGAATTTCGAGATCAGGAAAACAACCTAACAACTTCTCTATTTGCAAGCTGACTGAAACCAATGTCATCTATACATCTACTACGAGTACATTCCCTTTCAATTCTGAATTTACAAGATGCGTCTTACCCATCATTCTGGGCCGACTGGATGCTATACAGGGGTATCGTGAAACAAGACGTTCAGATGATATAGGGTCACCGGTGTCGAGTTCTTCGCGAATGAAGGCTCAGGACGAGCTTTTATCAGCAGTTTGCGGATTCGGTTCCGCTTGGCGGAGCTGCTCCCACGTCGGCCGTGCCGAAGTCGACTCTTCGAAGCTGTTCCGCCGGCCCCAGTTTTGAGGCTGTCGCTTCAAGAAGGCACCAACTGCACCGAGATAACCTTCATGGCGGAGGAAATAGGCCTGCTTCTCCCCTTTGGACCAAAATTTGATGGCGTACGATAGAGTGTTCATGGTCTGTCGATGGCCGCGAATAAACGATCCTCCGAAATAAATGTCATGTACGCCGTGCTTTTCTGACTGCAGATACGCTATTTGACCGATGTTATTGCTGCAAAGAACCAGCGTCAACGCTGACCACGATGGGCGGCAGAAATCAGTACGTACCTGATCGCAAATAGAAGGCTGCGGCTCATGTCCTCGTGGCGGAATTGGATTGCTTTATGCTCTTCCGATTTCCCGCCTTCTTCCGCCGCAGCCTCGGCGGCTCGCTTCATCCTCAAGACTTTGCCGAATGTGCTGGCGATGGCTGTGCTTTTAAGGCCAATCTTAGCGTAGTCCATGCCGTAAATATCGCCAACAAGCATATCCACGCCGCTGTTATCCCCGCGATCCGCCAGCGCAAGCATTTCGTCAAACGACGTAACTCCAGTCAAAAGGGACATGAGTCCCCAAAACGTTCCACCGCCCAAATGGGTCCCGCCTACTCGCTGGAATTCGTTCGGGCCCGATACTTTGATCATGGAGACACCGGAGCCGATGTTCACGAGGAGATAGGGATATATGTTTGGCCGCGCTTCAGCGAATCGGATGGGCTCTCCTTCGCTATAGGTGAAGACCTCATTTGGGATTTCCGATATGAAGAAGTTCAAACCTGAGCATCAAAAGCAATCATGTCAGATTCCACGTAGATGTTCGCGACCGGAGAGGTGCCCAACAAACTGGGTTATTACCTGTGATTAGACATTCCATCTCCTCTTCGCGCGTGATGTCCACTTTTAACTCCTCCTTCAATCTATCGTAGTACTTGAAGGCGCCGCCTCCAGTTGCAACGACACATAATTCGTCCGGGGCTGAGCCATTGAGCCGGGCATGCTCTTCCTTCAATTGTTTGATGAAGTCTATGCACAAATCGATGCGGTGCGTTTCGAAATTAACAAAATTCAGACGGCCGCCATCCACCGCCGAGTTCAATTCGCGTGTAAAATAAACGAGTTTGGCGAGCGATCCCCCGAGCTGAGTGAGAAAAGAAACGATGTTAGCGCTCTGCCTTGACAGGTCGACGGATCACACGAGTTAGGTAGGTCTTGCGGGGAAACGGGAACTGCGCACATCGACCGCAATGTGGCTCACGACGCTGGTATGGTGAGGGAGCCGGATGTCTTTTCGCTCATAGCGCACTCCGTTCTCCTCCACACTGTCTGGGGTCGATGGCTCGTTTTCAACAATAAAGGCACCATCAACATTGATTTTGACGGTGCCAGGATTACTGATGGTGGCTTCAAGGCGGGCAGCCGAGGATGCCGCGTTCGCGGAATGACTGTGGGCGGCAGACATTTCGCGCGGAGCTTCGGACGAGCATTTGCAGAGAAAGAGAGATGAAAGAATTGGATTCTGTTGAATTGATTTACGGTGGGGAGGGCAGTCTTGAAGAGCCTGGAGGTCGGCGTGCCCACGCTTACGGCGTATATCTCCTTCTGGCCGGGGAGGGTGGTTGACCCCATCGAGCCGACCGAAAACCGCGGTTCACATCCGCTTTTGGAGCAGCAGCGATCTCCGCAGTCGGCATACGACAATTTTTTTTTTTTTCTTGCTCTACATGGCAATGCAGTGATCAAAGCGTTACTGGGACGATAATCGGCCAAATCCTTGAAAATCAGTCAACTGTCATGGATTGGAAGTTGTGCAATACGCTGCTCTTTCCGATTATACCACCATGCTGCCCTCCCGGATTGCGCCTTCCCCCCAGATAAGAATGAAAGAAAAACTTGAAAGATACGGAAGGCGCCTTCTCTGCTCTTGCCTTGCGCAGCCATGCCGTCGATACTCTATATTAGTATCTCCCGGGCTCCGGCGATATGGCGTCTAGCTGTGCCGTGATCGTGAAGCAACAGAGCTTTGGGGATCGTTAGCGCCGGTCTGGTCGTCGGCATTATGTTTGCATTGCTTCTCTGGATTACATTCCTTACGGCTTGCTATGCCAGCATCATCATCAGCCCAGTCAACCCATTGCGCTGCGATCAAGCCGCAACGTCAAAACAGCGCTGCTTTCGGGGCCAGAATTGCTCGGTGGATGGGCTGTGAGTTCTCTCGTTGCGTAACTGATCCGAACAGGACCTGACGAAATGTCTGCAGGTGCCAAATTGTTCATGATGATTCCATTCAGTATGCATCGTTATTTTCCAGTGGGCATGGTCCCGACCCAGTTCATGAACCTCCGAAGATGAAAAAGCGCAGCCGCCTGGAGAGGTTTCTCAACGCTCCTCAAAATGCCCAAACGTAGGCATTTGATTCCCCAATTCTGCCCAGAACTAGCATTGATCTCTAACGAAATGGCACTGCCAATATAATAGCACCTCTTCGAGTGGTGCAGAAGCTGCGTCGACTCGGAAAGCAGGGGGTGTTGTGAAGGCTGCGATCTCGGAGCCAGTGCTTCATCCCCCAACAGGTAGCAACGTGTCAGCTGGTACGAAGACGCAAGTGTTCTGTAATCCGGACGATACTGTTCCCTGTCATGCGTGTTGCTCTGCCTACGGGGTCCGTTCCTGACTGCAGTTACACTCAGAATCGCACTAACAATGTACAGTTTTGCGGATCGGGCCTGTCGTTCTGTGGCTATGGATGTCAGTCTGGCCAATGCATGAATCCTAAAGATCTACCGGTCCTTCCGCTCCAATATCCAAACCTCAGCTATGCTCCGGGAATATTTAGGATCGTCGGCCAGTCAGGTGTCCCGGCTATGGGCGCGGCTTTGATGCCAACCGGCAACCCGGTTTTCACTGACAAAGTCGAGAATTATACCCAGTTGCTGTTGGACAACGGTCGCTATGCATTCTCGGCAGAATATGACCTCAAAATGAATATCCCACGGCCTTTGTACATGAAGACCAATCCTTTTTGCTCTGGTGGCATCTTCCTCGCAGACGGGCGGTTACTCTCGATTGGTGGTAATGGGCCGCTCCCAGACATAGATCCGACTGTGGGGGACGGATTCCGCGCGTTACGTTACTTAGAGCGCACCCCTGGTAATGAGTCCGGCGAAGAGCTGAACTGGCAGGAGCCCGGTCATTTGTTGTCATCTGCTCGGTGGTATCCTAGCGCCCTGACGATGCCCGATAAGCGGATCTTTGTCGTGTCAGGAAGTTTGAATGGGTTGGATCCTATTGACCCGAAGAACAACAATCCGACTTACGAGATGCTCGACGAGTCTGGTCATCCAGAAGGGCCAAGCATCATCCTCCCAATCCTGGAACGAAACCAACCATACTACATGTATCCGTTCCTCCATCTCTTGAATGACGGCAATGTTTTCATTTTCGTTGCTCGCTCAGCGGAGATCTTCGACGTCTTTGCGGGGATCACCGTGGAGAATCTGCCAGATCTTCCAGGTGACTATCGCACCTACCCAAACACTGGAGGCAGTGTTCTTCTCCCGTTGAAGGTCGAGAATGATTTCAATCCCGAAGTCATGGTGTGTGGTGGAGGACCGTATCAAGATATCAACGCGCCGACTGATCCAACCTGTGGGCGTATCCGTCCCCTGTCGCCTTCTCCTCAATGGGAGTTGGAGTTGATGCCTCAAGCAAGAGGAATGGTGGAAGGAGTTCTCCTACCAGATGGGAAGGTGCTGTGGATCAACGGAGCTCAACGTGGATCCCAAGGCTTTGGTTTGGCGAAGGACCCCGGCCTGGATGCTTGGATTTACGATGCCGAGCAGCCTCTTGGGGCTCGATGGACAGTAGCTGGCACCTCGAAGATTCCCCGACTATACCATTCAGTGGCGTTATTGCTTCTGGATGGTACCGTACTACTGGCCGGCTCCAATCCGAACGAACAGCCATTGCTTGAAGGATTTCCTGTCAATCCATCAACCGCCTTCGAGACGGAGTTTCGAGTGGAAATCTACACTCCTCCATATTTGGCAGGCGACCAAGCTTCGCGGAGACCGACAGACGTCTGGATCTCGCGGAAAGAGCTCCATGCGAACGGAAGCACTTTCCGCATCTCCTTCTCTGCCCCGGAAAATGCCCAGACGCTACAGATCGCGCTGTACCATGGGGGGTTTTCTACACACTCGGTTCACATGGGTCAACGTCTGATCTTTCTCGACTCCGAAGGGTTCCATGCCGGTTGGACAGACCAGGTTGTGACGGTTAGCATGCCGCCCTCCAGGAGCATTGCCCCTCCCGGTCCCTATGTGATCTATGTGGTCGTGGATGGAATCCCGTCTATAGGACAATTTGTCATGGTCAAATGAGTACCGGTCTTGTTGAGAACGATGCTGGTTGGGCAAGCTCTCGGTCATCCCTATCTTTAAAGCAAAGTAGCGAACAGGAGGCGTATTTGTCAATCAATTCTATTCTTTACTCGAGTCTTCCTTCTGAGCATGACTCTTGTCTTGGTACTCTGCCTTGAATTCACCCTGAAACCGTCGTGAATGCATGCTTTCCTGTCGAGACAGGTTCTCGTTTGCCAATTTCCCGATTGGGATGTTGAGATCCCTTCACGCTCCAGCCGCTTGATGCTTCTGATTTTCTTCCACAGATCCCTGCTCCTATTTTCTGCTCACTACCTACTCTCTCCTGGCTGGGTCAACCAGTGGCAATTCGTGGCTGCCGGAGTGTTTCCAAGCTCACACAATCTGAGGTGTGTAAGTGGCCGTTCTCATATCGCTGCGTGCTCAAAGATCAGGCAATTATCTGTTTAATGTCACTGTGTGATACTCATCAGGGTCCGGGAGCTTCTTCTGTTATCAGGCTCTCGAAAGAGCCTACCTTGTGACGGCTGTGTTTCCGGCTGATGCCATGGTTTGCATGGGCAAAAAGTGCCATAACTACTCTGGTTTTGATGACCTGTGAATCCTTACCTGTTCTTTCCCTGACTGGGGTTTGTTTGCTGCTTTCTTCCTTTTTTTATTTTTGCCTTCTCTGTTTCCTTTCACGTGCTTTCAGGGTAGTTCTTGGTCATTTCCTCCTCGGTCTGATATTCCTGTAGAGTTGGGGTCGAGCATCCTCATCCACCTCTTTGAAGTATAATGGTTCCAGCATCGATGGCTGACACGTACCTGCAGATCACTCTCAATCTCCATACTATGCGCGAGGATGGCAGCCTTCGACACTTCGGAAATGGCTGATGCTCTCCCTGAGGTGACGAATGCGGGCACCACTGGTCGGACGAACGCCGAAACCGCTGCTCTCATCAGAGAGAAGGGCTGGGCAGCTCCGGAGCAGTACGATTATGCGAGATACTCGGCTCCCAATGCCATTAAACACCCGGAATGGGCGTCCAATGCGGCCAAGTACGAATGGAAGGACGAGTACGGTGATGTCGGCCCAGCGGATCCAGAATTAGAAGAGATGCTCTTTCGGAATGACCTGATCAACCGGCCTGGTCTCAAACTTGACACGTAAGTCAACTTCCCGCAACAATACTATGCATGGGATGGACTGACACCGACTTTCAGGCTGCGTGGCATCAAAGTCACTGCTGAGTCGATTGAGCAGCCGAAGCCTATCAAGAGCGTATGTTCAATATCTCCGCTGTAAGTTTTGTTGTGCGCGAAATAGACTCAAACTCGTGAGTATAGTTCGATGATGCCGGCCTGCATCCTATCATGCGGGAGAACATTCGCCTGTGCGGCTATCAGATTCCCACTCCAATCCAGGCCTATTCTATTCCAGCAATCATTACGGGACATGATCTGATTGCTGTTGCCCAGACCGGTCAGTACTGCATCAATCACACTTTTTCGCCCCCTTTCTGACACTTGGCTCATTACCTAAAGGGTCTGGGAAGACGGCCGCCTTCTTCATTCCAGTGCTCTCTCAGCTCATGGGCAAGGCAAAGAAGCTCGCAGCTGCACGTCCTAACCTTGCTGCTGGGTTCAATCCTGCCACTGATGCAGTGACTGCCGAACCACTTGTGCTGGTCATTGCGCCGACCCGTGAGCTGGCGACGCAAATCTTCGATGAAGCGCGCCGTCTTTGCTACCGATCCATGTTGCGGCCGTGCGTCGTGTATGGTGGAGGCCCAGTGTCTGCTCAGCGTTTGGAACTCCAGAAGGGATGCGACATTTTGATCGGTACTCCTGGTCGACTGCTCGACTTCATGGGAAAGCCTCACATTCTGTCTCTGCGCCGTGTCAAGTATGGAATGGTGAAGGAGAACCACACTGATTCCACAAGCTAAGGCCTTTCTCTTAGGTACACTATCATCGATGAAGCCGACGAGATGCTCCATTCCGACTGGGAGCAAGAATTGGGACAGCTCCTTTCAGGTGGAGGTCAGTCTCAGTTTTTCGGGTCACTCATATTGCAATGCTTATTGATTATAGATTCCAATGAAGACGCTGATCATCGCTACATGATGTTCTCTGCGACCTTCAACAAATCCTGCCGCGAACTTGCCCGGAAATATCTTGCGATTGATCACGTCCGCATTCGTGTCGGCCGTGCCGGCAGTACCCATCAAAACATCACTCAGAGGGTAAGATGTTGGCGCGATCTATCGACAACGGACCAAAGCTGACTCCCGAAGATCATTTATGCAGAGGAAGAGAAGAAGAAGCAGTGCCTTTTTGACCTGCTGATGTCCATGCCTCCATCCCGCACCCTCGTATTCGTGAACTCGAAAGTACAGGCAGATTTGGTGGATGATTACCTCTACAACATGGGCTTTCAGAGCACTTCGATCCACTCGGATCGCAACCAACTCGAGCGTGAAGATGCGATGTAAGTCCCCAGCATTGCAGCGATGGTTTCCAGTTGGCCACTGATCCCATCCGTAGACGGGCCTTCCGTTCTGCCAAAAGTCCGATCCTCGTTGCCACTGGTGTCTCTGCGCGTGGCTTGGACATCAGGAACGTGATGCATGTGATTAACTACGACTTGCCTCGTGTCGACCGTGGTGGTATTGACGAATACGTTCATCGTATCGGTATGGAACCAAGATTGTTGATGCATGCATTTCTCTGACACCATTCTAGGACGCACGGCCCGCATTGGTAATGAGGGTCTGGCAACATCTCTGTACAATCATGAGAAGGATGCCGCTCTTGCGCCTGACCTTGTCAAAATCCTGCTCGAGTCCAACCAAGAAGTTCCCGACTTCTTGCAGGATTGCATCCCTACCGATGGCGTTCTCCAATTCGACGACGACACGGATGCCGAAGGTGAGGACCAGAACGATAAGCAGGAAGCTAGCGGCGATTCGTGGAGTTCCTGGCAAGCAGCCAATGCGCAGACTGAGAATGGTGGTTCGGCTTCGTTCGAGGCTACTACGGCTACTGCTCCCCGTTCGTTCTCTCCTGTCCAAGACCAGCCTGGCGATGACTACAACTGGTAGAATCCGGTCCATTTTCCAGACCATGGCCGCTGGCAGGACCGCCCTGAGCTTCTACCTCGGGGTCCAACTGAACAAAGTGTGATTTGATGTTCTGTGCTTTCAGTTCGTGTGTTGATCGATTGTGACAAGTTGTCCAATTGTTTCTCGCAGCACTGCAGGAACGAGGCAAAAACTTGTCGTAGTGTCAGTCTTAGAGACTGGAAGTAGTGAGGAATGAGAAACATCAATCTGAATATTGCAGTTGCTGTCTGGGTATGTTCCTTCCTCGTATGATTATTGTATGTGTCCCTCGACACGTGTTGTTGTTGTCAAGCACACGCACACTAGGTATCTCTCCGCACCTTTGGAGAGGAGCGTGTCGCTTCACTTCTTACTGCTGCTCTATCGTTACCGCCGATGCTTTCAAAACATTGATGGTCAGTCGCCATGGCTCCTTTGCCATTGATAGTGTTCCTTTGCTGTGCATGGCTTTCGTTGCTTCCCGGTAGTTATGGCTTCCTTTTCAACAACTCCACTTCGAAGCAAGGCCTCGTGATTGATACCTTCAAGAACACTGTGCACAATGATTTGGGTGCCTGGCACGGTCCAGGGGAGAAATTATATGTTAGATACGGCAACTGGGCGCGTCGCTTTGTCCGCTTGTTCCCATCCAATCCCGACCATAACTACCACACGCAGCTGTCAGCGTCATGTCTCAACTTGACGGAGTACTCCAAGATGTATCTGCATGTGGTAGCCTCCGGCAGTCACCACTTCAGCATCTCTCTCTACCAGAACGTGGACTGCGATGCACACAAACCGTCTGTTCCCTTAACTGCCGACAGCGTAGACGCGACGCGATACGCAACGGGAACCCACATCTATGTTCCCCTGTCTCATTTCGCGGTCGACCTGTCCAAAGCCCATTCGATTGCGTTCCATGGCTTCTATTCTCCGAGGGAAGTGGTGCTGCACAAGGTGGAGATCACACCGTCGATCCCACGATATGTACACATACCTGCAAAGCAGAAGACGGGAACATTGGTGTTCAGATGCAAAAGACCAAATTCATTCGCTTTCGGTGTAGACGATGGTGACCCTGAGTTAGCCCGAGAAGTGATGAAGATCTTCGATGATGAGGGCATTCAAGTGACATTCTTCGTGGTTGGGAAAGGCTTGGAAGATAGCTACACGAATTTCACCGCATTCTACAAGGAAATGTTGCAACGGGGCCATCAAGTTGCGCTCCACTCCTATTCCCATCCCAAGTAAGCATTCGATTCGTTGGGCAGTGAACAGAGCAGCTAATTTGGACAGAATGGAGGGTCTTGACATTGCAAGCATCGACAGGGAAATACTCAAGGGATATCGAGCAGTGCGTGACCATTTGGGAGTTCGATGTGAGTGATGCAATATCAATAAAAACCTGAACGAGGGCTTATACATGCAGCGCGATACTTCCGGCCACCGTACGGAACAATCGGGGCGCGAATGAGGCAGAGGTTATCCTGGTATCTCAAGGACCCGTACATTGTGAATTGGAGTGTGGATATCGAGGACTGGCTTTGGGCAAACACAGACGAGCCAGAGAAACAACTCGAAGCATTCAAGCGCGACGTGGATCGGGGTGGTGACTTGGTAGTCATGCATTACCTGACACCATCGACTGTGCAATATTTCAGGGATATCATCAAAATAGCCAGAGACACAGGGAAGAGGATCATGAGAGTGGATCAGTGTCTGATGGATCCAGATGCACCTCCACTGAAGAATTCAGGGTCGGAAAAGGGGCAATATATGAAAGACGAAGAAACAGAAGACAACGAGGAAGACGAGGGGAGAGAAGAGGGCGAAGAGAATGAAGAGAACGAAGAGAGCGAGCGGGAGGACGACGACGAGGAGTGAAGCGGTGACAGCAGCCGACGTTGATAACCATTGGTATCTTATCACTAACAAGTCGTTAGCCTAACCTAGGTTAACTAATACCTAGTCAATTGCCGTATTTTTAAGCATCCACGCCGATCGGCATGATCTCATCCTTGTCAATGCGGAGTCCTGTCCTGTACTCATGCCCAATCTGACGCTTCTGTAGGCTAGGCTACTAGCGATGACGGTCCAGCAGTTCAACCGATTGATTGATTCTCAAGCTGAGGCCCCAGCCATCCACTGACTACGAAACCACCCAACCGTCAAGATGACCACCACCACAACAGACAAAGACAAAACCACAACAGATCCGCCAACGGAAAACAAAGACGCACTCCCACCACACTTAGACCCCTCCACCTTTCCCCGAACGGTGACCCTTCCAGACGCAAACGTCACCGTCGAGCTGACCTACAATGAACTGGACACGGACCAGCTGATGCGGCGAGTCAAGTCGCCCCGCGCGGGGGCCAACGTGCTGTTCCTGGGCACCACGCGGGACACGTTCCAGTCCCGCGCCGTGGCGCAACTCAGCTACACGTCGTACGCGCCATTGGCGCTGCGCACGATGACGGACATCGCGCGCGACGCGTACCGGGAGCATGGACTGGTCGGCGTGAGTGTCACCCATCGGTTGGGGACCGTGCCCATTGGGGAGGCGTCGATTGCGATCGCTGTGAGTGCGCCGCATCGGGGCCCCGCGTGGAGGGCGGCGGAGGAGATCCTGGAGGAATGTAAGGCGCGGGCGGAGATTTGGAAGAGGGAGGAGTATGTCGGTGAGAGGCCGGAGGATGGCGTTTGGAAAAGGAATTGCGAGTGGGATGCGGAGGGGAGACGGAGGGATGTCTCTTTGAACCAGCCGCTGAATCGTACTGTTTAATGGGCTATTACTATGACATGATCAATGAATTTGGAACGATTACCAGCGTTTGGAACGGAACTTTTTGCTCAGTAACATGGTCAATGACTACTCTGTACCTTGATGCTGAAGCTCGTTGGATCGTCGAATAATCGCCAAACCATTCGATTGACTATAATACAAGTTTAATGGTCCGAATCGGGAGGAGAGAGTTCTATTATTACATGCTTTTTGGAACTTTATTTCTTGTTTGGGTCCAGGTCAAGGGGCTTCCCTTCTCGCTTCCAATCATTGATATGCGCCATGATTAGGCGGGTCGCCGACTCGGGAGTATCCTGACGACCGATGCACTCGACAAAATCTCCGTCGGGGTCCATCAGGTAGAAATAAATGCTGTGGTCGACCAGGTAGTCCTCCCCGGGTTTGATGTTCTCCGGCGTGCTAAAGTACACCCGGTACGCCTTACACACGTCCTTGATCTGCTGGTATGTTCCTGTCAAGCCGATGATGTCCGGATGGAATTCCCGGAGATACTTGCGAAGAACCTCGGGCGTATCGCGGGCCGGGTCGCAGGTGATGAAGACCGGACGGAGCGGCGACACGGGTCCTCCCGCGGCTTCCTTCACCTTGTCAATGATGGCAGCCATCTTGTCCAGCTCGTCCGGGCAAATATCCGGGCAATGGGTGAAGCCAAAGTAAATCTGAACAAAGTTAGTCGCGTTGTCCCCCTTCCTAGGACAGTCGTCGGGCCAGAAAAGATATGTCTCTCATACAAAGCTATATCTCCCCTTCAAATCCTCATGAGTAAACTCGTTCCCATCCAAATCTTTCAACACAAACGGTCCGCCGACTTTGGGCTTCCCAACGCCTTTGCTCATCTCTGCTATTCGCTTGCGCTGCAGCCGCGCTTTCTCGTACCGGAAATAGACGATCATCGACGCGCCGGTAATCACGAACAAGAGAGCCGCCTTCCATGAGAACGGGCCCGTGGCATGCCGGGCTTTCATTTGGGCCATTGTTTTCGGCGCCGTGCGGAAAGGTGTTGTTGAGAAGGAGCGGGCGAATTGAGCCGTTGCTGAGGCATTGATGCCATTGCGTGAGGGATTGCTGTGCGTCGTGTAGGGCATTGTCTTGGATACCGGTCGTTGGCGCAGAGCGCAGCGGATCATGGACCGTTCCAGGTTGGAGGCCAATGGAAGAGCGCCTGAAGCGCGGCCCACTGACCGGGAAAGCGTCGATGACAGTAGCATCTCGAATAATTTTTCTGCTTCGTCGGAAATTGGTTGGGGATTGAATTGAATCAAAAGTGCTAACTGTCAAGCTCGAACATCAGTTGATAGCGAACCGTTTTCCTCGTTTGGCTAAGCAAAGGTGCTTCCGAGCCATGATATCGGATCAACGATGATCCGCTAGATACCGTCCGATTGGTGCGCAACGTGCTGTCGTCAACTGTCATAATGACAGAGCATGCATATATACTACTCGGAGATCCTAATCGATTGACCATCACGGAGACAGTTCAGCACTTCAACCCGAAATTACCATCCAGAATCTCAGGAATTTCCCTAGAACAGAGCACAAGCATCATTGCTCTATTATCACATGTTCATACTCCGTGGAATGTAGGTAAATACTAGTAGTATTCAGTACATATGTGCATCGAACACATACTGCTCCAGTGGAAAGCAACAAAGATGAACACCGAAAAGAAGATCAGAAATACCACACCTAGAGAAAGCAGCTGCTCAAAGACGAAACGCGCTGTACAAAAGATCGTAATGAAGAGGTCGGGTAAATGCTCGGCGATGCAAGCGGTTCCATGGATCAATAGGGCCACCCGTCAGCAATTAAGACGACAATCGAAAACGGAAAATGCCGACAAAAGATCGTGCTTCAATTTTCAGACACAACATATCGTGATCTATCTTCAAAGCCAGATATATTTGCAATGAGAAATCGACATCAATTCGTCACTGCCCACCGTGACTCGCCTGGCTGGCGCGGCTGGGACTCGTACGGCTCGGTTCATCCTCCTCGAGGACGTCGCTCAAACGGGTCGGATGACGGTGCCGCGGAGTAATTGACTCCCATCCGCCCCAGCCCGAGCCGCTGTAGTCGACAACATCCTGTCCGTACCCACCTCTGGCAGGAGCGGTTCCATATCCGCTGTCATAGCCCTCTTCGGTGGTATACACCAACCGCCGGCCCTGGGAGTCAACAGCATACGATCCGTCCGGATTGCGGACGTAAGCTTCCTCGCTGATATCACTGCCCTCCACGCTAGGGACGTACGACCCATCGTCCGGTTCTGACGTTGGTGGCTCGCCATGTAAGGCAGACCCTTCATGCTGATAGAATCGACCTCCTTCTTCAGCATAGGCAGGCTGACCTTGGCCCCGCAAAGGCTGACTGGTGGTGGTGGTGGGAACGCCGCCCTGAGATCGGCCCTCGGAGAACTCCTCCGTCCCCCTGGGAGCCTCCTCGTAATACGCTTGCGATGATGGCGGCATGCTATGCGGTGGCTGTTGACCTCCAAAACCAGATGCAGCGGCACCGGCAGAATGCGGCCCGTCGCGGGTAGGAGGTCTGTTGGTGCTGTTTTGCCTGCTCATAGCTCCCGGAATCATTGGCACCACTTGAACGCCACCGACAATAGTGGGCTCGCCATTGCGGAGCGAAGCTGTGCGTTCCCGTTCCTCCTGTTCTCGGCGGCCAAGTTCTTCCCAAGCACGGCGAGCTTCTTCCTTGGAGATTTGCAACTCCCGGCGCATCTCCTTCAGCAATTCTTCGGCCTTCTTTCGTTCAGCTTCCGCTTTCATGCGGTGATTAACGGCATCGGCTTGCTCCATTTTCAGGGTCCTGATCTGTCTTTCCAGTTCCGCCTGCACTTCTCGAGCCCTTTCTTGTTCCGCACGGGTATCGAAGAACCACCGCTGGAACTTGCGCTCTGATGAAGCTCGCAGTCGCTGCAATTCGACCACTGCATGGAAAAGGTTCGCACCTGCGGCCGAGAGATCATTGATCTGCCGGGCCATCTGCTGGCTCAATGGGTCTTGACTGATTTCTTTGTTATTCTGTTCCAGTTTCCTAATCCAGTAACCTGTGAGACCCTCCCAGTGTGATGAGAGGGTTTCCCAGCGCTCAAAAGCATGAGGAAAGGTAGACCGACGAGGTTGTTCCTGTAGCTTCGCTGGTTGCGCCGACGTTCGCCCAGATGGAGCAGGCTGGGTTGACGGTCGCTGCTGAGTTCCACCCGTTGTGGATTGCGCTGCCGTTCTCGCTTGAGATTCTGGTTGCTGTTGTTGCGGGAATCCCGTTGCTGCTGCAGTTGTTCCAAGTGGTGGCTCCTGAGAAGACGGAACCGGTTGTTGTTGTGCGTCTGGTCGCCTTGTAGGCTGTTGCTGTTGCATGCTAGGCGGCTGCTGGCCCGCATACGGTTCGACGGCAGGAGGCTGTCGCTGAGGGCCACCAGTTCGCGGGTCAGTTAAGGATTCTCGGCCGGCAACGCCAGCAGCAGCGTATTGTTGTTGAGAGTGAATGTGTTGCATGTGCTCCTGTTCCTGTCTCTGTCGCAATTCAGCTTCCTGCTGCTCGCGTTCGCGAGCTTCCTGTTCGGCCTTCCTTCGGGCTTCCCGGTCTCTACGATCTCTCATGATATCTGTTGGCGTGCGCACGCCAGCAGGGACCTGCGTACCTGGCCGCAAACCCTGAGTTGACCGAGAGGTTCCATTTTGAGCCCGACTTCCCCCTGCCACAGTTGTTCCACCGATTCCTCCTCCAAGCTCGGACATCGACGCGTTGAGCTCTTCGTAATCAGGAGTAAAAGGGAACGGCTTGCGAAGGGCCTCTTCCAAGGCCCAGCGAATTGCCGAAGCAGTTCTCGGAGATACTCTGGTTGACCGCGGTGGCCAATACGACTCGAGGCCCGGATTGTATTGGTCTTTGGCGGTGGAAGTGCTGGCTTCAGTTTCCGCCTCTGAAAGAGCAGGAGCGATGTCAGCCGATGTCAATCCACGCTGCGGAGGAGCGGCGGCTTCCGTGCGCTGAGCAGGATCCGTCTCACGGTGGCGGGGAGGAGGGAGATTGAATGAGGCGGACCGGTGGTGAGTTTGAAGACGTGGAGAGACTCTTCGGAGTGAGCGAACACTTCCCGATGGGCTCGATGGTCGAGTGGGTTCGGGTCCCGCTGCGGAAGTGGGAGGAGCTGCGGGATTGGGTGTAGAAGGCTGCTGCTGGCGTTGCTTCGGCGGATTTATGGACGTTGATGGGCCGCCAACCTCGACGGGATGGTCCGGCGGTCCCTCGGTGGTCGGATTCACGGCGACAGCTGGCGATGACAACGGAGCCGATCGAGAAGACAACGTGAAGATAGTTTGAGGCCGACCTTGCGGTCAGTCAAACCAAATCACTGATTCCGAACAAGTAAAGCAGGGGGGGTATAGGTGTTTCCTCCTGCAGGGAATGCTGTATGCTGTGCGAGGTGTTCTACTCCGAGACGTTCGAGACCGTCTAGTAGGAGACTGAAACGTGCAAGGCACGCACAGAAGGGATTGCGCCGGGTAGAAAAGGAGAGTGAGGCGAGGATGAGGGAGACAAGTAAGTGGTCGTTCAACCGAAGCAGAAACGAAAGGGAAAGGATGTGGCTGGTCAAGAGTATGGGGATGTCAAGCGATAATTCAGATGGCTGGGAAAGCCACCGGCGGTCATGGGGAGCTGTGCCAAAGCTGCGATGCACAGCAAAGCAAATTGACTGCCCGGCATGGATCAATTGGCGTGTGTGGCAGTCATCAAGGCGCTCAGAGGCCAAGTTTCCGACAGATGTCCTAGAGAAAAGAATACTCTAGCGGTGCGCGGACATGTTTTAGGGCAGGGCTCCGTTGGCTGGGTTCGACTCCGCCGGATGATCGACTTCCCCCTACGACGAGAATCAAGGATTGAGCCACACAATCGGTGTCTTTGAAATGAGACTCAATGTGGTTGTTTAAACTAACTGATTACGGAGTTTATTTTCTTTTGTATGATTCATAAAACACGGGCCAAAGCTTCTTGTTTATCAGCGAGTCGCACGATTCGATTCCAGTGTTCAATGATTGTGATCGCATCCTCTTCATGAGGGCATCATTACGGTCCCTATTGCTCGGGGCAGCCTTGCGCGAGTCCCAGTATCTCAAAGAAACTGTCAAGTTAGGCATGATGTTTGGGCGATGATGTGTTGGCATTTCTTTCTCCTTGTTTCTGTTTTCGATCCGTTGGATTACTGCCGTATATTTACTAGGCTACTTAACATTTTCGGTTAGCGAGGGAGCTTGGATAACCTGACCAGCCACTCGGTGTTTGCATCTTTTGCAATAGCTCAAGGTCGGTTCGTGTTTCCGACATTAACTCGTGATCGCGAACGAATCTCTCATTTTTATTGGTGGATAAGATGACTCATCAAAGCTAATCACGTGAGCCTGGCCAGCCCTACCTAGGCCCTAGGCCCTTGCAGCATAGCTTGATGCATCTTCAAACCCCATTCACAAGCAGTTAAACTGTTTGGACCTTGGGGAGGCCGGAAAATAAAGAAACCACCCATTGGAGTTGTTGCTTTGTTAGGACACCTAGGTATCAGGAGTCGAGAGGGAGGGAGGGTAAACGCTGTGTTTCAAGGCATTGTCAAACGCAGTGCAAAATGTCCGCTCTGCGAGGGCTTCGTTCCTTGAGTACTACCATCCAAAGACGCAAGAAGTCCATTCGTCGCCTCAGGAATTTTGTACGCCAAAAAACGCCATGGACAAAGAACACTACCAATAGTAATGATCATGAGTTTGTGGGATCGAGAGTACTTGCCTTGGAGCCTCCATGTGGTTTCTTCATCAGTTGAACTGACGACAGAGTTTCGACGAAGTGGAAGCCAATGCTCAAGACTGGTGATGATTGTGTATTTGGCACTCCGCACTGTGAGTCTGAAGAATACCAAGAAAAACACGTCAACCAATGTTGGAAGAACATGGAGTTCAAAACAAACAGTTTCTAACGAGCCTCTAAACAGAGAAGATTTGTCAGATCTTGCCCAGGAAAGGAACTATTTTGAATTAAGCTTTACCATCCCTTCAGGATCTTTTAATAGCGTGTAAGCAAGGAATGGAGGCGAGACTCGTACAACAGGTTTTTTTGAGGAGAAGAGCCTGATCTGCATCGAGTTGAATGTTTTTTTCGGGTTCGTAGACGCCACTGACATTGATTCCCGCAATCGAGTTCAAACTCTCGGTTATACGTAAAGAAAAACATCGACTTAATAGAGTGGCCAATTGTTTTGTCTTATTCGAAAAAAAACTGAGAAACTCCTAACTTCGTAATAGAGTAAAGTCATGATGCTAGCTTTCGCGCTGTTCGAAATGGTGCATTCCAGGGATATGGCATGTGTCGGCAGTGGGCACTCGGCAGTGCTCTACCGGTCTAGATGAACGCGGAGATTGCAAAACCACACGCAATCCCGGACACACCGGAGGACCCTGAGCGCAAGCAGCTCCCGGAAGACTCCGGGGAGACTTGGCAACGCAGCGACAAGGTCTCGCTACATACAATTGTTTTCCGCGGCGCCGCTGTTACGATGACGAAGCAGTGCAGCGACTGGAATGCGGGACTGTGGCGATGCTGTGTGGCCGGAGCATTCGGCACAGCGACACTGCTGAGAGATGGATCATGGAAGCAAACCTCGGTTGAT
This sequence comes from Thermomyces dupontii, assembly GCF_041956625.1. Lineage (NCBI taxonomy): Eukaryota > Fungi > Ascomycota > Eurotiomycetes > Eurotiales > Trichocomaceae > Thermomyces > Thermomyces dupontii. The sequence continues at coordinate 373,647 of NW_027192311.1, read as the reverse complement.
TCTAAGCTTGGAGCTGTGAGAGTCTGTCTACAGACGAGTCTACACAGTAGTACTCTCATAGCACGAGTACATGGATTGGAGAATAATGGCACATTAGTTTATGGATCCCACACTTCCAACGAATTTGAACCCTCTGGTTCACTCAAAGCCGTGTATCATTGCACGACTTACTGGTACATACTCGAACTTTTGTCGGTCAAGAAAGGTCCTTGCAACATCACACGGTCGTTCCACCGAAAGAGGCTGGGAGACAACCATGGGCGAGTTTCTGTTAGATTGCCCGAGAAGTCTATCGTTCGGCAGCAGTAGAACGAAAGGCAGATGATATTTTTCCAGTTCTAGGGATAACCGAGATCAATCTGCATAGTTCGATCGCCAAGAGAAGCGATTGCATCGAGGCTTGCGGCCTGCAGCCCGTCTTGCTCTTAGCCACCGGCAATGAGTCGAAGCCATCGTGACTTCTACTCGTTAGCGTAGACGAAGGCGGGCTCAAAATGAGCATGCCTTATTGCTCGATCATCATCGAACTTTCGACCGGTCATATCAATTATGGAGAGCAGTAGCGTCCAGTCTGGATTCTATGTGCTGCGGCGCTCCGTCGGGAGAGAGAAGTTCTGTCTCTTCTCTAGTCCGAAACTACCAGAATTGTCCTGTCATCAGAAATCTCATCGTAATGAGAAGCTTCAGTGAACGCTTTGTCCCTTGCTCCTGATAGGAACTCAGTTTTCAACGGCAAGGCAGCTCCAAGCCTCCAAGAATCCCCGTCTGTAGGAAGAGATCCACCTTGCAGTAGCTTCATTCATCCCTCTTATCCCTTTGGAGGGCGAGATGTGAGATTTCATAGGGTTCCGAATATATCAGTTGTCTGTGTGGCTGCATGAGTGGAGAACGGTTTTCCTGCATCTCCCCCGGCATGCAGGGGATCTACAATGAAAATTGGTAGCCAGACTAAGCTTGTGTTTTGGTAGTTGATGGAGGGGACCTCGTCCTAGATTCATGTATAAACAGATCGCCGGCTCCCTGGGAATCCTCCTTGACGCCGTGTCATTGTCCTCCATCGCATTCCAGAGCCGGCTGATCATAGCGTCGACGAGCACCACGAGATCCTGTTCTATGTTTGCTGTTATCGTTCCTTTTGCACCTCTACCCTTCTTGAACTAGTCCATGGCTGGCGACTGTCTCGCCGTTCCCTCACTGCCGGACGCATCTGGGAACAAGTCTGGGAACAAGTCAATCGATTATGCAACGGACACCTTTAGAGAGCGTGTAGAACAGTGGGAGACGGCGAGATTCACACCAGTTCCCGGTGATCCTAACCTCGATCCTTTCTACCTGGAGAAATCGCTCGAGACAACCAGGGCTTGGGAGTGCTACACGTTAGACGAAACTGATGTCGAGTTTGACGATCTGGAGAACGAGTACTTGATGCTGTACATGACCGAACCGTCCCCGATTTCCCCAGACTATCACGATCAACCAGCACACGTCCAAGGCGAGCAGTACCCGGCGAGATCTATTCAAACCCGTTTGTACGGCGCGTCTTCCCACTTGCAGAGAACAGCGAACTACAGCCAAAGTTCCTGCAGTTCCATCAGAACGGATGCTACAGGGTTAACTCCGGAGTTGACGCCCAGCAGCTCATTCTCCTCCGCGTCCTCTGTATCAAACTGTCCCGAAACAGTACGATTGGCCACGGAACAGCTTGCATACTACACAGGTCGGCTCCATCAACGCGAGCGTGCACCTCGATTCTACCTTCCGTCAGCGACACCAGACATTCAGTCGAGGGCGTGCACCCGGCCATCCACTCCAATCAATGGTACGGGCTCTGAAGGCCCCGAGGCAGAGAGCAACAGCCAATCTTCCGCAACTCCCACCATGGTGCCGCGAGAAATTGGAGGTCCAGCGGCGTCGCCGCTGCGATTGAAACCCTTGCCATTCCCCCCACCGCTGACGACGAATGGCGGTGTCCCCGTACCGCAGAAGAAATCATCCACTCCCGGCCTCAAAACGCAGATCAATCCATCGGCGATCTCGCCGCCCAGCTTGATGAACCCGGTCACCATGGAGCCCCACCGGTCGCCATTCGACCATGCGGTCTTCATCTCGTCGCACAACTGCAGCCCCGTTCCCAATCCCGCTGCAGGAACGTCGATCGATCGGCGGAGGACCGACGCATCAACCAAGGGGCGGGTCTCCACAACGACATCAGTAGCGCACGGCGAACAGTCGGTGTGGGAATCAGATTCGGACTCAGAGTCCATCACCCGAACATCACAATTGCGCCGCGGCCCAATCGACACGCTTCGGAAGGTCCGAAGCCGAGTGCAGCTGCGCCGTATCGCCAAATCAGAGGGAAGACTGCATGCGGACATCCACAATGCCTCGCCCATTCGGCCAGGAAGCGATGACGCGGCAGCGCCTCGGCAGCGGGCGTACCCGCAAGCAGCGCGGTCAGCCGCCGGTATCACGTTGGCTCCCGACCTGTTTCCGCGGCCCAGCAAGCAGACTCTACGGCTTGTCGCGCCGTCGATGACTTCCCTCACGCAGCCGCAGCCGCAGCGGAGCAGTTGTCACGGTGACCAGGCCATTGATACGTCGACGGCTGCCGCCATCCAGGCGCAGTCCCGGCGTCGGCAGAAATCGAACGCGACGGATGACTTTGATATCATGTTCAAGGGCGAGGGGGACGACCGATCATACTGCCAGAGCCCGCCGACGGAGTCATGGTCGACGAATACACATCTAGGCCTGGGGAGGCCAGGAATGTTGAAGCGATTGTGGAAGTCAGTGCAGTCACTGAATTGCGGGGGCAACTAATGATTGGTGATGAGTGATGACTTTCTTTTTTTTGGGCTACGATGTATGGTTGTTGATGACCATGATGATGGAATGTGATGAATGATTCTGGGGACATGGGAGAAAAAAAGAACAACAAGCTGGTTGGACATTTGATATCCTCTCTTTTCTGGTTTTGTCTGATTTCGTTCTTGTTTGCTGTTTCCGGTGGTTGCAGATGCTGGGCTGAAGCGTCCGGCTCTGATCGAGCTCCAAGTGAGCGTCCCATCTCTCTTTCCTGTTTCCACATGCTTGACATACGCTCATTCTGTTGGTCCTTTGTAGACATCATGCAGGCGCAAGCACTTGGAAAAGTTGGAGTGAGGAACCTGTGCCATATATGAATTTACCTGTATCAGAAAGGTCCGATCTGTACTGGTATGCGACAAGATGGGAAAGCAAAAGTTCATGTTGTTCATGTTGTCTTTGGCAATCCAAGCCGCATCGTGGCTCTCTCCGATGAGTGACAATGACGAAGATTTGAAGCTAATTGATTCAGCAACATCCATAACAGACGGTGTTGTCCCATTCCCCACGGGGTAATCAGTCAGTACAGCCGATCTGAAAGCGAGCCGAGGAAGCTGGTTCACGGACTTCATCGGCTGAGCCGTACAAGGGGATGCATTCGACCAAGGGAATACGGTCAAAACAAGCTTCGTTTGTCCGCAACTCAGCGAGACAAGACCCCTCTGCCAGGGTCCGGCGCATGTGTCTCAACGAGAAAAAACTCGAAAAATGCGTTGTCCGTTGGGTCTCGAGACAAACCTGTGTACAGTGAGTACTCCGTACGGAGTACTCGACTACAATACTCGTAGGTACCTGTAGCTTGCGGGCGGTGGCGGCCAAGAAGCAAGCAACAGTTGGACTTTAGGATCCTGCGAATCGAGGACACACAGGTTTGCTGCACAGCTGCAGTGCTGCTGCCGGGGGGCCTGGGCCCGACCAGTGTGGGATTCTATGAGAGCGAGGGTCCCGTCAAAAGCAGCAACTGGAGAGAGTAAAGAGACTTGAGTTTAACCTTGTTTACGGATCGATGGGGTGCCGAGGGTTCAGCAAAAGTCCAGAATCTTTAAGAAATCGATCTCGTGACAGACGCGGCCAAGCCCCCCCTGTTCAGACTTCAGCCACGACAAGAACCCAGGAGGCCGACTGTAGGTAAGTACCCAACCGTGGCATTCGAATATGATTCGATTGATTCGAAGCCGGAAAGTCTTGGAGGAACCCTCGGTCCCTCAACCCTTTGCGCCAAAACCGTGCGCGCCCAACATCCAATGTGAGCGGTCGGACACTTTGGAGTTGGAGGCGGTAAGCAAGGGCATGGTCAGGGGAGTCAGCCCCTCAATGGGCATTTTCCAAATTATCTACGAGTACGGTACGGCGGAGTACGGAGTACTCCGTTGAGGTCCGTTCAGAAGGCGTTGGCATGGCATGGATCACAAATCATGAACTGTACGGAGTACGGAGTACTCGTACGGCGTAGTCTGTAGATAATTACCAGTCAAAAAACTCAGTCTGACCAGTTCGCTTCTGCCCAAGGGTCCAGTTCAACATGAAACAACCTACGAGTAGTTGACCCGTTCCTTTCTTACGGAATCTTAATCTTCACGCGGGCTTCACGCGGGTGGCCGGGTGCTTTTTTTTTTTTTTTTTTCTCGTTTTGGTCAACTACAGTTACTGTCTCTAACGGGGGATCTGACCTTGATCGTACTAACTATGGGGAATCATCACTGCTTCTGGATATTGAAGGATTATTTTACTGCCCCATTCGGGGTGTTGGCCGAGCAAAACTCCCCAGTGTTTTTGGATGTGAGTCATGACAAGCCCCGAATTGCAAAATGCACAAACTGGGAACGGCAAGCCCTGACTGGTCCAAATTCCGCCAGCCAACTGGCGACGAGCGAGATTCTGTCACGTGACTTAGTAACCCCATTGGGTGGCCCGCCAATCACGCCCTCAGCTCCAGTGGACAGCAGCGCCCGCGTCGCGGCAAAGGGCGTTATCTCGGACGACGGAATATTTCTTTCCGAGCACGATCTGATCTGCATTCTGCATAACTAACTTACGAGTACGAGGATTCGGTGGTTATGTACTCGTACTCCGTACTCCGTACAAGATTCGATCGGGGCGAAAGGAAACTCCTACCTCGGGACTTTTGTCCCTTCACTTGGGTCGTCCTTGGTCCCTTGTTCTCCGTCTCCGTCCTCGTAGAGAAGCGCCCAATTCCCCCAATTCAGACAAGTTTCTGCAGCATCAGCCGCGCAACGTTGCAACTGACCGAGGCTCGGAATCTCCGATCCGCAGTGGCCTTTTTTTTTTTCTCTTTTTTCCCTGCTGCCGGAGTCCCCTGCCTGTCAAAACCGGATGACGTTGTCCGGAAGCCAGGCAGACCCCCATCTCCAAGGGACCCCCTCAACTCCCCAAGTAACAACAATCGGAGATATTGGCCTCATCCGTCAGAGCTTAGTGATGGCCAAGCGCTCCCAAGATTCGTTTTCCACAGGGGGTGGTGCATCACCTAGTGTATCTATGATTCTATCGGTTGGAAGAGATCTTGAAGCGACACTAAAAAATCACCAAAGATCCACCTGAACTAGGCTAGATGTAGTTAAAGACAAGAAGCAAAACGGCCGCCTCGAACCAGTTCCAGCGTCACCAGAGTGGGCGAACTTCGGGTGCATCTGATCTGGCCATCCGCATTCTGGATTTCTTCTGGCACTGGCAAAATAAGCGTCCTTGGACGCGAGAGGCATGGGAAAGTGGAAACACAGCGCCACACGGCCATGCGTTCGGTTTCTCTGGCTTTCTGGAACGACGGTGTTTCTATTTTTCCTTCTTCTGACGTTCGCTCTCGCCAGCCGTCAAGTTATACTTTGTTGCGACTTTGTAAAAAACAACTAAAAAAGCTCTGCGGGCATTTCCCTGGTCGTTCCAGTTTTCCTCTTGCTCCTAGTAACAGATATCCATGTCTACCTGACCAACTTTTGATGGATTTTTGTTTGTTCATTGTTGTGATCCATGCGCTTTGCTTGATTCGACAATCCATGATGGAACGGACGATGTAAGGGTGGTGCACTGAAAGGAAGATCCCGCCAACACCCATCGCATTCAAGTCTCAAAAAACATTCACTCTCGATTTGTTGTCGGGATTTTCCTCCATGACATGTTGCTCGCCTTTTTTCCCTACTCTTGCTATTAATATGCCTGCTTCACGTTTCTCTTGGTCCCTCGCCTCCTCTCCTCGAACAACTCAGTCTTCGATTGCATTCACCATACACTGGGTGAACCGTCCTTGCCGCCACGGGTGACACCTTCGATTCACACGATCCTTTACCTGGCTCGGCCGGGGCTTGGAACCTCTTTGGCAATCTCTTTGTGAAACCGCAGAGGCCGTCTTTGCGGAACCGCCATGTCGGGTCGCCGCCAGCGAATTGCGGTCGTCGGCAGCGGCGCCGGTGGCATGGGCGCTTTGTATGCTCTGCGCCATGCCGACCACTGTGAGGTCCATCTCTTTGAGGCGGCTGAGGAATGGGGTGGACATATCCACACCCACCGCCATGAGAAGGATGGCTTGCAGGCTGGGGTCGACTTTGGTTTTATCGGATTCAACCCAGCAACGTATCGTAAGTACTCCCCAGCCTCCTTCCATGGATCTCTGCCTTATGGAAGCCAACATTGTAGCCAAGGCTGACTGAATTGAATAGCCAACTTCACAGCTGCAGTCAAAGACTTGGGTCTTGAATTGAACCACCCACCCAATTCGCTGGGCATTTCCCGAGGTTTTGGAGCCCTGGAGTGGTCTACAGACCGCGTCTTTGCCCAGCCCTCCAATCTGTTGCGTCCGTCTTTTTGGCGGATGCTGTTCGACATCATCCGCTTCAACAATACCTCCCTCGACGTTTTGATCGAGGAGGCCGAAGAGAAAGCAAGCGGCGTCGTCACCGAGCGTCGCCTGGAGACTCTGCGCCAGTACCTCGCAAGAGAAAACTACTCGGAGCAGTTTCGCGAGGACTATTTGGTGCCCATGACCCGCCTGATCTGGCTCATGGAGATAGAGCAAACCCGTTCGGATCTTCCCATGCGCATGCTGATTCGTTACATGTAAGAGCCGGCCTTTTTGTTTGGTGCCGATGTTGTGAAACCGTGACTAACCCCCGCGATATAGGTGGAATCATCACTTTTTGATCACGCTGGCCAAGGGACATGACTGGTACTCGATCAAGGGCGGGTCCAGGACGTATCTTGAGGCGATTCTCCGTCACTACCCGGACAACCAACTGCATCTCAAGTCGCCCGTACTCTCTGTGCGGAACCGTGATAACCGCGATGGAAAGGGCCGCTTGGCGGTTGAGGTTGGCGGTCCGGACGGTAGCAGACGGACGGAATTCTTCGACCACGTCATCCTAACCTGCCACGCGCCGCAGATACTGCAGATCTTGGGGCCGGAAGCCACCGACGAAGAGAAGCGGATCCTGGGCGCTTTCAAGACAACGACAAAGGACATTGTGTTTCACTCCGATACTTCGGTACGTACTTACCCACCTCGCTTTCTGTCCATCCTTGGGGGTTCCAATCATTAACAGGAAAGAACAGGTCATGCCGAACCGCAGAAGTGCTTGGTCCTGCTGGAATCACAAAGATTCCGGCGATCCCAAGTCCGTCAAACAAAAGGATGATCCTCAGCAATGGACCTCCTGCTGGATCAATCTTGCCATGAACATTCCCGAAGACAACTTCGGGCCCCTGTTCACGACGACCCCCCCGGAAGGCGTCGACCCTTCCCGCGTTCACGCTCGCTGGACAGCCAGCCATCCATGGTACACGCCGGAAGCGGTGAGCTCGCAGGAAAAGATCCCGTCGATTCAGAATAAGCGTGGCATCTCGTATGCGGGCGCGTGGATGGGGTACGGCGCTCACGAGGACGGTTTCTCGGCCGGCCTCAGGGCCGCTGTAGACCACCTCGGTGCCAAAGTCCCGTTTGAGATTCGTGATGCCCGCTTCGTAGAAGGGGTCATACCCAAATACACCCTTTGGGACCATTTGATCAGACTGATCATTCGGATTATTCAGTCCTTGATCATGCTGTGGGTTGGCAAGTAGTCGAGACTCAGGACTGTTGGCGCTCCTTTCTTTTTCCCTCTTTGTTTCTGGGCGGCTATTTTCTTTGTGCTCTTTTTTTTTGCATTTGCATGGGCATGGCGTCGTTGATCATGGTTGTGTGGAGGGGTTGGAATCCGCGCATTGTAGCATGCGAAAACGGTGTTTGATCAGGTTGGAGCATCCAGTGTAGAATGGAGTTGTTACGGTTTTGAATGATAAAGAAAAGTTCTCCTCACAAGATGCATCATTGTTTCGGAACAAGCCAACACGAGTATTCTCTGCAGCATTGTATTCCGTGAACTGGAGGCAGGAATGTCGCAGGCGAGGAGGGCTGCATACATTTTAAACATGATCACAAAGACCCCTGCTCGGAATATCTGGCAAAAGACTAATATTAGTACTTCCATAGGTAGAATGGGGCTCATTGATTGAAGACTCCATCACGCACTCCAGGATCTGGATGGGCGCCCCATTAAGTTATTCCGCGGCCTACGGGGATTTAATTTAAAGAATCTCCTGGGGTCATGGCCCTGATTGGAGTGCCTTTGTGAGATTCTTTTTTTCTCGGTTTGGACGGGAAAGCGTCAACTGTCGGGCAATGGGAACCGACATGTCCTGACCTCATCGTGACTGATGCACACTGATTGCCTAGTAAGCCGGGGGTGTTGCATTCTTGGAGGAGTTGGTGATTGAGTTGAAAAACTATACTAGCCTAATGGTTACATAAACATGATCTGAGCTTCACTTTGCTTCTTCCCTTCCTGGCAACAACTTTACCTATAAGTAGTTGTTGAAGACTGGGCTTCAGTTCTGTCCAAGCATGAGACCATGGTCGAACAGAAAGTCCTTGCAATAGGTTAGCACTGGAAGAACAACCTTCCTGGAGGGAGCCTTGTTGTTCCCATCTCTCTCAAAGACGCATCCAAATAAATATAGAACTCCCCAATCCCCTGCAGTCCATCTATTCTATTCTAGAGTCGGAATGGCTGAACCCCACACTTTCTGCGGATTGAACTACTTGTGTTTAGCCCTAGTATCGCTATTGAGAATCGACAATGAGCTGATGACGGTGTTTGTCGTCGTTGGTCGCAGGGGAGGTCACCCTGCAGTGGCAATTTCCTACAAAAGCAACCAACCTACTCGTATGAGTCGATACTCGGACACACCTCGAAGCACCGGGTAGATAGCCTAATAATGATCCTGTTAGACTATCACGTACCAAGGCAAAACAAGAGATCAAGCACTGACTTCTATTATTAACAAGGCTGGTTAGTTGATGGGCGGCGATTGTGGATAGCCCTGTTTAATCCGAGTCAAGCCAGTTGACTATCGAGATGCCTGGTCGATGACCCGCGGTCTTGTGTTCGCAAGTCATGCATCCTCACGATCCTCGAGCTGCTCCACAGCCACCAGATTCTCCTCCCATTTCGTCACCCGAGCAACCTCCTCCCAGCGGCGGACGATGGGATCTGCCTTGTTAGCGAGGATGGTCTCGGGTTTCTTCCACTCGCCGCCGTCATCATTGGAGGGCAGTTGTTGCGTCGTCCCGAAGAGATGATCAATCTTCAACTCGGAAACTGCTCGCCGGTGCAGCTGCCGCAACTGCTCAAGGTGCCGCGTGATCCTCTCTCTGTCCTCCTCGCTGAGGGTATTCTGCCAAGCGGCCTCTTTACTCGCATTGCTCATCTTCTTTGTTGTTGCTGTTGTTGTCTTTGGCTTCTGCTCTTTGATGTTTGCCTCTAGTCCCATGATGATCCCCTCCAGGATTCCGAGCACCGTCCCAACCCGTAGCCCGATCTGCGCACCAACGGGGTAACCCGCGTCGAAACCCTTCTGCACGTGCTCGTTTTTGGCCGTGAATACCGCGTCGCGATACCCGCTGGTGACGTGCTGCCGTCGCAAGGAGGGCAGTTCTGACGGCTCGAGCGATGATGTCTGCTTCGTGCCGTTCGGCCCGGCATCGCGGGCAATGGATGCGGGCTCTTCCGGTGAGCTGCCGAATATATCGTCGAGCAGATCGCCCCCCGCGGAGGAGCTCGGGATCTGAGTAGTGCTCATGCTGGCGTCCTCGAGTGCGAGGGGGCGACGGCCTGGGAAATTTCCGAGTACGACTTGATCGGGTCCCTCCAATATCAGATCTACATAGATATTCAGATCTGGATGTGGGGCTGCGCTGACTAACGTCATCCAGCAGGAAGTCGACAACTATGAGTAAAGTAATACTCCATATGGTTCTTTGAAAGGACGTCAACAATGACATTCAACCAGGGTCTACATCACGTATACAATTACCAAAAAAAAAAAAAAAAAAAAAAAAAAAAAAAAAAAAAAAACTAAAGAAAGCTTTGAATCAATGCCTACCCGCCCCTGTCGTAATCCGCCATGCTCGTAACGGCAGGTCTTGTAGTTTCAACGCCGTCGGGCGGATGAACCAAACCAACGTCGCCGCGCCGATGATCACGCAGAGAATGTTCGTCATGTAGTATCCATCCTGCTCGACGTGGCACGTGCCACCGCCGTCAAGGCATCGGTGCTTATCCGCCTCCAGGGCGCAAGAGAATGGGGAAGTCACTGGTTCCCCTTTGAGGGTATCCGGCGCAGCGCTGGTCGAGGGCGGAATGCACGTTGCTCGAGAAAGAGCATCGACCAGCTTCAGGATGAAATATTTGGGGAATGTTCCGCCGAGGTTAGAGACGCTATGTGGATGAGACATGAGACGGTCAGTGTCAATGCCAGAGCAGCCAAAAAAAAAAAAAGCTGAACTTACGTTGCCAACAGCGTCATATACGTCCCTCCAATGGCAGGATCCGAGATCCGAGCATGGAACGCCGACACAGCGACAAACATCACGGTCGACATAAACGTCGACAGCACATGTTCGCCAATCACCATCAGCAAGTACCACCCGGGCACCGCCTCCGCATCCGGGTATACCATGACCGTTGCCTGGGCCACCACGGCCGCGATCAACCGGCCGACAAATGCCCAGCACCACAGGCGCATGGGCGTGTATTCATTCGACCACTTCCCAGCGTAGTATCCCAGGGCAATCTCAATGGGGAAGTCGATCAGCACCACCAGTGCCATGTTGTCTTGCCCAAAGCCCTTGTCGAGGAGCTTCAAACTAGTGACGGCGTCGTTCGCCTGGAAGCCAATCTTGCCAATCAAATGGAGAACGATGATCAACTGAATGTTCTTCAGCTTGAGTATGCTCCACATGCTTCGGTACACTTCCATGATCCCATCCTGATCCTTGCTGAGCTCTTCCCGCTTAAACAACACCAATCCAATTGTGACAAAGATATAGATCCAGCCCCAAAACGTAAGATATCCGCCCAGTGTCAGAAACCCTGTATCGCCCGGTGTCGTGCGGAACCAGCGATTGGCAAAGTCCGCCGAATTGAGCGCAAGGAACACCGTATGCGAGAGGAACTGCCCCGCCGTCAGTCCGACGGTCTGCGCTGTGGACGCGTAGGAGATATTCTGCGGCGAAAGGAGCGTCAGCGCCCAGCCGTCCACCGCGATGTCCTGCGTCGCGCAGAAGAAAACGAGCAGGAACCACCACTGGGTGAAACTCCAGACCCCGGCATCGCCGTTGCTGCCGGCGTCCCGCATCATCTGCTCGATGTGGCCTCCCAGATACAGCATGGTCAGGCCGGAGATCAACTGGATTGGGGCGATCCAGCTCTTCCGCCGACCGAGTCTCTTGCTCCATAGAGCATCCACGATCGGACTCCACAGTAATTTCAGAGAGTACGGGTAAGACGCGAGTGAGAACACGCCGATCTGCCCGTACGACAGCAGGGGTTTGAGCAGAAACGGCACCGACCCCATGGCGAGACCCATTGGTATCCCTTGGAGGAAATACAGCATCACCAGGAGGATAAAGTTTCTCCGGTCCCGCTCGGGCAGATCAAAGAAGCCCGTACTCTCCAATTTTGGTGTCGGCGGCGGTTCATCATCCAGCGTGAAGCTGGACGAAGCCATCACGCGAGCAGCATGCTGCGCGGACGACGGCGACTCGATGGAGGGATCCTTCCTCCGCAGCTCCAGTCGGGACGACATGTCGTCGTTCCTATGACTGCCGTTTTGGCCCGTGGATATGGTCAGGCCCGAAGCAGAGCGCCGTTTTGAGAGTCCGCGATTCTTGCCCTTCATCTGGTAGTTCCCTTCTTCTAGCTCGGAAGGTTCGCGGAGGAGACGATCGTGGTCGCCGTCCGGAAAAGATAGGTCGGATTCACTATCCTCGTATCGGATGCCAGGTTCGGGCTGCTCGCGCTCACGGCGGTTTGTCGAAAAGGACTGAAGCTCTACTTCCTCGTTCGTCGAATCAGAAAGCGAATCGTGGTCGGTCTTTGGGCCATGCGACGGGTTACGCGAATGACTAGGGAGCGACGACGGTGAGGAAGAAGCAGCGAAAGAAGATTCGGCGGACTGGGAAACGAATGTCGTCGAAGGAGCGCTGGTGGAAGTAGGGCCAGGCATCCATACGGTCTGGATGGGGGGCGCTTGCAAGCTGTCCTCTACGACCCGAGAATCCAGTTTATTTGTAACCGAAGGATTTGTTGGCCTTGGCGCGAGACCCCTCATCCAGTCAATGGGCAGACGACTGGAGGAAGTTCTGTAGTGAGTATGCTGGTGTATTCCGACTGCTTCTGCCTCTGAGAATAAAGCCGGTTATGACGACCTTGCTACAACATATCGGGCAGAGTTGGCCAGTGCAGACTCGCTTCTGCTCGCATACAATCAATTCGTAGGCTACGGTCAAAAAGCATAAAGTCTGACAGCAGCTATAGGAGGCTCTTCGTTGGTGAAATGTTATCACAGACTACGAGTCCCGTATGTATGTGTAGGACTGAGGCTCTGGAGCTGTTGGCGTATATGTGTCTTTGATCTCCGGCAATGGCGGCAGGGGACGCGTTGCGTCAAAGTCGTCAAACGCCAAGATTTAAGTCACGTGATTCTAGAGTTAGTTTTCTCCACGCCAACCATTTGGCCGAAACTGCAAAGCATAAACAAACCCCGACAGCACAATTGAGGCCATGAATGCACCTCTATCCGACACCGACGCGTCCGTTGAGGCGCTGGACAGAGAAATAGCAGGTATTCGCGAAGAGAGTAAGGCCAAAATTCCCATATGGCATCTTTGTCAAAGTATTACTCACTCTGCAACAGTCAGCAAGCTGACTCGACGACGCCGCTTTCTTTCATCGAGTCTCCTCTCCTCCGACTATGTTAGGCGTCGAATTGAGCAACGTCGCAATGCGCGCTCGGTGCCGCCGCACACGGACACCGATCCATCCACTCTAGTCGCGCGGGCCGCCAAACATCGCGACTCAAATTACCACCGCGTCGCATTCTCGACCACAACATTCCCCTTCCGTGACCCATCGCCGCACACCGAATCGCCGGATCTTTTAGGCGTACGCATTGACATTTCAACGGGCGAAGGGCGATTTGTGAAGCCGTATTACGTTCTCCTGCGCCGCGTGCGGGACAGCAGTTCGGAGAACACGTCCCCCCGGCAGCAGCGATTAGCAGTGCATCAGCATACGATTCCGGAGTTCGTTCCGCTGACGAAACTCGCCCAGCGGTATCTCCCGCTGCCACGACGGAGCGCACACACCGAGGATGATGAAGTGGTGTCCAAGCCGTCGCCAAAGCAGGACTTGGTGGGGTTTGTGCGGCATCTCCGGAGAGAGCTTGTGGCGTGGCACATGCGCCGGGACTCGATCGAGTGGTTACGGAGGCATATGGGCTTGTCAGACGTTGACGAGACGAATGACCGAGACACGCAATCTGGCAGCAGTCATTCGCGAATCGTAGCCCTTGGCCCAGCGTCTCTAGAAGCGCGATATGTGCGTGTTGAATGGCGTGATGGCCGTGTGGGTAGGTTCAAAATCTCGAATTCCGGCCTCGTCGAGCGTGCTGTCGTTATCGGGGATCGCGGCAGGGATAAAAAGACAGAGGCGATCCTCACCGGTGGTGATGGTCGAATAGAGACATTGCATGAGCGGTTGTTGAACACGTGATGCTGCCTATTGTTGGGCGATTATGTATTATGAATTACAATTATATACATGGGTATCTTCAAGTTGAACATGACAGTCGTAAGTTCCCACTGCGAAATCCGTAGGAGGTCGTAGAAAAACATGCAATCTCATACACTTTAAGACGCATCATCCAAAAATGACCTTTGCCGCATCGAACGCGAACGCTCCACGACCGGGTCGATATCAAATGATATCTCTGGTAGAGGTCCGTACGGTTGTCCGTCTCTTTCCTCGAGTCGTTTGCGAAGGATAGCTTCCTCGAGATTCCAACGACGACGCAGTCTGGCCTTCTTGGCCTCGAACGCCTGCCTGATGGCTTGCTGCTCCTTCATGTGTTGTCGCTCCAGCTCGGCTATCGCATCGATGTTGTGATTGACCAGGTCTTGGAGCTCCTTTTCCAATCGGGCGGTGGTGCTTTGGAGCTGGCGCTCCTGTCGCTCCCGGAGCACCTTGATCCGCGCTTGGTGGAGCCGATCCATCGAGTCCAGCTCACGAAGCTCTTGCTCCAGTTGCTGCCACTGTTGGCGCGTGACATGGCGAGTCGGCTGAGCTTGATTAAGGCCAAGGCTCGACTGGGACCCCGATGTGGGAGACTCGGGGGTTGTCGCACCATCCACGTATCGCTGCATGTATTTGATGCGCGTTTCAGAATTCTGCTTGGCTCTCCGGAACTCATCCATCATATCCATCTCCATCTGCAATTGACGTTCCTCCATTCTGGCAAGGATGGCGGCGTTCTGTCATATCCGAGTTAGCTGTTAGGAACGGACAGAAGAAAGAAAAAGTCTAGACTAGTCTTTACCTGCTCCTCTCGTTGCCTCTCTATGCGCTCATTTCGTATCTTCCTCTCCGAAATAACTTCACGATGCCGAGTCTTGGATAACTCCAGAAGATCCTCCCGTAGAGCAATGAGCCGATCCCGCTCGGCTTTGTGCTTTTCCAGTAACCTGATCAACTCGGGATTGTTCAGGCTACGTTGCATTGCGGCATCATCATACACTGGAACTTCCGTAGCGACTGTTTTGTCGACCTCTGACTGCTGTGGCAGATGTGCTGCCTCGCTTTTGGTCTCAACTGTGTACTTGTCGATGCCCCCTTGTGGGTTTTGAGCATGGACTCGTGGATTTGAGGACAATGTCATCATCGACGCTGGTCGCCGCTTGCGGAGCGACTTGCCAATGGCTCCTAGCAAGCTATGTCGTTTCCGTTCCGTTGGGCTGGCTGCAATCTGTGGCCGATCCTTGACCCGTACCGATGGGGATCGGTCATCGAACGAACTTATCGACATTGGCCGAGGCGACCAAGAGTACGTCGACGGCACATGGTCGGATATCGTGGTGTTCGAGAAGGAACTGGCCAGCTGGTCAACTGACGTCGACCCGGACCGCTCCGCGTCGGAAAGCGAGCTGCTGGCCATGGAGGCGCGCAAGGAAGAGGTGACATGATTGGATAGAACTGTGCTGCCCAGCGAGGCCGAGTTTATCGATGCGGCCGACGACGCTGCGAGTTCGACATCTGGAATTTTCAAGCCGAGATTGGCGGCTGTCACGAGTAGTCGCTCCTCGACAGAATCTTCGGTTTCGTCTTCGTGCAAACGTAAGACCTCGGTTCGGTATCGGTGTTCGTCCATTGACGGCAACCAGCTGCCTGACCTCCTGCAAAGGCATCGGGAGAGGCGGAAACA
The DNA here is from genome assembly GCF_041956625.1 of Thermomyces dupontii. NCBI lineage: Eukaryota > Fungi > Ascomycota > Eurotiomycetes > Eurotiales > Trichocomaceae > Thermomyces > Thermomyces dupontii. Next base: position 357,975 of record NW_027192311.1, on the reverse strand, counting down.
CAGCTGTCAATGCAGAATTGAGGACACCGTGTGGGCTCTAAAAGAGGCCCTGATAACAGATTTCTCGAATCCGAGCCGAGCGCCCGGCCCCTGCATCATGCATGTCTATATGAACTGAACGGCAAATCTGAGCCCCACCAGTCCACCATACATAATCCTCCGGCTTCTCAGCCTCTGGGTTTCCATCACGAGCTGACGAAACATGAGGGAGAAAAAAAAAATCCGACATTCTCATTCTACAAGAATCGCATTGACACATTGTGTAGTAGAAGAAATGCCCTTTGCTGGCATCCCCGGGAAACCCCGATTCCGTCGAGAAAGCAATAATGAAGCTTTCTGGTGGGATCGGACTTATATCACGTGACTTCCACGTGGCAGATGGAGCACAGATTGTGGTTGGACGGAGAAAACCCCCTTTTTGCGACTTGCTGTTGGAATTATCGCGGTTTGAAACATTTGATTTTCGGGAGGTATGTATACGAAGTACACACCATTGGCCATTAGTTTTTGTTGTCACAGTGACGGCTGAATTGCTCGACGACAGTAGTGTTCAATCTCTGCATTGATAGTAACCTATACTTTTCGAGGGTGAGAAAAGGAGTTGCTCCATGAAAGTCATGACCGTACGGAGTAATTTTCTCCGTACCGTACGGAGAATTTATACCTGCCTTAGTGGGTTAGTTTATGCTGATCGGTAATCACGTGAAGATCACGTGGACTGCGGCTCTGAAGCTAGTCTCCATTGGGATAGCGTAATTGTCAGTCAAAGTTCTAACCGAAATTGGATTAGTGAACGCAGATCAAGCCGCTCTGTCATCATGGAGATAGAGCTCCGTTCCGAGTCAACTGCTGTACTACGAGTATACGTCCACGCGCGTAGTCACTCGAAACTCTCTAGTACATACTATTCACATTGCGAGCATGAATAGTCCAGATATCAGCGGCAATATGGCCAGTCATCCCCGTGACGGTGACGTTCATTACACTGTTTTCGTTCGCCTGCCCTTCCCGCGAGGGGACTTCATCGATCCGCCTCCAGTGTGTCGCTTTCTGCATGGTACTTGACTCGTGCTGATTGCTCTAGGTAAATTGGAATGCTACCAAAGACCGAGCTCTCTGGGAGATACTCTCCCGACCAACCAAGGGCGATGATATCGATTGTATGGTCACGATCCTCATCACCGATTGATCCGTTGCTGACATCGTGCAGGGAAAGCAATGTACGTTAGATGATCTTGTGCGATGGATGACGTGCCTCTGACAGATCCAGTGCCGAGGAATTTGATGTTACCCTTCCTTTCCTCCTACAGCAGGTGGCCTGGCTATACGACCGGCAGTTGTCTCAGGTCCGAGCACAGATGCGCAGGGTCGGTACGACGCATTCCGCTTCCCCGTCACCCGGCGTTGGGTCAGTTTCAGGGAGTGGTACACTGGGCGGACAGCCTATGAGGCGGGTAGCGAGCGGAGGTGAGCAATGATTGCTTGGTATGCCACAGGTCCGCCTTCGTTGACAATAGCAGGATCGCGGGGGCTTTCCAAACTGTCTACATTGGCCAAAGAAACGCCGACGGGGCGACTGGAGGATATTCCCGTCACTGCCACGAAGGCCAGAGGTTTGTACTATTTTTCCCCCAAAATGGAGGCTTCTAACGAACATAGCACCCTCAGTACGCACAAACTCGGCCAACACCGTGACTCAAACCCAAGGAGCAACAGAAGCATCGTCACCCCCTCCCATGACACCCCGAGAAGATTACTCGGGTCAACGTCCGACGTCGCGAAGGGAACGGCCGTCCCTGGCGGTGTTACAAAAGCCGCCCAAAGCCAGAGAAAGAAGCCCCCCGTTGTCAGAATCGGACGAGTCAGAAACAGAGTCAGACTCGGAAGATGACATGCTCAATCGCCGCCCCGGAGGCGGACACCGCTTTGGGAAGTTTTCAATTCAGAAACCGGGTCTCCGCAGTAACGAAGATGACGACGACGAATCTCCGGCATTCCTACCACTATCGAGCGAACCCCAGGCGGAGCCATCAGGGCGGGACTTGCACTCGACGCTTCGCCAGGGTAATCGAACGCTCGACACGATCGGTCGACGGGACACAACTCATGTTGCTTCGTCTCGACAGTCCAGCCAGCAAGCTTCATCATTGAATAGCTCAGAAAGTTTCGGCGTAGCCGTTCCCAGCCCGCAGAACGGGCCCGGACGCCCATCAGGCCCACTCAGCCCGCAGCGAGTTGGCGGGGACCTTGCTCGTCGCAGTCCACGACGTCCGGGATCCGCGACCCATAGCAGTGAGAACACTTCGAGCATGGGCAGCAGCTTCAGTGATTTGGATGGTAAGTCATACAAGAGCAATCGGGGTCACTTTTGCTCATTACAATTCCAGACGCCAGCGTCACGCAATCCGCGCTTGAAGAGGCTCTTCTGAGCAACATGCAGCACGGAGGAATGGCGAGCCGGATGAGCACGATCAGCCAGGCCCTTCGCAGTCGATATCTGTAGCTCGTTGTCCGACACGCGGGATGATTTGAACAAGGATTGGTTACGATCTTGTGGTTTTTCAGCAGTTGGGACAGTACTATTTACATGATGTATTCCTCACGCTGTTGATGCATGATGTTCAACCTCTGATGGTGATTCGAATCAGAGACGTAGGGAGAGAAAGACTGGAGTGTGGAAGCACCAAGTACTGGACTGTAGGACTGTCGGAAGGAAGTCCGCCGAGGCAGGAGCGAACCATCGGCACAGTTTCCGTAGAGCCGATGAGGGGAACCTCAGTCGGCACTCTGCAGTTTGCTGGACCTCTTCTCTTCTTCGCCTCTTGAACTCCGTACAAATAAGATGAAAAAAACTAAAAAATGTGATCTTCTGGCAATAGAGAATAGAAAGCTTACTGTCGTCGAAAATCAAGCTCTGAGACCATCGCCAAGGGACTGCTGGTCACGGAACCTCGACCGCCTGACTCAAAAACCGGTCGCGGATCCCTGCCCTGCTACAGTTCCTCTATCTACGGAGTAGATCTCATCACATACGGTTGCCCGGTGCTGCTGCGACAAAATAAAAGCCTGGCGAATGCACAGTATTCAACTCGCTCCGTCTCTTGTGACGACCGATCGCCGCATCGAGGGCCGGAGGTTAGCTGTTACCTACTGGGATCAAAGGGGCAAACGACATCACAGTAAGTTCCAGGTACCAACGAAGATTGTACTATATACATCGAGTTCGATGCGGCACAAATCGCATCATGTCGAAAACATGCTGACCATTTCCTAGGCGAATGGAGTGCCTCGAATAAATTCGTCGCTGGTTGGAAGTCGGTACCCTTCTTGCTCTCTCGCCGGAAGCATCGGATAGAACCCGCACATTTCCAGAGGCACTCATAGGTTGGCTAGTGCTTCTAGTGTACTGTACTTTGGATACCCACGCATCCCCCTACACCATGTCAGCCGAGCATAGTTCGCCGACCGAGGCTGAATCCGCCTATTTCAACAGCTATCCACCCCCGAAAGCGCTCGAAAAACACGAGGCGCTGGCGCGGGCATTTGTGGCTCACCATGTCGAGGCCAACCGCCGGGTCGTGCTGGTCACATCAGGCGGTACGACGGTGCCGCTGGAGAATCAGACGGTGCGGTTCATCGATAACTTCAGCGCAGGGACGCGAGGTGCCACATCCGCGGAGTATTTCCTCGAGGCGGGGTACGCGGTGATCTTTTTGCATCGCCAGTTCAGTCTGTTGCCTTACTCGCGCCACTACAGCCACTCGACCAACTGCTTCTTGGATTTTATGGATGAGGACGACAACGGAGGTCCAGACGGTTCCGGGAGGATCGTCGTCCGCAATGAGTACCAAGACGCTATGCGGGACGTGCTGCGCAAGTATCGCTACGCAAAGAACAACAACTTACTACTGTTGCTGCCATTCACCACCGTAACCGAGTACATGTTCGAGCTCCGGTCGATTGCGAATATCATGCGGCCCCTCGGCGCCAATGCAATGTTCTATCTGGCCGCCGCAGTGAGCGACTTCTTCATCCCACGACATCGCATGGCAGAACACAAGATCCAATCCAGCGATATCCCCGAGGATGTCTACACGGGGTACAATGACGACTCGCATCCACCGGCCAAGTCCAAGAAACTGATCATCGACCTGGACCCGGTGCCCAAGTTCCTACACCGTCTCGTGGATGGCTGGTCGCCAGCTAACAGCATGATCGTCTCTTTCAAGCTGGAAACGGACCCGAATCTTCTGGTATACAAGGCCCGCACATCTCTGCAGCGGTACTCGCATCATCTAGTGATCGGCAATTTACTATCGACGCGAAAGTGGGAAGTGGTCTTTGTGACACCGGACCCACCGTATGAGCGCTGGATTCGCGTCCCCAAGGCACGGAGAAGCAAGAGTGTCTCCGGCATCGAGGATCAGATTGGATTGGCCGAGCGCAAAGACGCGTCACAGGGTGCATCCTCGGCGACGACAACAACAACAACAACAACGCCAGCCGTGGGGGACGAGTCTGCAGCGGGTACGACTGAGAAACATGCTGCCGACGGCGGCGATGATTCTGAACATGTCGACATTGAGATTGAGAGTCTGATTGTGCCACAATTGGTCGCCATGCATACTAAGAAGATTGAACAAGCGTCGAGAAATTGACGTCCACGATTAATTACCTAGATGTCTGTATTTCTTGATCATCTATACGGAACACACAAGTCTATGGTCTATGTACATAACAAATCATGTCATTCGAACCCCAAGACACCCACGTACCTGAGAGAACCTCCAAAACCAACGCCGAATCCCGCTCCCAAACCAACAGAGATCACTCCCATTGTGGCCCAGAACAATACCCTTGGGCGTCTGCCTTATCCTCTATTCTCATCTTCAACCAACCAGACTGTGCTCCCCGTCTCCTGATCCCTAGCCGTGGAGATTCAAAGGTACGGCATTCATACCTAGGGTCATCGTCCAGGCGCTCCGGGTCTTTGATAGGCGACAAAACGTACTGAGAGCAAGACGGACGGGCCTCGCATACGGCGGCGCAGTCGCGGATCGTGGTATAGACACCCTCCTCGACGTCGCCAGAAAGGTTGTCCCAGTCGTACCAGATCATGCCGTCGGTGGGTAACACTGGGAGTATGCGCTCACGGAAAACGTCCGAATGGAGCAAGATCGAGTTCTGTTTCTGTCGAGATGGTCAGTTTTCGGACGGGGTCGGCACAGCAAGGGATCTCGCTTTTCTTACGTCAATGAACCACTCCTGGTCGAACCGCCACATTCTCTCCACGTCCGCCGGGTCGAGATGGTGATATCCGACCACGGGAAAACACCAAGGCTGGCGGTAGAACCGGTTTGTCAACGGCTCGATCTCGCCGAGCTTCGCATTTTGCAAGAGGGGCCACGAGAAGTTGAGTTCGACGCCGGCATCCGAGAGCAGCTTCCCCAGGACCATATCCCCCGCCCATTGCGACTCCGTATACTGATAGTATTCGTCGACGTGGTTCGCGCGGTGCGCTGACGCCATCCGCATGGCTCTGCGCGAAACCATGAAGCCAGATCCTCCGTGTCCAAACCGCACGGCGCCGATCTGCGTCTCGGTGCCCAGGTAGTGTGGCTCGTCTGGATCCAGCCGCGAGAGCCACGCCATGACATTGGGCCAGACAAGATGTGTGTCCGCCTCCATGAACACGTACCACTTGGCGTCGGGCTTCGCTTTCAGCGCCTCGTCGACCATGGGCAGGAACTTCCATTTGTCCAGTTTCCAGCCCGGATTGTTGGGCATGCCAAAGGGGCTGTTCTCCTCCTTGGTGGTATCTGCCGACGTCAGGCCGGCTCGTCCGTAGGCGCGGAGACGGTTGTACATGTTGAAATCCGGGACCCGCAATCGAACGGTCTGGTCGACGTTGCGGAGGACATCGTGGACCTGGATTCCTTCAATCTCCTCCTCAAAGTCCGAGAAGACGACATAGTTGGGAAGACAATTGAGCGTTGTCCGCGCATGCACTGGAAGCTTCTCGCGCGCTTCCGTCACGCCCGTCTTCAAGATCACCAGGACGTCCTCGATCCCCGGGGCGGACGGACAGCGGAATCGATTCTCGTTGGAGATTGGCACCACCCCCCAGTCTGTCAGGAGTTGCAGCAGGAGAACCAATCCTAAGAGCGGTGCGACGAGCGTGATCCAGCGGCGTGACTTGCGACCAATGTACAGCATGAGGGACAACCAGGCGGAAGAAGCCACGGACTCAACAGGAGAAGGTTCATATGTACTGGGACGAGTACGTACGTTGTACTCGCAGAGGCACATACAAGAAAGCAGAATTGAATAGGACTTATTTTCCGGCCGATAAATCTGCGCCTGGCAGTTCAATACATTGCTAGGAGGGACTGTAGCTCCGGCTCATTATACCGGCGGCCCAAGTCATGAACAATCAAGGCTTGGGCCGAAGGACGATCACCATGCCGAAGTGCAAAAGCGAAGAACTTGTGCAAAATCCACAATCCACATGAGAGGAATGTGGTCTGTGGACTACATACATATACAGTGCATACCCCGTACATAGCTCAAGCACTAAAAAGGAAGCCGATGGTTGGTTATGACGGAAGCATTGTCATGAAAAATTTCATCGCCAACGAACGTCCCCGCCGGAGGACCGCCACTCCGCCCGAGACGACGCAAGGGCACGGCTCTGCCGCTGACTAGTGGATTTGATTTGATTTGCTTTGCTGGGTTGGCGGGACGAAGGACTCCATACGTATTGCACCACATACATACGAGTCACAACCCGTTGAATGTGCTCCGCACTTTTGGGTCCAAGCCCTTGGAGGTTTTTTTTTTTTTCCCTCGGCTCTCGGGGGGAACAAGAACGAGAGATGCGAGGCCGAAAACTTCATCCTCAATTGGACCGGGAACTCCCTCCCCTCCTCTGAGATTCCTGGATCTCTCTCCAAAAAAGCCTAATATGTGTACTCCATACTTAATCCCAAACTCAAAACTAACCGACGGGAAGGATTGGACATGGCCTTTTCTGCCGAACACGGTCCACCTTGGGTATTCTTTGAGTTTTTGCATGACGCGGCATTTCAAATGGCGACTTTCGTTTATTGCGTAGGTACAAAGTACGGAGGATGTATAGAGGTACAGTAGTTTGCGACGATCCATTGTTTCAGGTTAGCTGATCATGATATCATCTCTCCAGAAGTTCCGCGCGATTTGTGGGGAATTTTATACGAAGCCATCCGTAACGAAGGGGTTGTTTCGTTTCATCACCCGAACGAGCAAATGGAGGTTTTGATTCAGGGGAAAAAAAAGATATTTATTTTTTGGAGGACAGAGTGGCTGGCTTATCGGAGATTCGGAATCCCCCCGTTAGTTATGAAACATTGGCGATCGTGGATCGGTTCCACCTCGGTAGTTGGTTAGGGTTAATGATCTTGGTAAAGTTTACTCATCCAGGGCAAAGTGAGGGTTCCTATGATGACTTGAATCCTAACGTTCATCAGGTTGGTCTGTTCAGATAACTTGTTCTGTTCAGATAAATAAATAATTACCCTAGAAGAAAAAAAAAAAACACGGGCTCCAATGATCAACTCGTTGGTTCCACAAGCAACACCGCCGCTTCATACGGCCGCAACGGCCAATGCTTATCCTGGTACTTCTCGCTTACGCCGTAGCTGTTGAGCAGCACCTCCTGGACTTTACCCACCGAGTGCGCGGTCGGATCCCACACCACCGGCTCATCGGTCCAGTTGCACAGGACCAGGGCCTGCTGGTCCTCAAACTGGCGCGTGTACGCAAATACCTGCTCGTTGGCAAAGTCCAGCATCACGAAGTCGCCGTACACGAAGATGTCGAGATATCGCTTGCGGAGACCCAGCACCGTGCGCCAGTAGTTGAAGACCGAGTTGGGATCGGACAATTGCGCCTCGGCGTTGATAGTCTTGTGGTTCGGGTTCACGCTCATCCACGGCGTCACCGTCGGCGACGTGAAGCCGGCGTGTGCCGCAGCGGACCATTGCATCGGCGTTCGGGCATTGTCGCGTGATTTCCGTTGGTACTGCTCGCGGTAAACCTGGAGGGCCTCGGTGTTCTCGGGATCTTTGGCCAGATGCCTGCAATAATGATCAGAAACTTTCCTTTCACTTGACGAGGTAATTCAAGGAACTGATTTGTAGCTTACCCCTTCCAATGGTTCAAACAGTCAATGTCTCGGTACTCATCCATGCCCCATTCTTTCGGCACGTTGCGCATCCCGAGCTCCTGTCCTTGGTAGATGAATGGCGTGCCCGACATCAACGCCAGCACAGTCGCCAGCATTTTCGCAGCGGCAGTCGTGTACTCGGGCTTCGCACTGGTGTATCGATCGATGCATCGAGGCTGGTCGTGGTTTTCCCAGTACAGCGCATTCCACCCGTCGTTCTCATACATGAACGTCTGCCATGAATTGAACATCTTCTTCAGATCCGTCAACTTCCACGGGTTCGGCACAAACTTGTCAAACGGGCCGTGATCGATGTCTACGTGGTCAAACTGGAAGATCATATTGATTTCGTTGCGGTCGTATCGAACGGCTTTCAAGACCTCTTCCGGGTCGCGCACGTACGGCATCTCACCGACACTGAACGCGTCGTACTCTCGGAGAATCTTGCCGATGTCCTGCAGGTACTCATGCAGGCGTGGCCCGTTGGCGTAGTGGCAGTACGCCCACTGCCAGATTTGCTCCGGATTCTCAACGGGTGCGTCCGGGAATCTGGGATCCTTGCTGATGAAGTTGATCACGTCCATCCGGAACCCGTCGCATCCTTTATCCAGCCAGAATCGCATGATATCGTGGACGGCCTTGCGGACCGGAGGATGCTCCCAGTTGAGGTCGGGCTGTTCTTCTGCGTAGAGATGCAGGTAGTACTCTTGGGTTTTCTCGTCCCATGTCCATGCACTCCCTAAAAGGCGGCGTTCTCGTTAGCCGTCCATTCATGGCGCTATGAAGGCGCTCAGAGCTTGCCTTGAAAATGCGACACCCAGTTGTTTGGTGGATGTCGGTTCCCCTGCGCATCATATCTGGCGGGTTTCCAGATATACCAATTACGAAACTCATTGTCTTTGGAGCTCCTCGACTGCTTAAACCACTCGTGCTGGTCGCTTGTATGATTGACCACGAGATCCATCAGGAGCTTCATGCCTCTCTGATGGGCGCCTTGTATCAGGCGCTCCACGTCTTCGACAGTTCCATACCGAGGATCGATTTTGTAATAGTTCGAGATATCGTACCCCATATCAACCTGCGGCGATTCATACGACGGACACAGCCAGATGATGTCGACGCCGAGTTTCTTGATGTAATCCAACTTGGACACAATGCCGGGGATGTCCCCAATGCCGTCGTCATTGGAGTCCTTGAAGGATGCCGGCCATATCTGGTATACGGAGCATTCTTTCCACCAGGCTCGATGCAGGGGTTTGTGGATGTGCTTGTTCGATGACATTTCCCAATTCAACACACTTTGACTGTGCATATCATCGTACTATGGCCACGAGGGTGCGAAATTTGTGCGCCCCGGAGAAGAAACTGAACGAATCCCGCTGTCGTCGAGTCTAACAGACTTCAAAGTCCGTCATCTTGACTCCACTACGAGTGGCGTGGGCTGCTGTCATTGTCGGACATGAACTCCGGGAGTTGTGGAGTACTGTACATAACAGCAGGCCCAGCAGATCTCGGCCCTACTGTTGAACCAGTATGAACGTTCTTTTGGACAATTCAAGATGCGACAATGCAAGGATAACCGGTTTTTCGGGTTTACGTGGCACCGCTCAGGTACTACATCAACGATTGAGGTTCACGTTCAGTATCCGGGGAAATAGAGCCATCCCGTCGTTCTATTGTGCTAATACTTTCGGCTGGTTAGGTATTCATTGAATTTCCCTGTTGGTGGCCATCCAATCGAAAACATGCAACCTCCTTTGCGAATGTTCTTATTGCGATATTGATATCGAAGCTGGGTTGAACTCGGATCGTTATCAGTCTTCCTCCAAGGTGAGATAACCTTAGTAAGCCCGCGACGAATTAGCGATCGCATGTTTGCTTACATAATATGCACTATTCCATTCTGGTACTAGCGGAGTACAGCGTCCGTCCATCAAGCCTCGAACTTGGATTCTTTCTTGACTCCTTGGAGCTTCTCATGGCTGACTCTTGAGTCCTGTTCGTCTCATCATGGCCTATCGTCAAGGGGATTATCGCCATTCCAACGAGTCTTACCGCTCGCGCTATGACGACCGCATGTACGATGACAACCCACGATATAGTTCCGGCGGCGCGGGCTCTTCTTCACATGGTAACATTCATACTTCAACATGAAGACATCTTTGGCTGGACGTTCAAGGTTGTTCGCGAGTTCGTGCTAATACAGTGATCTGTCCGCAATGCAAAAGACCATGCGTGGACCTCCGGATCAGGATCAGGAGATCGAGATTACTACCGCCGGTCTCCGCCCCCACGGCGGGGACGGTCTGGATACAGAGGCCGCGACCGCGACGGATATCGCTCGCCGGACTATCGGAGTCGCAGCAGAAGTCGCACCCGCAGCCGGAGTCGCCACCGCTATCATGGCCCGCCGGAAAGCAGAGAGGTTATCATGGAGGGTCTGCCAATAGATATGCTGGAAGAAGACGTTCGCCCACTCCTTCCCAGGCTGGCTCATCACCGCTAAGCATCCTACGGTGGTTCATTATCTGTTGGGAGAGGCAAGAAGCTGAGATATGTTCTGGCCGGGCACCGTCCGGTCGATGCGTTTATACAGATTGCGAGAGAACTTTCAGAGTATTACGGCCTAGACAAGTTGGATGATATTCGAGTCATCCGCGACCGGCAGACGAGTACGTTTTATGGCTGATTCATCATTGGAACTGTATTTCTCTGCTAACCAAATCACGACAGAGGTCTCGCGGCAGATCGGGTTTCTCCGGTTTCCTAGCCTAGACGCTTCTCGTGACTTCATGGACCGAAATGCTCCTTATATCTACTTCCGTGGGCCGAACGCAGGGGAGGATGACCGGGGGACCAAAGTCCGAATCGCATACAGCCGGGAGAGGGAAGATCGTCGATCCCGTCCGGAAGGCGAATGGACTTGTCGAATGGTGAGTCGCCCACACGACGTTGTCAGTTCGATCCCGTGGCTAATTCCGCAGTGCCTCTTCGACAATTTCTCTACTCGTCAGAGATGTTTCCGCTGCCAAGCCGATCGCGCAGGTGTGTGCCTTCGTTTTCACAGATGGATTGCTTGCTGAAGGATCCCAGACGCTGAGATGCCGGCCGCCGCCCCCCCGCCCCGCGTCGCCAACAATGGTGACAACGATGTTGCGACAGACAACACCCCCTCCCAATTCGTCCTCTTCCGCGGTCTGGAGTCTTCGGTCACCGAAGAACTCTTTGCCAAAGGTGTCACCAAGCTGTACAAGCCATCCCAAACTGACAAGCAGAATGCGTCCGGTGAACAACAGCCCAAGGGCATCAAACCTACATCGTCATCCGGCGATGCAAATAGTGGCGCTAGGGAAGGTTCTTTGCGACGTGTATTGCTGGTGCGCGACCGGCGGACAAACGAAAGCTGGAAGTTCGGGTTCGCTGAATTTGCGACCGTTGATGTACGTTGCCATGCCCTCATATGGGAAGGGCGAGGCTGATTGGATACAGGATGCCAGAGCTGCGCTCAATAAATTCAACTCTATGGAAAAGTTTACCATCGCGTCGAGGCCGGTCCTCGCAAGCTACATTCATGCAGGAGTCTTTGTTCCTGTTCTGAATCCAACCCCGAGTACGGTGCGGTTCACTTTCAGTCCGCTGAATAATCCAGATATGAAATTGCAATACTGGGATGAGGAGGGCTATGTTACGGAACTGGTGGTGTCGCGTGAGGACTTGGACAAGAAGCCAAAGACGGAGTCCAAGACTGGAAAAGAGACGGAGAAGACGAAGAAGAGGAAAACTGAGTCTTCTAGCATCGCAGCATCAAAGAAAATGGCTGTCCCGTCCCATCTTCAGTTCTGGTCTGATCGACATGCAGAACTCCACGGAATTCAACGCAAGGACGGCGATGGAAAGGAGGCTGAATCGGGTGGTGGCTCGAATGCAGAACCTCTTGCCCCCCCTACCCAGTCCTATGCGGATTTGAATCGCAATTGCTGCTACTTATGCATGCGGAAATTCAAGTCAGCGGCGGAAGTGAATCGACACGAGCGACTGAGTGAACTACATCGCAACAATCTGCAGAATGAAGAACTCAAGGCCAGGGCTCTGGCGAAACTGGAGAAGCACAAAAACGATCCACCGGCCACCGAATACCGTGACCGTGCAAGGGAGCGACGGCAAGCATTCGGATCGTCCAAACAAACGACCAAGCCGAAGCCGTCAGCTGCTGTCGCGGAAGAGGAACCGGCGGCCGTACCGACACAGTCCAAAGGTGCTGCGCTTCTCAGCAAAATGGGCTGGTCGGCCGGGTCAGGTCTTGGTGCGCAAGGAACCGGCGTCACGGCACCAATTCAAACCGAAGCCTATGTGCAAGGCGTTGGGCTGGGTGCGCAGGGCGGCAAACTGGGAGATGCAGCGGAGGAGGCAGAACGGAAGACCAGAAATAGGTACGAAGAGTTCTTGGAGAAGACCAAGGATCTGGCAAGGGAGAGATATGAGCAAATGTCTTGATATCCTTGTTTATTTGTATCATTAGGTATATCATGGGCTTGGTTTGAATGAGAAACGACGTACGGGAATCAAAGAGCAAGGGCCATAGAATCTTTTCCGGCTATATGTACAAAGCTGTAGTAATACATGATCGAAAACGCTCTGATGCAAGCGAGTCAAGATTTCAAGGCGTCACCATTACCGCCCCTTATCACCCTCGCTGTCCGATCTCTTTTCTCTGTTCTTTCTTTCCCTCCTGTCCAACACGCTCGCCACCCATTCCTCCAACTCCTCCTCAGCATCCTGCTCCGTCCGACCCTCAATTCCCATCCCCGAACGAACAAACCGACGCAGATCATCCATGGAATTGATATCCAGGGCATACAGCGTACCCCCCACACCCATCATGGCTAGCGAAAGAACATTAATCGTAGCAATATTCAGCGCCTCAAAGGCCTCCAATGGTCCGTTCACGCGCGGTTGGTGCAGCGGGGCACTTGTGTAGTATGGTGGCATGGCGGCCATACGTCTCCGCGCCAGGGAACGTCTTGTGACGATGATGGAGAGGCCGAAGAAGACGGCGCCGCCGAGGAGGAGTTTGAGGTTGTTGTTTATTCGTGGTTTATTGCTCGGAAGGGAGGTTTCGGTGCTGGATGATGTGGGTGGTGTTTGCTGGGAGGGCGATGGTTGGGATGGGTGCGACTCTGTCGGGGGTGTCGGATTGGTTTCTTTCGTTTCTTTTGGAGCGGGCGAACCCCACCATCGCGCGAGGAATGACATTGTGGTACTCCGTACTTTTCTGGTGGGTGCTTCCGGCGGGAAAGAGAGGAGATGTTCAGATTGAGGATGCGATGGTGCTACGCAGGACTATCGAAGTGGTTGTTGTGATTGGGCCGTGCGCCAGGCCAGTCTGGAAAATTGTGTATTGGGCCAGTAAGCGATTATTGCCACGGGTCTTGCCTTAAGTCGACGGGCCAATCATACCTACGAGTACGAGTAGTTACGGCGGACTGTAGCTATGGTGTTGGAATTTACGGGTGTTACAGACGGTGTTTTACGAGCATTACGGGTTGGATACATGGCACCGGTCATGTGATATTCGCTTAAAAGGACACACAAAATCTTCCTGTGTGGCTAGTTTTTCGTTATAGAGGTCAATGACACATACACCCTGCAAGCCACCTGCAATCAGATACCATTCGTGTTTGTCGAGAAGATTACACGTCGTTACCGTCTTCTGTTACCTTGTTGTTGTGGATTTCGTACATATGGAGTACGGACATAGGGATCAAAATTGTTTCGCGCCTGTAATGTTGGTATTGCCACTTAGTCTTGCCTTACGTCGACGCACCGACTCAGTCTCCACTACTCCGTAGGTATCTGATGCTACGTAGGTACGGAGTACATCAGTCTACGATCATTTCAGCCTGTTCAGGTCACTACCAGAGTACTTGAAGTAGGAACTTAGGCAAACAACCTCGTAGAATTAATTGTTCGACAGCAGAGCCAGCTCCATAAACGTGACATTAATCGAAGTTCCAGAAGACAAACAATGGGATAGGTAGTAGTTTGTTTCGTTCAACACTTCATCATCATCATCATTTCGTCAATTCAATCAATTCGATTCCCTCGAGCACTCGAGTTCACAGCCGCCGTGATCAATCTCGCCAGTCCTTGAAGAACAGCCACGACAGTAATGAGAACCATATTTTGTTTGGCTGGAGGTACGACCGATACGAAGATCGCCTCCAGCACGCAAGACGTGATGGTAGGGTCTTCAAGATTGTCAACACCCAACTCTCCCTTGCCGTCGTTACTGCCTTCCTCGTTGCAGATATACCGCGGACACTTGTCATCAATTTCAATCTCATTGTTGGCTATTTCTGTTCCGTTTCTTTTCTTTCGGCTTTGAAGAACTCACGAAGCATAGTACGATTCACAAAGCCATAGTCGGATCCAGAGGGCATCAGATCTAGCACCGGCATGTGCTCTAGTTCTTTGACACTAATCGCAGCTCCTGGACTCTGGGGCGCCTGCACACGTCGACCGAACTTGTAGGGTCTCGTCTCGCCGGAGTTCAGACGACGGTATGCTTCGAGCTGCTCTCCGTTAGCTGGTGTATGAAGATTCATTTACACAGAGATCAACTCATACAAGTTTCTTTCTCGGCATCTCCAGGTAGGGCTGAACCAATGCCTGTTTGTGTTGAGTCCATACGTCAGCTCCATGTCGCAAGCATTGAGAAGATGAATGCTTCATTTGATTTACAAGCTCCGCATCAGTGGCAGCGTCGAGGATATCAAAGACTTCCTGCAAACAAGCCAGGTCAGCATGACCTTCTATGATCCATGACTTGAACAACACACAAGATCTCCATTGATCCACATGAATAGCACCTGCCCCAGGGTCTGCAGCAAATGTCTCGATCAGCTACTGATCAACATGAACTTCTGAGGCAGCCTAACACGGCGGCTGATGACAAAGCGTTCGTTGAGCTTGTTCAAGGCAAGGTAGTTCACTGAAGTTGGAGAGATGTTCTGAGGCATGGTGAGAGGAAGCGAACGTTGTGCTGTGCAGATTCAGACAGCAGAGACAGCGATGCAGAGATAGAGACGATGGATACGAGTCTGTGGTCAGTGTGAGATAAATGCAGAATGAATGGTGAAGAAACCCGTAGACAGAGGTAAGAACTGTCTAATCACTTGTTGCAGAGTGCTGCGAAGGACCGGTGGTGTTGAATTCACGGTTGTTTCCATTTGTGGTAACTGTCACTACAGCTCCATGTGGTGACAGCTGACCTGTGAGCGGTTTGTGTTGAAGATGGGGAGATAGACCTGAGCTAGCGTTCGGACACCATTTTCATGGCGTCTAAGAGCAGAGGGTTGGCTTTGTATAACAGGATCATCCTAGCATTTCCGATCCAAATGTGGCCGCTGTGTTGATTCACGATCTATTGTTGAGTCAGAGTGTTTGTGGAAAGCTACGATCGGAACTCGATTCGGTCTTCCAAAGACGGTGATATGCTCTGAAGAGAAACCGCAGTCAAAGATAGTACTGAGGAGAGCGAGGATACTTGATCTCTGCCAGGAGCTTGGGACAATGGAAGGATAAGCAATTCGAGGAGTTCATCTGGGATGACTCTAACTGGAATTGCATCAACAGCACTTTTGCTCCTGCAATCAAGTCAGTTCACTCAGAATTTTTCCATGAAAAAGTCATGATCTTCTAAAAGTTCGTGAATGGTTCCTGGACTAGAGTGGTAAGTGGTAACAAGCCACCTATTCCGTAGGGACTTTTATATTAAGAACCTACTACATGTACCTAATTACTAACTTACTTGATCGACAGCAATGGAGGACAAAAAGTAATGGCCCTACAAATTATCGAGAGAAATGAAAAGGATGAAACGAGGATAAAGCTGGCAATAGATTGCACTGCTGGTTTCAGGTTCTTGGATTAGGGTTTCCTCCGTACTTGGATTCGGTACCTCGGCCCATCCATCGCTCTCACCGGCCCGCCGCCTCATCGACTGGGCAGCAATGAGCAAATCCATCCCTTGGCTTGATTGACTCGGAATAAACTCTGGCATCATCAAAATACCAATAAAATAGCTGGGAAATGTCTAATCTCCTTGCATCTGCCAGTAAGAGTGTGCCACGGCGGTGGCTGGGATTTTTCCAGCCTCCCCCCATGAAGCCCAACCACCTCGTGGTTATCATGGAGGGAGCTCCAGGGGAGCTCGCCCAATTCCACATATCTACATTCTCAATGCTGTCATTCTCACAATGAATGCCGTGGAGCATTCCCAGGCCGTCAATTGTAAGTAGAGTGTCGAGACGTCGCAATGGATTACATTGTACAGTGCTAACCCGCCCAACGATATACAGGCATTCAACCACCGCAACTCTCGCACCAGCAATCGCAGCAATCCGTCAGCACCACTGACGACTATTACTCGGTTCCATCCGAACAGTCGTCGGTGAAAAGTAGCAGCAGCCAGGCGACGGTGGTGCGGTATGCGACTCCGCCATCACACCTGACGCTCCAGTCGGCACAGCATTCCAGAGCCAACCTGACTGAACCGCAACAAGTGGAGTTCGTTCCTGCGATGTCCACACAGCACGTGGTCGAGCAACAGCAGCAGCAGCAACCAAGTCGACCAGTTACCTCCAGTACCGTTCGCGCCGACAATGCTGGCCAGCCGAATAATAATAACATTCCGCAGCGACAAACCAGTGCTCCGACCCCAGGTGTTGACGACGGTCCGTATATTCGATTCGCAATTGATCAGCTGACACGCGATGAGGAAGTCATGGGCGTCGGGAGACGGGGCTCCGTCGACAGCGCGGAGTACCCGGTGGAGCGCATCGTCGGTGATGGCGGCCTGAGATACTACGCTCGCGCAGGGCAGGATGTGATAGATCCAAGGAGACCGCCCAACGCTCAGCGGAGTTTCGATCGTCGTGATGAGACCAAGGATGCCGTCTACGTTGCGGTCGATCCCGCGCCCGACGATCCGAAGCACCCACCCTTGAACTACGTCCCTCTTGTGTTGCAGTGGTGGGCGCTCGCCCTCTACATCCTCTTGGTGCTTTTGATGATCGCCGGAGTCGTGTTTAGCAACGTCTGGGCGCAAAGGCATGGCGGTCTCTGGGATTACGATGGGGTGGGCGGATCGCGATACTTTGTGGTTCAGTATCTGCCACAGCTTCTGGGCGGAATGCTGATAATCTGGAGCTTTGTGGTGCAGGCGGCGGTCTACCGGACCGTGCCGTTTTGCATCATGGCGGCGGAGCGCCAAATCAAGGGCGTTCTGCAAAGTGTTCCGATCATCCCGCGCAACTTCCTGGTCCCGGATATGGTACATTTCCGATACGGCGAACCGCTCGTTGGATTCAGTCTTGTCGCGATGTGGCTGACCAATCTGTTTTCGATGCCGCTGCTGAGTTGCCTCTATCAAACAAAGTACTACAACACATGGCGATGGACCACTGTTCAGGGGGTCGGCTGGTGCATTGTCGCCCTGTACGGGTTGCTGATGATTGCTCTGGTTCTGCTGTTGGCTCGCTTCGCCCGCACCTGGACCGGACTCCTCTGGGACCCCGTGAGTCTCGCCGATCTCATCCCGTTGATCCAGCGGTCGAACATCCTGGGCGACTTTGACGGCTCGGAAATCAACCCGACATTGGCGTCCGACCTGAAAAAGCGCGTGCTTCGACTGGGATACTGGCGGCTGATTGACGGCGAGGAGATTTTCTACGGCATCAGCGAGGAGTACGCGGTGGGTACGAATCAGCAGCGACAGCAGCAGCAGCAGCAGCAACAGCAATCCGGGCAAAACGTTGACACGGAGACCCGGCGAAGTTCCGTGATGGAGGACCCGGAGCACCAGAGCATCCTTCGGAAGCAGTCGTTCGAACGGCACCTGCACTCGCCGACGGCTCGCTACCGGTGGACAGTGTGGTACCTGCGGGATACGTTTGTCCTGGCATGGATCGTGATCGTCGCGGGTCTCTTCATCGCATTTGTCGTGGTGAGCTTCGTCAAGAACGCCATCCCACGCGGATTCGAGCCGCTGCTACCGACATTGCCTGCCCCAAACGGCTTCTCCGCCTCCAATTTCCTGTACAGCTTCATCCCGGCGCTGATCGGCACGGTGCTGTTCCTGGTCTGGCAGCCGATCGACGTCTACTTCCGCGCCGTGCAGCCCTTTGCGTCGCTCTCCTCGCCGGGCGGCGCGTCGGCCGAAACCAGCCTGCTCCTCTCCTACCCTGCCGACCTGCCCATCGCGGTGACCGTGTTCGCCTTCATCGCCAAGCATTACAAGGTCGGCATCACCTCGCTCATGAGCGTCCTCTCGCTGGCCATCCCCGTGCTGGCCGGCGGCATCTTCATCGCGCTGTGGTACCCGCAGGAACAGGCCGTGCGCATCTCCGCGCACCTACCGGGGTACTACGCCCTCATCGCGGCCTGCGCCCTTTACATGCTCGCCTATGCCGGCGGCACGATCTGGCCGCGCCGCCGCCGCCGCTACCTCCCGCACAGCATCGCCACGCTCGCCGATCTCATCAGCTTCCTGCACCAAAGCCCGCTCCTCGCCGACAGCGTGCTGCGAGAACCCCGCGCAAAGACGGACCTCGTTACGCGGCTCATCGTCACGCCGCCGTCGGAGCGCACCGCTCCCCGGTACGGGTTCGGCATCTACCGTGGCCTCGATGGGCGGGATCATCTCGGCATCGATCGGCTGACTAGGCCGGGAGGGGTTGAGATGGTACTGACCATGGAAGAGAACCCGGACAATCAAAAAGTTTGATCGATCTTCGTTTTACTTAGCGGGTATTCTTTTTCCAATGATGTATGATATGACTTGCATAGTGCGTGCGGATTGGTGTTGATAAATGTCCGCCGCCGCCTTGGTGTTGGTGGTTGATATGATTTGCCATGATGATGGGGTTTTCTTTTCATCCATCTACGGCTTAATGACTGTTGTTATGATTGTTATGATGTTATGATTGAATGAGTTATCGGCAGTCATGATATTTTTTTGGCACTCTGACGATTGGGCGTTACGATATTATGGGACTTTACGATTATGACGATAATGACAAGAGAATCCATGCAACGCCTCCATTCTCATTTACAAAAGTGTACATACAGGACGGTATCGAATCACAGGGGCAAAAAGCATTGCGGGAATCAGTCAACACCATGCAGGACACAAACCCGGTCAACCAAATACACATACAGGAGGAAACCATCCATATCAAGACCCAACGCCCTGACCTTCCGAAGAATCCTCATCCCAGTTAAAGAACACATGGAAATTAAGAAACCTCAACATGAAAACGATCGAGATCAAAGGCACAAACCATGTGTCACACTCAAATTCGTACCGTGATGGGCCAACAAGTCCGCCTTCTGGAGAAAACGCCAACCGGGTAAGTAGCAAAGTGCAAAAGAACAACAACAACAACAACGGAAAAGGAGGAAATATATACTGAGGAAAGAAAGAAAAGTTAAAGACATGATCAGAATCCAGGGTAGCGACCACCTGCTGAGCCCGGGCTCAGGTAATCAAATTCATTGACAGGTGTCATGCGCCCCCCACCCCGGCCTCCGCGTCCTCGACCGCGGCCGCGACCACGACCTGGCCGGGCCATTGGCAACTCGAAGTCCGGGTTGCTGCTCAAGAGGACGTCCTGGGTCCGAGGTACCGGGGGAGGCGGTGGAGGTACCGGTGGTAGGTCACGATTGAGAGATTCCTGCCAGCGCGGGTTGATCGGGCGCTCGGAAATGGAGGTGAAGTGGCTCGTATCGCTGATGTTGGACAACCGATTGTGCTCACCGTCGGGCCCCATGCTGTTGTCCTCATCGGGCGGCGCGACGGCTGGTGGTTCGGGGTTGTCGCCGCTTGCCGTTGGGGGTTGTTGGTCCCTTGTTCTCGTTCCGCTTGCCGCACCTCCGCCTCCCGGCACTAATGCCGATGGTAACCTCTCTTCTGATGGAGCTGGTTCGGCGAAGCGTGGATCCACATCTTCATAATAGTTTGTGGAGCTTGGCCCTCCCGGGCGCGGTCCGCCATGGTTCCCGTTGAAGTTGAGGTTGCCCCATTCGGCGCGCGGTGGTATGTAAGGCCTGGTGGCGTCAGTCCGTCTTGACGGTCGAAGAACCAAAGCACTCCATAGACTTACTCATTGTCCTCGTGGACATTGCCCGAGCTCTGTGGCGACGGCCGCTGCGGCTCTACTTGGTTGTCGTGAGGAGGCCGTGGCGCTGGATCTTGATGAAGTCCAGGCTCATCTCGGTACTGTGGTTCGGGCGCCTCGAAACCGGGACCAATAGGCCGGCCGGACGATGGGCCGTGCGGGACATGCGGGACTCCAGCAGGCATGGCACCGTACTGATCGTATCCCCCGGGGTATCCACCGCCCGGTCGGGGATAGCCTGGCGGAGGAGTGCGGCCACGCATCGGGGGAGCGCCACGCGGAGGCGCACCTCGGCCTCGCGCACGACCTGAGCGCGGTGCGCTGCGAGGGGAATAACCGCCTCCCATAGGGGGGCCTGGTGGACCGCGCGGAGGAGGCCCGTGACCCCGAGATCCGTAACCACCTCGGCGAGATGCCAGGTTCCCGTCGGAATATTGGTTTTGCAGCCTATCAGAGTATTGATGTTGCAATCTTGGATCCGAATGCGACCGTACCATACGGGGGTCCGCCTCATATGTGCCTGGAGCCGCCATTGGATTCCCATATGTATCCCTCGGAACGTTGCCGGGAGGATTACCAGGATGGCCAGAAGGATTGTTGTACCTTCCGTCGTCACCCATTCGCGTGGCATTGCTGGATGACGTCGTCGAGTTCAGGCGATGCAGGTCATCATCGTTCCTCTGGCTGGTCATTTCAAACCTGGCAAAGGTGGGAGCTGATTCCGTTTGGTAGCTAAAAGGTGTTTTTGCCTCTGTACTTGGCGCAAACGGTGAGCTAGACTTGGCCAGCATTGCTGCCTCCGAATTCTGCCGGCTGTAGAAATTCTGCCCATTCATTTCCGCATTTTCGGCGATTCGTCTCTTGCGTGCTTTGCGGCTGACGAGCGTGCGTCGCATGGCGCATGTCACTACGCCACACGCGACGATGATGATGGTCGCTGCCAGCACGATCCAGCCACCCCAGGACAGATGTGGGACGAACAGCAGAATATCAACCAAGAACGCCAACAGCGACACCAGTACCGTAGGCAGGAGCAAGATCAGCAAGGCCAGGAGGTATCTCGGGGAGTGCGACGGGCTACGAAAATGCGAGGCGGCTGCCATGATGAGACAGACCAGGGTAAGGAATGCGGCCACGGGATGGACAATGAGGATCGAAGAGAGCGAGTTCCGGGCGCTGGACGGGAGGTTGAAGTCGGCATTGGTCACTTCGGTCTCGAATAGATGGTCTACCATTCAATTAGGACTCATTTGGACAACGGGGAAGGAGGATCAGCTATTACCGGTCGAGTAACCAACTCGAACCTTGCTGCACTGCGAGCCCCTGCAGTAGCCAAACACTCCCAGGTCAACATTTTGGAACGTGGCCAGTGGGATACCCTTGATGACCGGCGTTGACAGCGTCGACAGCAACAACAGCACAAACGCGGCCAGCAGCAGGACTGTCAGCGGTGTCGCCGGCTTGAGCAACATCACCGTCGTCGGGCGGGGGTGGAAGAGGCGCGCTCCTCCTCCACGACGTTATTGCAGCTAACAAGAGAAACCCGTCCGGCCGGATACGAGCGATCCCAACTACCTAGGCAATCGCGGGACAAGGAATCATGGAGGTGGCCGCGCTGGGGTAGTCAACATGGAGCACGGGGGGAGAGAGGAGTAGTCGCAGGCTGCGTTTCCCGCAACTGCGGTCGGAGGAATGCCACAGCGCGGTTTTCAATAAGCGATTTCAGTTTAGCCAGTATGGGCAAAAGAAAACGAGTGAGAAAACGATCCTGGTCGAAGACGGCTGCTGGAAAGAGTGAGGACGTTGATAGACAGGAGTTGTTGGACGAAACCAGCCCGTTGGAGCGACTCGTCAATCATATACTGTAACTAACCCGGGGCCGGGCAATCTGGAACCAAGAGATAAGTACGGAGTACGTACTGCAGTTACAGGATCGCAATAATTTCACGAGTAGGCCTATGCATCAACCACAAGCTTGTCTGCTACCTTTGGAATCTTTCTCAATGATTGTTGAATTGCGAGATTGCGCCCATCGCTATCAGCGATACTACACGGGCGTCGCCAACGGCATTCGGTGGCTCAGAAGTGCCTTTTTCAACGCACGAAATTATCCTGTTCGCCGGCCCCTCCGCATGGCCCCAGCAATGGCAGAGATTACGATTGGCCAATCTGGGCTCTGACGGCCTCGATTCCGCTCTGGGCTGTTCTTTTCTCCAACTTCGTGTTGGGAATGGCGGAATGCACGCAACCCTCGACGAAGCAACGCCTCAGCGGAGTCGGCGCACTTGGCCCTGGCAGATGGGTGGATGTTTTCATATGCTAACCGGATCGGGATTCTTTTAGGGCTTAGGGTAAGTTACTTAATGATTCTTCAGGCCATTCTGCATTTGGCAGTCTACAGAGGAAACCATTTAGGAAGGTTTCTTGAGAAATGTTGTAATTTACTTGTCCCTCCAACATGCTCCAACACGGCCAGTCGTCTCGCCCCGGCCATTTTGGTCCTGCATTCATTTGAGTTTTCAGTCTGGTAACCGTCCCTTATTCAGATCCAAATGGCAGGGGTGAGATCATCCATTGACGTCGATGATCCAATCTTTGTGTTTTGGACCAGGGCTGAGTGCGGGCATTGGCATAGGAAGTGCTGGATGGGGGGGTCGGCGTGGGTAACCGAGATCACAATCAGGTCTCTCTTGGCCGGTTGACGGCTTCGTATCAAACTGAATTCTTTTCCGCTGATGTTTGAATTCCCAGATCAATACGGGAAGAAAGGACACCCATGCCATCATGATGTTCGGTAGAGGAACCTCCATGGAAACCAAATCAACGTGATAAGCAGTTCATGGTACTCGTCCTGCTCGATACATTGAGCGATTCCGATTGAAAGCTTGCCTTGGATGCGGGGGATGAGATGGCAGACTCAGAGAGACGGAGCAGGGTCTGTCAAACATTATCGATACATACATTGGGTACCTATCAGACTATCAGCACTGCATTCTTGATAAGGAGTGGGGATCACCCTCGAGAGTCGAAGCTGTATCATCGATTGGATGCACTTGGAAATTATTCTTGTCCAGGACTTGATGTCTAACTAGCTGTTGCGTTTGGGAATTGATCAAAAGTTGAGAGGAGTGTACCAATTGCCGCTGAACAGTGAATCTTGATCAGAGACTGAAGGTCCGAAGAGGCAACTTGACTCGGAGCTTTGAAAGCAGCAGGATTGATCGGCAAGACTGTGAGTATACAGTACTGTGTACCTGGCCATTTGTATCTGACCAGAGTCAAAGTTACGGAACGTCCCGGTACTTAACTTACCGGTCTGGAACTCTGGATTGGTCCACCAGTCGTGTTGGCAAATACAGTAAATACAGTAAGTACCTTGACATCTTGGTACCCAGCGATACGCACCGTCGGGCCCCAGCAGTTATTTTTTTTTGTTTTTTTTTTTTTTTTTTTTTTTGCTTGCCGCTTGTCCACTCACAGACGAGGACGTTCCCAGGTTCACGGCGCTGCAAGCTTTTGGACCTTTCAAAGCTTCACGGTCCAATCAACGCGTGGCTAGAAATTTCCCATCGTCTTTGCCTTCACGAATGCCGTGATTTAAAAGGAGCAGAGGCCGCTTATCGCGTCTTTCAACACTCTGGTGATCAATTTTTTATTTCCATCCCGGTTTTTTTGATCGGATCGTCGTGGATTTGATGAGACACGACGGAAAATGGTGGATCTCTCGAAGCAGCTTTCGCTGCTTCAGCTCGATGATACGAACAAGAAGACCGAACGGAACAATGCCGAGGCCGAGGAGCTGAGGACAGCACCGCTGTTCACAAGCAATATCACCGCGCTCGGGAAGATCGGACCTGGAGGGAACTGGTTCCCCCAATATGGTCTTCTCGGGTTGCGATGCGAAACATACGGTGAAGGCGAGGAACCGGAGCCGTTTCAGCCAGACACCAGCGACGCGAAACAAAACCTGCTGTATGTCAATGTTGCAGCACCACACTCCACATTCATTTGTGGCAGCCAGGGCAGTGGCAAAAGCCACACGTTGTCTTGTCTGCTGGAGAATGCACTCTTGAAACCAAACGCGGCAGGCGAGATCCAGAAGCCCCTCTCGGCTGTTGTCTTCCATTATGACAAGTTCACCTCGTTTGCGAGCACCCAAGTCTGCGAGGCCGCCTGGCTGTGCACCGCAGGTATTCCAGTTCGAGTGCTGGTGTCCCCAAGCAATCTTCTGGCCATGAAACGACTCTATGGCGAAGCTTTCAAGAATGCGAAACGAAAGCCCGAGGTACATCCTCTGTACTTTACAGAGTCGCAGTTGAACATTGCAATGATGAAGACGTTGATGGGTGTGGGGGATGACGGCAACACGCCATTGTACATGGATGTCAGTGTTGCTCTCGTTTCTTGGAGAGTTGGAAGCGCAGACTGACGGTCCCCAGGTTGTCATGAAAATCCTGAGAGAAATGGCCCGGGAGGCCGGAGACACCCCGGGACTGAGGTACTCCGCATTTAAGAGTCGGATTGAGGCAGAGAAGCTGCTACCAGGACAAGCGCAGCCTCTGAAGATGCGGCTGCAACTTCTCGAGTCGTTCCTGGCGACTCAAGATCAGAACCAGAATAATGGTCAGCAGAAACAGAAATTCAAAGCCAGAAAGCAGCCCCCTGTCTGGAAATTTGATCCGGGCAGCCTTACCATTGTCGACCTCAGTTGTCCGTTCGTGGCCGAGAACGACGCATGCGCGTTGTTCAATATCTGCCTCTCGCTGTTCCTCGAGGACCGCAGCTCAAACGGGCGGATCATCGCCTTGGACGAGGCTCATAAGGTGAGTGGACCGAACATTGTTCAACTCTTTTTCAAAGCATACTGACTTCCGTCGTAGTTCTTGACAACGCAATCAACGGAGGCAAAGGAGTTTACCGAGACGCTTCTGTCGATTATCCGTCAACAACGGCACTTGGCCGCGCGTGTGGTAATTGCAACGCAAGAGCCGACACTTTCACCGAAATTGCTTGACTTGTGCAACGTCACCATTGTGCACAAGTTCTCGTCTCCGGCATGGTACTCCATGCTTGAGAAACACCTCGCTGCAGCGACGATGAGCAATCGGTACCATGATAGCGACGGGTCGAACAAATTAGATCTTTTCAAGCAGATTGTACGGCTTCGCACCGGCGAAGCCCTTTTGTTTTGCTCGGCAGCTGTCGTCAACGTTTCCCAGGAGGACGAAGCCGGCAACACTAATGGTGGCAACGAGAATAACCACTGCCATAATGACAACTACAGCAACGGCATAATCGACTACGCCCAGAGCAGCAACAACGATGGCATCATCGACTATGCCGCCAGCAGCAACGATGGCATTATTGATTACGCCCAGAGTAGCAACAACAACGGCATCATCGACTACGCTGAGACCAGCAACAACGGTATTATCGACTATGCTGCCACTAGCAACGACGGCATTATCGACTATGCCGCCACCAGCAACAACAACGGCATAGTTGACTACGCCAACAACAACCGCAACGGCGCAGCCAACGGCACTGGCAAGAAAAAGAACAAGAAGAACAAGCAATCGAACGGTGTCTCGAACGGCACCTCCAAGCTGCCCCCGCGGGTATGGCTGCTGGGTCCGCGATACATGCGGGTGAGGATACGTTCCCGCATATCAGCCGACGGCGGACGATCGATCATGGCTATCTAGACGACACAAAGAACATAGACCTCCATGTCATGGGTTTCGGTGGGATATTTGCCTATTAGATCTGCAATGATGGTTTTTCCTTTGAGATGCATAGACGGGGTTTTGGCTCTCTCTCTCTCCGAGTTTGAATTAGACGATTCTGTTTGTTGTAAGTACCTAGAGAAACAACGACTCTGACATGACGATAGACGTGACACCTTGAGATGCATAAAAACTCGTCAGCAACGGTCATGCAGCTGAGTTGGGGTCCGATGTATGAGTAGGCCGAGTCATATAGTAGGTAGTCATCCACAATCACAATGACACGACCACCAGCAACATGATGATGCATTGCGATTGGAGTATCTATTAGCACTCCAACTATGCCCCAACGAACTAAAAAGAATTTCCAAAAAAAAAAAAAAAAAAAAAAAAAAAAAAAAAAAAAAAAAAAAAAAAAAAAAAAAAAAAAAAAAAAAAAAAAAAAAAAAAAAAAAAAAAAAAAAAAAAAAAAAAAAAAAAAAAAAAAAAAAAAAAAAAAAAAAAAAAAAAAAAAAAAAAAAAAAAAAAAAAAAAAAAAAAAAAAAAAAAAAAAAAAAAAAAAAAAAAAAAAAAAAAAAAAAAAAAAAAAAAAAAAAAAAAAAAAAAAAAAAAAAAAAAAAAAAAAAAAAAAAAAAAAAAAAAAAAAAAAAAAAAAAAAAAAAAAAAAAAAAAAAAAAAAAAAAAAAAAAAAAAAAAAAAAAAAAAAAAAAAAAAAAAAAAAAAAAAAAAAAAAAAAAAAAAAAAAAAAAAAAAAAAAAAAAAAAAAAAAAAAAGAGCTTAGGTTTTGGGAGGCGTGTTTCATCTTCAGCGAATATTAATTAAACATATTATATATAAAAATAGCCATTTGGAACAACCCACATGCCCTCGCTCGCCGCATTTCTGTTCTTAGTGACAGCGTACTATCATCAAGTGCTCCGTATATCCGCGTCCACCGTGACGGTGGATGCTGTCGTTGAGGTAACGCAGACGGTGACGGAGAATGTCCTCCCACCACCACCACCTCCTCCACCACCATCACCGTCACCTTCGACGACGACGTTGACGAGCGACCCCGTCTCTGCTTCCACGACGACAGTAACGCCGCTGGCAGGCACAAGCGCCGTGCGATCGTCGCCGCCAGAGGTCACTTTCCAGCGAGATGCAGGCGTCACCACAGCACGATCTGTGCACACGGTAGTCTCCACCGCGGGTCGCGATCCCGAGCTTGTTGAGCCTGTCGCGAAAAGCAATCAGGCTCTCACCATTCCCATCCATGTCGTCATCCTTGTTGCAGCGGTCGTCGTCGCCGCCCTCGCGCTGCTCATCCTGTGTCTCTGGTATAAGCGAAAGCGTCGGCGTAGAAGACGGCGGTCTTCCGGACTTAATGAACCAGGGAGACCCTACTGGGCTCAACAACAGGAGTCATCGAGTCCTGATCCCTGGCAAGCGCAGCATGACGATCCACGATGGCCAGAGTCAATGTCGGAAAAGTTCTTCTCTGATCATTTGTCGTGGCTACAGTCATCATCACAATCATTGCCCGGGATGAAGAGGGAAACGACCGTATCGACGACCCTCTCATCCGGAGGTGGGCAAGAGCGCTCTCGGCAATCAACAACGTCGATGAGCATGTTCCTGGATAACTCTTCGCATGGTCTCCCACAGCCGGATCTGGTTCCCCAGCCGCTCTCTGATTCGGAGCCGGCGGGTGATTTGTCTTCCCGATGGACAACTTCCTCATGCGAGTCGCAGCAGGCGAGAGAGAACCCCTTGGACAAACATCGCCAGACACCGCCTGTTCCGATTAAAGCATACATCCAGCCTCCTCGGTTTGACGATGCAGATCATTGGGGCGATCAGATTCGGTCGATCCTACATGTCCGTTCGGTTAGTCCAAGTGTATATTCCCGCGATGCTTGATCGGGTGCCAGATTGACCGTTATCCATTGCGGGTTCGTATTGCGTTTGAGAATGATGATTCAATAGCAATGATCACTGTATTCATAATCAAACATTATGTTATGCGAAACCTGTACGATATGACATACCAATCAAACGAGACATCGCTGCAAGACCACTCTAACAGGACAAACATAGCGGTATAAGAATAATGTACAACAAAACAAGGTATGTACAGAAAGTAAAGCTCATCCGGAAATCAATACCCATAGGAGGAAGAAAATCTATATGAAGGTGTCAGCAGGTTGTCCTCTCTCTCACAAACGCCGGGGACATACCATTAAAATACCGAACATCTTGGCAATCAACCAGCGGTTGCCTGACATGCGAGACCAATACTTCATCAACTCACGCTGCGCTCCCTCAACGTTCTCGACAACATCTTCGGTGTTTGCGTCAATGCGTTGGATCATCTCCGATTGCTCGCTGACCATCTGCGCCAGCTGGCTGAAGATGCCGCCCAGTTCGTTGATGGTTCGCTCGATCGCCTCGATGGCTTCCCCTCGTGCTTGTATGTATGTATTGTTTGGCTGAGCCTCTTCCATCATCAGGAGCTGCTGATCACTCGACACGCGGCCCGACTGTGGCTGGCCCAGGACCGACGACGACGACGGTTCGAGAGAAAGCAGGTCCGACTGGTTGCTGCGGAAGCCAGGTTGCGGGGACCGCCGCCCAGAGGCGGTATACAGGGGAGAATCGGAGCGCTGAGGGTCGAGCTGTGTTTGTGACCTTGAAGACACGGAGGACACAAAGTTCTCTGTCCGTGACCGCGAAGCTTGAATGTTCTTCGTTCGGACCTCGAGGACTTCTTTGAAGTTTGCGCCGACTTCGGCAAGCCTGCCTTGCAGCATAACAACAACCTACTGATGTTAGCGAAACTTCAAGACGTGACGGTGAACAGCGGTCCTACATTGTCGTTATGTTCACCTTCCTGGTCGGTCTTTGCCCGATTATGCTTGGGGTGCTGGGATAATGTCAGGGCCTGTAGAGCGGCAATCTGCGAGTTCAACGCGGCCAAGTCCTGCTTGATCACGTAGGTCAACTCGGAGATTTCCACAGGCCGATCGTCAAACAACGACTTGCGCTTGGCCACTGCATTGCCATTAGTTACAAGCCGCAAGACCAAACCTCCGTTGACCACCTACGTTCCGCCAGTCTCTGCAACTTCGCCGTTGTGCTGGTGATCCCCCGACCGATCTCCAGCGCTTTGCGGGCGAACTCCGACCGGGCATCCCGGGAATCTCGCCGGCGGGCGGCATCGCCATTTGCTTGCCGTCGTTGCGTGTCCGACAGTAACGCTTGCCTCTGCGCTCCGACCTTCTGAGAGGCCATCCGTTTCTGGGCCTGGCCCAGGATGGACCGAAACTCGGCGGTTCGGTCCTGGATCGAAGCAGCGGCCATGGCGTGGCCAAATCACGATGGATGTGGGTGATTGACTGGACGACGGCAAAAGGAGGGCTGTCCTCGAAGGATCGGTCGGCAGCTCCGCACGTAGCGTTCGGCAGATAAATAAAACTTGAAACGCGGCACTCCTCAAGCAATCTTCCCGGCTCACAGCAACCGCAGTACGCTGGAACCCGACTGCGCAGATCACGACTTGAACCGTTTGACCAATCGTCCCAGGCTGACGCCAAGCGCGCTGGGAAGGGTATTTGTTGGGCGGCTGCAGCCAGCCTGGGCCCCGGAGGCTCGACCGCCCGAAGCTCTCAGGAGACTCATGACCGGATCCGGAATAGCGCGGAATCTGATCACGTGACTTGACCGTGGCGGGGCGGGGAGTTCCTGACCAATGGGAATTGGCTGCCAACGCAGCTCTGTTCTTCCTCTGTGCCGTTTCTTACGTCTGTGCAATGGCGAAGAACTGAGTGAAGAGGTTGCTGTATACAGGGAAGTCTATCCAACACAAACAGACAAGCAGGAACTTCGTGCCCGGCCGTCGTCAACAGGAAAGCTTGACGGCGCCAAGGTGATCCAAGCAACAGTCGGATCTGTCATTTGGCGGTGATTTTGGGCTCAGTCTGTCCGGCAGCTGAGCAGCCTCCCAACACAGCCATTGGTTGAGGGTCTTTTGGGCTGGTCCAGGGCTGAATCTGACCTGCTGAAAAGTGGGAGCCCTTTAGGATGAAGGTTAATTTAGAATTTACATATATATGTATTATGGAGTGTTCAATAATTAAAACCTCCTCTCTGTGCCTTTTTTTGGATGACGAGGCCAGGTATATTCTCTTTGGGGTCTCGTCGTTTGCTTGCTGGACTGGTTGTTCTTAATTCTTCCATCAGTAAGTAGTTGATTCTCTCGCTGTCTGCCAGTCTATACCAAGTACTCCGTACATTGCGCCATTGCGTCTCCGCCGCATACCAAGCCCGCCACTCGTGCTTCCCAACGGGCTCGGACCTCAAATCCCATCCGCCATCGCTCATCTCGCTCGCTCCTCTTCGCCCAGCCGTGCGCTGGCTATCCTTCACTCCCCCACCCACTGCCATGTCCTCCGTCACTACAGAAGGGGTTTCCTGGGACTGAAAGGTTTCCTGGAGCTGACATCTGCCGGCCGCCACAATGTCGATGCCATATCGCCATGAGTAAGCCGTGCTCTAGTCCCCGTCGCGGAGAGGACGGTGTGTGCGCTGACACCCAACAACAGGTACGGCACAGGTCCTCTGGGATCGCAGTCTCAGAGCAGCTCGACGCTCTCGTTTAAAACCGATATCAATCGGCAAAAGACTCGGCGATGGGTAGAGGCCAAGTCCGTCTCCTACGATGGGGATGACTGGGGGGATGACGATCTGGTGGTAGAGGAGGAGGTCGCGCCTTCGGCCACCACTCCAGCCGCATCCTCAGACCATCGCCTAGCGGCGATTTCGGAGGCTCGGGAGTCTCTGGCTGAGGACGGGGCGGTGTCTCAACAACCTCGCGATGACTCGGAAATGCGGACAACAACGGGTGGTGAACAAACACGTGGCTCCTCGACAGAACCTTCGTCGCTGGGCCGACCGGCCGATAGCCACGAGCAATTTCAAGAGCAGAGCTCGGGCACCGTGTCATCGAAGCCGGCACCCGTAGACCATGGACAGCAGGAATCTTCCCCTGCGCCCGCTTCTTCCGCTCCCGCAGCACAAGCCTCGGAACCTGTGGCTTCGACTCAGACGGAAGAGAAATCCTTGCAACGGGACCCATCCCTGGGTTTCCGATCCGTTGTTCATCAGGCGTTTGATGCCCAAGACACACCGACATCTATGTCGGATGATATCAGTCGTTCCGACAGTGTCAGCACTTCTGTTATCAGCCCCATCATCCCACGCAGTGGTCTGGACACGGACAAGACCAAGACCATCGAGGAACACCCCGATGAAGCGGATACAAATGGTCCTCCGCCCGGTTTCCGGCCAGGGCATCGACGCGATCTGTCTCTTCCAGGGTCTGAAAATGACGCGAGTAAACGCGCGACCATCGTGGATGGCCAACAAGCACCGGAGCCCCAGCTTGCTCAGACCGTTACCGTGCCTCCGGCTCAATCTCACGAGGGTCAAGTCTCTGCTACAGGCGCTGACGAGCCAATAAAAGTGCATGATCAGCAGCCAGCTCAGGACCTTGATGGGACCGCAGGAAGCCAGCTACACACTCCGATGCCGCTACGGATTCCAGAGGGGCAAACGCACAACGCGTTGGAAAGCGCACCGCCCTCTGTGGGTACCGAGGCATCTCCCCAGGAGATGGAAAGCGATCGTTTACGCAGGGAAATCATTCGATCCCTAAGTCCGGATCCTCAACAAGCCTCACGCCCCGCGTCGCGAACATTCAACGAATCTCATGCTTCTAAAGGAGAAGCTCCGCATCTTCCCAGTGATGGTGAACACGGCATTGCTCCTCCAGATCCGCTGCGCATCAAGTCGCCTGCTGTCCCACAGGCTCCTGCAGATGTGGCTCCAGTCCCATCCGAGCCTGTGCCGGCGCCAGAGGAGGACACGCGCCCAATGCTGACAAAACGCTTCTCCTGGGAAGAATCGAGCAACGAAGCCGACAACGATGCCGGGGTGGCGCCCAATCAGAGGGCTGTCACTTCGGGAGTATCTCCTTCCGAAAGCCCAGGACAGGATGTTGCGGCGCCGACAACGAGTGCCTCTCCCGAAGAGCCTAAGGATGTCCCCGCAAGTAGCGAGGGCGCCAATAGTGGCGGTTCCGAGGCCGCACCAAGGCCGCCTGTCGAAGCCACGGCAGCGCAGTCTCAAAGTGAGCCTCCGTTGCGGACGTTCAAGCAAATCATGGAGATCAAGTCGCCAGAGGAGAAGATCCGCGCATTCAAGGAAACACGAGAGCAGTTCGCTTCCATGGATACCGGTCTGTCTGAGTGGCTCCGACGGTCGAGCGAATCCCTGCAGGACCACGCCGATTTGGTGCAACTGAATGGCGAAGTCCCTGGTGGTGCACCTGCGCGTGCTTTGCCCCAACGAACTAAATTCCCCAAACTGTCATCTTTTGGGAACCTCTCCTTGAGCTCTCCGTCCCTTCCGAGCACGTCCCAGACTTCAGGTACGCACGGTCACGTCCGGCGCCCGTCTGCTCCTCTCGCTGGCAAGATCAACATGCAGAACATGGAGTCAAAAGGCAAAGATCTGCTCCACAGCGCAGGTATGCTTGGCGGCAAAGCAGGCGGTGCAGCACGTGGGCTGTTTGCCAAAGGCAAGAGCAAATTGCGAAGCACTACTGATAAGGTAGATTGATCCCTCCTCTCCTTGTCTCGCTGCACAGATTGGCAAAATGACGTTGGCTGGTGTTGGCCTCCCATCATGTTTTTTCTCCACACTATGTGGGCTCTCCTTTACACCGTTGTGTACACATCACTACCAACCGTCAAGTAGGAGTGCCTGGATTTCACATTCGGTTGATACGGTCATCATTGTCTATGTATTGGTACCTGCAGCTATCGATATGTCTAGCAAGTGTTCTAATTCGAAGGGGTTTTGTAGGGAAGTTCGAAGTTCAATCGTCGAAGCCTACAGTTCTTTAGGCAAAAATCCAAATCAGACCTTGGCGATCAACCTGATATGGAACGAGCGGAATCGATGCCAAAGGAGTCAAGATTCTCGTCTCAACCAGTCCCTCGGCTACCTTCGTTCAAGTTCAAGGAAGGTCGGAATTTTCTTGACGACTTAGACCTGCCGGATGTGCCATCTCTCCAAGATGCAAAAGACAAGTTGTCCATTGTGCCGGAGCGTCACTCTGATAGCATGGGTTCCATGACTTCTTGGTTGGACATATCACCGACTGGTGAAACAGCCCGGAACTTGAGTCGGCCTTATTCAGCCAATGACACTCTTGGCGCATCGGAAGAGGGTCGTAAGGTCCCTGCAGCTATGCTGCGGCTGGACAGCGCGTCGACTCGAGCCAGTCGGTTCAGTTCTCAGGTGCCTGGGCCAGATATCACACGCTCGACTTCTGTGTCAGCACCGGCTGCGAGTTCTGAGCCAAACTCTCGTTCACCAAGCCCTGACAACTCCGCATCAGCGCCGGCAGCAGAGACTCAACAAAATGAAGGGTCAATTCTTGTTGAGCGGAGAAGCTCTCAGGCTAATGAACGAGAGGTGGAGCCCTCGGCATCTGCGATAGAGTCGCGCGTGAACCCCGAGCCTTCGTCTCCTCTGTTGGATCCCCCGGGCTCTACCTCGGCCTCTCAGCAAGGGAGCGGGCCGAATGAAATCGAGCAGCGAGACTCACAGGGTTCTGAACAAGAAATCGCACGCTCGGCGTCCATCTCAGCGCCCAATGAGAATGGCGATTCCGATTCCTCTTCTCTAAACCCTTCGAATTCTGCGCCGGCGCCGGTAGTCGCGAGTAGGGAAAAGAGCGGCTCGACGCAGACCCATTCCCAGGGGTCTGGGACACCCCAGCCCGAGACTTCACCTTCGGCATCTGTTGAGCCATCCCATGTGGACCCTGAGTCTACCTCGTCCTCGCCAAACGCTTCGCGTCCCGCGTCAGTGTCAGTGGTTGCGACTCAGCAACACAGCGAATCGACGCAGACAAAACGGCAGAGCTCTCAGCCATCCGAATCAGAGGCACCGCCTCCTGCGCCTGTCACGGGGTCTCAAGAGGGCTTTGGGCTTACTCCACCGTCAGATTCCCCAAGCTCCGCGTCGGCTCCGGTAGCGTCAGCGGCTCAAGACCAATCGGGTCACCTCGATGCGCATGGTTCTGAGGCCCCAAAGTCAGAAGATTCCCCTTCGGCGCCTGTCGTAGCGTCACAAAATGAAAATGCCGAATCTTCGTCACCGTCACCGGACGCTTCAGGCACCACATCTGCCCTCGTGGTGGAGGGGCAGCAAGACAACGGGTCCACTGAAACCATGCGGCAGGATTCCCAGGCATCTGAATCAGAAATCGCACTCACCGAGTCTGGATCTGCTTCTCATGCGAATCTTGAGCCTGCATCCACATCGACAGCTTCGGACCCGGCGCCGGCACCGTCGGTTTGCACTCGGCAAGACAATGGCTCAACACAACCCGACTCAGGGGAGGCATCCTCAGCGCCTGTCACAGAGTCGCATGCGGATCCCGGGCCCGCATCTGCCTCTCCAGATGATTCCGCCTCCGCTCCGCCGCCTGTAGATTCTATTCGACAGGACAGCGGTTCAGCTCAAGCAGAACCTGAGAATGTTCAGCCAGCTGAGCAGGAGATTTCCCCTTCGTCACGACCTCAAAGCTCCGTGCCGGCGCCGGTAGAAGTGGCTCAGGAAGATAGGGGGTCGACTCAAAGCGAACGTGTGAATTCTCAGGGGTCCGAGCAAGGCACATCTCCCTCATCACGCCCTCAGAGCCCCGCGCCAGCCCATCAGCAGGAGAGTGATTCAACTCAAGCCGGGCGTGAGAACACTCAGCCTCCCGAACAGGGAACTTCTTCGTTACGGTCTCAGAGCTCCGGGGTTGATACTCAGAAAGACAGCGGGTCAAATCAAGCCGAGCGTGAGAATGCCGAGGTACCGGAGCAAGAAACTTCTCCTTCGTCACGACCTCAGAGCTCCGCGCTAGCACATCAGCAAGAGCGTGAGTCAACTCATGCCGAGCGCGAGGACACTCGGGCACCTGAGCAGGAGACTTCGTCACGGTCTCAGAGCTCCGGGGATGCAACTCAGAAAGACAGCGTGCCATCTCAAGTTGAGCAACCGAACTCTCAAGCACGGGAACGGGACCTTCAACCGTCCACGCCTGTCACAGCGCCGCAAGCGAACACTCAACTTGCCCCTGCCTCGCAAGATCGTCAGAACTCCGCCACAGCATCGGGTCCCAAGCCGGTGGATGTGCCTGGCATCCCTCATCAAACAAGTCACCAAATGCCCAGGAGCCGCACCACTCCGTCTCGACGTCCAGATTTGGCAAAGAGCATGTCAAAACCCCTTCCAAGTCTGCCACCCCTCGCGGAACAGCTTGTCGTGCCTCGTCCTTGGATCGATGACCCCCACCGCGATAATGCAAACATAAGCACCAGAAAATCTCGAAGTCAAAAACCAACGACGGAGTCGCGCTCTGGTCGTGAAAAAAGTTCGAGAAATGATCATTCTTCATCCGCCGACAAAACCAAGAAACCGACAAAATCTAGCGGCAAGCCGGCCAAAGATTCGAAATCGTCCGAAAAGCATCGGAGCGGAAAAGAGCATGGGAAAGAGAAATCCAGTCGTACCAAGGAATCGACGCGGATTTCACCTGACGGTCTCAGAATAAGTCAACTTAGCATCGATCCTGAGAAGAATGAGCCGTTGACAGCGCGGCCGGTGACGGTAGAACCTCAGAGGCCGATCAGAGTCATAACGTTAACGAAGGCAGTCAAGAACCGCGACAAGGAAAGCCGTAAATCGAGGGAGTCTAATGCTGGAAGTGTCAAAACTGTCAGTTCCCGGAAGCCTGTGGCTACCTCCAATCCAGGTGAGAGTGCGGCCGGAGAGGCTCAATCCCGCGGCCTGCGTAGTCCGGTGAAGGCGCAATTCCAGAAAACGACCGGTGGCGACACTCCTAGTGGTTCTCCTCGACCGCCTCAAACGGACGAAGCCGGTAGCAAGCGGGATGGGAAGACAGAAAGCAATGAAAACGTCAGAAATGAACATGGAGCTGGTGCGAAAGCTACAAATGGGACTCCCTCTGTTGGAATCGATTCGCGGGAGAAACCTGCTGTGTCCCAAGCGTCGGCGAATGCCACTCCGGTTGACTTGCAAGATTCTTCTGCTCAGAGTCCCGGTCAGCCACAACGCTCCGACACATTGGTCATGCCCCTTCATGGTCGAACGGGTTCACAAGTGTCTCTTGATCGCGGATGTCTCAGCCGGGCCCACACCTTTCAGGGTAGCCCCAGCATCAACTTGCTTGACCCCCATGAATTCGACTTCCGAGCTGAGGCCACCTCTTAGTGTGGCGGCCGACAACCCTAGCGGGTCTTCTTCCGGCGCGAATTCACCCAAAACACCTGCGTCCAGAACACAAAGCAGCGACAATCCTATCCGGGGCTGCAATCGAAGTGTGAGCATGGCGGCTTCCGGGGCTGACTTGAAATCGAAATTCTCTTCGTCAGAGCGCGCATTTGACGCAGAAAACTCTCCCAAGTCTGCCGTTCCATTTCCCAACAGGTTCAAGTTCTTGGGCTTGCGGTCAAAAACCGTTTCGGAGATCAATGCGCAGATGGCGACTAAACCACAGGGCCAAGCGCAGCCCGACAAGACGGTTGCCAGGGAGCCTACGCAACGGAAGTTTGTAGGATCCAGGAAAGGGACCTTATCCCGCTTCAGTGTGAGTAACTCTACGCATTCAGGGTTTTCTTGCCTTGCCCTAACTCATCGGTTGTTGCAGGGGTGGTTCAGTAGATCGGGATCGACTCCGCGCTCGGATGAGAAGCGCGAGACACAGTATACTACTACGTGGGCAGTTCAGCCGAGTCAGCCGCCCGTGGACGTTGGACTCAGTTATCGATTCAGTCAGCTCAGCTACGCACCGTATTTGCACACGCTAGGTTCGGAACCGAGGGGTCATGAATCTCCTGTTCAAGCGAACGAACCCAAGCCAGACACTATTTACAAGAAATACGACGACCCCTCATCCTTCGATGCAATCCGACCATCGTCCCAGACATCCTACTCGACCAAAGAGCCG
Organism: Thermomyces dupontii; assembly: GCF_041956625.1. NCBI lineage: Eukaryota > Fungi > Ascomycota > Eurotiomycetes > Eurotiales > Trichocomaceae > Thermomyces > Thermomyces dupontii. Next base: position 320,796 of record NW_027192311.1, on the reverse strand, counting down.
ATATTTTACTCTCCACAGCAGGTCTTGGAGATCCATCGGTCAAGATCGGTTGGTTCTCCCCAGGTCAGCGGACCTCCAACGTCGACGGGGACACCTCGTACTGGCTCACCGGATGAGCAAGAGCGGGGTCGCAACCACGCGCCGGATCAACGGCAACGTTCGCGCAGTCCCCTCCCCGAGCCCGTGCCAGACCGGGAGCACAACGACGATAGCAAGGCGGACAACGCCGACACGGACAAATCCAAGGCACGGATGTCGGTTGTTGCCGCCGACCTTCGAGAAAAAATGCCGGTCGAGGACGAACCGGGTCCGAAGATCAAGGGCAACCCTCAGTCGCCAGTGGAGTTGCCGGTTCCCGGCGACGACTGGAGCGAGAAAATTGAGATGACAAGCACGGCCTATCCCGGGCAGGAATGGCACCCGGATGGGTTTGAGCACTGGTCGCCATACTAATCTGGTTGTATCATCACTTTGTTATGTATCATTTTTTGTGTTTCAGATACCCATCGCCATGACTTTCGTTGATTGTTGAATGGCTTGATACCACTATACAAAGTACTACGATGCGGTTTATTGTATATAGACTTGTGTGATTGGATAGATGCTCAATCAGGTAATTACGGGTCTAATTTGATCAGCATTTGCGATCAGACAGTAAGTACCTACCTACCTCTACATAGGTATGCATACCTAGCTAGTACTTAAGATCTACGACCGAGGACGTGAACGAGCTCCCTTGGGAGTTGAACACCGCAGAATTCTAAATTCTTGGCATAGGATTTTGAAATTCAAAGTGGATCAAAATTCTGAAAATTGAATGAAAGTGACAGCAAATCGTCCCAGCCGTCAGGAACGAATGGACCAATCATCAATGACGGCCAAGGCACCCCATAATCCAGATCCCAAAGTTCCAGCCCAAGAATCTTTGCGGACCGTTCTTAACATTTCCCAAATAGGACAGATGACAAGCTCATGTGACGGAGTGGCTTCCATGAGGTTTCTCCAGGCTCGGAGTCGGAGACAATGCCGTGAGAGTGAGACAAGTGAGGGGTTCGACGATAGGACTTGATCTTGAATACTTGGGCGATTGAATTGATAGTTGCTACCGTTTCGTTCAACTACTAGTACTACTATCTACGCTACAGCGCACTGCTTGTATAGTACGGTACATCATAAATAGCTGTTCCTACCACCGGTACAGAATTCGAACAAGAATGCCTTCATCAAAGACCTGGCGTGTGTTGCTTGGACGGCCGATTCCAACTCAGATCAGATCCGTGCATACGCGTGTGCCACGGACGTTGCCAGCTTTCTCGCTCGAGGGGAAGACTTGTGTTGGTAAGAACTTGAAGGCTTGCTCATTGTGGTCGTATGCGACGCGATGATTGCTGATGGCATGGATGCAGTGACGGGGTGAGGAATGAAAAGAAACTTGCACTTTACCTATCCATGCAGGAAGAGAATTGCTGAACGTAACCAGTGCGGGTCGTGGCCTCGGCAAAGAGTTTTTGACGGGATTCGCACGGTCTGGTGCACGAGGGTAGGGCACTGCACTTCCATACTTGGCATGAATTCGCGCAGTAGAACGACAAAAAAGAAAAGAAAAAGAAAAAAAAAAGGCTAAGAGTGGTCCAACAGAGCTTGCATCGACCTGACTCTTGCCAGCGCAACGGCGTCCGTCTCACATATCAAATCGCACCTGGCGAGTCTACCGGAAAAAAGTACTACTAGTAGCACCACCGAGAAGGGAGAGAACGCTTCGTCCATCGACCTTCGCCCGTACGCATGCGACGTGACCAAAGAAGATCAGGTCATCTCGACATTCGACCAGATCGTGCGTGATTTTGGCCAGATTGATGTCCTGGTTACCGCCGCGGGGATCGTGGATAATGTCGCCGCGGAGGACTACTCGTACGCGCGGTGGCGGAAGATGATGGACGTGAATCTCGACGGCACGTTTCTCTGCGCGCGCGAGGCGGGGAGGCATATGCTTCAGCGCGGGATCAAGGGGAGTATTATTCTGGTGGGGAGCATGAGTGGGAGTATCTGCGTGAGGCCGCAGAAACAGGCCGCTTATAATGCTGTATGGCCATCCCCATTCATAATATATATGGACTAAAATCAGTGAGGGCTGATCGAGATGTCTACATAGAGCAAAGGCGCGGTCATTATGCTTGCCAAATCCCTGGCTACAGAGTTCGTCATTCAACTCGTGTCCATACCTACGAATTCGATGTCTGACCGTTGGTTAGATGGGGTCCTCATGGCATTCGCGTCAATACGCTCTCCCCCGGCTACATGAAGACAGATCTTATCCGCGAGCTTCTGGAAAGAGAAGGCAAGGAACTGGTCGAGTCGTGGGTCAAGGACACGCCACTGGGCCGCATGGCTCATCCGTCGGAGCTGCAAGGGACGGTTGTGTGGATGGCTTCCGATGCCTCTAGTTTCCTCAATGGTTCTGATGTGGTAAGTTCGATCGCCAACCATGGGAGAAAATCAGGCTGATGGGATAGATCGTCGATGGTGGTTATACCTCCTATTGATAATAACTGGCATACTGTGATGGCTATCTGGTTGTAAGTTCAAATTCCAAGTAGGTACATACAGAAATTCAAGTCAATTTCCATCATATCAGCATCTTCCCACCATCCGATCTGATATCAGGCTATGCCCGTCGCAAAGGTTCTATCCTTCATGAAATACAGATACGCCTCAGCAAGCTCTTCCGGCTGGCCGATCGGAAGACTCTGAACCTTTAACCCACTCTGCGCATCTTTGCTTCAAGAAACCCACCCACATGGACCAACTCAGAATCAAGTACGATTTCAATGCTGACTGGTGTCCAAACAGCCAAGACGGAGTTGCGCTGTCGCTGAACCGGTTAACCCTGTGGTTCAATATCAGATTTATGGTTAAACTTACTGTCATCCACGGAGTAACAGCCACACTGCTGGCTCACGATATCAGCTCTGACCTTTTCGTAGGTTCGCCTACTTGCTGCTCTTGTGTGCTCCCTTAGGTCTACGCCTCAATTCTCTGCAGGGCTACATGGCCGCGTAGAGGCTTTTCATGCTAATGCTCAGCCCTGCTTCGAACAGGCAACAGAGAAGGATCACCGATAGCTTCAGCCGGACGGAGCAGCACGTGACAAAGTCTGAATCTCCAATCACGCTATTATCAAGCGTGTTTGTAGTTGTGAATCAGTGCGTAGACGTGAATGGCAGCCTAAGCGAAGGCAGTTTAAGCGAGACATCTGAAAGCACAAACGTTCAGCTTTGCTAATAACAACCTCTTGAATCATCCATCATCGATGGCCATGGGTATACCACAGGACATACCACAAGGGACTGAGCAATAACAAACATCATCCCACCGAAGTGCTGCGAAAAAACAACAGAGTGAACCGCAAGCAGAAGACAAAGCCATCAAAGCACAGAAACTGTGGGAGAGAGGCACACCGACAGAAAAGAACAGCAGCACGTTCGCAGAGCAACGAAGAAAATGTCAAATGCCAGCGCTCCTCCTCCTCCTCATCATCATCATCATCTTGCTGCGGTCATTACCGTCCGCTCTCGTTCAGATTTATAGATTGTTCTGTTCGACTCCGGTAAGGACATGAACCAAGAAAAGCTTTTTCTTTTCGGGAGATCTTACCGAGTGGCCCGCCACGATAGCCTTCGGCCACTGCTGCCTCCTTGCAACCTTCGACACGCGCGTTTCCGATGTTCAGCATCTAAGGGATGATAAGAAATCCAAAACAAAACCTTCACGCTTGAAGAAGCAGTCAACGCATACCTTTTCAATGCTGAATTTCCCGAAGAAGATTTCGAACATGGCCATGAAATGACCGCGGTGCTTGCCTAAGGTGAGTGGCACTGCCAGAGGTTCCGCTCGCTTCTCGTTCCGGTCTTTTTTGGGGATGCCCTGCCATGAATTAGCCGGGGCCCAAGGTTGTAGGGACCACTCTCGTTGAGACATACAGCAAACATGCCGCGACGGGCCAGGAAGAGCTCCAACATTGACTCCTAGCAAGACTCGTGAGCTACCGTTCTGCCATTCTCTCCAACTGGAGGGAAGGAGGGATGATCACCTTATACTCGTGCCCGCAGGGTAGAAGATCCTCCTTCTCAGTTCCGTCCGGCTGCTGAGACGGCTCCGGCATACGCTACGGAATGAAGTGAGAACGTGAGCCCGGCAAACTCAGGGAATATAAGATGCCGAAGGATTTGACTCACAGCGTTGGACTTTCGGCAGCTATAACACCGCGGAAGCTTCCCCTTGTGCACAAAAAAGCCCGCTCTGGAAATGGCAAGTAACGAAACATCAGCAGAGTTGCTCTGAGGACGGATATGAAGCATCCAAAGTCACTTTGAGGGACGGATTTACCTCAGCCTCTCCTCGATGGACTGCCTCTGAGCTTCCTAATAATTAAAAAACAACGTGTCAATGAAGGGTACTATCTTCAAGGCAAGATCGAGAACTGCCAAACCTTCGATGGCTTGCCAGATAACCAGCGCTTCCGGTACAACATGGTTGCCCTGGGGTTGCCCAGGACTTCCACATTCTCGGCATGTGCTGGAGATGGGCTTTTCTCCTTCGGCTTACTCGAGGACTTGGCCTTCGAGACGTCCGAGGTTCTCTTAGCCCGCTTAGCTGGGCGTGGGGACTCCTGTACGTCCGTCTCCCCGGTCCTAGAATCCCACTGTTCAGTCCCTGGAAATAAGAAAACGACATGTTTGAAAATTTCTCGCGTCCGCCGGCGAATTCAGTGCAGTCGTGGACCTGGGTGGAGAGGATATTGAACCTACCGTCGAACTCTCGCCATGATTGAGTTGAAAAGACACGTCCTCACGGAGTTGACAGCCAAAGTTGAACCGGAAAAAAAAAAAGTACTTGATGGCCTCAGCTTCGAGGGCAAGGGATCAGGTTGCTGATGGAAAGAGGGGACGAGTGTGCGAGAGTGATTTTTCTTCTTTCAGTTTCTCAATTCACAAATAAAAACAAAAACGCACTCACGCGGAGAAGGAACTACATACCTACTTGTGCGGAGTACGGATGCGAAAAACTCGGAAGTCCCGAGATACGCGGGGGAATTTCTTAATTTTCGGCGGATTTCAGAACGCGCTATTTTCTTTGCTGCACACCACCAACGCTAGCTCGAAGTTACGGTTTTACCTAAGTCCAAGAGCTTGGTTTTTAGGCGGCTTGGCCCATTTCTCACTACGACTTGTCCCAAGCTGAACGGTTCTCGAGTGCTCGTTATGCACTTGGTATAGGGGTACAAGGAGAGCTGGTACTGGAAGGCCAACTGAACACACCTGCGAGTTCCAGGATTCGGTTAACCTATATTTCAAAATTGTCAGTGTCAGAGCAATCTGGGAGAAGCGACTGCACTCACTGCAGTCCCGGACTGTTTTACAATTCGTCCCTTTGCCCAAAACAGGCCGAAACTCGTCCGGGAACTGAACTACCTTTCTATTCACAAGTTCCGGGTCATGTCTTGTTGGAAATTGTCGTGCCATCTGTGCAATTTCGTTAGAATGGAATTGTCCCAAGGCACAGTTCGATTCTTCGATGGAACAGTGCGGGATTGTTACGGTCTTTTGAGTGAGGTACGCTTTCTATCTTCGCGCACTGAATGGACCATACAGCGTCATCGAGCACCCAGTCAGATTCTAGCTGTCTATAATATGCGAACATAGCGGGGCGTGTTGAGACAGTCGTACATTCAAGAGTGAAGAGGAGCGTGATCGGAGCCGAAGATATGAACGCCTTGCCGATTTGAGCGGAGCGAAGAGCGGCAGGACAATTTAGTCAGTTCCTTTGAATCGCGGGTTACCGCATAATCGGAACCTGAAGGAGAGACCAATGAGGTTTGGATCGTCCACCCGTCCATCTTTCAAAGGGAGGGGTCGGCTGGACCGCATGGCCTTTCGTAGGCGTAGAGAGGAGATGTCCCGTCTATCCCTCGAAAATATTCTGATTCAACTCCACTCCCATATCCTTCGCCATGACTTTCATCTGCCGCTCAATATCGTCCTCCATGCCACCGCCAAGGCCCAGGAACTGCCGGATCTTGGTGAACCAAAACACCAGATCCGACGAGAAGAGGACCAGCCGGAAGACTATATGACGACCGTAGTTCCTGATCTTCTCGCTGAGCGGCAGATCCGGCGACTCGACCAAAGCGCGGGACGCCCACATCCCGGTGACCTTGACCCGGTTGACCGGTGACCCGAGGAATTGATTGTTGGCCTGCACGATGCGCAGATTGCGCCCGATGAAGATCAGTTCCCGCGGCCACTTGGTCTCGTCCCCGAGGATCTCCCGGATGGCTTTCCGCGCTGCTTGCTGCATCTCGTAGTGCCGTTGCTGCCGCTCCGCCTTGGTGAGACCCTCCAGGCCCCGTTGCGTGGAGAGATCGCCTCCACGGTACGGCCGCATTAGTGTGGCCGATGCGAAGATATCCGGGTTATTCACGCCCCACTGCCCGACAATCTCCCCCAGGGTCTTGTTGTCGAGGGTCAACAGCGCCTTCCAGAACTGCGCGTACTGATGGCGAAAGTTGGAATTCATCTGAACATACAAGCCGTGGTCGATCAGCACGAGCTCCGGCTTGCCGTTCGGCTGCCGACGGACGAAGATGTTGCCCGGGTGAGGGTCGCAATGCAGCCAGCCCCAGAGAAACATCTGCGCCGAGAAGAGATCGACCATGGTCGTCATCACGTCTTTCAACGACAGTCCCAGACCACCCCGTTCTCTCCATCCCTTCCAATGTTTCCTTTCTGGCTTGATTTGCAGCGACGTCACGGCCTTGCGTGCCAGCTCCTCGCGACTGGTACCCTTCGCGTTCGGAGGATCCAACGGTGTCCCATGAGAGCCGGGACTGCCCTCGCGCCAGCCGCCCCTCCATGGCCGTTCAATCGATTCTTTATCCCATAATCGGACGCCCTCGATCCATTCCGCCGTTAAAATCCGCTTCGAGCTCAGCTCACGGTAGACTTTGGGGATGTAGACACGATCCCGTAGTCGCGGTTCCTTGGCAACAAAGGCAGCCATCCGCTCCGAGTTGTTGGCCTCGTTCTCAAAGTCTGTTTCGAGAAACAGTCGCTCGCTGACAAAAGGAACCAAATTATAGAACGGGAGATCGAACCATTTGCTATAGATCCACGCCACAACCCTGCAACCAACTCAGCACGCTGCGACACAATCAGCGGGAGAGAACAGTACTTACTTGAAAGCCCACAGATCCCACGCCACTTGTTGCGCAATCTCCCGCTTCTGGATCTTGATGGCAATTTCCCGACCATCGGCTAGACGAGCCCAATGCACCTGCGCGACACTTGCACTAGCCCGAGCTTTCCGCTCCAAGACCCCCTTTGTAGGATCACCGGTAAACGAAACCCCAAACACCTCTTCGACGGACTTGCCAAAATCCTCCTCGATGACCTTCTCGACATCCTTCCAGTCATTCTGCGGCGCATCATCGAACATGCGCGAGAACATTTTCTGGAACTCTGGCGGAAGGATCGCGGATTGCATGGCAATTGCCTGGCCGATCTTCAAGTACAACCCGCCATTCTGCCGGAGAAGATTCGACAAGCGCTCGGCGTTCCTCTGATGCACGGCGGCGATCGACGAGGCAAAAGGCGGATTCGGCGTGAAATTAATTTTATAATCCAGCGCAACGAACAGGCCCAGGCCAAACGTGCGCACGGTCCGGGTCAACGAGGAGGCGTAGAACTGGGTGTCGATCAAGTAGATCGTCCCCGTGGCGAGGGACAGGTAAAACAGCCGGCGCAGCCATTTCCGCGTTCGTGGATAGGTTTTTGCGGGGACCGGCCTGCCGAGCGAGCTTGGAGATGGCGGCACAAAGGGTCGGAATTCCTTCGGATGGATGAATCGGCGTGTTGAGGCCCGGGCGATGATGGGTGTTGTTGTCACTGGGATGCGCAACCGGGACAGGGTCTGCCACTTGTAGCGGCCGCACCTGGACAGAAAGACCATGGTGCGGATTGGACGGTCAGCGGTAACCGTAAGATGTGACCGAATCCAAATCAAGCCATGGGGAATGAGGTTGAGAAGACTTCTTTACAAGTCCCGCGTTTGTGGAAGCTTCAACTTTGCTGCCTGCATATCAGATCGATCGGCGATTTAGTTAACCTACCTAAAATCTACTCCGTAGGGCGGAATTCCGTCATCGTTATCTCCGACCTTCCCCGATACGGACATAGGGCTTTGAACCCTAACCCTGCTGGTTCGAGGATCAAGAGAGAGGTAGCATAGTAGCATATGAACTATAGTTCAATTCACTGATATACTCTGCAAATTCAGAAGGATTAACTGCCCAAGCCAACTCAATCTCAATTTCCAGCTGCTGGGTACATCCTGACATGAACGCCCTTTCCAGGTGTTCCTACAATATCTGCTTTGTGAAACTGCTCCTCCCATTTGCCGACATACTCAACGCGCTCATAGCGTTGGAAGATGCGGGCCACCACATACGATATCTCCGCCAAAGCAAAGTTCTGGCCGATGCAAATGCGCGGACCACCATTGAACGGGATATAGTGCCATGGCTTGGGTTGCCAGTGCTCCCAGCGCTCGGGTGAGAAGACATCTGGGTCGGCAAAGTGCTCGGATGTCGGCGGGTACAGATCCTTGCGTCGTTGCATCGCAAGGGTCGAGTAAATGACGGCGTCGCCCTTCAGGACAGGCAAAGGCATGTCGCCATTCGGACCGCCACCCGATGGAAGGGTCGTGTCATTCAACGCGAAACGAATATTGTACGGCACAGCAGGATAGAGACGGAGAGTTTCGTTCACTGTGTTCTTGAGATACGGCATGTTCTTGAGATCGTCATACGTCGGCGGCCGTGTTGGGCCAAGGGTATCCAAGATCTCCCGCCGGAGCTTCGCCACAATCTTGGGATAGTGGGAGATCTCATAGATCAGCCACGATAGTGTCGCAGCAGTAGTATCTCGACCAGCAAGAAGCACGGCGACGACCTGGTCTCGAATGACCTTTGGATCACGGGTGAAGCTGGCCAGGGCATGGAGGAATGTGAACGACTTCTCGGATCGATTGCGCTTCTCGAGCTCCTCTGGAGGCAAAGCCAAAGCCTGATGAACAAATGGAACAACGAAGTCGTCGATGACCTTGATTCCACGATAGTACGCTTTCTTGTCGATCCACCAACTAATTGGTCTGCGTGTGGCTCAGGAATCAATTCTCTCCCAATCGTGGCCATTGAAAAAGGGGAACATCGTCACTTACTGCATCACCGTCAATGTCATTTGGTCCCGCTGCACATCCGAAAATGCCTGGACAAACTCAGCCTTTGGATTTTCCAGGCTGTGGACTCCATGACCAAGCAAGAATTCGGTCGTCACATCGAGCGTTAGGCGATAGAATAGATCCATGATGTCAAACTCCTGGCCAGGCTCTGGGAAAAAATTCATCATAGTCTGTGTACAACGTTCGAAAATCTCCAGGTCAGAAACACGATCTTTGACAAACATAGGCCGGATCAACTGCCTGCTGTTACTCCACTGCTTGCCGTCGGTTGTGAAAATGCTGTCGCCCAGGAAAGGGCTCCAAAGGTCATGGAAACGTTCACCCTTTCCATAGTCGGCAAAATTCCCAGTCAGAACGGCCTTGATATGCTCAGGTTCCCGAGTCATGAGGACACGGGCGTTTCCGGTGAAGTTGCTCTCGACGCAATTTGGACATGTCGGGCTGCTATACTGGTCAAAGGTGTTGTTCATGTGCTGGAAAAGGCGATTCTGCAGATGTGCCCGGCCTGCCTTGAGGAGATAATAGAGGTCTGTTCAAGATCCATCACAACCTGAGTCAATAACTGACCTCATTTGAACACGGGGGGATAATATGATCCAGACCTCGAATTGGTAGGATCGGTCCACTCGGGAGGCGAGGTGCGTGGAATCCTCCATGCCATCTACTTAACCGATAGTTGTAGAGTGCCAACCGAATGAGTCTGACCAAAGAAACCAATATGATAAAGGAGATGACGCCATAAACTGGCGTCAAAAGAGAGAACTCGAACTTTGCTAGATCAGTGATCATGGTGCGCTACAAGTCATGGTTGTCACATTGACCATCAATGACCACCACACTCGATGAAACGTCACTGATATATAGTATGTCAGCATTTTGAGCTGACGTCTAACCCACGTGAAAAACAAGCCGAGGCTGTCAACTTAGTGTCTTAACCTAGGGTCTGATCCATATCCATATCCACCTTCTCGGGTTCTTGGACATCCGATTGTTAGTTGAAATCGTGGAGAAGACGCTAACCCCGCATCAAAATCCATGGCAAAATGATGACACAAGGGTTCCAAGGTATTGTTAGGCCATTGGAGGAAATGGTCTATATAGATTCTTCTGGCAAAAAAAAAAAAAAGTCTCGACAGTTGAAGCCACTCAGAAGAGTAAATAGTAGAGCCGATACAGTTTCAATGTTGTTCACATCCAATCACAAAACGAGTCCCAACGGTGCATGGAACCATTTGACCAGGCATCTTCTTCTCAATTGCAAACTTTGCCCTCCATCCCGTACAGTGCCCCGGCATCAGAACTGCCGGGTCTAGTCTCCAGAGATCGCGCACAGTACTTTCGATGACGGACTCGTCGCTCGTGGCGAGATGGTAACCACCCACGATAGCATATACAGGTACTTTGCCTCTGAGAAGCTCCATAGAATGCTTGGTGGCATTGACGACGCCGGCATGGCTACAACCGGTGAAAACAACAAGTCCCTTGTCTGTGATTTCCTTTAGCCAGGATCAAGAAGGATTGCTGGGCCTCGATCGACGTACCCTTGACGTGGCATGCTAGTAAACGTTCATCTTCAATCTTCTCATCTGATACCCATTCATTGTCTTCCTTGACGTATCGGACTGCAGAATGCAGGCCCGTTTCGTACGGTGTCTGTCGCCGGATTTGCCCGGAAATCAAAAACATGTCATCCAAGACCGTATGGGCCTTGTCATGCTTCTGGACAGTCGCACCAGCCGCAGTGATCTCATCAAAGGTCGGATCCGCCTCAAGGGAGATGATCTTGTCGCCCATGCTGAAGCCCCTATAATCAGGTCGATCAGGGTGCAAGTCGACGATGAGATCGTGATTGCTCTGTCCGTTTCTTTCTTTCGCTTCCTTGATCATGCGAATAGCCCGAAGCATGCCACCTTGAGACCAGTGTGAATAGACACCACAGAACACAATTGTTTTTTTCCTTTAAAAAGGCAGGGTCTTACCAGAATGGTCGCGATGCCAATGCGACAATTGAATGACATCGATCTCGGAGAGATCAAGTCTTAATCGACGAGCATTTCTCTCCCAGACATCCTCCTCTGGCCCCGTATCAAACAGGATGGTTCGTCTGAGGTCGCCTTTGACAGCAGTCTAGCATGTAGCAGAAAAAAAGCAACTCACCGATTAGCAGACTCGCTTCAAATAGACATCGAGACGGAGAGGACGGAGGCATATTACCACCATCAAAGAGAGCCCATGCGCCGAGCAACATAGATGATTCATGGGGACTTCGATAATCGTGTCCTCCGCGCGGCCCCGCTCTCCCGGCGCGACGTGCTTGCCCGTCTGCATCGCAACGAGCGGTACAGGACCCCCTGTGACCTGAACTGTGTCCGGGGGGCAAGGAGACATGGGATCAAGCTCATTGTCGACGATAACGGTTACCTCCACAAAATCAATCTCGACGAGTGAATCCATCGTTGTTTCGAAACAGTGGTACTACAAGGGCCCACTGGAGAAAGTTTCTCGAAGAATTCAACAATGGCACTTATTTTGCAGCTTTTATCTCGACTGTTCAGGAAAAATGCGGGCAAGTGTATGTGCTCGTCTTGTGACGCTTTGGAGAGAAAGCGGATGATTCGGCTCGAGCCATGATATCACAATCTCGGGAGTTAGATAACCTCCATGTAGTAAAGCCTGCAGACCCTTTAAATCAAGGTCCATCAAAACCCATTCACATTATTGCGCATACACATGTCATACCAAAGTATGTATTCCCAGTTTCTGTGATGCCTCTCATGTTCACCAAGTATTTGTCGAGCTTGAACTTGACCAACAGCAAGATTGTACTGTGAAGACTCACTAAAGAGAGAAAAAAAAAAAAAAACCCATATACGTCTCTAAGATGTGTTGGTATTGATATACAACACCAAGTCTATAAACATATGTAATGACACGACTCCAGTGAGTCCATGGGTGCCGGTCGGGTTGGGCTGTCTACACGAAGAAAAAGAACAGAGAAAAAAAAAGAATCAAAAACACACAAGGAGATAAAGGGGAAATAAAAACAAGGAGGTATTAAAAACAGGGAATCAAAGTCACAAATATCCAGGCCCCAACCCCCTCACGCCGGGTATCACATCGTTCGTGTTCAATCATCATCTTCCTCTTCAGGAGCACGAGTCGTGAGCACGTATCTCGACTTGCCCGTGTGCTCCTCCCGCTCATGCTCGATGGCCAGTTTCGACAGGTGGCCAATGAGGTTCTCAATCTGGGTGTCCGCCTTGGAGCGCTTGGCACGGCCAAGGTTGTCGAGCCACGGGATGTTGGTAAGGAGGGCATAGACCATGGCGATAATGATGGTGACACCCAGAGAGTAGGCCCACACGACGACCACGGTGACAATGCTGGTCGGGCCGTCCGAGAACTCGTACGAGGCCGGAGGGCTGGTCGGCGGCGGGTAACCACCAGACAGCCAACCGAACACGCAGAACAGAGTAGCGATGACATCCACGAGCAGGATGGCACCCACCAGCTGCCACGACGGGTAGGTCTTGCCACCACGGGTGACAAAGATCAGCCAGTTCTCGGTCAGGGCAACCTCGAGGAAGATGATCTCTTGCGGGTGACCCCAGTTGTGGATGATACCACCATCCTTCAGGAACATGCTGGCACGGATGATCCAGGTACCGACGGCAAGCAGGATACCAAGGATGACCGAAACGACCCAGATCTTCGGCAGCTGCCATTCGACTGGACGCTGTTCGTAGTGAGCGTTGTCGTAGGCAACAGCAATGGTAGCCACATCAGCGAACAGGGCAATGAAGACAATGAGGTCGGCACGGATGGTCTCGTTGATGATGATCATGGACGTGACCAGGTAGATCTCCAGGTGCAAGCAAAGGGCGATACGGTACTGGATGTAGGCCTTCATGCGCTGGAAGATCTGACGAGCAACCTTGATGGCATCGACAATGGTGGACAGACCGGGGGCAAGGAAGACGATATCAGCGGCAGCTTGGGCGGCTTCCGTAGCACCCTCGACGGCGATACCGCAGTCGGACTTCTTGAGAGAGGGAGCATCGTTGACACCGTCACCGGTCATGGCGGTCAAGTGGCCACGCTGCTGCAGCATCTCGACGACCTGGTACTTGTGCTCAGGGAAGACCTCGGCGAAGCCATCGGCACGCTCCACGAGATCGTGCACGCGGGAGCCGGTCAGACCACCGTGGATGAGGCGCTCCGAGTTGTAGACCTTGGTGCCGAGCGCGAGCATCTTGCAGGTCTCCTTGGCAATAGCGATGGCATCACCCGTCAACATCTTCACGGAGAGACCGAGGTTCTGGGCCTCAGTGATGGTGTGGGCGGTATCCTCACGCGGCGGGTCGAACATGGGGTACATGCCCAGCAGCTGCCAGGGCTCACCCTCCTTCTGGACGGCGACACCGAGCGAGCGGAAACCACGGCGGGCAAACTCGGCCGCCTTCTCCCGGTAGAGACGAGCCTCCTCCTCAGAGCACTGAGTAAGGTTGAGGATGGCCTTCGGAGCACCCTTCGCGCAGGTGTAGCGGACACCATCGCACGTGCAAACGGTGGTGATGCGCTTGGAGACAGGGTCGAAGGGAGTGTACTTCTCCGTGACCCAGTTGCGGGAGAGAATCTCGCGGGCCTTGGGGTAGCGACGGAGGGTCAGGATGGTGACCTTGTCGATGGGGTCAAGGTTCTTGACGTTGTGGGACGAGGCAATGGCAGCCACGGCGAACATCCAGTTGACGTCCACACCCTCGGCAACGTATGGCTCCCGGATCGACAGCTGGTTGGCGGTGAGGGTACCAGTCTTGTCCGAGCACAGCACATCGACACCAGCGAGCGACTCGATCGCGGTGAGCTTCTGCACAATGGCCTTCTGCTTGGCGAGGTAGGCCGCACCGACGGCGAGAGTGGTGGTGGTGACGACGGGCAGACCGACCGGGACACCGATGATGAACAGGATCAGGGTGTAGTGCAGGAGACTGTTGTCCGAGTTCTCGGGGGTCGGGAGGGCGATGCGCAGGTTGCGGAAGAAACCGCCAATCCAGGCCGCAAGAATCCAGAACATGACGAGAACCAGCAGCGTAGTACCAATCGAGTTCATGATGGCCTTGAAGTGACCCTGATCCTTGGCACCCTGCACCAGCGAGGCCGTCTTGCCGACGAACGAATGCTTCGCCGTGGCGGTGACGATGGCGTACGCCTTGCCGCGCTTGCAACCGGTGGTGTAGTAGCAGGTGTCACCCATGTACTTGTCGACGGCGAGGGATTCACCGGTGATGGCGGACTGATCCACGGCAACGAGAGAGACACCGGTGTGATGTTCGACCTCATCGTCGCCCTCGTCCTCCTTCTCCTTCAGGGTGTCGTCGCCAAGAGTCGCGATGTACTCCTTGTAGCGCTCGAAGTTCTCCGGCTTGTCGTAGGCGCAGATCAGGCGAACATCCGCGGGCACGACCTGGCCTTCCTCAAGAATGACCTGCAAAAGCGGCACAATTAGTTTCTGATAATCAGGGGAAGGGGGCACTACAAGAACATACAATATCACCGACGACCAGCTCACGAGCGAGAATCTCCTTCTCGGCACCGTCGCGAACCACGGTGGCGCGCATGGCGATATCACCCTTGAGCGAAGCGACGACATCGGCGGCCTGCTTCTCCTGATACCAACCAACGATGGCGTTCAGCATCAAAATGCCGATAATGACACCGAAGTCGATCCAATCCCGCAGACCAGCAGCCAGAATGACGGCCAATTCCATGACTGGTGGGAACCAAGGGTTAGCGGCGGGCGTGCCATGGAGCCGGGGGGACGCTAAGCTCGGGAACTACTCACCATAGAGAATGGGACCACGGAAGTAGCCGATGAACTGCACGAACATGTTCTGATGCTCGGTTTCCAGCTCGTTCCAGCCGGTCTTCTTGCGACGCGGCTCAATATCGCTCGATCGCAGACCGGTACGGATGTCGGTCTCGAGCCACTCCTCGGGAGCGACGAAGGTGCCGTCGGTGCCATAGCCATCATCCTTCTTCCAAAAGGCCCAGGACCTCTTCTTCTTGTTGTCGCTCTGGAGGGCCTCACCGGCGCTCGAGGTAGAGCCACGACGGCGGTCGCGGTGGGTGGAGATGAAGCGATTCAGGGCCGTGTACTCATCGAGATTGGCGTAGTCGTCGTTGATGTCGGCATTGTTGCGGCTGCGATCGCCATTCTCCACGTCGGGAGCATAGGAGATCCTCCGCTCCGCCATTGTTGCTGTTGGTGTGGTGGCTCACCAACCGAAGCGGGAATTGAGCAAGGGGGAGGGATTGAACCGGAAGACACACGGTAGCAAAATGGCGGAATTGGATGGGATCTTCACTATAACAAAAGGAAGAAAAGAAAAAAGAAAAAGGAAGAGAGGAGAGGAGGTGGAATGGGCAAGGGGGGGGGAGGCAGGGCTCAGGTATTTAACATAGAGCAACCCGAGCAGTGGGAGGAGTGGCACGCCCCAGGAGCTTTGCTTGTGCTTTGGGGAGATTTTTTTGTTTTTTTTTTTTCCTAGCTTACCCGATTTAGGCATGTGCGAAATTTGACAAGACCCAAATTCGTAAAAAAAGGGACCCGATCCGGTTTAGTGGCGAGTTTCCAATGTTTTGCGGTGTTTTTTTTTCATCCTTTTGCGCTGCGATTCGATCGGCCCTAGTGCCGAGTCAGAGGCGAGTGAATTACTAGATACATCCATACGGGGCGTCTAGTTCTCCACTGAACAACGCTAAAACCATCCTGGACTGCGGTGGCTATCGATGACTGGCATGACGAGCAGTTCCGTGGATGACGTGCCGGTAAATTCGCAGATTTTTGCTTTTCCTAGTCTTCTTAGGGCTCCAATCTGCTGCCGCCACTAAGACTATATCCTTGGTCCAAATGATGGTGATAGCGTGCAAGTTGCAGAAATTGGCCCTCAATAATGTTGCTGGCTATCAGCGATTCCGCCAGGTCCGGCTGGCGGCACCCCGACAGGGTTCTAGATACAGACTACATACTGTCCAGACGCTTGTTCAATTGAACTAGTCAAGTTTCTGTCATCAAATACCTCATCCGGATCGACGGCTGGGGGTACATATCTCCTGTCGCATGAATGGCCGCGGCGTCGATCCGGAGAACGCCGTACGAATTCTCCTTGACTAACTAGCTTTTCTTGTCTAATTCAGAACTCTGTTCGGAGAATCCATATGCAGGATGATGTAGGATGGACTAGAGCGTATGTCAGTATGTTCGACTGCATGTTCGCACGAGAGAGAGATGGGAATTGGCATGCCTTTGTCCTTTGATCGGCTCACGGCAGGACTCAGGACTCAGGAGAAAGGACTTGTTGTCGCCCATCTGGATCCCCAATCACCGTCCGGGTCAGAGTTGAGCTCTCGCCTCTGGAAGAACCGGCTTCGACATGCCGACAGGCCCGACTGTGCCGAGCCCCGATGTGGGATGGGCCATTTCCAATGATTACTTAAACATGAAAATACAGGGTTACAGTACCTGGTTCTTTCATTGCAATCATTGAAACGCGATTCAAAAATGAGGCATAATGCTGACTCAGCATCCGAGCCAATGATCCTGTGCTCTACGGCCGATACCCATGGGATGAGTCCGAATTAACCAATAATATTCCACATCACGCAGCAATTCTTGGCGTGTCTTGGCATCTTGGCGGGAATTTCATTTCGTCTGCAAAACGAGCGAGGGGAGAATTCCCGGTAATTTGAAATACACCGACCCGGTCCTACCCCGACATTATCTCTGGTTCCAGCTCCAGCACATCCACCATCTGGGGCGTTCTCTCGCCAACCCAATCGGGACTAGTGTACGGCTGCTGCTGAGAAGTATCTGTTTATGGTAAGCTCGCCATGAGGCCCGCTGGGGCCCGGGGGAGACCGTCTGCGCGATTTTCTTTCTCCGAGGTGTGAACTTGGCAACTTGCCCCTGTGCCGCGATAGCCCCCATAATTCACCTCGGTTCAGCTCCCTTCACCGGGCTTCAATTCGCTTTGTAACGGAGTAACTGCGGTCTACGAGTATGTACATATTTCCTGCGCTTCGAGTTTCGACATGTCCATCCACCAAGTTCAAACTATCACTTCTTCTACTTCTGCCTACTTGCTTGTCCCTAATTTCGATCATCTGCTGGACTGGTTCTGTTCAGTTGACACTCACGTCAGAGCAAACCCAATTGGTGACAGGGTTCTGTTCTATCAACATTGAATGTAGTGGAATCTGGCCATGTTGCTGCTTGAGAGACAAGCCAAGGGACAGCGAGGCGACAGGAAAGGGATCAGTATTTTTGGCGATGCAGTCGGCGCATGTCCGAAATAAACTCACCGAAGCCTACGGATACTGTTCCTCACAAGTTATGTAGGCCTCGTAATCGCGAGGCGTTTCCTTTTGATCGACTTTGGCGGCGAAGAACTCGTCTCTGTAGGAGGATTGGATGGCAATGATCGTCGAGCTGAGGTGTAGTTCACAATCCTCAAACTTCAGGCCTGGCCAAATCAGCTCAAAAATCACCAAGAATCTTTGGCATGAAAACGCCCAAAAACAATGTCAAGAGGTCGACGTCCTTTGTTGGGCCTCTGGTGTTCTGCTTCTGTTGATCTTCCTTGCAGTTACCCAAAGCCAATCCCTCGTTTGTTGCTCGCAAGATTCGAAATGCATCACCGTCACCGGTGCTCTGCCACGCGCCCAATCTGCCCGTAAGCACCAAAATGCAGTCCTTCGGAAAGGATCGCGACTTCAGTCATAGTGTGTCCTACGTCGTAACGTCTACTGAGACGATGATCGACAGAGTTACATACCAACGGGCAATTCCGGACCCGGATACTGTCACCTTGATTGTGCTCTAGTCCATCCGCTTCAGATCAGATGTACTATTAACTATGCAGAATGCAGAAAACGGCCGCCGTTGTTCGGGTCAACCTGGAAAACGACAAGCGTCCCTTGGTACCTCCGAACTTTTCCACAGAGGCCCGGACTCGGGAAAGAGAGGAACTTACACCTGGCCCGCCTGGGTGCCGCATTCCGAATTTTTCTAGAAATCAAACCGAACCATGTCTCATCCGGAGTCACCGAACCTAATTATGGACTGGACCGTACTCCGTACATTCGTATCCACGTTTCCTCCGGACCTAGGTACTCTGCAATTCTGCAATTCACCGTTGGCCGTTCCACTCGGTCCACCCGCCGGACAGGGCAACAGGAACCCTTTCAGGCGCGACACTCTGTCCAAAGGGCAACGCCCGGCTTTGCCTGCGAGAATTCACTCGGCCCGATCGATTGATTCAATATTGTGACCCGAGCAAAGTTCATTGCATCATAAATCAAAATATCGGGACGCCGAGTCAGAGAAAAAAAAAAAACAAAAAAAATCTGCACTTTCCAGAGTCCAATCGAATCGCTTCTGGCTAAGAAATCTGTTAGTACACCGTAGTAGGGTTAGGTACTAGTTAGGTTAGATACGTGTCACCGTGTAATTTCGCACACACCCCGCGTCATTATGTAGGGCTGCTGCGACGCCCTTTTTGGCACCCCGCCAATTTCAGTGCACTCACTGCTCAGGAATGAATCCCAGGCACTTCTCCCAATGCATCTGGAATCCAGGAACAATTTCTTCTCCATAGGTCGCCTGTACTGTAGAAACCGGCCGGACCGGGCCGGATGACTAATGAAACAGGTCGAAAGATCCGGATTTGGAGGCTGGTTACTCTGTACGAATCGGGTATGCAAGCCAAATGTGAATTACCTGTTAGGCTAGGTAATTAACCAGGATGTTAATATATGCCAGTTGTCAAAATCCGGAGCTGCCGAAGCCAATCGCCCTCTCAAATCTCTCGGTGCGATCATGATAACATCAATAATTGGACAATCAGTGGGAGCCAGCTCGTCAATCACATCGTTACCCGAGCAGTGACACTTGACCGCATTTCAACGACGAGAAAGTTTGGAAAACTGCTAGCTCTGTCGAGAGGGAAGCAAATTGCCTCCAGTAGTACGAGTCGGCTAGAACCTGGTTGGAGCATGGGACGAACCCTTGAACAAAGACAAGCGCGATGTAGCAGCCCCTATGACTATGAGAGCTGCGGAATGTGTAACTCTGGGCGATTCCGCGTTGGACACTTCCGCATCCTAATCCTGTATTTTGCCTACTGATGCGGTTGTGTCTGCATCAGTACTACATATCTACCTATTCAACCATATGTCTCTTCGGAATAAGCCTCTCAACCCCCCATGGACGTCATGCCGCGTGCGAATCTGCGACGGATCCCTCTCCATAAGGTCCGAGTACGAGTGCTGCTCCTAAATTAGGCGAGAGAGAGAGAGAGTTGTTGATATGGCAGCTTTGCGGGAGTCAATCCACAGCCTCATGGAACAGATCAAAATATATACTGCAGCTCGCAGACAGATGACGTCATTATAAGTTTCTCATCTCGCTTTTTCGAAGAAAGCAATGGATGTAGGTACTAGTTATTGCCTCACGGCCGTTGATTTGGGACGAAGACGTACGGAGTACTCGTATGTAGATCGGCCTCTGATACGCGCGATGGTTTCGAATTTCCCGAAAGGAGAGTCAGCTCCAGGTACTACAGTAAGTACTCTACTTGTACGTCTTACGACAACCTGCAGGATGGCGACGTGCTTCATCGAGGCTCAGTCAGATCAAGGTTGATCCCCCGCAGATCGCTCACTGTCTACAACTCTCCGAACATGGAGTCCTTGCCCTTACTCCTACATACTTGAACTTCGTCTTCATGTTTTGGCCATCCAGCACGTGTTGGATTTCCAAGACTGGCAATCCGTCGCAAAATGGGGCTTTGCACTGCTGCCAAGACGAAACTATTACCCGGTAGATCCTTCGGCTCTGTGAGGTAAGATGAGCACTCAACGAGTCAGAATGGAGAGACGAGTAATAATCACTGGAGCAGTCAGCAGTACATACAATAATACAAGAGGTACAGCCTTTCTTTTGGTGATGGGCAGTTTGCAGCAGTGCGGATACAGATAACCTAAGGCGTGTCCACAAAAGCCTAGAATTGCCAAGCCGATGAGGCTGTGTTGATATTGGATCTCAGTGGAAGAAGCTGTGAAGCTGTAACGACAACGGAAGATCCTCCGGGTGAGCTTCCATATTAACCTAACTATTATTGAAGTCAAAGTCAGCTTTAGGTTAGTTACTTAGTTGCCCCTTTTCTCGTTTTTCTCTGCGACACTTCGTTCGCTACAACGCTCAATAACCGAAGACGAGCCCACCCCGAGAACAACCGCTCTAAGCGCACCACCAAGAGCCCACTTTCGGCCGATGAAAGCTTCTACGGAGTTAATCCAGTTAGTACATTACGCTCCAACAGTGATTCTGTGAGCCTGCTCGTGGAGTCTCCTTCAATAGCCGACCCCAGGCCAAGCTCAACAGAACCCCTTACTTGACATATCCTCGGATCAGACTTGGCAGTAGCGCCCCTCGCAAGGCAGTTTGGGCATTGGCACTGTGGTACATCATCACAGCAGGTACCTACATGGTTCGTTGGGCCCTCAATTCCTCCAAATCCTGCAGGCGCTTGGCACAAGACGCGTATATGTACAATCTTTACACTTCAACGTTGAGACCAAGTTCAAATTCAACGACTCTGATTCGGGTCAATCAAGCTCTCCTCGCATTCCCGGTTGGACTTCAATTCCCCCACAGATTAGGACTCCCTTCGTTCTCGGCTGTCGATCCTATTCCCATTACTATGCGTTAAGTATCATTCTTCTGATATGGGTCCAGATTAATCGTTTTATGGCAATACGTATGCGCTGACCGAAGTAGCGCAGTAGTACTCGTACTCGTACTCGTGTTTCACCAGTAGAAAACAGCATTGTTGAATGTCTGGCACGACACAGTAGAGCTCGACCGGAGAATACTTCATTGCCATTGACCAAGTTGATCTATGGATACTGACGTTGAAAATCAACATTGGAATATGCTGGATTAATCCCAATTGTTCGGGACCTTCATCAAATGGCTGACATCTGTTTTTCTCGAGAACGTCCATCAAGCAGAACATTTCCTCCCAACGCTCCTCGCACATCTTGCAATCCCTCCGGTTTGAGCGGAAGAGAGCTACTACATCAGCAGTTTCCCTCCAATATGTAAAGCCTTGGGCAGTTGTGATGGTTCGTTTGACATGGAAGACCTCGAGGAATGAAATCAAGAGGGTTCTCGAATCGAAGACTTCTGGTAGACAACATTGAATCTTTTCATATGTCCTTCATTTCCATCCTGAGAATGTAGCTATCTGATCAGCAGGCACCCTCCATCATGTGGTGCCGTATTTGCTGACCTCCAATAAATCGTCCTTCAAATCAAGGTATGACCTCATAGCCAGTGAAAGATTGTGAAGCTGATCACTCTTGAATCCTCGAATGGCCCAATCCATAGCCAAAACTAGGGCACATTCACATGGCAAGTAATTGCCATTAATGCCGACTCGACAACGCTTCTCTGGGTCCAGTGGTGCTGGTGAATACCTACCAGGTGTCAAGTGGTTTTGATCAAGACGTTTAGGCCAGCGCCACGGATTAGTCAGGGTCTTCAATGCCCGCTTCCAGACCAGATTCTCTCGCTTCGGTTTTCCATTGTCTGGTCTTTGATCAACGTCTCCTTCAGCAGACATATACCCTTCGGGGCCTACCCATGGCTACCGCGGCTGCTGTTTCGGCAAGCGCTCAAGCCCTCCGCGATAAGAAGTCGTGACTGACGTACTCGGAAACGGTGGCAACGCAGGAGCCCAAATCAAGTAGAATCCTCAACGTCGGGCAATTCTCTATCGTCCATAAGATCAACAACAAAATCGCCCGCAAGGAGCCCAAGAACAAATCCGATCCCATCAACCTTCGCGCACTCGAGATCGAAGAGCAGATATACATTCATCTCGGCCGGCACAAGCGGATTGCTCGGTACATCGACTGTCACGGCGAACACTTGGATCTTCACTACGAGAAGAACGGGGACTTGCAGTTGTATCTTGCGAAGCATAAGACGGGTGAAAAGTACCGGCGTCGAGTTGCGCGGCAAGTGATTGAAGCGGTGCAGTATATTCACCACCGAGATGTTATCCATGCGGATCTCGCTGCGAAGCAATTCTTGGTCGACGAAGGATTAAATGTCAGGCTGTCGGACTTTGGTGGTTCCTCTCTGCATGGATCGGAGGCGATTGTCCGAGAAAGGGTAACCCATTTCCTGCCTCGCGACATGGACGCCCCGTGTACGGTCCAGAGTGACATCTTCGCGCTGGGCTCGACTCTATATGAAATCTGTGTTGGTGAACTGCCGTATCAGGGAGCCGATGAACAAGAGATTAGTCGACTCTATTCGCAGGGCATCTTCCCGTCGCTGGAGCCGGTGGGCGAGGACTGGAGACTAGTCATTGACAAGTGTTGGAGACAGCATTATCGGTCTGCAGATGAGGTCCTACAAGATGCACCGGGCAAACCATCCCGATCCCTTCTCCATCAAGTTTGGCGCCATTTTATCTCATTCTAGGCATCCTCTGTCCGTCACGTCCATGTGCACAAACAAAGTTTGTGGGGACGCTTGCCAGAGACCGCGCCAAACCTTGCTGATTCTTGGTTGTCACTGAGACTGCCATTATGATTGAATTGGCGTGTTTCTTTTGGCAAGGGTGCACTATTGAATACGAAGCCCGTGTCGCTGAACTTTGAACAAAGTGCCGGGCTGGTCGGTTCGAAGAGGAAGTATACACCCCTTTCTTTTCCTGAAGGCTTTACTTTATTTGGTGTAGCGCGTCCAGGGGTACGGTTTGCATCAGCTGTCACCAAGTCCCTTGATGAGGAGTTGAGTTTCTTGGGGGGATTTCTTGATGCTGCAAATCCCTTCCTATCCAGACTTACCAAGCACTTGCACTGGTTCGTGTTTGAGTGGTTCAACGATTACTCCCCCTAAAATTGCAAATCATGACTCCATATGCCCGACTATTCTCAAAGGAAGTGCGATCTGTTGTTGTTTACTTGGGAATGACATGGTCTTATTGGCATGGAAAAGTCCTCGGCCCATCGTGAGACGCGAAGATATCATCGAAAATCTCGTCATGGCTGCGCGCAATGCAAACAACGTCATATCAAGGTACCGATGCTCGTCAATTTGAGATCAACTTGATAACATTACTTCTCTCGATGCATTGAAAAGTACTGATTTCGACTACCCAGTGTGACGAAAAGAAGCCTCGATGTGGGAACTGTGTCCAGAGCCAACGCACATGCAGCTTCCTCAGCTTAACGCCCGTCGTCCCAACAGAGCATCGGGATCAAGTTCCCTCTCGACACACTGCGACGAGAACAGAATATCCCATTATAGCTCCATCCCCAGTATTTAGACTTCTAGATCTCTCCATGCTGCACCATTTCACCGTTCATACCAGCCAGAGCCTGTCAACCCGGCCAGAAGTTCAGAAAACTTGGGGGACCGTAGTCGTACGGTTGTCATTCTCGCACCAATACCTGCTCCATGGTATCCTAGCTGTGGCTGCTCTCCACGCGGCTTTTACAGGTGGTGTCGAAGAAGACCCTCGGCAGCTGCTCAACTACGCCGCGGAGCATCAGGCCATTTCCTTGAGCTCGTACCAGTCGGCAATCGCCACGTCGGCGTCCTCGCAGTGTGATGCGCTCTTTGCCCTATCGATTCTCATTTTCATCTCGACCATCGCCTTGATGCGTGACGAATACAACATATCCGACTCGGCCACATTGGACACGAAATGGATCCGTCTTGCCCGAGGAATTCAGACGGTGGCATTGGCACACGCAGATTCCATCAGGACCGGCGTCATGGCACCGGTGCTGGATGGGCACGTTTTTGATGATTACATTGAGTACTCTTCGCGGGCCAATTCCACCACGGGGCCGGAGCACCTCCGTCGACTCGAGGCCATCTGGACCACCGAACGCAGCGACGACTTGGAGGAGAATGAAGCGACCATCTACACGCAAACCCTGAACCTCCTGCGAGCGGCGTATTCAATGCTCAGGAGTCACCTTGGCTGGGACCCAGCCAACAATCTTCCCCTGACTGGCTCAATGGATACGGATCGCGCCGTGACGTTCCTTTGGATATTGCATATCTCGGACGACTATGTTGAACTGCTCGAGCGCCATCGCCCAGTGGCGCTGATCCTCCTTGCCCATTACGCGTCACTGTTGGCCAGATGCAATGGTGCATGGTGGTTTGTCGGCAGTGCTCCGGTGATGATCAAGAGGGTGCAATCGATGCTTTCCGCTGAGTATCACAAATGGATGGAGGAGCCATTGGCGTCTATGCAACGGAAGTGATTTGCTTCGTCTAGGGGATGTGAGCTATTCCCTTCTCTGCTGACTCATCCCTCCCATGGGTTGTACAAATAGAGCCCAGGCTCCAATGCTAATAACTAATCGATAATTCACATCTTCATTGTTCGTTTATTAGACATTGCTGCTCTGGGAAGACGAGTTAAACAGAGCCAAATCCATCAAGAAACAACCAGTCCGGGCCAATCTGGATTAACGAGGAAAAAATAAAAACAGAAAGAGAGAGAGAAAAAAAAAAGAGTCAGAAAGAGAGAAACAAAGAGACAGAAAGGGAGAGAAAAAAAGAGAGACCGAAAGAGAGAAACTAAAAAGAGAAAGAGAGAGGGTTTCCTCATGAAGCATCAAAGAGGAGCCTTTTTCGCACGACGCCGTACCAGAATCTTAACTCCAGATCTGGCAAGGTACAGCCATTTCATGCTAACCGGGCTTGTGTCTTCGTTTGGATTGGCCATCTTGAAATCGTACTTGAGCAGGACATGCGCCAGCGTCAGTTTGGACATCTCGGCCGCGAAGAAGCGACCCGGACAGGCGATCTTGCCGTGACCGAACCCCAAGTGGCTGGGACCCGTGGAGATGAGATGCACCTGGTTCGCTTTGGCGGGTTCCCGTCGCGCCATTCGAAGGAAACGGTAGCCGTCGAATTTGTTGGGCCGGTCGTAGTGGGCTTCATGTCGGTGCCAGATGGTGGGAATGCCGAGGGAGGTGCCCTTGGGGATAAAGAGGCCGTCCTTGAGAACAATGTTGGATGTTGCAACGCGCCGCATCATCACTATACGCATGGCTTGTGATCAGTACTGGCCTTCATATCCGACTTGACGGAAAAAAAAAAAAAGTGTCTTACAAATCGATGAAGGCTTGAGCCGCTGACTCTCCTTGAGCACGCTGTCCATCAACTTGAGCTTGGATATCGCATTTCGATCCAGCCCTCCTGCCTCCTTGACCACCAAGATCACCTCTTTCCGCAGACGCTTCATAAGCTTGCGGTGTTTGCAGAGATCGTAGATGACTTGGGTGAGAAAGTCCGCGGTGGTATGCAGGGAAGCAAAAGCAAGGCCCATCTGGACCAGGGTATGATCCGGCTTCACGGCTCCGTAGACCTCGTTAGTCCACTGAATTGCATCTGCAAACGTTCCCCCGTCGTGGCTCTTCCAATCGGCGGACTCGCGCTTGTCGACTTCCCGCTGGATGATCCGGGATGCGGCCGCCAGTTGCTGGCGAAGTGTCTTGGCCTCCGGAATGAACCAGTGCACGACTGGGCGGAGGACTTTGGGGTATTTCCTGATGGCGGCAGCGGCCGCGGCGACGTTGTTTGCGTACTCGACGGTGATGCGCAACCATTCCGGGTCGCGGCACAGCTCCTTCCCCAGAAAGACTCGCGCGGAAAGGCGTGCGACAATGTCCGCCATGGATTCTCTGAGCACGATTTCATGCCAGTCTGGGACGTCAGTCGAGCCTATGCGTAACGCTACCAAGGAGAGGGCAACTTACCGCGACTATCAGTCCAAAAGTCTTGCAATGTCAAAGCGGCCTCTTCATTCAGGTCACTTGTGATTTTCGCTGCAGAGCCGGGTCATGTCAGCAGAAGAAAAGTACTAGTATACAACGTCTGCGATAAAGTCTTTTACTCACTCAGACCCCTAGTCAGTTTGATGCGAACAATCTCATGGCTTTTGTCGGTGTGCTTCAGGTGCTGATCGAATACATCGAAGCCGGGGAAACGACCAAAGTACTCCTGAAGTCAGAGGATTAACTTGTCTGTTCCCCCATACGAATAAAGCCAAAAAAAAAAAAAAAAAAAAAAAAAAGGAGGCTCATACCGTGTAGCTAACTCTGGCGTGATCCAAGCGATCATCGTTCCGAATTTCGTCAGCATACTCAGGGCTCAAGATGAGAGTTGGCTCGGTGTCTGTTTCCAGAACGAAAGCCTTGGGGTACTGAGGGAGTCCTGATCAGCATGCATGAGATAAACAGATGTCTATGTGCTTCTCACCTTCTTGAAGCCTTTGGCCACAAGTTTGGCGGCATTCTTCCCAAAGTTCTTGCCTTTGCCCTTGTTGTAGACGGGGAACGAAAGCTGTTGAGGCTCCCGTGCTATATACCACAGCGCCACGATGAAGGAACCGAACGAGAACACTACGATGCAGGACGTCCAGTCCAGTCCGAAGGAATCGAAGTAGTAGATGAGACGCATGGTCAACGCGATAGTCATAACCGGCATGGCAATGCAAAGAGGTCTTCAGTCGTTCCAGCCATCCAGCTCGAAATCTGGAGACCAGGTGAGAAGTATCCCTGGAGCCAATGTAGAGGACCGATCAGTCAACCTCTTTGGATCACGCTTACACACAACGCCGGTGAAGATCAAGCTGAACGAGGCCAAGTCCGAGCCGCTCGTGATGTTGTCTCCGAGCAAGCATTGATCCCTCTGTTCTTTGCCAATGACATGGTTCAAGTTGCAAGAACGCGACCTTATATAGTGCAGAACCCCCAAGATGGACTTTCGCCATTTGAATGGAATTCACCGTCAAGTGCTGACTCTGAATCATTATCTCAGAGCCAGGCTAACGGGATATTCCATCAATCTTCCACAACTGCTGAACCCAGATCACGGTGAGGGAGGATTTTTCCGTCAATAATCCATTACGGAAGCAGGTATGCTGGTCAAAACAGTAATGGGATATGGTACATCATCAATCATATCTACTTACACCTCTTTGACATGTCCTGTATTGCTTTGTTTGGAGGACAGCCCTCAACTAGGTTCTCCAAACCCTAATGCCAGTTGATGGGCCAAGAAAGAATTCTGGCCGTAATCTCTGATTCATCAGCATCTGATTCCTAGATCACTACGTGCTTCAATTCACATGTCAAGTCTTTCACTGTTTCAATCATGGTACTTATTTCCACCGACGATGTGCTAACATACACATTCCTTCATCATCAAGCCCCTTTCTTCGCCGGCTCTCACAGACTTGCCGGAACCATAAAGGACGACAATCCTCATAGTTAAACCAACTGTGCGTGAACAAGTTGGGCTGACAGGCATGACAGCTGGGGAGATTCGGACAGTTGATATATGGTGGATGCTCGTAGCCAATGTCCCGGAACCTAGAATGATGTCAAGTCAGAGAACGGAGCTCTAGAAGGTCGTACTACTATCGATACGAACCAATGAATTTTGTCATTGTCGAGAAACAGACCAAGAGCGATACTGTGCACCGGCGCATCGCCCCATCGCTCGTAAAAAAAGCCGCCGGTGCGATCAAGGTGCTCAAAATACCGCTCGTAGGCCTCGCCTCGCCAGAAATCCAGGTCGCCAATCTCGAAATTGCTCCAGAAATGGCATGTGCTGTATCCGTTGGCCTCGTCGCGATGTCCGGGCCGCCGTTTGCGATCCGTCAGCCAGAGCAAGGAGTTATCCTGGCTGAGGTACTGCGGATGTTCGTTGATAAAGGACTGGGTGGCGGGCCACAGCGACCGGATCGACTTGGGGTCGTCGTAGACGTTGATGGTGAAGCCGTAGGTCTTGTTGTGCTTTTCCATGAACTTGAACACGTCGTAATCGATGTCGCAGAAGAACCT
Source organism: Thermomyces dupontii (assembly GCF_041956625.1). Taxonomy (NCBI): domain Eukaryota; kingdom Fungi; phylum Ascomycota; class Eurotiomycetes; order Eurotiales; family Trichocomaceae; genus Thermomyces; species Thermomyces dupontii. Next base: position 292,548 of record NW_027192311.1, on the reverse strand, counting down.
TGGTTTATTTCGTGAATCGGATGAATCATCACAAACAGCCAGCGAATCCTTACTTGACATCAGGCTCCACACGCCAATAATACTTGATGCCGCGTAATGCCGGGTGCTTGTAGAAGAAACCAGAATTCCAACGACACATCTGATGGTAGCTGAGCATGTCGGCATATTTGACGCCTTGGGCGCGCATTGCGTGGAGCGACTCCTCTAGTTTACCCTTGTCGATCCAGTCGGGAACGTTCCAATGCTCCGGCGGAATGAGTTCTGGAGAGATTCAAAACATCAATATCTTGACACACCGGAGACTGATCGTGGACAATCCCGGGGTATTCACCATAGCGGCACTCTGCATTAGTTTCCTGCCGTGTACGTCGCTTGAACTCGTCCGTAAAGGGCTCGTTGTTGAAAAAGATCCACGAGTAGTTGAACTTTGAGTTGAAGGACCGTTCCAGCTCCCGCATCGACTGGACGATTCCATCAAGTTCTTCGCTCCGGACGAGAGATATTATCGACGCGTTTGCTCGAACATAGGGCACGCCATTAGGATCATGCATCAATGGCTTGTTGAAAGCTGCGTAACGGATTGCATCCTCCATCAGCGCCAACGGCCAACTTCGCAGTCACTGGAAAGGAGAAAAAAAACATACGTAGATTCACTCGCGCAATGGCGCGATCTGCCTCGGACATGTTCCAAGACTCATCGTAGTACATGAAGTACATCACCGCCATCGTGATCACCATGGAGACGTTGAAAAGCGGGGATCGAAGCCATCTTGGAATGCAGACAGCGGACATTGAGCCAAAGATTGATTTTAGATACCACGGGACGAGAGCAACTAATATGGCAGAAAAAGAAAGATCCCAGTGATAAGAAGCATTCAAGTCATGGTTCAATGGAGAGATTGAGAGTACTCGTACAGCTTTCCAGGTCGTGATTGTTCCTCTGGTAGAGCGGAGAGGACCGAGCTTAGTACTTTAGGTATCCTGCTCTGAGGATGAATATCAATTGAATGATTCATCTCGCCCTAGCTTCCCCGGCTTCCGACCAAATCTTTTTCTCCAACCGCACGATGCCATGTTGCGTCATAAACGAAGGAGCTGGTTCCTTGAAAGTTGGACTGTCGATCAACGTAATCCTACGGACCTTTGCGCGTAGACCCCAGCCTGCTGTATTACTGTATCTGTTTTACAGAACATCTTATCACTATCAGTGTTTCTCACAGCTCTTTGTTCACTCAATGCTTCCAACTCCGAGGTTCAGAAACAGCGACAACTGGGAAACATGCGTATCATACCTTTTTCAGATAATCACTTCCACGAAGACATGTCATTCCTGCACACCGCAGGCTCAAAAACCGCATCCCGATGAGTATCTGCAACAATCACGTGAATATACAACCCTACTCATACATCTACCAATACCGTAATGAGCATTACCATACTGCGAACCAACCTGAGCTTCCTTTGGTTGTGCTCTAAAAGTGGGGCGAATCTACCAATCTCGGTAAGCTTTACTCCGTATATCCCAAAATATCTCTACCTATTCTCCAATGAGAGTTTCGTCTCAGGCACGTGATAAACCCACTCGATGTACAAACTCGTACGAAAACGTCGAGGTTGAACGCGAACTACTGACCTACCTAGCCGCGAGAGGAACTTTGCGAGCTTGACTGGAAAGGAAAATGTTCATCACATCGAGGATCGATTTCACGAACTACTACATTTTGGACTCGAAGATATTAAGTTAGGTACGAAGGTTTCGTCCCTAAATTAACTGGTACCTATACTCCATACTGAGTGGTCGTTTCTGCTACCGCGATTTTCAGAACGCGTGGCTCACGGTGGCTGAGACCTTGTGATGCTGAATAAATTGCATGCATCAGAGGATTTTTCGAAAGCTTATCTAGTTTAAGCCTTTCAAGCTTTGATCATACACTCACTTCGCAATTGGTGCCTGCTCCACCGGGGGGGGCTTTAAGGATGATCAGATCCAAAAAGTCAGAAGCCGAATCCTTCGATAGGGTTAGGCGCGTGGCTACAGAGGATCCCTATCGATGACACGTTCGCGCTGGTTCTCGAACGTGGCTTTTTTAGAGTTCTGAGGGCTTCAGCTCATGCAGAGAGAAATGAGAGAACTCGTATTAAGCCATCGACGCGGAGAGCAGTGCAAGGGATAGATGAGAATTGATTGGTGAGAGGTTTGCATACGCGGAGTAACTACTATGCATCTCGAGGATTGGGATCGGCAAAAAAAGCGAGGCTACCACGGACGGAATTGAGAAACAAAATAAACAATTGACTGTATTACAACGACGAGTTGATGATGTGCTGTTATGCTGCTTTTGTTTCATGATCTGGAATCTCATCTAGTACCTAAGCTGGGTTAGGCCTAATGAGAATTAAGCTGGATGGGATTCTCGTCTAACGTAACCCTAGTTCAACACCGATTGACTAACATGTCCGTGACTCACTCAACACTGCAGTGGAGGGGCAGAAATACAATGTGAATTCACCGCGCACGGTCGACACACCAGAAGAATAGGGCTGAGCCTGTTGCAGACATAACGCAGGTCTAAGCCATGTATCGCTGCTCCAAACACAAAGAACCAATTAGCCAAATATCACCGATGTACAACTCCGAACCTTGCGTGAAACATAAGCCATGAAAGAAAAAAAAAAATCTATGATACAACACAATCATTCCTTCTCGACTGATGCCAGCGCCCAATCAACAGCGGCCTTGACATCATCGACAATAACCTTCGGCGTCCACGACGGCTCCCCGCCACGGTAGACTCCCGTGCGAACCAAGATCGACTGCCAGTCACTACCATGCTTGCTCCGATACGAGTTCGCGCCTCGGATATCCGACTCCGGATTGTCGCCAATCATGTACACCCTACGAATGGGTGGCAGGTTCTGCGACTGGTGGAAGATGCGCGCGCGGTTGCGGAGCAGCTGTCTCTCGGCGAACGCGTACGTAAGTTGGTAAGGTTTCCCAACGACCGTTTTGAGCAGCTCTACGCCCTTGCTGGGACCGCCGGTGATGGCATTCCAGACGCCTTCGAGTGCCTCGCGGAATCCGCCCTGTCCCAGCCGTGGCAGATGGTACGCGGCGGCCCACCAGAGGTCCGGATTCGAAAAGTACAAAGGAGGCTGCCCGTCCTGCTGGTAGCCGCGGTTTGGCAGGTCGACGCGCCCGTTCTTGTCGGATAGGGTGCCTAGAATCCCGCGCGACGAGAGCATGATGTCGAGGATGATCTGCGCGTCAAGGCCCCAGTCTCGCGGATCATTAAAGACAAACACGGCGTCGAACCGTAGACTATTCTCGGGGTCGTTCGGAATGATCGACTTGGGGAGTGGTCGGGCAAAGGGCTTGTAGTGGTCGAGAAACGGACGAGAGAATGGCCATATCTGAGGGTATGCGACGAAGATGTCGCCAGGGATGACGACATTCTTGAATCCGTACCTACCCATGTCAGCTGCGTAGTTTTTTTTTTTTTTTTTCTTCCCACATCGACCGGCGTACCTCTCCGCAACCTGTCGGCAGTTGTCGCCGTCACCACCCGAGACGAGAATGCACTTGTTCTCCAACGGATCCTGCTCCGGAGTACCATGGACCAATTCCGCAAAGGGCGAATGGCTCTGGATAATCACGCTCTCATCCAGGGGAACCCCCAACTTCTCGCTCACTTCCTGTACTCTGGCCGACTCGTGCTTGCCCCCGCCGTTGGTCAGCAGGATGAAAGGGATGCCACGGTCTTGTAGGGTTCGCAGGGCGTCTGCGGCGCCGGGGATAGGTCTGGCGGAGCGGAGGAGAACACCATCGATGCTATTGTCTTATTAGAGACGAAATTCCATGAGGAGACTCGGGGGTGACTCACTCGAAAGCAAAAGCAATGTCAGGTACCGGAGAAGCCGTGCTGTATAGACAGCGCCAATTGGGTCGGTTCGATAGAAACGGGCGCGATGCGAGACCGAGAAGTGGCCGCGGCGCAGAGCGGCCAAGTCGATGCAGCCGCATGTTGCAGCGAGCGTGATTGCTCACGAGTTAACTGTATTTGACGAGGGCCAAGAACTTGAGCACGAGGAGGCATGTTGTGTACCTATCTATGTACCCCAGATAATCACAATGTTGAACAAGCCCCCTGATTGGACAGTCGGAGATAGGCTCTAATTCCGGTGGATCGTTCAGACGGCAAATTTATGTATGTATTCTTTCTGGTCGACGCGAAGTCACAAACGACGCGTCTTTCATACACATCATTACAATGGGAAATAAAAACCAACCATGAAGGTTGGATCGCGCAGGCCGATGAAAGAAGGCTACCTGCCGACGGAGCTCGTGACTCTCGTCGTGGAGTTCATAGCCACCGACCTCAAAGACGAACAGCGGCAAAAGACGCTGTGGAGCTGCTGTCTCGTGTGTCGACAATGGTACGACGTCACGCTGCCGCTCCTGTACGAGCAGCCGCAGCTCGATAAAGGGGACGCATTCCAAAAGTTTGCAGACGTGGTGTGTCCGCCGGGCAGAGCGCTGCGCGCCAAACCCAGTTCCAAGAACCTGGGCCGTCCTACCCGCAACCTGGCCAGTCTGGTGAAGCACCTCGACATGGGCCGGCTGGTGCATCACAGTACGAAGAGCTTGACGAGCAAGCTTATTGGTCGGTGCAAAGAGAACCTGGAGGTGTTTCGTGCACCAGCGGCATCTTTTGGGTAAGCAATGCACATTGTGCTTCTTCCCTGCTGCTGCATGACGTAGGATGGAAACTCTTATATGCCAACGATTCGTCCCTCCCCAGATACACCTGCCTCGTGCCAATCGCGAAATGCGAGAATCTGAGCTACTTAGACCTCTCCCTCGTGATCGATCGGCTGTCGTACCTCGACATCCAACAGGCCGTCAGCGAGTTGTGGAACCTCGAGACCCTCTACCTCGGCCGCAGCACCGTCATCGACGGCGATGCCTACGGGTTTCCAAAGTTCCTAACCGAGTTTCAACTCAGCGGCCGGATCGCCTTTGACCTGAACGACCGCCGGAAGATGGTGTTTTGGTATTTCATGTACCCGCGCGAGCTCTACGACCTGACGTTCTACGAGGTCACCCCTCTGAATCGGCAGACGATGCGCCGCCTGCTCGGCTTCCCGCCGCTGGAGTACAACCTGGGCGAGCTACGCATCGTTCCCGGCCCGGACACGGAGCGGGAGGCCCTGCATGAGATCCCCAAGAGGCTGAGGTTGCTGAGCACCCTGCACGTGTCGGGAGACCTGATGCGTCCTTCCTTCTTCGATACCCTGCAGTCGTTAGCGGCAGAGCGCCGAGCGGGCCGAGCACCATCGCAGCCAACATCGGGCAACGACTCAGACACGGACATGTCAGACATGAGCGAGTCGGATAAGGGCCCGCCACTTTATCTGCTGAACACTTTGATCCTCGACAAACCCCCTTCTGACAACCGTGCTTTGGGCTTCGAGCTCGATGATCTCGCCGCCCGGCTCGAGAAGCCGGACTTCTTGCCCGCTCTGCGCATCGTCTGGTTGCATCCCATCTACAAAGACCTACCGGGTCGAGAGGAGCTCCACAAGGCGCTTCAGTCTCGTTTCCGTGCGCAAGTCATGGAAAATCTCCAGAAAAATCCGCCGCGCCCTGGTCGGCCGAAACCAAACCTCGATGAGATCGTGCCCGAGAGATCGGGCGTCAGGATTATAGTTGCTGAATAAAATCAACTCGTCTTGTCCAGTGGTCTACCTGTATATCCGTTAACTTAATAACTACGGAGTAGTGATACTGTATAATCATAATATGTAATAATAATCAAGGATTTCACTATTATCTACAAACAACTAATGGAACTGTAACGATACCACGCCATGTCAAATAATCAAGCACAAACGTCCAATTCAACCCATTTCGAACAGAGAATATATGACCTCAAACAATCTCCTCAATTGACCGATGCCACAACGGCCGCCGCAAAGCCTGCCTCTTCCGTCCGAACTGTCACCTTGGTCGTAACGCCGGTGCGCGACGAGTACGCCATTCGGACCAGCGCCGCGATCCGGCTGCCCATCACCGTCTTGCCGTAAAGCTTCAGCGAGTGCGTGGTGTTGCTGAGAGCAACATCCGTGCCTTCGAGAGGTTGCAGCGAGAGGGTCTTGGTGAGCTGTTCCGTGGCATCTAATAAAAAAAAATGATATCAGTATTCATTTCTGATCTTGATCCACCTGTCAATTGACTTACCTGCAATGCTCTTCACATTGCTCAGTTGGAACGTCTCGCTGACTTCCTCGCCGTTGGCACCTGTCTGCTCCCACACGTGGTCGAAGCTGCCAGCAAACGTCGGGATCACGTAGTCCGCTCCCGTCAGCTCCAGATCCTCCACCTGGTACTCGTCCTCGTAACCGGTCTCTTCCGGCTCGCCCGTCGTCGGGTCGATCTCCTTGCTGGTGAACTTGAGGACGTTGGTAAAGGAGGTCGTCGGGAAGCTGCGCTCCCCACCCGGCTTCTTGAACGCAACGTACACGATTCCCGGCTCGTTCGTCGCCAGCTTCGGGCACGGCACGATAAAGTCCTCCTCCAGCTCTTCTTCGTCTTCCGCGGGTGTCACTACAACCGACACGTCCTCCAGCACGGTGTCCGGAAGCGTGTTCTTGATGTCGAACTGGAAGACAATGTGCTCCTTGAAGATGTGTTTCACGGCACTGACAACGTACTCCGTCTCGCTCTCCGTCAGCTCGACTGGAGCCGACGACTTGAGCAACGTGCCGTATTCCTTGAGCTCCGGGATACGCGCCAATTGCTCTGCGTACTTTTGCACCATCGTTGCTGCAGTCGAAGCACCCTCGGCAGCATCCGGAGCCTTGGCCGGACCCGTCGAGGGCGCCTTGAGCGTGGGCATCGCCGAGGTGAGCTTCTTCGTCCTCTCCTCGGCAAGGGCCTCCTCCGGGCTGACGACGGGAATCGAGGAGATGTCAAACGTCTTGGTGAACGCGTTCTTATCCGTCGCCGTGACGTACATCACCAATTGGTGCTCGAACGTAGACAGGGAATACATAGATTCTAGTACAGAGTATCAGCAATGGGATCCCCGAGGGTTGAACCCCTTCCTCAACTTACCATTCTTCACAAACCGATTCGCAATCTCATCTTCCTCCTGAATCAACCGCAGGTTCAAGGCCGCCCGATCTCGGACCTCATCATCGACATCATCCAAGCACCGGGTGAGCAAGACAATCACACTACGCTTGACCTCCGGGTCCTTCTGGCCCACACCGAACTTGGCAAGAGCAGTCACGGCAGCCGCACGGACAATTGCATTCTCCAGGACAACCCGGTTGTAGATATACCGGATATACTTGGTTGGTTGAGAAGTCTTTGGACCCTCAACGCCCAAAAGGTGCAGGACCCGGACCGACAGCTTGGTGAACTCGCAGTCCTCGATGAACTCGCAGAGATGCGAGAGCGCTTCCTCCTTGCTGTCGGGCACGAATTTGATCAGATCGAACATGCTCTCTACAACACTCCGCTTAAACTCGTAGCCTCCCTCATCCCGCAGAATCCCGCTGAGGAATGAGAGCATGCTGGCCTGCTTGCTTGGGAACTTCAAGCAAAGGGTCCGGATAGCTTCCACGACCGTAATCTTGAACTCGTCCGTGATCTCGGCCATAAAGTCTGAGATTTGTTTCATGAGACGGTCGACGCTGGCCTCATTGCCCGTCTTGAGGAGCGTCGTGATGGCGAACGTTGCGATCGACCGGTTGCTGTTGGTGATGAGCGACTCAATGTCCTGGTTGCATTGGTTGACAACATGCGGCTTGAAAGAGGCCAAGTTGTGCAGAATGCGGATTGCGGCAAACTTGGTGACGGCGCGGGGCGACGACAGGAGGAGTTGCAAGATATGGACGGCCTGGGCCGCCTCTGCGTCGGTGACGTCCTTCATCTCGCAGATCGCCTTGGCCGCCTCGAAGTTGACCATTTCATGCTTGTGCCGGAGCCAGCCATCCAGCATCTGCATCATTGGTTTTCGCAGGCTGGGATCCTCCTCGGCGAGCTTGGCCGCCAGCCGCACAAGAAGGACGGTCGCGGCCGGGCTTTTGACTGCACCGGCGGCCCCATACTGCTGGACCATCTTGACAAGGGCCATGCGATCATGCGACCGCATCTGGTACAGGAGGCCAATGGCGTGATATTGTGTCATATAGCTGGTCTGCGAAATGGCGTGGGACGCACCGGACGAGAATCCCAAGAACCCGGTGGATGTCTTGGCCGACGAGGCGGCTTCTTGAGTCTCACTTTGCCACCTTCTAACGTAGTCCCGTGCGACGGGGAGTAGATGGTAGGAGGACACGAGGGCGGCAGACGAGACGGACGGGGTTTTGTCGACAATGGCAGTCTTGATGAGCCGCTCGATACCTTGAACAGTTGTAGCCTGAGACAAACGCGTGGTTAGCCATGAAAGCTGGCCCGGCAAAATAACAAAACGCGAACATACATCAATGATACGGCACAATGCCCGGATGGCATTCGCTCGGTAAAGGACGTCGCTGCCGACCGCGGTGTCCTTCATGATGATGCTGGTGGACATGATCACATCCTCGGCGGTATTGGCGAGCTCCTTGAGGACCAGGTAGACCATCTGCCGAAGTGACGGGTCCTTGTTCTGGAACAACTTGGAGATGCCAAAGAAGAGGGTTGTGGCCTCGTTGGTTGGGAATTTCTCGCCGGTGAACAGGAGCACGGAGATCTTGGTCAGGAGGGCGCGACATCTTCGGGGGGAGATGGGCGACGAATTGAACAACCTCGCTGTAAAACACAAGCACCGCATGAGCCCCCGATTATTCGAATTTAGCCGCGTCGGGGAACTCACCATCTTGAAAAACCACCGTGCGGTCGAGCTTGAGCATGCCCTGTTCGGCATCTTCGTCTTTCTTCATGTAGCTCATGTTGCCGTCGGCCGCGCAGTCAATGGCGGCGGAACCAAAAAAAAACAGAGAAAACAAAGATATCTCCACAGAATACAATGCAGAACGAGGTGCGATTCTAACTGCTGACGAAGGAAGGAGTCGTTGCGAGTTCGTGAGTTTCACGGTGCCTTCATTCTTTGGCGAAACGGGGACAAACACACGACGAGACGAAAATGTCGGTCCAAATCCGACCCCGATCCAGATCCGATTTGGTCCCAGTGACTAATTGCGGCGAGAGAGGAGCGCCCGGGGAGAGTGCCGCGCTGTGCTGTTGATGCTGACTGAGTACGAGTAGGGTTGGAATCTCCAGGTGTCCTTGGGGCGAGACTGTGGGTGCGCCGAGACAAACAATGCAAACAGGCGGCGTGCTGACTACGCTGGGCAGCTCCCAAGGAACAGAACGTGAAGAGGGCGATTTGGAGCGGGGGCAAGGATGTTACAGTGTGCAAAATGATATTCCGCCAATATGGACGTCCCCGTTAACGTTCAAGTTAATCCAAACGAGGATACCGAATGGTAGGCGAGCCGTTTGCCCGCCAGGACTTCCAAAGCTGACGCAGATCTAGGAATGACATCCTCCGCAAGCATGGCATTCTCCCAGAGAAACCGCCCTCGCCGACGCCACTGATCGAAGAGGCGATTCTGGAGGCGCGGCGAAAGGCGCACGAGAACCGCTTAGAGGATAAGGACCTGGAAGAACTTGATGAGCTGGAAGATGAGGAGGACGAGGAGTTTCTAGCTCAATACCGGTGCGTCTCACTACTTCTGCGAATGGGTTGGAACCAAGAAGACCAGGGGCATGCTGACAATCTGACAATCTGTTAGAAAGAAGCGTCTGGCCGAACTTGCCACGATTCAAAAATCCAGCGTCTACAATCAAGTCTACCCGCTACAAAAGACCGACTACGCGCGGGAGGTTACAGAAGCATCACATAAATCCTTTGTCCTGGTGAACCTGGCTTCGCCGTCCGGCGGCAACGTCGAGTCTCGTGTGCTCAACGACATCTGGCGACAGCTGGCTGCCAAGTTCGGCGATATCAAGTTCTGCCAGATTCGCGCCGATCTGTGCATCGAGGGATACCCGGAACGCAACACGCCGACGATCCTCGTCTACAAGGATGGGGAGATCCGGAGACAGTTCGTCACCTTGCGGGAGTTGAAAGGGGTGCGAACGACGATCGAAGGTGTGTCTTGCACGTCCACGGTCATGGGATTGGGAGTACTGATGGGGCAGCAGATCTGGAAAAGGTCTTGGTGGATATTGGTGCCGTCAAGGAAAATGATGTCCGACTCAAGAAGAAGGATGATCAAAGTGAGGATGAACGGGACAATAGTCATGCCAAAGATGATGATGATAGTGATTGGGATTGATACCACAGAGAATGCCAGAGTGGAAAGAGAATTTCCATGTGCAATGAGTCCTTGGTCATGGTAGAGCGTAATCAGCAAATGGCACTGGTCCATGTACTACGCATCATGCCGATGGAAACACGAGGGAGGACGAATCAAGCCTACAATACACCGGCAAACACTGTCATAAGTTCATAAATCCATTGACTACTATAGCGAATGAGACATGGAAGATCCAGGACCGACGAACTGATCACTCGTGACCAGACCGAACGTAGATCGCTGGAACTAGGACATAGGAAACTGGCACCGAGGACGTAACATGCAACAAAACGTTCAAAACACAGATAACAACATGCATGATGACATCATTCCCCTTGACGTGAAAAACCACCCCGGACGCGACCCTAACCATGATCCACCGCCAGTTACATACCATACATCACAAAAGAAATCAGGCCCGAGGACGATCAACCCGGTAGCAGATCAGTTGACCAGCCGCCAGACGACCACCCCCGAGCGACCCGACTCCGGACGTGCTCCAGCCACTTCCACCCCTCGTCCCCTGATACAACTCACGTCAAGGAGGAATGATGGAAAACAAAGACAGCATACAACACTCGAAAAACCAAACGAAAGGCAGGGAGACAGAGACACGAGAACAGTGAAAAAGGATAGATCCCATGGAACCCCGGCAGAGCATGCACACGAACCATTGTCTGGTGCTGCGCATTTGGCTCAAGACCGTCAGTCCACTGTTATCTCACTCATATTTCGCCGATGTCGCCGCAGACAAGGCCGATCGCTGCCAGGTGCAGAGTACTGCCGACGACTAGACGAGATTCTCGGATATTTGCCCGTTTCGATACTTGCGAATAACAATTAAGTTGGAAGAAGGGCGTCGCGCAACAACCTCGAAATCCGGATCCGGTCGACCCTTGCCTGCAGGACAAACAGAGGGAAGACAGATCTCCGGATCACGACACACCCAACGGCGGAAAGAATATCGGACTGGACAGGCGAAAGCAACAAACAACTGAAAGAAACGGTGACCGAAGGAAACCAGAGGGCGAAATCGAGGAGATAGACGAGCGGAGATGTTCCATAGGGAAAGATCAAGTGGAACGAACGGGAAGACGGCGGGCAATGAAATCCGTAGGAACCGGCTGCTAGTCGCTCAATCCGTCACACCCGACACGTTCCAGGGAGAGAAGACAATGCAAATAGTTTGTCCCGACAGGCCAAAACACAACAATGAGCAGAGATTGCATCCTGCGGGACAAACATGCTCCCAAGTCGATCAGTACCATTGAGCCCCAGCACCACCATCATCATATTTTGTACGATGTCCAGCGGTGGGATAAGCACCAGCAGCAGCACCTCTGGAAGCCGAACGAAGTCTAACGTCGCAGACTATGAGATTAGTCAGAGTTTTGACGATGGATGTATGGATTTCTCACGACAAACTGCGCGGCGTTGTCAAGGTTGGTCGACCAACGCACGCAGAGGCCGTCGTGAGGAGAAAATGAAAAAAAAAAAAAAACATGGGACCCCTACAAGGCACCGAGATTGCAAGTACTCACATCCTTTGAGTTCCACCAGTGGCGCGAGCGGTATCCGGGTTGTCATAAGTGCCGCGATCGACGACCTTCCGGCGCTGGGTGGAGATAGCACCGGGCTTGGCAGCACCGGCGGGCACAGCATCAGCAGCCGCTGGGCCGGCGGTAATGGCCCGACGCTGCTGCTGCTGTTGCTGCTGCTGGTCGTCCTGATCCTTGTCCTTCTTCTGGTTGTTCTCGATCATGGCGGCGTTCTTCTGGTACTTGTAGACAGTCCAGTCGAACACGTAGTCATACTGGAAGGACTCGCGGACGAAGAGATCACGGAAGATCTTGCGCAGGTAGGAGTAGTCGGGCTTGTCGTCGAAGCGCAGGGAGCGGGTGTAATTCAGGTAAATGGCGAACTCATTGGGGAACCCGCGGCAGAGCACCTCGGTCGGGGTGGTCATCTTCTTCTCCATGATCCGATCGTACTTTTGCTTCTTGGTAGCAGCCTTCAGGCCCTGCCAGGGCAGCGAGCCTCGGCAGAAGTAGAGCATGACATAGCCGAGAGATTCCATGTCATCACGGCGCGACTGCTCGACACCCAGGTGGGTGTTGATACTGGCGTAGCGGGCGGTGCCAGTGAGGTTCTTGTTCTCGCGGTACGGAATGTGGAAGTGCGTCTTGGGATCACGGTACTTCTTGGCCAGACCAAAGTCGATGACGTTGACCTGGTTCCCGCGCTTTCCGATGCCCATCAAGAAGTTGTCGGGCTTGATGTCGCGGTGAATGAACGACTTGGCATGGATATACTCGATACGGGAGATCAGTTGGTCGGCCAGCAGCAGCACGGTCTTGAGGGAGAATTTGCGGTTGCAGAAGTTGAACAGGTCCTCCAGGCTGGGTCCGAGCAAGTCGATCACCATGGCGTTGTAGTCGCACTCGGTACCGAACCACCTCACAAACGGAATGCCGACGCCACCCGCAAGGGACTTGTAGACACGGGCCTCATATTCCAGCTGCGGATGCTTGGCCTTGACGCTCTCAAGCTTGATGGCGATCTCTTCTCCGGAGATGATATTGGTGCCTGGGGTGTCGACAGCGTCAGCAGGGAGGTATTCCAGAGGAAGGAGCGACCTCGACCGGGAGGGGGGCAGCACTTACCCAGATAGATATCGCCGAAGCTACCGCTACCGATCTTGCGACCGATGCGGTATTTGTTACCAACACGAAGGTCCTGGATCTACGTCAGAATCGATGCCGTTGAAGTCGTTAGTGGACGCGTGTCTACTCACCATAGTCGTCATTTTGACTGACGGCTTGAGGCTGCCTCACTCCCCACAAATCGATGACCGTGTTTGATGAAGTCTATCTCGGTTCAATGTTAGTATCGACTCCAGTCCGATGGGACACGTGGTTGCAGAATGACAAGGGACAGAGTAGGACAAGACGGGATAAAAAAAAGGATCTCCGACGGAAGGGAGATGAAGAAGAAATAGGGCGGATTGAAAAGGAAGAGGGGACGGATGCCCAAGGAAGCTTGACAAAGGGCGTGACTGGGGAAACCATCCAGCCCAGAACACGTCTCGGTGATTGTCTAGCCACCCATCCCCCTCCCAATCTACTCCCCAGGCAGACTGTATGGAAATTCTATGCTGATGCCAACGGGTGTAACGGCAAATTGCACGACTTACCTGAACGCCGACGATGGAGGAAGGAGAAGGGAACTTGGCAGTCCGGCAGGATGCTGCCTTGATGCAAGAGTGATGGAAGCGGTCGAGGAAGAGAATTGAGAGAGCAAAGCCGATGGCGAAAGAGAAAAGGAAGAAAAAAAAAAAAAGAATCAAGGACTAGGCCCTTGACCTTGTTGGGGGAGGGAAGGATTACAAGGGGGAAAAGGTGGAAGAAGAAGAGTTGGGGGAGGCGGAGGGCGTCTAAAGAAGGGAAAAGGCGAAAGATTCGGCACTTTCTTTTTTGGGGGGGCTGACGCTGACTGCGGCTAAGGCCGAAACCAGTCGGACAAACGAAAAAGAACGAAGCGAAGGAGGGCCAAGAACCATAAGTGTCGGTGAGGCAGTCACCAAGCTCTCATCTGAGACAACCCCGTTCACCACGTCTTCTGACTGCAGCTTTGGTTGATGGTGGATACTATTTCTTGCAGGCTCTACATAATCCTTCTACAGGGCGTAGGAGATGCAAATGGAATTGTGCTGTCTGGCCAGATTGATGAGGCGGCGGCGGCCCGGCGGGAACTGGAAAGGGCTGGGTGATCACAGTATTAGTAATTAATTACTCCGTACTTACGAGTACAGTAACAACTCCGTAATTCGCAGTGACTTCCTGTTTAGTCAGGGTCAGAGAGATCCGCACAGGTGATCCGAGCGATGGACGAGGTATGAATTTAATCAAATACCACGAGACACGGAGTATGCTTTGGGCCGCAAAAGGGTGCATTGCCATGATCTGACGGCTTGCTACTGTAGTCACTTGATTACAGGGACTAATTTCCTACTGATCCTACAAAGTTACCTACTCTGTACGAGTAATCAATTAGACTGCTACACTATGTATTCCATATACATACTCCCAACCTGCAGTGGCTGGGTTCATCTGAGATTCTGATATGCCCAGCACAGTAGCACACCCCGTCCAAAGTGCCAATCTAGACGGTCAGAAGCAGCAAGAAAACCATGCATGAATTTACCCCAGCTTGTGCAGAACTCCGGAACTGCACACATGGAGCCAAGTGGCCTTCTTCACAACGTGTCCTGAGAGGAATCGCTGCCCTGGCGGCGGGGAAAGAAGGTAGGTGCTCAGCAGAGGCAAAGATGAGGTTGTTTTTTTTTTTTTTTCTTCCGCTGCGGCAAAAAGAAAAGAAAACCAAGACAGAAAAGAACAGATCGTCCATACTTGTACGTTTTTCCCGCCGAAATGATCCACCGGCCCTGGTCACGGGACTTGCCGACTTGGCTCGGAATCTCAGCCAATCATATCACATGGAAGAGCTTCTAGAAGATGGCCGGTTGACTACCTATGTATGTATCCGCCTCTACCACCGCAGGATGGTCAAGTAGTACACCGTACAAAAGTGCGGATAGCTCTGCGGAGAAATGGGTTCAACAAACTTCACCTGCTCAAGATAATCCAATTGATGGATGAACCGAGATATCTAAGCAATGAAGTATACTCGTAGACACTAGAACGAGGCTCTGCCAACGGAGTGTATGTAAATATTCCCATAGCTCTACAGAGAAAATGCCTCGAACAGCTTAGCCCAATCAAACCAATTACTGTACTAGATGCAATTGATGTGACTCAACGATCAATCAATTGACGAAACGCTGCACTTCATCGGGATATCTAGCAATGAGATGTAGACACTAAACGAGGCTTGACAACGGGGCACGCACTCATGATCCATACAGCAAATGTCTAACAATCAAGGTCAAGAAAAACGAAGGAGGGAAGCAAGATAATCAAAGGAGAGGAAGTGATCTCATACAGGGAGACCATCAGAAAACCCCCAGCGCTGCCGAGGGAGAGAGAACATGGGTGCGGGAGAATGACTTCGTCACAGACTGCCCACGCATCACAAATGTGCCGTTGTCCAAAAAAAGAGAGCAGAAATGCCATCAAGCAAATTGGGAATAAGAAAGATAAAAAAGAAAAGAAAAAAAAACGCATGGAGCAGAGCATTAGAAAACGAAGAAAAACGAAGAAAAGAGGCCAGCCAGAAAGTTGAAAAAGTTATAAATAGGTAGTCAAACAATACAATGCCGTCAGAAGGTCCCTACAGAACATGGCCCTGTTGTTCCCTGCACTGACGTCGGAGAAAAAGAAGAAAATCATTTGGTCGCCCTTACGCCTTGCCCGCGGCGGCTTGGGACGACGACGCAATGGGCGTGCTGGCACGCGCCTCCTCCTCGTCCAGCCGACGTCGCCAGTTCGCAACGGCCTCACTAATGCCGATACCGTCCGCACTCTCCTTGGTCGGGGTGCGTTCAAAGTCCAGGCTGGTGCTGAAGCGGTAGTTGCGGTGCGTGTTCTCCCACTGGCTGCGAAGCGCGTCCAACTCGTTCGCCAGCGAGTCCAACGCCATCGACCCGCGGTTGTCCAGGAACGAATCGTCCCGCGACACATTACTATCCGCACGCGGACGCCCCGCGCCGATGGTCGCCGTCGACGCGCTGCTGTGGCTGCGGTACAGCCCATTGAGACTGCCGGGCAGCTGCGACTGCCGCCGATAGTTACCCACCGACGCCTCCACCTGGTCCAAGAGCATGGTCACCTTCTGCTCAGCATTCAGCGCCCGCGATTCGAGCAGCGAGTTCTCATTCTTCAGCTCCTCCAGTTCCGCCCGCGATTGCTCCACCGCGGCAATCAGCTCCTGCTTAGCCGACCGCGATTCGTCCCGCTCGCGTTGTGCGGCAGCCAGATCCTCGCGGAGCTGCTGAACTTGCCGATCCAGATCATTCACCTTGGACGTCATGCTGGCCTGAAGTTCCGAGAGCTCCTGCTGCAAGTGACGTCGTTCAGACTCCCAGTCCTCTGGGGACTGCGCACTCTGCTGAGCGTTCCTATGGGCCTGCTCGAGCTCACTCTGCAGTTTCGCGGTTTGTGACTTGTACTTGGCGAGTTCATCCTTCATCCGTTTCAGCATCTTCTCCGTTCCCTTGACGTAATGCACCGCCGATTGATAGTCGTTTTCGAGCTGCTCCAGCTTCTCCCGGTACGCCCGGTCAGCCTCCTGCTCTCGCGTCTCGAACGCCGCCTTGCACTCTTCGTGCGCCTTGAGACTCGCCTGCAGCTGTTGCTCCAGCTCACGGAGACGACTCTGCTCCGGCGTTCCGAAGCGCGACCCAGGCGACTCTAGCATCGGCGACCGACGGCTGTCGGGCGGGTGCATGCCTCTCTCTCCGAGCAGATCCTTCAACGCTCCGTGCTGGATCGCGAGCGCGCTCGCCTCGCGTTGCTGACTCTCCAACTGGATCTTGAGCTCCTTGTTCTCCGCGGCCAGTGCCTGGGATTCCTTGATAGCCGCCTGCAGCTGCCGTCGGAGTTGAAGCCCTTCGCGGCTCACTTGCTCCTGATACGCTTCCAAACCAGCAATCCGTTCCTCGGCCCGCCGTAGCTTATCAGCGGCCTCGTCGGCTGCTGCCTGATTGGCCTTGGCCAGCTCATTGGCCTCCTTGACCTGGGACTGCAGCGCCACCACCCGCTGGTCGGTAATTGATCGCAATGAGCCGTCGGCATCGAACGAGGCCGTGCGATCGAGACCGGACATCAGAGCCAACTTGTGGCTCTCGGCTTCCCGGGCATGGCTCTCGGCCAGCTCCTCGGCGTCTTTGAGTCGACGCATGGTATTCTCGAGCTCCGCTGTACGCTCCTCATGCTCCGCTCTCAGTTGTAACAGCTTTCGCTCAAGACCCTCACGACGCTCTCGCTCCTCCTCCAAGTGCCGCTCCAGCAGGTTCGCCTTCTCCGCCGAAGCCTCCAGCGCCTCGCGTAGGGAGTTGATGTTGCTCCCGTGGTCCCGTAGGCGGGATGAAGCTTCCTCCAATCGCTGCTTGAGCTCCTCTTTGTCAAGGCTAGCTTGCTTCAGATTGGCCTCTGCTTCCGACCGCAGGGCCGTTTCCTCACGCATGCGGGCCTGCAGATGATGCAGCTCAGTCCTCACAGACTCCAACTCCAGCGGGTTGTTCTGCATTTCCAACTCAGCCAATCGCTTCGCGGTGGCTTCATTCGTCTCTTCGGCCAGTTCTCGGGCTCGTTTTTCCTGCTCAACCTCGGAAGTGAGGCTCTCGATTTTGGCCTTGAGCTCAGACTGTGATGCCAAAGCAAGAGCCAGCCTCCTGCTTAGGTCAGCCATGCGTTCGGCGTCATCCGGCGCACGGGCCGAGCCATCCTGTTGTGACGCTCCATGCGAGGCCGCGCCGTGAGCGGCAAGCTTCGCCCGCGCGTATGCCGCTTCGCTGATCGCTACGTCCCGTTGATGTTCTACTTCGGCAACCCTCTTCGCCGCAATGGCCGCCTGCCGGTCCACCGTGGCTTGCATCTTGGCTAGCTCGGCCCTCATGGACAAAAACGCTTCAATCAGGGGGCGATCCTCGTCACTGAACGCCTCTACAGCGCGATCATCCATGGACGAGTTCGGGGGAGGATTTGGAGTGTAGCCAGCTTTTCGAGCCAATGCCAGCTCCGAAGCATACCAAGCAATGCGCGTTCTTGCTGATTCAAGTTCCTTGATCAAGGCCTCTTGTTGCGGGGTTAGGCGAGGCGACTGCGGATTGTCCCCCAAATTCCGAGAGTTGCGATGACTGCGGCCTTCCGAACCGTCTAGGCTGGGTTGTCGACCAAGGACAGATTCATCGGTGCTCTCCATGGATGCTCGCTGGCGTCTCTGCAACGATCGCTGCCGCGTCAACGGCGCCGCCTCCCCCGCTTCCATCGCCTTAGCACTCAGCTTGGACGATTGCTGCGTGGGGGTGCGACGGCCGGCAGGGGCGGAGCTTGGTTCAGGGCCAGTCTGTCGACCCTCTCTCGGTGAATCTTTCGGCCCAGGGGATTGAAGGTCACGCCCGGTCTCTGCCGTTTGGCTCGGACCAACATCCTGCCTGGGTGGCGTCCTAGACCGAGAACCTGCCGGAGGAGGGCCGTTATTGCGAGGTTGAGGGGTAGGAGCCTGTCCAGGGGGAGGCGGTCCAGATGGTGCCTGGGCTATGGAAGCCCGTGGGAGACGTGAACCGCCATGGGCTGGCCCGTACTCCGGCTGCGGTCGACCGCCGGGGTACAAAGCGCTATCTCGAGCGGGCCCTGGAGCCCGCCGGTTCGGATCCATTGGCGGACGCTGCGCCTCTCTGGACGACCGGCCCGAGGGTGGCGGCCCAGACCCCAGTTTCTCCCCGCTCATCTTGCGACCTCCCGGAACCCGTTCCCCGTTGGGCGCTGACGAACCCGGTTCGCTGGGATAGCGGATCTTCGTGGTGTCAAGGACGTACGCCAAGCTCAGCTCCGCCGGGTCTCTTGGAGCTGAACTCGGTTCACCACCCAGGACAATAATCGACTTGCCCAGTGTCGTCATACTGTGACCCGATCGGGGCGATGGAGCGGGACCCATGTTATGGAAAGAAAACCATCGTCTCGTGGTGATTTTGAACGCAGCCAAGTCACCCAGATCTATGCCTTCATCGGTGCGGCCACCGAACACGTACATGGTGTCCCCCACGAGAGCCACGGCATGTCCCTCTCGGGGAGTCGGGAGGAAGCCGTTGCACTCCAACTCGGTCCACTGATTGGTACGAGGGTCGTAGGACCACATGTCGTTGAACCAATTGACACCGTTCGTGCCTCCGAATAAGTAGAGCTTGTCATTGTAGGTGACCATGGAGTGATTCGTTCGAGCGGGTGGGATTTGACCTGGTGGTGGCCCACCTTCGTGGCTGTTTCGGATCAGAAACTCCCATCGGTTGTTTGGATTTTGCAGCGCATTCAGGTCAAAAGCAACCAGATCGTTGAAAAAGTATCCCTCAACCTGGCCTCCGAATATGTAAAGCTTCGACCCGAGAATGTTCAGAGTGTGACCGTAACGTCCCGAGGGCCGCGGGCCAGGTGGGATGGCTCGAGACCACTGTCGCGAAGCTGTGGAGAGAAGAGAGTAGTCAGCGTATACAAACCCGGGCACCCAGCGCGGGGACAAACGTACAGGTATTCAACAAGTAAAGGGTATCATCTAAAACGTCATTTTCATCAACCTTGGTGTCTCCTCCGAACACAATGAATGCATTTCCGACCAGAAGACTAGCGTGACCTACACGAGGGCTGGGGCCCTCGGACACGGTCGTGACAGAAACGCAGGACAGAGTCCCGCCGTTGGTCTCAACCATCCATAGATCGCCCTTGACCGTGGTCCCGTCGACCAAGCCGCCCATTAAGTAGATGTCGCCCTCCTTGGACGCGATTGGATTGATGGCCGCACCATACCGCGGAAACGGGCTCGCATTATTCGCAGCAAAGTTGATTCGTCGTTGGGACCAGGGGTACAAGTTCGCATTGGTCGGGTTGGACATGGTCGGTGACCCGGGTGTATTGTTGGGTCCCTGCATGCGCAGATTCTTTGCCGACATTAGCACGGTATCCTGAATTGCGGACTGATTCACCACTCACATGTGACTCCGATTCTGCCCGTGGTCGCATACGAACGGGATCGGGGCTGCTTGTGCCCGTGTAAGAATTCAAAGAATTGTTGAAGCTGCCCGTTGGAGTGGGCGACTGGATCAAGCCACCGTCCCGGACCATTCTCTCCCCATTCGTTGTCGGGGGCATTTTGTTGTCCGGAGCGAAGCCATCTGACGTGTGAATGTTCCTCGTCGCGGGGGGCAACCCACCCCCCGGTTGAGATTTCTTGGATTTGAACAAGAAGGACATGGCGACGGAGATCTTTCACAGGCTACAATGTGCCGGATTCACGAAGCCGTCGAGGCTGGTTTAGTATCCTACTCCCTGCCGTCCTCGCAAAGCGGACCGTCCTCGCGAAAATAGTCTGAACTCAGAACTCGAAGAGAGGAGGGGAAAAAAAAAAGATGGGGCAGAGTCACCGGCTCAGCAATTGAAGCACCAGGCCTAAAACATCAACAGGTGCATCGAATCGTACGCGATCGAGAACTAAAGGGAACGAGCGAAGAAGCAGCGGTGGGCGTCTGTCTCGCGCAATGGGAAGGACTGAAGTCGAACCTCGAAACACACGGTTGCGAAAGAGTCGATCGCAGGGCGGATTGCGGTCGGGGCATTGGATTCAGCGCACTTGGATACCCAGCGCAGCGCTCACGGAACCTGACCGTGGGAGGAGATGGGAAAGTTGGACCAGCCGACACGGGGCAGACTGCAGACTGGATCGCAGTCCTGCTCAATGAAACGATCGGAGAGAGCGAAAATCAGAAAAACAAAAGAAAGAATTACGGACAAATTTGGCAGATTGAAGGGGGGGAAGGAGTTTGGGGTTTTTTGTCCAGGCGGACTTTTAGGGGCGCCAGGGGCAGGTTAGTTTCTGTTCGGAAAGCTAAAAAACGTCCCCTGGTAGCGATCATGTCCACTCAGCTGCGGTTATTTGGTTGAACGGGCTGTTTCTCTACTGTTTCCTCTCAATTGTATCAAGCAAAAATTACAGAGAATTTCTGCTGAGCATGCGTTCTCGACTGAGTAATCCCTCGCAATGCCAGAAGAATTCCCATACCTGCTGGAGGCTGCCACGATCGCAGGATCATTGCGATCTGATTACTGTCGATCAAAGTTACGCCGAGGAGTCAATGATGACTGAGACTGCATTTCGCACTCTTCGATCCTATTTGGAATATCGGACTGCTCTGCTGCAGCAGTTCATCGTATCATGCAATTCTCGGTTGAATTCTAAAGGTTTTGACACTCAACGTTCTGTCTGGCGATGGTTCGAGCCGCCATCAAGGACAATAGATAAAAGGCTTGAAGGTCGAAGTTCGGATTTACAGTAAAAGTAGTTACGGAACTGTATTGAAATTACGCCGTAACTACAGATTTACTTTGCAAACTGATCTCGTTACAGAACGAACCTGCAGGAGTGGAAATGCTGTTACCAAGAATAGGGAACAGTTGTCAAAGTGCCTTGGTACGATTGGTGTTTGATGCTCAGGAACGAAAACCTTTCCTTTTTATTGGCTTAAGACGCAGGCTTGCCCTTTGACCTAGATAAACGCAAATATGAAATCGTATCGTACTCCGTACGGGGTACTGCAAAAGTGCCCATTTGTGACGTATATTTGACGGCTCAAGAACCAAACTCACCGGTTCAGCCATGGTTCAGACGGCTGATGTTGGGCCGCTAGCTTGATAAGGTTAGTGCATACTCCGATCAATGCCCCATTCGTGGGTCAATCCCCATCTCGCTAGCTTCAGCCAATGACTCGCGGTATCTTTGATTTCTTGAAGTTCTATTGGATACTTGACCCTGCTCTCCACAGCTCGCAACTGCCAACCAGACCGCATTAAGCAACCAATTTCCGTATTTCGACACGTCCGCCAGCAGCTAGACGCGTCGTTGTTTACAGTCGCAAACCAGAATCAGAACCTGCTACAATTCCTGCAACAGTATCCTGAAAGCATCCTCTGTTGCGGATTGAAACGGCAAGGTCAAAGGAAATGGCTACCCAGAATCGCCCTGGTTGGGAACCGGCCGGCATACTCTTTCCAGAATTCAAAGACTTTCTAATTGCTGATCGGTCAAACAGGAAAGCGCAAGCGTACTCAGGATGATACTTCTGTCGGGAATGAGGAGAAGGGACGTCAATTGCAGCAACAGGGACAACAGCAGATGCTGGAACTCCCTCCTGGTATTGACCTCGAGTCGCCTCATTCGCTCCTTAGTCTGTTCATCAGCGAGCAGACTTTTGAGGAAATGAGCAAGAATACAAACGAGTTTGTAAAGGAGAAGCGTGCAGAAATCGATTCCGACTTTGCCCATATACGCCCTTGGACTGATCTCAATTCAGCCGAGATCAAGGTCTTTTTCGGCATCGTGATCTACATGGGTGTTTTCCAGGGACCCGACATTGATAGCTACCTGGACGGAGGCCTATCCGACCATTGTTTGGGCCCCGTTTTTGGCACGCGGCGTTTTATGACAAAGCCACGTTTCGAGCAGATCAAACGATTTCTGAGAATCCGCAGGCCTCACCCCGTTGACGAAGAGAAGCGCTGGGATTGGTGGTATAAGATGGAGCCTTGGCCCTCTCGTGCGCAGATGGCCGCTCGGAAATTCCATACCTCAGGCTGCGAGGGTTACACCTCTGAAGACTCCTTGAGGAGCATCTGGAGAACCGACCGGTCGTCCCAATATACAGTCTTTGATGAGGTTTACCGCCGATGTGGTTGCAACTGGCACCGGATCCTGCACTTCGTGGATGCGGCCGTCATCCATGCTCACACCCTCTATCGACACCACAAACGACAGGAGGAGAAGCAATACGGACAGAACGAGCCGCGCAAGGGTAAGGGCAGACTTAGCCTGGCGGATTTGAAGCAAAAGCTCTGCGAGCATTTCTGGACTTTTGCGGACCAAGTGCGGCCGTCGCCGCCGCCGGCGCTAGGACGGGCCGGAGCCCTGACGAGCGCAGACAGCGAAAGCAGTTGAACCTTCCATATCCGGTCTCTGGAGGAGCTCCTGCCTCAGGATGAAGAAAGAAACCACCCTGATACTGTAACAGGTTCTATAATTACCTCGGCAGCGAATAGTAATCTCGTTTAATCTGGGGGAAATTGATGCTGGCAGGCTTAAGTCATGTATTATCGCATACTGTACAGAGTATTCCGTCTGTATTGAAGGGTTGATACACATAATTACTCGGTTCAACTGGGAACTAATTGATACTGTTCAAAGTGATCTCTATCCAAAGCACAAATCCGTGGCAATAAGCCCCGGGCCGTGGCAGTAATCCCACCCAGCAAAACTCAGCAATAGCGGGCAGCTCTCCCTACTACTAAGTTATTAGCCTACTAAGTTATTTGTGAGTTGTGGGTTTTCCCGTCGGACAGGCATCCCCATCACCGCCCGCTCTTTCCTCTCAAAGAGACACCTCTCGCTGTCAACTCATTCCATCCATCCACATCCGCACTCCTCCCTCTGCTTCCTTCCCACCACTCGCCCTCCTTCCTTCCTTCCTCATCCACCGCCCTCCTCCTCCTTCCTCCCTCCCCGCCCGCTTCCTACTCTATCTACTCTCCGCCGTCGTCCTCTCCCACCTTCCGCTTTGTCTATCCGCTGCCAATTCGCCCCTCCATCGATCCCTCCTCTTCTTCCTCTCGTCGCCTTCTCTTCCTCCGCCGCTCTCACCTTCTGTTTCCGTCTTCCCCTCCGACTCCCCTCTTATCCCGTTTCGCCCGTCTTCCTGGTGAGTTCCTTCCGCCGCTGGTTCCTGCCGTTCCGGGCCGATTTTCTGATCGCAAGCCATGAATCATAGTTCCGTTTTCTGCTCGCTGTTTTCCCCTCTATAGTCGCCCGGGTCTTCTCTGGCTCGCCATGGCCGCTGCGACAGAATCCCGCGAGAATGTCGGTGTCGAAGAGGGCCTTTCCGAAGCCTTCAGCCGCACCAGCCTAAATGAACACCAGCAATCGGAAAATCAACCAAAAACCGACGAAGAGTATGCGCAGGCCGTTCTCACGTTACGTGCGATTGTGTCGTCCCGAGAGGCCGGCGTCATCATCGGCAAGGCCGGCAAAAACGTCGCGGATCTCCGCGAGGAGACCGGCGTCAAGGCCGGCGTGAGCAAGGTGGTCCAGGGAGTGCACGACCGCGTGCTGACCGTCACGGGAGGGCTACAGGGTTGCGCCCGTGCCTATGCTCTGGTAGCCAAGGGCCTGATGGAGGGCGCTCCGCAGACGGGCATGGGAGGCGTGGGGCACAACGGAACACACCGTACGGATCCCTTTCTACGGTCCGGAATCGGCGGGGAACGATGGTTACTGACGTTGATACAGCCATTCGATTGCTCATTTCCCATAATCAAATGGGTACCATCATCGGCCGACAGGGCCTCAAAATCAAGCACATTCAAGACACCTCTGGAGTGCGCATGGTCGCACAGAAGGAAATGCTTCCCCAGTCTACCGAGCGGATCGTCGAGGTGCAGGGCACCCCTGAGGGAATCGAAAAAGCGGTCTGGGAGATTGGGAAGTGTCTGATCGACGACTGGCAGCGCGGCGCTGGCACCGTCCTATATAACCCGGCCGTCCGTGCACAGCTTGCATCGTCATCATACGGCGGCGGAACGGGCGGCTATGGTGGCCGTTCCTACAATCGCACGGGCAATGGGGCGGACTTCAGTGACCCCTCCGGCGGCTATAATCGCCGGAGCAGCTCCGATGCCACAAGCCGGGGAGGTCCTCCGGTCAATGATGAAGGCGAAGAGATTCAAACCCACAATATTTGCATCCCTTCTGACATGGTTGGCTGTATCATTGGCCGCGGCGGTAGCAAAATCAGCGAGATTCGTCGCAGTTCCGGTGCGAGGATCTCGATCGCGAAGGCGCCTCATGACGGATCTGGGGAGCGCATGTTCACAATCACGGGCAGTGCACAGGCCAACGAGAAGGCCCTTTATCTGTTGTATGAGAATCTAGAAGCCGAGAAGATGAGGCGCAGCCAGCAGGCCGCGGAGTGAGCTGGCCATCCTGACCTGATGTGGTATTTTGTTTCTTTTGGCAACAGCGTGACGCGGTTCCTTGTTCAATGTTTGGGCTGCGTTTCTTTTCTTCTTCGTTCTTGATGGCGGGCCTTTACTTCCTAGAACAATTCGCTCGACGCGAACTCCACGAGTTTGACGACACTTGCAATTGCGGCACCTTTG
Organism: Thermomyces dupontii; assembly: GCF_041956625.1. Lineage (NCBI taxonomy): Eukaryota > Fungi > Ascomycota > Eurotiomycetes > Eurotiales > Trichocomaceae > Thermomyces > Thermomyces dupontii. The sequence goes on along the minus strand of NW_027192311.1, from coordinate 267,325 downwards.
CGCTCTGTTTCTCGTCCTTGGATCGGCTCGTCGACCCTGAACCTTGAAACTACTGTACTCATGAAATCCCTTATTTCATACCTGCTCGAATATTTATTCCTCCTTTGACATAACGAGCCCACTGGCTTCCTGGCCCAGCAGAATCGCGAAGCTTGTTTCCCGGGCCTTTCTGGTTGACTTTGTTTTCGTTTCTCGTTTGTTCCTGAATCGTTCTTCATTCCATCACCTTGGTTCTGATGTCACGACGAAACCACACACACACACCTCTCTGTTACGGATGCTATCAGATTTTTATAACATATTTCTAGTATCCAAGACAAAACAATCAACCGCTCCCACGCAATGCTGGTAATCAATCACATCGCCGACGTGGGAAGTTTGTTCTTTCTTTCAAAGTCCAAAGTATCATTTGGGGCAAGTGAAGTAATGACTCGAGACCAAGAAAAAAAAAAAAACCAATGAGACGATCCCCTCTAGATATGCATTCATTCAAAGGCAATCATCCCCGTTTCAACAGTTCTACCGCATCACCGTCATCATGACCGCTATCTCGACTGGCATCAAAACGCCGCCCATCGTCGCGACTGTCGCCGAATAACGAGGACAAAGAGCCATGGCTGACGTTCTTTCCGCCGGCTGCCACTCGACGACGGCCTGCGTCACGCGCCATTTGCGGGAGGTTATCCTCGTCATCATGGGACGAAAAATGAAATGGTGAGCGATGGCTATGATTCGCCTTCTCGCCCAGGATCCATGAAAATTCTGGATCGGAGAGAGAGGGACGCGTTGTCGTCGTTGTTGATGTTGGTCGTTGTGGTGCGGGTGGTGGTTGGGTCCGGGGTTTGGACTCGGAGTTGTCCGCTTTTTCAGCAGAAGGAGGTGGTGCGCGAGGAGTCGTGTCTGAAGCTACAGTGGGAGTGTCGGAGGATGGCGGTGTTGGCCCCGCTTTATCTTCTTCCGTCGTGTTCGTGGTTGGATGTGCCAAGGAGGAGGAAGACGAAGATGCAGGTGTCTCCAGGATGAGTTTGAGCTTAGCCGTCTCCACCCTCTCATACACACGGTCCAATGCCGCGACCGCGGTCGGCGGGAGCTGCGGTGCGGACTGCTTGACTGTTCGCAGATCCTGCAGGGCTTCGGACAGCGCGGAGACGACGTGATCTCGGTCGCGACTGGGCGGCGGTGGTTCGGCCCTGCGGAAACGCTCTGGGCCTGGGACGACCTTGCTCGGCACGGGTAGCCGGCGTGGACTGCTCGACCACCGGGCGCGCAGGCTGGCAGGTTCCGCTGCGGCCATGTTGCGTCGGGCCTCGCTCACGGCGCTCCGTACAGCCCGCGCGACAGTCCAGTTCTCCGTCCGGCGCTGCAGGCCTTCGGACACATCCTGGAAGAGTGCTTCAAGGCCCCTTTGTTGATTCAAAAGGGCGGATGGCAGGCTCTCTTCGCTGCGGTTGCGGGACCCGCTTCGGGGTTGGTCGCCTCGAGTTGGCGACCCGCCAGAGAGCTTTGGCGGCTGCCCGGTGTATTTAGCGATAAGAAACGCCCCCCGTGCGGGGTTTGGTTGCTGCTCAAGATAGAGTGCATCCTGCACGAGGGTCTGTGGGGGGTTAGGAGGTCGCGGGTATCGCAGAAGCAATCCTAGCGCCCCCGAGTAGTCAGATTCCAACACTGGTGGCAGCAAGTGTTAGTTCGGCCCCATGTCTGACTGGGACGGACACCTACGCCGCCATCGAATCCGTAGAATCATTGCAACACATACATAATCCACCAGTTCAATGCGCAGTCCCTCCGCAAAGAGGAAGTCCCAAATAACAAGCACGTCCTCGAATGGGAACTCCCGGCCAAACAGTAGTCGAATCCAGCGACTTGAGAATGTCAACAATCACATGTCAATATCAGTGTCCAGAGGCTTACGTGAGAAATATCTGAGGTAGAACCTCGATCGTGTCCAGATGGATTGCCACTTCGCGATCCGTCACGATCAGGAGCTCATTCTGGATGTACTGGCAGCGGGCCACGACAGGTGCAACGTCTGGCTGGCCGTTGACAGTCTCCTGCTCGCCATGCTCATAGTACACCCGCGCAACCTGCATGATGCTACAGAACATGCTAAACGCGTCATGCTCGATGTAGTTGGCGTCCAGCATCTGGCCCATCAGCTGGTCGTCACCATGGTGATGCTCTTCTTCCGAGGATGTCTGCGGATCGATTGCGTCATCCTCCACTACCCACAGCACCGGGGCCAGCAACTCATGCATGCCCTGCCTGTATCCGATATCGGGATTCAGTTTCGAATAGATGAACAGAATGTCCAGCATCTTCGCCTTGGTGGAGGTTTCTCGGAAGAAGGGGATGTCCTGCAGACACCGTTCTACATCCTGGTATATCTCTGTGCGCATCGCTTCATCACTGCGAAGCGCTTGCCAGGGCGACTGCAGGGTTTATCAGACACGGGCCACATGACGCTGCAGAGGAGAACATGGCGAATCATACCTCCTCATCTTCCGCCAACGGATCGACAGCCGAGTCGAAATCATTCGGATGATGTATATATCTCAAGAAATGATCGCGCAGGGAAGCATACGTGTCTCGCAGGGCCGAAAGGCGCTGCGACCACTCTGACCGCGGCAGGTGGTCGCAGAGCAGAAACGACTGCGCGGTACGATCAGCGCCGGTCAAATCGAAGCATCAGCGGATTTCGACATTGGTATCGCACCTTCCAGCATACGGAGCGCAGGCCATCATTGCACGGATTCCCTTGTTCCTCAGACTTCACCGCTCGTTTGAGATCCTCGGTAGTGTCGCCGTACTCGAAGAGATGCTCCCATCGGCGTCTGGAAAGGGCATTAGACGAGTCCAAACAGCGCTTCAAACGAATCACACGAGCCTGGCCTCGGCAACTGTTTTCATGGCATGATCTGCACCACCAGAGAATTATAGCATTATGGACGCTGACAGTGTGGTGTATGCTCTCCCCTCTCCAGAAACCTGGTGAGAAGAGACCAAGGGATTAGGTATGGTTAGTCATCATTGAAGGACCCCTCATACGGAAATACCCACATCCCTAGTCAGGTTAGACTCCGCCAATTTACGTGTCTTGGCATCCTTTTCCCTGAAGAAACCGTTGATGATTGGTCAAAGTATTTCCAGCTCGAAGTCACGTGCGAATATCAAGAGGTGGGAGCGCGGGATGCCGCTGGCCAGATCAGAAATCATTGTAAACATCGGCTCCAAGGATATACTACAGTATCGAGACACGTCCAAGGTTGCTTCACCTGGCAAGGGATTTTCCAGACTGCCAGTGCTCTGGGCCAGCAAGCTATCGCTTTACCATGTCACCACCGCGCGGGCACCGTGTATCGTTGCTAGACCAATGAAAAGAAAAATATACTAGACCAGCACCATGTCCGCAGACCTCTGGGCCGAGTTTGGCGCTGGCTCAAGTCAGTCTGGTACTGACGCAAAAATTGCGATATCAGCGTCGGAGACGGCCAATGCCCCAGCGTGGGACGATTCTGATCCTTTCGGCCCATTAGTGTCCGCCGCAGAGCCATCACAACCGTCATCGTCCGCCGCCCAAGGGCACAATGTAGGCTGGACATCCGGCGCTGACGATGATGATGGTCTCTGGCGTCGCGATGACAGCGGTTCCCAAGTGTTGTTCGACGCTGCGACGGAGGAGCCGCCGGCTGACGATGACGAGTGGGGGGATTTCGAGACTGCTGTTGAGGATCCAAAGCCAAACGGCGATGGCCCGGGCAGGTCCAAGGCTGGAAACAACATCTCGAAAGGGGACAGTCAGTCGAGCATATCTACGGGTACATTGGTGGATCTACTTTCGCTCAATGATGCGCCGACGCACACTCAGCAGAATTCGGCGGTTCGAGACGGACCGCGCTCGCAGATCAGATTTGGGGCAACATCAGCTACTCCTACTAGTAAGCCTAGTCGTTCGGTGCCCCAGACTCCCACAAAGCCATCAGAACAGGGCCGGAAGCAGTCTCAAGAAGATGATTTCTTTGATAACTGGGACGACTTTGATACCAGCGGAGCGAGCAACCTTCCTGCGGCCAGAGGCCTGCAGTCTAGATCTACCGCAGCGGCGCCTGCGGCGAGCATCCGTCGTTCGCAAGAGGACCAGCCGGAAGTGCGGCCGTTGAACATCCCGCCCCCGTCCATTCTGCTGCAGCTTATCCCGGAGCGGATTGAGCATTTTCGTGTTCAGGGCAGCCAGCAACGGGGCGACTCCGAGCTTGCGTCACAGGTTCTCCGTACACTCAAGGCTGCGGGCCGGATCATTGCCGGGCGCGCGCTGCGATGGAAACGAGACCCATTTCTGGCTCAGAGTATGAGAATTGGCCCTGCTCGATCGGGGAGATCAGGGGGCATGAAGCTCAGCTCGCTGAACAAAAGTGAAAGCATCAAGGAGGAGCAGGAGGTGGCTATCGTGCTTGACCTGTGGCGGCGTCACCTGAGCGTCTTGAATTCAATCGTTCAGGCCGCTGGACAGCGACCGATCCCGGTGATCCAGGACAAGACGCGCATCGACACCGCCGGAGCGAGCCAGGGCGCGCTCCAGGCGCCGCATGCCTGCGGGCTCTGCGGATTGAAGCGCGACGAGCGGCTGCCAAAGATCGACGAGAACGTTGAAGACAGTTTTGGAGAATGGTGGAGTGAGCACTGGGGGCACACGGACTGCAAGTGGTTCTGGACGGAGTATTCGCAGTATCTATCGCAGCGATAGAGTACTACTTCCTACTACTACAGTATCAATGGCCGATCGATAACCCGCCCGCACGTGGCTGTTATCGGGAACATGTGCATGCGCCATCAGACGCAAGGAGGCATGCTGGGTCCGTAGCACATGGCCCTTCTTCTTTGATAGTTCACTTGGAACGGTATCTAAACTCGACCTCTGGCGGCGATCTCTCTCTAGGTGGAGTGGTTAGGGTAGAAGACAATAAGCAAAGATCAAGCAGACTCGATCGATAAGACTGGAAAACCCCAGGAAAACGCGCTCATCAAGCATCTCAAAAAGCAATAAACAATTCATACTGGAGGCGTCGATCTCAATTCCTCGTTAGCAAACCTTTTTGAAGCCACCTCAGGGCCGGATGCTTCAAGTTTGTGGTGAATCTGCTCCTGATTTAGCGCTCGCACACCGATTGTTTCTGCCCCTGTTTTCCCTCCCCCCAAAACTGGAAAACAAACAGGTTTTCTTTCTCTCCCCTCGCGCATCGATCTGTTTACGTCCAGAGTATTTGCTAGCTCGACTCCAGCTCTCTTGATTCCTTTTCGCTCCAAAACTCCAACATTTCTCACTACATCTCCCTGCGAAACCTCAATGCCCAACCTATGCCATGTCTTCATCCACGCAAACCCTGCTCTTCAATGCACCCCCCCGCGATTGGAATCGTCCCCGTCGACAGACTGACGCCGATCTACTATTTCGCCGCCCGTCCGACCTGCTCCGCCAGGCCGCTCGCCGGTCCGTTGACTATTCCGCGCCGGCAGACACCCGACCCCGGACCAGCGCGAGTAGCACCACCACGACGACTAACACCACCGTTACTCCGCCCCGACCCTCTGCCTCGATCAGTGCGAACGCGCTTTCCAACCCGGCGCTGGCAGAGATTCCCTCGCGCAAATACAACGCCTTACGCCTGTCGCCCAGTTCTGGGGGCAATCATTCGGCGCCGTCGTCTCCCAACCACGTGGTGCAATGTGCGCCGGGCTCTCGTGACGTGCCCTCGTCACCCTTGCAGGTTCAGACTCCCAAGCGCCGCTCCTTACAGTCCTTTAGCCGTCGCCAGTCCATCTTGGAGCCTCGCTCTCCGTCGCTGAGACGGTCGCCGGCCTCGCGCAGCACCATCGCGGTCGATTCGAGCAATCACCCAGCCCCCGCGGCGACCAGTGCCCAACAGGGATCTCCGGCGCGCGAGCGATTGCTGCGCCGCAGTTCAATCTCGACGGAGAGGACCGAGAGGGGAAACTCTTCGAACATGGATCCGGAGCGTCACCGGGGGACACGCACTCCGACCGCAACCACTGCCAACACCGGCAACGATACTCGCACGGAGTCGCCCGGGGACGCACCGGGCAGCACCGATGATACGAGAGCTTCCAGTACGGACGACAGTCGCTCCAGGAGCGACGATGTCTTTCTTAACATTGCCAAGTCGAGCGCCCGGCGCAATTCACTAAGCAGGTTGGAACGCAGAAGGGTAAGTTTCCAGGTTTCCTAGAAGACTACGATCCCGAATTAAAGGAGCTAACTGCGAATACTGCAGAGATTACTGGGAGTGTCGGGGTTGTCGACCAGAAACTCGTTTACCGAAGAGTCGTCTCTGGTCGAGCCGGCGATTGCTCATGGCGGCAGTTCTCCAATCTATCCATCGTCTGCATCCGCTCATCCCTTGGAGGACACTGGCCGCTCACGCCAGAGTGCCGTAGGATCCAGTGCCCGATCGACGATCGGCATTCCCCGAAGTCGATTTGGTCGGTCCCCGTCACCGGACTCGACACGAACCTACGCGGACTTGCGGTCCTCCATCGCAGATGCCCGGTACAGACATTCGAATCTGTCTAGTCTTTCTGGTGCCAGGACAGTTCGCCAGGGTCCGTCACCCGACCCCCTAGACGGATCCAAGGCCGACGACAAGTCCTCCCGGCTGGATGGAACCGAGTCGACGCTCTCCACGACCGCGCCATCCACTGTCTGGGATGAGCTGGATGACCTCAAGTCCCGCATTCGGAAGCTCGAGCTCACCGGCAAGTTCCCGCCGTCAAACGCCTCGGGCATCTCCAGTACGTCCGCAGAGCGACCGCGCACGGCCACGACAACGGTCACAACCATCTCATCGTCGCCCAAGGTCACTCGGAAGTCGAGCAGCACGTCCGATACGGAAGAAGGCGGTTCAGCGAATGCAAATCCAATCCAAACTCTGCTGCACTCAGCTCTGGCAAAGGCCAAGTCTGCCGTCAGCACCGAGGTTTTCCAAGCGTTGGAGGTCACGGTAACGGATGCATTGACCCTGAACAACATGCTGGGCACGAATTCCCCAGGCGTCGGTTTGTCGGAGCGACAGCTAAAGCGCAAGGCCGACAGCGTGTGTCGAAGCCTGACAGAATTGTGCCTCGCCTTATCAGAGGCGCAGGCGAAAACTGCCTCCAAGACGCAGCCAACAGTAACGGGCACTCAGGAGACGCAACGGCCCGTCAATGGCGAGGAAACGTCGTCGAAAACCTCGGGGTTGACCACACCGGTGACGACTACCTCACGCTTCCGTCGGAGCATGAGCCACGAACCGGAGGAACCACAAGATAGCGCCAGCCGAGTGTCCAGCCGGCTGGAGACACGGCGGGCGACTACGATCCATTTGGGAGCGGTTCGCAATCGGTATGCGCAGGATGACTCGTCGACGTCTCCGAAGACGCCTTCGTTGGCCGCTCCCGCGACTCGACTGAGCCGCCTCTCAAGCGCGCGGGCCAAGCGGGAAAACGATGCTGATGACAAGACCTCGGTGCTTAGTCGCTTTGGGGCGCCTTCACGCGCCGCCACCGAGGTTGACTTCTCAACGGGCCGTCGGTCCACGGTCCGAGATCGATTGGTTCGCGAGTACGCCAACGCGAACTCGAACGATGCGTCGTCCACCACGCGACTGTCTCAACCGGCAGGAACGGTTTCCTCCAACCGCAACGGTTCTACGACGCAGTCGTCCTCCATCCCGCTTCGTCGCAGCTACTCTGGGTTCAGCGGCGTTCCCGCGACAACAGGCATGAACAACATCCAGCCCGGATTCCGCCGCTACGCCATCAACAACAGCCCCAACCAGAACCACATGTCTGCGGACGCGCCGGCGACGACCGCGGCTTCCTCGGGCAAACCGTCCACCCAATCTATTCCCCAGCCACGCCTTGCCAGTCGACGACTCGGCCTGCGGCTGCGATACCCTTCCACATCCCCGGTTGAGCCGGGAGAGCCATGACTTTTCCCCTCGCATCTTCGCCCTACGACACGGCATGACTCACTCACGCATGATTTATCGGGACTACATTATTTACACGGAGTGATGACATGATTTTGATTTGTTCAGTGCTTTTGTACCAGCGATGAAGCGAGGAGTTTGCCGGCCTGGGTTCTTGGTCCATGCTGTTGACTATTTTACTTCGAGGTTCGGCACGGCGTTTTCTTGTATGAACGGGGTACATAGTATTATTAGCTTGCATTTGTGATTACTGCACGGGCGTTGTCGGGTCCTGCATCTCTGTTCAGAGCACAAAGCAGAATGGCAGCACCTTGTCCATTTGTACGATGTTGGAATCAACTCTCCGTATATATTAACGCATGGATATCAATAACAATTGTCACCTATTTAGTCTTGACCGCTTCCAGAGAGAGACTCTTGACTTGGGCCTTCATTTCTAGATGTCTGATGACATCACAGCGATCCTGGAAAGTTGAACAGAAGCCATATATGTATTCAGTGATTCACCCAGACACGGCGCGTCCAAGACTCTAATAAGCATTGTGGCGCATCAGAGGTTCGTGTATCATCTAAGCTTTATTAATATTTATTGTCAAAGAAAATAAGAAAAACCTGAAAAGAATGCCGTCCGAGAAATCCGGTCAACTGATCAGTTCGGCTGACGCTGTGCTTGTCGCTTGTTCATTCCAGCATTTTTCAGGGGATCCGGAATTTCTCAACGTTGCGCGCGAGCCGAACCAGTGGAACCATCGCCGTTGGTATTTTTCTTTTTTTTATATTATTATTATTCTTATTTTATTTCAACCTCTTCCCCAGAACCTATGTAGAGCACCGCAAAGGCTTCGCCGCTTAAGACGAGCCCGCATCAAATCGGCGCCGTTGGTCCATCGCTGGCTTTGCTTTGCTCCGCTCCGACCGTCCCGCCCGTCAAATGTCTGCAAATCTTTCCTCTCCGCCGTCCTGACAAAACACCCATCACTCCCCAGGAGCTCGCCTCCGGTTCTGTAGTCACTGAATCCGCTGTCAGAATGACCGGACATGCGAGCCTGAAGGATGGTGTGTGAAAGCCCCTCCATTCCTATGCCCTTGTCCCGCGATGCAGCGCGACCAGTTCCGCTGACATCTCTTGTAGCAACAGAACAGCTGAGCCCTCGATCATTGCCCATCACGGACGCTCTCTCGACTTCCCCAGAGCGAGAATCCGCTGAGCATCCAGTATGTCCGCCCAAGAACTCCAGGGAGAATCTCTCCGTTCCATCGTCGGCGCGGGAGCCGCTGCGACTGTCGACAGAAGGCTCCTCTGCCTCCGAATATGACCAGTTATCAAGGTAGGTCGCCTCTTGTGTCCGTAGCCGCGAGGATAGGGATGATATTTACAACGTGATACCCGTTTAGATCGCCACTTCTCGACTCCGAGCCCGGACTCGGTCCCTCCGGCCTCGATCGCATCCGCTCGCAGCCCGCCTCGCGGGTCTTCACGCTGCCCAACATGTCGACATCATCCGTCGCGCCGACCCAGGGGTCGACTTCCCCTCCTGCTCCCCGATCCGCCACGTCGTCGCGAGCCGGATCCGTATACATCCCGTCGACAAGTAACGCACCGCCCCCAGTAGTGGAGGACCTGCATCGGTTTCCGACCGAGTCGTTGCATTCTTTTTCCTTTACGGAGCAGTCTGGAGAGCTGCTTCAGACGCGGCAGACATTTCTCAAGAGGTCGATCGATTTTATGAGGGACCGCTTGGGGTTAGCACACTCGGCGGCCCAGGCCCGCGCCAACAGCGGGGCAGAGTACCAGAGCATGGTCGACTCGCTGTCGAAAACGGGCATTTCAGAGGAACAGGAGGTCACCACCAGTAGCTCGCTGCCCGCTTCACAAGGGCCGCCGTCGTCCGCGGCCGACCAGGGGAGAGAAAGTAGCCCTCCCGAGTCTCGAACGCTCCACGGTTCCCGCGCCGGGAACCGGAGTCTCCTTTCTTCCGGCGTCCTCGATGAGCACGCTGCCGAAGACAGTACCAGTACATTCACAAGCCCGTCGACCGATGACCACGTTTATTCGCACGAAGCCGACTTGAAGTGCGAGCCGGTTCAACGACCAGTTCTGAATCGTACCTTCACGGATCACAGTGGATATTCTCATCGGAATAAACTACTGGAATCGCCATCGCAACTGCATCTTCCTAGCGAGTCCACCACCAGTCTCGGATTGGGCCTCGGCGGGTCGGCAGTGCATACACACAGCAGCAAGTGGACGCCCGTGTCGCAGGCGGTGTTCCGAACTGAAGACAAGGCCCCGTGGACCATCCTCGCTGCCAACGATCTCGCCTGTCTGGTTTTCGGAGTCAAACAAAGCGAGGTGCGCAAGTTGAGCATCCTCGAGATCGTGCAGGAGGAGCGCCGCGCATGGCTCGAGTCCAAACTGCAGACCTCGAGCAGCGAGGCGACCGCGAAGACGCCCAACGGCACCGCCAAGTCTCGGTTCAACATGAGCAAGGCGCTGCGGATGGGCGGCGGCGTGACGGCCCAGCTCCTGAGCAAGCCGTCGTCGCGGCAAAAGGCCGGCCGGCGAGCGCAGACGGACGACGGCTTTGGTTCGTCCACTCGCACCCCGCGAAGGGCGAACAACGCGGAACAAAGCAAGTCGCGCGGAGTCCTGCTCTGCGGCGACGTGGTCCCGATCCAGAAGCGCAACGGGTTGAAGGGGTCGGCCAGTTTGTGGGTGATGGAGAAGCGCGGTGGTCTGATCTGGGTGCTGGAAGAGATCACCGAACACGTTGCCCACCTCACGTACGACAAACAAGGCCGCATCTCCGCGATGGACGGTGATGTCCACGAGATCTGGGATCCGTCCATCGCCAAGGTCGGAGCTTCTCTGGCGGACCTCTTGCCACGCGTCCCCGTCAGCTTTGAGGAGATTCTTAAGCACAAGTACTTCGCTGCCCGCACTCAGAGCGACAAGAATTGCATCCCCATGACCATCACCCGCGCGCCAGAAGGTGGGTCTGTCTTGCGCGCATCGACGTTCCCGCACGTGGCCGGCATGATGGTGCTGTCCTCGTCCACCCTCAACATCATCAGCTCCAACTCCGTGTTCTCCGCCGCGCTCTTTGGCTACGAGCGACCGGAGGGTCACCGCATCACCGAGCTCATCCCCGACTTTGAGCGCCTTCTACAGACCCTGGCACAGGAGGATCAGGTGGCGCTGGTGGACGGTGTGGTGATCCCGGAGCAAAGCTTCCGCCGGGCCCGGGCGCTGATGGCTCTTCGCGATGACAAGGCCAGCGCGGCATCCGTCTTCCTCGAACCGGAGGGCATTCCCATCCGCCATCGCGATGGGTGCCAGATCCAGGTCGATATCCAAATGCGTGTCATCAAAAGCGAAACGGCGGCTCCGGAGGAATCCCGTGTGCAGGAGGCGGAGTCAGCGTCAGACCACGATGACGCTGACGAAGAAATTGACACCATGCCCGTGACTGAGATCGTATACGCTCTGTGGATTACATTTTCTCGACAAACACATGCCTCACGTCAGGGGTTCTCCATGGACGTCGCCAAAGTCACGACGTCGCTGCCGCAACCCCAAGTTGGGCAGCCGTCGCCGCCACCGTCGCTCCCATCGCACTCGACGACCCCGTCGCTGGATAACAACCAAGCGCCGAGCGCCTCGCTGAGACAGGAGCTGAGCGAGGCGGCATCCACACCTATGGCCAGCTCGAGCGCGCGACCGGAGTCGTCGTTGGAAGCCTCGAAGCGGTCGTCGGCGGTCGGGGACTCGCCCAAAAAGAAGCGAACAATCGATGACTACGTGATCCTGGAGGAAATGGGCCAAGGGGCCTATGGGCAGGTCAAGCTGGCTCGGCTCAAGGACAATCCGTCCAAGAAGACGGTGCTCAAGTATGTGACGAAGAAACGGATCCTGGTGGACACGTGGACGCGCGACCGGCGACTGGGCACGGTGCCCCTGGAGATCCACGTGCTGGATTATCTGCGCCGGGACGGATTCAAGCACCCGAACATCGTCGAGATGGAAGGGTTCTTTGAGGACGACGTCAACTACTACATTGAAATGGTGCCGCACGGGCTGCCGGGGATGGATCTATTTGACTACATTGAGCTCCGCGCCAACATGGATGAGGCCGAATGCCGCAATATCTTCAAGCAGGTGGTGGATGCGATTCACCATTTGCACACCAAGGCGCTGGTGGTGCACCGGGACATCAAGGACGAGAACGTGATCTTGGACGGCGATGGCCGGATCAAGTTGATCGACTTTGGCAGCGCGGCGTACATCAAGAACGGACCGTTCAATGTGTTTGTTGGGACAATAGGTACGTTGGTGCGCTTCTCCTGAATAAGGTACGATGGGAACTAACAATCTCAGATTACGCCGCCCCCGAGGTCCTCCAGGGCAAGTCCTACCGCGGCAAAGAGCAAGACGTGTGGGCACTGGGCATTCTCCTTTACACGATTGTGTACAAGGAGAATCCGTTCTACAACGTTGACGAGATCCTCGACCACCCGCTGCGGGTCCCATTCCTCCCATTCTCCGAAGACTGCATCGACCTGATCCGCAAGATGCTGGACCGCGACGTGGACAACCGGTTGACGATTACCGAGGTGATGAACCATCCTTGGTTGACGGCGTCATGATTCAACACTTTCTACATTTTTTTTTTCTTCGTTGATTTTCTTGCTTGTTGCATGTTGGTACGGAACCATGCATGATACCATCCTGCTGTCTGTTGGATTTACGACCGGCGATGATGATAATCGATGGGACCGATGTGCATTTTGGACCAAGCATCGGACAGGCATCCGAGTGCGAACCGAGAAGCCACGATCCAAACCTCCAAACAGCGAGCTGTTTGTGCTTGTTGTGCTTGTTCTTGAGAGGGTTTGTGATTTGCATTGATTGATGATGCCATGGATGATGGATGACTGGGGGGCACTGGCAGCATAGATACCCATTCCATCTGTCCTGTTGTTGTTGTTGATGATGGTGCTGTCTTGTTTGGGTGTATCTAGACGACTAGACTGTTCCATTCAGCTCCTGAATCCTGGTCTCTCCGATTCCAGTCCCCTATTCCTGTGTTAGACAATATCACGTGACCTGCAAACGGCTGGCTCTGGCATCTTCTCGGCCAGGCCTCGGCGGTGGGCCGGGTGGCTGTTCTGGAGTGGGGCTGGTTGTAGTCACGTGACTTGCTATTTACGGGCAAGCCTGAGTGGCAAGGCCGGGCCAACTGGCGAAAAATAGGACCTGCCTGGTATCTTGTATGGGAAAGATCGGGGACTAGAAGAATCTAGGAATTCAGGCGTTGAATATGAATGTATCTACGGGGTGCCAAAGGTACAGGAGGTACTTACCTATAAGTAATGTTTATGTACCTCAGACCTGACTACTGTACTGGATTAGATAAGCACAGCAAGTGGGGAGACTTATCGATAAGCGACTGATCCCCGCTTGAATAATGATCCATTAATGATACGGCAATGATGATGTGCCGTGCGCAACACCGTATGATACTGTAGTATGATACGGGGAGAAGAAATAATTGCATGCAGATGGACAGTGCTGCGTAATAATAAACTCGTTTGCAGAAGGTCTCTGATGAATTAACTCTGCACGGTGAATCCCTTCAATACTACCTACCTAGTGACCCCGATTCCTTTCTTTATCCCCCAGTCAACTCTCTCTCTCAGTCTCGCCATCCACGGTCCACCATCGCCCAGTACCAGAGAACAAGCGAACAAAAGAGCCACCGGACGGGCTGGAAGACCTTTTCGTGAATTCTTGCCCCGGAGTCTCTCTCTCGTCTTTGCCCCCCTCCCGCGGGCCTCGGTTGCTCTCTGCGAATCGTCGCCGACTTTCTCCTGTTGCTGATTCCCTCTCCGCCGCCACTCGGAGGGATTTCGGCTGTCCCTTTTTTTTATACTTATATTTTTTTGGTGCTTCTGTTATTTTTCTTTTTCCATATCATTCGTCAGTCCGCAGTCCTGGTCAAGCTCTCTCTTCTGCCCGGCCATTGCCTTAGGTCATGATCAGCCGCACGGATCGTTCCGGAATTCTCGGGTGTCGTTGACGCCCCCCCCCTGGTCTCTCCTCGCTCTCCGAATCAATTGAGATTATGTGTCGAGTCTACCGGCCCGGAGCCTGCGAGTCATCCGCCTGAGCGCTGCCGCCGCGTTCCGAACCGCGATCATGGACCGCATGGACATTTCAGAGAGCGGGTCGCCCGCCTCGCCCGCCTCGCCCATGTCCGGGCAAATTGCTCTCGACCAACAGCAGCATTCTCCCAAACAAAAGGGCCCCAAGCGGCTGCTGCAGGGCCTCCAGCGCATCTCCTCGAGCCCGTCGCTGGTCCGCCGCACTCGATCCTACTCCGCCGGCTATCAGCATGACCGCAAGGCCTCGCTGTCGTGCGTGTCGTTGTCGTCGAGTAACCAATGCTGGGGCGATCCCAGCACCGTCACGCCGGCGGCCCCGTTGATTGCTCGGTCGAACTCTCCGTCCGATGCGTCTACGCCGGGCAGCGCGCGCGTGCGCGTGGTCGGAACACTCCCCAATGTCTCCCAGGCCACCGTGCCGTTGCCCCCGGAGGTGCGGGCGCGGTCGCACAGCCTTCTAAGCGAGGCCGCGGCGCCGGCCACGGTCGCCGAGCCCTCGAGCAAGCGCAAGATTGACTTTTGGCGCGATCTGCCAGATGAGATCAAGATGCGAGTCCTCAGCTACTTGACCCCGAAGGATCTCGTACGGTGCTCGCTGGTGTCCAAAGAGTGGTACGACATGTGCTTCGACGGGCAGCTGTGGTCCCGCATCGATGCGACGGGCTTCTACGACCGGATCTCGGCCGATGCCCTGCTCAAGATCATCACCGGGGCAGGCCCCTTCGTGCGCGACCTCAACCTGCGCGGCTGCGTGCAGTTGCGTGAGAAGTGGCTCGCAGAGGGCGAGCGCATCTCGGACCGCTGCCGTAACGTCATCAATGTCTCGCTGGAGGGCTGCCGCGTCGACAAGACGGCCATTCAGTTCTTCCTGCTGCGCAACGCCCGGCTAAGACACATCAATCTGTCCGGATTGACCACTGTAACCAACTCGGCGATGAAGATCATTGCCCAGACGTGCGCGCAGCTCGAGACCCTGAACGTGTCCTGGTGCGCCAACGTCGACGCCAAGGGCCTGCGCCGGGTCGTCCAGGCGTGCTCGCAGCTGCGGGACCTCCGCGCCGGCGAGATTCGTGGATTCGACAATGAGGCGCTCATGTTGGATATGTTTGAGCGAAACACGCTCGAACGGTTGGTAATTCACCGAACTGACGTCACGGATGAGAGTTTGAAGGTGCTGGTTCAGGGCAAGGACCCGGAAATTGACGTGTTGACGGACCGGCCGATTGTGCCGCCGCGCAAACTCAAGCACCTAGACCTGCACCAGTGCGGGCGCTTGACGGACGCCGGCGTCTCCAGCCTCGCACACAACGTGCCTGAGCTGCAGGCACTGCAACTGTCGCAGTGCACGGAGCTGACGGACACCGGAATCGTGAGGGTGGTGCGCACCACGCCGCAGTTGGTGCATCTCGACATGGAAGACCTCGACAAGGTGACCAACACGGTACTGCAGGAGCTGGCGCAGTCGCCGTGCGCGGAACGGCTGGAGCACCTCAACATCAGCTTTTGCGAGAACATTAGCGATCATGGGATGCGGCCGGTGCTCCGCAGCTGCCCGCGGCTGCGCTCGATTGACATGGACAACACGCGCATCTCGGACCTGTCACTGGTGGAGGCGTGCTCGCTCGTGCGCCGGCGCGGCGGTTACGGCACGAACCTGCCGCGCGTCGGCATGCGGCTGGCCGTTTTTGACTGCATCCATGTGACGTGGGCGGGCGTGTTGGAAGTCCTGTCCAGTAACGTCTTCGTGCCCTGGACGGTCAAGAACAAGCAACCCATCGTCAGCGTGCAGGAGACCACAACTGGTAGTACTCAAGACCAACATCACAATGACGAGACGAGTTCACCATTCTCGAGCAGCCGCAATGTCTCCGCTGGCGGCAGTGTCAACCAACCACGACAACAACAACTACCCTACTACCCTCAGGAAATCATTCAACTCAAATGCTTCTACGGCTGGCAGATGACCGTCGATGAGCACACGAAGCGCGTGCTCCGCGGCGATTTAGCTGCTGCGCACCGTCTCGACCGCAAATGGGCCGATTACATGGTCGCCACGGAAGGTGACGGTACCGGGGGCGTGGGCTCGCGACGGAGACGGCGCCGCGCCGCCCGTTTGTTGGAAGAGGATGAGGAAGATCCAGTGACTGGGCAGCGGCGCCGACGGGCTCGGAGTGGAGGGTGTGTCGTGATGTGATGGGGGTTTCCATGTCCACTCCCTTTCTTTTTTTTTATCCCGAGTCTTTCTTTACCGATGGACACACGGATGGGATGGGTTTTGGGAGGAGTCCTGGTATGGAACTATTTGAATGGGATGGGATTTGGGATTGATGTGACAATGGTAAATCATGATATGGAACGTCATGGCACTGGATGTCGACTTGACCAGATTGTTCGTTCTTTTTTTTTTTTTTTTTGTGTCTTCTTGGTGTTTGCTGGAGATAGAGACATGCATGAATTCGATGAGCGATGATGAGTACTACCTTGAGTCAGGCCAATTCCATTCGAATACCATTCACAGAGGGGGTATAATGCACTTTGTCATAATGTGGGATATAGTAACAATTACTTACTCATAGCATGTTCACTTTTCAAAGAACCCATCATCACTCTCCTCACCATCCCCTTCACTACTCGAAGAGCCCTTTTTCTTCCTTTTCTTCTCATCCCGCTCCCGGTCTCGTCCTTTACTCCCCGAGCTCGAAGACTTGTTTGTTGCCGCCGACTCGGATTTCTTCTTCCCATCCGGCCCAATATCCAACTTGCCATCGCGCAAGAGATCCAACGTATTTTCCTTGGTACACTGCTCGACGATCGCCCAGACGGGCGGTTTCTTTGCAGGATCATCATCGTTACCACTGTCATGCTGATGATGATCCCCGCTTTCGGGTGATTCAGATCTGTCCTGATTATTATTATTCTGAGACTTGTCTTTGTTGCTGTGGTCCTTTGGGAACAAGGAGATGTATTTCTCGGTCAATGGGTAGTACAGCGTGTAGTTGAGATCGATTTGCGCGACGTGAATGCGTTGTTCGAGGTGCTTGAGGCGGGAGTGCAACTCGCTGTTGTTGTTGTTGTTGTTCTTGTCCGCTTCTTTGCGCAGGGCGTCGTATTCGCGTTGTAGGCGTTGGAGGCGTTTGGTTGCGTGCTTGCGTTCTGTTTTTTTCGCATTCGATCAACACCAGTCGAGAAATGAAAGACTCTTTGATTGCTTACCCAAAAATCGAACGAAATGATACCTCTTGATCATCTCAGACCGCTTCCTCCGCGCCAATTCATCCTGCAGCTCTTTCTCGTAACCTTGAAGGGCACGTTCCTGCAGGATGCGGGCCTCTGGGGGCAGGTCTACGCGTTCCAGTAGGCGTTTGGTGTTGCGGATGCGTTTTTTCAGATCGTTTACGGAGACGGTCGCCTTGGGACGGGATTTGAATTTGGGCTTGGAGGAGTCGGATTTGTGACTGCTGGTTTTGGCGGTCATTGTGTCTGTCTGATATTTGGTTTTTTTTTTTTTTTTTTTTTTTTTTTTTCATACGGAGTACGGAGTAAAAGGGTGTGTCGCTGAAAAGGCCTCTCTAGCGCGTGGTTTTTGGTCACATTTTAGTGGCCTTTATTTACTCGTGCTGCTTTTAGGTCGATTCGACTACTCTGCTTTCTTGGCGCTGAATATCAGAACGACACTGCCGGTGATTTTCCTTCCGCGCTTTCATCATGGTCTCTTCTCCCAAAAATAGCCCACGGCCGACCCATGACTGGAGTATATATCGCTGCTGCACACTCCGTGCAGCATTCTTCACTTCATTTCATTATGGGCAACCTTTCTCATTTTTTTCACATGTTGGTTGTTGTCAGCGTTCTCCAATACCATGGGTATCAGCACCAGAGGACGGACGCAGAGGACTCCGGTCCAAAGGCGGCAGCACTACCTGAATATAATCAACCAACCCAAGCAGCCTGTGAAGCCAAATCTGAAGCCACCAACGCAGACTACCATGGAACAAATGAGAGACAGCTTCACAAAGTATTTAAACCCAATCCAATTGTCCTGCTTGAAGTTACTGACCTTCTACCGGTTTGTTAATGAAATCAATCTGACACCAGCAGACCCACATTACTGGCTTGCGAACATAGATATGAACATCATCGAGGCTTTTTTACGGTGGTACCTGGATACGCACCCAGGCGCCAAATCCTTAAATGGCTTTCAGGTCCGCGTTCGATACTGGCGGATTTACTATTGTTATACGCTCAATCGTGACTTCCCGTATGATCTGAAGCAACAGACAAAATTTGTATGTGGTCAGAACCATCCCTCTCCTTTTTTGGATCCTGGCTGACTTTGCTGCCAGTTAGTCTGTGGTCCACTCAAGGACGAGTATGGCCTAGTTGAGACCATGAGGTTCCACTCACCCATTAATGCAGATGACCTTCTCAGTATGCTGCATTATGATGTTGCCATCTCAGCTGTCTTCTTTCCAACTTTCCGGCAGAGAGCACAGCATGAAACAATACGCAAGATGATGACTGCCACAAGCGCACGGCCAGGCACTCTTGTTCTAAGCTCCGGCTACTGCCGGGAGGGAAGAGATGCGCTCTGCTGGGGGGATATTGAGCTGTTCATGGTTATTGATCCTGAACGTCCTAACTGCAAGGTCCTTCTCATGAGAGTGCGACACAGACTCAACAAGGGTAAAAGAAACAAAGGAAGAGCGTATGTGCTCTGCACCCTGTCTGTCAAGGCCTTAGCTGTGGACTAATGCATGTCATTCAGGCCGAGATTCTCATACTTTGAACGCAACGACAACTTGGGAATGTGTGTCATCCAGGATATCCTCCACTTTGCACTTGAAGATGGTGCGTTCAGCAGTAATAGAATCCAGGAACCTGCAGATATCTGGCGATACACTGATGTGTCACCCCACCGGAAGAGCGTGCCAATCCACATCAAGAAGGAGATGGAGCATATACCAGTATTCCGACGTGCAGCTCGAGACAAACGGGGACACTGGATCACTCATCCCACAGAATTTCTCACATATGAGCAGTTCTGTGAGGATGAGCATAGGCTCCAGAGAGCTTTTGGCATGAAGGAAGATGGCTCTAGTTATAGATACAGGAAAGGCTCTGCCGCCATAGCTAATCAGTTACCATCAATGATTTGTCTTTCTAGAAACAGATGACTGACTTCTGCCTGCAGACCTGACTCCTGAGAAACGGATGCAGATCATGGGGCAATCCAGAGGAGACGTCTTTCTAGCATATCTCAATGAACTGGTAGACACTGATACACAGTCTGCCTTCCTGGGGACTCCCGCTCGAGATGCTTTGATCAAGCTTTCCACCAACTCAAGCATCACTCGCGACCCATCCGCGCCGAAGGAGCTGACCCCTGCCCAGCGGCAGAGTGTTGAGAAAGAACCAGAGCTGATGGCTGCCGAGAAAGATCACATAATGTTCCGGGATGATTTGATTGCAGAGTACGGCAAAATCAGCAATGTAAGGGACATGGCTCTGCTTCAGGAATATCGGCGACGATACAACAAGGTCCGATCCACACGTGAAAAGCTACTGAAACAGAAGATGAAAGAGGTCTATCACGAATTTTTCGACACCGTCGGCGATACCATTATTGAGAAGAACTATCAGGGAGAAGCCATTAACTTCGAGCCCGACGCCTCCTCTATATTGCCTGAGCGGAAAGCCTTGGCTGCCATTGAGTTCCAGAACCGAGATGTGACCAAATTTCCTGATGAGGAGCTCGCAGATCGCATCCGGTCCCTAGAGCTTCGTCTAGCTTTGAGCCGTCTCACCACCCCCAGACACCTAGCCCCGAAGCTCACACCGAAAGCCCTCCAGGAATCCACTCCATCCCTTGATGCGCACCCAGTCTGGAACCCTACTGGCCTAGAATGTCCAGAGTGTCTGAACATTGATAGTCTCCATCCCAAAGTACGGCAGTTCAGGTTTTGCACCAAGTATGTGCTGAGAGACCATCTTCAGACTGTTCATCTGCGGCGGATGGACTTTTCCAAATCAGTGTCGTGCCCCTATCCTAACTGCGGGAAGCTGTTGACCTCAGAGTCACAATATCTTAACCACGTTGCGAGAGCGCATGGGACCCAGCTACCACGCAGGTAGCTCGCTGGTCTTGCCTCTCTATTTGTGTTTGAGCCGGCCTGGGTTAGCTATCCTCTAATAGGCATATGAGCTGGGTTTTCCATAAGTCCAACAAGATTTCATTTTCAATGGACTTATGAGTCTTCATCCACACTATCTGAAGCATAACTATTGGCCCCTGTAGTTTCCCTCTGGCATCCAAGCCAGGCATCAGCAGCAGTGCTTCAGAGTCACCAACAACGCCCCCAGAAGCCATTGACAGTGGCGAGCTGTTTCTATCTCCCACGCAGAAAATCAGAGGAAAATGATTAAAAGATGTAAAATAGATGAGGTCTGCCTTGGGGAATAGTCAAAAGGAGGATTTGGAGGCTTGGAAAGGTGGTAGTCGCATTTTGCCTTCAGACATTCAGAATAGGGGTGACTGACAAGCACACCACAGTTCTGGCTCCTATGCCAGAACTGCAGCCACTTGCATGGCGTTCAGACGTCAAGCCAATCATGTGGGGAAGTCACCAGAATGCTGCTCTGATGTACTTCTGCAGGTGGGTCACTGACCAAAAGTGCAGGCCTTGCCAGTGCAGTTGCAGTCTGTTCATGGAGTGCATCTAGATGCAGTTCCCAGGCAGCTCCCTCATCAAGGCTTGCATGAACTGCCTCTGGTCAAGTTTATTGAGCTACTGTGATCTGCATACAATTCTTGTATCCCTGCCCTGTTCAAATCTTTGCTAACTGCTGTACAGGGTTGGACTTGCCTCTGACACCTCAAGCTGCTGCTGCTGCCTTCTCCTCAGCCCTGGCTTCTCCTTGCCCCTCTGGCATCCAGCCAGAGGAGACTGAGTCAGAGGAGGACGTCAAAGAGGAGGAGTTGGGTGGGGAGGAGGTGTCTGTGGAGGTAGTTGAAAGACCTCCAAAATGGTGCTGTGTGGCGCATGACCTGAACACCATCATTTTAACATGTTCCAGGGACTTTGCCCCCTCTCACACCTGCTTTTTTGTGGCCCCAGGGCCGGCCTTGCGCCAGAACAACCCCAGGGATCTCAAAGTGGTGCTTGGGGAGTTAGTCAGGTGGTATTTTGTCGTCCACAATCATCTGAAGGTGATTTGGGGGTGAAGTGCCAGGTTGAATTTTGAGCATCATTCAAATTTGTTTTTGCATTTGATTTTGTTTTGTTTTTATTTATTTTACATTCGATAATTTTAATTTGATTTTCATTTGGGTTTCAAACAAGTTCCCTCTAGCAATCCCAAGATTGGCCAGGCCTTGAAACTACTAAGTGAAACCATTCAGTTCATGGCTGCAATTATTATACTGCCCTCTTACAGTCTCAGATCAAATCAACACAGTGAAATTCTGACCCTCCAGAATATATCTTGCATCCAGATGATTGCTTGAGATGACCCTTGGTGCGTCCACCAAGCCATCCAAATCCTCTGCTGATTCTGCAGGTGATCCAGAAACTGAAGCAGTCAAATCTCTGTCCAGGTCAGGACTCAATTTCCACTATTTCAAGACATGTGTTCCTCAAATGGTATGAGATGATGCACCATTCTGCCCTCAAATACAGCACTTGCAAGCAGTCAGAATGCATTGTGTCATCTTCTTCTTTTCTATCTGTTCAGAATGTACATCTGTACATTCTGCTTCCTCCCATTCTCTTTTCATGATAGTTGAGAGTTCACTGTAGGAGATTGGATTGGGCTCATAAGCATCTACAATATGCCAAACTTTGATTGGCTTTTCAATCAAGAGCCCCTGCTATTTCAGGGCTTGAATTGTTGCAGACAACAACCACAACCTGTCTGGATTCTGAACATTAGCCTCAATCAATCAATTCTCATTTATGAGGTTCTTCAAGACCTGATCACTGCCTGGCTCCTCAAGCATGTAGGTGCCCAAGGGGTGTGCCTTCAAAACCTTGTACAGACTGAACCAATGTGGCTGGAACTTCTCCAGTCCCTTGTTCCATACAAGTACCCAGATCCTCAGTTCAAACCTGGTCTTCTTCACCAACTGGTCTTGAATGCACTTCATCTGAATAGCATGGTTCAAGAGCAGTTCATTCATCAAAGCCCTTGTGTGGTTAACATGACCAATTCAATCCTCTATTCCTTCCCACTGCTGCATATCCATCAAGTGATCAGCTGTTGAAGCCTTCTCTTCTGAATTCACTTCATCATTCACGTCCAAAGGGATCCATGGGTGGAGGCTGTAGAGCAGATAAAATGGGCTCATCTTGGTGACTGCATGAAGATGTACTTGGGTAGTGAACAAGGCCTGCAGAAGATATTTATTCCACAGCCTAGTTGGCTTCCCAACAAGATATTTGGTCAACATTCATCTGAGGGTGCCATTCAAATTCTCAACCTTTCCATTCATATGCAGATGGAACGGTGTTGTTGTTCAGTGGTGGGCCTTTAGAAGGTGAATATAGTGTCAAATAGCTTCTTCTACAAGGTTCGTTCCATTGTCTGAGATGATTTCGCGTGGCGCCCCATAGTTGATGAATATTTCCTCTTGCATGAATTGACCAATTTCCTTCTCTGTGACGTCTTGAATGGCCCTTGTGAGTGGCCAATCAGTAGTGTAGTCAATTGTGGTTATAATCCACCAATTGTCATTTGGAGTTATGGGAAGGCAACTGATCAAATCAATCCCCCACTGCTTGAAAGGCTTCACTTGTATGTCTACCAAGTGCTGAGCCTCCCTCCATTCAAGGGATTTCTTCAATCCCTGGGCGACTTGGCAATTTGGACACTGATGAACATACCACTGTACATTCTTTTCCATCTCTGACTAGAACGCATGCGGCTTCAGAACGCCCATCAATTCAGAATTGCCCAGATGACCAAATTTGTGGTGAAGTCACCAAAGCAAATCCAATTGAAACTGTGGTTCAAGGTACAGAGTGGTGCAATCATCATATTTTTGAAGCAGGATCTTGTCATCCTCAAGATGGCCAATTATGAACTGCTCTGCCTGCTTCAGGATTCATTTAGCAAGCCCACAATCATTTGGCATGTCCCCTGTACAGAGGTATTGCATCAAGGCCAAATGCCACTTCTCTTCATCTTTTGAAGCCTCCATAACATTGAGACTAATTGGTGTATCTGAAAGGTTAGCCGGTCGGTCTTCGATGAAATCCGGCCGACGGCTAATCGCGTCCAGAATGATGTTATCGTCGCCCTTTTGGTACTTGATAATGAGGTTGTACTGCTGAAATGATTGCACCCATCATGCTAGGCACTTTGATGGACATTTAGTTGTCTGGAGATACTGCAAGCTCTCATGATCTGTAATGACTGTGATTGGTTGGCCATTGTCAATATAGTTATGGAACTTTTTGAGGCCAAATTTAATTGCAAGCAGCTCCTTTTCATGCGTTGGATAGTTCAATTTGGCACCTTGCAGCTTTCATTCTTCAAATGCTACTGGATGCAGTCTTCTCTCCAGATTGTTCTGCATCAATGAGCAGCCAAGTGCCCATTTGGAGGCGTCTGAATCCATTGTGAATGGTGCCTGTGGGTTGGGTTGCACCAGAATGAATTCTGAGGTGAGAGCATTCTTCAATGTCTGAAAGACTAGTTGACATGCAGTATTCCATACAATTGAATGATGTTTCTTGAATTGAAGCTCCACATTCAGTTCCTTCAATAGTTCTGAAAGTGGAGCCATGATTTTGACGAACCCTCTTATGTATTGGTGATAGTAAGAGGTCAACCTGAGGAATTGGCGCAGCTCTCAAATGTTCTTTGGAACTGGCCATTCCTTGATCACATCAATTTTTGCAGGAACCAGGCGGACCTTGCTGCCTCCCATGATATGACTGATGAATTCGACTGATTGGCTAGCAATGATGCATTTCATTGGCTTTGTGTACAGCTTATGCTTCACCAATTGTTTGAGAATGAGCTCTAAGTGTTCAACGTGTTCATCAAGTGTGTTTGAATATATTAGGAGGTCATCCAGGTATATCAAGCAGAACTGGCTGTTATATTCCATCAAGATTGAATTCATCATCATTTGGAATGTAGCCGGCGTGTTTGTCAATCGAAGGGCATTGCCAGCCATTCAAGTTTCCCCCATTGTGTGTTGAATGTGGTTTTTGAAATGGATGATTCGCCCATTCAAACCTGCCAGTACCCTGAGAGAAGATTGAGCTTGGAGATATAATGTGCCCATCTGATCATGTCAAGCATTGTTTGAATCTGCAGCAATGGGTACCTGTTCCTGACTGTTAGACAATTCAACACCTGATAATTGATGCACATCCTCCAGGCGCCACCCAGCTTCTGTGCAAAGAGTACAGAGAACCCCCATGCACTAGCTGAAGGATGGACGAGTCCTGCTGCTAAGAGCTCCTCTAATTGACACTTAAGCTCTTCAAGATGGATCTGTGAGAGTGGGTAGGTGTTGACATTCATGGATTTTGCGTCGCTGGTATTGATTTCATGATCATAGAGTCTTTCAGGTGGTAGCTCCTTTGGTAGCTCAGTTTGAAAGACTCTCTCATATTTTGAAAGAACACACTTGACCTGAGGGTCTAATTCATTGAATCCTTGAATCTTGTTGGACAGTGAGTGGTCACTAGCAGGCTGAATGAGGAAGAGAATGTATTGTGTGCTTGACTTTTGAAACATGCAATACACTTGGCTCTGCATCAGGAGGTTGAGTTGTTGTTTGTCCTCCACAAGCTGGAGCTTCCTTCAAAGATCAATTGGATAGATAATATGTATCTTATTCCAACAATCTTTCAGCTTCATGATTGATGTCCAGAAACTGATTTGAGGGTTGTATTTGTGCAGCCATTCCTTGCTGAGGATGACATTGTACTGAAGGTTCTCTAGCTCTTGAGCCATGATTTGACAGCACCACTCTCCCAATTGAAGGAAGAATGACACCTTGTAATTAGAAGGCATATGAGAGCTGTCTGGCAAGTGCACTGACTGTGGATTGTAGACCTGTTTGGCATTATCAAGTCTCTGTACAATATTGGCATTGATATATTCATGTGAAGCTCTCAAATCCGTCAGCACATGTGTTGTGATTGGATTTGAGTGAGTGTCTAGCATCACTTTGTACAGCATGAAATTATCACCAGCTGTATTCAAATGGAACACTGAATCTTCCTCTCCTTCCCTTTCTCTGGGGCCTGAGGGGTCTCCAATCATGTTTCTTTCCAATACTTCTCACTGCCGCTCAGGGTCCAAAGGGTTGGGCAAGTCCTCCAATTTGTCCTGGAAAGAGGCCTGCTTTAATTGGTCAATGAATGCCTCTATGTCTGTTGACGATTCTAGTTTTTTGACTTGCTCAACTCCTGTTTGGAGCTATCCAGTTTCGATTCAGGCCTCTTTGTGCTAGAATCCTTTTGTTCACATTTTGAAGACAGATGTTTTCAGCTTCTGCACTGGAAACAAGCATTATTCTGTTTACATCACAGTCTCCATGCAGGTGAGTTCTTCCAAGATGGATCTTTAGATTTGATCAAGGTCAACAGGGCACTTAGATCCATTGGGTCATCCAGGTCGTCATTCAAAGTGGTTGGTGTTTGGGGTTGGTATCATTTCCCCTCTTGAAGGCTTTGCTTGAAATCACACAACTGTTTGATCATCTTCTGCCACTCAGACGGCTGATGCAACAATTCATACCACTTCTGTTGAAGTTCTGACTTGAGACCTCTCAAGAACAGATCCCGCTTCACTCCCTCACTCATATGTTTGGGGTAGTGAGCAAATGCTTGATTAAAGGCATATGTGTAGTCAAGGACCGATTTTGTTTGACGAAGCATTAGCAATCGATCCAACAACTTCTTGTGGGAGTTGTATTCTGAAAAATTGAGTTGAATTCATTCTTGAAAGTCCTCCCAGGTCTTTGGTTTGATTGCTGAAGAGCCTTCAACTAGACCAGCTTCCCATGTGCTCTTCCATAGTTGCAGGGCTTTGCCCATCAGGCATTGTGCTGTGATAATCACTTTCTGCTCAGATGTTGCTTGCTTTCTGGTTAGGGCCTCTTCCTGCTGAAAGTAGATGACTAAGGATTGCAGAAATCACTGGGCGGTGTCCTTTTTGTGATTGTCTCTGTATGAAGGTTTAGGGATGTCCACTGACTTCTGATAGGGTTTGCCCCTTCTGTTGAGCAGGTTGAACATTGTTGACATAGCAGGCGCTTGAGCTTGTAATGTGGCTGTCAATTGGGTGGCTATGAGGCACTCTACTGTCGCTTCAAGGCTCTCATTTGAAGTTTGGGCGGCTTGCTGTTGTTCAGCAGGAGCCTGCATGGCTTGGCCGGCTGACACTTCAGCTTGCTCATATGCCATATGAATGGCTTGCTGCCCGGCCAGTACCTGCAGAAGGGGATCTGAAACACCCTTCACATACAGAACCTGTTGGAATGTCTCAAACCCTGGGAACTGATTGATGGCTCCTGCCAGCTTCTTGACCTTCCAAGGGTCGGCCTGCAGCTCCTCGGTCAAATAGTAGAAAGTGGTAGGCAAGGGTTGCATTGTGGTATAGGATGAAGCAAAAACTAAAACAGAATTTGAAGCTTGATTGAATAATCTAGGATTCAAAGACTTGGAAGTTGAAGTCTGTCTTCTTCTAGCTGAGGGGTGAACATGTTGAATTTATAGCTCATTCGGGCGAGTCCAGCACCCAAATTGATCAATTGACTCGCCTTGCGTCTGATCGCTCTTGTTGCTCAAATCCGCCTATAACGGCACGCCAACTCGTCGCCGCACGGTTGGCATTCGGCGTGAGCTTCACAAAAGTAATCAGTTGCTGCCCAATTCATGGCACAGCTTTGTGGACCATCCATTGACCAATGATTCAGACGAGGCGCGCTCCCTCCGTCCAACGACTGATGGCCGATCGGGCCTCACCCTGGTAGGCGGGCCTAACCTGACATGCTACCAGATGTGGTTTTTGGGTGCGAATCAAAGATTGATTGATTAAAAGGAACTACCTAAGCGAATGTGGAATACATAAAATATATACATATAAATGGCGGTGTACACGCCAAGCTATTCGGGGCCTGATCGGGGCCCGCACGGTCACGTGACTAATCGAAAAAGGGGTCGAACGGGCTTCGAAACCACACAGAATATGTTTTCTGCCTGGCCAATGACTCTATCTCATGACAATCTGCAAAGCAGATCTGCATTGCTACTTCTAGCAATGAAGCTGAATATTTTGCAGTCTTCAAAGCCACCAAAGAAACTGTTTGCATTTGAAATATGCTAAATTGACCTGAAACTAATGAACTGTGTACCAATCAAGATTTATATGAATAATCATGGTGCAATTGACCTGACCAAGATAAATGCCCTAACTAGACACTCCAAGCACATTGATGTCCAATTCCACTGCACTTGAGAACAAGTCACCAACCGTACAATTGAAATTGACCCTGTTCCAAGCGATCAAATGGCCGCGGACGGTCTGATGAAGCCCCTACAACACACCAAGTTCAAGGTCTTTCTAGACCTTATAGGGATTAAATGATAAATGATTAGGTAGCTTTCTTGGTGGATCAAAGGATTAGGTCTAAATCTACGTTCTGTATATAGATCTGTCACTCTGACCTACGCTGCGGCCGAGGGGTGTTGGAAGTAGTCCTGGCCTAATGCCAAGACCCCTTCGCTAATCCGGCCTAGCTCGGTCATGTGACCACGTAGATAGATTCCTCGGACCTCCTCCGCCAATCCAATCCTCAGACTTCCTACAAAATTCCACCGTCATGCTTCGTAGGGACTTACTAGCTCAGCTTTCTGCCACCCAATCAGCCACGTGATGCGTGTTGAGCAGCAACGAGGCTCAGGAGTCAGAACACTCAAAACCGTGATAAAAAATAAAATACAAAATCAACACTCAATTCAGTAGCAGCGCCTGCAATGGCCTGGCAATCAAGGCTCAGTCACTTCTCTCTCTCTGGCCTGCCGCTGTTCCCTTTTTGCAGCCCTCTCTGCAACCAGTGACTCGCGCGCCCTGATTTCTTGCTGCAAATCCTGAGCTTCTGCCATCGCTCGCTGAGTAGCAGATGGAAGGAATCCAGCATACTCTGCCATCAGAGGATCCAGATCAATAGGCGGAAGAGGGCCATCTCCATAGCGCTCTTTTAAGCAGCCATGATCTTCTCTTCTTCAAGATGAGCGAAGCGGTCTTTTGCTTCATTTGTTCGCCTAAAATTGTTAATCCATCTGTCACCCTTTACCCACACGGCTTGCACCTCAGGGGGGTCGCGCGGGTTGGGGCCATCAAGATCCTCTCGGGCTTGACGACGCGGCGGCGACGGGGTCTGATGGCGAGGACTGCCAGGCAGACTGCTAGGCAGGGGCATGGCCATTATTTCGTCTGTCTCTTCTTGTGTCCACTCATGCGGTTCTTTTGGCTCCAACCAACGTGTTGCTGGACGGTCGGAAGGACGCTGGCGCTTGTAAGCTGAAGAGGAGGGGGAGGAAGGCATTCGAGCGTGTTTGGAGCTGCTGTCAAGCACGGGTTTGGCAACGTTTTTGGAGCTGAATGCAACGACTTTTGGATTGAGCCAGGAAGGAGACAGAGCAAAAGATTCTTTGCTGTCAATGCAAGAGTGAGTTCTGCAGCTTATTTGTGACCTTTTTGCGACAGGAGTTGATGCTTGTCTCCAGGGGTTTTCGCTCCATTTTTCCTTCGCGCGCCAGCCAGCCAGGCCCCTTACATTTGCAGAGCGAGACTGCCAAAAGCAAATATGACTTGCCTAATTGGGTAGTAGTGCGAGACCTCAGACGAGTCATTTTTACTGGGAGCGTTGGTGTCAGGAGAAAGCGGTGTAAGTCCCTACGAAGCATGACGGTGGAATTTTTACCATACAAATTTTGGTGTTCGGGGTTTTCATGCGATGCCAATATGGGTTAGCGGTGTTGTCCCCCTAGCAAAACCAGTTGTCCCCCTATAAATCCCCGAAACCCATATCATGAAGCCTGCAAGCGCCTTCAACATCCACGGCTGCCTTCTCAAACGGGGGCCAGTGCGAAGGGCCTCACCTGATACCCCAACCACAGCCCTTCTTGCTCTTCCCGCCCTTTTCCCCGCCGCAGTTGCAGCACTTTCCGTCCTGTCTCATTCAAAAGGGAGAAGACAGCAGGGATCTGCTGTGCCGCATCATGCAACAGATTACATGAGGGCGACACGGCATGGGATCACTAGAAGAAATTCATTGATCCCAGTTTAGTCTCACCTGGAACATCTTGGCGAGCGACGCACAGGTGCGCAGCGACCACCGCGCATTGCTGCTAGATGGGGCGATGGAAGGCTCGCGCGGAGGTTGATAGAAACTCGCATAAGCACCAATATCGGGCCAATCATCTGCTTGCTTCATCCTCTGCTGTCTTTGGTCTGTGACTGGATACAGGCAACTTGTCAAGAGGGCGGTTGATCTGGTGCAGGAGAGGCATCATAGCTTACACCAGCTTCATGTCTCTGGTTGGATGGTGAGGATGTTGGGTGAATTCGCTGCTCAGGCCGCTCCCCGCCCAGTCCTATAGATGGTGAGAGTCTCTAATGCGCGCAAGGGTCCGCAGAGTCATGCGGCTGTACGCACACCGAGGGTTCATTCACCCTCAATGATTGGATTCAAAGATTTTGGGGCGACAAAGCGTTGCCCCTGCTTCATTGATAAGCTACAGTACTAAGGGTTAGGATAGGTGCCAACGTGGAATAATCCACATGAGGATATATAACTGACCACTCCCTGTGCTAACTCTCGTGAAATACTTCAGAAGAAAGAGTTAAACCACATTCCCTTTGCTTGCGCATTGATTCGAGCCCTTCACACCTGTGATCCCAATATTTTGAATCTCCAGTGATTACCAACAAGAGCCGCCATAGTCATGCCCTCCCTCAACAAGTGAGTACAAGCCAAGCTGTTTGCTGGAAAGTGCTAACAAAATCATCCAGTGGTTAAAATTCTCAGTCAAAGTTGTCAAAGAATTCGCGGCAGGAGTCCCCTGGAGCAAGGTGATCCAAAAGGCGGCGAATGCTGAGAGAGGAATGTGAATATTCCCAAGCCGGACGCCTAAGAACGGCGAGAAATACAACCTGCGAATTGATAAGGGATCCGTGGTTGGCGGGAAGCATGAGTTGATCCTTCAGGCCAACAAGAATGCTGAGAACGCTGGTGTCAAAGCCGCTGCAGCTGCGGACAGCCATAAATTATGGGCTAAAATTCTTGTCGACCCCGAGAATGCTGATGAAAAGAAGGCAGAGGAGGACTTGATCAAGTCATTCAATGAGACTGACTAAAGGTTGCAAAGGTCTTGCGGGTGCTGGTTATATGAGTGGTAAACTTGAGAATGCATTTATGAATCATGGGCACGTCCTTTCCTTACAACCAAGGGTTAGTGAGTCATAAATTACTTGGAGGTTCGCATACACGCCTTTGCTTAAGATAATGTCAACCTGCTCGTTTGTAGTCGGCGACTCTTTGTCACCGAAGTGTAACCTTGTGTTGCTTTTCACTAATGAGCTGGTTAAAAGATGTGTCTTGACATTTTGCAGTCCCTGGCAGCTGTCTCTGGTTACACATATCTGGTTTGTGGAGGTTCGCGATCCAGGATCCACACTATCCCAGCTGAATCACCAGATCTCTCATGTTTGGCTTGTTTGCACAGAGCCTTCTAAGGGACGTTTATACCTGCTTGTCCCACAAACAAAACAACTAGAGTATAGATGGCCCATTGATGACTGAATTTGGATTAGCATATCTTGGCTGATGGGCTGAGAATAAATCAATTTAAAGAGTTGTTTAACATGGAAGCTAAGAAGAGCGAATCCCGCAAGAGAGCTAGGATTTAGTGGATTGCATTGCCATGATTGTTTGCTAGAACACCCTGTTCATAGGGGACTTCAATGTTCACAAGCCCTTTAAGTCTCCTCGGTGTGGAACTGGGCAACCAGCGCCCCGCACATATCCTACACGATGCACCGAATGTGGTAGCAGTCAATGTCTTCCGTTGCCAGTGAAATGCATACATGGTATGTACCTAGGTTATCTTTTCGAGACTCCTTTCCAGCTCTTAATTTTGTTCAGGAAGGTGCGAATAACCAACAGGGCTGTCCTTGTATTCCTCAAGGAGATGCTCAGGTGGCCAAACGATCTTCCCAGATCCTGCCCCACCGCGAGGAGTACTGTCCTCCTTCTCCGGGGTATGGGTTGCCTCCTTGAGGACGAAGTCCTCTTTGCCATTTGTGTATCCATGCGACGCCACGTGGAATTCCCGGTCGACCTGAAGGTACCATGCCAGCCTTTCGGATCTTTGACGTGCTGGCCTCCGGCGGTGGTGGTGTCGTGCATGTCGGATCTGGTTTACTGTTTGATTAGCTCTGGGCAAGGTATAAGCTTCAAGAGGACCATGAGGAATACAAGGTAGGCCGCCGAGCACTTGGACTGACGTAAAACTGAGGATGACGCACCGAATGAGAATTGCCTTAGGAGCCAGTTGTTGGTCTCGAGCTGTTGCATAAGCAAGAGCAACTAAAGCCTTTTTCCGACTCGGACTGATGGTGTTGCCGGCGTAGAAGAAGAACCGGACGAAGTTGACGCCTCCCGCAGCAGCGGCCATAGTTTGAAGCGAAGCAAAAATAACTTGAACTTGTAAGAGGGAATATGGCACTTCCGCTTCGAACTGGCATGTAGCAGCAGTTCTTCCTACCTGATGCGCTGAGACTCAGCCCTACTTATCTGTTCACTCTCACCCTGTAAGCGCTGAGATGCGCATTGACCCCTTTTCAACATGGTATCAGTATGCACCACGCGGGCTGTATGGCTTAGAGCTCTGTGACTGAAAAGTAGTCCTTTCAGTCTCATGGTATCGGACAGAACGCACCTATGCCATCTTGATAGAGTCTGACATTTAACAGGACTCGGTGACTATACTCTCTGTGTTTCTGAACACCAAAAGTGCCGTGTTTGTGTGACTTAGAAGAAGAGGAAGATGCCATTGGTTCTGCAAGCATTACTACAACCGCTCATACTCCTCTGCAGACCGTCTCCGCGATAAGTGTTGATTCCTCCCGGTTACGGAGCTGCTGCATACCTCTAGGTGCCAGGGCTCGTGCAACGAGTACCCGGAGCCAATCTACACCAAGACCGTGCGCGACATTCGAAGTCCCTACGACCATCCCATTCGGGGCTGTCTTGAGGCCGACCGCGTCGTTGCCTTTGACTTTCTCAACATGAGCCCGACGAAAGAGCCCAGTGTCATCACGCGCCATGGAAACGGCAGGATCCAGATCGTAACCATGCAGCCACCCTGCGCCCCGGTTCGGCTATCGTCGCAAAACGTGCTGGTGCGGGGGAAAGCGAGCGGAGACGGGGACTTTGTGGTTGACAATGTATCAACAGCTACTTATAAAAGATCATGTATATCAGACAAATCCTGACAAAAGTCAGGTAAGTGTCATAGTCTCTGACTGTATACACTTTAAATGAAGAATAATAATAATAATAAGGTCTCAGCTGCATTGTGCGCACCAATGGGGAGCTGGTGAATGGGCTTTGGGTTCAAGAGGATGTGAAAATTGATCCTGAATGTGTCTGGTGGGCTGTTGCATATCTGAACTGCAGGAATCTGGGTAAAGTTAATACAGAACCTTGTTCATCTGCTTCACCTGAGCATTCTTCTCAGTGGGAAACTCCTTATGCTCTTGACTTGCACCAGGCTCTGTTGCAGTTTCTACCAAAATTGCTACTGCAGGACACTCTCTGAGAGATGATATTGGGTCTGAAGTTGTTCTGGATGGATACCACCTGTCTTATAATGAAAGTGAGGTGGCCATGGTATGAAGACTGGCACAAAACCTGGGAAGTGGAGATCAAGATATTTCCTTGCATGGTGTCTGCAGGCCTGGCTCCTGACCCTGAACTTTGAAAGAGGTGAAGCTCTGAGGTGATTGAAGAAGATGAAAAGAGCAATAAGAGGGTCAGAGAGTCTTCAAAGGGCATAAGCTGTGAGGACCAAGAGATATTTGATCAAGTGCATGGCTTGTGGTATGTTCCTCATTGCTAGGAAGTTGCAGCAGGCCACATCTGTCTTCCTGCTTGACACATGATTGAGAGATTGATGTTCATAAGACCAACTTTAAAATTGGACACATATCCTTGCCCAGTCTCTATCCTTGAGCATCCGCCATACTGTACCGGTGCTTCTTCTCTTGTGCGGCCCTTGGCTGAGAAGAAATGGACGCTGCCTGCTTTCTTGCCCAGGAATACCTGTAGAATTCTTGTCATGGATAATAGCAAGTAGGATGTCTTGGTGAAGTTTAGGGAGGAAAATCATTGGGCTGAAGACAACCAAAAGGAAGATCTCACTAGCACCAGACATGGGGTGTTGGCAAGTACATCAATTTTGTATGAGTTACTGTGAGAATGATGTACATTCATGAATCTCTTGTATTGCCTGCACCATGGATTAGGAAAAGATCAGAAAACAATTCCAAGACTGAAAAGCCTGCTGGCTGCTTCACACTACCACTGCCGCCGCCGCTTCCTTGGTCGCCCCCTGGCCCTGGTCGATCCCTGCAGCCTCTTTCCCATCCCTGTCACTGAGTCACCTTCCTGCAATGGCTCTCTGAAGAGCCGCCCCTCGCGGGCTAGATCACCGTGCGCGTGGCCGACAACAGGAGGCACTGGATCTCCACAACTGAGGGCCTCTGCTCGCTCTCCTATTACCAACTCAGCCAGCTTGAACCAATGCGCCGCCAGCTTGCAGTCATCAGGACTGTCATAGTTGAGGCCATCTGGGAGACGGATCTTCCCAACAGACGGCGTCCCTTGCTCATCTCTCAGTAAGCCATATCCACCTTGCCTGCCTGTCTCAGCAGTGCAAACATTCAAAACCATCTGTGCGGTCCTGAGAGCTGGCATGACAGCACGGCATCCAGAGGGGGTCTTGTAATCTGCAGGTGGAAGCAACACACGCCCGATCAAGACGCTGCCAAGCCCAGGTGCGGGATTGATACCTGGCGCCAGGTCTGACAGGTGGGTATTTGTCAGAGGGATCGGTGTGTCGCAGTTCAAGGGGGACTCCTCTGGTTTGATGGGAAATTCAGAGACGGGGTCACAGTTGGCCTTTTCTTTGGCCATTGTAAGGGCAAAGCTGCCATTGGCCATGGGACGTTCCCATAGTGCACGACGTATTCTGTCAGCGAGGGTGAGGCCGTCCTCGACTGGCAGCACGGTAAGATGAAGGCTACCCACAGAACCGGTTTCCGTATACGCTAGGCGACCCCGTATTTGTTCCTCCCACACGAGTCGCTCTTGAACTGGAGAAGCGGGCTCAGTTGGACATTCTGAGCTTGGGCGACTGCCCATTTGAGGCAAGTCGACAACCTGTTCTGCGCGACGGGCGGAAGGGGATGCGCGTGGGACTGACGTCGTCACAGCGGCTGCGCCTTCGTTAACGGGAGCTGTACTCGCGCCTGGGCAATTCTCTGCCGCCTGTTAGGAACTAACTACTATGTGGTCAAGCCTCTATATTGCACTATGTGGTCAAGTGTCTATATCGCACCGTGAGCAATGGCAGTTTCAGATTCAGTGTCACTTGTGCCCTTCTCTTGGGAATCTTCAATCTCCTCCTGATCTGACTCAGTCGTCAGATCCACAACTTCCACGACGTCAATGTCGGGAACGTCGCTCGAATCCAGTGGCGGCCGCATCATTGGGTCAAGTTCAGACTGCATGGTAAGGCACGGAGCTGCAAAATCAGATAGATAGCTACCAAGTCTCCTTGGAGCACGAAAAGCAGGCATGAAGGTGAAGAACAGACTGTGGAGCTGTCCAGTCGCCGAAGAAACTGCTCTATTTGTATCTCCACGCCTGCCCTCCGCCTCCACTTCCTCTTGCCACCTTTTCTCAAATCCTGGCCTCCCCAACGCTTGTTGCACCTGAGAAAGTCTCATGCGCTGCCCGTCCCTGGGGTCCAATCAGATTTAATTGCCTTTCTTCCAGCCCTCACTAGTGGCACCCCCTTTCCTCCTTTTCAGAAGAGCGTCCCAGGAAGCCTGAATGATGATTATGCTTCTCATTCGCCCTTGCACACTGACACGCACTGTTCACTTTCTTGTGATCACAGATCACCCTTCATGGCTGGATGATCAAGGTTCCATATCGTTCTGTCGCTTTGTGGCCGTGGCTTTCATTTAAGTCGATCGCTGGCAACTTCTGCCCTTTTCCCCCATTCTTCTCCTGCCACTAGCCAGCTAATGGTGCCCCTACACCACTGCAAGACACAAGTCGAGATCCCGTGGAACGCTAGCCCAAAAATATTGTAGTGAAACAAGTCAGCTTCACTCCTAGAAGACAATGTAGAGTACTAGGCCAACTGAAGTCTCCTGGTGTGCTTTACATGAGGCACTTCCCGTCCACGGCGCTGAAAAGCTGGAAAAGAAAGTAATGCAATGATAGCTGGCACTAGATGCATGGGATGATCACGCAGCCCAAAATTTGATAAACTGCCTCCGGCCATGACATGTCATCTCTCAACACCAAGAGGCGCAGGCGATGGAGCCCCATCCACAGCCCATTGACAGCCCTTGTAAGTGATCGCATCCCTCCGATCAGCCAGCCGCGAGACATGGAAAGGAAGCCACGGCATCACTATTCTGCCTTGTCCACCTGGCCCTTTGTGGTCCAGCCAATGCCCCAGCACCAGGAGTCGACCGACACAGGCAGACATGTCCATAGGTGGTTCCAGTTGTGGAAGTGATTTGCGGCACAGCACCGTTGAAGCAAGCTGAAAATCCAGTCGCACCCTCCCATGGGTCGGCCTGGATGCGATTGGTGAAGGGAAGCCTGCGCATTGCCATCATGTTCTTTCCCCTCTCCTCTCCAGAATCCATGCTCAAGCTGAATGTGCTGTGCCTCATGACAGGCCAATGGCACGCAGTAAAACAGAGTAAATATCATCAGGGGGGGGGGGGAGGAACAATTCTGCAGCTGGGAACAGTGAATGCAACCTTCCTTGGCATCAATGCATCGGATGATCACACCAAGGGTGAAAATCGCTCATGTGGTGACACCTAATCGCATCCTTCCTCTCGGTCAGTAGCTGCAACACACAACACCAGTGATCACAGAGGGAAACCTGGGTGTATCCCTACCTTCGTGCATTCACTCTTCCAGCAGCCCGTCGCGCCTGAGGTGTCAGAAGATCGTGCAGAGAGGAGAAGAAAAAAAAGGTAATTCAAGGAGACATAGATGGGCAGTAGGCAGGCAGTTCAGTCGGACATGATCAGAAACGATCTCATGAGAATTGAGAATGGACACAGGGCATTCCTGGCCCGGAATGAATGGATGCAACTTCCAGAGTATCGGCGGCGTAGGGAATGCGCCCAGGCCTCAAGTTTCACAATTTCGCAGGATTCTAAGAATCGACATGTCATCGAATCCGTCACTGCTGCCGCTGTAGCACCAATGGCACGCCCGAACACCCTGAGGAGACCAACGAGGACAGGACGGTTCCCTGGCACGGCGCGGCTTCAGGCGAGTCCGCGACGGGTCCAGATCAGCGCAGGTGGAATAAGGGCGACGCATGTGACGGCGGCAGGAAGGTGTCGGCGTCGTCAGAGGCGCGAGAGGACGGAGAAGACGGAAAGAAAGGACAGATGGGCAGGAGGTCGTCGAAGCAGCGAGAGAGAGGGTTTATATATATCGTGACAAGGCGGCGCGAGGTGCCTAACCCGATTAGGCACGCTATACCGGAAGGGGAAATTCAGTGACAGGCCAGAGTACGGAGTACAAGAGTGCTTCATATGGTGATGGAAATTGAAGCTGATCGACTGATAAACGGATTATCATCGGCCCGACACTTATCAGATCGGATTGAGTTGCTTATCGCACTCTTCAATCCAGTGCTTCCTCCGGAGCATTCATGGAGGAACATCATGGACTCCGCCATTCGCTGGTCGCCCTCGTCAACCCCCCGCGGCGAGCAGCGATTCCTCAACGTCGACGTCGGGGACAAGATCTTCCGCCTCTGCCGCGTCACCGCCTTCGACGGCCGCCGACTCGAGTACGAGATCCTGTCCACTCACGACAAGGTCCCCGGCTTCCGCGCCTTCGACTGGTCACCCTTTGACGAGTCCCTCGTGGCCGTCGGTCAGTCGTCCGGCGAGGTTACTTTACTGCGTCTTGGCGAGAGCGCGGCAGATCAGGCATCGTGGTCGTTCCCCATCCGCAACCAGCGCTACTGCAATGCAGTCGCCTTTAGCTCCCACGGCCTGCTGGCCGGCGGCCTTGACAAGGTCCGCAATGACGTTTGTCTGAATGTCTGGGACGTCAACCATCGCATCATGGCCAGCTCCTCCAAGGGCTCGCTCGCGGATGATCGCCATGCCATTGAGCCGCTGAGGAAGTTGAGTTCCGATCCGATTACCAGTATCAAGTTCTTTAGAGACCAGCCGGATACTCTTGTTGCGGGTGTCAAGGGCCAATTCATTAAACTATTCGACTTAAGAGGTTTTTGCTACTTCTTTTTTTCTTCCCGTTGCTTTCCGTAGTCGCAGCTAACCTGCGTAGACAATGCCCCCCAAGCCTTTCTGCAGTTTCCGACTCGATGCGTCCACAGCACGGCCATTGACTGGCTGGACGAGAATTACATTGCCTCTTGCTCCATCTCCGGCGAGCCGACGGTGTGCATTTGGGATCGGCGCATGGGCTCGCGCCTGACGTCTGCGTCCAGCAATCCCGACGCTGCTCAGACGGGCCCCGCGCTCGAGTTTCGGAACGTGGTCAGCCCCAAGGCGACCATCTGGAGTTTGCGATTCTCGAAGACGAAGAGAGGCTGCCTGGGCGTGCTAGCGAGCAACGGGCATTTCAAGACGTACGAGCTGGCCAAGGAATATCTGTCCGAGGAGAATCGGAATACCCTGGAACGCACCCTCGGCCAGGGCTCGTGCAACGAGTACCCGGAGCCAATCTACACCAAGACCGTGCGCGACATTCGAAGTCCCTACGACCATCCCATTCGGGGCTGTCTTGAGGCCGACCGCGTCGTTGCCTTTGACTTTCTCAACATGAGCCCGACGAAAGAGCCCAGTGTCATCACGCGCCATGGAAACGGCAGGATCCAGATCGTAACCATGCAGCCACCCTGCGCCCCGGTTCGGCTATCGTCGCAAAACGTGCTGGTGCGGGGGAAAGCGAGCGGAGACGGGGACTTTGTGGTCGTGCATCCGCACTCAACAGATCGGAAAATCGCGGACGTTCTTCGAGAATTGAGAGAGTCGCATGGGCGTCAGAAACAACAGCAAGGAAGACCGGCGAAACCACTATCCAGCCGAGAAAGCCGCGAGCATGCTCTGGAGATGGGAAACTGCGGCAAGCGAATACAGGATGCCCTGACGTATCTGAGCGTGCGACAGGCCCGCTGCAAGGAGGGCTACTTGTTCAACTGCGAGCGCAACAAGCAGATTGTGGCGGATGACCCGGGCCTACAAGAGTTCTGGGACTGGGTGCTTCGTAGGTTTTTTTCCCTTTTAAACGAGCTGTCTAACTGGTCGTTGACTGAGCAGGTGCGCGTGAGGCGTCCACCAATCAATCAATCATTGTCAATCGCTATGATTTGAGCTACATCGGCGTTTCGGATGTCTGGAATAGCACGATGAGTATGTTTGTTTTGGGTCCAAAGGTTGCTTCTTTTGACTAACGTGATCAAGCCGATCGAAAAGAGCCCGTGGATTTTGCCCAGATGATCAAGGATCTAGCCGCCCAGCTCAATCTTCCCGAGACCAAAGGATGCAAGACGGAGTTTCCGGAGCACCGACGGCTCGGACTCCGGCTCTGCGGCGCCGTCGAAACGAAAGCCGAGCTGGAGGAAACTGTCGAAAAATTGGTCGCGCAGCGACAGCACACGAAGGCCGCGGCGCTGGCGGTGTTCCAAGAAGAGTTCCGGACGGCCTTTATGGCTTTGCGTAAAAATGGACCGACTCAGGCGCATAAACTGCTTGCGATGGCCATTGTCGGGTCCGCACGCGCGCAGGACAACGAAAACTCTCCGTCCGGCGCCAATAGCGACTGGGGTGACACCTGCGCGGAGATCGCCACGGAGCTGACGGATCCGTACTCGAGGGCGATCCTGGCCTACGTGAGCAAGGGCAACTACAAGTCGGTGCTGGAGGAAACGACGCTCCCGCTGCGGTATCGCGTGGAGGTCGCCCTGCGGTGGCTGTCCGATGAGGAGCTGACTACATACCTGCACCACACCACGCAAGAGGCGATTGCCCAGGGCGACATCGAAGGCATCATACTGACGGGCCTGCGCGGCCAGGCACTGGACCTGTTCCAAAGCTATATCCAAAAGTTCGACGACGTGCAGACAGCCGTGCTGGCCATGAGCCACACAGTACCGCGGTTCGTCGATGACAACAATGATGCCTCGACATACAACCGGGCGCGGTTCTATGCCTGGCGCGAGACTTACCGCCGGCAGATCAATGCTTGGAAGATGCAGCTCGAACGCGCGCGGTTCGACGTCGGCTCGCGCCGGCTCGCCGTTACCTGGGACGGGCAGCGGCTGATGCCGGCCGCGCCGCAGCAGGTCAGTCTGACGTGCAACTACTGCGCACGCCCGCTCAACGCGCCGGATCCGTTGGCTGCTGCTTCGTCTGCCGTCGGTGGCAGCACAACCGCACAAGCCACAACGGCCAGCAACAATACTGCTTCGGCAATCAACACCACCGTCCCGTCCGTTTCGTCGTCCTCCAATACCACCGCCGCAACGAGCGCCAGTGCGTCCCTTGCCGGTGAGATGCTCCTCAATCCATCAACATCCTCGGGCTACGCGGGCGACGGCAAGGGCATCCTCGCATCGGGCACGTTCTGTCGAAAATGCGCACGACACATGCCGCGCTGCGGGGTATGTTCCCTATGGCTCGGCGCGCCGGATCCCATGTCGCGTGCGGCCATAGCGGCGGACACGGCCGCGGCCGCAGCGCAGCAAGGCGACAGGAGTGGTGGTGGTGGTGGTGGTGGTGGTGGCAGTAGTAATAGTAATATTGCTGCTGCTTCGGCCGAAGAAGTTCTGAAGCGGTTCTTTGTGTTTTGCATCCATTGTAATCATGGATTTCATGCGAATCATGCGCGGGACTGGTTTACGAGGCATCGTGTATGTCCCGTGGCGGAGTGTAGCTGTATCTGTGACCGATGATGAAATCATGTACTGTTATGATACCCATATGTAGTATTACTACCAGAAGAACGATCGCAGCTAGACGTTTCTCATTTTGATGTCTCCCTACCCAACTCCAGTCTACTCTAATCTAGATCATCAATCTCTCCACCTTGTCCTTGACTGCCCGAATCTGACCCATCAAATCACTCGCCTCGTTCGTCGTGATACTCGCCGCAATCACCGGACGGGACACTCCGGCCGCACGACCAAGCGCGAGCTATTTAATACCTATCAGCCAGAGCTCCCCCAGCAGAGAAAAAAAAATGCTTACCTTGCTCGGTACATAAACATACGGCACATTCTTATCCTCGCATAGCAGCGGCAGATGCAACAGGATCGCCAGCGGCGTGGTATCCGCCGCGAGCACGATGAGCTCCGCGGTACCGCGGTTCAGCGTCTTGGTGGCTTCGTTGGCGCCCTTCTTGAGTTGCCGGTAGTGCGACGCTTGTTGAACGAGGTCGAGGATGTTTTGGGTGAGCGCTTCGTCGGCGATGGGCCAAGCTATTTATTTTCTTCATCAGTCGTTGCTTTCAAACACGTTTTTTTTTTTCTTCTTCTTATAGTAGAGACTTACCGGCGTTTTGCTCTCCTGACATGGCGCTGGGTGGAGTTGGTGGTAGTTTGAATGGTTAAGGCTCACGACTAGGGATCACGGCCTATAGACGCTGCTGCGGAGAGGAATCTCGTCGGTGGAGGAGTTTTTTTTTTTTTCTTTTGAGGTTGATTGATTTCTGCTGGTTCGAAAGTTCGGAGAGATCTGAGATGTTCCAAGGCGGTGAAGTTTCGGCGTCGATCTGCCAAGACATAGTAAATGATGCTAAGCCTTTCTAGGTTAGGGATATGTTTGCTAGTTAAAGGTAACCGGATTAGGGAATCTCTCCAGTGAAGAGCGTAATAGGGTTTAGGGTTTGACCTACTCGGTACACTGACCCTCAATCATTTTCCTGAAAGGTTAGTAGTGCTTTATTGATGCCCCTTTTTCGTTTGCTGGCTCATGGAGGGCCATCTAAGCAATTTCTCAAACCAACCTGCGAGGCTACCCACCGTAAACAACTTGCAGGAGTCAGACGGACTATTTAGTAGTACCTACAACTCCCCGCGGGGTCCCAAGCTACCTTAGAATTCCCGCTCGAAGCTGACAGAACTGCGACACATGGAAGTAACAAACCACTCTGAATTAGCAATTGCAAATTCGACTCGGGAATATGGAGATAAAGGATATTGTGGCCTCTCTGCCTCTTGAGCTCCTGACTCAGATCGTGGAGCATCTGGATCTGGAAGACATTATTCGGTGCCAGAGGGTGCGTCTTGCCCAATCTCGATGTTGGCAAGTTGGAAGTCTATCCTGATGGGGATTAGGTCTGCAAGCGATGGCGCATGATTTTCTCCTCTGATACGTTCATCAGTCCGCTTTTGAGAGAAACGCTTGCGTTTCTAGGCTTGGATGCAGAAGGGATCAGCACAGATGTAGCGATGGCTGATGCGATGAGCTATTTCCGATGGCGACATGGATTGCAGCATGCTCAACCGATTAAGAAGATATTTCTCCCTTGGCCAGAACACTTCACGAGGATGCCCGATGAAGTCCAATGCTGTTCGCGTAGGCTGTGCTACAAGGTTCCGGACCGCAACGAGATTGAGGTCTTGAACCTCGAGACTGGGGAGATAGTGAACTGGACTGGCAGCGGAGGAGACTCAGTCTGCCATTTCGGTGTGTCCGATCGCTATCTTGTGCTGGCCTCAATGAAAGGGTACGTAGAAGCAACACGATATACATGTTGTCACGTTTGTCACAACGTTGTCTGAAAAGACTTGACTGATAATTGATAGGCGCTCCTATAATTTGACAGCGTATGATTTTCAGACAAATCAAAAACTCAGTCAGCGGGTTTCTTATTCAAGCGATCTACTTGTTGTAGAGGGCAAGGTGGTCATCGCATCGTTGAACCAAGGATTTTGCCCCGTCTACGTTTGGGATCTGGGTTTGAACCATCTTCAAGCAATTGGCAACTTCTCCGGGCTCAAATTTTGCCACGTAGCTGCGGCTGAGAACATCCTGGTGGCATTCCAGGTTTATTTTGAAAGAGAGACGCCAGAAGTGCGTCAAACCAAATGGACGACGACGACAGGGCAGCTGCTCGAGGAGAAAATCTTCCGGCTACCGGTTTCGGTCGATATCCCCGTGGACGCGAATGTGCGGTTGCTCAGGAGTCCCTGCCGCACCTTTGGCCACAAGACTGTGACCCAGTTTCACTTCGGGACGGACGTGTATTCCACGATGCACCTCGAGTACGACTACGCCGTCGACTGGCTCAACGTTCGGTTAATCCACTCTGTCAATCCCGGCGACGGAACCATTGTCAGAGATCGTCCAATTCTTGTGACCCCTAATCTCGTATATCGCTGGATGAGAGACAATGGCCAGCCCGTCACCTACGACGCCACTACAGGCATTTCAATCAGGTATTCTTCCCATCTACCGGACACCCGAGTGCTTCGTCCTTACTACTCGATGGGCGGGCCGATACATGAACGTGAGTATTATTGGTTGCTGTCCGTGGGTGATCGTGATGCTTTCGGCCTGGTTGGTGACGGTGGTGTTCAACTCTGGTTCTGTAATCCAAAGTTCGTCCCGGACTTCCTGGAGCGGGCCAGGGTCTCTGGTGAGGCTCACGAAACCTGACGCACACTTGATGTCTCGGATTTGCACACAACTTGTTTTTCCTCGAACCATCTTCTTCACTACTTCTCGAACATTGGGGATGGGAAAGGCAGAGCTACTGAAAAGTCAATCGCACCTATGCCATCTTGATAGAGTCTGACATTTAACAGGACTCGGTGACTATACTCTCTGTGTTTCTGAACACCAAAAGTGCCGTGTTTGTGTGACTTAGAAGAAGAGGAAGATGCCATTGGTTCTGCAAGCATTACTACAACCGCTCATACTCCTCTGCAGACCGTCTCCGCGATAAGTGTTGATTCCTCCCGGTTACGGAGCTGCTGCATACCTCTAGGTACCAGAGCGTTTCGACGACATATTTAGTTTGTGCGGCTCAGTCAGCTTCGTCCGTAGTAACGGGTTCAAATCCAAGTAGCAATGGGAAGTATCTGAGTCATTACTGCAGGAACACTACTTACAGAATAGATGAAATCATGAGAGATTGGATTGCCTACTGATTATCCTAACCTTGACCCTACTATGTTAGATATCTGATCAGCTGTAGCATGGAATCAACAGGTTACCTCGCGTTCGTTTTCTGCAGAGTGCAGACCCTCTCCTCGATGTGGTAATTTACGTCTCTAATTGATAACTATTACATGATATTCGTGGATTTATAGATCGCTGCCTACAGTCAAATCCAGATTTTAAGGAGAAAATCAGTAACTACTTGAACAGGCCTCAAACTGAACCCTAGGTATCGCTTGACTCGGCAGCCTCGAAGAAGCATTTCAAGGCATGCCTATCTCTCGTGTGCAGCTTGTAGCCTTCAGCGTGGCCAATGAGGATTGGACCTCGACTTCTTACCATGCACGATTTACGGAGATCTCACTCCCTTTGATAGGCTACTCCACAGCCTTGCAACAGATCGGGTTCGATTGGCTTTATGTATTGCCTCTAATCAAAGCCTTAGCCCTAACCCTAAACTAGAAGAGCCCCATGTTTCGCCGCGTGAATGAACGGCTAGTAGAGAATTCGATTATAGTACTACTTGAGAATTCATAACATGACGTTTTTGGCGCCCTTCGGAACCCCCTTTTCCTCCTGAAAGTTCAACATGGCATTGAAGAATAGTAGTAGGTAGAGAAACGTGAACCTCCCTCGTGCTCGGGCACATCACGGAGGGGTTTGATTTGTCGGATCATGTCAAAGTGGTTCCGCCGCAGACCATTGCCCCAGCCTTGTTCATTAGAAGCTGGAGTTAATTGCTTCTTAAAACTGGAGTGACGAACTCCGTCTGAAGCGGCATCTAAGGTTCGACTCAAGAACATCAAGATGTATGATATTGTTGGCTCGTGTTGGATCATGTATTCTATATCGTGGAACATTTAGACCTGGAAGACACGGCCCGGAACCAGAGTGTGTGGTGCTCAGTTCACTGTTCGAAAGTTCGGTAATTCTCTATGTTGACTGTACTAGTACTTAGGTTTCGAAACGCTGGCGCACGATTTCTTCCGCCCGATAATCAGGCTTGCTTTGAGCAAAACGCTTGCGTTTTCTGTGCCTGGACATGCACGGCTCCAGCCAGAATATGGCGATGACGGACACGACAAAGGACACGGCAACGGACACAACGACAGACGTGACGATGGACGCGTTGAGCTATTTCCGATGGCGACATGAATTGCTATGTGCCAGACCGGTTATGAAGATTGTGCTGTGCTTGCCATCGGGAGGCCTCATTCAGTGCCAATCACGCCGGCTGTGCTATCAGTTTGGAAGAACGAACTCGAGATGGTGAATCTCGAAACTGGCGAGACATTGACTTGGACCA
Organism: Thermomyces dupontii; assembly: GCF_041956625.1. Lineage (NCBI taxonomy): Eukaryota > Fungi > Ascomycota > Eurotiomycetes > Eurotiales > Trichocomaceae > Thermomyces > Thermomyces dupontii. The sequence goes on along the minus strand of NW_027192311.1, from coordinate 222,373 downwards.
GCAGCAGAAAAGGGTTAATCGATGACTTTATGCTGTCGGATAAGTATCTTGTCCTGGTGTCGGAGGAAATATGGTAAGTAAGGGAACTAGGTATTCGGCCGTCGTCTAAACAGAGGTTCTTAATTGTGATGATTGATAGGGACGACATCAATTTGACAGCTTGAAACATACACACAAAACAGAAAGTCAGTCAACACGTGCATCATGCTGGTCCCCCGTACTATAAAATATCGTCGAGGACAAGTTGATCATCGCCCCTGTTCCGAACGACTGTACTCTGTCCCCGTCAACATTTGGAATCTGAGTTCGAATTCTGTCCAAAAGACCAGTTGACAGCTTCTGCGACCTGAGATTGTGCCACCTGAACACGGCTGAGAGCACCCTGGTCGCATTGGAGATTTACTGGGGCAATCACCCGATAGAGGTGCGTCAAACCAAGTGGGAAACGACGACAGGGCAGTTGCTCGAAAGAAAGGCCTGCCGATGCTGGCTGATTGCCACAAGAGACCGAACCGTTTTGTCTGTCGTAAAGGCAACGACCCTCACCTTTTCTTTAGTATCGAATGCGACGAGTCTAATACCTTCAGTCAACAAAAGACTGTGACCAAGCTCCTCCTCGGATGCCTCCATAGCAAGGAAAAGTACGTCGCCACGATACACCTCGAGTATGACGAAGCCTTGGATTGGCTTAGTGCTCACTGGATCGACTGTGCTACCCATCCACGAAGAAAACTATTGCGCCTCCTATCTGACCCATAATCCCGTCGACAGCGCGGACAGTGGGCTCATGGATCTCGCTGCTCACGACGCCTCCACCTACGAAACGTTGGAAGCATCTCTCAGTCCAACAAGGGTGTTCGGCGACCGTAAAATATTTGGTTTGGCCAGCGGGGACTGCGTTCAGCTCTGGGTTCTCAATCCAAACTTCGCCCCGACCAGATCCCAGATGGAGAGCCTTCTGCGACGAAGCGAGGGACTGCGTGTTTTTAACCACTGACACACCATCTTCTTCGCGGTCGAGAAACTGGTCACGCAATTGATTGACGAAGGCGTCGTGATGAGGATTTGTTTGGATGATTTCCGTGATTGAAAATAACTTAAATCGCAGCTAGGGCTACAGTCTCACGAAGCCACTTGGGAAATGCCAAACAAAACGCCACACTACTGCAACATGATGTTATCAGCAGCTTCCTTTATCAGGTACTCGGAGATTATAACTATTAATTCGTAGTTATTCGGTTTTCTTCGGATAAGAGTACTATACTACTATGCTTTTGGTAGGTTTCAAACAATAGTACAGACTGCAACGATGAGGATTGATTGAAGAGTGGGGAAAGTTAGGCTGAACGATCAGGCCGGAGTCCTTCTTAGGCCACCACACATCAGCGCTCTGGGGTAGGCCTAGGAGATAGCGGAGTGGGTGACTTGAAGAGACCAAGAGCCGAGCTTTCCTTCAATCCTTTGATGAATTTACCGAGCGGTATTGCCGGTTTGACTTGAGACCAGGATTGAACCATGTACGATATCGTCGGGTCCCTGCCTCCAGAGCTCTTAGTGCAGGTTGTGGAGTATCTGGATGTGGATGACATTCTCCAATGCCAGAGGGTGCGTTTTCTCAATTCAAGATGCTCGAAAGTTGGTACTCTATGTTGATATGACCCAGGTGTCGAAACAATGGCGTACGATTTTCTTCTCCAATACAGTCATCAAGCCGGTTTTGCGCGAAACGCTTACGTTACTGGGAATGGACAAGGACGGCATCAGCATAGATACAGCAATGAGCGACGCGATGAGCTATTTCCAATGGCGATATGGCTTGCAGCATGCCCGGCCGGTCAAGAAGATCTTCCTCCCGTGGCCAAAACACTTGCCTAGAAAGCCCGATGAGATTCAGTACCATTCACGCTGGTTCTGTTATAGCATTTTGGACCGCGACGGAGTGGAGATTCTGAACCTCGAAACTGGGGAGACGTCTACTTTGGCCGGCAATGAAACTGGGCAATTCCAGTATTTAACGCTTTCTGATCGGTATCTTGTCATGGGTTCAATCGGAACGTAAGTATGGAGGTCAGATTATACTGCCTTGTCGGCTAGGTAATGTCTAACTTTTTTTTTGACTTGACGGGTAATAGGGATTGCACGTACTTGACAGCGTGGGATCTACACACAAAGGAGACCATCGCTCAACGAATTCTTTCCTTTGTCCACCTGTTTACGGTCGTCGAGGACAAAGTAGTGGTTACCGCTCCGCAACCCGAAGGGGACTCTTTCCCCGTCTTTGTTTGGGATCTGAGTTCGAATCGTATCCAAGAGTTTGGCAGCTTTGCTTATCTGAGATTGTGCCACCTGGACGCGACTGAGAACGTACTGGTGGCATTCGAGATCGACTTGATGAAACAGCCAGCGGAGGTGCGCCAGACCAAGTGGACGGCAGCGACTGGACAGCTGCTCGATAAGAACATATTTTACTTGGAATTACCGGCTGGTCTCGACCCTGTTGACCCGTACGAATACGTCCGGACCGACTGCTGTATCACCTATGGCCACAAGACTGTGACTCAGCTCTTCTTCGAGACCAACGACTACACCACAATACACCTCGAGTACGACTACGCCGTCGATCGACTCAGCGTCCAGTGTATCCATTGCGCCGAACCGATCAACAACTGGGTTTGGTATAGTCGCTCTGCCTATCTGACCAGAGACCTGGTCTACCGCTATTCCGTTGAGACCGGTCAAGTCACCGTCTACAACGCGAACACCAGAACTGTGACCCTGCACCAGATCCAGTTACTGGACAACTCATCGAATCCGGAACTCCACCAATCGCAGAAAGCGGGTATCCCTTCCATGTCATGGACCAAGGATGTTTTTGGTGACCGTGAGGTCTTTGGCTTGTCTAGTCAGGCCGGCGTCCAACTCTGGTTCTTCAATCCAAAATTTGCGCCTGACTTCATCCCGGATGGAGAGAATTCTGCGATCGAGTAGGTGAGTTTGTTCGTGGGAACAATGAACCATGTTGTCAATCGCTTACGATCATCTTCTGACCTCTCCACGGGCTGGCGATTGACATCCTTGATTGAAGGTATCATGGTAGGGAAGTGTCCCGATGATTTCGTCAAATAACTCCCCCTTACAGTCTGGTAAGACTGCCTGGGAGGTGCTGAACAAACCGCTCCCGTACTGTAAAAAAGAAGTACTACGCCCCATGTTCATGCGTCGCTGGCTCGGCGAAGCAGAGACGACATCACTTGACTGTGCAGCTCTCAACTTGCTTCAACCGCAGTGATGAATTCTGGAATCAAGTAATGCTGATCTTTTCAAGCCAAATTGTCAGAAATTTCCCAGCTGTTGATAGACACAACGCCTTTGAGGGCCGAGACTTGGGCCGGTCCAACCCTAACCCTACATGTAAGGATGCTTGGGACGATTGGGGATCTGAAAGGGGCGTATCTCTCAGTCAAGTTTTTGGAGGGAAGCTCGAATCCTTGGCTGTAAAATAGACATACTACTCCGTACATATGTACCTCTAGGTAGGGAACCCGAAGTGGTTGATTGAAGAAATTCCAGATTTCGGTTTGCGGAGGAGACAGAAGAGTCGTTTTCGTTTTCGTTGGCGGAACCAGGGGTGTGGGAGTGAATCTGATTGGCTACTGCTAATTACCGAATGAATGGTAGGCTAACTAGGTCAGGAACAGGTGGTTTGAACGCGTCCGTGTTTTCAGAGAAATTCAGACTACTAAACTGTGGACTCCCTACGACGGGTTATGCACGCAGCCCTTAGCCTGGTGCGCTCAAGCGGCCGAGACGGGAATCGCTCTTTGAACAGTACGAGTGACGATTCAATCCCACCCAATGAAATCTCGGTCTTGATTCAAGGCCATGTACGATATTGTCGGAGCTCTGCCTCCTGAGCTCCTGATCTATGTTGTGCAGTATCTGGACCTGAAAGACATTATCCGGAGCCAGAGGGTGCGTCCTATTGCTCAATTCAACGATGGAAATGCCATCAGCACTCTATTCTGACAAGCGTCTTGGTTTCCAGACGATGGCGCGCGATCCTCTCCTCCGAAACAATCATTACGCCAATTTTGCGCGAAACGCTTGAGTTTCTGGGCTTGGACTCAGAGGGCGTCAGCACAGATGTAGCGATGGCGGACGCGCCACGCTATTTCCGATGGCGACACGGCTTGCAAAATGCCCAGCCGGTCAAGAAGATCTTCCACCCCTGGCCCACACGCTTGCCCAGCGTACCCAAGTTGAGTAACATCAAGTACCACTCGCGCCGGCTGTGTTTCCATAGAAATCTGGACCGCTTCGAAGTCGAAATGCTGAACCTGGAAACTGGGAGAGATCGACTTGGGCTGGCAGCGGAAGAGGGCCACCCGGATTCGTTCACTTGGCGCTGTCCGAACGATATCTTGTTATGGGTTCGATGAAAACGTAAGTAGAGAGAAGCTTAAATTTCTGCCTTCGCAGCTATCGTCTCACATATGTTCTGATAATTTAATAGGCGTGTCCATTATTTGACTGCGTGGGATACACATGCAAAACGGAAAGTCGTCAATCGAATTCCTGCATTTAATGCCTGGTTCAGGATCATCGAGGACAAAGTGGTCATCGCTCCTTATTGTGAGGTAGAACTTCGCCCTCGTCCCATCTACATTTGGGATCTGAGTTCAAATAGATTTCAGGAGATTGGCAACTTCTCCAAACTCAGATTGTGCCACGTTGACATGACCGAGAACGTACTTGTGGCATTCGAGGTTGACTTGGGCGAGGAGCCGTCGGAGGTGTGTCAGACCAGGTGGACGACGACAGGGCAGCTACTCGAGAAGAAGATCCTTCACCTAGCGATCCCGGTTGATCAGCCCCTGGACAGGCTGCTCACTGACCCCGACCCTGGCTCCACATTCGGAAACAAATCAGTGACGGAACTCTTCTTCGCGGCCGGGAAGCATCCCACGGTACATCTCGAATACGACCACGCCGCTGGTCGGTTCAAGGACTGGAGGATCAGCCCTCCAGATAACTTGATTAAAAATGGCCTCGCATTTGATTCCATCTATCTGACCCCCTACTTGGTCTACCGTTGGATCTGGGAGACCGGCCATGTTGTCGTCTACAACGCCGCCACGAAAACCCCAACCCTGCATCCAACCCAGTTGCCGGACAGCACGTCGAACCTGATAATCCCAGAACCGCCGAGATCATATGGCATCACTTCCAGGTCACGAAAATTCTGTGCCTTTGGCGACCGCGATGTTTTATGTGTGGTCAATCACACCGGTGTGCAGCTTTGGTTCTTTAATCCGAACTTTGCCTCCGACTCCATTCCGAATGGAAAACATTCGGTGATAGAGTGATAGGTAAGGTTGTTCTTGGGACCAAGCAACCAGGTTTTCCACTGCTCAAGCTGCCTTTTCCTTCTTCGTGATTTACTGATCGGCACTTTTGATTGTTTATGGTATTGTAGTGTAAACATGTCTCGATAATGTCGTAAATAGAACGCCGCCTACAGTTTAGCGAGGCCACCTCGGGTGTGCTGAACAAAATCCGTCCTGTAAACCCAGTTCAGCCTTCATGAGTGGCTGGAGGCATTTCCACGACACATCGGTGTGGGCAGCTTTGAACCTGCTCCAGCCGCACCGATGCGTCGTGGTTCAGGTCGTGAGATATCTAGATCTAGAGGACTTTGTCCGGAGCCAGATGGTGAGTATCATGATGGTCAAGAGTTCGTACTCTACCCTGACAAAGCTGAGGTTTCGAAACGATGGCACGTGGTTGTCTCGAGCGATACGATTAATATCCAAGAGATTGGTACTTTCTCCTATCTCGGATTCTGTCCCATGGATGCGACTGAGAACGTACTGGTGGTATTCGATATCGAGACTGAAAACCACTGTGCACGAGGGTGCATCGGACTGAGTGGAACACTACAACGGGGCAGCTGATCGAGAGGAGAATCTTTCTCTTGCTGATGCGGCCTGATCTCATAAACTTCATGTGCGTCAATAACTGCCGCACCTACGGCCACAGAACTGTGACTGAACTGGAGTCCACCAATTGGTTGCCGTATAACGCCAGTACTTGCAAGGTGACCCTGCATCCAATCCAGTTCCTGGACAGCTCATTGAACCCCATACCCCCAAGATCTCGGGAAGCGGAAGAGTTAGTACGTGTCTTTCAATCGTGAAATCTTAGGCTTAGCCAGTCATATTGGTGTTGTGCTCTGGTTCTTCAATCCGAAGTTTGCTCTGATTTCATCCCGGCTGGAGACGAGCATTCTACGACGGAGGGCAGTACTAGTTGTTGAGCTTGTTCTTAGGCACAAGAAATCGAGTTATCAATCATGCTCATCCTCTACCCCCTTCGCAGTTTCGCCATTGTCAGTTGAAGAAGGTGTCGTAGTAGGGAGCATCTCGTAGCGGACTGTCTGGTGGTCACTCTGTGGAGGTGCGGAACAAACCGATGTGGACTCTGACCCCGCCGTCACGGGTAGCTGGCTCAACATTTTCAAGATACTCTTCTCTATCCGGTTTGTACCTATAGCTTTCAACCTGCTCCAGTTGTAAGGAGGGAGTTAGGAATTACACAGGTACCTACATACTACATAGTAGGTTAGATACTCCGTAGGCCCTAGTAACTATACTACGAGTGTCATTAATGCCAAGAACAAATGCTGCAAGGGCGTAAAAGTCAGTCGATGTATCGATACGGTATCGTACCGTGTCGCCTTAGAGTCTGAACTGTGAGTACTGTACGATTCTGTCCATTATTACGTCAACTACTCATTCATGCCTTCACTACTTCAAGATCTGAACGTCAATGTCTCGCGCTAACATGGAATTCTCCCAACAATGACGTGAGGAATAGGCAGGGAGATGAATACTGAATTTCGTCGTTCTCGTTCAGATGCGATGGAATCAGCACTGCAGGGTTGACTTTGCTAGACTCAATCGATTCCACCCCAAGTCGTACTCTCAAGCCAGGTCAGGTTTGCTGGCTGAAGAGGCTGAGGGTTGAGTTGCGTCTCAATACCATTGATAGGTCCATCCAAAGCGCATCCTGGGTTCGACTCGAGAACATGCATGACATTGTTGGTTCTCTGCCCCTGGAGCTCCTGGTCCATGTCGTGGAGTATCTAGGGGTCGAAGACATCGTCCGGAGCCAGAGGGCGAGTATCGCTCAAGTTAAGACTCGGAAATTGGTACTCTATACTGACAGGGCCTAGGTCTCCAAGCGATGACGCACGATTTTCTCATGCGAGACAATCATTCCACCTGTTTTACGCGAAACGCTCACGTTCCTGGGCTTGGACTCGGAAGGCATCAACACAAATGTAGCGATGGCCGACGCAATGAACTACTTCCGATGGCGACATGGCTTGGAGCATGCCCGGCCCGTCAAGAAGATCTTCCTTCCCTGGCCAACACGCAAGCCCAGCATGCCTCATCTGTACGATTTCCGTTCGAGGCGGCTGTGCACCCAGACCAATCCGGCCCGCTTCGAAGTAGAGACGGTGAATCTTGAGACTGGAGAGAAATCGACTTGGATAGGCAGTGGAAGAGGGGCACTCATAGTCGATCGCTTGACGTTTTCTGATCGATACCTTGTCATGCGCAATAGCGAAATGTAAGCAGGAACAACCTTATTTTCGTGCCTTGCTGGCTGCCGTCTGACGGTTTGTTTTGATGAATATAGCCAAAGCGTTGATTTGACGGCATGGGATTTGCACGAAAAACGGAAAGTCGCCATACGGCTTCCTGCTCTTGGAAACCGGTATTCCATCGTCGGGGACAAGCTGGTAATCGCCCCCGACACCCTACAGCCTCGTTGCCCCGTCTGCATTTGGGATCTGAGATCGAATTACATTCGAGCGATTGGCAGCTTCTTCAATCTGAGACTGTACCACGTTGATGCGGCTGAGAACGTGCTGGTGGCATTCGAGTTCAACTTGAGGAAACAGCCCCCAGAGGTACGTCAGACCAAGTGGACGACGACGGGGGGGCGGCTGCTCGAGGAGAGAACCTTTCGCCTGCCGTTGCCAGCCGATTGTCCCGTAAATTGGGCGGACAGCCTCCTTCCCTGCAGCACCTACGGCCATAAGACTATGCTCGAAGTCTACTTCATCGAGAAGTACTACACAAGGATACATCTCGAGTACGACTACAGTACCGATCGGCTCAGCGTTCGATCGATCTGCTCTGCCGATTTATTCGAAAAAGACACATTCATAGGTGCCCCCATTTATCTGACCCCTCATTTGATCTACCGCTGGGCATGGGATGCCGGTCAGGTTGCCGTTTACAATGCTGTGACTGGCACGGTAACCCTGCATCCAATCGAGGGGCCGGAGAGCTCGTCCGATCCGATAGTCCCGAAATCGCGACGATCGAATCTCTCTTTCAGGCCAAATATATATGACTTCGGCGACCGTGAGGTCTTGGGCTTGGGCAATGATACCGGCATTCAGCTCTGGTTCTTTAATCCGAAATTCGCCCCCGACCGCATCCCGGATGGAAAGCATGCTGTGATAGGAAACAGGTGACTTTGCTCTTGGGAACAAGGAATCAGTCTACCAGTTGCCGTTCATTCTCTTTCCTCTCCGCGATCTGCCGATTGGCATCCTTCTGTGATGGGGGCGTCGTACTGGGAACCCTGTTTCGATGATTTCGCACTTAGATCACTGCCAACGGTCTCATCATGTCACCTAGGAGATGCCAAAGGAACAGACTGTGGAGAACCAAAATCATCACTTTCCCAGAGCAGCTGGCTCGATGGCTCGACGACGCTTCGAATGGCACATCTGGTCTGTCCAGCTTTCAACCCGTACCTGCTTCGGGCAAAGAGTTAAGAATGCAAGTAACTGGTTATTTTCTTTCTCGAGGCACTTCAAAAGTTCAAATGGTTGGACTGTCGAGTTCTGTCTATGTAACCTTAACCCTGGGAAACACCAGAAGACTGCAAGGTCTGACCATTCCCCAACTTCAACATGAAAAGTTCTCAACGCATGAATTCTAGCGCATAGTACTCCGTATGGAATCCCAAGATTGTCGTGAGGGATGGGTAGGAGAAGTTTTTATTGTCATTCGGATGTGACGGGATCAGGACTGCGAGTTTTGATCGATGTTAGGCGGATTACATGGCCTGATTTCCCCAAAGTCGTACTCTCCGGCGGGCCACCGAAGACGCTACATGGGTTCTGGAGTTCTCCTCCAGGACAACCAGTAAACACCAATGACACATGTATCCCTCGTAAGCAGCATCTCGGGTTCGATTCCAGAACATCTCCTGGCCTATATCTGGAGTGTCTGTGGGTCAAAAAAGACATCATCCGGAGCCGAAGAGTACGTTTCGCTCAATCCGATATCCGAAAGTTTGGGGCTCTATTGTGACAGTGCTCAGGTTTCGAAACGACAGCACGTGATTTCCTCGTGGGATACAATCGTCATGCCTTCTTGCGCAAAACGCTTGCGTTCCTGGGCTTGGACAAGAAGTCCATGAACAACTCGGCACCAAGCTACCAAAAACAAACGAGAATTGAAAGGGACTTTGCAAGCGAACTCAGTTCGTAGCACGTGCCTCTGTTCAAATCTGTAAGCATCTTTCTCGGAAAGAATCCTTCGCTCTAACGATTTACGTGTTCTTTTGTTCAAAAGACGGATCAGATCGCGAGAGGCTGCCGATGAAGACACTACCGAAGTTTATGCTGAAGGTAAATGGAAACGATCAAGGTCTCCTCTCCCGGTGGGATTGATGTTCAACTGAGTTTTAATACAAGCCAGAATGCAATGACTGCTCGAAATCATAGTCTGGATCATGACTTCTTATCCAGTCGATCAAGAATCTGCTGAAACTTGGTTTCGATGGCCTGTTCAATAGTTTGCCGCACCTGGCGGAGCCGCGACTCCCAGAGCTCCTCCAAATGGCGCTCGTGTTTAAGGCTCGCGGAGAGAACTTCTGCAAAATCCTCAAGCATATTAGGCAACGAAAGCTCATCAGCAGGAGAGAAGCGTCCCCGTTTTTGAGGCCGCGAAGTTGAAGAAGGATTCTCGTCAGCATCCGTCGATTCTCGGGCACCGTTTGACGATTTTCGCTTTGCACCCGCTTGACAGCGTTTATTTCCCTGGTCCTGGTCGAGCTGCGAAAGCCGATGTACACGATTATACTGCCGTTTCAGGGCCTCAGCCGCCTTCTTTGCCCCTTCCGCTTCCACTACTCCGACCCAGGCGTCCAGAGCCTGCCGATACTCTGGGTCTTCGCTGTATCTGCCTCTCTCTTCTCCGGTAAGCTCCCGTTTACGTTGCTCCATGGCCTTTTCGACCCGGCGGCGAGCAGAGGTATGAGAGTAGGGCCGGTTGATATGTGCCTGGAACGCTGCGGCAACCTCCTGCCAAAAGGCAACTATGCCCACATTGCCGTACAGCCCCCGTTTGTTGTAGCAGATTCTGAAAAGTAAAATCTCGTCCATACGGCCCGGTCGAATGCCCGCAGCATTGGCGTTGCCTACTCGTCGGGGAACAACCTTGGAAGTGGACTCTGGTTTGCCGGATGAACTCCTTGCATTAAGGGCAGGGGAGGCAGATTGATTTGTCTGAGCGTCGAGTTTTGGTAAGTCTGACACGGACTGCGACGGAGGTAGCGCATAATTAGCTGGTTGAGAGCACGATATCGATGGGGCCTCTGTCGTAGATGTATTATTCATGGCCTCGTTGGTAACTTCGGCGGAGTATGAATGTGCCTCTGCCATTTTCCTCGACTTTCAAACTAACACACAGCATCAGGCAGGATTTCTGATATTTCCCCATGCTACCTCAACCACCACACACGACTTGTGCAGAGAGGGGGAGACGTGAGAGAACGATGTACCATTCAAGGGGTCCTCAGAAGTTGGCACTCTCACAGTCTCAATTTTTCATTGTTTGAAATTACGAGTCGTTTGAGCGGGTAATACCCGATTTGAACCAACAGTATCCAATCAGACCATTGCAAATGGAGACTTGAAAACGAGACCTTGTTCTTTCTGGTGACATCAACTTCATCGTGACCGCGTGTCAACAACGCCGCACATCATCTTCAGCAATGCCAGGAAAGTCAAACTCACGAGAAGTCACTATTTCCAAAGCCCTATCGACTCTTCTCCGCCACTCTGCGGAGAAAGAGAACATCAAAATCAGCAAGGAAGGCTACGTTAATGTTGCAGATGTGGTAGGTCGCTCTACATCGAACAGGACTGCGATCATCACGCTCAGCCTTGAATGGTCCTAATTCTAGCTTGCCTGGCGGAGGCTTCGTGGTCTGAAAGTCTCGCTTAAAGAACTGCTCGATATCGTTGCCAACTCGGATAAACAGCGTTACTCGCTCCTCTACGCACCTCCGTCGGATCAAGGAACAACTTCGACAAAACCACTCGAGCCGCCGGGAAATGGATCACTCGCTGCCCAAACGGCCGCTTCTGCGGAGAGACAGAGATCGGCCACGGCGCACGCCCTTTCTGTTCGAGACGACAATCCAGCGCATTTCCTGATCCGCGCAACACAGGGCCATAGTATCAAGAGCATCGACACCACCTTATTTCTCGAGCGACTCACCTTGCACGACGGCATCTCGACCGACCCCGCTGCGGCCAAACCCGAGTCGACAGGCGGGACGGGTCTGCCCGGTACCGTAGTGCATGGGACCTACCATGGCGCTTGGCCGTTGATCCTCGCGTATGGCGGTCTCCGCCCGATGAGCCGCACGCATGTTCATTTCGCCACGGGCCCGCCGTTGGAGGAGGTCATGCCGCGCGGCCGGGGCGAAGCGCCGGCTCCCGTGCCGAACAATCCACCCGTGATCTCTGGCATGCGGTCCGACGCCGAGATCCTCATCTATATTGACCTTCGAAAAGCCCTCCGTGCCGGGTGTCCGTTTTACCGCAGCGAGAACGGCGTCATCCTCTCCGAAGGGTTTGTGCCACCTGGAAAGGATGGTAACGATGAGGAATCCAAGGTGGTTCCGCTAGAGTTCTTTGACGTCGTGGTAGAGAGAAAGGCCGGCCTAGGCGTGCTATGGGAGAACGGTCGGGTCGTACGCGAGTTGCCGCCTCATCTTGCTTCGAAAAAGAGTCCAAAGGCACATCATGGACGGAAAAGGAAAGGGAAAGGGAAACATGCAGGAACGTGAAATCGGTCTCATTTATGACTCAGGTTTAAATATCTCTATTGTTACGCATTCAGCATGAATCGATCGAGAAATTCCTCCAGCTCTTCGACATCCTCCAGCTCGCCCATCCACGAAACATGCATGTCCGGCCGCAAGAGAACTAAGCATCCCCTCTTCGCATCCACGTCGTAACGACGATACGCCTGTCCATGCTCCTGGTGGTACGGTTCATCATCGACGTAGATCTTCCAGTAGTCCCAGCCAAGGCCCTTGCGGAACGGGCGGAAGATCTCATGGAAATCAGTCAATTCGACGCTGCGCCGGGGCGATGAGTGGATCGTCAGCACCTCGATGACGGAGTCGATCGGCGCATCCTCCGGCGTATAGCGCCGCAGGAACGAGTCTGGCCGCGCCAGCGCTTTGCCCAGTTCCTGCATCCGTGCGGCCTGCTCGGGTTGCTTGACGTCGCCGGCAAACACAATGATGCGCCAGCGGCCGTCGCTAGGTAGACGCTCCTGGAAATGCCACTGGCGCGCGTCCGCCTGGTTGAGCACGGGGAAACTCGGGAAGCGCATCCCGAGTTTGATCACCGACGAGAGATGCTGCTTGCCGACGATTTCGCGGGTCGTCTTCCCACGAGCGCTGACGTCCGTGCCGTCCCCCTGCGCCGCGGTGTCGCCGCTCTTGGCCACGATCATGCTCGCGCCGTAGTCGACACCAATCCCTGTCGTGAACAGATGCCCTTTCTGAATGGCCGCTTTAAAGTCTTCGATGCTGATGCCTTCCTCATCCATGAGATCCTTGGCGGGACGACCGGAGAACAGCCTCGAGAATCGGTGATCAAACTCGATCAGATCCTGCGCGACCCGCCGTCGTTCTGACTGGTAGGTCTTGAGGATTTCCGGCTTGCAGATGCCTTTGGCGACCAAGGCGATTTTCCAGCCAAGGTTGTATGCTGTTTCGATTAGCAAGAATCTAGGTATTCCAAAGAGTCAGGCAATCCTTACTATCCTGCATGCTGACGTTCATCCCCTGGCCGGCCTTGGGTGAATGCGTCTGTGGCTGTCAGTTTGTCTCCGTACCTTGAGGTTCATGATTTTCGTACATGTACGGCGTCTCCTGCAAGGAAGATTCGCTCGTTCTTGGAGAACTGCGACCCAACACGCTGCCCGATCTGATACGCAGTCCACCAGTCGCAGTACTCATAATCAATCTTGTACGGCGCCATGATCTTCTGTGCCGCCTTCAGGATCGTCTCTGGCGTGATCTTGGAGCGGTCATACTGTTGTTGTCAGTCAATGCCTATCCGCCGCTGATATTCCGGGGCTCGCTTACATCTCCACCGCCCTTCTCAGTCGTTGTGAGCTGGATGTAGAGTCGAACGAGCCTGTTCTCACGCGGGATCACCATGACGCTACCGGATGAGACTGAGTGGATAGCACAACGCATGCGGATGTCAGCTGCAACGGGCGTTAGCCATGACCCAGCCATCGAACCGGCTTCACTCACGAAAGTCCGTGATGGGAATGATATCCAAAACACCCCTATCAACAAGCCATTAACTCTGGTTACTATCTCAGCCATCACTTCGAATCTCACCAGATATAATCCGTCTGCTCTCCCTCCATCGCGAAACCCAGCTGCCGACGCACCCATGAATGCGCTCCGTCGCAGCCAATCAAGTACTTTGCGTGAACGACCTCGGTCGAACCCGCCCTGGGATTCGCTTTGGCAGCATTGAGTATGTCGTCCGTATCGTCCTTGGCAAGATTACTCCGAAACAGCCCGCTCTGCACCCCTGAACCATGGGTCCGGCACTCTGCAGGCATCGCCTGGTCCTCGGTCAAATGCCGCAGGGTCACCGTGACGGGGTACGCGGTGCGGTCGGCTGGGTCGACCGACTCATCGAGGTGTATGGCCTCGGGCATTACGCCGCGCTCGACTGTAATGTCATGCTCTTTGAGGCTGTCGATGAAGTATCGTTCAATCCGGCCTGTGCACTCAGCGAGGCGTTCCGGAAGAACTTGACCCGGAAATGGACGCACCTTGGTGCAGAACCGACTCGACAAAGCGGCTGAGGCCCGGAGGCGTGTCGGGTATGCGATCTGATCGTCTGAGGACGCCATTTTCATCTGGGTTCTAACCATCGAAATTAAGTCCGCAAGCTTTGAACGAGTGTTTGGTCGTGACACTACTACTAACCCATAAACACATCTCAAGCATGTGGTTTGTTTCCGCATACACTCGGTGGCCAAAGCCAAAGGAGTGTAATATCTACATACTCCCGAATCAGCCGTCGAGCAAGCTGGAATTCAATCGATCGGCCTAACCTACCTCGTGCGTCCGACATTGTAAGCCGTCAGCTTGTCTAGTGGCAATCAACCCTGATCGTCAGTGCCTTTGATGAGAAGGATTGAGAAGTGAAGGTCGACACACCCGTTGAAGATTTTGGTGCTTCTCTTGTCCACGATACGCGTCTTGATGCCGCACCGACTCATCCACGTGGCGGCCATCAGCCCGGCCGGACCGGCGCCGATGATCAGCACATCCACGTGCGATTCCGACGGGGAGTTTGCCATGACGCCGCTCAACTAGTTTACCACGGTGAAAGAGAGAGAGAGGAAACACTGTACAATCTTGGGTGTCTGTACACTTCTAAGAATCTAACTTGATTATCTGCGGAGTTACTTGTATACTGTACATTCATTACAGTATCATAATCTTTTCTGCCCCGGAAATCTCTACTATGAAGTGGGTGGGAAGGGGGAATTCCGGTAGGCCATCCATCCCGTATGTACGGAATATGTACCTGCGTACTTTGAATCCGAGTCAGTGCGCAGTGCGCGTATTGACTCGATATTCTCCATGGATCAAATGCGGGGAAATATCCGTTGGTGATGGCGAACGGGGGTAGTGGATGGGCCTATGGCGTCCCTTGAATAAGAACTGTCGTTCATCATGCGGGATGATGATGTGGAGGTTCGCTGTGGAGTGAGGTGGCATTTTTCGATTATGAATTCTTCGGGACAAGTTCGACAACAAAGATACTATGTACTGTACTTGCTACTAGAGTTGTTTTGTTGACGTAACTGTAGAACCCGACGGTTGTGATCTGTCGAACATGACGTTCCTATGCCTATCGTAGTCTGGCAATATACATTGATTTTAAAAGACTGCCAAGTGATCTTTTCAAGATACAAGACTAGTTCCTGTGTCCATCGGTCATGGTTCGGATGATGGATCATCCATGCAAGGGCCTAGCCCTAACTTCTCCGTCTGCCCATCGTCCTTCTTCGGGCCGTGAACCACGCGGAGGAGGACAACTTCCCATCATCCTTGGAGCTGATGTCGACCTAGTCGGACTCTAGTGCGATTTCGGAATAATTCTTCCCTTCTCAGTTGATGCTGGTTGGAAACTGACATCTATTACGCATGTGTATTTTAACAGATCAATGCCTTCAATCGTAACAATTCTACCAATCATCATCATCATCGCAATCATTGCACTTGTTGCGCAAAATCGGCAATGAGCTTTCCGACCTCATCGCTCGCCTCGATACAGTGCCAGTGCCCAACCTTGGGCAGGATTTCCAGCTTCTTGGTACTGCTAGACACGCTGCCAAGGATATGCTTGCATCCATCCAACGGCGCGGACTTGTCTTCCTCGCCGGCAATGATGAGCAGCGGTGCCTTAACGGCGGCGTAATCTGGCGCTGTAGCGGAGGAGACCACGCGGCAGAGAGAGATGTACCCCAATGGATTTTGGCCCAGGAGCAGTTCCCGGATGAAGGCCTTCTGCAGAGGAGTGCTTCGGGAGCCGGTCGCCGCGTTGGGGATGGTGTTGGCCATGGGTTCCATGCCGTCTGCGCGATACGATGGTCCTGTCAGCCAAATTCTCCTGCCTTGATATAATCGATTTTAAGAGGCACCTCACCCTCCGAGACGACCTGGATGCGCTTCTCGAAAATTTGCCCCGTGCTTGGGGTCGGATGAACTGGCCCAATAGCAACCACCCCGATAACGCGGTCCGGATAACGCTCCGCGAAATGCACGGCAACGGTGCCGCCCATGGAATGCCCGACCACAATCGCTTTGGATATCTTGAGCGAGTTCATCACGCCCAGGACATCGGCGGCGATGCTGGAGATGCTCTGGTCCAGACCGGTGAATTCCGAGCGCCCAGAGCCATACGTGTCAACCGTCACGCATCGGTGACGCGCCGTGAGATGCGGAAGGACTGGGAAGTAGTAATTCTGCGACGATCCCAGCCCATGAATCATCACCAAGGTCACGCCGCCGTCGGGCGGCCCGTTTGGATGCGAGTCTGCATAGTGCAGGCTTTTCGAGTCAACGACGGCGTAGGGCATCTTGGATGGGTCCTACAGCCGGACGAGAGTATTTTTTTTCCTACTGCCAGTGACAGATTCATAGTTACTAGGATTTAGACAACTGGTTGCCCAGGCCATGTCTGTCAGTCAGAGCCGTTGGTGTCATTGTTGACGAGGGCCTGACGTCGGCAGATGCAACAATCCCCACACCCGGCGGAATCCACCGCGCCGCGCCAAATGCTGACTAATCACTCCCGGGCCAATCATCGTCGTGCGGAAGGGATCCTCTAGCGTCGCCCGTTTTTGTGGAGAAACGGCGCGCATCATTTGCACTTTCAGCTTTCGAATTCTCCTGATTCAACGCGGGGAAGACGCGATCGCCCGACAACTTCGACCAGGGCGCGGCCGATCGCGATGGCGCGTCAGCGAGTTGCACCGGAGAACCGCATCCGGGCAGCCCAGGCCTGCGAGAACTGCAAGCGGAGGAAGCAGAAGGTTAGTGCCCGTATATGCAGCAATGTCCGGGGAGAAGGGCGACCGTCGCTGATGGAGGAGGGGTACTCGTTCAAGTGTAATGGAACTGTACCTTGTAGTCACTGTACCAAGCGCCGCGTGGAATGCCACTTTCTCCATCCCGTTCCGCCGACCACGGAGGCCACCATCACGCGAACACGATCGCCGGAGCGACGCAAGAACAGGAAGCGCGCGCGGGAGCCGGAGGACCAGAGCGCGGCCACGTCGCGACCGTTTCTGGATGACCGCAGCGAATCAACCGCCGGCACGCAGTCGCTAGCGACGCCATTCGATGCCACGACGTCCTCGCGACAGCAGAGTATGGCTGCGCTGCCGTTGCTGCAGAATCCATCGAGCCGGGAATCTCTGCACGCGATGGAAGGGACGGCGGAAAATTCTGCGGCAGCTCACAATGTGGAGTCCGAGACGGACGAGGCCGAAATCCAGGGAATGACGCGAATGCTGAGTGATGGCAGGGGACGAATGTGTATGTCCTGCTATGCGGTTGAACCGCTGCGGCGAGATGCTGACTTTACAGCTTGCAGTATATGTTGGCGACGCCGCGCCGCTATCGTATTTGCAGACAATACGTCAGCTGGTCGGCAGCGTCGTTGGAAAATCGGCTTTGACAGATGATCCCCAGCGAAACACTATCCTCGAAGCGCCGGTACAGGCGCCACCCGTGTACCCGTATACACATACTCTGCCCGACAAGGAGGCTGCTCTTTTCTTGGTGGATTCATTCTTCGTCAACGTGAGCGATCCCAAGGAAGAAACGTCGCACAGGTGTGTGTATATACCTCTAACCTGTACAAGACCAAGGGCATGCTGTACCTGTTCGACGAAGGCTGGTTCAAGCAGCGTCTGGAACGCACTTATCAAAACCCTCTGGCTGCCGAACAGCAGTGGATGTGCATCCTATATCTGGTCTTTGCCATTGGCCTGCAGTTGAGAACCCATCTTGCCAATCCGTCCCCAAGAGAGACCGCCATCCTTCGACGGTTGCAGCCGGACGAGGTTGACCGGAGTCAAATGTTCTTCCTTGGGGCAAGGCACCTCAATGAGTCCATGTCCGCTGTCGAAGACGGGGATTTTACTTCGATCCAGATTCTTTTGCTGATGACGTGGTACATGCTCTCGGTTGGGAAGCGGCACACCGCCTGGTCATACATAGGTATTGCTTCTTTATATTGGTAGTGCCTCTTCCCCTCGCTAATATAATCTCAGGATCGGCGGTTCGTCTCGCCTACGCGCTCGGCCTACATCGGGCAGAGTCGCAGCGAGCTTACAGTGAAGCCGATCGACTATCCTACTCCATTCAGAGGTTTGTCACTCCAGACTCGGAAATGGAATGCAGCCCACTGAACGTGCAGCAAGGGTGCTGTTATGGCGAAGCCTCTATGTAATGGATCGATTCTTGTCCGCCTGCCTGGGCCGTCCCATGTCCATCCAGGATGAAGAAATCTCCGAAGATATCTTCCCTGACAGCGGAAGTGGATCCGGGCCGCAGCGTTCGCTCGAGAGCTTCGAATACCAGGCCCTCTCCGCGTCAGTCCGCTCCGCACGGATCTTGGGGACGATACTCCAGCAGATCTACCGCGCTCGGAAAGTGTCTCTTCGGACGGCACGGTCTTTCGCAGTGCAACTTCATGAGTGGACACAGTCCCTACCGGAGATTCTCCAGTGGCGCCCCGCGCCTATCCCGCATGATGACCCTGGCAAGGCCATGGGGCAGCTGCACCTGTGGATGTCGTACTTTGGCGTGGTCGTCCTTCTTACCCGCCCTTTCCTTCTTCTGCACGTGAAGAAGACAATATCCGAGTGGCAGGGGCCGAAGCAACCGTCCGGGGCGGAATCGGTGGCCAGTTCTCCGGCTGAGAGCAAGGTGGCGGCCAACCCGGAGCTCAAGAAGTACTCTGCCGCGTGTGTGCGGTCAGCGATGCATTTGATCCGTGCGGTGCAGACCATCAAGGTCAAGGGGTTTCTTCCGCGGAAGAATCCGTTCATCATGTAAGTAGTTCCGACCTTTTTTCCATTGCCAACGTCATTCCTGACATCATCAGCAACTGGATCTTCCTTGCCGCCCTCATTGTCCTGACGAACTCCTTTTTCAATGTCTACGACAATGCGGAGAATGATTCGATGGCGCAAATCGCGATTCAGCTGCATGAGCATCTCTCCGCCGCGGATCCCCTGGCGGCGCGCTACGTGCAAATCCTCAACGCTTTCTTGAAAGTTATTTCGGACAGCAGAGCTGCTCGCATGCCGAATAGGGAATATAAACATGATCCCATTGAGGGTTTGCTTTCTACAAAGCCCAACAGCCCCGCCGACGTCGGACGCGGCCCCGCCCAAAGCAGCGTGCCCGGCTACGAGAGTCAAGCACCCGTATGGAGCTGGACCTCTAAAGTCACATCGACCGACGTTATGCCGTCGATGCCAGCAGGGGATCTGTTTGCAGATGGGTTCGGTGAGAGTGTCGAAGGGCTGATTCCTTCCGGGAGCGAGGAGGGGCTAGGGCCAGATCTCGGTCCGATCCTCGAGGAGGTGATTCATTTTGACAACCTGTGGCCGTTGAACGAGGATCCGGGGCTCTTCTCTGGGCATATTCCCATGTATGGGACGAGTCACTACCTGTGATCTTGACATGGTACCCGACAATTGACCTCCTCGTCTGAACTCTTAACGGCCATATCCCGCTCTCCATGACCTTGCCAATGAAGGCCCGCCGAGCAATCATTCCCCAGAATCGGGATGGGCTAGTATTGGCCGGTGTAAGTGAACTATCCAGCCATTCTGTCGAACCGGCTGCTCCATATCTACGAGGCCGATGCCGCGTACAGTCTCCCGGACGGGACACTCGTCCATTGGAAAAGAGATGAGGAATGCTGCGGATGAATTCGGAACTCCAGTGACGATCATCAGTCTGCAATTCAAAACAAGATGGAGCTGACTGCCGTCCCATGCTGCACGGCAGTAAATCACATCCACCATCGGTATCAGCTCTGATGCTGGAACTCGGTACAACACGATTCCGTATTGATGTCATGTAACTATCCGCAATCAATCGAAAAGCAATAACTACTGTAAATTGGATCTGGTACAGAAATAAGCTATGATTGTTCTTGTTCGTGTTCACATTCATCGCGCTGACATGTTCCTGCAAGCCAGTTGGCGGAATTGCCGGGCAAAAACCGAAACCTCTGGAACACCGTCGAGTTCTCCCTTTCAACAAACCCTCGCGCCCGGACTGAATGCAACAACCTCTCAGCCGCCGACCTTGAAGAGGGGCAGACGCAAACCCCGCGGGCAGCTTACGCA
The DNA here is from genome assembly GCF_041956625.1 of Thermomyces dupontii. NCBI lineage: Eukaryota > Fungi > Ascomycota > Eurotiomycetes > Eurotiales > Trichocomaceae > Thermomyces > Thermomyces dupontii. The sequence goes on along the minus strand of NW_027192311.1, from coordinate 202,064 downwards.
CAGCCTCTGCAGCCAAAAACGACCAGCATTGTGTATCGGTCCACGTGCCGACCAAAGGGCCCTGATAAGCCCGGCCACATGATGGTGTTTGGTGTGATTATTGCATACCGTACAAGGAGGAGAGTTGCCAAGCCGAGGGACGTTCGGAACTCTAATGTATGTATCTGTTGTTGTTCGCATGATGACCTACAGGACAGTAATCTTTGGCGAGCCAAAATCAGGGTTTTCCTAAGGAAAAAAAAAAGACCCAGGAATAGGAACCATCCAAAATGGCGCATGGGTCTGGTCTCTGCCCTTATCGCAGTTGACGATCAAGGACGAAAATTACTTACCAGAGACGGAAATTACGACAGGGAACCAATCAATGACGCCAGTCAGCCCATGCTGAAGAATACTGTGGCAGGATGGATGATGCGCATCCCTCCACTTTGTCCTAGGTTCGCCGGGCCCGGACTGGTCCCTGAACTCCCTGGGCGCAGTCTTGTCAGTCTAGTCAGACCGTGACCGGTTCTCCGTATTGTGACGGTAATGACGCCCCAGGCCGCAAACATCCCATCCCATATTCCCATGGTCGCGGCCCCCCCACCCCCGATTGGGCAAGTCCCCAGAATTAGAATATGAATAGAATAGGAATCGAGGAGAAACGCCATGTCTCGCTCCTTTATGGGTTTATTGTGCCAACGCGCTTTCTTCCATGTCTTTCTCTGCCTTTTCTTCTCCCAAACTCTTGCCGAGTTTCTTCTAATTCTACGCGCTGCTCTCACGCTTGTGTGGTTCGACTTGAACGCCTAGTCGACAGTTGTCTTCTGCTCTGATCGCGTCACCGGTTTTCAACCCTGATCAGGCTGTCCAGCGGTCAGTCTCCTCCTCATCGCGTCTGCTGCTACGTGTTTCTTGTTGCAAAAGTCGCGTTTCTGTAACGTGAGTTTCCCATTTTTGTCAGATGATTTTGATTATTATGGCCATCTGGTTACATGGCCATCCGTAACTATACTATGTTTGAATATCCCGCTGACTCGCCACAGCTGATTGTTTCGTATCGTTTTTCAACCAACCTCCCTCGCAAAACAAACCATGGCTTCCCAAACCGCTGTTTCGGGCCTCGGCGTCGGCGCAGCGGCCAGGACCGCGTCCATGGATATTCCCAGATCGCGCAACATGAACACTGGCAGCATCCGTGATGGCTACGTCGCTGGAGGCACCCGGTCTGGCAAGCCGACGACCATGTTGCCCACTCCGCCCAACTCCATCTCCCCGACTCTTCCTCCGCACGCTCTCAAGCACAAGCAGTCCGTGGACTCGGACATCGACCTGCATGATACCGCCGATCAGTCCAAGTACGATGACACCAGGGCGCCGGGGAGAGTCGTCGGCAACGGAGACGGCTCCGGAGCCATCACCCCGGACCTGTTGGCCAAACACCATCTGCCGGCGATCCTGTTGGCCCACGGCCCGCTGGCGATCCGTCATATCATCGGCTACCTCACCTCGTCGTTACCGGGCTTTGCGTCGATCCCGCCAGCCAAGGCCCGCCGGCTGGTCGTGAGCGCCCTGGAGGGCCGGGGCGTGGACGGCGAAGGCGGGGGCACGGATGGGAACGTGGTTTTTGAAAAAGTTGGCTGGGGCCGATGGGATGCGCACTATCGGGGCCAGCCGGCACGCGATCGCCGTGCGTATCATCAGGATCATCCTCCAACCGCCTCCCCTCCGTCGAGCGTGCCGAATTCATACCACCACAACGGGCTGCAGATCCCACACCCTCAGCGGCGGGAGGGTGCGCCTCGAGGAATGTACGGAACCAGCACGGCGGACTCGGCCGTGTTCTCGCATTCGGATTTCGACTACGGGGAAGAAGTTGACCGCATGTCACTCGACGGCGACGGTGACACCCACAGCTACTGTTCGTCCATGTCCGACGGCGCGGACGAGGTGATTCCGGACGACCAGTGGAGCGACCAGGACGCCACCGACGAGGAGGATTGGGCACAGATTGGTGCGGACGCGTTACGAGCTCGATCGTTGAACGGCGGCGGACTCATAGGGCCGAATAATAATAATCATAATAATGGCTACCACCATCGAGCAGGCGGGCCTGCCTCAACAACGCTGGCCAAAACTGCGCCGCCACCGCCACCCCAGCAGCAGTCATCGAATTATTCGTTCCCTGACTATGTCGGCGACGTGGAGGAGCGAGCGGCCGTTGAAGCGCTTCTGCGTCTTGGCTCCATGTGACGAATTCTTTCATACCTGTCAGCTGAGCTGGTCCGGCTGGCGGGGACCTGTGTATGGACTTTTTCGACATTCTTCTTTGGGATTCGGCGTACGGGGAGGGAAACAATCAGGGCCTGGATACCACTACCTTGGATTGGCGCATGGCGTTTGGTTTGATATCATCATTCTTTAGGTTTAAGGGGTTCGGACTGGACATTACCTGTGACTGGCTCATTGGGAGGATTTTGTTTATATATAGTCAATCAACAAGAAAACAGCATCATCCACTCACTCATCAAAAACGACCCCGATTGTCATCATATTGTACAAAGCAACCCACTCAGAAGACGTAAAGTAACTAGGTAGTTACATCAAGTCTTTGAATTCACCCGCCGCCACACCTCCGCCTCCGCTTCGGCGAGCTTATTCCCCGTTGCCTTGGCCCAGCTCTTGACGGTAGCAAGAACGCCACTCTCTTCCTCCTCTCCTCCTTCATTCTCACTTCCATAGTGATAACTGGAAGTGGTGGTATAATTATTATTATTATTGTTATGATTATACCCCGAGGCGAAAGAACTCGGATTCGGGCCGTAGTACGAATAGTTCTGGCCCGGTGGCATACCATGCGATGAATGGTATCCGGATTGGTAATAGGAATAGGAGGCTTGGTTGTTCAACATACCGTTCCGGTTCGTGGATGATTGTAGTTGTTGTTGTTGTTGTTGTTGTGAGGTAGGGGAGGAAGGAGCAATGCGTGGGACGGTCGATGATGATGATGATAATGATAATGCCGGTTCTGATTCTGGTTGGGGATTATTCGATCTCTGCTGCTGATGTTCCTGTTGTGGTGTTTCTTCTTCTTCTGCTTGGTTCTTTGTGGACTGATTATTCGAGAGCTTCCTGTTGGGATTGATGGGAGCGTTGGTGTAAGTCTGGATTCCTTGAATCATGGTCGAGCGCGAAGCGGTAGGTGGAGTCATTTTGACTTGATCGTCTTCTTGTTTTTTCCCTGACCCTGTGTCTGCCATGTTCGTTGGATTTGGATGATGAAGATGTCTGGGAAGAACAGTCCTTTGGAGTTGGAATTCAAGCAAGGAATATATATGAATGACATCATTGAATCACGTGGCGCGTTGCAAAGGTTCTTATGATTGGACAGGCTCGGGACAAGAATGTTAGCTTTAAACCTGATTGGGTATGTACGTATTCCTCGGCAGAATCAAAATACATAACCTAGAGGTACAGTAGGTAGGTACTTTGGACTTCACTCCGTACAATCGCAACAACAGGTTTCGGAAGCCTTGTTCAACGACAGCGACAAAAACGTACGGACAATTCAAAACGATATGATTGTGCGAGTCCATTGGATTGTTATGTAGAATAATCTTTTTGGAGTCGTTGATTTGTTTTCTGACCCTTGGAAAGTACATACGTGAATTTGCATTCAGCCAGCAAGTCTCAATAAATATGTTGCTTTCATATTCAACACCAGCAAGCAGTACAGTATCACGTCGTACTAAAAAGGCAATGTGAGGAGATCTGTATGCCGCCCGGCCCTGTATTCGCCTCTATTCAATAAATCCATAGTTTTGCCTTGACTATTTGGGGCCATGGTGTGGAAGCAGATAGCCACAATGGGTTTCCACCAAGCAAATACAACTCTTGCTCCTGCCTCCATTTCCAAAAGTCGTAGTTCTGTCGAAACTAACGACTCTTGCTTGAATACTCAGACCTACCGTAGTAGATACTGGAATATCCAAAAAAGTACAAACTCGAACGAGAAAAGGATTACACAAAACACATTCAACATACTGAGTACAAGCTCAAATAAAGTACACAGATACAATGAAACCCCAGAGCCTATGCTTCCCTTTTCTCTCCTTGCCTCCGGACAAACTGAAAAAAGGTCAAGCATGTCTATAAGCTGCCTCCCATTCTTGTACGTCCCCTTCAGTCCGTAAACCGCGCGTTTAGCCAGAGCCGCCCTTGAACTTCTTGCCGAACAGGAGCAGCTGCAGCTGGTCGTACAGGGCCAGCACACCAGCGCTAGCAACACCACGCAGAATGTTGGCACCGGCACCCTTGAAGAACGAGCGAGTACCCTCCTTGGCAATGATCTGACGAGCGCAGTCGATCGACGACTTGTACTTGACGGCCTCACCAGAAGTCATCATCATACGACGACGGATGGTGTCCAGCGGGTACGACGCAATACCGGCACCAGTGGTCACGGACCAGCCCAGCAGGAACGAGGCAATGAAGTTGTTCTCCAGGGGTCCAATCAGGACGAGCGGCTTGAGCGAGTCGTACATGCCGAAGTACAGACCACGGTAGACGATGATACCAACGACGGACACGGTGAAGCCACGGTACAGACCGACGATACCATCCGAGGCCAGGGTCTTCTTGTAGACGTCAATCAGACCGTTGAACTGACGCTGGCCACCGCTCTTGGCGGACTTGGCGTCGTTGGCCAGACGGGTACGTGCATAGTCCAGAGAGTAGACGAACAGCAGCGAAGTGGCACCGGCAGCCTACCTTTGTCAGCAAAGCCGCGTGATAGGGGTTGGTAGGACACAAAGTTACTTACACCACCCGACGCCAGGTTACCGAACATCCACTTGGCATAGCCATCGCGGTCCTTCTTGTAGGAGAACATCGACTTGTAGGTGTCGCGGAAGGCGAAGTTCAGGGCCTGGGTAGGGAAGTAACGAATGACGTTGGCGGTGTTACCACGCCAGAGCGACAGGACACCGTCGTTGGTGGCAGTGCGACGGAAGCAGTCAATGATACCGTCATACTTGCGGTCCAGACGACCGGCACGGATCATCTCATCCTGAAGCGCGGGGATCAGCATTGATCCAATGCGGACTACGTATCGGGAGGCTTACCTGGTTCTGGATGAGCAGCTTGATCCGCTCAATGGGAGCAGCGGCGGTCTTCGAGACGGCGGCAGAGACACCACCCACTGTCGTCGAAGTCAATGACCTGGACTACGAAGTCGATCCATTGATCGGTCTTTTAGCCGAGACTTACTCAAGAAGTCGACCACGAACCCCTGCAAGTTACTTTGTTAGCAACATCCGGTTTGGAGAGCAACATCGGAGCCCGGGACCGCTATCGCATCATCATCGCCATCGGCCGCAATCATCCACCGCGTCGTTCGAGCGTGTCGACGTCTTGCGATTCTGATTGCAGGATGGACTCGATGACGACGGGACCAGGGCTCGCATTGAAGGGAAGAAAAAACTTACGGGCATGCCCAGGATGGTCTTCTCCGACTGCTTCACGTCACCCTTGGACATTGTGGCAGCTTGTGCAAGTCAACAGTCTACCAGTAGAGAGGAGAGGAGAGAATGAAAAGACACAAGTGACTGGAGGGTGGAATGACCAGGGATGGGAATTAAAAGGGAAGAAGGAAAGGAAAGGACAGGAAGAGGAAAAGAAGGGAAGAAAAAAAAAATTTAGCGTGGGCGCAGGAGACCACGGGGGCACTCGGCAACGCGGTGTGAGGGAAAAATGAAAAAATCAAAGAAAAAAAAAGAAAAACTTACCCTATTGGGTTAGAACCCGAAATTTCCCGATCCACCCGGTCTCCAATTTTTTTTTTTTTTTTTTTTTTTTTCCTTTCGCCCCTTGGAGGCAACTAAGGCAGGACCGGTCCATGGAACAGATTGGAAGAGAATTTTCTGCCCATTTCAAGTTCGGTCCGAAACAATTGTCCGGTTTGTGGCCGAATTTCTCTCAATTCTTTTCTCTCGTCTGGACTGTGTGAAGACGCGGTGTTATTCGGTTGCCACGGAAAACAATGCCAACTCATACCGAACGAACAGATTCTTGGCCATTGATTAATCGCCTGCTGAAAAGCTACGGGATTTGGTAGTTATTCTTAGTCTTGGTACATCTTTTCCGCCCATTGACCCTTGCTGCGGATCACTTCTGTCTACTCAGTCCGTACTGGAGTTGCGTTGACCGTTCCTTTGCCTCCCATCTCTTGCTCGATGTATTCACCACCATCCGCCTGACACAAAGCTTTCTCCCCGGCCGAACGGCTGTCGCCTGTCGGACTGCTGTTGGGGGTCCACTCCTGCCCGGACCGTCAGCCGCTTCCTATTGGCGGATGAATTCTCATTGATGACTAAGCGCTTCAACCTCGGCTTAGCTAATCGCCATCCGAGAACAAGCGCGACTGCCAACTTGATCGCCGAGTTGGAGATTTTCAGAGCAAGAAAGGGACGTTCTCTGCTGAAGAATTGTTGAGTGGGTACTTGTAATAGGGGAGAGCGAGATGTAGCGCTACACTCAAAGTCTATTGCTACGATATGGTATCTAGGGCACATCAGATTCAATCCAGGACAGTCATGCCAGAGCCAGAACATCAACAGCTGGTATGGATATTGGCCACATGCAGAGGTACACCACTCAATTCTTCTTCTTCTTCGACCTCTTCCGCTTCTTCTTGCGAGGCCCTTCGCGAACATCCACCGCCATTTCGTCGCCATCGCCGCCGACTGTAGCAGTCTGCGCCGCGTCGGACGCCGACGGGAATTCCCACTTGGGTCCGTTCTCGTCCCCAAAGACCTCTTTGCGCCACGCCCGAAGCCGAGCCTTCTTGCCCAGTCTCTTCCGGTCCCGACGCTTCTTCTCGGGATCCCGGAAAGTAGCCAGCTTCTTCAGGCCGACGTACTGGTTCAGCTGGGCGTCCGTAGCCATTAAAATGTCCCGCGGAGTGAGGCCAAAGCTTTGCGGCGAGGTCTCGCGGTATCGGAAATGGCCCGCGTTCTTCTTGGTCGCGCCCGGCAGGAGCTGAAGATCCAGGTCCAGATTGCGATCAACCGCCTCCTCGATGATGCGGCGTTCAAACTTCGCGGCGCGCTTCTGCTCCCGTTTCTCTTGCGCACGGCTCTTCTTCTTTTTCTTCTTCCCCTCCCCTTCGCCTTCATCTTCGTCATCGTCGTGGGCCTGCTGCTCCTCCGCGCCCTGACCATCGCCCTCGTCATCGTCGGACGGAGCGGCATCTTCGTCCTCGTAGTCTGGGACAATGTCCTTGATGTCAATATCATCGTCCCACGTAGGCTTCTTAAGACGTCGTTTCTTCTTTTTGCCGGACGATCCATCCTCCTCCTCCTCTTCGCCTTCCATCTCCGCGTCCTCCTCTGCGTAATAGTCGTCCCCAAACCGCTTCTGCATCTCCTTCTCCCAAGTCTCGTCGTCGAAGTCTTTGTCAAGTAGCTCAGCCCATTCCCGCTCGGTGATGTTGACGGACTTCATTCCCGCCGCTTGTTTGATCTTCCGCACCTTCTCTTCCAATTCTTCCATCTTCAACTTCCGAAGGCGATTCCTTTCCATTTCGCGCGCACGCCTTTCCTCCTCTTTCTTCAGCTTCTCAGCTTCTCGCCTCCGTTTTCGGGCATTCATTTCCTTTCGGCGGACCGAAAACTGATTCGTAGTATCACGCGAGTGTGTGATGATCCTCTCATTGACCTTGTTAGGATCCTCGAACCGGAAATTATATGCCTCCTCGAACATGTCCGCCTGTTCGTCCTCCTCATCATCGTCCGACTCCAGCGGTTGAAACTTGGAATTCTCTGTGGGAATCCATGCACGCGCCGCCATGTAGTCCGACAGAAACTTCTCCGGATCCTTGTCGGCGTTCTCGACATCCAACTCAATCTCGCGACGGGGGGCATTCTCTTCGTCCTCTGGCTTCGATTTGCGTACCAGAAAATCATCGTCATTGTCGGAAGCCCCATCTTCCGCCGCAGCATGCATTTCTTGAATGACGGTTCTCTTCAATTCTTCCTGTTCTTGTACGTATGTCTTGGGCGCCGGTTTCTCTTCTTCCTCTTCTTCGGCAATTGCACCTCCTTTCAGGAGATTTTCCCGGTGATAGTCACGGAGATACATCGGCTTCTCCTTCTTGGGTTTCTCCTCCTCCTCCTCCTCCTCCTGCTGAAAGTCTTCTTCCTTGATCTCTGGAAAGAACCTGGCGTTCTTATCATACACACGGGGATCCTTGTTCCGGATCGCATTCAGAGTCGCGTTGATCTGCGCGTCCAGCTCCTCCGTCACCAGCTCCCCATCCTCGTCTTCTTCTTCATCCGAGGACTCATCTTCGGAGTCCTCTTCCGAATCCTCGTCGTCCGACTTGGCGATGCTCACTTTCTTGCCCAATTTGGATTCCACTGCACGTTTCAGTCCTCAATTAGCTTCGCCCACACGTGGAACAGCCGGTTATTGTATTGGTGCTCACATCGTTGCATTTCCTCTCGCTTTTTGTTGTATTCAAAGCGGCGCGCATATTCTTCATTGATTTTGAACTCGAGTTCGCCCTCTTCGTTCTTCACCAGTCCTCCTGGGCCATTCTCGAGGTCAATTTCCCAGTCGCTCTCTTCGATGAGCTTGCGTGGTCGTTTTGCCGGTGGTTCCATGGCTATACAGCGACCTCCCACGTCGACCGACTGCGATCAAGGCCTCTTCTCACACTGCCGCTCTGCGTAGGGAAAAATATCTGGGCGGCAGAAATTCTGGAAACTGCTCACCGCCTTGTGATCTCCACTTTCTATTTTGGGAAGCCCAGCACGTTCATGTCCATCTCTCGAGGGTCTGGAAAAGACTGAAGACAGTCAATTGACGAATTGACGAATTCGAAGGAGATATTAACGTTCAGGAAAGCAATCTTCTAAGTCGCTAGTAAAAGTAGATAACTACTTAGTTTATTTTGCTGATCTCAGAAGTCGACAGTCTAGGCCTCCTGCGATGCCTGAGGCCACTAAAGAGTCCAGACTCTCTAGAGTTGAACGAATCATCGCCGATTTAATACTCCGTACTGTACGCCATGAATGAAGATCAATGATCTGCGCGATCTCTCCGACAATTTGTCATCTCAATCTCTCGTTATTTTTTCCGTATATACAGGCCTAGACGCATGCTGATGGCTGGAGTTGGTTTGATCCTTTCATGATCTGCAAGGGATTCCCCGTCTCAGCAGCGCCCTGATGGTGACCTCGCAGCCGGCCCAAGGGCCGCAAGTCGGCAAGCTCCTGAGCGTCGTGTGAGTATTCATTGCGGCAAATGACTGAACAGGAATGCTTATGCAAGATACTAGCCCTGTCGGATTAAAAGAAGCGGCCCTCGATTCTCCAACTTTCCACGCGACCACTGTCCACTTCGCGGATCAGCTGGAACTCCTCGAGCGATGGCTGGATGGTTACGCGAAAGCCGCGGCCAAGATCGCCACGGAACTGTCGCCGCTGGAGCAGGCGCTGAGCTCGCTTCTTGCCTACACAACGAGCCCGATCAACGTGTCCGAGGCCGTGGTGGATCATGATTATACACTACTTGCGGTCAAGCGCCATGGTGATTGCATGCGGGAGATATGGGGCAAACTCCTCGACAACGCTAGAAAGCTAGATCAACTGGTTGCGGAGCCCATCAGAGCTTTTATCCAGGGTGATCTGAAAAACTTTAAGGAGGTGCGACGAAATCTGGATCAGACGCAGAAACAGTACGAGAATCTTTTGGCAAAGTACTCCGCCCAGTCCAAATCGAAAGAGCCCTCATCTCTGAGGGAGGATGCGTTTCAATTGCACGAAGCGCGCAAGGCCTATCTCAAGGCTTCCCTGGACTTCTCCGTCCAGGCGCCGCAACTGCGCAATACCCTCGATAAGCTGCTCGTGCGCATCTCGGTTGATCAATGGAGGGAAATAAAGCTTATCCACGACGCTAGCATCCAATCCTTCTCAAAATGGGGTCAAGACATGGATCGAATCAAAGGTTGGATACATGAGATGGAATATAGCGAGCGGCACACCTTGAGAGAGCTGTACGCGGCTCGGAAGCAGGTCGAGGAGGCGGCCGAGTTGGCGGCGCGGCCATCTCGCGAACTCGACGACTATTCAGTCTCCACCGTGCCCTACCTCGGCCGCGCACCGTCAGCGCTCAAGAACAACGGGGGCAAGCCATTCAAGCCAGAGAAACAGGGCTGGGTATACCTCAGAACTACAACGGGGAAACCGACCCGTACGGTATGGGTCCGGCGTTGGGTTTTTCTGAGAAAGGGCATCTTCGGCTGCCTCGTTCAGAGTCCCAGAACCGGGGGAGTCGAAGAGACCGAGCGGGTCGGTGTCCTGCTGTGCAATATTCGCCCGGCTTTCCAAGAGGAGCGGAGGTTCTGCTTTGAAGTAAAAACCAAGAAGAATGCGATCATGCTACAGGCCGAGTCGCAAAAGGACCTCGTGGAGTGGATTGGCGCATTCGAGGTCGCAAAGCAAAAGGCTCTAGAAAACCCGGCCAGTACAGACTTGTCTGTGTCGGGCAAGTTTACTGTGCAGGATCCCGCCTTTTCCGTATCTCAACCCCCAGTTCCGGAATTCATGTCGGATAACACCGACTTCCTACACTCCAATGGGGGTGAGGACTCGTCCTCGGACCGTTTGTCGGTGCCAGAACGAGAACCGGCAGTACGAAGCAGCGGAGATTTCGGAACCCGTCGGTCTACTCAAATAGACGGCGAGGAGCGTGTTAGCCGAGACCATGCTTCCCGGATCATCCAGAAACTCGACATCCATCGGAAATCGTCCATGGTACCTCCATCACCAATAGCGCCGGGAGGTGGCAGTAGCACGCCTAGCCCTATGTCTACTAGCCATACAGCACTTCCGGGCGTCTCATCCTCTGTCGTCTCTGATCTCAGCAAGGGTCAGGACGACCCCCAGAGCAACCTGGCGCCAACGACTCTGGCAAATCCGCCGGCTCCTACTAGTACAAGTAGACTGGCGGTGCATATCAACTGCGAGCGAGGCATTGGCATTGGATCGGCGGACTCTACGGGAGGGGTTCCAAGTGGGATTCTGGCGAACCTATGGGGCAGCGCGAATTGGGGTTTCCTCAACACTTTCCGGGATGATGGCATCTTGGTTTCAGAGAATGCCGCTTCGAGTGAGAAGCAGCCAGCTTCGTCCTCGAGTGACGGTAAAGGAGCTGGCAGTACAACGAGTTCGCCGGTGTCGTCGCAACCAACCAGGCACAGGCAGACGGTCAGCCTGGATGGTGAAGCCAGTAAGTTGCAGCGGTCTTTGATCGGCGTCAGTCATGAATATCCCAGCTACTACCCTCCACGGCTGCGCTTCCAGGATGCGCAGTTCCGCCTTCTGTTCCCCAACGTCAAGAGGGAGGAGAGCCTGGCCATGGTGTTCCGCGCCACCTGGAATCCGAACGATCAGCAGGAGTTCCCCGGCCGAGCGTTTGTGACAACTCGGAAGCTCTACTTTTATAGCCACTATTTTGGCCTCGTCCTGACTACGAGCACTTCACTCAACAGCGTGTCGGAAGTCACAGCGGCGAGTGGAAGAGACTGCGACTTTTTATACCTGCATATCAACCGGCCGCTCGCTGACGATATGCCTCGACGAGTCACGGTAAAGACCTTTTTGGAGCCATTGCGACTTCTGCAGAGGCGGCTCAACTATCTGGTGACGGTTGCATCTTCCAACGAACCTCCAAACCTTGAAACCATCCTCAAGACGCTGATCAAAATGGAGATGGACTCTCCGTCGCGGTCCGTGAGTGCCGACAGCTGGGAGGACATTTCCATGGACGGCCATAGCGAGTCTCGCTCTCGCCGGCCTCGCAGTATCACCCGGAGGGGCCACAGGGACTTCCGCGCCCCGATCTACATAGAGAAGGACCTGCACGTCGACTCCGAGCCGTCGCATCGTGGTCGGGCTGTGCATAAGGTCAAGCTACCGGCAAATCCTGTCCAATACACCCCCCAAGGGAATCTCCATCAGGCGGCGGAGAGATATTTCGACATTAGTTCCAAGGCTCTATTCCACGTTTTGTTTGGAGACAAGAGTCCGGTGTGGCAGGTTCTGCTACATGAGCGCCGAGCGCAAGGTGGGTGTTACTCTTCCCTTCCCCTCCCCCCCCTTTGATATCGATACTCATAAAAGTTAGGAACTAAGCGAGGCCCTTGGAGAACTTTGGATTCCGGTCACATGAGGCGAGATTTTGAATATTCGGTCGAGACAAGTGACATGTTTGGTAGGTTTTACATCTGCCTTTCCTTTCTGGTCACCGTTAACAGCAGCAGGCCGATCAAGTACCAGTAAGGTCTGGGACTATCAGATCATTGACGTCCTCAATGATCACCTCTGCTACGTAGTGACCGACAAGCGGACACCTTGGCACCTCCCGTTCCGGCGCAACTACCGACTGGTCAGCAAGGTTGTGATCACGTATGTCGCCAAATCCAAGTGCAAGCTGGCAATCTACACCAAGGTCGAGTGGCTTTGGTCTCCATTCCTTCTCAAAAGTGAGTCAGAAACAGCCCACAATTGGATTGACAGCGACATGCGCTGACCTCGATCCAGGAGTCATTGATGGCCAAGCCATGCAGGATCTCGAGCAAGACGCTCAGGATCTAGTGGAACTGGTGAGCGACCAGGTGCGAAAGCTGGGGCATCGCGGCCGGACTAAGAAGGCGATTGCGACTTTTGGTCTCGTCGGACACGAGACCAGCGTGAACCAGTTCTCTGGGGGTGACCCGCCTGCGGGCAAGTTGCGCCAGCAGCGGTCGCTCGGACGGCTGCTCATCGAATCTTTGGTGTCTTTGCTGCGACGAGTTTTGTTGACGGTGATGATGTGGGCGTTTGCCGTCCTTCGATGGGTGTGGAAGACCTGCAGCGCGCACGGGTTGCTGCTGACGCTGCTGGTGCTGAGCGTGCTTGCCAATGGGTTCTTCACGTGGCGTAACTCGCTGGAATGGTGGCATGAGCGCAATGCTGCGCAGTTCATGGCCCGCCTGGGCATCCGGCCGGACCGGGTGATGAGCAAGGCGATCTACGTCCGGGACCTGGACGAAGCGGTGTTCAACACCACAGCGCGCTGGGACTCACCGGCCAACGCCAGCCGCTGCTTCGCAACGTTCCACGAGCAGACACTCGTCGACGACGGCACGCCACTGCTGAGCCAGGCGACTTCCCCCGGCAGGGGATTCGACCCCGTCGAGCGCAGCGCCAGTCGTCGCGTGCAGCGCACGCGCCAGCGCTTGGGAATCTACCGGCACGACCTCCTCGTGGCACTGCGGGTGGTCAATCGGATCGAGAAGGAGGTTTTGCAGAGCGAGTGGGAGCGGTGGCTGGAGCAGGAGACGAGACGATGTCGGCAGGTTGCGTCGTTGCTCAAGCGCAACGAGGTCCATGCGGATACCCAGGGTCCTCACCAGGACGTATTCTCGGGCCACAGAGAGGACGTGCAGCGGTGGTATGACGAGTACTGCGGGAGCTGCCAGGAGGAGCGGGAGCGGCTGGGTGAGCGGTCGTCATTGATCTGACTGTATCCATCCTTTCCTTGATACCCCTATACCCCTTTGTTTCCTGTCGTGACTGGTTAGCAATTGCTCATTTGGCACGTAAATTAGGTCTTGTACATTTCATAATTTTTAATTCTGCCTTGGCTTCACAATCCCCTCCTGCACAACATAGTAAACAATCGTACCATCCCCACCAAACTGCCGATCAACCATGGCCATCAGAATCCTCTTCCCTCCCCACTCCCCCTTTTGCATGGCCTGACGACGGCGCTCGAAATACTTTGCCAATCTCCGCGCCTTATCTGAATCCTCAGAGTTCATCATCATCATCATCATCCCCTCCGGTTCATTGACCACCACCGGTGCCGGCAGCGCATCAAACACCGCCGCCAACCTTCTCAACGACCACTTCTGCCCTTGCGTCGCGGGAAAGACGTAGACCCTTTCCGGCGGGAGATCTGCGTCGCGTAGACCCAGGTCCAGCATGTAGAGCTGTTCGTCGGGATGTGTGTAGATGCGTTGCGGGGGGATGCCGGAGATGATCGGCGTGGGTAGGTTCGTCTTCTCGTCTTCTCCATTCTCCGGCGGGAGTGACTGAGGGGTTTGTGTGAGGTCGGTGGCCGTGGTGTGTACCCGGAGAGAGGTCCAGAGGTGTTGGTGTTGGAGGTCGTGCAGGACTTGCGCGGTGAGAGCGGCAAGGGGGTTATCGGCGGAGTGGGATTGTTCGATGGTGGTAGTGAGGGCGGAGGGTTTGGGGGTGGTCATGGCTGTGTTTTTTTTTTTTTTCTCCTCCGTTTTTATTCATTCATTCTTTCTTTGGTGGGTAGGGTCTGGGAGGAGTTTTCTGATGGTGGATAAGATAAAGCTTGTTTCGGAGGTTGATCGTCCATCTCCGAGACTTCGGCGCAATCGGACAGATGAGAACAACCTGGCCTTTACTCCGACCGCCCCTATACTCGTAGTACTCATTTTCTACATTTTCCCAATGCGCGATTCAGGTTAGATTCGGGTCGAAAAGTCATTGTGAGAACTACCAATTTTCTCGTGCCACCATGGCGCGAACAAAGCAGGCGACGCCGATGCAGCGAGCGCCACCGTCCGAGTACATGCAATCACTGGCCGATGTCCCCGATCTCAAGCTTCGAGCGTCGAATGGCCATGCAGAAACAACAGCAAAGAACGTGGAGAATGAGAGCAGTGATAGTCACAACAGCAGCAGCAGCAGCAGCAGCCCGGGACTGCTCCAGTTGGTGATTTGCGTTGGGGGAATCTACGCGTCATTGTACGTGTCTTCACCACCGTTAGAGTATCCTGCTATCTGACAAGGGACAGTCTATCATGGGCAGTATTCCAAGAAGCCATCACGACCATCCCCTATCCCGTGCGCCCGCCGACGGACGCCGACCCGCACCCGCCAACGGAGCGCTTCACCTTCTCCGTCGTCCTCAATACGATCCAGTCCTCCTTCGCCGCCATCACAGGGTTCTTCTACCTCTACTTCAGCAATAAGGGCTCAATGCCGTCCGTCTTTCCCAACCGCCAGATCGTGCTGCCGCTGGTGCTCGTGAGTATAACATCGTCGCTGGCATCGCCCTTTGGGTACGCCAGCCTCGCGCACATTGATTACTTGACCTTCATCCTCGCCAAATCGTGCAAGCTACTGCCGGTGATGTTTCTGCATGTCGTGCTGTACCGCCGGCGGTATCCGCTGTACAAATACGCCGTGGTGCTGCTGGTGACGGCTGGCGTGGCGGTCTTCACGCTGTATCATCCGAGTACGTCGAAGAAGGCTGCCGCTGCGGCTGAGAAGACGGGAACAGGCCGCTGGCTTTGGGGCCTGTTCTTGTTGTCGATCAATCTTCTCCTCGACGGCCTCACCAACACCACGCAGGATCATATTTTCTCCTCACCGGCGCGCTACACCCGCTATACCGGCCCCCAGATGATGGTTGCGCAGAACTTCCTCTGCACCGTCCTGACGGTCGCGTATCTGTTGCTGACACCGTACCTGGCGGCGCCGGGAAGCCCCCTGCAGTCCGTGGTCCCGGCCTCCGCGGGCTCGGAACTTTCCTCGGCCATTGCCTTTCTCCGGCGCCATCCCCGCGCGCTCAAGGATGTGCTGGGCTTTGCCGTGTGCGGCGCCATCGGCCAGGTGTTTATCTACCTCACGCTGGCGCGCTTCTCGTCGCTGCTCCTCGTCTCGGTGACGGTCACCCGCAAGATGCTGTCGATGCTGCTGAGCGTGTTTTGGTTCGGTCACTCGCTCAACCCCCAGCAGTGGTTGGGTGTGCTGCTGGTTTTTGGCGGTGTGGGTGCGGAGGGGATTGTGCAGAGGAGGGAGAAACTGGCAAAGGCCAAGGCCAAAAAGGAGGCTTGATTTCTATACGGTAATAATCGTCATCATAGTATATATAGATGTAGACCATACACCAAGTCCAAACTCCTAACCTTCAGACATGCAACGACACATGGGGTATCGTGGTAATCAAAGAACAAATGCAGATGAATCATCGTGACATGCCTGTGGGAATGCTTGCTGCGGACTCGGGCAGAGACAACGGCGGCGGATTGGGTAGTCGCGGGGTATGGTATCGGCGTTTCGACGGCGGCGGCGAGATCAGTGGGTCGACGGGGCCGACCTCGACCTCTTCCTCCTCCTCCCGCTGCTGCTGCTGCTGCTGCTGCTGCCCCCGGACCTTGGGAGACATCGATGCTGGGGTGGACAGCAACCGCGATATTCGCAGGGGCGAGGCGATGGATTTTGTCCTGGTATCGTTCTGCTCCTGCGCCTTTGTCTCGCCGTCGTTGTCTGTTTCGTGATCGCTATCGTCCTCCTCTGCCCTATCCAGTCGTATTGATCGCTCCACACGCGCGACCCTCTCCTCCAACGCCATTGAGGCATCATCCACCCCAATGAGCCGCTCCTGAATTCGCTGCTGTCGATCCACGACAGCATCGAGCCGGTCCTCGACCTCGACGAACCGGCGCGGCACGTCGCGCTCCATGAACCGGAAGAACGAGTACATGGCCTCGCGCAGGACGCGGACGTCCTCGCGCCGCGCGCGCCGTTCCTCGCGCAGTTCAGCCTCCCATCGGCGCCGGGCACGCTGATGCTCCTCCTCAAGGCTTTGGATGCGCTCCACCAGTGCCCTGTACGAATATGCGCCTGTGGGGGAACCGCTAGGCTCGGGGTGCTCGGGGTAGACGGCGGCGTATGCGTGGTAGCAGGCTTGGTGTCCACAGGCGCAGTGGGCCCCCGGCAATGCGTCGTCTCGTTGGAACCGCTGACAGGCGCAGCGCTGCGGATCCGCCGTGCTGGTGCGGGGGGTAATGATATAGCGGCATTCACCAGTCGGGAAGATGTCCGAAGGAGGCTGGTTCTGCTCGCTGCCGCTATCTGCGTTCAAGCTGTTCAAAGAAGATGAGGCGGTCGTCCTGTCTGCGTCCAAGACGGTCGACGCAGATGGTGGGCGTTCAGGGCGCATCAGGTCTCACTTCCACCAGGGGGGAGGGGGGGGAAGACATGGAAGGCAGAACGAGTGTGACTCTTGAGACCGGGGCGCTGCAATCGGGCTCGCACTGAACTCGCCAGGCATGACGAGAGAGATGCGTATTAAATGCACACTGGAATTTGCATGTCTTCCCCGATCTTACAGTCGGCCTATTTCAGACCACGCAGAGTGGGATGTCGAACCGCAAGCTGCATGGGTCCGGCATCCCCAAGACCGACGAGACCCTGTTTTTTGCTGCATGCTTCCCCCGTTTTCATCTCTCGAGTGTGTCGCCCTGACCCATCTGGCGAGATGCGAGGTCTTGTTCGGCCTCCGGCGTGGGATGGGCTCCAGTCCCCACGCTAAGAGTTTCTTGGCTCCCCATCGACTGCGAGTCTCCGTGGGAGTGGATTATGTAATGCTCTTTCAAATCACGTGAAATTCGTAACTAGTTACCCGATTCGGCTACATCGATTGATTTCTGCCGGAGTTTCGGTCCATCGATCGGTTTGACCCAAGCCCAAATTTATTCAAGGTTATTATTTATCCGATCAAATGATGGAACTGCAGGACGACCGCATTCATTTCCTCCCCTCCACCATGATGATGTGATAGCCAAAACTTGTCTTCGCCTCGGCGTACTTGGGGTTTGCCGTTGTGCTAGGTTCAAGCTCGAACGCGACTTTCTCGAAATCCGCGTGCAAACTCCCGCGGGTTTTCCACCCCAGGGATCCGCCTGGAGCTCTGTCAGTGGAATATAGACTCGCTTTTCGCAGTACTGTTCAGGGTTGTTTTGACCCAGGGGGGTTGAGATCAGCGGGGTGTGGCACTATGTGATGTCGTACCTTGTCGCGCCTTGTCCTCTGAGTACTCCCGTGCAACTTCGTCGAATTTAGCTCCGTTGCGCAGTTTCTCCAATGCCTCCTCCTTTTTCGAGTATTTCTCGCACTACATGCTCGGTCAGATGCTTTTGCGCTGCAAGGAGTAGAGTGACGTAGAGAATCGTACCAAGATATGTCGCACGTTGATCGAGTTGGCCGGCTTCAAGCCCCCCTTTCCGCCTTTTCCCTTGTCGCCGGCGTCGGACGCGTCCTTGCCTTTGCCTTTGTTGCCTTTGGAGTCTTTTTTAGGCGCCATTGTTGGTGGACTTGAGGGCGTGAACTGGATCAGAGCATCAGCCCAAGAGCTGCAGACGCTTTGATATTGCATCGGAGTGGGGTTTGGGCTGTTGATGCCTCAGGCAGATATCTAGATGGCCAAAACAGCTGCCACGGGGCTGTCAACACCAATTGAACCATTTACCTATCATAGAGAAGGGTACTGGATGATCCAATTGTTCACAGAGAGGTATCTGTGCTATTAACGACTCGAAGCCCCAATGTCAGAGCAGCTCTGCGCCGCCAGAATCCCATCACTGCCTGACACCGCATACTACATCCCCAACTTCATCTCTCCGGAAGAAGAGGAGCAGCTAGTTCAAAAGGTTGGCGCAGCTACGAATGACATTTTCGTCGCGTCGTCTAATCAAGTATGATTAGTTTACCTGCTAACTCTGTCGCGCTGTTAGGTGTACGCCGTCCCCCGCCCCCGCTGGACCCAGCTCTCCCGCCGCCGGCTGCAGACATGGCCCTCCGCGCTGTCCAAGACCGACACCCTGCTGGACGCCCCCCTGCCATCGTGGCTTGAACGCCCCGTGGTGCCTCGCTTGAAGGCCCTGGGCTGCTTTGCCGCGGCACCCCATGGTGCGCCCAATCATGTCCTAATCAATGAGTACGAGCCGGGCCAGGGCATCATGCCACATGAGGATGGGCCTGCTTATTACCCGATTGTTGCGACGGTCAGCCTTCGCGCGCCGATTGTCTTGGATATCTACGAGAAGAGGCGGCTAGACGATCAATCTTCTTCACCAGCACGGGATAACGAACCAGCATTTCGCATTCTACAAGAGCCCCGCAGCTTACTGATCACAACAGACCGTTTGTACACGGATTATCTGCATGGGATTGCCGAGCGTACCACCGATGAGGATTTGTCATCAGACGCCATCTGCAATTGGGATCTGTTGGGAGACCGCGAGGAGTACATGCAGGCTAAATCGTACACGCGACAGACGAGAGTCAGTCTGACCTATCGGGATGTCTTGAAAGTTGCCAAGGTAGGCAACAGCATCAAGTTCCTGGCCGCGAAACGATGAGCCGTTCTGCTCCTCGGCCGGGGATATGCTTTAAAACAAAAACGGGATCATCTTCCACTTCCCCCGCACGCTATCCTCACCAAACTTGCGCTGGTACCAGCCCTTGGTGATGTGCGCAGTGGTCCCCAGGTTCGAGACTATAAACGACAGCGCGCAAAGAAGCGTCTTGTTGGCCAATTGACCCTGCGGCGCGGCAAGGAACGCCAGCGAGAGGTAGATGACGCATTCGGCAGTGTAATGGGGACTGACGATCCGGGCAAACGCCGGGTGCGTCGGCACCGTGTACGTTTTCAAAGTCGAAAGGTAGTAATGGCAGTCATGTTGCACGCCAGAGGCTAGCAGGAAGACCGGCACCCAGATCCAGGTGCGCAACGAGGGCACCTGGGTAATGCGGAAATCAGCTAGTGTGAACTTGTGAGATTGGATGGCACCTGTATATCGTCAGCCTCGCTCCATACCATCAGCTGCAACAATCCTACCGGTCCCTTCAATCCACACGGCCACTGTGATGAGAGCATAATAATAGAACCCTAGTAGCCAGTGCGCAACCAGCATTTTCGACTTCGATGGCTTGGACAAAGCGATGCACTCAAACAATCTCCTCGCAGTCTGGATCGCCATCAGCACCATGCACACAATCACCTGTTGGATGCTCATGGAGTTTTTCAGATGCTCCTCCGAAATGTTGGCAGCGATGGCCTGGAATACTCTCGACTTGGTCGCCAGCTGCGTGATCCAAAACGCCATTGACCCCGTCGCGAAGATGTAGAAATGCGTGAAGTACCCGTGCGACACCTGCAACCCAGCGAACCAGTCGAGGAGTTTCGACACGGGGGACGACCCGTCCTTTTTGGCCGCCGACGTATGGTCCAGCCCCCGTGCGCCATACACGGCAAACCGATTATGGAGGAACGGGACCGTGCGGAGAATCCAAATCTGATCTCGACGTCAGCCGTCAATCCACACCCGGAGGAGACGCGAAATACCATGACTGTGGCCTGCAGGAAGCCCAGGCGCACAATATCCACAGCGTCTACCGCGCCCAGGATGCCCGTCCGGGCTTGCTCCCCCTTGATTGATGCATCCATGGCGTCCGATACCTGTTCTGATGCTGCAATGCCGGGAGATGTCTGTCGACGGGAACTTTCGGCAGGGGAGCTCGGTCAACAACAATCCACAGAGGAGATCAAACAACTACGCGCTGACCGGCCGGCATTGTCCCCTCTTAAATTCTACGACCGTGCCAACAATCTCGACGCATTCTGGACCCAAGAACCCCGGTTCCTTTTCTGCACATCCGAGTACAGTAGTAGGTAGTGTATGTGCCACGTATTTTTCCCCTTCGTCTTCTTTGAGACTCTTGGATGCAGTCGGGAATGAAACTATCCCTGATTTGGTTATTACTGCCTGATTCCCAAGGCCTACGCGTAGTTTTCCCTGCCTCGCACGTGACCTACCGGTGGCAGTACTTCCTCTTTTCGGTTCGTGCTCTCCGTGGTGGCACTGGGGGGTTCCTTGTCGGGAGAGTCGGCAGGTTTCACCTCGGCCGTCGTCGTCGGGAGTTCGGGTCCCGTTTGCGTATTGATACGGTACGGTAATTTGGACTAGCCATTTCCGGGCCGTTATTCCTTGTTGACAATCGAAAAGAGGTCCGTGCGTCCCGTCACTCCCCTGAATTTCAAAATCTACGCAAAATCCCGATTAGAAACCCGTTTTCACTTGAAAGAAATGCAAATTTGCATCAGCAAAATTCCAGCTGTGGCCACCGCCATCCGAATTGAGATTAGCGCATCCTGGCGGATTCGCACGCAGCCTTCGTCCTGGGCGACGCTCGCCCCTTCTCTCCTATCAACCAGAACCTAACGACGGCCTCACGGTCCAACATCGTTCCTTTGCTGCCGCACACTCCGCCTCGCCAACGCTTCTAGTGCGCTTTTGATCATCTCTCTGACCGTTTCCACATCTCGCGATTTACCTACAGCCTCCGTATCGGATCGAATTTCGCCCGGTGTCGACAATCCCCTCGACAAGCCCGCTTGAACTCTCAGCAGTTCTCGCCGCTACGGCACCCCAAAATGACGAGCACGACCAGAGGGCAATCTCTGCTGACGCTATGAGTGATGTAGACGTCGTCCAATCGTCGTCGCTCCCGACCCCGAGTGTCGAGGTGTCTCGCGCGACCCAGCCCGAGGAGAATAGGCACAACTCGTCCCAAAAACCGTCATCTGCGGACCCTGTTGCGGTCGCAGATTCGGACGAGAGTCGAAATGGCCGCGCCGACGATGGACCTTTCAGCCCAAGGGCCGATTCCGAGGCGGAGACCATCATTCAGTCGGGCCGAGAGTCGCTGTCGCCAGAGAAGCGAAGGAAGCTATCTGGCTTCGAGCGCAACCATGATCACGCCCTCCACGGCATATCAGAACCTGCTGCGGCTGGGGACGTGTCTCCGACCTCGAGAAAGCGGAAGCGCGATGACGAAGATCCGTCCCTCGTCGATGGCGGCCAGCATTCCACAAACGCCAAATCTAGAGACGAGTTGCTTCCGCCGACCAGGATTAAAAAGGAACCGGTAGAAGAGCCTCCGAATGTCATCGCACGAAGCGATTCGTCGGAAGTGCCTTCTGGCACGGAAAGTCCTCGGTCGCGAAAGCGCAGCTCGAGCGACAGTGCTCTCGACGGTGATGCGACCGACGCAGTATCCCGCGCTCGTGCAGATTTGGCCGCCGATCGGGAGCACCGTTCTACGTCTCGATCTGGGTCTTCCAAGTCCAAAGAGCGCTCTACTTCTCCATCATGTCGTTCGCACAAGCGAACTGTGTCCGGTCCGTCGACTATTCAGAAAAAGAAGAGCGCAGGGACTCTTTTGTCTGGCCGGCAGCGGCACGGTTCGGAGGATCGCCAGTCGGTTTCGTCCTCCGCGAGTGGATCGCCCATGCCGCCGTCTCAACGTCGCCGATTGACCTCGGAGGGTGCGGCCGCGTCCCCGGCGAGGCCTGTATCACACAAGAAACAGCGCGACCAGAATGGTCGGACGAGGCTTGCGAGGGCCTGCGCCGCCCAGGAATACGAGGCTGCGGTCGCACGCCATGCAGAGCGGCCCGAAGATCTGAATGTAGCGGACAACGCCGGGAATACCCCTCTGCAGATCGCTGCTCTCGAGGGATGCGTCCCAATCGTGAAATTTCTCTTGGATGCAGGCTGCGAGGTGGACACAAGGAACATCGACAAAGACACCCCACTCATCGACGCCGTTGAGAACGGTCATTTGGAGGTGGTCAAACTGCTCCTTGAAGCTGGGGCGAACCCACGCCTGGTAAATGCTCAAGGCGATGAGCCCTACGACCTCGTGCCGTCGGACTCGGAGGATTACGAAGAGATTCGAAGAGTTCTCGCCGAAGCGAAAGCAAACCCACGGAACCGACGCACGGACGCTCAAAACGCACGTGAGAATTCTTCCAAACCTTCCGTTCAGCCGGCACCGTCAGTGCAAAGTCCTCGAGAATCTCCTTTTCGTAGTCCACCTCCGGCCAGAAGGAAGACGACTGTTCGACGTGAAGTCACCCGTAACGACCTCTTTTGGACCCAGGCCACTCCTGAGAATCTGAGGGAATTCGCGGCCAAAGGCGACATGGCCGGGGTGGCGAATATCCTCAACATCACCCAGAAGGCCGATCCAGAGTCATTGATTGCCGCTGCAAAGGGGGGCCATGAGGACGTGATGTCACTGCTTCTGGGCATTGGGTTCGCGGATCCGGATCCTGACCCGATCGACAGCCCCCATCTCCGTCCCGGCTACAACACTCCGATGCTGGCGGCGATTGGGCGTGGTAACTTGGGTGTGATTCGCTTGCTGCTGGACCAGCCCAACTTTGACCCGACTCGCCGCGTGTACCAGGACCGTTACTATTTCGAGATCGCGCGCGATCGCAAGGGCGAGAATTGGGAGGAGGAAGAGGAACTCTTGCGATCAGCTTTTGAAAAGTACCAAGCAGCCAAGAAGGAGCAGCAACTGGAAAGTAAATCTCCACGACGATCTCGCGATGAATCAAAGGACGGCAGACGATCATCCCGGCAAGAGTCACCTTCTCGTTCTGTCTCTAGCCGACGATCGGGTCATGATGGGGAACTCCGTACGAAGTCTGCGAAAGCCCGGGACACCTCGTCACGTCGGCGAGAGAGATCGTTGGTCACCGGCGGCCGACCGAAGGCGGTGCGTCGAGATGACAGCAGCGACCGACGAAGTTCCCAGACGTCTACCCATAACAGTGAGGAGGCGCCAGTCAGACGCCGTCGGTTGATTGCCGGACGGCCGCCGCAGAATCGAGACCAACCGAGACCGAGTTTTGCGTTCTCAGAGTCCTCTGAAGACGAAAAGGTGTCGGTTAACCGCCCCAGAGACTCGATACTCAAGCGGTCGCGAAGCAGTGAGTCAGTCTCGGACGGCCGTACGGGCCCAGGGGAATCTCAGAAAAGACGGCGGGTGCTGTCGGATGAGAGTGACCATGATGCTCCGAATGCTAATTCGGATGTGAAGGAATCTCGACCAGCATCGTCCACTTCCGCTTCGCTCGATTCGCCGCATGTAAAGTCCGAAACTCGAGACCATGATTCTGAAGTTCCTGTTGATGTGGGCGACGGTGCGGATGCCGAAGCCAAAGCCGAGGAGGAACGCATCGCGGCAGAAAAAGAACAGGCAGAACACGCTCGCTTGAAGAAGGAAGAAGACTTGCGCCAAGCGGCCGAGCTGGTCCGCGCTGCTCGAGAAAAAGCCGAAGAGGAAGAGCGAAGACGTCGGGAAGCCGAGTTGCGTCGAGCTCGACAGGTCGAAGAGGAACGCCAGCGGCGGGCCGAGCAGGAGCGGATGCGGATCGCCAAGCTGCGCCGTGACCAAGAGGAACAGGAGCAGCGACGGCGCGATGCGCTGCCCGACCGGCTGCGGATTGCGGCGAACCTGATCGGGGCGAACGATCCTCGTGCACGGAGTCACGCGTGGCTGAGGCATTTCATGCCGGTTGTGACGGCACAGACAAAGCAGCTCGATCCACAGTGCAGTCCGGAGGCCGCAGAGGAGCGGTGGGTGCCGAACTTTTTAGTCGCACCGCTCCTGGCGACGAACGATCTGCAGCTGTCGCAGTATGCAAGCTGGGAGAAGCGCCAGGCGACGCCGACGCAACGGCTGAACCTGTGGCGGGTGACGCGACGGATCCTGCAGGTGGACGAGTCCGAGGCTCCCGGAACGTTTGGGCAGGTGATCCGAAAGGACGAGGAAACGCGGCCCAAGTACTTTGACATGGAGCATGTGTTCTGGGTAAAGGTACGTTTGTGAGACATCCACCTGATCGTAAAATGCTCAACTAACTTGTATGACCACTAGCTCTCGGATTTCATGGACCTGGTGCCGCACATCCCGCATCTGAACGGGCTAGACATTCAATTCATGAAGATGCACATCGACCGGGAACCCTGGAGGGACCGGACGGTTGCCTATGACGGACAAGTGGTGAACGGGGCCGGCCATGCGCGGGCAACTGCCGATGTTCCCGTCAATGGGTTTACGAACGGGTATGGGCCGCCGCCTTCGAGTACATACTTTTGATGGAAGGGAGTTTGTTTTTTTTTTTTCTCGGTTTGTGTGGCATTGCTTTTCTTTTCGTTCCTTTGTACGATACCTGATGAGTTACGATCGAGTCCATGTATCTGGAGTCTGGAGACGCTCGGCATTGGGCAATCCAACATTATAATGGAGTGGGATTTCGGAGAAATTCAGCTCAAAGGATGATTTCTTCAGCTGCCAAAGCATAACTCTGAGAGCCTTGAACCCGTCATTTGAATGTTCTGTGCTGGTGGAG
Source organism: Thermomyces dupontii (assembly GCF_041956625.1). NCBI lineage: Eukaryota > Fungi > Ascomycota > Eurotiomycetes > Eurotiales > Trichocomaceae > Thermomyces > Thermomyces dupontii. Next base: position 177,005 of record NW_027192311.1, on the reverse strand, counting down.
GGATGTGTCATTAGGACTCATCGAAACAGAATACAATACATAAGTTACCTATTCTATTCTCTTTTTGCTAGTTATGTACTCCGTAGTTAACTATGAAATTTTAGTATTTTTGGGAGAATTTCTCGGATTCTCCACTCGTTCGGACGTGACACAGCGCTGCGGGGTTGGAATATAAAAAGTACTACCTACTACAGTACAACAACCTACCTCTAGATAAGTGACCGACAATCAGATCAGATCAATTCACCTCATTCTAACCAGACGTGCTGAATTCCCTCAAGTTCGATTCGAGATTATCGTCATGTACTATGATATCGTCGGCTCTCTGCCCCTCGAGCTTCTGGTCCAGATCGTGGAGTATCTAGATCTGGAAGACATTGTCCGGAGCCAGAGGGTGAGTATCGCTCAAGTTAAGACTCGAAAATTGGTACTCTATACTGACAGGGCCTAGGTTTCAAAGCGATGGCGCACAATTTTCTCGTGCAGGCCCATCATTGCCCCTTTTTTGCGCGAAGCTCTTGCATTTCTGGGCTTGGACGAGGAAGGTGTCAGCACAGATGTCGCGATGGCTGACGCGATGAGCTATATCCGATGGCGATACGGCTTGGAGCATGCCCGGCCGGTCAAGAAGGTCTTCCTTCCCTGGCGAGAACCATTACCGAGAAAACCTGATGAAACTTTCTGCTGTTCGCGTAGGCTGTGTTATAACGTTGTGAACCGGAACGAAGCCGAGATTTTCAATCTCGAAACTGGGGAGACCTCGATCTGGACAGACCCCGGCAGGGCGGCACTCCGTCGTCTCGCTCTGTCCGATCGTTATCTTGTTATGATATTTAGAACATGGTGAGTAAGGGGACCTCGACAACACTCATTGTGTGCTGTCAGCCGGCTGTCTTCTGAACATTTTGATTGAATGTTAGGGGTTACGATGAATATCATGATTTGACAGTATGGGATATACACACAAAACATAGATTCAGCCATCATGTTCCTTCTTTTTGCGCCCGATGTTTGATCGTCGGGGACAAGCTGGTTCTCGCTCCCTCGCCCCAAAGGAGCTCTTTCCCTGTCTACGTTTGGGATCTGAGCCTGGATCATTTCCAAGAAATAGGCAGCTTCTCTCATCTCAAATTGTGCCACGTGGATCCCACGGATAACGTACTGGTGGCATTCGAGATTGGAGGGAATCAGCCGCCAGAGGTGCAACAGACCAAATGGTTGACGACAACGGGGCAGCTACTTGAGAAGAAAAACTTTTACCTTCAGGTTCCAGCTGATTGTCCGGTAAAGATGAATGTGGAGTTGTTCCGCAGTGCCTGTCGCACCTACGGCCGCAAGACAGTGGCCCAGTGGATGTTTTGGAATGATCGCGCCCCGATATACTACGAGTACGACTACACGATCGACCGGCTCGACGTCCGGTGGATCGACCGCGCTGACGCCATCGTCAGATGGGGGCTTATTTATCGCTCTGTCTTTCTGACCCGGAACTTAGTTTACCGTTTCCTCCCTCAGACCAAGGAGATTGTTGTCTACAATGTCTCAACCGGCGCAGAAACCCTGCAATCGCTGATAGGTGAACAAGGTCAAAAGCACCCACTGATCTGCGAAACCGACAGTCGGGAATTCAACGTCTTTGGTGACCGTGAGGTCTTTGGCGTGACCAATAAGATCGGCGTTGAGCTCTGGTTCTTCAATCCAAACTTTGCCCCCGATCTCGTACCAGGTGGATTATGTTCAGCGCCGGAGGTGATTAAATGAGTTAAGCTTGAAGACAAGAAATCTCGAAGGGCTGCCTACAGACTTGCCAAGGTCACTTGGGAGGTGCCGAACAAACCATTGCCATGTATTATCAGTAGTAACTTTCGCCTCCTTGTGGAGTTTAGGGAGGACTCGGGGTACTTAGGTAACGAAGCTTTTGAGCGGGGATACTTACCTGATGTGTGCAGCTTTCAAAGTTCACTTCAGTCGTAGCAATGAGTTGCCCGTATTGGGCAAGTTCGGAAGCCCAAATTGCTGATGGGCACAGTCAAGCGCCAACTGGAGACCCGAGTACCCCTGTCAAAGACAAATCAAAGTACTGTAGCCTAACCCTAACCCTGGGACACCCCTCCTCCCACCCTTCCCTGACGTTCCGGTCCAGTGTCAAAAGAGGGAAATTCAGTGGCTTCGCATTGTGTAATCGTTATTTTGTCATTGACTCTGTCGAACCATAAGTAAAGAAAAGAGTATTATTTTGTGAACTGTCATCCAACATTTGATTTCGCGGTCGATAGGGAGCGTCTGTTCCACTCGTTTGACATCGTGGAACATACAGTCAAAACAACAACTGAGGGAATGGTTGGACGCGTTTAGCATCCCGCATCAAGCTCGTCGAGAACAGGATGGTTTTCTTCGTTTTTCCGAGCGGAGAGTCCCTCCCTTTGTGTTTGAAATTGAGTTCGGATCAGATTGAAGACTGAGGGCTTGGTACTTATTCTTCAGATCTACGCATAGGGAGAGCTTCCCGGTTGCTCAATCATGATTTGGGGCCAATTCACTCTTTTCCTCCACTGTTGGGAATGAGGGATGTGGAGGAGCTAGACTGTCTGTGTCAATCGAGTCATCTCTCTAAGTAATGTACAGTTTGGTAAGGGATCGATGGGCTTCCCGCAATGAATGCTGTCAGTGCTCCCGAGCCATCCATTAGGTAGGTACCTACTAGTTACTGCCGTGTCTGTGCGTTCGAGAATTAACCGCTCTTAGGAAAGAAAATCAACCAATGCTCACCCTCTCAAGACCTCATTCGCGATGTGGTACCAGATCGTCGACGGCATTGTAGACGAACTCGATGATTTCGCAAGCTACTACTATAAGTGCTAGTTAGTCACATAATGACGAGTGTGCGGCGAGGATCTACAGAGTTGAAAGTACTGGGGAGATGCTGAAACAAAACGTTGTGATTGTGACCGCTTTTGTGTGGAGCTGGTAGGAATTCCCTTCGACGGAGGCGATGACTTCTGCAATCATGATTGAGACATGACTTTATTTTGAAAAGTAGAAACCGGAAAGGCTTGGTGATTCTACCTTGCACAAATGTTTGATGGACCTTTCCTGGCCTTTCAGAAACCCTAACTCAACAAGAGGCCTGAACGCGAATTTCGCCGCATTCAGTAAGTTATTAGGTAGGCTACTATTAGTACAAGTAAAGAATAGGGCACATAGCTACAGTTGCTAATATAACTACTTTGTACTTATTGTTTGGAGAGCATGCGTTCCTTTGCATGCCTCGAGATCAAATATTCACATGTGCAAAGGAACGCACGTTGTTCAAACGTCGACACATCAGTACTGTGGGGATATATGTGACGTGTCGGATCCATCAAATGTATAAAACCATATCCTAACTGCCTAGTACCCTGAGGATTCAAGTGTAATAGTACTACTACTTTCTCAATACCCGTGGTGAATCTCTTCGGGGCGGCTTTTCAGGTCCGACTGGAGAATATCATGGTGCATTATGATATTGTCGGCTCCTTACCTCTCGAGCTCCTGATTAACGTCGTGGAACGTCTGGACGTGGCAGACATTGTTCGTAGTCAAAGGGTGCGTATTGCTCGGGTTGATGCTCGAAAGTCCATACTGGGAGCACTGAATAGATGCTGAAAGGGCCTAGGTCTCTAAACGATGGCGCAAAATTCTGTCGTGCGATACCATTATCGCGCACATTTTGCGCGAAACACTGGATTTTCTGGACTTGCACTCGGGTGGCGTCAGCATAGATGTTGCGATGGCCGATGCGATGCGCTATTTTCGATGGCGACATGGCTTGGAGCATGCCCGCCCGGTCAAAAAGATCTTCCTGCCCTGGTCAAAGTACTTTTCGAGGGGTGCCAAGTAAATCCAGTACCATTCGCGCCGGCTGTGCTATACTACCACTCCCTTTAGCGGAGTGGTTAAGGTGGTGAATATTCTCGGAACTGAGGAGACATCGATAACGACCGGCCCGGGCATACTTCATCATCTTAGTCTGTCCGATCGCTATCTTGTTCTGGTCTGGAGGGTCAGGTAAGGAAACATGAGAAGATGCATCGAATTCGTCGTGTGTCAGCCGTTGTCTGAACATTTGATTGATCTCATAGTCATACCTTCGATGGCTTTTTTGCTTTGACAGCATGGGACACTATGCACACAATACAGAGACTCGATCAACGGATTCCTGCTTTGAACTTTCATTATACGATTGTCGAGAATAAGGTGGTCATCGCTCCCCAGTTCCAACGGAAATCTAGCCCCGTCTACGTCTGGGACTTGAGCTCGAATAAGATCAAGGAAATTGGCAGCTTTCGCTATCTCATATTTTGCCACATGGACACGGCTGATAACGTACTGGTGACATTCGAGATTCGAGGAACCGAGCTGCTACTCCCGCCAGATGTGCAGCAGACGAAGTGGACAACGACGACGGGGCACCTGCTGGAAAGAAAAGTCTTCCCCCTGCCGAGACCGGCTGATAGTCTCTCCGCGTACCAGGTTGATTGGTGCAGCAATCCCTGGGATCATTGGAATTCCTGGGATACCTGGGATACCTTCAATACCTTCGGTCATAGGACAGTGGCCCAGTCTAAGTCATTTTGGCACGGCAATTACAGCGGCCCAGTCTATCTCGAGTACGACCATGCCATTGACCGGCTCACCATCCGACGAATCGACTGCACTAAGCTCGTCAACAAATTTGGCCGGTATCACTCCGCGTATCTGACCAGAAATCTCGTCTACCGCTGCTGCAGTGAGACCATGGAGCTTGTCGTGCACAACACCGCCACCGACACAGCAACATTTCACTCGATCAGCGAACAATTTGAACGGGAAGCACTTGTCCGTCGTGGCAACATATTGGATTTCATCCACGTCTTCGGCGACCGCGAGGTCTTCGGCTTTGCCGTCAAGACGGGCGTTCACCTTTGGTTCTTCAATCCAAACTTTGCCCCGGATCTCACAACTACTGGATAGAGAAAATTCTGCCCCAGAGGTGAATGAATGTGTTTGTTCTTGAAAATGAGAAAGCAAGTTCAAGCGCCGCCTGCACTCTTGCGCGATGTCCGCTTGGAACGTGCAGAATAAACTGCTGCTATAGGTATGTAGAGTACTTGTGCCCATCTTCATGAGGAGCTGGCTCAATAGTGAACGTACCATTCCGAGGACATAGTTCCAGATTTATGCAATAGACAATGACTTCTGAATCGATCCATGTATCGAGCGAATCTTGAGGCTCAAGATCTCTGGTCTCACAGCCCTAACCCTATCAAAATGCCAGACTCAGTCCCAAAAAGTTGATGTTCAGTCGTCTGACGTCGAAATAGAAATGCTGCGCTCAGTTTCTGCACGGTTTCTTGCAATGTTTTGTACATTTTCCAAAAACCTCAATTGGCTTTCATTCTGATTCAAATCGAAGTCAGTATCCTTTACAACACCGCCGACGGCGCAGCAACCCTAAGCTCCATAGTCGACAAAGAAAGAAGAGGACTGAAACCATCTATGCACTGCGGCAACATGATAGATTCCAACGTCCTTGGTGACCGTGAGATCTTCGGCTTTGCTGATGATTTCGCGAGGTTCAGCTCTGGTTCTTCAACCCAAACTTTGCCCCTGATTCACCCTGATAAAAGATTCTACGAGTATGCCAAAGGTATATTGGTGACTTTGTTCTTGAGAACATGAAATCGACAAATCGACCGCTCTGCTCTTTTCTCAGCTTGGGAAATAGTGGTCCTTGGTTGATGAAAGTGTCGTACATAGTCGGGATTCATCTCGGCTACGGTCGTTTGTGGCCGTCAACATTGGCGCCAACTGGCTTCTCTATTACATATGCAAGAGTACGTTGAGTTAACTAAGCTAAACCTGTTTAGGTAGTTAGTGTTAGACTATACCGAATCAGGGCTTAGCGCCCATGGAGGATAAGATAGGCGAGATTCGAGCCCTGAACAAAAAAAAACCACACAATTCTCGTCCTCCCATCAACTCGCACCACAGCACCAAGCAAAAAGGAAACTCTTTGAGGATCATCCGACATTTGATACTACACAAGCCAAAATGGTGAGTCTAGTTACCAATTCCCTTGATTTAACATTCTCCTTTACTAATTTTCTGCAGTCGGACGGAGAAGAGAATCAGGTTGTCGAGACCGCCGAGGAGGTCGAGGTCAGCGCCGACTCGGGAGCTCCCGCGGGGGGCATGTCCGTCCTGGACGCGCTGAAGGGCGTGCTCCGGATTGCGCTGATTCACGACGGTCTGGCCCGCGGACTGCGCGAGGCATCCAAGGCGCTGGATCGGCGCCAGGCGCACATGTGCGTGCTCAACGAGAGCTGCGAGGAGGAGGCCTACAAGAAGCTCGTGATTGCCCTGTGCAACGAGCACAACATCCCCCTGATCAAGGTGCCGGATGGCAAGATGCTCGGGGAGTGGGTTGGCCTCTGTATGTTTACCCCCTGATATTCGAATTAATTGGTTGATGGGGAGCTTTGCGGGCTGACAGTCGGTTAGGCCAGCTTGATCGTGAGGGCAACCCTCGCAAGGTCGTCAACTGCTCGTGCGTCGTGGTCCGGGACTGGGGCGAGGAGTCGCAGGAGCGCTCCGTGCTGTTGGAGTACTTCCAGACCGCGCAGTAAAGGGAGGAAGAAAGGGCGCCCCTGCTTGCTCATCGTGATCCCTTTTGCCGGCTGCAGTACCTGTGTATGTGCAACAATGGCATGTTGGGTACGATTTGGTCACGCATGGGTTTATGATGAGTAGTTCTACAATGATAAAATGGAATCATTGCGCCACGATCTCGTCCAGTTTCTTTGAAATCTGGAATCGATATGTATTGGATTGACTACCGATACAACTCCCTCCCAACCTCCCAAAAGGCGAATACGATGAATACATTGAATACAGTTCTGTAGCTTACCGGAACTCATATGTCGGGAACACCATCCTGCTGTGCTCCGGCTTTAGCGACAGCTGCTGGTAGGGCGAGCTGCCTGGGTCGTAGTATAGCCCTTCAATCTCGCCCGTCTCGCGGCACAGGGAGATGTAGTAGAATCCGGAAATAGTGAGGCCCTGGCGGGCGTCGGTCGGGGTCACGAAGCATCTCTCTGTTCGGGCATTAGTATCCGATATTTCAACCAAGGGACCGACTGACTGACCCTTCCAGCGCATCAAAATCCACCGCTTCGTAAGCTCCTCCGTCACCCAACGCCTGTTTACCAGATTCTTCACCATCTGGCTATCTGACATGTCCCGGAATGGCTGCAGCTCCCGCCAGTACGTGCAGTCAATCTCCACATCCGCCGCGAAGTTGGTCGTTTCCAGGGTATGCCGCTTCAGATCGATGATCTCGCCCTCCAAGAACGTCACAATGTTCTGTGACTCGCGCGTTGGGGATGTCTTGTCCGGGATGTTGAATGCTTCCATCGTGCCGGATAGCGTCATCGTTGAGTAGTCTACGCTCTGGATCGTCACTTTGACCGGCCAATGCTCCTCCTTAGGTTCGTGATGGTTTGTGATGCCACCGCCGCTGCTACTACTGCTGGTGGTGGTCGCATTGATCACGCCCGGTAATAAATCGGCCAGGTACCGTCGCCCACTGCTCGTCGCCACGCTGATGCGTCCCGGCTCGCTGCCGTTGACGATCAGCAGCTCGCCCGCCGGCGTCGTGCGGCTGATGCGGTGCGACACAATGTGCACTCCGACGGCGCTCGCTGCCTTTTGGAACCCGCGGAACGACACCCCAGGCTGCAACCACGAACTGACCGCCGGGGGTGAGAGCGTCGCGGTGCTCATGAGAAACCCGCCATCGTTGCAGGCATTCTTGAAGTCATCGTACGAAACCAGTCCGTCTTCAACCGCGGACGTGATGCTCTCCTGATTCGATGTCATGAAGCGCACCCGCTCCAGATACCGGATAGCCCTCTTCAGCCGCGAGCTCGGAGGGTTCTCGCGCAGGTAGTGTCGGTGCGACCGAACCCTTTCTCGACCCTCGCCGTACGCCTGCCGGTTCGCTCGTCCCGACGACGACTCCTGATCTTCGTAGTCCCGCGCGCTGCGACTTCGCTCGCGTTCCAGGAGAAAGTCCTGTATTCGTCGCGAGTGGGATGCGAACCGGGGTCCTAACCGCAGCAGGCTGGAGTCGTACAGCGTGCTGGTCGGGTCAATCCAGCGTTCGCTCGCCGCGGACGTCTCCGAGGCATCTCCGTTCCAGGGAGCATTTCTTCGCGAGGAGCGTCGACTCGAAGATGACCTAACAGACCATCCTCGAGGGGTATCTTCGTCTGCATCCCGCATGTCAATGTCCTGCTGATCCTCCATCCGACGGCTACCAGGCTCCTCCTCGTCTTCGGACGAGCCGGGAGCCCATCCGTATATCGACCGGATCGTATTCGACATTCTCCCTTCGTAGCTCGGAACGGCGTTGGTGCGGTCCGGATGATGATGATTTTGATAGCGCCGCACGATGGGGAATCGTCGGCTGCCATCCACCGACGGGCGCGGGGATCGCTGCTCGTCTTGATGATTGTCCCAGCTCACGAGCGGCTCCGGCGGCAGATATGCAACACGTCTTCGGCGTGCGCGATTCGAAGCGGACGACTCCGGAGGGGAGCGGTACCGAGAGCGCAGGAAATTGACGTTCTCGTCGCGGATGTCGTCGGGACCGAGCAGTCGGGGAGGCGCTCTCAGTCGCGGGGCGACGGTAACGTCTGGCACGGGGCTAGAGATGGACTCGAGATGCTGCAGATGCGGAGTGGCAGAGGATGAGGCGACAGGGGGCATGTCCTACAGAACACAGCGATTAGATCTACCTAGATAGAATGTCGTAACGAAATCGATCAAACATACTGGTTGCGAGTCTTCAGATGGCATGGCCAGAGATGCAGCTCATCTAAACCTCCCCTTGAGGTGTTGCTCTGAGATTGTCGGGGATGCGGAGGTGTCCGTTAGTACGAGGAGGCCAAGCGGCGGAGAATCGGGGATCGAAACGACGGAAAAAGGCCGACGGGCAGAACGAAGGATGGTTCGAACCTTAGTTCTGCCTTAACTCTTGCACAGTGAATAAATAGCAAGACTTTTGTCACTACTATGGTGCTCCGATGCAGGTTGAGAAGGGAAATGGATGTTTAAAGTACTGTAGTGTAGTCCTTTATGCTTCAAATCGATGCTGGGGCGCCCAGATACCGAAGATAAGGGGGGCTTGACAACGGCGACAGATTCTTGTTGCTTCTGAGAGAGGACAACAGCTAATCAGAGATTCTATCCTTCTATCTTCATCTCTATCGTGCATATTCAAAGGTGCAATACAGGAGGTGCTCGGCGTGAATCTTGCCGTCACACAATCTCACGACACTTGCGCCGCACGGCATCGCTCCGCCCGGTCAATGCACTCCAACAGCACATTCCAGAAGGCATCTGTATCCAAACCGCGGGGAATAATGGTTCCTTGACCTGGCCTCCGCTCGGCAATCGTCCGGCCCAGTTGTCCTGTGATCGAGACGTCCTTGCCATGCTGCCCATCGGTGACGACGGTCACTGCGAATCGCTCTCCATTTCGATCGTCAAACGTGATGACCGAGGTGGGATGCACCCCAGCATATGCAGGATTGAGGTTGGAGAGAATCACCGCCACAGCCAGCGGATCATGCAATGGGGGACCGCTCTCAATCCCGAAGACCGTCATGTATGTCCCGGCGAAGAACATGAGCAGATCATGCAGCATGCGCCGCAGAGCCGTTGACGTTCCACCCGGGATACTGCTCTTCAAGACCCTTTGACGAACAGGACCGGTCGCCAGGACCTGATGCGTGAGATCCAAAGGACACAGTATCGTCTTTGGCATGAGGATCGGGTTGGTCAGGACAGACTGCGCCGCCTCGGGGTCGCACTGTTGTTTGGTAATAGTTAGCTAGAACGGTGTAGCCATCACAACAGCGCAGCCTTCACCCACGTAAATATTGAATTCGGCCCAGACCGTCGTATTCCCGATTCGCGACTCGGCCCCCGGCAATCGGCTCACGGGCGCATCTGTGAATCCTCCCCCGATAGCGCCGCCCATGATGCTCAAGCCGGCAATGTGCTCCGCGACCTCAGGGAAGGTCGCAAACAGCAGAGCAACGTTAGTTAGAGCACCCGTAGCCACAACCCACGCCGTCCCGGCCGGCTGGGCGAGAAGAGCGTCACGCATGGCCAGAATCGGATTCTTGTCCGTGACCGCCGGCCGGCTGGGTTCCGGCAGCAGATCGGTGCCGTCAAGGCCCGATGTACCTTGGTGTGATGCTTGTCAGCCTGCTGACCGAAACACCGTCGTCAACGCCAGATTCAGTTACCATGGATATCCGGTGCATGGACCGCAAGACGTGAAAAGGGCTTCTTTGCGCCAGAGTATACGGGGATCTCCGGCTTCCCAATCGCCGTCAACACGCGCTGGGCATTGATCGTGGTGTTCACCACGGACGCGTTGCCGTGGACCGTGGTGATTCCAAGCAGATGCAGCGACGGATGGTGCGCAGCCAGGAGAATAGCAAAGGCGTCCTTTGATGATCATAGATTGGCCGATTAGCAGAAATCATCGACTATGCCAAACTACAGGTTCAGCAGCCTACATCGTGTCCTAGACTTGCATTGTTAATCCGGGTATCTAGTAGTAGAGGGGCCAGCAAAGCAGATAGTACCTGGATCGCAATCCAGCCAGACTGGAATCGGTTCCGTAGTCATGGTCGTCAGGATCGTGATCTACTTGTGTGATCTATGACTCTTCGCGATAGACCTGTGTATAATCTATGCTATCGCCGGCGAGAGAGAAGGTATGGACAGGATGACCTTTGTTATCTCCATACTCCGTACGGAGGAGGGCTATAACTCGATGTAACCTGTCAAGTTATACGGCAAAGAGGACAACACAATACGGAAAACACGAAGTTAACGAGATGATTCCTCGTACACAACGTTATTCTCCTCGAGTAACTTGGATTGTTTCGACTTTTGGGCTGGGAGACATCGGATGCGGTCAGTCAGGATCAGGAGAGTGAGGCTTGATGCTTTGAGAGTGATCAGTTGGGTTGATCATGAAGGACTTGTGCTTGACCAGATCACATCAATCATAAATTAACTGAAGTTTGAGGGCGAAGCCGTTGGTGCTGGACATTTGACACTCCCACATAGTACTTTATTGTACTTAACCTAGGTTACGAGTAATAAGTAGGTTACTTACCTATAATGGTTTAGCGTCCCTCATTGATACGGAGTACAGAGGCCTTATCAGATGCACGGGCCAACTGGCCAACGTTTTCTAATGCCAGCACATCAACGCTCCAGCCTGGGTAAGATCGCAGGCTCTCGCCATTTTGGTCAATTCTCCAGAACGATGAGATGACCAGCAATCCCCGGTCTGCCTCCCTTCCTCCCAGAACTAAATCCAGTGCGGCGGCTTCAACGAACCCATCGGCTACAGCACAATCGTCGCGACACGGCCACCGGAGGACCAGTCTGGACGCGGATTTGGCAGATGCGACGAATGACAAGACCACAATAACGCTGATACGTCGTGTCCTGTGTCCGGACTCCTTCACCCATGGCTCGGCTAGCCCGCCGTCTCTGGAAGAGCTCCTCCCGCCCCTGACCAGCTCGAACGAAGTCGACCTTCAACTATACGCTTTCATTGCGGTCATTGTTAAAGAGTTTGTCTACGCGTGGTATGCGAAGATCACGCCGGATCGGACTTTTGTAGATGAGCTCCTCCAGCTTATCGCACATTGTACGCGTGCATTGGAGCAGCGGTTACGCCGGGTCGATGTTGAGCAGCTGTTGCTAGACGAGATCCCGCGTTTGATCGAGGCGCATATCCTTGGTATGGCTATTGTTTCTGCCGCTGGTGGTCTGGATGCTTATGCGTCATGCACATACAGCGTTTAGAACGGCGAGAAAAGGTTCCGCCTTGGTTTCGGTGCCTCAATCTCTCCGTCAGAGATACCATGCCTTGAACCCGCATCCTGCCCTGTCGCCCGTGCCGGACACTTCCGCCCCGGAGACAATTTCTCAGCAGAGCGCGAATGAAGAGGCATATCGTCATCTGCTGGCGCAAGGCACACTGGCTGTTCTCCTGCCCACGGAAGATTTGGAGAACGTGTGTTTGCGGACCCTTGTCGAGGACATACTCGCCGACTTGATCTTCGGAAACGAGATCAGCGGGCGGATGTGCGAGGGCTCGTTTATCTGGGAGACGATCAGTAAAGTGATTACCCTGTGGCGACTGAAGAGTCCGAGCGCGCCCAACGTCAACGAAGACGAAAGAGCACCTCGAGAAGAAAATCGCCTCGCAAAATTTGGACTACTTGAAACTGAGAATGACTCCAACGATTCGGAAGCCAGTCAATCGTATCTGCCGTCCTGGCTACTGACGGCGCTTCATGCGGCGTACCTGGTCTACAACACGGCGCTTTTTGTTGTTTCCGGTCTTTTGCGCACGGCGTCTGCTTCACCGCATGCTGCAACGGACGCTACATCATCCAAGCATGCGAGTTCGATTCGGTCAACGTCCCCATCAGGCTCATGGGTTGGAGCCGCCGCCCGCACCCCGGTGATTGACTACGACATATTCAGTCTATTTTTGCATCTTGTGGACATCCCACAACGTATGCCCTGGTTGTGCGGACTAATGTGCCTGTTCAAAGATTTGATGTTGGCGGGTCCGGGAAGGATTGGTGATACTGGCGGCGTGGTTGACCGGTAAGCCATCCCCTCCATCCTCCCGAATTTTTTTTTTCCTCCGACTTTTCGACCGCGGCTGGAGCGGCACGGGTATCCTCATTGCATTCGCTCTCTAAACTTGGGCATCCCTGCTCTGAGAGCGACATGTCCACCACCCCTGCAGGATGGCTGGGTTGAGACACCCTCTGGTCTACATCTACATTTCAGGATGGCTCCTGCATGACGTTACGATCACTTGATCGCCGCGATCGTCGACAAGCCACCCTGATGTTTTGCATGAACTCGCTTGAACTTTCGTTAGTGTCATGTTTCGTTTCTGTTATTGCCTTGGGTACCGATACGACGTTTTGGTTCATGTTGCATTCCGGCCTAGCTCGGTGGGGTTACTAGTGCCCCCGGCTGAATGCGATGCGCAAGCAGGTCCTGGTCCGGTTGATTTCTGCTGCTTGGTCGATCCGGTTTTCAACCGTATATTTGAGTCAACAACTAAGGACGATCTCGTCGCATTCGTTCGGCGAATTGGATGGCCCGGCCCAGTCATCCGTGCGCCCTGTCCCTGTAACGATCGCCAGTCGGACAAGGGCAGACGTCCTTGAAGACACCATCATGCCCATGGCCGAACCGCCGGTTGGAGAGTTGTCATCCCTGTTGCCAGATACTAATCAGGGGGGAAATTACCTGGGGAGCTCTGCCATCCAGCGGTCTAGACCTGTCGGGACTTTAACGACAAATACGAAGTTGATCAATCATTTCTTCACTTCCCATCCCAACTAATATTCTGTCATTACTAGGTTTCTTCGAGAGACGATCCAGACTCATGTCTTCACCACTGCATTGCTCCCAACGATTCTCCGCGCCGCCCGGGCGGCACTCTTCCCCTCGAACTCGCGACGGTCAACCGCACCGTCCACCTCTAAACCTACACAACCGGTACCCAGCAGTGGCAGTAACAGCCGTGCCAGCGAACCGAAACCCGCCGCCACCACCGCATCCATGACAGCGGATACACCTGAGACGAGTCGCCCTCACGCCGAGCCGCCGAATACGAAAACTGAGCAGCGCGCTGAGGGCGAGATCAAGCGCCAGTGCGCGCGCGACATTTATTCGATCATCCCGCGAGCCGTCGCGCATAGATTCTTTATCGGAACGACTACTACTAATCATAATGATAATCATAATCATCAAAATGATCATCATCACCGCAGCAACAACGAACAAGAGGAAACAACCGCGCCGGAAGGAGACGAAGAAGACACCGTCCTGCAGTGCATCGAGGCGGATCTTCTCGACCACTTTTCTGATCTGTACTGCAATAAACATCTCGTTTTCGCCGTCATCGAGACGGTGCTTTTGAGGCTATTGCCGGAGCTTTCGGAGAGTGGTGTTCGGGAGCTGATGGAGGAACGGGGAGTTGTAAGTTGATTGATAAAGTGGTCCAACACTTTTTTGAATGGAAATAATTGTACTCGACGCAGCGTTCTTCCTATGATGACGGTAGATTCATCGTGATGTGAGTGAACAAAACAAGGATATTGTGCATAGTATACCCAGAGAAATAGAGCATGGATTGCATTCTCAGCTAGGCTACTCCGTACAAGTTGTCCAAAAAGAAATCAAGAAAAGCCATGTCATGATCAGGTAGCAACTAATCAGCCAGGTCGTACAGTGTTGCTGTTGTTGGAAAGTGAACATTATGGTATGGAAGAGGGAAGCAAAACACACAGAAAAACTCCGAATCCCCGAGGTCGCCCTCGTCATGTTCCCCGTCTTGATCCAGGTATCGAAGCGAACATATATCAATCAATGAATATGGATATGAGCGAGTAGTACTGTTCAGGTCGACATAAATGAGTTTCTGCCGGGTAAACTGATGATGGTAGATGGTATCCAAAAAGGCTTCTGAGAGAGGACAACAGCTAATCAGAGATTCTATCCTTCTATCTTCATCTCTATCGTGCATATTCAAAGGTGCAATACAGGAGGTGCTCGGCGTGAATCTTGCCGTCACACAATCTCACGACACTTGCGCCGCACGGCATCGCTCCGCCCGGTCAATGCACTCCAACAGCACATTCCAGAAGGCATCTGTATCCAAACCGCGGGGAATAATGGTTCCTTGACCTGGCCTCCGCTCGGCAATCGTCCGGCCCAGTTGTCCTGTGATCGAGACGTCCTTGCCATGCTGCCCATCGGTGACGACGGTCACTGCGAATCTAATAATGGTAAAGGGTTTCCAAAAAAAAAAAAAAAAAAAAAAAAAGAAAAAAAAAAAAGAAATCAAGCATTGAGATAATGTTCCGTAGTCCGTTGGAGGCACACGACGACTAAGTAGTAGTAGTAGTCTGTCTCATCTGCTGCAGCGGACTCGACGAAAAAACGCCGGTAGGCACCGAAACGGAAACTTGATTCTGCGCCAGCTCCAACTTCTCCATCAGTTTGCCCATGATGATGTACTCCTGCGCCTGGAGGCCCAGTCCGGACGGCTGGCTCTGGAAGTAATTCATGACGAGCTCGAGGGCGCGGCGGGCCTCATCCTGCGTCGGAGACCCCGGCGAGCTTGCGACGGGGCTGATGCTGGGTCGGCGGCTTGCTTCCGTGGCGCTGCTGCTGGTGGCAGCTTGCGTGTCAAGGCGCGGTGAGGGAATTCTGGATGTAGGGTGTGATTCTTGGTGTGGTTTTGTTGGTGATGAGGGAGATATTGTTGATTCGGTAGCTTTGTCCGGAGAAGAGATCAGTCGCGGACTAGCTAGGCCAACGTTGCTGTTGCTCCTGGTCGACGGCCGCTCCAACGGTGTCGACGGGCTCTCGGTCACTACCGGCGATGTCTCACCGCTTGCGCTCGCTGCTCGTTGGCACCCGGTATCCACGGACACTGTGCTCGGCGAACGAGTTTGTTGCGTCTGGACGTTCCCCTCCGCGCCATGCTCTGCAGTTGCCTCGTGTTTAACGGCTGAATCTTGGCTCTGCGACGTGGATCGCGACATCGAAGCCGGAGCAGTTGGGTGGTCGATAGTAGGCGATGCCGACGATGATGTCGGCGACAGGATCGTTGCTGTGCTGGAACCCGTCTGCGGACAAATCGAACTATCGGTGGCGTCGTCGCTGGCTGTCACGTCGATCGAACACCTCCGGACCTTGATATTGTTTTTTTGCTTGAATTTCTCCAGCCAGCTGGTCGTGAGGACCTTTTGCTTTCCGTCGGGGCTGCCAAAGTTGACGGCGAAGAAGCGTGCCTTCTCCCGGATCATGGCGTCGGTCAAGGTATGCCCTTGGCGCTGGTAGTTTCGGACCCAGTTCGCGAGTGCCCGTTCGATGTCCGGGACTTTGCCTCCTTTACTCTTCTTGATGGACGAGCGGCTCTCGTCGTCCATGTTCAGGTATTTATCTTTTTGTCGAAGGACTTTGGAAACCGTACTATTGATCCAATGGTTAGTTTCAAGCCTTTGGACGGCATATCTTCACAAAGTGTACCTTCTCTCCACGCCAAACATTGCTGTGATGCAAGTCAGTCCTGATCGGGGAAAGCGGCTCGAGCGGATGAACTTACCCCCAATATCGGTTTGCTTTGCACCCTTGTTGTTCTCATGGTACTCGCACATTGCGCGCCGGTCTTCATCAGTTAGGGTTCTTCGCGGCGTTGCTCCCGTCCGGGTCTTTGGAACAGCGGCCACGGGCTGCGGCGGCGATGATAACGTAGTGTCTGGGAATGCCGGCTGTGTCGTCAACATGCTAGGCCATGATGGCGCCGGCAGGCTCATATGCATGACATTCGAGTAGATAGGCGCGACGGACATGCTGTAAGCCGGCTCCAGCGGCATCACGGGGGCGGAACCAAAGCCAAAGCCATGAAAGTCCGGCATGGGCGGGCTGTGATGCGCAGGAGGCGGTGCTGGAGGAGGAGGTCCCGGATCAAAGGCGCTCAAGTCAACCCATGGTGTTGTGGTCCCGCCGAAGTCGGTGGCTTCGCTGGCAGCGATAGCCACCTTGCCATCCATCGTGTTTTCCTTTTTGGGTAATAATCCTGACTCCCAACCCAGCAGATCCCGTGATCGTGATTGCAGGCAGTGTAGGCAAGATTCAGATACACTAGATATACATGTACCTGAACATGCGAGAAATATCCACGATCTTATTCCGCGTCAATCAAGTCTCCTCAATGCCGATGGCTGCATAACCAATGGTGCTGCTGTTCGTCTGGTGGGTGACAAGATTGACAGATCGTTAGGGCGCGCCGCCTTAAGAGCTCTCAACGAGCAACAATATCTAACGCCGACGGACTTCTGCACGGTGAGAAGAGCGATCTTGTGGAAGCAATATATACACTCAAGCAAAAGGAGGGCCCAGTGAAACCAAGCGTGCCCGCCAATTGATGCAATTCAGACAATCATCCGCAGAGAAGAGGAAGAGCCTTCGACTGTCGACCCTCTAGGAGAAGCTAGGACAGGTAGACATCAAAGTTTTTATTATGTACCTCGCTAGTACGAGTATCTATGGAGGACATCCACCGGGGTTCCTTCCGGGTCAACCGGTCGATCGATTATCGCGGGAACGGATGGGCAACAAGAAAAAAAATAAATAAAAAAAAAAACACGGAGAATTACAGGCCACGAAGAAAAGTAAAGAGGCAATGAAGTACCAGAAATGAGCCTGTAGAGAGAATAATCGTCAGAGAGCACATTGTGATTGGAGGAAGAGGGCAGAAAATGGGCTGGGGATGGGTTGCATGGTTGGCTAGTCAGTTAGACCTGATCCTCCCACCAGAAGACAGAGTGCACAGAAATGACGCTAATTGCTCCAAGAGTAATTCCGTACGGAGTTCTCCGTATTCGTACTCCGTTACGGAGTACCCATACCACGTAATTACCAGCCGAGTCGAGTACTCCGTTGTCGGCGGCAGCTCTGAAAAGCCATGGCCCCTCCCCCGCTCCGGCACCCGTCAGATCATCTAGGCTGTACTGGGGACGGAGTGCGGAGTGTTCAGCGGGAAGAGAACTCGAATAATGGAGGACCCCTAACTCTGCCTTTGTTGGACAGACATGATTCGAATCAGAATGGAGAGTCGGGCTTCTGTCTTGCATGGCAAGGAGCAGTCTGGAGCAGCTAAGCAGCTCCGCCCCGTAATCGAATCAGATCGCCGACGGAAGATATTACAGATGTCGGGGTGTCCACAGCGGGTGCTCTGACAGGGCCTTTCCGAATCAAATCGGATTGCTCCAGCACGAGCGCACGGTCGATCAACGGTCAGTCGAATGTCGCAAGCGGATTCGATGGTGGTTGAGCTTGGCCTTGGAGGAGAAGATCAGAGTTTAGGATCATCCTCGCAACTAGTGGACGCTTTACAGAGAAAAAAAAGAAATATGAAAAACGAGAAAAAAAGGGAAAAGGGGGAAAGGGTAAAAGGGGCTGGACAGAAAACACTGATTGGACGACTGCATGTATCCATTCAGAGCCGAAAGATCGAGAACAAAGAGAAACTGGCTTTGGAGGTTTGGGTTAACAAGCTTGCCAGCAACGCGTGAATCCCGTTTTTTCCATTTTTTAACCTTTTTCACCAGAGAGCAGCGTGCATTCGATCTTGATCCTCTGCGGATCATGCCGATAGTTGCGGTCCCTTGAGTTCGATCAAGTCAACCAGAACGGGAAATATTATTGATCTAGCGATTCTGAATTAGATTATGAGGAGTCAACTTGCGGGAGGAGGAGCCTCAATCAGATTATCTCAACATTCAAAGGCATCGGGTTTCTCGGTGTCCTGGAGACCGACTGATGAGAATTCTCCAGATTCCCACCGCGGAATTTGAGATTTGACCACTGCTACGAGTACGGAGTACTCATTGAATGATTCGCCTGAGCCAAGATGAGAGCGGATTATGGGACGAACAGCCAGTCACGGGCATCTCGGGGATTGTCATCTGATCTGATGTTACAAGCGAGGAATGCGAAATTCATCATACTTGAGGGGACTACTCCGTTGGTTACTGGTTGAGCAGAGTTCAGCAACGACTTTGGAGGGAAATACTAATGTAGGTTAGTAAGTAACTTAGTAGCCTTAGGAATGAACGGCGATCAGCATGGCCATAGAAATGGTCGGATGACGATGAGGGGAAGAAGAGCAAAAGCGTGGTGCTGTCAGGGCCATCGAGAGTGGCGAATCGGATGCCTTAGCTAGACGAAATGAATTTCTAAGGCGAGCTGGATGGGAGGAATTGCAAATCCTAGCAGGGAAGTGGAAAGCCATTCCGATGTAGGCCAAGGCCCTAAACAAGACACCAACCTTGATGGGTCAAATATCTAAAGTATACTCCGTACTATGATAGCGGCACGGGCCATCGGGCGGATCTTGCTGTTGAAGCCCCGAGTGGATTAATCGTATTGATAAATGGACACCCCACCTCTGGAGAACCCAACCAGAGTGCATAGGAGCAGGACCCTGAACTTGTTGAATGATTTTAGCAGAAATCCCCAACGGAGCGACTCATGAGGGGTTTCCACGATGAAACAAGTTGGTCTGGAAGGACATGATTTGACGAAAGACCGAGTCAACGATTCGATGTTCTGCACTCGTACGAGGCTGCCTGAAGTAGGCCTACTATCCTAAGTCTTTTTTTTTTTTTTTGCAGGACTTTGTAGAGGTTCAAACCGAGTCCCTTTTCTTTTACGAAAAATCCTTCGTACTTTGGAAGACTCGGTAGGTTAGTCACTCAAGTGCGATCTGACGGGATGATTCTCAGTCCAGCCTCCATGCCTCAGTGATCGAGGGTCAAGATCGGACACAGATCCACGAAGCCCTACGGACGAGCCCAGATGGGACTTGGGACAAGTGAACCGAGATAACTATAGATTCCCGTCAGAACTCCGGAGAAACTAAGGGGTTGTTCTTCCGTGCTTGAAGAGATGCGGGTTAGGCTATTTCCAGAGCTCGAATATTGGTACATACACAACTACGGACAGTTATTGTACCTACAGTTCGGCTGTCCGTTGACAAAAGCCGACGCGATGAGAAAGAAGGTTGAGGAGAGGGGAAGTACTTCGGCTTCCGTTAAATAGTATTTTGCTCGCGAGTCGCGGCTCATCATGATCAAGTGCAAAATAATACATAGTGTCAGCCACGGAGCCCACTCGACACGGACGGATTGATATGCCCCGATTCTTGAGGAAAGCGAGACTAGGGGCCCCATTTTAGGCCATGTGAACAATCATTCCATCAATCATAATCCTCACAAGGATCACACTTGACGATAGCCACAGTTGTTACCAAAGTACATACGAGTACTCCAAACGAGGAATTGGGAAAGGGAATGTACTACGACTGATTACGAATCCATGTTCACTAGTCATTCCGTCTTCAGTCTGGAGTTATACGATCCGTACAAGTTCAGGTGGTTGGGTGTTGTTTGATACGATCGACATTTGATTCGCAGGTCTGTTCAATGCCCATCCATGAGGGCTAAGCCCTAAATTGAGCCACCACTCTCACAAGATAGATGATGCGGAGCATCCAGCCATCCACTCCCCCACAGGCTACTAGTCTACGGAGTATACACAAACAATCCGTCAGCCGGGAAGTCATAAGGTTGCCGAATCACATTGAATCGACGAATCGCCACAATCGACTTGTAGGGTAACTTTCATTCGAGTCCAGAACTTGAGCTGACGAACTCCATGACGTCGAGGATTGCGATGTTCTAAACTTCTATGCAGGACGGGAGCTAATGGAGCAAGCCGATCGGAGCGGTGAGCCGTGCAGCAATAGCGCAGAAACGGTGGGGACCAAAAGGAAAAATCAATGATCGTGATCAATACAGAGTACGGAGTACTGTACGAGCCCAAGGCCACAAAGTTACGGAGTCAAGTCTAGCCGACTAAGCCGAAATTACTCTAGGTTAAGTCCGACTTGTTGACCTTTAGGATGTCCAAACTTAACTAACCCACCTGAAGTTTACGACTAGCCTAGGTTAATCATAGAGCTAACGCTACGACAGAATGAAGAGAATGAGCAAATTATGGGGTAGATTGGCTAGCGACCACAGGCAAGGCAAGCGAACGAGTCTGAAGAGGGGCTGGAGCGATGAGAAAGTGACTCGCGAGTGAGTACTTTTCAGCAAGGCATAGCAATGTCCAGCCTCCGAAGTCCAACCACGCGAGACTTCAAGGTTCAGTACTCCGTACTAATTTAGCTTAAATCTAAAGACACAAACTGTGGACTTCGGACCGAACGGACCGACTCCCGAGCACATCTTCGATGCAAATGTCGGCGGGACTAGATAACTAAGATATTGGCGCGAAGGGCACTTCCTCGGATGCAACGGTGAAGTACTGCAAGATACCAGCGGCTCCTATATAATAAGACTGCTGACGGAATGAGACTGCGGCTCTCATCTTACAAGGCTCGCCCTGGGAACAAAGCGCGAGTATGTTCTTCGTTCGCAGTTCCACTCGTAAATCGTATTATTACATGCTGATTGATAGTACCATCGCCACACTTAACCTAATACATAATAAGGAGTATTTGCTCTGCAGTGCGGCCGGTGGAGAAAATGATAAACAGGGTCGGGGGACTGACGGCGGGCCAGTTTGTTCCGTCCGATCATCGATCCACAGGCTGTACTCCGTACGGATTACGGAGTATGGGCCTCTTTATGCGACTATTTGCTACTATTTGTCCGGAATAAGGAGTACATAGTGTTCGATCCGATGAATGGTCCATTAACCCAACTGACGAGTCGAAAGCCAAGCGAATGAAAATATGTACTTACCGGATGTCAAATGGCGGACGCAGTATGTAGGTAATTTAGCAACGCTCTGCATGATACAATCGAACTGGTTTGAGGGTGAGAATCGAAAAATTCCTGCAGTTGGCGAAGCTGGAAGTGCTAGGTAACTACCTAGTAAAAACGTGTGCGTGCGGCCTTGGAGCATGGGTACCTTGGAATTATTGGAAAACCCTGCTAAAGTACGTCTGAGAGCTGTTGAAATGAGAAAACATTTCCCATGATTGATGATCTACGGAGTACCTAGTAGAGCACTCGTACTCTCTATGTAGTACTCCTGCAAAACAGTGGATCCCTCTTACCATCGGATGCATACTGACTCAACTCCGATTGGTCGCGGTCACGTGCGCAACTACGGAGCTGATCTTGGATTTTAGCGTTGCTTGCGTTGCTTTTCTCTACCCTAGGGGTACAACTAGGAACGGAGAAATGATTTCTGAGAAACATGCGACGCTTGAACAGCTTCAAAATGCTGTGCATAGTGCGTATGTACTCTGTGCAGCCTCTGCTAGCAACGTTATGCTCCTGCTGATGCCACTGGGCCAATTGATCTCTATAAGCTTCGAACCGATTGGGACGCTGCCAGGTTCGAGCCGACCCCGAACTATTATATCAGTGCAGACTTCACACTTCAGTTTGCAAGCTGTTCCGCAGGAGAAAATCATGACAGTCGCCGATTGTTACGCCTTTGAGATCACTGATTCCTATCCATATGACAGCCATTTACGGTTATCCTGTCGGTAAGATATGTTTTCAGGAGACCGCGGGATAGCCTCGATTTTCGTCCATACCAGTCTTTTAACCCCATGCTTTTTGGGCTCTCGAGAAGATGATTGACGCATCTTATGGCCGAGTTTCCAGCTCGATCCGCGGGACATCGACTTTACCCACACTGAATACCCTTGACGGCTCTTCACTCGAACGCGAGTGCGGATATTAGGGGGCCTTGATGCTGAGCCTCTCCGCTGAAGCTGCACGTCTGCAACATAGCGGGCATCCCTTAAACTGACTTGCAGGACCATCAGTTGACTGATATGACTGATAACGGTGCTAAAGGCAAATCGTCAGTACGGAGTATTGCAATGTAATACTATGCTATCTAAGGTGCTGCTTTGCAAGAGGCTTGGTTTTTGACTCACTTTGCATGCCTCAGCCCAATTTGGCACGCAAGGTGATGCTCGCTTCTCAGGGGAAGTCCCAGTTAAGGTTGTTGCTGCAGCCAGGACATTCCGGATTCCATCGAGGGTCGTTGTTTCTCTGACTTGCTGCTACGCAATCTTCCTTTCTATCTTCACTTTGTTTTCTCCCGATTTTACCTGGCTGGCCTCCAGATCAATCATATTCGGCGATCTACCTATATACATATAGTCAGTCGATGGCCGTCGTACCATATACAACTTCTAAAACCTAGGATACCGAAGGTGTACTATTGTCAGAGCGATAGTCCGTACGAAGTACAGTCGCCAGAATTCTGCAGATGATTTTGCGGCCCAGGTTAGGACCTACTTAGCACTGCGCCCGCGACGGTCCACCCCGTCGTCAAATACTTTTAAGCCCTGAGAGCTAACTACTCGTAGTACGGAGCATCCATTCCAGGATCTGTTCTCACACCCATGCACCCACAGTTCCTCGTCTGCAGCCGTGGATTACGTCATTGGCGTCAGTCTTTGCTGAAGCACCGACACCCGACGTGGTTCCTGCTGACCTGCTCTCAAACCTCTCATTGCGGACGAGCTAGGAGCTGATAATAATCAAGTACTTACATAATAGCAATGCACCTCTCGGAACCCCAAGACATTCGGAGTACACCCTCTACAGTTATATGCGTGCTCGCTTGCTGTACAATGATAGTCGATGAAGGGAATGAGTGGGTAGAACACTGGTTCCTCGAGTCGGCAGTCGTTTCGGCACGCTCATGATTTCAGGCGAAAGCCTCATGCACTGTTTCTTCCACCGAACTGATGAGTACCCTCGGAGTCTTACTATGTACTGATATTTGTTGAACCTTGTGCTCTCTAGTACTTTCCCTCAGGTGCTTCTATTACAGAAAGTTTCAAGATATCAAGTGTCAACATGAAATTTGAAAGCAGTACTGTACTCCAACGTACACAGGCTGTAAGTTTCGACTGGTCTCTGAGTGATTGATAAGATTAGCCTACGGAGGTCTGACGGAGGAACACTGATCTGAATTACCTAGCTCCCCGTATACTCGCACTTATCTGATTGACTGATAACGTAGTCTAGTTAGGCGATTTGAATTGAATTGATCTTGGGGTGACTGAGGGTTGGGGGGGGTCCAACGTGCGCTGAAAGCCGAAGACTAAATTGAAGAGATCCCCGGAACTTGATAGGCATTAGTTAATTGAGCATTAAACTTAACCATCAATTGACTCCGCAGTTGACGTAACTTTATCCTTCCAGTTTCTCTTTGCTTTTTTTCAACTCAATTTTGCGTCTTCCCCGAGCAAAGTTGGTTAAGTTGCATGCACTCGGCGGAAATAACTTTCCCAAGTGCGGAGTGAAGAGAGTTTGGCCAGTTAAGCACGGAGCCGGAGTAGCCAAAATGTTTACATAGTCAATTATCCTACCTAGTCAACATCCGGATGCACCCTGAGTCAGTTAGAAGAGAGACGGACAGAGTGACAAACACTCACTCCACGGGTTGTTTGATTTGGATCATCATCCACCGGGCCGCTATCTGCCCCAGGCACCTCTAGTGAGTTGAGGATTTTCGGAGAGCGAGCAGAAGACAAGAGACAAGGACCAGCCGGAGTCGTCTCTTGGCTGGGAAGGAACGACCAAGCCACAACTTTTCCCGAGTCAGGAAAGAGCGAAATGCTTTTCATTCAATCTCGGGCTGCAGGGAGACATGTACCTTCTTTCTCTACTCCCTACTCCTTCACCTTGACAGCACTGTCTTGACATGCTCTGTGTTCCAATTCGTGTTCCTGACCAGGTCGCCGACTGATTTTGCCTGCCCTGGCAGGGATCTGGTTCAAACGTACAAAACAGGGACGAGCACCAAGATCTGTCTGAATACGATGGCCTGCATCGCGCTATCTACCTGGGTACCTAACTGTGTCATATCACCCCCCTCCAAACAATCCATAAGCCCCACACAACGCGGGCGTCCGTCTACAACTGCCAAATTGTTCAGTATTTATGCTCATCGTTTGATGATGGTAACTGCAGTATCCGAGTCAAGCGGTCAGTATTTATGCAGCTCAACGTAAAGGAAGAGGGCTCGACGAACCAATATCTTCATCTGCTAACTCATGAGACAATCCGACTCGTTGAGGCTGATGCTTGACAGACCGCCCGTAGACGATGGCGACTTTGAACTGGCTAACGATCGATTTATGAATGGCATTGCACTGGACAACACAGGTTAGTCTCAGTCTCACCGGCGGCCCGCTTGTGACTTACAAAGTCCTCCACGGTACAAGCGTTAGCCCGGAGCACCACAGGTGCAGTGTAGTCCGGTGGCTGACCCTTGGGCTTGGTGTAGATTCGTCGGAGGTTTAGACGCTCCCACATCATCTCCAACAACTCATCCAGGTTCCATCCGTGCTCCGCGCTGATGGGGCATGCATGCGGGATTCGATAGAGCAAGTCAAGCTCTTCGATCGTGATGGAGTCGATCTTGTTAAGCGCGTAGATAACCGGGATGTAGGCCCGGTTCTTGGCCTCGAGGACATCGATCAGGTCGTCGATCGTGGCGTCGCATCGAATAGTCACGTCCGCCGACGAAATCTTGTACTCGCTCAGAACCGCCTTGATTTCCTGAAGTTGCCGTCAACAGGTCGTGCTTCGAGCATCACGTCCAGAAATGTCGTCACTCACGTCGTGGTCAATATGTGTCAATGGGACGGTGCTGGTGATATTGATACCGCCCTTGTCTTTCTTCTTGAAGATAATGTTTGGCGGCTGCTTATTGATCCGGATGCCGAAGCCCTCGAGCTCGCTCTCGATGATCTTTTTATCTGTCAAAGGCTTGTTGACATCCAGCACGATGAAGATGAGATTACACGTCTTGGCGACTGCGATAACCTGTCGCCCTCGGCCCTTGCCATCCTTGGCTCCCTGGATGATTCCCGGAAGATCCAGAATCTGGATCTTGGCCCCATTGTACATCACATGTCCGGGGACCGTCGTTAGAGTCGTGAATTCGTAATCGGCCGCTGGTACCTATTAGCAATCATCCGTAAAGGAAAGCCGATTGGGGCATACGAACCCTCCGAATGTTGGCCAGTCAATTTACTCATCAAGGTACTCTTCCCCACAGACGGGAACCCGATGAAGCCGCTGTCGAAGAGCCGGTCAGCAGGTTGCCGGGTTCACGGAACGATGGTGTCGCATAACCACATACACGCTGGCCACACCGGTACGCGCAACATCAAACCCAACTGAACAACTCGTCAGCTCCGTGCGAACATGTACCCTTCACTCGTCTTCAACAACATACCACCACCGCCGCCACCACTACCGGGGGTCGGGGCGAGGAGCTCTCTTCTTAGCTTGGCAAGTTTGGCCTTGAGCTGACCTGCAGCAGTTCAGTACTAGGTCCTCCAACGGGTTGATTATGACGGCATGATATTCCATACCCAGATGAAACGACGTCGCCTTGTTCTTCTGGGTTCGGGCCATCTACAGACAATTGTCAGCGCTGGGCGCGCTCATTTTCGGATAACGACGGGCCGTCATTTGCCACATACCTCGGCCTCGATCTCTTTGATCTGCATGGACGCGACACAAACATGTTAGCCAAAAAGGGTCCGTCAAGGTGGTGTGACCTCAAGTTTGCCAACAAAAGCGAGCCGAACCTTCTCCACGGTGCTCGACATGACGAAGCAAACACACAATGAAACCGAACAGGCCAAAAAAAGAAGACTGCGAGTCGCTCGTTACGGCCGTGCGCAGAACGCTGGTATTATAGAGATCCAACGCCAACAATCACCAGGATCTTTCGTCGGAAGAAAAAAAAAATGAGATTGCGATGAGCGAACACTTGTACTCAAATTGATTGAAGAACCAAACTGTTTGATTTGTTTGATTCGTCGATGGAGGAGATCGGCGGGGATGTTCCAGAAGGACCGGATATCATGCTGCCTGAGGCATCAACCAATCACAGCATGCCTTCGCTGACCGCTTAGCTTCGGACGTCGGCAGCTTATCAGATGTGGTACTCGTCGGTGCTCGTTGTGCCACGCTCACCTGAGACCTGCTTTCTCTGGGGATTCCAGGAGATATGGGCCCTGCAAGGGAGATTCTTAGGTGGCGCTTGTCCTCTTTTGGTGACGTTTGTTTTAGCAACTGCAATTCATCAAGGCGCCTCTCAAAAGGCCATACTCAGTACTATCGACTTTGGATTGAATGTGATCAGCAACGAACTACGACAGTACCCATTGGAACGAACGCAACACCACATTGATTGATCGCCATGCCGTACATCCGCAGCGGAACCGGGCCCGGCGCACAAGGATCCCTCTGTGCAGAATGCCCAGAGCGGAAGCACGAGAACGCTTTTGACAAACTGGTGGCGGATCTTAGCGACGTGCTGGGCCCAAGCTCAGGGCTGGACTCGGACGACGTGGACCCGATGGACATTCAGCGTTTGATGGAGGCCTACAAGTCAAACGAGTCCGAGTGGTCCGAGTACGCGCTGGGGGATTATTCGAGGGGATACACTCGGAACCTTGTAGACGAGGGCAATGGCAAGAGCAATCTTGTACGTCATGGTCCCTTGTTCTTCTCCGTCTGCTTTCGAAGTCTGATCTTTCTATAGTTGATTTTGGTTTGGACGCCCGGCAAAGGGAGTGCGATCCATGATCACGCAAATTCCCACTGCGTGATGAAGGTACCTCCTATTTTCGATCTCAGATCACGCCCAGATACTGACAGGGCGGGATTGTTTTTCTAGGTTCTCAAGGGCTCCCTGAAAGAAACCCTTTTCGCCTGGCCAGAGCAGGAAAAGGTAGCCAAAGGCGAGGAATGTCCCCTCCGAACCACCAGAGAGCGGATTTACAATGAGAATGAGGTGACATATATGTCAGACAAGGTGAGCTTCCCTGACAAAAAATCCCTAGTCATATGCCAATTGCTGATCCGTACGTTTTTCTAGCTCGGCCTGCATCGAATCTCGAACCCCGATCCCAACAATCCCGCCATCTCCTTGCACTGTACGTTGCGCAGCTTCTCCGTCTGTAGGGCATTTGCTAACCTGCCGATCCAGTGTACACGCCTCCCAACGCAGCGCATTACGGGTTTAGTATCTTCGATGAAAAGACTGGTCGATCCAAGCATATCAAGCAGTGTGACTTTTACTCGAAACGGGGAAAGCGGACGCCATAGGATGTCCAATCCAGCCTCTTGGTTACCAGTTGGACACACATCTTGTAGAACTTTTTTTTTTGGTCATATTAGTCATGGTTTCGGGATATGAGCCTGTTTTAATTCATGTATTGTTGCCATCTTGGAACGAACCGCTGATACCTTCTCGTCTTGATCAACTGTGATACTATGGACTAAATAAGCACATAATACCTACTCTGAATCTCCCATTCAATGATCAAACCTCTGCAGGAATCAAGGAATTGTAGCATTGATTGCAATCCGCATATAACCCTCATCAAGTCAAACCCATCTCAATCCGACCGTCCACCATCACCCGTTTGGTCGAACAACCCGGACAATCGACGAAAAATCTCGGACCGCCGTCGCAGCTCCTCCAGTCGTGCCAATGGATTCTGTAAAAGCCCAATATGAGTAGACTAATCGCAGAACACGCAGGAACATCGATGCCGTGAAACCCACCCAGTCCTCCTGGCTTGGCAGGTCTTGGGTCGAGGGGAGAAGAAGGTCCCTTCCGACAGCACCCGTGACATTGGTGGGATGGCCCCGCTGTTGCTGTTGGTGCGGGGGATCTCCTTCCGTGATGGTGTCGGCCGTCCCCGTCCCGCCTCGGGATGCTGTTGTTGTTGTTGTTGTTGCTGGTGCTGGTTGTACGCGGCTAATGCCGCTGTTCCGAGGAGGAGGAGTAGTAGTAGTAGTAGGCCGCTGCTGGATGGCGTCCATGTACCGGGTGATGGCCGGGTCTTCGTCCCAAACGTTTGTGCCCCGGGTAAGAGATTGCCATGGGCCAGCACGCGCGGACGCCACGGGTTGTTCGTTCCTCGGGGTCTGGTCCTTGTCCTTGGAAGAAGGGTCATGGGCATGGCCTATGCGGTCTCCAGGGGAAGAAGCTGATGGGCCGTCAATTTCGCGCGGATCATCCGGGAACACACGGGTGGCCTTTGGGACTCGTCCCTCCCAGGGAAAGATTTGTGCCGGCCTATGCGGCTGCCGCTGAGTAACTGGTACGTTGTAGGGCAGGTTCTTGGGCACGTTTTGGTAGGACTGCGGAGGCTGGAACAGCTTTGGGTCGTCCGACATGGAGTATGTCTCTAAATGCAAGTCGATTGCCTCAGGTTTCGAGCCCCGCGGGGGAGGCTCCCTATACAATATTTGGTATAACGGTTAGTTTCAAGAAGGGATGCTCGGAAACAAAGTGAGGTTTGGCGCACCGAGTCGCATCCCATCCTGACTTGGGCGGAGAGAATGGACGGTTTTCGGGTGGAGGTTGCTGCTCGAGCGGCGGATGGTGCTCTTCCCGATGGGATTTCGATGGATGGTCAGGGATCGGCTCGTCCAGCGTCAGCTTCGGGAAAGAATCTAAGCCCGCTGCAGGCGTGTCATTCGTGCTCGGAGCCGGAACATGAACGCTCGTCTGCTCTTCGCCCAGAATATACAGAGGCACCACGCTTTGCATTTCGGCTTTGCGCGATTCCTGCGGAGTCTCCTGGAGCCGATCAAGCACTGATTGCGAGTGGATTGGCTTGGGATGTGCAAGACTGAGCTCCGGTTGTTCGGCATGGCTGTCGGGCAACTGTCCTCGTTCCGTAAAAGCGTCCGAAATTGGAGACCGTCGCAAGACTTGGAGATTGACAAGGGTTTGTTGATTGTCCGACGAAAGAGTCTGGGATGCCAGAGTAGCTGGGCCCAGAGTGGAGTGAGATGCTTCACTCGTGCGGATCTCAACAGGGACTGGATGCGGAGCTCGGTCTGCCTGGGTTGATGTGAGAGCAGGTGGCTGTAACAATTAGGAATCCATAACCTGCATTCATTGACCAGATAGACTCACCCTTGGCCTGTAGTGTCGATCGTACACTGCCCACCATTTACGCGAGAGCTGCTGCAAAGGAGTGTCTCCAAAAGCCGCAAATCGCGACCTATTCCACGGTTTCTGAGCACCAATGAAATGAAGTAGACTGATTGAGTTTTCAAAGTGCCTGTACGCAGGAAGGTACTGGTAACTTGAGGTGGGCGTGCAGTTATACGTGAAACTCAGCCGATGCCAGTTCTTGAAATGAGAATTGAACAACCCCTGGTCGGCACCATCAAAGCTGGCCCCTTTCTCCGCGAGGTCCCGTAGCGCGTAGTAGTCCTCAAGATTCGGACGCAGGACCATGACGCCGCTGTTGAAGATGTCCGGCCACCCGACATCGGGCGCCGCCGCAAAGTCGGCGTCGAGCGACAGTAGCTCGTCCGGCGCGCGGACGGCAACGACATCGGCGTCCAAATAGACAATCTTAGAGAACTGGGTCTGGCGCCACAGCTCGATCTTGGTGAAAGATGAGGCCAGTTCTGGCCGGTTCATGAGAGTGAGGTTGGCTGCGGAGACATTATTGATCACTAGCGGCACAGGAATCACTTGATCGAAGACGAGCTGATTGCTCCAGCTTTAGCAGGGATGTCGTCCCATCGAAAGTTGCCGCGGAGTGACTCACTTCCAGCTCCCTCACGCTTGATTCCTTGAGGGTCTCGGGGGTGATGAGAGCGACGATCTTTGCATTCGTGCCTTGGTCGCGCAGCGAATGGGCGAGGACAACCGCTCCTACTCCGTGTCAATGCATCAATACTGCGCAAACTATTCATGATCGTTTTATGTATGCATCCATACCAGGGAGATAGTTGTCCGTCAAAACGAGCTGCCCAGATTAGCTGTAACCGTGCCGCACTCCGCACTCGGATAGTAGTAACTTACGGTGCAGTAGACCGCGTCACCGGGCAATCCCATGATGAGGACGATGATGTCAAGCTACCAGACCTACAAGGGCTCGACGCACGTCCTGCGCGGTTCACCTCGATTGGACTCTCCAACAACCTGGCTGCTGGCGTCGAGGTCAACAGGAATCAGCCCTTATAATGCCATGCATCAACCGCACCGTAGAAATATCAATACAGGCCGCTGTTGCTGAACCAAATCAAGTGATAGGTCTGCAAGAAAAAAGGACTGGATGAGCAGGTTGTAGTCGTTACTACTGCTAGTTGGTTGTCGCGTGCCGAGGGGCTGGTTCCAAAGGGTGTATGTCCTAAATCCCTTTCCAACCCATCACTTGACAGATTTCACAGTGAAGAAAAAGGGCAGCAAACAAACACTTGAGAAATCAAGCAGGGGATGAGACAAAGACTTTAGCCCCTGTCTGTTACATCCATCCCCTGTTTCATTCAGAGCCTTTGACTCTGGGCGCGTGCATCAATGACGCCGTTAAAAGTCTACACAATTTGCTGCAGCTCTCCGCTCTGACGCGGATGACATGCATTCCGTTTGAGCTCCTTTTTGCCTTATCTGGTGCAGTCGCATCGACTGCCTTGCAGGGATCGTGAAACTTGCATCTAAGCTCACAGGCACCACCTAGAAGTAGAAATCCCCGAATCAAACGCCTCCATACATATGGCTTTCCCCCGAATCCCGAGTCTAAACTCGTTCTGTCTGGTGCAAAGGCTACCGAGCCATTATTAGAGTGCCAGTGGCCAACTATACAACGTCAGGTGCGAACGGACACGACCGCGCCCGAATATGCCTTCTGGGCAGCGTCATATAGATCACCCTTCTCACCCATGACGGCCCATTCAATCACCTTCCGCAGCGCGATCCGACTCTCGGCCTCCATTTGGGGGCTATGGCCCGAGCGCGGTAGGAGGATAACCTGGCTATTGGGCACCAGATAGTCGCGAATACCATCGAGGCAGATCTGCCGATGTAATATCCGATCTTTCAGGCCCCAGACAATGGTCGACGGAGCGCGCAGCAACCCCGGCGGCCCGTCGTCGAAGACGGCCGCACTGCTGCTCCGACGGCCGAGCTCGTTGCCACGACGCAGGCCGTGCAGGGCGGCCACCGTCTCTGCGGACTTGTGCCAGGGATCCTGGCCCGTTCCGTCGCTGAAGTAACGGGTCATCTGCATGATGCCCTCGTACGGCCGTTCCCGGCCTGCGGTCTCTGGGTACCGCTTACCGTGCTTGGTCCGGGTTGCGCGCTGCTCAGCCGCCGGCCCGATCGTCGTGGCTAAGGCCTCCGCGGCATCGCAAATGGTATACTGAACCACCTCGCCGTGTTCGGCCCGGTGACTGGATCGCAACACAGCCAGATGGTTCGCCGTGCACAAGTAGTACACCAGCGGTCGCGGTAGTTGGTAGGTGAAGATGGACCCGGCACGGAGGCACTGCTCTAGGACCGGCCTGACCGTGCAAATGGCCTTGACCAACATGGATCTGTGCTGAAGTGGCGCATTGAGGAACAGCTGGAACATTTTGAGAGACGAAGACAGCAACCTTCTGACATTGGACTCGACCAAGGGCATCTGAAGCAGGCCAGATCAGCAATGTCAGCAACACCTCCTTGGGAATCCGAAGCGTACAAGAGGGCCATTGATGAGAATAAACCGGTCCGCCAACTCGGAAGCTTCGGCGGCCAAGCGTGTCGCCAGCACACAGCCCACGTCGTGGCCGACAACGATTACTCGTTCAGGAGTTGTTTTTCCATCGACAGGACGATCGATGTGGCAGCGATCCCGCATGATGATGATGAACTCAGTGAGCAACTCCAAAACCTGGGTCGCACCGTAAAAGGGCAATCGATCGGAGCCCCCATAGCCCGGAAGATCGATGGCGACGAGAGTTGCCTTGTCCCGCAGCGGCTGCGGCTGGAGCAGATGGCGCCAATTCATCCAGCTGTCGGGGAACCCATGAATGAAAACCACTAGCGGTTTCGTTATCTTCGATTTGCTAGAGCCGGTGTCTGTTTCAACATCATGCCCATGGGCGGCGGCATCGTTGGTGACATAGTGTAACTTGAAACCGTCGCGCAGTGTCACAAAGCCGTGGCTATACCCGGCCCATGTTTTCGATAGATTCCAAAACCGATCCCGAGCTGTTACAGGAAAAGCCTCCCCGTTAGTAATTGGGACCTGTCTGTCGTTGTACGGCTACGGCAGTTCAGTAGTCAGTCAAGAAGAGGATGACACAGTACCGGCGCCGACTTCCTGGACTTCCTCCTTTCTATTTCTCCGGAAGAAGAACCCCGCCGTCATGGATTTTGAGAGAAGCACGCCCATGCCAAAAAAGCCATATGCAACGGATAGAAGCGTGATTGCGGCTCTGAGTAGGGACGCTTTCATCATCTTGCAATGACAACGGCAGACGTCTCCAACTGCGTGTTCTCTAGGACCGATGAATAGATTGATAGAGATTCCCGTTATTCCGAGTGACTTTGACCTCATTCTCATATGTCTCGAGCCACAGCGGTTCCCTAGCGGATGATCATCATATGCTGTCATCCAACCACGGCTCCAAGTTCCGGCCAGTGAGACCCTAACCCTAACCTTTCTGTTCGACCACTGAGCACCACTCTTAGTTGGAGACACATAAAACGCAGGAGATACAATTGTCTTTCAACTCGGGAAACCGGAATCGCGCCCTGTTCTACAGCCAGATCTATGTACAAGTTTAGACGAGAAAATCCCACTGACCGACATGTGTTAACCAGATACCCAACAGATGAAAACATACTGAACCATGCCCATCATGCTCATCAGCAAAAAGAATCATAATGAAAAGCCAATCGTCTCGCGATTGTCATCGATTAATCGTCCGTACCTAGTGAACCCCAAGTTAGTCCTCGGAATATGGATGGCATTAGCCTTAACACATGCGCAGGGAACATACTCTAATAAAAGCCGGAAAAACCATGCCTCCATATCCTCCTTTCTTAGGACCTTCTGGGCCCACTCTTTGCTTTGCTTGGCCAGGAGAGGGCCCTGGATCCTCCCGTCTTCTTCTTCGGTGAAGTATCGAACGCTCTCCACGTACTCGTCCCCACGAAAACTGAGAGGAACGTAGTGAACCCACGGCTTGAGCCACTCATCATGCCACTCCCGGAACAGAGCGATCTTGAACACCAGACTGTTGCTAAGCAGGAACGAGTAGTACCGACCGCTGAACGCGTTGCCATCGATGTCGGCCAGGTACTTGTACTGCCACGCCCAGTTTGGGTCCGCTTTCTCAGCAACGTCGAAGAACTTTTCCTGGGCAGCGCAGTCGTCTACATCGCACTGCCCAATGAAGGTAAATTTGACATTAAATAAGTCTTGGTAAGACTTGCGCGGAACGTTCTTCACGGCCCAATCCCGATCGCCAACGCGGGTCAAGATCTTGGTCTTATCGTCATCGTGCGCGTTGTCGACTTTATCGACGAAATTCTGTCGATGCTGTCGCCGCCAGCCCCCGTCGCGCGAATACCCTCCCGTGGTTGACCCGCGCCAATACAACTGGCCAGATTTCTTATCCCACGGCCGATCTTCACTCTTGTTGTATGCCACTCTCCCGGCCCAATACCATGGGCTGGGGTAAAGAATGTCCTGGAAGCTGGAAATCTTACTCTGCGAAAAAACGGGAAACAAATCCTGGACAATGTCGAACGCGTTTGGGCGATCGAAGAATCCATGCGTGTGTCGTAGAGATGGTGTCAGGCAGATATCGGAGAACGCGGTAGTATTGTAGATGAATCCGAGGTCTCCCATGGCATAACGGGAGGTGTCATCTTGCGCGTTCTCATCCAGTGACCGCGCGGGACTACCGACAGGACAGGACATGCGAGAGTGTGTCCAGGTCGCCTGGTGCGCGAACCGGTTGAAGCGCGTCGTGGTAACCTCCTCGATCTGGTCACCCTTGCCCAGATCCGAAGGCCGTCTCGAGAACGAGTTCCGCAGCGACTCTTTCTTGTTTGTTGCTGGGATGGCCACCTCTTTGGCATACGACACCAGTCTCTGTAGATCCTCGGTGGGTATCACCACTCGCGGCTCATCATGCGTATTGAAAGCTAGATCCATATCCGGAAGATACTGGACAAAGGGCTTCATCATTTCCACAGTGGCCTCGCGCTGCCACTTGTAACCATCTCCACCCCCTTCCGCATTCGCAATCTTTCCGTTCCGGACCAATAAGGCAATCATGTTATTATCAAACCCAATTGTTTCCTTCGCGCGCTGGCGGATGACTTTTGGAGGAAGCGACCAGAACGGAAGTAACGAATGATATATCGTATCATAGTCATCAATGATCTGGACTCCCCGATCCCGCGCGAATTTATACCACTTGTCGAAGTTTGGTGGCGGCGGCATGCCATAGCGGCGACGGTACTCGGCCACGGCTTCCGGGAGAGACTTGGATTGTGAGGACACTCTCTGCTTGAACTGCTTGCCGGCATCTAAAATGAGACGCGAGATCGGATGGGAACCCTCCACCTTCAGCTCCATTTCAGGTTTATCATCTATTGGAAAGGTCCGTATATCCGGCTTCTCGATCGGGGAGGCATTGTGTTTAAGGGGAACCGTCTGAATAGCATCCCTGAGTAGAAACAACGTGAAGCCCGCTAGCGCAATAGACAATAGGAGGCCGACCAGCCGGCGACGACGCATTCTGGTCTTTGCCGGGTGATCCAGACCAAGAACGGGTTCAGAGAGCACACGCTTGCGCATGTGAGTGGAAGACGTGTTGCATTGGTCGAACTTGAAGACGACTACTTATCGAGAACGATCAGCGGACAGGACATGCGTAGCCAGCATATCTGGGCAAACGGAATCAATCCTGCCAGGAACGCGATGCAAAGTTGCTTTCGAAAAGCTTCTCCGTCCTGGACGAGGTTTCACTACTCCGGACATACCATCTTGGAACTTTTTGACTTCCATGGCGAATAGATCGGGGCGTATTCTAAACCCAATATGGAAGGTCTAGGCAGAAGCTCCTGCAGCCACTTTTGGGTGAGTTGCTCCATTCTGGCCTCACGAACCTCGGAGGACCGGACTGCAACCTTCAATCTCTGAGACTCGCATGGTCAATATTCAGCACAAAATAGAATTTGGGTGCACCGACTTGGTGATTTAATTTCCCCATCCGCTTTCGCCGGGTCCAGAAACATTGCATCTCCAAGGGACGGACCAATGTATACCATCCCGAGCTGACTCAGTTCGGGGGCCAATGTCGCTTGTTATCGGTCGAAGAGAAGTAGGAACTGTGTTCCATGATGAAGAAGGAAGAGGGAGAAAAGCTACAAGGCTCAAACTCCTCGTCCTCGGACTTCTCAAAGTTTTACTGAGTAACTTACCTTGGTACTTAAGTATCGACGGTCGACGAGGGTAAACACTCTGCACCCTGCCTATCGTGTACGTCCTTGACTAGAGCTTCAACAGAGCACTATCCTACACCGTATTTATCGAGGCATTAAGTTAGGTGCGAGCTGACAACGGACAAAGCAGAGAAAAGCCCATGAGCCCTGGGGAGGATTTGAGATAAACGCGGCTGTCACGTGTTGCTATTGTAGTATGCTCTTGACCGGATTGTGCACTTCGAGTCTCTGATAATAGTCTTCCAGAAGACTCAAGAACCACTCCAGGGCCTCTGAACCTTAAAGAACCGCAGAATCATCGCAGATGATTGACCATTC
The DNA here is from genome assembly GCF_041956625.1 of Thermomyces dupontii. Lineage (NCBI taxonomy): Eukaryota > Fungi > Ascomycota > Eurotiomycetes > Eurotiales > Trichocomaceae > Thermomyces > Thermomyces dupontii. Next base: position 140,696 of record NW_027192311.1, on the reverse strand, counting down.
GTAGGGGTTATTTGAGATTGAGGGCTTTCTGCTCACTATGTGCCCCATGTAGTCCATCACGCTTTCCCGATGCCTCGGCCCCTGTCCAACAACCGACAAACCATCAGACTCACAGCGATCGTCCCAACGGATTCCAGAACAAAGACCCGAGCAAAGACAACATGGGCATAAGCCAGCACCAGCAATACGGCGACCAGTCCGAGATGAACAACGTAGAACGCCTTGCGACGTCCTTCTGGCGTGTCCACGCCCAGTATTGACCCGCTCCAGCGCCGCACCGTCGACCCCCGCAAGACCCAGAACAGCGTCGCGACCACGATGCCACAGATCCCAATCTCCACGTCCAGGTCCCGAACCCGCTTCGCGAGCAAGCTTCCATACGTAGGGTCCGGCGTCTGCATGTAGAAGTTCAGATACAAGGCCGCATGGGCACACAGAAGGGGCACCACGACGAGCCGGCCCAGCAGACGGTGGTAGGCCGTGAGTGTTGGCTGCGGGATGGTGGTCACGAGCGATAGTACAGACGGAACACCGCGGGATCGCAGCAGGAATGATGTCGGTGCAAGGAGGAACTGCACCGGAAGCTGTGACAGCGAGACATGGGCCAGTGCTTTGGTAAGATGGAGGTAGTCTAGCAAACAACGTTAGCAGGAGGACATCGAGCATGAGCTGGAGCTTTATTAGTCGCCCGTGTTTGCTATTCGAAATCTCAAGGCAACGGTACTGCGTAGCGGTGATTCGGACGTTACCTTCGCCCGACTTCCATATACACAGGCCGATGAGCCATCCAAGCCACATCAAAACCAGCGCATACTGCTTTATTGACTCTGCAGCCCCCTGCCGAGCGGGAGCGTTCCACCACGAGGACGAGGTACTCCGTAGCTCCTGAAGCTTTGTGGACGATGATCGTACGCCAAAACGGCAGTACAAAGAAACAGCCACAATAACCGCGAACGCGGACAATTGGGCCAAGTAGCCACGTAGATCAAGTGCAGCACGACGACTGCGAAGTTCGTCCTCGGACAAAGACATAAAACGGTATGGCCATGTGGTCGCCATGGCGAAATGAGCATTCAGCACGGCTTGCTGGATTGTCCGCCCGCGCGGTGTTGATGTAGGATGATCGTCAGCAAGGTTGATCGCCAAAAGGTCTTCAGTTAGTGCGAGTCATGAATCGCACGCCTTATCATCAAATCTGATGCTGACAAATATTCTCTCTGCGGGCTGGTGCAGAGTGAGCATGTTGGAGAAGGCCATCATTTGTCAAATGTCTAGCTGTTAAGCATGAGAGCATAAACTACAAAAGTACTCATGCCAGCAACCCAGAACAAAAGAATGCTCATAATTATGTCTCTAACTCGGCAGGATTGTCTCCCGCCTCCGAACAACATTTCTCCATGCAAGCCTGTTCTTTACTATTTGTTTGTCACCATCAATCCGTCCCGCGCCCCGTCCAGGCACCCCTAAGGAGAGGTTTGCATCACCTCGGTCTGGCCGCCAGCGGCATTGGTGGCGAAATAACGAACGTCAGCATCCTCATCCTCCTGCAGTTTCTCCAGCTGCGGGATGATCCGTTGCTGAATCAACTCCTGTCCACGCCGTGACGCCGGTGCCGTTCCCCCCGATTTCTCCAGATCCTGCAACGTGCCCTCTGCCGGAAGACGTCGTAACGTGTTGATCAGTACGGAGTAGGATTTGGCAACATTGAATCGAATGTTCGGGATGGGGTCCGTCGCCAGTCCCTCGAGCATCGGCAGGATGGAGTTCTCAATAATATTGAGGTTCAAAACGGAAGCAAGAGTCTATGAGAAGTCAGTCAAAGACACTTTGTCACTACGAGCCCCATGGATGGCTGACCGAAATTGCAAAACACGTCGTCATTCGGTAGAGGTAGTTTGGGTGTTGCCCCATGCCCAGCACTCCGGGAATGATGGATTCGCTGGCCCAGGCAACGCCAAACAACTCAGTAAGCTTTTTCAGGTTCTGAGTAGCAGCCTCCCTGATGGAGAAGACTGTGTCTCCTAACCAACCCATGCAGAGGTTGCTCAATTGCTCATCAAAGAACTTGACCCCCAACTGGCTAGCAAGCAACGGGATATATTCGATGATGGCGAGTCGAACACGCCACTGCTTGTCTTCGGCCAGTTGGACGATTGCCGGCAGAAGGGACTGCGACAACAGGTCGATCCCAATCACTGTGAAGGAGCCGTTGGGTCAGCAAACAAAGCATATCACTGCTATGTTGCGGTGAACGTACCTTTATTCACGATATCAAGTTTCGAGATAATGTGCAGGCGAACTTCCGGGTGTTCATCTTTGAGCATTTGCAGGAACATTGGCAGAAGATGGGCGGTCGTCCTGATGAGATCCAGTCAGCTCTATGCATGGTACCATGCAGAAGGGTAACGAGAGTGAGTACGCACTCTTCTTTGCCAAGAAGGGGAGCTAGCTCGCTGACCTGGGTGGCCAGTGCAGACCGCACGTGCTGAGACTGGTCAGAAACGAGGTCTTCAATACTTGTCATGACTTCATTAAGGATGGTGTCTCGATCAAGGAGCGCGCAGAAACCTGCTCAACCAGTCAAATCCACTTGTCCAGGGAGGAAAAATGGAAGATACGTACGAGGTATCTGGCCCACGATTGCTGTTCGGACTTCCGCTTCATTGTCTTTCAGGAGTTTGACAAACGCCGGAACAAGGTCTCGGGTCACCACTTCCTCATGGACGGCTTTAGCAATCTGCAGGAACGATGTCAGCATATTTGGACAGATCACGCACAGACAATATATCAAGTACTGACCCCTTCGAACTTATCCGCCACCATGTACCTGACTCGCCAGCTCTTATCCTCAAATAGGTTACGTAGAGAGGTCAAAAGAACTCCATGACTGGACTGTTGCTCCTTTGGAATCTCCTCTGCAATGGAAATCAAGATTGGCACACTCAAGAGGCGAACGCTGTCCTGATCGTCGCTAGCAAGGTATTGGAACAGCGGAATGACCTCTTCAATGATGATGGGCGTAGTCAACTCCTTGGTAAATTTTGTCAAGTTGTTGGCGGCCTGTCTTCGCACCATGGGAGTTTCGTCATGTACAAGGTGTCCGAACTGCTGGCGCAGGGCCTGCTGCATACCGGGCGATGACTTGCGGTATGGGATGCAGTACAGACCTGTAGCCGACACCTTGGAGGTGAACCAATCTGCTTTCGATAACCGGAGCACCATTGGGATGAAGTGATCCTCTACTTGCTTTTGAGACAGCACTTCACAAATCTTGTTGAGCGACTCCACCGCCTACCGTCAATTAGTAACCAGGAAGCAGGTAAACATGGCACATCCGTCCCCCACCTTGTCCCTCACCAGCGGTTCTTCAATCACCGCAAGATGCTCAAGGGGCGGAAGAAGCACGTGCGCATACTCGGCACCGCCAACGTACTCCACGAAATCGCCCAGCTCATCGGCGATCGCTTTCAAGACTTCATCCTCATCCTCAACCGAGTCTAGCTATGGAGTCAGCATCAAGCGGCGTGATGTTAGTGTCGGCACGGTTACCGTCGAGGAACGGAATCAATTCATCTCGCGTTCGCTCCGGGCCAAGGGCCAGGGCAATCGTAGAGAGGCGGTGGATTGCATTGAGACGGAGGACGAGATCATCGTGCTACAATTAGTGAGAATGTGTGACTCGAGATCGGTCGCGAAATGCCGCCTACCTTGAGCTCGTCAATCAGGACGGCGATCGGGTAGAGCTCATCGGCTTCCGGCTGCGAATCCATTGCGTAGATCTCGTGTGATCGCGCAGTTTAAGTAAATGACGGGTTGAAGGGAGATCAAGGTACGGGTCTATCCTCCCACTCCGTGACCAAGAGACCGAGACTCAATCAATGATCCGGAGAGCGCAGGTCCAGCATGGACGCTGGAGTGACCGGGAGTCTCTAAAGCACCGTTTGTTAGCACTGAACGGGGATAAGCCAATGCTGGAATAAGGAGGCGAGATTCGAACGTCTTGGGCTGGCCGAGTCTCGTGGGGCGTGTGGATCAGACCGCGGCGCGGTGAGGACAACTCGAGGCAAATTGGGCCGGACATACCTGGGCGGAAAAGCCGACGGGCTGGAATACAGTCAATGAATCAATGGTACTTGTCGATGCTGCGGAGGGAGGAAGGGCGCCGACGAGAATCTACTCCTTCACTGCGATGCTTGGATGTGGTGTTTAGGAGTTGGCAATTCCAGATTGGGCTGTGGCTGGTGAGGGGGTTGTGGCTGGGCGAGGGGTCCTGTGGCTAGTGCGTCCCGCCTTGGAGCTCTCATCTTTTCCCGCAGTAGTGGAGGAAACAGTACAATACTCCGCGCAGACAAGGAGAGAAGAGAAAAATAGAAAAAACAAATATCCTAGCAGACGCCGGTGGTCTGCGCGATTATTAGGACGCCAGATCCCGCGCCCGCAAGCCTGTGCCTTCTCCGATTTCGTCAAGACTTCCCTCCAGGTGCACCAACATCATTGAGTCACCATGCCGATGGTCACTGTGGACAAGGCCGCTCTGTTCAAGGAGCTGGGCCGAGAGTGAGTGTATTGATTCTTTTTCGTATTGCATGTTCTAATCTTGTGCCAATGCAGTTTTACCACCGAGGAGTTTGAAGATCTGTGCTTCGAGTTCGGTATCTGCCAACCACTTCGATAGTCCTTCCGCGACGCTTTCGCTAACAAACCCGCGCAGGCATTGAGCTCGATGAAGACGTAAACCATTGCCTGACCTTCGTTTGTTGAAATAATACTGAATTGTGCGCAGACGACGGATCAGGACCGGCCAATTGTGGATGGAAAACGAGAGCCGCCGCAACTCAAGATCGACATCCCTGCGAACCGGTTCGTACATCGACCAGTACGGTCACTGAAGGGCGCTGACCATGGGCAGATATGATCTGCTCTGCTTCGAAGGCATCGCGCTGATGCTCAACGTGTATCTTGGCCGGAAGTCGTTCCCCAATTATCGATTAGTGCCTCCGGCCTCTGGACGGTTGGAAAAAATCATAGTTAAGGAAGAAGTGAGTGCGGCCGTAATTGTTACTCGGAACGAACCGTCAATGACAGCGGCCAGACTGCGAGAATTAGGCCATACGTGTCTGGGGCCATTCTGCGGAATATCACCTTTGACAAGGCACGCTACGACTCTTTCATCAGCCTTCAGGACAAGCTCCACCAGAATCTTGCTCGCCAGCGAACGCTAGTGTCCATCGGTACCCATGATCTGGACACGATCAAGGGACCTTTCACATATGAAGCCTTACCTCCGAAAGATATTCGCTTCATACCGCTCAACCAGACACAGGAAATGGACGGAGAGCAGTTGATGACTTTCTACGAGGTATCAAAGTCCATCTCTCATTCTGTGAGCGCCGCTGATTCTGATAATTGCAGAAAGACAAACATCTCGGGCGGTACTTGCACATAATCCGAGATTCGCCCGTTTACCCCGTGATCTACGACTCAAACCGCGTAGTGTGCTCTCTACCTCCAATCATCAACGGAGACCATTCAAAGATTACATTGGACACCAAGAATGTGTTCATTGAAATCACCGCTACGGATAAGACGAAACTAGAGATTGTCAACAAGATCATGGTCACGATGTTCTCCCTGTACACTGCGGAACCTTTCACGTAAGCAGGCATTTTTCCCATGCGATTTCTTTGGCTGACAATTCGATAGCGTTGAGCCAGTCGAGATCGTGTCTGAACACAACGGGGAGTCAAGAGTAGTGCCCGACTTGACACCGCGGTCGACCCAGGCCGAAGTTGCGTATATCAACCAGTGCTGTGGTCTCAACCTGTCTGCCGAGGAGATTGCACAGCTTCTGAAGAAAATGGCCTACAATGCCAGGCCGTCGGAGACTCCGGGTCTGATCGACGTTGATATTCCGCCAACCCGCGCGGATGTCCTGCACCAAGCAGACATCATGGAGGACGTAGCAGTCGCTTACGGGTACAACGAGCTGCCACGGTCTTTTCCAAGCAAGTCGGGCACGATTGCAGCACCACTCCCTGTCAACAAGCTCACGGACATCGTCCGAACGGAGGCTGCGATGGCCGGATGGACCGAGGTGCTTCCGCTGATTCTCTGCTCGCACGACGAGAACTTTGCCTGGCTCAATCGTCACGATGACGGCAACACCGCCGTCAAACTGGCCAATCCCAAGACGCAGGAGTTTCAGGTCGTACGCACCAGCCTGGTGCCGGGACTCCTCAAGACCATCCGCGAGAACAAGAAGCACGCGGTGCCCATCAAGATCTTCGAGGTCAGCGATGTGGCGTTCAAGGACCTGTCCCTAGAGCGCAAAAGCCGCAACGAGCGGCGCTTTGCGGCCGCCTGGTACGGTAAGACCAGCGGCTTCGAGGTTGTGCACGGCCTGCTAGACCGGATCATGGCCATGATGAAAAGCTCCTTCATCGTGGGTGAGGAGGGGCTGCAGAATGCTGCCGTAAACGACAGCACTTATTGGATCGAGGAACTCGACGGTACGTCTCACTTTCTTTATAAAGATAAGGATGCCTATTAACTTGATGGGAAAGATCCTATGTACTTTGCCGGCCACGGAGCATCCGTCCATGTCCGCATCGGCGGAAAGCACCACGTCATCGGGTCCTTCGGCATCTTGCATCCGACGGTACTGGAGAAGTATGATCTGAAATACCCAGTCAGCGTCCTGGAGATCAACATTGAAGTGTTCTTGTGAGCGCAGAGTTTGATAAAACGGAGATCTAGATCTAGAATAAAAAAATTAAAACTTATGACGCGTATGAGATTGAAAGTAGCATCGCAGATGGAATGCAGAATGACCCAATTCTCTTGATAGATGCAGCACCTTCAAGTGCCCTTCGACAGATATTAGGTCCGGCGTATGGTAAGAGTACATGCAAATAGTTTGTCACTGGAGACAAGTCTACTCTTTCGTTTGCCTGCATTGAATTCTTTAACCTTGCCATCCCTGAGAAACGGCGCCGACGTCTACTCTAGTACATTGAGCATCGTATCCGAACGGAAATTTTTCTTTTTATCATGAGATCGAATTCGCAAACCCCATTCATGGCATACACACATTGAACGGAAGACCCCATATGGACCTGAACATTACGGCCAGAGAACAATGAGAAAAAAAACTAGGATTGGCTTTTTTTATTTATTCATCTCACTCCTGAACATACTCCTCCTGGCCTTCTACCCCTTGCTGCTCGGCCAACCGCTGCTGTTCGGCGAGTTGCTGGGCGGCGACGGCCTTGGCGCCGTAGTCCTGGCTCATGGGCTGCAGCACGGGCTGCTCCTCCTTGGGCTCGATGATGGTGACCGAGTCCGGCAGCGACTTCTGCGGGCCGGACTTGCCCTCCGGATCCGAGCCGCGCATGATCTTGACCTTGATACCCAGAACACCCTGGCGGAGGAGAACGTGTCGGGTGGCGCTGTCAATGAAGTCACGGGCGGGTTGACCGGAGTGGATCATGAAGCCGTCCTACAAAAGAAAAAAGGAAGTGGAACCGGGGTTAGCTCATCGCTCCGAGGAATATTCAAAAAAAATAGTTGGTAACAGAGTTCGACGTACAGTGAACTTCATGGACTTGGCACGAGCCGCACGCAGCTTGCCGGAAACAACGACCTCGCAGCCCTTGGCGCCGCTCTCCATGATGAACCGCAGAACACCGTAGCAGGCCCGTCGGACGGCCAGACCGTTCAGCAGCTTGTAGCGGAGGGACTCGCACTGAGCGACGGCGGACAGGCCGCGGTTCTGGACCTTGGCGGCATAGAGGGAGACCGAGTTCTCGGGGAACTTAAAGCGTTTCTGGATGAGGGAGGTGAGCTCGCGGATGCGGCGGCCCTGCTCGCCGAGAACCTCCTGGGTGTGCGTGGCACGGATGACTGTTTTGCGAGGACCCGTCAGCATGCTCTGCTCTCTCTTCTTGTACCTTCTCATTTCCCCCACGCAGTCCTCCAAGGCCAATTCGTAGCCCCATGTCCACCTCAGAGTAGTGGTAGAACGAAAAGGAAGCTGTAGGTTCAATTGAACGTACTGATATCCGTAACGGTCGGAGTAACGCGGACTTCCACGCCCGAGTAACCCTCCTCAGCCAGCTCGCGCTGGAAGAACTCGTTCAATTCGGCGTAGAACACACCGTCGGCGACGAACTTGCGACGCTTTGAGATCGCACCCTGGACGGCAGCCATGATTGCGGGATCAATTCAACGATTCTCCCTATCAGCCCGTTTGGAGAGATCTGATCGGGGCCCGGGGCGAAGAGAAGACCGGTGTGTTCTCTGTGTTGTCGGGTTGGACGAAAAGGAGGGTTGAAGCGACAAGCTCTCGACAAAACTAAGCGATGCACCAAGAGGGTTTCCCGCTTTAACATTTTTAGTGGGGATTCATTTTCGGAAAGAATTAGGGCTTGGGGTTTGCCCTCGCTTGCTAGGCCGCCGCTATACTAATTTAGGAATGTAGGGCTATTCTGCCATTGACCAATCAAGTCGCCCGTCGGACACTCACCTTCATCCAAGTACTCCGTATGCCGCCAGCATACTCCGTCCCAGTACGAGTAATCTTTCAAAGTGTCCTGGCCTTCAGCTTGCTCGACTTGTCTCATTTCAAAGTGAATCAAAGAATCAAATGAAGTGCCTATTTATAGCCCGATCACCGAACGCCTAACACGAACTCCTCCACTACCAATAGTACCGCATCAGTGCTATGCATGCAGAAGCTATGTCCCAATGGTCATCATCAATCATCATCCCTAAGAACGCAAAAAAACCATCTATCACTGTAACTCGACCCCTATCTCGTTGCTCTTGCGTTGCGCTTTATCGTTAGAATGTCGGTTTCCGGAAAGACTCAAATCGGACAGCTCAGCATGCAGACTTGATGCATCTGAGGAAGCTGTCTTGACTGTTTTGTTGGCCGCCTCGACATTTTCCACGGTTTGGTTCGAGGTCTCAACAGCAGTCAGCACCGGTGTCGAACTTCCCCCCTGACCTCCTCGCCGGGGAGCTCCTAGCGACCCGCGTGGGCCGTTCATCTCGGCATCGGCGCGTCCAAATGCTTCACTCCACCAACGAACCTCATTCACACGAGGGAAAATGAGACGTTCACGGCCTCGTTGTTTGTCGTCTATGATTGGGTCGTATCTTGGATTGAGAAACTGTTCTCTTCGTGCTAGGAAGTAGTCCCACACACTCCGAGTTCTCGTTTTTGCATTGTTTTCCACCCGTTCTTTTTCGCTGTTGAAAAGGAACGTGCCATATTGACAGGAGTAGAGATGATAAAGGAGCCGCCGTAAAAATCGCTCGTTGAACTCAAAGCGCGTTGGATATTGATACAATAGTTGATACGTCGCATCAAGAAACTGATGGAAGACAGGGCTCGTCTCTTTGACTTTGGTAATCTCCTTCTCCACCACAGGAGCAAAGCCATGTTTTCGCGGCATCGAATCGCCGTCGTGACTGTCCAGTTCCGACTCACCCAACGAATCCCGACTCGCATTGTCCCGGTTAAAGAAATTCTTCGCAGTCAGAAACGCATTCTCGAGGGCCTTCCGTGGCTCACTAGAATCCCCGAACGGCCGACTCGAATCGCCGCCAATACGATCATTCTCGATCTGGAACCACTTTTCGCTATTCAAGAGTCCCGATCGATGACGGAACATATGGCCGAACGATAGCCAGTCCTTTTCCACCAAGACCATGAAACCTTCCATCGTCCGGTAGTACGGGTCCAGACAAATCTGGCTGAGAGCACTCAGCTGACTCGTACGGTCCCAGCCGTCCGAGCAGTGAATGAGCACGTGCGAATGTTGGATACCAACCTGGCGAGCAATCAATCCCGCACCTTCAAGTATGCCGCTGATATGCTTCAGCCACCCGCTCTTTGCTAACAACTCCCGGTTGGGACCCAACGGTGTCACATCCGAGTCCTTCAGTGCCTCGACGACCTTGTTCAACGAGTCGCGCATGACGTGAATATTATCAATGCCAAGGTAAGCTTTAGTTGCAAATTTATAGTGATCCATGTTTTCCGACCCTAGACCAACGGCCTGCATAGCGAAAGCATTAACTGTAGGCCGAGCGTCCACTATCAGATTTCGCTGTTGAGCGCCGTAGACATGGGGTCTGTCATTTCGCTCTTCCCTTGTAGCCGCCACCATCTCATCTTCAAGCTCCTCTGCATTCATCACTTCGGTGTTCGAGTTGCTCGATAGCGGCGCACTTTCGACGCTTGAATTGGTAGAGTCATGCTCGAGGTTCGGCGGCGTGAAGCTGACAGGCAGTTTCTCCGAACGAGACGTGGAGAATATAGCAGCCAAAAGTTTTTCATCTTGTATGCTTCTATTCTGACGTACCCCAACCAGTGGCTGCGAACTTCTCGTAATCGAGCAATTGTTCACGGGGTGAAGATATGTGAGGACCGGAATCCGAGCCCGCGACCGGTACTTGCCCGCATAATTGAGGGTGTTGTCGGAGATTGATGATGGAACGACAAACGACGCCGGGTAAGTCGGGGAGAACTGGTCTGATTAATACCAGAGCCAAAAAAAATAGCAAAGGAAGGCGCGAACAAAGACGTACAGTATAGTCCGCATTAATCGTTGAGATGCGCCAGTTGGGATTCCGACCATCCTTCCCAATCCCCTGGCGAGCCCATTCCTTGATAGGATCGTATATCTCCCAGCCATTGAAATTCCGCTCCAGCGGATGAGGCTGGTAAGTAAAAGCATACAACTTGTCTACACGGCCGACCTTGCAAGTCCATTGCTTGAGAGTCTCATACACATCGCGGGCCTTGCTCTCGTTCGGGAAGTAAAAGCAAACAAATGTAAAATCCCGACAACGTAAACGGATCGATGATGGCTGTCTCGAGGCCGCCGGTGCAGGTCGGAATGTGCAGAACGATATAATCGGATAGGTGATCCATAGCTCCTTGGGCCGGATCGGATTACCCTGCTGCGCCGCTTCTGCCGAGCCCGGTGGCGTGTGGGAGAAAATGAGGTGATGCGGCGTTAGGTGAAGAGTCCCGGCAACCTGCTCGCCTCGCCGAGCTAGGGTGACATTCTCGACCTTTGTCCGGAGTCAGAACGCTAAGCACGTTAACAGGTCCATAGCACGAGAGAACAGACCTTGGCGATTCTTGTGCGTTCCATGTCCGATGAGGGCTACCGAACCTTCATCTCGTTAGATATGCGTCGCGAGCGCCGATCAGATTGATGTGTGAAGAAAATGGACTCGAAGAATCAGCAGAACGCGGCGAGTTTCTTAAAAACATGAGGTCTTGAATCAGTTTTCTGGAGAACATGGCGATCTGCGGCCCCTCGCTACGTCAACTTCCATTCATGGGTACTACCTATTGTCACGTGATTTTAGCTTGGCATTGGCTAACTGGACCAATGGCATCCATTCTATTTGCGGCTCAGACTCTCCGAATCCATTCCATTCTTCAAGACAGACAAGACTATGTACTATGTACGAAGTACTGTACTTACGCCAGCACTTCAGAGCTTGCATAAGTAGCGCTGCACCCAAGGCTACATAGGACAGATGGTATCCGAAGCAACGTCGGTCGTGTACTCGTAGTAGGACAGCAAGGGCGACAAGAGTGATCTGAGCTCAGCACTGCCGACCGACCGATTTGTTCGGCACCTCTTGAGTGGCCTTCACCAGATTGTGGCAGGCATTTGGATCACAAATCATCGAGACGCGCTCCTGCTACGACGCCTTCATCAAACTGAGAATCGCGAAACCGTGAGGATACAGGATGAGCGTGAAAGGTCGATAACATGATAGTTGTTAGACGACAGCCGACCAGAAATATCTTCCTACCTTCTTTTGGCCGAGCGGATAACAACTGAAGATAACGATCAGATATCACAAAGTGATTGATCCCAGGTGACCCTCTTCCACTGCCGGCCCCGTCTCAAGGTTTAGCATCTCGAACCCGGAACGGTCCGGAGTGATAGGAGAGCCGGCGCGAATGGTAACGAATCCCATTGGGCATTCCCAACAAGGGTGCTGGCCAGTTGAAGATCTTCTTGATCGGCTGGGCATGCTGCAAGCCAAGTCGTCATCGGAAGGAGCTCTTTGCGTCGGCGATCGCGGCATCTATGCTGATGCCCTCCGAGTTCAAACGCAGGAACTCAAGCGTTTCACGCAGATAGGGCATAATAGGTAAGACATAATAACTGTGTCGCACGAGAAAATCGCGCGCCATCGTTTCGAGACCTAGGCCTCCGTCAGCATTGATGGCCAAGTTTTCAAATATCAAGCTGAGCAATTACGCACCCTCCGGCTCCGGGCAATGTCTTCCAGGCTAGATACTTGGTGAGCTGAATCACGAGCTCCAGAGGCAGGGAACCGACAATATCATACCGGACCTAAGATTCCACTCCGGAGAGACTCGACACTGGTTTCGAAGGAGAACTCTCAATCAATGTCCTCCGGGAAACCTCAAGATGCGATTTGAGGCACATTGATTTGATCGGACGCCACGTCCAACGCAGAGTGCTGAGATATCGCACCCGAACGAAAACTCGGGATCTCAGTTTCTTTGTTTCCTCGCTGTTCCTTACTGCAACCCTGAAGCGTGCAAAGAGCGTAGATAGATTCCGGCCCGGCAACGCCCCAAGAGGAGATCTGAATGGCATCATTGCACGTGCTGAACTTTGCGTTCAAATTCTCCATTCATTTTTCGCGAAAGATGGTGCTGAATACTCGTCTACCTACGGGTCGCTCTTCATCGCCAACGCTGGAGCAGATCTGCACACCATAAATGTTGAAATTCTTCGTCCCAGTTAGCGTCGTGTGAAGGCTGGACCTGGTTTTAGTTGAATTTGGTTTGTTCAATGCCTCCAAACTTACTTGCCACGATCTCGATAGTAGGCGGAACTGTACTAGGACAGCATCAGACAGCTTTGACTGAGCTGCAGATTTACTCATTTATTCATTAACTTACGGAGTGCACTGGTCTGTAGTATACACCAATTCCAATCGACCCTCTATGCCTTGCCATTGATACTCAGTTGAAACGCCAGCTTGCATGCCGAATTGTAAAAGTCTTTGAACCGTTGTTCCAGCCGTTGTCGTCGGACATTGGTCGTCTCCTCGAAAGGATCTCGCTCATCCGCGCGCAGATCCATATCAAGACTGAGGCGAGACGTCTGTTCCGCGATGATGGGGCTGTTCTCATGATGCGTGTAGGTGACTTTGTGATCACCAAAATTGTAGACGCGGAATTCGCCGCCGGAAAACAAGTGGAAGGGTGGGAAAAGGTACTGCCCAACGATTCTCTCCTCGGGTCGATATTCACGGTCCACCTCCGAGCCATCTTTGCTGTCGAGAAGGGCTTTGGGAAGTGGTATGTAGCAGTAGGTGGGGAGAGAGACGTGCGGGTTTGTGGCAACATGTTGCAACTGTTCCCGGAGAGCGGCGAGCAAATCATCCTCGTACCCAATAAATGATGTGAGGAGATTGCGAGACAGGGTCCGCGTGAAGCGGACATCAAAGTCACTCTCAGGCAAAAGGAAATCAAGGGTGTCTTCTTTGGTCAGACTCTTTAGTCGCCTGACAAAGAAGTCGGACTCTGATGAGATCCACCACGAGCCATCCTCGACAGAGCCCAGCCCGATTTCAAGCTCGAGAACTGGAAGTGGTTGCGCATTGTTGATGGATGGTGTGAGCCGGAATCGGTACGTATTGTGAGACCCGTGACTTGGATCCGCTAGGAGACGCTCTAAAAACGGCGACTGCTTTGGTATTGTCTCGATGAATATATGCGGCGAAGAGGATTGCCCGAGCTCTGGTGCGCTCATGGCCGCTTTCGTGACCTCCGGCTTTCGGAGAAAGAGACACGTCCCAACCACGGCCGTCATTGTCTCTTCGAAATCCTCGCTGACCTGGCTTAGACTCGTGCCGCGTAGGAGTTTCAAGATGTCAGCGGATAGGGTGGGATACTGTCGCCGGAAGAGTGGCGGCTGCTTGTCAAGGTCGATATCTTGGTGCGGCACGCACCATCGAAACCAGGGCTTTGATTTGTCCACCCAAGAAGCGGCGCCATCGGGGTACGCCGTGTAAGTATTGGCAGACATTGACGGTGATAAGTATGTCGTAAACGGTACGGGTGTCTTCGGTTTCGTCAAGGCAGCCAATTCGAGATCTCGGCGAGCTCGATCCACCGTGGCTTTACTATCAGCGGGATAATACACGGTGCCATGAGGCTGGCGCCGTTCCTTCTCGATATCAACCCCGTACGATTTGTTCATCCACTCTATAAACTGCGTTTCAGAGACATCGCCACGGTTCTCATGAAGCTCATTGACGAATGACAAGTCAATAGGATCTTGTTGTATTTGCGAAACGAATTCCTCAATGATTCGTCGCACCGACTCGCATGCGCGCTGAGCACCAGTCACTGTGACGAGTTCCGCGGACTTTGTCACATCAATTTTGACATTATGCGTGAGTGCAAGCTCTTCGAACGAGCATTGATCTGAATTCAGAAGCAAGGAAATGGCACGCGGTTGAAGGTGAATGTCAAGTTGGCCAATCTCGTCGACAATGCCAAGTTGCCAGCATTCTCGGAGAACCCTTTCAGCCAGAAGTTTTTTGCCGCTCAGTTTGCGTTCGTTCTCGTCAGCCTCGGGATCCGCGGCAACGTCCACGTAGTTGCCGGTGCCAGGCCGCCATGCCCGGTGGTCTCCTTCCAGACTCAAATCGCCATCCCAACTTATATCGGATCCGTTCTTGCTGAACTTGGCAATATACGTTGTCAATTGGCTCAAAGTAAACGATTCCTCGATAGTACTCCGCAGACTAATCCAGTCTTCCTTGGACAAAGTATCGCCAGGTGCAAGATGTGGTCGCATATCATTAAGAAGCTCGATGAAATCTGATCGATCTCTCGCACTCTTCTCTTTTTCCACTGCGTCCATGAACAGTGGAAGAGTATCCTGATTTCGCTCCTCATTTCCCGTTCGATTTTCAATCCACCGCCGTCGGCGCTCTTTCAACGGCAGCACGACGATTTCTCCAGGCTTTCCGAGGGCTTCGACGTCCAGCGTCTTGCGAAACGAATCATGATTGGGCTCGGGAAAGTGCAGCCTTCTTTTCCGTCTCGAACGGATGTAGGGTGTTGTGGAAAAGAAAGCGAGACATCCTCGTCGTGGAGGTAAACTCAGCCGGGATTGCCCAGCCAACGGGGTAGCTATGTAGGATTGTATGAGGTGCGCATGTCTGCAAGACGTGCGAAACATGTGGATTCACACAGGGGAGGCCCCTCAGTTGATGCACGACAATTCAAGCAGATCCTAGCTCAGACTCTGTATGCCATGAAATTTGTTTGCAGGGCAGAGCTTGATGACGTCCAATGTACTAGTTAGTCACGGAGTATTCCGTAATAGGAAAAGTGTAGGGTTACTTAGTGGACACCCCCTTTCTGTGCACACCCCCTCTAATTGACACCTAGAAGTCTACCACTTAACGAGTTGACGCCTCGGTGAACGCGTAGTCGGTCAATTGTAGATAAGGAAGTTGGGAGAAGGATCTCCTCGCTACGGCCCTACATCTAAGGCCTCACCATCTCCCCAGCGAGCCCGCCATCGGCAAGGCCACTTCCGGGTGATTGCCACAAGAAGCGGGCGAGGGTGTTACAAACTTGCTACTACGTTCAATGACAACCGTGGGAAATGTAGATCCGGAGCATGTTATTGACTGCTCGGTATCCTAGTGCTCTGAGCCCTCGGATCCGTGAGAACCTCAACTCGGCTCCATAACTCATCGCCATGATTCGGAGGCCACGGCTTCAAAACTTGTTTCACGTCCCTCAACGCTGATGCCCGTGCTTCGTAAAAGAGTTTGAGACGGTGATTCTCAGCAAGATGAGGTCGTTTGAACTCGGCGTACGTCGGCGCCTGGAGGATCGCGAGCCAGTCGGCACTCTCCTCGCAGGGATTCTCCATGTCTTTCAGGAACTGGAAAACCTGGAGAACGCTATCCCACATTTTGGCTCTCGAAAGCGCCGATGCACCTCGAGGCGTCACATTTGTGTATTTATTTCCTTGCTTGACGCCGCTAATGATAGTTTCAAGCACCGCTGTCGTTTCAGAACTCAGCCGGACTTCCCAATCCACGTGGTCATAGTCGTAGCTATGTTCAGTTTTCCGGGTATTGGATGCAATCCACACCGCTGAAATGTTCCCAGGCTTCGGAGGCTTGCGACCTTCAGCCTGACTGATTTCGTTGGGATGTGGTTTGCGGTACGGCCAAATCTGCTTTACAGTCGCTCTGGGTACTGAGAGAATCTCGAACGGTCGGAAGCAATAGCCGTATTGTCCTGCATAATCCCTAGGCCAAAACCTCCCGGTTAGATCCTTCATCCTTCCCGACGCTCCAAAGGCTCTGTCACAGCCAATGGAGCTGATTTCTTCTTCAGGCATGACCAATCCAGTTATATAGGCATTCTCTGTCGGTGCAACCAGCAAGCTTGCCGGGTACGACAGAATAGACATGACCTGCCGCAAGGACAATTTGTCCGAGCACGATTTGCTCAGCGACGGCTCGGCATCTGCACGAGCAGGTTTGCGGCGGACAACCCCGAGAATAGAGAAGTTGGCTCGGCCGGCAAGTTTCCCTGCCTCGAAATCACCCTCTGCAGACTCCGGGGACAATTCCCATGGCGTTGGGTCGTCTTGAGCAGCCATACAGAGCTCCATGCTAGCGTCACCACACGGACAGCATGTACAGTACTTGTAGATCTTCACATCCGGGCAAAGTTCGAAAGGCGGCCAGTAGTCATTCTCTGAGCGATCGAGTCGTCTGCGCACATATCGTGAGCTCCTATGTAACTGATCCGCCCGTCCGGCTTTTGCTTCTTGTTCTTCTTGCAAAACTGCCTTGCATTCATTGATGAGCCACAGGTTAAAGGCACGAAGAGCTAAAATCTCAGCATGGCTGTCATGGAGCACCAGACCGCGACATTGCGGAATCTGCGACGCGTAGAGACATCTCGCACCGGTCCTGTAGTTGTTAGGAATCGGTCAACTATCTCTGTCAGAGTCCCAGGCCTGTCACATACGCGACTGCTACGCAGGTCAATTTTTCTGGTGGTTTGCCTTTCTACACGGTCAGCTCTTGTCAAAACTCAAATCGTTGAGAGATTGTGACACGAACCTCTTGCAAGGACAATTCCACTCATGGGAATCCATTCCTTGGTCCCATCTGGCCGGCTACGCGGCTTACATCTAGGTGGCAATGCATCGAAATGCGCATGCACAAGAGTAGCGACTCGAGTTGCTAGCGAGCTTTGATATCTGCCACTGTCCATTGATTCAGTCTATTGACACGTTCTCGAGGCTTATCTAGTTCGTGACCTCCCAGATTACTGAATTCTTCAAATTGCCTGTTGTCACTTGTCACAGCCGCTGGAGAAAAGTAGCGAAGGCCGTTCCTGATTGGAGAACAGATTATGGCTTGAAAGCTGGTCACGTGAAATACGGAGATACATATCGAAACGTTCATTTTTCGGTTCTCTTCAGTGTCTAAAGAATTCAACAAGGATCAGATATCTCAAGACAACGCGACGCCCGGTCATAAAAATGGCCGACAAGCTCCGCACTCTTCAGAACCTCGAAGCCCTTCAAGCCCGCTACGTCGGAACCGGTCACGCAGATACAACCAAGTACGAGTGGACCTCCAACATCGTCCGCGACAGTTACGCCTCCTACATCGGCCACCCACCGTTGCTCAGCTACATCGCCATTGGTATGGGCGAACCACGGGAGAAAGTCCGCGCTCAGATGATCGAGAAGATGGTTAGAGGGGTCGGGAATCCACCAGAGGTACGGATGAACGTCGTTGAGTATTGGGATGAGAGTCGGACAGCCAACCTCCCTGGTACAGCCACAAGAATGATATTGCCATTTGAACATGATTAGTGTTGTGAAAGAACTGTTCATGTTCCACGTTCGCCGGTCGGGTTTGGAGAGGGTATTGGGACGCTCGGTAGCGTCGTGACGGTGCAAGGCAAGCCAAATTGACTCCGCTCGCGCCTATATTGGTCAAGTTCGCTTTGGGCTAGGGAGTTCATTCACGCCCGCCGGTCTTTTTACGGAGGAGGGACATGCTTTTCATCATCTTTCCAAACGATGAAGGCTCTTCGTCGTCTTCTGCCTTCCGTGTGCTCTAGGAAAGGTTGATTCGCCGATCATGGATAGGTGCCATCCATGTGTCAGGTCTAGATGATAGCCTATACTAATCACTCACGCAACCAATCAGACATTATGGATTTCGATAACTGCGCTTGCCGTACGGTTTCCGCTAGTTTCCATCAATCAGTTCCGTATCCCTTGTTGAGCAACCCGCTTCGCGCTGCAAGATTTGTGTTCTCCTTCTGCAGCCGCCCGATGATATCTAACCATTTCTCCCGTTCAGCCCGAAGTTCGCGCACCTCACTCCTGAGATTAGCGACCTCCTTTCCCATCTCTTCGGCCTCCGAACCGGCCCGGGATTTGTCATTCCACGCAGCAGCTCTGGGCTTACGTGACTCAAGCTTCTGGGCAGCTTTCAGCTGCTGGCCGTCGATCTTGCGGAGCTGTGCGGAGAGTTTCGCTTGATTGCGTCGAAGACGCGCAAGGCGCTTGTGTTCCTGGGTTCCAGCGCCTGCAGCCTCCCGACTCCCTTTTGGAACGTCGCTGGGACTGTCGCGGTCGCTTTGGGTGTCGTCTTTGGATGGGGTCCTCCCGCCAAAGCTCTCAATGTCCGTGCGGGTAGTCGATAGCTTGGACTCGACCGCTCGTCGTTTCGCCGCAAGTTTGGCGAGGTGCTTTTCCTCCGATGTTGGCTTTGCCTTGGCGTCGCTGCCTCCAGTGAGCGCTGCACTGATGCTCTCTGGTATGGCGCTGTCCTTGCTACGCGTTGACCTGTCGACCGATACCGACGATGCTCGGGACTGGTTGATTGGCGATATCGTTCCCGGGGTGGATGCCGGGAGACTTGACTCTGCGCTGGCATAATCATCGCTTGTGGTTGAGACCGCGTCGTCCTCATAGTCGACCTTGGACCTTGCCCGATGCAAGTGGCCGTCCGAGGGCTCCGTTGCGTAGCCAAACGTATAACCCAGGACAGACTTTGGTAAATGCTGTCCGATCATCCAATCAGTCATGCTGGCGATGCTACTCCATAGCCCGCTGGCAGAGGTTGAGTCGATGTCGGCAGTGTCCGTCTGTTTGTCCACATAGTGGTGTCCGCCCGCTGCTTTTCTTCCCTCGACGGCTGCCTGTTCTTTCTGCTTGCTCTCCACGTCCCGAACTGTCTCTCCTATATCGCTAGAAACTCCTCTCGTGGATTTATCCGGCTCGGACACCCAGTTGAGGAATTTAGCTGCATCTCCGGCAATGCTTTTTGGTGTCCCTCTTTCCACCATCCATCGAGGCACATTGCCGCCGGGATCGCTCCTTGTGATCATGATCCATTCGACCGGGTTCGGGTTCAATTCAATGTTCCACTGGACCTGTTCGTTTCTGCTCTCGGCTTCCGCTTCCTTCACAGCTGACACTGTCTTACCTCTTGCTCGGCCTCTGGGTAATGAACTCGTTCTTGTCCTCACGCATGTTTGGGATCCAGAGTCCGCCCGTTTGGCTGGGTACGTCGTGGCCCTTGCATATGACGGACGACGGCTTTGCGCTGGAACCTACTCCCGGATCAACTCGATCGACTCGTACTGGCCTCTCACGTACCCGTCGCGCGGTGGGGCTTCCGGATGATAGCACGCTTCGAGACGATCATGTACCATGGTGGCATGCCATTGTTAGCTTGTTTTCCTCCTTCCTCTTCTTCGTTCGGCCGTCCTCCGTTGTAGCGATCAAAGAGACAAAGTCTCTGGCGGTCGTTGGGCCGGGAAATTGCGCAGAGAGGAGATATACTTCCAGCTTTCCGAGCGCCCCCCCGCTGCTCGCTCCTCCGGATTCCGGAATATCGACCGTTTCTAACAGCTTATCGCTACCAACTCCACGGATTGCCTTTGTCGGCTTGATCCCCTGCCGCTTCTCGTCCTCCCGCGCCTTGAGCGTCTCCTGCATCTCGGCTTGCATCTTGGCTCTCCAGCGGTCAAACGGCACACCCACATGCACGCTCCGGCGTGCAAACCATGCACCTTTCCCATCCTTTCCGTTCAATTTATACATCGGGATCCCCAGCGGGTTCTCCTTGGCATCGTTCATTTTGATTGGTTTGCCCCATTCTCGCCGCAACGACATCAGCTCCCACTCGGGCACTTGTGACGTGAAGGGACCGGAGGAATCGGACGATGATGACGAAGATGATGACGAATGAGATGACCTCAAATCAGGCTGGGAGGGAGACGAAGCTTCGGGCACGGTATCTAGTACCAACAGGGCTTTGGAGAAGATCTCGTCGACGAATTGTCGAAGCTCGTCCGGTGAGTCTCTGGGAATAGCGTCCCATTCTATCGGCCCCAAGCAGGACAGCGCGTCATGGAGAGCCGACATGTCAGATTGTGAACTGTATGAATGAAATGAAGGACTTTGGCGCTGTAATGGATGGATTGGCGAAGATGATAGTATGTATTCTCTATATAGTATACTACTGCCACATTCAACATCGAGTAAGGTAACTTAGGATCCTGAAGATGTAATATGACATGAAAACCAGAAACTTCTATCCAACAATAATAGGCTACTTATGTAGTGCCGTCAATCCACACGCCATTCATGACCGACGTCATCGCTCGCAGCAAGCATTCCCAGAGATGCACGTGACGGACCAAGAAACTCCCTCACTGAGCATAAACCAAACTTGCCGAATGGGAGCCTTACAATATAAATGACATAATTCTCTCTTTCAACCAGGGCTGTCACGATTGTCCTCGTTTACTGAAACGTTCTCTTCGTCGATCAAGGATACATAGCGACGAAGACAATGCTTGTCATCACGTGACAATGAGATTCAGTCCAGTCACGTGAATCCCGTAGCTTGCCGACTGGTGGCAGGACTGGGACAACATTTCCCCCCTGGTGGCCGTGATAAGCGAAAATCGTGCCAAGTCGAAGGATTCTAACTATCAAGAGCTGGACGGCTTTGAGCCAAGGCAGCGAAGTGTTTCAAAGTCGGGATGAGACTTGGATCAAGACTCCTGCAAGGGTTGGTGTCTCGAGGCAACTTGAAGGAACAACAATTCGATCCAAACTTCAAAGGCCCTGCTACATAGGAAAAAAGTGACAGAAGGAAAAACTTGGTTGTTGTAAATAAAAAGTGCTAGTTAAGCAAACTAAGTACACGATAAAGCAGAGTAGAATCATAGGTGTTCCAGCATCCGATTCCCGTTTTCCAGTCCTTGCCAAACCAGTGGACAGAGGAGGGGAAATCCGAGCATCTCCAGGAAATAGAACAAAAAAAATGACCAGCCTGGAGGATAGGGGATGAGCCTATCTAGACAGGACCACACAGTGGCCCCCGAGTGAAGAGAAACCGGGCTGGATGAGCAGAGAAGCTCAACGGACACTGTCCCAAGTGCACCAGTCCCAGACTGAGGCATTGGAGCATCTCGCAACAAATCCAAGCCCAGCCTCCAAGCGGACCCAGTCCGCGCTGTCGAGTTTTCTCGCCCCTTCGTTTTTCACCCATCTCCCAGAGACAGCCAGTTCGATTCCCAGCATCGAAAAGTGAAAACGCACAGTCCGGGGGAACGACAGATTTGGCAGCGGAGGTCACGAAACCTCATGCCGGTCCAAGCCGTGCTATATAGTCTCGGGTTTCTCCCCATCAAGCCACCAAAACGTCTCGAGAAAACATCGACAGCAGAAATGAAATGAGCGTAAACTCGTCAATCATGTCCAGAGCCGCGAGGCTAGTAAGTCTTTGATGACATAACGTGAAAAAAAAAAGGTAAGAAAAGAATGAAACATCCACCAGAGGAATGTTGGTAAAAGCAAAAAAAGCAGAAAGCCGACCCGCCGCTTCTTATGCAATGCAACCAACGATCAATCAAAAACAAATAACAATGCTTGCTAGAAAAAAAAAAAAAAAAAAAAAAAAAAAAAAAAAAAAAAAAAAAAAAAAGAAACAAAAACAAAGAAACGCACGAAGAATTGCAGTGTTGAACGGAGAATTCGGTACGCTAACGCCGTTATAATGCCCTTGGACCCTCGATGCTCGCAACATGCGTAACCGTTAGTTGTCGTGGTCGGAGGGAGGCGTTTCGTTCTCTGAGAAAAGGCGTTGCGGTAGATTGGTCGTATCATCCACACTTGCTTCCGGAACCATTGTCGCAACTTCCCCCAACTCGCATCGTAACACCGTGCGTGATATTATTATTACAAATGATGTCGCCATACCGTGTCACTTGTGGGACTGGGGACGTGGCTACATCGTGGTGCCGTAGGGCAGAGCAAAGTCCTGGTAGCGGTCACCCCAGCCAAACCCACCCAGACCAGCCACGGTCCCACAGGGTTGGATCAGCGTGCTGGGGAGAGGAAGGGCTGTCATGGTTGCCAGAGTGGCCGGGGCGGTGTAGCATTGAGAAGCGTTGAAGGGCGACGTCGTGTACGGTTGACTGAACGATGGGGTCGGGGAAGACAGTTGCTCGGACTGCGTCGTGACCTCAGCCCACATACTCGAATTCACGTCAGTTGTTGATGCGGGGCTCGAACTCGTGGGAACCAGCTTCCAGCTTTCGACGGAGATGTTCTGCTGCTGGACAGGATTTGACCACCAGTCGTCGTCGGCCACTGTTGAGCCAGGTATTACCGGCATCGGCTGAACGACATCCACCACGCGCGGCGGGGGAGGCTGCAACGGCACAAAGAGACTCAGCACTGCCGCCTTGGCTTCCTCGCTGCGACCGCATAGCAACTCCCCGGCACCATCCTCCTCCATTCCTTCCAGTGCTTGAACGCTTGTTCGGTAGACGAACTTGTTAGCCGACTGGACGAATTCCTCCTGCAGTTTCTTGATCTGGGCCTCTTTGTCGAGCCAGTCCCAGGTGTAAGCAGCGGTGTCTGCCGAAAAGACCTCCTTGTGGAATTCCACCAATGCCTCGATCGTCTCAGGGGTTAGTTTGAAGGCGACCTCGTTCTGTGAGACCATGTCCACATGGACAACGTAGGCTTCCACATGGATCATCTGGTAGTTGAACAAGGCATCCACCAGGGGGTTCTCATCCTTGGTGAGTTCTGCGTCGGGCGCCTTGGGCAACATGAGCGAGCACAACGTCCAGATGGCGTTGGGCGATGACAAGGCCTCTGTCAGGCAGCGGGAATGCTGCGTGACATTATTCAAAGGCCGCTTGACTCGGTTGACTCGTTTGAGCGTTGCCGTCAGCCATGGTTCGACCTTGGAACCCAACACCACGTTCGGGTTGCCACGAGGCGCAAATGCCGCCGCGGATGCGGGTAATAGTGCTGACGGCATTATGCTCTCCACGCGACACCGAAAAGTATGTCACAGGCGATGGCGGACAAAACGTGATACTTGGAGAGGTGGGAAGGGATCAAAGTTGCGACATGCGTCCGGAGCAGGAGTGGGTAGATATTAAAGTTGTACGTAGCGAAGTATAGAAGCGCGAGACATCAAGACAGCAGGCAATCATGAAAAGCAAGACATCGCAAGCATTAAGAACGGGCGTTAGCGGATAGAGAGAAAACAAGAGGGAAAAGAGAAGAGAAATGGGATCGATCGTTATCCCGAAAAGGCAAAAGAGTGACTGTCGACGAAGGAGGGAGAAAGGAGGGCTTTTTATTGACCCGGCGGTGATTTACAAGCGAAAAAGCAGCCCTGCAGCGGCCCGCTTGGCGGTCTTGAGTCGGGACTGTCGGGTGGCATGGACGGGCTGTATTTCTGCCGTATTATCCAGATACAAAACCATACTGTAACTTGGCTAGGTCAATCGAGCATTCTATCCACGATGTGCTTGACCTGCATACGGGGGAAGATGGTTCAGTGCGCTCCTCGCCACAAAGCTCACTTCGGCATCACCACTGTACATAAGTGCAGGCCCGACTGCAGGGGTGGCGATCTTCGTGACGGTGTCCCGGGTCATGCTGGTCTTCCTAACATCAAAAGTCTGGAGTCCAGTCAGATGGTGTTTGGCAAGCCGCCTGCAAACCGCCCAGACCGAATCAAGCCATAATCGTTGGGTGCCTATCGACGCAAGCGGACTCGAGCACCTCCAAACTTCCTTGATCATCTATTTGCTCATGAAGCTATGTTTGTATTGGAATTTGGAGCAGGATATGAAAACTCAAGCAAGCTAAGGAGGGTCGGAGATTTCATGACGATATTCCTCCCAGCATGGGATAGGCTATGCTTCTGGACCAAGGTTTAGGGTCCTACCGAGCAGGGGTCTATTTTCTGCAGTGGAAATAGCAACTGTAGAGTGTAGACAGGTTATTGAGTTACATCAAGCAAATTTTTTCCAATATCTGAATATGCCTGCCCTACCCCAGATGCCCCAACTTCATTCTTGCCACCTCTCTCCATCACAGTCGCAACTAGCTGCTGCATGGACTCCGAACTATCACCGAGTAGTCTAGCGGATCATCAGTGCAATGTTTGAGGCAATCCAGTAAGGCCCATCAGTTGCGGTGGATCAAGGCCGATATGCGACGGATTGACCATGCATCATCCAAGAGCGAGCTACTGTCTGTACTGAATTGGGTAACTTGTTTTTTTTTTTTTTTTTCTCTCTCTCTCCCGGGCAAAGCCATCTGAAGAGAGTCTGCATCTATCAAAGTGTTGGGTCTAATATCGCCACCCACGAGGCGGACACCAGGGGGGGAAACGAGGCACGTTCTCAATATCGCGAACAGCAGACAGACATCGACCCGGAAGAAACCCTAAGCAGCCGAACTAGTTAGCTGAAGGAGGGGCAGCGTGGGGCGACGCGATGCGCAGTCTTGGGCCGCTTTGGGCACCGGATTCGCCAACACGCCTCACCACTTGGCGTCGCGTGTGCAGCTGAAATCCCCGCTACGATCTGCGATTGGTCTCAAGGCAGATCGACCGGTCGTCGGCAGACTTACTCGAATCGACAGAGCCTTGGTGGAAGAGCTTCTCAATGGATTAACTCAGCGATGAGGGAGATAGTTAGGTACGGAGTAGTGCTTAGGAATAAATGTCAAGACTTGACTGATCCGCAAATCCGGGCAAAGAAAAGGCACGTGATTAGGGTCACGAGATCCGGTCACATGTTTCTCAGCCTCCAGAACGGAGTATTACTAACTATGTACTGTGGAGGACTCTACGGAATGACCTCGAGGTACTCCGTACTTATAACGATATCGAAACGACGGATACGGCGATGCGATGCGTTTCGTACAGGACTGTTTGTTTCGTAGATGGGAGAAACAAAACGTCGATTGATCGCTGCATCCCGAATTTCTGCGCCACAGAAGTTGTGGCGGTGCACCTGTTCAGCTGCCTTCGTTTCTGCAGTTGTCCCAGTTGGGCAAATTGTAAACGGAGTCTTCCAGTTTCCAGGCTGTTGTTGACAGAATTTCTTACAGACGACAATCAATTCTATGGCATACCGGTCCATCGCATCAATTTCCCAACAAACTACCTAGTAGAATCAAGATCATTATGGTGTGGGCTATTGCAAGCCCAGAACACTTCTTTCGACCTGCTGGTTTGACCTAGTACATACTCACATACACCGCCGATACGACATGAATCGGTGGAATCTACGTCATCTGTGGGCATGACTCATCAAAGCTGTCTTCATGATAGTAGTTGATCCTTTGGAGTCTTTCCCGAGTCATCCTTTCGTTTTGAATCCTGCATCGCGCGTGCCAATGGAGTAGTTATTATGTGATGCAAATCATGCAATCCATGTCGTATCGGCACGTCGAAAAAAAAAAAAAATCCCAACAAATTCAGTTCGCGTCAACAAAATTCCATATCCTAGCCTACATAGTACATACCATTTTTTCACGCGCGTCGTCGGCGTGTTGGAAACCCCCCAAACGCGACGTCCGGTTCCTCGACTTACTTAACCGTTCATTCGGTTGCCTTGTTTCACTTTGCAAATGATTTGACACGTTCCTTCGCTATGGTTTGTTCAGGGTCCGTTCGGACTTCGGACTGGGGGGGGGGGTTCCCTGGTTTTGTAAATTCTTTTTTTCCCGGCTTTTGCTGTCGATTTTACTCGATCAGTAAACTACATCATCCGATCTATTTCGCGAGACTGTCGAGAACTCGTTCCAAAATGGACAGTTCTAGACGCGCTTCTGTCTGGGATAGCTAGAAACCATCTTCTCTCCTGTGCAGTGAATGCTTGCATCATCTACGCCATGGCCGCCTTCTCTAAGACATGGAGAAACGCTTGGGCCTTGGAAAAATAGATAGTGCTATCGGAGTTGTTTCGTTAAACTTTGTCCTTCTGGAACATTGTCCAATACTTCATCACAAGGAGGTCATGGGCGAGACCGCGAACTTCCCTGAAATCCTGCTCCTTGAGATTGAATACGTATCGAAAACACGCGATACAGTACTGTACAGAAACTTCATCCGGAGAAGTTGCACCTCTGCACCCGACAAATGATTTCTCCAGTTGCCCGATTGGGATGTTAGGGCAAGCCTGGCAAGTAGTGGAACACCCCATGATCGATGAAGAAAATCGAGAGAACACGGTGCTATTTGGTGGAAAAGATACTTCGTATCCGCGCTCGGACGCACCGACGCGCTTGTCACATATTTGCATCATAGGTCAACGAACCAATGGCCCAGAAGTTAGATTCTCAGTTCCCATGTCTCTTCGGCTTCAGCCTGGGACAATCTGGCGGGGTCTATTGAAAAAAAATCGTACACAATGCGACTGACATTGGTGAGGGGTGATGTCTGGTAAAATAGCGTTCGGGGAGAACATCATATTCATGGACGCCGAATCATAGGATATTGGAGCAGCCTCGTCGTCGGCGCAGGCTTTGACCAGTAAGAGTTGCTGTGATGGCTGCGTATACAACTACTTCACGAATGATGCAGTTCCATTCTCTCGCGCGCAGACCGTAAGTAATCGTATTTTCCATAGAGAGAGTGAGCGCATTAGAGACCTCTGTTCGCTCGATGCACAAGACGTGGCTCGACATATCCGCTGATCCATGCATTGAGAGTCGAAATCAGCCGTCAGCGATCTACCAACTCCTCAGGCCGTTGATAACCGTATGCCGGTAGCTCTGCGAATTCGACGCTGGGAATGGCGAAGGATCATTCACGCCATGATGATCCTCCTCGCGGTCATCATGAGGTCCGACGTGAGAAGCCACTAGGGCTAACAAGAAATTGAAGCAGGCCCCGATTCTCCCTAGACAAACAAGTAGCCACCCTCATGACGGCAACTCCGAAGCCTTCATCTCTTGGTACTTCGAGAGCACTTTATACTCCATATCCCACTCCTTAACTTTCTTGTCGAGCAATTTCTGAACCTCGCTCCGCTTGCGCTCCGCCTCCTCCAGCCTTTGCCTGATCTCCTTTGCGATATCTTCCCGGGCACGAAGCACGGCCGTCTTCGACGGGTACATCTTGCGGAGTTGTCGTATCTGATCGTCCAGTTCCTCGACGTTGAGAGGCTGGCAGGTTACGGGGTGGTACTGGCTCGATGGCCGCCGGTCGTCGCTCGGCACGCGGATCTCAGGAAGCAACGGGTGGATTGGCGTGGTGCGGATTTCGGACGTAAGGGAGACTGGTTCCTGCGATGGTGCCGGACCGTCCGGCTCGGACGGTGGCGAGGGGAGTCTGCTCATGTTGATTCGGTTTTCGAGATGAATGCTTTCGAAGTGTTGGAAGTGGATCACCTGGATCCAAGTGCCGGTGATACCTAAGGCTTGAAATTGGGATAGGTTCACCGCCTGCTTGTTGAGGGCTGTATGATATTCTGCCAGACCTTAAACCACACCGCCTTTGATATCACAGCTGTCCGCACACCCCAGGGGCTGTCATTGTCGAAGAACAGTGCCGTTTGAGATCTCCGTGATAATGCAAGCATTCGGTAGGTATTGCGGCCTCTAGTACATGAGGAATAACAGCTAATACTGGGCAGTTCCGAAACACCGAAGAGTGAGTTGCCTGTACTCCTCCTCAACTCCCCAGACTAACAACCCGCTTTAACAAGCCGCGATTCGAGCTCAAGCTGAACGTAAGACCCCGCCCGAAGACGCGAACCGGATAAATGCCGCTGATGGCAAAAGATAATCGATCTCAACAACATCCCCCTCGTTTGTGGCACCGCATACGTGAAATGGCATCTCTCGTCCACCGCTGCGGAACACCGCGGACAGACGGAACGCGCCTTGATTCAGGACCACCTGGCAATATGGGACTACGAGAAGGTCATTCCAGTCCGTCTGACGATTGACCGAAATCAGATGCTGCAAGATTGCATCATCACATTTGAGATCATCCAAGAGTTTTCGTCCAATAACCGCGGGGATCGGATCGCGCTGGGGAACGTCAAGCTCAATCTTGCCGAATATGCCGATAAGAGCGATAACGAGCATGGCATTGTACGGCGGTACTTGATGCAGGACAGCAAGGTGAACAGCACGCTCAAAATTGGGATTTATATGCGGCAGTTGGATGGGGAGAAGAACTTTGTCACGTATGTCAATCACTCCCTCGAAAGTTTCTTGGGGATACAATGTCTGATGGGAAAAAAAAAAACAAGACCTCCGCTCAAGTCCGCGATGGTCTTTGGCGGAATCGCTGGTATCCTCCAAACGGATACCGCGCAACCACCACCAGGCGACCTGGGCGATATTCCCTCGATCAGCATCGGCCGCGAGACCGGCGACATGAAGGACCTCTACCGCCGCACGCTGGCCACCTCGTGGACCTGCCGCGACGGCGAGCTGCCGCCGGATCAGCTAATCGAGGACATCTTCCAAGGTGGGGATGGCTTCCCTCCCGGGGTTGCCCCCTCATCCTCATCCCGTTCCGACCGCACCGACGACCACTCCTCCTACCATGAGGAGGGCAACATCAGCGATTCCGCGTCTCGGTCGACACTACACGGCGGAGGCTCTTCTCGTCTGTCGCCGAAGCCGGAGAAACAACGGCTCAGCAAGGCGTCATCGCGGAGCCATCATGACCGTGTCGAAAGCTCGAGTAGCACTACCCTTGGTGCTGCATATGGAGAGAACGACGGTAGTCCTGGCGACTGGAGAAGCAGTCGAAATCCGCGTGAGGTGTCGGAGTTTGATGTCCGGCCGGATCTGAGGACTTGGACGATTACCGTCAGGGATTGAGATTGGCTTCCTTTCCTTTCTCCTGTTCTGTAGATACCCAATTGGTTATGTTCGAATCTCACGTTTTTTTTATTGTCCTAGGCAATAAAACATTAAGAATATCTAGAATATCAAAGTATTAGGATATATGTTGCAAGCCCTTAGGATCCAGCCTCAGCATATCAGTACACCCCAGGAATGATCTTGAACTTCACAATCGAAGTATACCGTTCCCAATCTTTGCCGTACTTGTTTCTGCACTTTTCCTCGTCCCGAGCCTCTCGGTGGACGAGCAAAGTGCCAAAATAGAGGATGTAAAAGTAGGTGAAGATCATCCCCCAGCCGCGGACCTCTGGGGTCTGCACCGCTCGTTTCTCAACCAGGCCCGTGGCAGGGTTGAGAGACTGCTCAATGATGTAACCCGCAACACCCGTCGGCAGACAAAACGCCCACGACATCAACCAATCGCCAAAGTAATTGATGTGTCGGGCAACCCCCCACCAGCCGGAGATCAGCAACTTGGAGCCGGTCTTGGTGGTGATGTACTTGAGATGCTTGACGCGAGGGTCGTCCGGGTTTCTGCGGAAGCGGTCCTTTTGGGCATTGGCGCTGCGGAAGATGTAGTAGCCGACTCCGTAGACAGCCAGCGTGAAAGCGATGCCACTGACGCCCATTTTCGCCGGGAAGATGGACAGGTATCGCGTCTGGAAGGAGTAGAGAAACGGGACCCAGACCAGGTCGCCAAAGGCGAGCATGTAACCGAATCCGTCCATGATGGTGTCGATCATCGTCAGAATGGATGACTCTGTGTAGAGGCTTTCCAGTACGTAAAACCCTTGGAATGCAGTGATCAAAACAATGGAATCGGTCACGTAGCCGTGCACGCGATACTGGTGAGCGATATTAGACAGATTCAAAATGACCCATCCGACCAAGCCGGGCCGCATCTCGCAAAGCACCTTGATGTCGATCGTTCGGGAGACATCGCTGACAAACGGGATGGGGAGCTTGATCCGAGGATTAAGTTCACGGCCGATGAAGAGGTCATACAAGACGTTGCCCGTGTGGCCGCCGGCCGCCAATTCACGATAATCGGGATTGGGCTGACCAGGCGCGGGAATAGTGAAGCTGTTGGCGTAAACAAAAATCGAGAGGGCGATTACGACCAGCATGTTCGCCGTAATGAGTTGAACATGATTGTCCCAGATAAATGTCCAGGCAGCGAAATCGGCGCCGTTGAGATAAGTTCCCACTCCAAGGCCCGACAACAGCAGAATGGCAAATAGAAAAGCTGCGGTTTATCAGTCGCTTTTTTTTTTCTCCCAGAACAGACTCGTAATAGGAACGTAACTCACAGTTGAATTTGTATTTCAATCGCCTTCCGCATGTCAATACCGTCCCTTCGTGCACCCTGCCAGGCAGGAAAACCTGTCCTGCAAGACACAGCGCATAGTACCCAAGCACCCACAAGGTCACCCGCGCATCAAACAACGCTGCTAGCCCTTCCTCTGGCCAGCCAATCTCCTCTTTCAGAGCGTCCCATGCCAAGGTCGACGGATGGAGCAGTGACGGAGCGGGACAGCCAGACACATCATTGCAGACGAAGACGAATGAGTAGAGGAGGACCGGAAGACCAAAGATGATGCCCGCTGCGCCTAGCCTGAACCCATATCAGCTTCAGATATGTTTTGTGTGCGCCGACGAAAAGAAATAGGCTCACGAACGGTCCTCCAAATTCATATCCCTCTTTTTTGTTTGGGGGTTTCTGGACTGGGATGGTGGATTCTTTTCGAGAAGCCATGACGACAGTTTGGCCAGGCCCTGATGATTCACATTCAGGAACGCTCAATCAATTGGCCCTTGGGTGATAATTCAGCGACCAAAGGGCGACAGAGGATCTATATTGAATACCGATTAAACATAAAAATCAATCTCGGATATTCGCGATCCCGGTACGTACGACCTTTACGTGGCCGCTTTGAGCAGCAGAGAAAACAAACCCTCATCGTTTCCCTTTTCGGAATAGTATACTCCGCACTGGCCCAGACCAAGACGTCCCGAAGCTACAGTTGCAGTGACGAAGCCCCGTCCCCAGTAGTAAAAGTACAGTACTATACAGTTTGGCCTTTGGAAGTGGACCAGCTCCAGTACGCGCTCGAGAATACGTTCCGGAGATTGTCATTCAATATTCGGGTTACAGTCCACGCGCGCTCGTTTCCAACGAATCATCAACCCCTCCCGGCTCATTTGTTGATCGCCGGAGCCGCCCCGAACAGCGCCCACGGCGGCGCTTGCAAGCTTAGCAAGCAGCAATGCCGCTGCTGACACGGTTCCTATTAATATTATTGGCGGTTGCAGCTGTATTGTCCGTGTCGCCTGCGCATGTCCTTGCTGCGGAGACGCCAAACAGGCCATGTACGGTGATCTCGCCAACGACAGGCCTGTTCTACGACCTCAACTTGATTTCGCTCTCGCCGCCGGAGATAGTGGATGGCCGCAAAGTTAACAAAGACGACCGCGAGAGGAGCTGGCGGGCGAATGGCCATGACTACGGGGCCAACTTCACGGTCAACATCTGCGCGCCGGTGATTGAGACCGTGCGGGATGTCGTCGGGGTCGATGAGTCGAGGTGGGGGGACGTGGGTGCTTATTACGAGCGCGATGGCAAAATATATTCCATTGGGTAGGTCAGATTCGTCAGATTCCAGGGATTAATGAAGAGTTGGCAATGGTCTGACGAGTCTGTAGTGAACAGTCCTCGGCGCCCATCTTCCGTGGTCGGCGATTAGTTCTCAACTACACCGACGGGTCCCCTTGCCCGTTCGACGAAGCTGAACAGTCTGTCTTTGGCGAGCATGGCGTTGACCGGCGGGATGACTTTCCCCTGCGAAGAAAGTCCACCATCATGTCTTTCCTGTGTGACCGCGAAGGGTCGCATTCACAAGCCGCGGTATCCTTTGTCGGAACAATGGACTCGTGCACGTACTTCTTCGAGGTGCGCAGTCCAGCGGCTTGCGGTGGCGTCGCAGGTTCTCCAGATGGGGGGTTATCTCCAGGTGCAATATTCGGCATAATGTGAGCCTCCAAAGAAAGGCACGGAACTGATAGAAGACTGACCGGTGCCCCTCAAACAGTGCCCTGATAGCCATCATAGTCTACCTTCTCGGCGGCTGCGCGTATCAGCGCACGGTGATGCATCAGCGCGGCTGGCGCCAATGTCCCAACTACAGCATGTGGGCCAGCATCTTGAGTTTCGCAAAGGTAAATCTTTCCTTCAGCCAGAATTGTGCCGCTTTTCTTCTTTGATGCAGAAGACTGACGAAGCTGTGCAGGATTTCCTGATCATCGCCTTGTTCTCGCTGCTTCGCTGCTTCAGTGGCCTCCGCTCATCCTCGAGCAACGGTCGAGCAGACACCTCCCATCGCACCGGGTTCATGGGTGCCATCGGTGGACGAGGTCGTGGCCACCGCAATGATCCATCCGGTCAGCGAAGTCCTAGGGACGTCGATGCTGAAAACCGGTTGATCGACCAGCTGGATGAGGAATGGGATGATTGATGATCTCTTATGTCCTTTCATTTGATTGTACATAGTTTGGTTCATTATTGGAAAGTGTGCTTTCGTCGCTTGTGAGGCAATTTCCTGTAGGTTCTGACGAGCGAGGCAAGAGCAACAAGCGCGATTGCTTCCATAGGATTGCTCCATAGGATTGTGGAGACAAGACAAAAAAAAAAAGGGAAAACAAAAAAAAAAAAAAAACAATGGTCAGTGCATCGTCCGCGAATCGAACGCGGGCCTCATCGATGGCAACGATGAATTCTACCACTAGACCAACGATGCAACTGTTGGCGACTTCCGGCCGACTTACTATATTCAAGGTGTCTCCTCTTCCCAAGCAAATCGGCAGGTGTGATCGGGCACGTTGGGGAAGGATGATAATTGATGGAGTTGCTCATCGTACGATCGCGGATCATGGTACTCGGTAAATCTGGCAAAGGATTGAAAACAAAAATTATGCTAGCCTACCAGTTCTTAATCCAACTGATTGATTAACTAGTACCTACTTCGACAGTCTTGCGACATCCGCGACATTTATATATATATACATGACGGGATCGCCTCAAACGAAACACTGGGGTCATTTAACCATGCAACAACCAGGGAGGGACATAGTGTACAAAGTCGTCAAATTCGTAATCTAGTCATTGGTACGTATGTACAGAATTTGCCCCATCCACCCTTCCATGCAACGCCTCTTGACCACTACCCGATTGTACATGATCCATTGTCGGCATGCCCGCAAGCGGATCAAGGTTGAAGGGCAGGAACCATGCGCTTGGCTGCTGCTGAAAGAAATCCCCTCCTCCGCCCGTCGGCGAATACGGATCGGCCCAGAGACCAGCACTGGTGCCATCCATGACGGGTTGCTGCTGCTGCTGCTGCTGTTGTTGCTGTGCATTGGTCAACGACATCGATAGTGTATCGCCGGAGATCAGCGTCGACGGATCTGCCCCGGCGTATGCGCCGAAAACCAGGTGGCGATCGAGCTGTGGTAGGTGGTCCCCTAGAGCGCCAGTCGTGGTGGGGGTGGCATCGAACCCTAACGATGGGGGGTTCTGCTGCGGGCTAGGACCGGCTGTGTAGAGAGACGGCTCGTTGTGGTTACTATTTGTGAAGCTAGCGGGGGAGTTCCCATTGGGCAGGAATTGCGACGCCACCGTGTTCAGCATCGGCAGGGTGAGATCAGGTTGCTGCGGCGCCGTTGTGGTTGTGATCGTGGGTGTCGCTGCGGTTGTGGTTCCGACGCTGGACGGGAAACGGCTCATCGATAGACCTTGCATTGCCGATGATTTTGAGTCGCCTCGCGCGCGCTTTCTCGACTGCTGCTGTTGCTGCTGCTGCTGCTGCTTCGGCGGTTGTGTTGACCCTGGTGAGGTGGACAGGCTGGCAAAGAACTCCTCTACACTCTGCCGGTCGGCTCGTTCCCTCATCACTTCGCCGTACTCATTTGACACCGTCCTTGACGATTGATTTGAGTCTTTCAGGTTGGAGAGAGACAACCCATGAGGAAACTTGTCAAACCAGTCCCCGTACTGGAATATCCGCGAGTTCTCTTGGGACGAGGACTCTCGGGGAGGACCCCGGAGAGCAGCATCTGCAAACTGCCGGTAGCGATCCTTGGCGCTTTCCACCATGTAATGAAACATGCCCCAGTACCGCTTCATTTTATTGAGGTAGCGGTAGGAAAAGCGCAGGTCATCCCTGGACCTTGCTTCCAGTTGCGCGTTGCCGGAAAATATCCCCCAGATATGGACCGTACTGGCCGAATAGGCGCAATATCCGGCGAAGGGCACCGTTAGCGAGTATCCCTGTGCTTGCTCGATCAGCATGGAGATACTGTGTGCCGCTTCCACCGCAGCCCGGCCCGCGTCACTTAAGAACTGCGCTGGCATGTCCCGGGGCGGCCGCGCCCCGGGGGCCAGGGGAATGGCGAATTGATTGAGGAACAGGATGTTCTGGTTGATGATGATGTGTAGGAAGATGAACTGGTTCGCGATCCGTTCCGCAGCGTGGTTCTGGAGATTGTCATAGCTGAAAACGAGATCGCTCGGCAGCGAAGAGGTAAAGTCATTAATCTCCTTCGTGAGTCGAAAATACCCCGAGCTAGGCGACCACAGAGGATACGGATCTTTCTTCTTGCCGCCTAGGTTCAGATAGTCGACGATATGACCCCATACGACAATGGCCCGAATGATGTAGGCCGAAACCCCCATGTTTTCCTTGGGATTCGACACCAATCCCTGCCCCTCCGGGACAGGATTGGGCACATCGCCGTCCAGGTCTTCCGTGGGTCCTGGGATCTCCATCAAAAAGTGCGACTCTTTGATCGGAAGCTGAATCCGAATGAAACGTTCGTTTCCAATGGGCGGTCGCTGGCTGCCGGATGAGTTGTAGCGATCCATCAAGAAACAGGCCCACATTGTTCGGCGCCGGATCTCCCGGTCCGTGCAGCTCAGCTTCCCGCTTTGCCCGGGGTGCTCACGATCTAATTCTCGATGCAGTTGCAGTGCGTACGCCATCCTCAATGCTTGGCCGCCAAAGGACCAACTGCGGCCACCGTGGCAAGTGCCAAACTCATGCAGACCGAGCAAGAGGAACACCGTCAGGATGGTAATGTTCGGCTCGTCATGCCGGCGGAGTGCGATCGCCGATGCCGGTCTGGCCCATTCTTCTCCGCGCAGGAATGCCGGCTCGGAGTTGATGTCTGGGTGCGTCGAGAACCGTGCGGACACCGCACAGATGGCCAGGATCAGCACGGGGGGAACGGTGCCTGCCTTCAACCTCCGCATGAAGCTGGGCTTATGGAGCAGAAGGTAGGATTGGCCATATACACATTCGAAAAAGACCTCACATAGATGTTCCTGTATCTCCTTGGGCGGGAGGAATTCCGCGCCCTCCGTGAGAAGCCCCGGTGTCTCGCTGCCCTTTGAGCTTCGCCGGGGTTGAATGGCAGGCGGGGCAGAACCGTCAGAGTGGAGATCATTACGCATGTTCCTCAACCAGGCATCCAGCTTCGCCGCAAACGCTTCATCGGCGGACCGCTTTCTCTGGGCTGCCTTCGCCGCGCGTGCCGACGATGAAGGCTGCTCCGGAGGTGGCGGCCTCACCTGGCTGCGCCCAATTGCCGCCATATCTCTCGCTTCCCCCGGCGGAATGGACCGAATGACGCGCTCCTCCATCCGTTTGAGTCGTCGATCCAGCATCGACATGTAGTCGGTCCGCGGCGCCGCCTTGCGGGTGGTCACCTTGTACACGCACGGTATTCGTGATCGAGAGCAGCGTTTGCACGCCGGTTTCTCTCCGGAGCACCGGATCTTCTTTCGACGGCAAGCGATGCATGCGAGGGGCAGCCGTTTTCGCGCCTTGCCGGCCTTGGTCTTGAGTTCACTCCATGGCGGTTTTTCCGGCGTTGTTGCACTCTGGGAGGTGTTGTTGTTGTTGTTGTTGTCGTTCGGGGGGTCTGGATCTTGTTGGGACGAAGCAACGGCCATTATCTGCTCATTACTATTTGTCTCTGATGAACAATGCGGACTGCTCTGGCCAACCTGGCCCTCTCCAGGGAGTCCGGGGCCAGGCAGGCCGACAGTTCGCGGTCCAGATGTCATGACGGGGTCGGGAAGTAGTCGTCCAGCCGCATCGGGCGAGGGAGGCACATTGTGCGGATTGAAATCGGCGGCGGGACTGGGCGATCGGAGAATCCGTAGCGTCGTCGTCGCTGGGGGTAGTTTTTCTAGAATCGTTCAAGGTAAAGACGAGGCTCCCGGACGCGGGCCGAGCACGCACTGGGGTTGGGATGGAGCAGCAGCTTGTCAATAAGATCTGGGGAAAGGTCTTGGTACGGCTTGGCGTCTATTTCGGAGCCATTGCTGGTATCTCATTTCATCCCTTCAGCGGTTCAGCCTGAGGAACAAATGCGAAGGAGGGAGAATATTCCCACGTGTAGGAGAATAGATCGCACAAACAATGGCAAGGGGCTATATCCACAATCCTAGCCCGCTTGCAGAGAAGCTCAAACTAAGAAAATATTCCGCGTCTCCCCTTGTCTCCAGTGGACTTGGGCTGGTGCTTGTCCTCTTGTTTTCTTTTTTGCTCTGATTTCTAATCAATTGGCAAGATGCCCTCATAATCAAATGGCGCATGTCCCAGTCTCCCTAGATTATTCGAAATGGCCGGCGGTTTCTCGATCCATCTTCCATTGCAGTTTGCTGGCGGTCCATGGCTCTTCCGGAGGTGTGGAGAGTGGAGTGGCCGAGACTGCCGAGAGGAGTTGACATGCTGAGCCGCTGACATAAGCTGTGCGGGGTAACCATTACGAATGGACTAACCTGATTGAGAAATCGGCAGGTTAATCTAGGCTAAACTAGACAGGGTAACTTAGGTAATCAGAATGAAGCTTGAACTCGGGCTTCTAGAAAGCTGTCAACTAAGATGCAAGTGAAAGCACTCTATGGTAGTATTCAGTTGGAATGGTTGCAATCTAATTGGCGAGATTAAGATATAGACATTAATCAATCACTGTACTCCGTATCCGGTCATCAGCAGCATTATGCATGTTCAAACTTCCAGACGAGATGAAGAGAAAGCAAGATCAACATGACCTCCATGTCCGAAAGGGATCCCAATTGACAAAATGACGCATCATGAACTCCAACTTTTCTAGAATCTGCCCGCAAGTTCAAGATTCCTTGGGCCGGCCCGCCTTTGGACGCGGAGGAGCCGATTCCAAAGCATTCAGGATCTCTTGACCAAAGACGTATATCATGTAGGTTGGAAACACCAGCCAGAGACCGCTACAGTACATCGTCAGTCAATTGTCGCACTGCATAGGCGAAGAGAGAGCAGGGAACTCACTTAGGAACGATCCAGAGGAAAATCAACCGCAGCAACGGGTTGTGGCCGACGTTATCGAAGTGTGCAAACGCTTCCA
This sequence comes from Thermomyces dupontii, assembly GCF_041956625.1. Lineage (NCBI taxonomy): Eukaryota > Fungi > Ascomycota > Eurotiomycetes > Eurotiales > Trichocomaceae > Thermomyces > Thermomyces dupontii. The sequence goes on along the minus strand of NW_027192311.1, from coordinate 102,963 downwards.
TGACCACTTTGCCGAATCCGTCAGCTCTCAACAATTCTTCGGGAACCACCAGTCGAAAGATTACTAAGTACATACAGTACAGAACCGTTTTGCTGAACGTCGCAACGCTCGCGCTGAACGCAACGAGCACCGCGCGCGACCCAACGCGACCGACCACGACTTTCTCCTCAAAAAGCAACCAAGCGAGCCCCTTGCGGACCTTTTTTGTCGATGCACGCCCCGAACCCGTCGCCGTAGTTCCATGGCGATAGACGACAGACAGGTAAAAGACATAGCCCAGCGTCTCGAACAGATTCATAAGGCCCTGTCCGGCCGGGAACCCATGGCCCGACTTGTACGCCGGCCAGCCATAGGTATAGTCAACGGTGCCGTAGAGCGCATATGGCCTGAAGAACGGGCTGTGGAGCTTGCCGCCAGGCATCGTGTGCGGGCGTAGCAGGACGTACGCGGTGTCCCAGAGCACTACCGGCACGGCGAACAGCAGCCAGAGCAGGACGATGGCGGAAGGAGTGTGCACGCCTTTCCGTCCGGCGGCGCTTGACCCCTTGACTGTTTTTTTTGCGCTGCCATTGTCGTTCCCGGAGGACGGGTAATACTCCTCCGGGTGTTGTCTCGTCGACACCATGATGGTGACGCAAGGTATGAACCTAGGACGCAAGAATCACTCCTTCAATTGATCGATCCGACAGTACAGCGACAGAAAAATGACGTCTGCAGCATCAGGGAGAGGAACAGTTTGAAACTTCAAAGTTCGGACTGCGCCCTTGCTGACCGTCGCGATGCGAAGTTGCGGCTAAACTGACCGTAAAAATGCATTTGCCATTTTGGAATGAGTTCTTCGGATAAAATACCAAAGTACGGAGTACTCGTACTTGCATTTTGAAGATAACCTAAGGTTATCCGCGACAATAACTCCCGAAACGGGTATCTTGGCGCATCAAGTTAGAGCAATGCCAAGAAAGAGGCACAGACCAGGTGTGGACATGTCAACAACAGCAAAAGTTGTTGCAGAACATTGATTGAATTGGACAAGGAGTTTTAACCTCGAGTCCACAAATGCCAGCTCGAAAGCTCGCACCGGCAGCTTGACCCCAGAGCATGTAGCTCTGCAATCAATAACCTCTGAACCCGTTCCAGGGACGACCGCCTTGCTGTGCCGATGCCGCCGTGCACTTCAAGGGTCGCCCAACAAACAAATGCCTCGGCAGACGGTATCAAAGATCGAGCCAAACGAGACCAATCTCATACATACAAATGCACGTCAAGATCGCGAATTTTGAGAGTCCTGACCGAAAACGACTCATGCCGTGAAGTCCCATGTTTCAGAATGATCACTACAGTATCGATTGATTTGATACCAAGGCCGCCGATCAGCTGATTCGAGGCGTCACTTCGGCACCGCGACCCAAACGATCAGCAACAATATTGGGAACATTCAAGACGACGAAGAGGATGTAGATGCTGTACTGATCGATTAAAACACCATGTCGAGGCGCTCATGGACCTCGAGAGAAACGTGCTAGCAAGCGCTATGAAATCGAATGACAGAACACTTCATGAATTCCTGCCTCAGTTCTTCGCAGAGAACAACTGGATCTCTCCATTTTCCAAGAGGGATAGCTCGACGTTAAGTATTCTTTCGAACTGGGACGATGGTCATCATGGCACTGTACTGTAGTGGAAAATGGTGCCCGTGCACATCTCACTGGTACCAAAAAGACATGATACTCCAACCTCAACGAAATCCCATCCGTGGTCGTTCATTCACCGGGAACATTGTATGGCCGTCAGACAGACGAACTAAACGGAAGATTGAGACATATGATTCAATTGCATCTATGAAGCACACCCTAATGTAATAAACCAATTGTTGAAGAATCAAAAAGCCCTTTCAACTAATTAATACAAGGAGTGCAAACCAAGTCCACCTAAGCCCAGATAACCATGCCCAACCCAGCTGTACAGATATATATTCCATATGAGGCAGCCCTGTCAATCATGGGCCAGCCTCTGGATCACTTCATTCGCAAGCAGACCAGAAGTTTCCAATGGAATAATCATAACAGATAACCCTATTTAAGCAACGAAAAAGAAACTGGCGAGAACGACGACAAGGGCAGAGATGATCGAAGGGGCATGGAGGCCAGCGGCCGCGTCCTCGTCACCCCCACCAGAAGAAGACGAGTCAGACGACGAGCCGGACGACGAAGAGCCCGAGGAGCCAGAACCGGCATTCTGGCTGCCTTTGCCCTCGAAGCCGGGGCCCTCACCGGCGCCCTCGGTCATGTACTTCTTGGCACCTTCGGGCATCGCGGGCAGCTTGTCGTCCTTGACATCCCAGTTCGGAGGCGCAGGCTTCGGGCACTCGCTGGAACCGCCCTTGGCGTCGTAGTCACCATCGCCCTCGGGGTCTTTCGCGGCGGCCAACGCCTTCTTGAGAGCCTTGTAGTCCTCCTTCTCGGTGACCGAGTCGCCCTTGATATTCACCAGGCCATACTTGTTCCCTTCCTCCGAGTACTCGTACACGAGACCGCCGGAGTAGACAGGGCTCATGTCGATGGAGTAGAGGGACTTGACCTCGTTGAACTCGCGCTTGTTCGTGTTGCAACCGTATTCAGAGAGGAACAGGGGAAGGCCATAGCCCGTGAAGTTCTTCACCTTCTGGTCCCAGCCGGACTGGGTGAAGGACGAGGGGTCACACCAGGAGTAGTCGTTGAAGGCGAAGAAATCACTGCGGACGACGTCGTCACCGCAGTTCATGTAGTGGGCCATTTCAAGACGGTTGGAGTCAACATCGGCCTACTGCAGTTAGTACCAGGGTGATCCGCCGACGCGAAAGAGAGAGGGCTCATACCGCCGAGTAACCAACGGGAACCTTCCGGAGACCGCGCTCGCGAATGTACTGGCGAATGTCGCGGGTGACGGCCTTCACATAGGGGGCCGCCTTGGACGAGGGCCCGTCATTGATGACCTCGTTGCCCGAGAAGAATGCCAGGGTGTTGTCGTACTGGGCAAACATCTCGACGGTCGCGAAGACGCTCTGCAGGTACACTTCGTTGTACGATGGCTCCGGGTCGGCACGGTTGATGGAGTACTTGGGAGTGTTGACGTCCAGCACGAGGTAAATGCCGGCCTCGGCGAGGGCCGACATGCACTCGTCATGATCGGCGGTGTTGTCAACATGGTAGACACGGATGGTGTTCAGACCGAGATCCTTAAACTTTTCGATATCACGCTTGCAGACCTTGGGATCCGCCAGCGGGTCCTCGACCTTGGACGAGCCACCGGGCTGGTAGTCGACGCCGCGGATGTAGAAACGTTCCTTGCCTTTCCAGAAGGCATTGCCCTTGACCGTGATGGGGGTGATGTCCGACGCGCGTGACTGCAGCTTATGGGGGCTGGCCAGGGCCGAGCCCAAGGTCGCAGCGGTCGTGATGGCCGCGGCGATGACGGCTTTCATGGTTGCGCGATACTACTACTGTCTTGATGTCTTATTATTGATTAAAAGCGAGGGCGTGTATGAAGAAGAAAAGCGAAGTTGAGAAGAAGAGAAGAAGGAGAGAGGAACGAAGGACAGACACGTCAGGGAAAGAGCGACTGACTGTTCTTGCAACAAAATCACAATAATGAAAGTGGGAACTGGGAAGGAGGAGGACTGGAGAGGTGGGATTTAAAAATGGCAGGCGCGGTCTCCTGACAGTCCTTTCCTGATGTGGCGCTCCAGCACCTGGATCCAGTGGAGGAAAGAAGCAGGGGCCGTGAGTTCCTAGGTGGACCTGAGGGGAGATCTCTTCCTGTTCGGTCTGGGCACTGCCCGGTGGATCGCCCATCTGAAACAGGGTGTTTGCCAAGTTTGCTTCAAGTTGGCGGGGAGAATCGGAGGATGAGTCAGCCTGTGAATGAGCAGGTTCCTCGGATTTTACGCGAAGCGGCAGTCAAATGGTCAATCATATGTGGACTCTCGCTTTAATTTCTTTTATAGATTGGAAGTTGAACGCGTGGCCGTTGATCAGAGCCTATTATGAACGAGGGAAACGTTAATTCCAAGGTAATTCCCTCGGTTGATTGAACCTTACCCCCGATTGTTGGTGCAAGAAGTGTTCCGGAATGTCTGATGAATTGCGAGGCGGATGGCTCTTCCAACACCTTGTGTGGTGTCCAGTGCAAGACTGCGTGCAGGATTGTTGCTTGAGGTTCTAGACCTTCCGGTGATCTGGCTGCCATTGGGGCAGACAAAGTACTCGAGAACTCCATGCAGAGAGGGTCCATCTTTCAACCCACGAGGCCAAATGGATTCCAATGGAGATGCGAGTGGAGGCCGCTACAAGTCAGAACCTTCAGTTCTTCAAGGCATCGCATGGACGAGTGAGTTTGGGCGAGTTGAAGTCGATAACCTACCTCACTATTCATAGTAACATCATTGCAGAGATCTTTCAGTCCGATGAAGGTAGGCCGCCTTTAAGGATAAGGAGTTCAACATTGAGCTGTTTGCTGATATGATAGATCCAAAACGACTTCATTGGTCCAATCACAAAAATCGGGAAACAAGCAAAATGAGATAACTAGGCCTATACATCTGGCAGCGCCCAGACTAGGGCTTGGATGACTTAGGGCTCAGGGTTAGGTTTCCAATCACGCTCCAGGGCTTCTTCCAACGATGATGACATCCTGTCTACTGCTTTCCAATAGAGCAACGACGAGGGCCGCTCTTGCCTCTTGGAATGGTCGCTCGAAAAGGCAGCACACGTGACCAATAAATGCAGGCATGAACCAAGGGGTCCAGGTATATTGCGCATTCCTTCCAACAACGCGACCCGAAGGGGCAATCTCTGGTGTTTACATTTTGCTCTGTTGGGTGGTCGAGCGCTCATTGTTTTGGGTCCTGCTGTGAAATGGGAATTCCGATTGGGCATAAGGCGAATGAGAGGGCTCTGACATTGCTATCACGTCCAGGGACAAAAGGATTTGTTTACGAACAATGAATGAATGGCTTTCAATGCACTTGAATGTGCTCGGAACATTGACGCATGGCAGAGCATATTAAATCCCGGATCTGATCCGTTTTGATTCCATCGACCACGACGTTCCACCTTTGGATCCCGTCGTTTGGCAACATGTCTGGCCACGCGGCGCATTACTACCACCCCGATCTGACCTTTCAGAATCCGCGTCCGGCGCCCGTCCCTCAGCCGCAATCTCAGTTCTCAACGTCGTATTGCCAGGGATCGCAGAAGTCGGCGCCATCCGAGAAGGGCTCGATCGGTCAGCGTAGCGACTATGGCTTCAGCGACGCGTTCAGGATCGAGAGGCCCAAGTACCACGATGTGTGGGCAGGAGTTTTGGTAAGGCGTCCGAAATCAAGACTAGGGAGAGCATAAGGGCTAACGAATCCAAAGCTGATTGCGGTGTTCTTTGGCTATGTCGCGGTGTCCGGCCTGGCCATTCGCAAGTACGCCACAACGCGAGGATTCCATGGCGACGGCATCTATGATTCCGTAAATACGTTCTCGCTCGACACCAACACGCTCATTCTCTTTTTGTTTGTGTTGTGCGTCGCTCTCGCGTTCTCGTGGGCTTACTTTCTCGGGGCGCGTTACTTTACCAAGCAGTTTATTTGGATCACTGGCATCTTGAACATCGCGTTCGCTTTTGGAACCGGCATATATTATCTGGTGCGCGGGCAATGGGGCGCCGGGATTGTGTTTGTAGTCTTCGGGGCCTTTGCCTTGCTGTGCTTCATCAGCTGGATCCCTCGCATCCCCTTCAGCGTGGTCATGCTGCAAACCGCCATCGACGTAGCCAGAACGTACGGTCATGCTTTTTGGGTCAGCGCCATCGGCGGGTTTGTCTCGATTGCCCTGTCAGCCTGGTTCTCCGTGACACTAGTATCGATATACGTGGCGTTTGAACCGAACGGGAACGGAACGAATCCGTCGTGCCAGAATGGCGGCTGCAGCACTGCCAAAGTCATTGGCCTGGTCGTATTTGTGACCTTTGCCATGTACTGGGTGAGCGAATGGCTGAAGAACACCATTCACACGACCGTAGCGGGCATCTACGGCTCCTGGTACTTTTGCAGCTGTGTCCCCGACGGCCGGCCCAAGGGCATGACGCGAGGTGCCTTCCGCCGCGCCACGACCTACTCCTTTGGCAGCATCAGCCTGGGCAGCCTGTTCATCGCGCTGATCAACATGCTGCGACAGGCCTGCTCCGTCGCGCAGCGCCAGGAAGCTGCACAGGGCAATCTCGTCCGCACCATCTTCTACGCCGTGCTAGGCTCCCTCCTCGCCCTGCTGGACTGGCTCGCCACGTTCTTCAACCGCTACGCCTTCTGCCACATCGCCCTCTACGGCAAAGCCTACATCCCCGCGGCCAGAGACACCTGGACGATGATGAAAGACCGCGGCCTCGACGCCCTCGTCAACGACTGCCTCATTGGACCCGTCCTGACCATGGGCTCGGTCTTTGTCTCGTACCTCTGCGCGTTACTCGCCTACCTCTACCTGCAGTTCACCGACCCGGCGTACAACCATGACGGGACATTCACCGCCGTCATCATGGCGTTTTCGTTCGTCATCGGCCTGCAGATCTGCCAGATCATTCTCACGCCGATTTCGAGCGGGGTGGATACGATCTTCGTCGCGATGGGGTGGAATCCCGAGGTGTTGGCGAGAGATCATCCGGAGGTGTATCAGAAAGTGGTGCAGCGGTATCCGAGGGTGCAGCAGATGATTCATGTATGAAATCCTGCCTATTCTTTTCTTTTTTTTTTTTGCTGTATAGTAATTATAGTGTATTACTATGGGTTATGACTATTTAATGATGAATTCAATCTCGAAGAAATACTCATACAACCCCACTCAAAAAAGAACTCCACGAGGATTGAAACTGATCAAAAGAAGTAAACTCTATCTAACCAAACAACATGAACGCCATAACTAAGACATGGAACATGAAACTCCAAGAAACCAAACACCCCACGCATCAACGGCATCAATCAATCACTCATTGTAGTGGTATACCTGTTTACCCCGATTAGCTTCTGCTAGAAATATACGGAGTAGAGGGGGATGGAAAAAAAAAAACGTACAAAATAATTCGGCAACCCCCAACACGTATACCCCAATCTCCTCGCCATCTTCGCAAACCCTTCCGTCTCCACCAGATGATAGAATGGAAAGGCGGGAAACATGGCCCCGTCACGATGGACCTGCGCCTTGACCATGAGGGCGGTACCCCCGACGCCATCCAGCTGCACCTCCAGATGCGGATCCGCGCCCGAGTCCTCGTCCGCGGCCATGTACGCCAGGAGCGTGCGGTAGGTGGGCAGTTCCGCGTAACCCTCGAGCAGGATCTCGTCGCGGCCCATCTGCTTGGCGAGTTCCTGCGCCGTGGCGCTGTCCTGCCAGGAGTTGAAGTCGTAAGGGCGGCGCTCCATGCGTTTTGTGGACGAGTTGTAGTACCGCTGGAAGCAGTTGGGGACGATGACGGGTTTATCGTGCCGCGCGAGATCCTCGATCAGCGTGGGCGGCGTCTCGACAATGTCGGCGTCGAGCCAGAGGACCCAGGATGTGGCGGGGCCCAGGGTAGTGAAGAGGAGGCTGTTGCGTGCGCGGCTCATGGCCTGCCGTCGGATTTTCTGGTTCTCGTACTTGTGCCGCTCCTTCTCGTCTTGGGACTCGAGCGGCGAGTCAAAGTCCTGCCGCAGGATCGTCACGCTTGCGAAACGGTTGTCCACGGGTCCGGACTGTGTCTCTGCCACGGCGGCCTGCAGCGCGGCCGTCGCCGCGTTGCCTTCCTTGGTTTTCGGCAGGATGAACCCCAGCGAGATCAGCTCGTGCGGATAAGTCAGCTTGAGCAGGTTGTCCCAGTATTCCCGGTAGAAGCGGGCCATGGGCGTGAGGATCAGCACGTGCTCACCCGCCGCGGCCGGCGAGGCGGTTGAATTCAGCTCGTTCAGGTTATAGCGCACGACGGGCGGCGGCGTGCGCTTGCCGCTGCTGCTACCTCTTCCGGACTTTTTCAGAAAGGGTTTCGTCGGCGGGGACAAAGAATGTTCGGCGGCATCTTGCTGCCGTCGGTGTGCAGTGAGCGACGGCGACGGCGCGGAGGGGCTCAACAGGAAGAAGATCAGGACGATGGTGACGAGCCCGGCCACGACCCAGGTGACGGAATTGTTCCGTCGAAGTGAACGTGCCACGACCATTTGGGCCAGTCGGAAGAGGTGTAGGATGTCAATCAATGCAGACGTTGTAAAAGAAGCGGGGGGGGGATCAATGATCGGGAGCAACGGCCGACCGGTCAATTGGGCGTAGAAAGATCTCTCATTGCGTACTCGTCTTCGAGTCAAGACAACATGGCTAATCGAGCATCAACGACGGAGCGAAACACTTCCAATTGCCAATTCCGGGTCCCGGTACTCTGTAGATACGTAGACTGTTGGCAGCTCCAAACCGATGTTGCGAGACCGGATTGAGCTCTCAGTCCGGGCCCCGATAAACGCAATGTCGTAACAGGAGGCTATGTCTCGGACTTTGTCTCATGCAATCCGATATATGAATAAATGACACGTCGAGTATGGGGGCTTTTCTTGAGACTATCGTGAAGAGCAAGCTATCGCCAAGCCGGTTTTCTTTGGTCACGTGATTCTATACGAGGCATTACGGATTCGGAAAATGATCGAGCTTCGTCGATGGAATTGTCTTCTATCTTGATGATATGTATATCATGGCAGCGACCGCATAACGCCCTCAAATGCAACCAGCGCCATGGCATTGGCGGGAAACGCCCGGAGAAAGCATGGCAGGAATCCACGCCAGTATGCCCTCCACCCACCTTCTCGATACACCGCCGTCGCCGCGTCCTTCCAGCGGCGGAATTGTCGCTCTCCGTCTCCGTGGGCACCGCCCAGGGGATCAGTCATGATCCGCTGCTTGACCACGTCTGACGGGTACGAGGTCAGCCAGAAGATCTGCGCCGACATGCCGCCGGCCCAAAAATTGATCGCCGGGGTTGATAGACTCGTCCGTTCTTTCAACAGACGGGAAATGATATCATAGGACCCCCACCAGAAGAAGAAGAAGGATCGGAAGATCAATGTCGCGCAGAGGCCGCGGAAGACGCCGGGAATGCCGTGTGTTCGGAACTGGCAGTTCAGTCAGAGTCGTTCAAGTCACCTCCAGTACGAGTAGCATACAATTTTCCTCACGCAGTCGACCGGCCCCTGATATCTTCGTTGTCGCTTATCGGCGGCGTATTGAACCTGTAATCGGGCCTTGATGTGCTCGACCGGCCCTGCAATAAAGCTGACCGTTGACCCGGCCATGATGCCGGCAATGCCATGGCCCCAACTTGGAAGCGAAGCTTGACCGTTTGTCGGTTGGCGACGAAATGCGGGATTCGAGAAGACATGCTCAAGTAGAAGTCGTCGGTAGAGAGTCAAAGAGCCAAGCATTCTGCCATCAACAACATCAGGACCCGGGCTCTGCCAACATGCTCTAGAGAGTATATACTCACACAGAATCCATTACCATCCACCCGACCAGCGGGGGTGTTGCTCCCTTGTAGAATCCCGTCACACCTTCTTTTTGTATCGTCTGCACCACACAATCCAATGGCCCCCTGAAACGCGTATCTTTGGTCGTTTGTAGCCGAACCTTGACGGTGTCAAACCTTCACACACATCAGTATCCATAAGATTCGTCGAAATCAAAGCGCAACGAAAGAAACAACATACGGATGGCCCACTGTGACAACAGTCAGCCGAGAACAAGACAACCTCTTGCTTCGAGGAATGTGAACAGGTACACACCGAGACACTTGGCTACCCCCGAGAACACCCCGGCTACAAACCCCTTGTAGTCGCGTTTGGGCGCGGACGTAGGTTTCGTCGTGGCATCTACCTGCGCATACATCGCTGCGGGTTTCTGCGACATGCTTGTGGCTGTCGACATCGTTTCGGTGCGTGTTGTCAATGTATCTACGAGTAGTACTCCATCGATGATGTTTCGTTCGAGAGACTGTTGAAAGTCGCGCGACGTCGATGCGATTGTCGGTTGCTAAGTCGAAAGCACTGCAGTCTGCATTGACGGCGCAGCCTTCAAATGAAAAATATACCAGAATAACAGCGAGTCATCATGGTGTCGGCGTTGAACGCGGTTGATGAAGAAATTGGGAGAATGATGCTGTTGCGAGTGGGGCCGGAGTTGAATCGGAGCTCCGACTGCGGCGTTCAACCGGGGAGGACAGGGCAAACTCCGGATTGCACAGTGCACCTCGAAGAAGCTACTGTACAAGTCCAAAGCTTACGCATGGAAACTCTCTACTATAGATGAATTGCGAGGAGAGTGTATCATTCCAGCCATCGCAATCTAATGACGACAGCGCCCTGGAACGAGAGACATCTAGGTCCTGCATCCGAATGCAATCTAACGACCAACTCGTAGCACAACAACGGCATTGCCTCGAAAGACATGCGGGTATAATAACACACGAGTACACAGGACCACGCCGGATTCCCGTGACAAAGATGGAAGAAACAAGAAACATCATCATCAAACGATGGCATGACACGCTGACATCACATCATCACAAAGAAAGCAATCGCCTAGCAGGAGTGCTCGCACAGCGAGCCAGTCACGACGAAGGAACATCATCGGTTCTGTCGCGAAGAGGACAGACCGTCCCGCTCCCGGTCATGAGCAGTCGTCTCTGCATGTCGCGGGTTCTCGTCTTGTCCTCCCGAACCCGCTGCCAAGTAGTTGTCGGCTTCTTCCAACGCCAAGGGTGTGACTGGACCCGGGCTGCATAGCGGGTCAAGCCTCGGCGCCGGGATTTCAAAGGATTCCGACGGCGAATTTCGCGGCATGGATATGCTGGCCGTGATCAACTCCCGGTATTGACGAAGTGCATCTCGAGAGGATCCCGATGAATAGGGGTAGCCTTGGGTCTGGTTGTGGGAGTTGCCCGTCGACGACTGCAACTGGTTGGACGTGGTGTTGGCAGACTGATAGACGGCGGGATGGAAGCGAGGAAGGTTGCTCAAGTATGTCGGGGCGTCCTTTTGAGACTTGGGCGCCATGGTGTCGGACTGATGGGACATGGCCAAGGAGGGCCCCTGAGCGTTGGGCATCTTGTGCGCGGTTCTGGCGGTGCGACGCAGATGGACCCGGCCCTTTAGTGGCCTCGCTCGTAGTAGATGGGTGATCGCGCAGGTTGTAGTCGTCGATGATGTTGTGGAGTGGAGGTTTGGTCAGGCGATGTATGCCTGATCGCAAAGATTGTTGGATGGGAACGAGAAGAATATGTAGATGGTAGAAATGGGCGAGCACGAGGTTTAAATCACGCAAGGTCGATGCGGACGATGATCAGGGGGGTGGGGTGCCGTGCGGCCCGATCGGACCAGAGCCATCCGGACGCAATGGCACAGCGAACGGACTGTGGACGAACCGGTTAGAATGCTGGCCGGGCTGCGCACAGGAAGTTTGATCGAGTTCATACCGCACTTGATTCGGCTGTGGAGAGATCCTGGAATTTGTCCAAGAAAGATTGACCTATTTGTTTGATTTTGACGCAGGGACGATGGATCTTGGACAGGCTCTGCACGCTGCCGCAGCCAATCACGAGGCACGAGAGGGAGGACCGACAGTTGAGTGTTTATCCAGACCGATGAGTACTGGACGAACCAGCAGGATGGGTGATGTGAGAAGGACAGAGGAAGAAGAAGAAGAATGAGAGGACTCGGGTGTATGCAGTGTGAGCAAGGTACATTGGTACTTACCGTCAGAAAACCAGTCTGTGCTGAATAATAATTGTGAAGTCCGTACGGAGGAAATACCGAGTACAGTACGAGTACATATTGGCAGTTGTGTCATAGTGGACCCTGAGCTCATCGTGGGTCCATTCAGGTCCCAGCACAACTGCGGGGGTGATTTTCATGGGAGATTCTGATTGGTTCGCGATTTGGTGCGGTGATCTCCGGGGAAGGTGATGGGTCCAGTCACACGGCCCGATGTGATTGGTGGACGGACCCAGATCCTCGTGCTTCTCCTTGACCGTTTTGGTCTGGGGACACTTCCCGGATCAGCATTCGGTGACCAGAAGAGAACCCCCGATCTCCGCAATGGGAAGTTGGAAAGTCCACCGGCCAATCGGACTCAATCGGAGAGAGTGGAAGAGAGAACCTGTTTCTTGGTCCAGGTTCCTTTTCTGGTGTGATTTCCTGTCATGGATTGGGGGTTTTCTTTGGGAAAGAAAAGAGGGGTACTGTAAGTATCCATTCGGGGCAGAGAGAGCTTTTCTTCGATTTTGCGGTGCCTGGTTTGCGGGAGAAAAACGCTAACTAGTTAGTTAATACATGGTAAATCGTAACTACGAGTGGAAGTCTGGGGTCAGGAAGCTCAGCGGTTGCCGCGTTTGGCTCCCTGCAGATGAACGCCAAAAGGCAAATCTTGGAGATCTTCTTCCCGACCAATTGGCCCGCTCGCTTCGTAAATCCATTGATCAGAGTGCAATCCCTCGGCTTGATAAAGAGATCAACTGCCGAGTAATCCTCCGGTGCTGGAATGCAGGACGAACCGACAAATGTCAGTGAGGGGTGCTTTGCTCCGGCTGCTCGTGAGTCCATGTGTTTTCAACATGCTACATTCCCCTTGCATGCGATCATGCAGTCTGTCATGTGCTCGGGTCGATTGCCGTGTGTCCGGAGCATGAGGCCATCCAGGCGACTTGGTCGGACAGTCGATACGAACTTGCAGGCATTCTTGGACTAACTATCAGACAAATAGTACTTATAGAATCCAAGCATGATGCAAGACATCTTGATGAGCTCCCTGAACAATACGGTCACAATCTTCGTGATTGTTTCACTTGATCATTGCTGGTCCCTCGATTGACCTCAATTGCATGCTGAAACGTTGACCATGAACAATGCAGATGGAGTAACTATACTTCAGGACTGACATATCACCTGCGCTCGGTCTGGATAAAGTAAAGCGTGGAATGCGGTATTCTCTCTGACACCAAGCAAGGGTCTATAATCACCCCTGCCCCGCTCGGCATTACTCGGCCGTTGCGGAGTGCATGGTGCACACCGATACTCCAAGTTGAACTAGACGATGACACCGCTTGAAGTTGCCATGTTCTTGACAGGAACCGTAGTACCCCGTCTGAAAATGCACGCTAACAAGCATGCCAATGAGGCTAGGCTGAAATTCTTTGCTTGGCAGCTTTCCCCATGCATCAGCCCGACTCGGCGTGCCTTGCATGATTGCATTCGCGTTGAAAGGCCGAGCGAACTGAATGGCGTCGGTGGTGAGAGGTCTGGCGAGCGGAGTTCGGCGAGCGCCACGCTTCCATAGAAACTACTCGAGCGGGGTGCGGATTCTCTACGCCCATCGAAGAAGAGACCTTGCCAAACTACAACCCAGCGCGTTATTACCCGGTAAAAATCGGCGATGTGTACAATAGCAGATACAAGATCGCGGGAAAGGTTAGTTATGGGGCGAGTTCGACAAGCTGGTTATGCCAGGACCTCTCGCATCCCATGCATTGATTTTTGACGAGCCCTAACACCACAATTTCGTGATCAAGTGAAAATGAATACAAGGTTTTGAAGGTGTCCACCTTTGAACCAGATCGTCCTTCCGCGATGGATCAGGAATCGAAAATTTACGAGCACCTGGCGAAGCTGGAATCTTACAGTCTATGCTCAGTTCTTGGGACCGATGCGCCAACTGTACGATTCGTTTCCATCCCCGGGGTCCTGACGGCACCCATCGGTCCCTTGTACTGCAGCCGATGGCAATGAGTGTTTCCGACATGATGAGCCTGAACCCAGGCCATTCGATCTGCTTCTGCTCAAATGTTGTGCCTGGCGGCTTGGGGCGCTTGATTTCTTGCACTCTGAGGCCGAAGTTATTCACACGGGTAGACCTACTAAACTTTGGATGTGTTGATATGCTACCAAACGGTTCACTAGATCTCAAACCTGACTATCTGATGCTGGGCCTGGAGGACAAATCCATGCTGGCCAGGTTCGCGGCAGCGGAACTGAATGATCTAGTTCTCCGAAAGATGATTGATGAAACACGCGTTATTTATCTCAGCAGAACAATTGCCAAACCAAGAAAAGGAGCCTCGCTGTTCCGCCCTATGCGATTGCCCTGAAACGAACGAAGTGAGTGAAAGGGTCCGAAGGCCGCGCGAGGACCGACCGAACAGCGGCAAAAATTGTACTATCACGTGAGCTCCAAATGATGCTAGTCAAACAAAATCATAGGTCAACCAATTCCACTATCTAGTGGCCAAGTAAAAAAGGTCACGAACATTTCGCTCTACTCCTACACCTGACGTCTTCTGTCAATTCCGTGCTGCCTGTCGCTTCCAAACCAAATCTTGATTCTTTCTCTTGTATACTACCTACATCGTATTCCGTACGGGGTACATTCTCCTGCACTTCGATTACCTAGTAGCCAACCTAGATAGTCTCTTGGCCAAGGTTGGCTCCCCTGGTGGCGTTCCGCCAATGTGACCTACCTAATGTACCTCATAGGTATTTCTGTCAATAAATCGGTCTACATAAACTACTCGATACAGTGGAACTCTAATGTGTCTTCGAGTGGCCTACTACTACTGTTTGCGATTGTCCATTCGTACTTGGACAACTTGGAGCAAATGGCGACGTCCGTCTTCGTGTTAGACTCCTCGTCCCTTTTGAAAACTCTGGAAAAAAAACAAGACATTTCATGAAATAACGTCCTTCCAACAACAAACATCAACAGATCAAAGGCCATCATGATAACGAATCGTTGCTGCTTTCAGGTCTGCCAACGGCTGCTTCCACGGCGGAGCATTTTGTTCAAGAGATTCGTCTCACATACTGCCTCCCTTCGATTACCTTTCATGAGTGTGCATACTAACGACCCTGAAATCCGATCAAGGCCCAGACCAGAGGTACAGTTACGGTTGGTGGTCAAGTCACTTTGCGGATCTGACGCCCTCAAACTTGTCCATTTCTATAACTATAGGTACTAATGAATGTTCAAAGGAAAGATGTGTACTTCCTCCTACTCCGTACAGAATGATTACCAAATTTCATCCCTCCGTTCCTTGCTTGTCGAGAACAGTTGCTTGCTAAGTCGCTACTTTCTGTCGACTCTAGAAGTCATGGCCTGAGCGGCATCTCGCCGTCCTACCTTCACTTGAAGTACAGTACCTACGCCCGCCGGCGATCCCCGCGGGACCATAAACTCAACTATACTACCCATGTAAATGGGGACGCCGCTGCCCTTACTGTCATACTGTTCGTCTCTCAGGGATTCCGCTCGAAGACTCGCCACAAAAAGGTGCTACCATACAATCTCAAAGAACTGTAGCCTTGTCATCTTCCTGCTTTGTCGGTCACAATCTTGTTCTTTGGAGTAAATGAACACAGCCGAAGACGTTCCTCTGCATGCTACAGGCTTATTGACTGCTTTCAACCGTCCTTGCTGTCCATCATGCTACTCTGTCAATGACCAGCCTAACTTTTTCTGCCACCGTTTCCTCATACTGTCGCCTAAAACGTCCTCGGTGCTGCCTCACTTCCATGATAGCCACCAGCGGTGATAACCAACCTCCTCGTTCATGAACGCCGATCATAGATCCAACAACATCATCTGTCTCTCACACTAGGTAGGGGTCTGCTATCCCAACGACGACCTACTTGAAATACACAGTGGAGGTCGTAGGGAAATGTATCTTCTTCCATTTCAATCTCGAAATGCGGCACATACAGCCGCTCCGTGAAACCCCTGCAATCCTGCGAATCCTGCCAAACCTCTCTGACCTGCGCTCTGTACCAAATCACACAGCAACTCACGTTGGGTGCGTGCTGCTCATCAGGAAACGGCTCCAAATCAAACGCCGACACTGTGAGCAAGGGTAACTTCGTCGACCGCTCCCTACCCGATTGTGCGTCCGACACGGTTCGGAGTTCGGAGGAATCGACGGGTTGCATATCACCATATCATGATGATGGACGAGAAAATTGCTCGTCGCCCTGACAATCATATTGCTGGCAAAAGGGCGACCCTCGTCATTTTCGTACACCTGCCCGAAGGTTATATTCGAACCAAGGAGCGGTAAATGTGAAGGCTCCTGCGTATTTCCGCCCACAACTGCGGCCCCTACACCCTAGGTTAGGCCTACCTCAAGATTGCTTATCACGTGGTTCTCATTGTCAAGACACGAAGTTAGGTTACAGTGGCTAGTATTCTTCTTCCGCCGCGTTTAGGCTCAGGTCGGGCCGCCGGGGAAGCAGGGGGACCTCGACCCGGCAGCGATGATTGGCAGGAGTGACTAGTTGCAAAGGGCTGGGGCGATGTGCACACCAATCCAGACCTCGAGCCCATTGAGTGCTTCCAATGCTCGACTGGCTCAACCGACGCTCACTCCCGATCACAAAGAGATTACTCGTACACTAGTACTCCGTACATCACTCGCCATCAACGAGGATCTCCATCCTCTACGGCAACTCAAGGATAGTATGCGAGTATGGAGACGCCTCCTCAACCCCAACCTTCCCGACCTATGGCCGTTTCCAGAGGCCACTGGCAGTGCCCAAGTTCTTCGTGACCGGAATTCTTCCCGACCCAAATCCATGTCCCTGGTCCATGGTCAGTTGGTGTCTTTGCTCCCTGGAGTAGCTACACCTTCAAGTACTGTACTATGGAGTCCACGTTGACTCAGTCGGTGGAGAGGGCAAACCCGGTTCAGTAAAGAGTGTTTAGAGTTAGACACCCCTGTCACGATTTACTCCATGCGGTGCCAGCTGTTACCCTTTTGGCAGAGGTGCAGCAACGCCGGCGGGGAACGAAAAGTGAGCATCTCGGTCCGCAGGTATGTAGGTTATCCACTTGCGCACATAAATACTGATCCGGGGCAGCGACCGCTGGTCACAGAGGTGCAACTTACAAAGACATTCTGGCCGTTGAGATCAGCTCTTGGGAACTGTTCGAAAGGGTCCTGCATCCACAACACGAACTTCATACTTTCGATTTTTATCGTTGACGTGTGATCAGTCAGTCATCGACCTTCCTGGAATTCAGCAGAGGATTATTCCACAATGACGGAACCATCTACTCAGGAACAAACAACCACCACCAACAATGCCCCGGCAAACGTTGAAGTGGACACCTCGGTACGAGAGCTCTCCATTGCGGTACACCAGAATGCATTGCTAACTGGAGTCTCAGTATGACAATGACTCTTCATATGGCGATGAACTGTATGTAATGTGACACCATGGCGCTCCGGATCCCATAAGCATGCTCACACATGTTCATCAACATATAGATCATCGTACAGTGCATCACTGACATCGTCAGTGATTGATTATCGCCATGAAAATGGCCGTCGCTATCATAAATTCCGCGATGGGTGTATGACATGCTTCTTGCCCAACCATCAAAGATCTGCAAGCTAATTGTTATTTTGTAGCATATCTGCTCCCGAACGACGAGACAGAAAATGACCGCCTGGACATTAATCATGAACTTTATCTCACGCTATTGCACCGGAAGCTCTACCTGGCCCCGATCAAGAACCCGCAATGAGTGCTTGATCTGGGGACTGGGACAGGTATCTGGGCAATTGATTTCGGTAAGTTTGCTAGCTGGGAATGGCGGACCCAAGATACGGATGCTGACTCACTGAAGCGGACCAACATCCCGAGGCCGAGGTAAGGAATACTGGGGGAAGCGATCCCAGATGGACAGAACGCTGACACGGGATGTTGGCCGTGCCAGGTAATCGGCTGTGATTTGAGCCCCATCCAACCGACCATGTCAGTTTAGCATAAGAACTCGTAGCTAAGTGGCTGGGCTGACGGGGATTTGCAGGGTTCCTCCGAATGTGAAGTTCCTTGTGGACGACATCGAGTCGGAGTGGGCATATGAAAGCGACCCGTTTGACTTCATCCACGCGCGATTTCTGACCATCTCGATCAAGGATTTTGGGAAGTTGATCAAGCAGTGCTATCGGTATGCTGACCACTGTTCCGTTTTCTTTCTTGACTCTCTAACAACAAACAGATCAGTAAAGCCCGGCGGCTGGGTTGAATTCCAGGACTGGGACGGCTATCCCATGTCTCCAGACGGCAGTCTCAATGGCACCGCGCTCCAACAATACTACGACGAAATCTACGGGGCGTTCGAGGATGTTGGCTATGAGGTGCGTCCCGGGCCCAAGTTGGAGCAGTGGTTCAAAGAAGCCAGGTTCGTGAACATCCACGTGGAGAAGTTTGTCATTCCCTACGGCGTCTGGCCAAAGGATCCCCATCTTGTCAGTTATCCCCGTTGCCCCCAGACGGTGAATCAATAACACTCCAGTACTGACCTCTTAGACAGAAGAAAGTTGGCGCCTGGAACCAGACCCAGGCCGAAGCGAACGGCTTTGAGGCCACAGCTCTGGCACCTCTGACGCGGTTCAAGCAGTGGAGGAAGGAGGAAGTCATTGTCCTTGCCAGCAAGGCCCGCGCTGACGGCCGGAACCGCAACATTCACATGATGTTCGACTTGTGAGTGTCCCCGTAGCTATTATCCGGCATTGCTACACTAGACCACTAACAACAAATATCATTCGCAGCTATGTTGTCTACGCCCAGCGTCCCGAGAACTGACGGACAAGTCGTTCCTATAGCCTCGGCGCCTCAGCCTCTTGCTCTCAAGGTCCGAGCCGTCCACGTTAACAGCAATGGAGGAGCCCCGAATTGTACTGCAAATGTCCGTGGCTCTGTGGTTAGAAACATCTGATGAGAGTGTGAGAAGTCATCCATCTAAAATGATTCTAAGCAGTATATTGGTTATTCGTCCATTTCTTTTTCATTCCTGCAAGCCCTCTCTAGTATTTTTTTTTTGTCGTCCTTTCAATCCCTATGATAGGTTTTGTCCGTAGTCACTTCTAAAATCTTTCACACTGAATAAGTAGAATGGCCCTCCAGCCCTCTAATACGACTTTGCCAACATGATGGACACGCCAGCTCCGATTCAGAAAAACAAACACAAAGAGTTCCTCCACAAACAGTGTTTCAAGTAGCATGCGAGTACAGAGTCAAAACCATGGCTTCCCCAGGGGTCTTCGTTCCAGACATGATGTTCTGCTCCGTTTTCAGTTTAAGCTTCATTTGCACTTCAACGAATCAAGACCTGCTTCATTTGTCTCTAGGGAACTGCTGCTCAACTATTCCTCTGCTCTCCCTCTGCTGCAATCTAAACCTCCAGACCGCGCTAATGAAAAGTACCTAATCTTTGCGCAAAACGGCAACGCTCTGTTCGTTTCAGGGCATGCGCGCGACAGCCGCCGTATATCGGACTGTCCACATGGAGTACTCCTGCAAATGAATTCAAGACGCTGTTACAACTTCATCCCCATTGAATCTAGCTTACAATGCACATACAAAGGAACAAGACACACGAGCAGGACTTCAGTTGATGCGACGATTTCCACTTCTCCAATATCTATGACATTGTGCACAAAATGTACACTGGGGGTATGACGACTGTCATCCCATCGGAAGGCAATGCCCAAAGTTTATGTGGTCTTGTCCCGGTTGTGGTAGTTGACCTTGTCGTTCCAGCTGCTTATGGTCAGTACGTTGAACTGAGACTGGGAGACGGTATTGCATGGCCAATACTCACAAAGCAGTCTGGAAGGTAAACAGGGGTTAGCTTTAAATACGCAAAACACTATTGGATGAACTCACCTTGTCACCATCGCCCCAAGGGAAGTTCTTGGTGCGGATATTCTGGTAGGGGTACTCGACGCGCTCCTCAAGCGGAGGAAGGTGGTTCCAGTGCTCCCAGTGTTCATTCCAGAGGTTGTATGCATTGGTGCCGGCAAGGACAAGGGCAGGAATGACGACGCTGTAATTTGTTGGTTCCAATTGCTTCATTGCGTGCGAGATGCGAGACGCACTAGATGGACAGCTTGCGCCAGAGCTCTGCCACCCATTGAGTCAGCAAACTTGCACCGGTAGACAAGAAAATCGCAACACTCTTTCGTAGACACGTACCGCTCGTGGAAGCAGCATGCTGCTTGACAGCCTCCCGCTCGCGATTGAAGGCATTGTCGGCAGCCCATGCGGGTCGCTCGGTGCTGTAAAGACGGCGCTGGGCGACACGAGCGACGCGACCCTGCTGGGCCACACGCTGAGAGAGGCGAAGCAAACCGCGCTGGGAAAGCATTCTGACTCGACTGGCTTTGACGACGGAGTTTCCGGCCTTCGAGTAGGAAGGATCGTATGTTGAGGTGAGGTTTGTAGTGCGGGTTTGGCTGGCAATCCCGTGATTCGCCGAAATCATTAGTCAGCAAGCGTGGCCTGACAATCTGACATCATACTCACAATGATCCGATCAAATCTATTTTAGGAAGGAGTTTTTGTATTCTAATCGAGGACTCCGCGGCGAATCGCGCAGTGAGGCCGGACTGCTGTAAGTAGTAGCACGCAATACACCGAGCTGAACGAGTGACTCGGTGCACTGTGGTGTTAAGTCCAAAGGATGTGTGGCCCTGGCTGAATGCAGTCGCCATGGGCTTTCGCATCACGACATGGAATGGTGAGTAAGTTCTTCGGCCTCGCATGTACCGACACTGACCATTCCTAGTCAATGGTATTCGGCATGTCCTCCGTACTAGCTTTTCGAAAGACGATGCGACTAATACCATGATGCAGAAATCCGTTTAACTACCAACCATGGAGGGACAACCGGACGTTCAACGTATGCCCAAAGCATGGCCCCGTACCTTGATCACAAATGGTAGTGGGCTAACGTACACAGGCCATGTTCGATACCCTGAAAGCGGATATCGTTGTCTTCCAGGAGACGAAGATACAGAGGAAGGATCTCAGAGATGATATGGTTTTGGTTCCTGGATGGGATTGCTACTTCAGCCTGCCCAAGTTCAAGAAGGGTAGGTGTGAATGAAGTAATACAAACAATCTTGCTGACGATGGCCAAGGATACTCTGGTGTAGTAATCTACACTCGAAATGCAACATGCGCACCCATCCGAGCTGAGGAAGGCATTACTGGAGTTCTATGTCCACCGAACTCCTCCACGCCATATCGCGAATTGCCCGTCGATCAGCAAATTGGCGGCTATCCGACCCCCGAGCAGCTGTCGCAAGTGGACCTGGATGCAGCGACACTGGATTCCGAGGGGCGTTGTGTGATCCTCGAGTTTCCGGCATTTGTGCTTCTCGGAGTATACAGTCCAGCAAATCGAGATGAGTCACGCGATGGCTTCCGCCAAGGGTTCGTCAGCCTCCTTGATGCCCGCGTCCGCAACCTGGTTGCCATGGGCAAAAGGGTAATTTTAGCTGGTGATCTTAATATCGCGAGTAGCGCGCTCGATTCCGCGCCTCTTCTTGAATGGATAAAGAAAGGTGCTATTACAGAAGACGAATTCGTGTCGGTGCCTACGAGGCGAATCTTCAACCAATTGGTAGAGGGATGTAAAGTCGTGGGATCGCGGGATCCTGGTAGGGAGCAGCCCGTCCTGTACGACATCTGCCGTGGGTTTCATCCTGATCGGAAGGGCATGTACACATGCTGGGAAACTCGAGTCAATGCCCGGCCAGGGAACTATGGAGCAAGGATTGACTACGTGCTCAGCAGCCTGGACATGCGGGATTGGTGGATCGATTCCAACATCCAGGAGGGATTACTAGTATGTTTTGCTTCGCAACCTTTGGATGATCACCGCTAATTGTGGTAGGGCTCGGACCATTGCCCAGTATACGCTGTGCTCAAAGACAGAGTACAGCTTGATGGTGTCGAGGTTGATATCCGAGATATCATGAATCCTCCCGGCATGTTTCGTGACGGTCAGCGACTCCGCGAGCATACGGCCAAAGATATCCTTCCGCTCTCCGGTCGAATGATTCCAGAATTCACCCAGCGGAGAAGTATCAAGGACATGTTCACCCGTAAATCATCATCTGCCAGCGACCGTACTCTGCCAGGGCCATCGGTAGTCAATGCGGATACCCAAACTGAGAACATTCGCTCGTTGTGCTCTCGCCGCCACTCGGACCCATGTTGGCTCTCGAGCACCTGAACTGGCGGGTTCCCATGCAGACCCTCAGTCCACTCCCGCCAGAGATCGGGGACGGGTTTGACCTCCCGGGACATGGTATATGCCGGGCGACCTGGAGTGCCGCGCCCCTGCTGCTGCACTCCTCCCTGGGCATGACGGGGATCACCCGGGGCCGGGTTGGGTCCCAACTCTGCGGCGACAGTGGCTGGCCAGGATGACGCAGGCTCGCTCCGGGGGCGTTGCTCAGTGGCAGAAGGCGGTGCGTTCCCGCTTGCGCCTCCGAGCTGGCGTTGGAGCGCAGCGATCTGCATCTGGATCCCGGCCTCGCGCTCCCGCTGATCCGCGGCGAACTGCTGCATCAGGGTCGCCTGGTTTTGGGCGACCTGCGAGACCATCCGGGTCAACAGACCCAGTTGCTCGGCGAGCGCCGGGACCACCTGCCGGAGCTGGACCTCTAGCGGCGGGCGCTCCTCCTGCAGGCACTGCTTCACTTGCGCCGCGAACTGTTCGTACTCCGGCCGATGGAAGACCGGATCGGTCCACACGACATGCCCGGGAAACTCCTCGCGGAGGATGACCGAGTCCTGCAGAATGATTTCTCGAACTGACGCAGGAGGTTCAAGAAAGCAGGACCGGTCACCTCATTTCGCGTTGGGGGCCCGTACCGCGCCAGCATCACAGGATCCACCTGCGGAATCGGCTGGTCCGGAGGCGCGTCCGGCCGGAACCAGGCCATCCATTCATCCACCCACGGCCAGATGGCCCGGGTGAGCGACTCCGGCGGGGTGACTTGGGCCCGCGGCAGGTAGTACGTGCCCCGTTGCTGGAAGCCGGCCATTGCCCGCATGAAGGGGCGCGGCAGGGCATCCAGGTAACAATTTGTCAGGGCGTCCTGATTCCATTGACCTGCGCGGCAGATCTGCTCCACTTCGACTCCCTCCAGCTCCGCATGCTGAGCGCCTTGACCCCGCCCCAGGTGGGTGATCTTCTGGGGTGCCAGGCCGATGGCGCGGAAGACGTCGGCGAGCCAGCAACGCTCGGTGACGTAGGAGAGTTGCTGGGTGACGTCTCGTCCGCGGAGCCCCGGGCTTTCGCCTGCGGGCCTCGTCTCGCTGCCAGCCCGTCCAGCAGAATCGAACCAGCTCGGCGATCTTATCGACGGAATACCCGTCGGCGATGGTGCCGGCGGCGCGGTCGAGACACATTCTCTTCTTGCGCTGGCTCTCCTGCTGCCGGCGGCCCCTCAGCAGCGAGAGGATCCCCTCCCCGCGCGGGTTGTCAAGTGGGTTGACCCCCTTGGCCTTCTGTTCGTTCCAAAGGTCAACGATGGCGCACACGTACTGCTCGATTGAGGACACGCTGAGGGTCCGCTTGTCCTGGTCACCCTGCGGCGGGCCTGCACGGGTTGACGCGGACCGGGGCTCACGGTGGAGGATGTGGTTCTGAAGGAAGTGGCACAATTTGTCCTCCGTCACCAGGTCCCCGTCGCGGCAGTGCGGTTGCTGGCTCCAATATTCCTTGCATCCAGCGTGTTCGGCATTTATCTGAAGAAATTTCTGATATCAATAACACACTTTGTCATAGTAAATAGTACCTAGTAAATAACAGTACTTGGGAATAGTTAACCATCACCATAGATTCATGCGAACTTGAAATGCATCAATTTCAATAATAGATAAAGGAATATAACCTCTGATCATGCTGTCCGCTCTGATGCAAGAAAAGCGAACGGACAAAACTCTTTTTCCACCTCTTTATCATCAACGATTCCCATCCATATAATCCATAAGATAGCATAGTAATGTAGAAATCTGAGCAGTCATATCGTCATAGAAAACATTACCGAAGTGTCATCAAGATCTCAGCAAATAAATCTGCATGCATATTTCTCGGTCAAGCGAGACCGGAGAATTCTTGCTGTGCAATGGCACTGTTCACTTGTGGGAGAGCTCCATCAAAACTTGCCAGATTCTGAGCGGCGCCGGCAGTGGCCATCCATTGTTCGTAATTTTCGATGCTCAGGTCAGTAATATCGATGTCCCGAAGTGGTTCATCGAGCTGTATAAAGGCAAGAGCATCATCCGCACTACCTGCTTCGTCGCGCACGGTGAAAACAACGTCTTGCATGGAAGCCTCGCCAGAGCTCTGAGGTGAGACAGCCTCGCTGTCCTCGATGGTCTCAATGGTCTCGGTAGCGCGGCGAGAATGACGACGCTTTTTTTCAGAAGGCTTCCTAGGCGCGTACTGATACCCAGGATATTTCTCAAAGTGCTGGCGCTTCATTTCCTCGGCGAGCTTTCTGAAGTGAGCACGAACTTCCTCTGTTTCATTGTTCCACTGATTGCCAATTGCAACCGCTTGTTACATTAGCACATGTCTTAATCCAGTCATCCAGAGACAATGCTACTTACAGATATCGTTGTTGTGAAAATTCGGATTCGCATCTCTCACGATTGGATGATAGTACTGCCGATAGAGTATGAAGGCGTTTGGAGGACGCGGGATCTTTTCCTTTTTCTCACCCTTCTTGGCAGGGGAGGACTTTTTGTCGGCGTCATGAACGTCGATTATACCCGCTGCATTGATAATCGGAGTGATAACATGCTGGGCTGCATCGGATGCCCCAGAGTATTCGGGACGCTTCGTGAGACGAATGCATCCCATGGAGTCATCCACAAATGCCACGCAATGGCAGCCAAGGAGATCACTGACATGATGTGAGTGAATAATCAGGATAGAAGGGCCAATACTTACGCTAAACGAGACTTGATCACCTCAAGATTCTGTGGCCCTATGAACTTTGTGATGTCCACCGGCAGGAGCACTTCGTTGTTGGTGGAGCTGAGATGACGAAGGGCATCCTGCCAAAGCACTTCGGTTGCGTGCTTGACGTGAGGAGAGCTGTAGTCTGTACCTGGAGTGGGCGAAGCCATTTCCACAGACCACAGTCTCCCGATGGCTAGAAATCGAAGCGTTGTCGGGTTCCCTCAACGTAGAATGATGAGATGGAGGATGAAAGAAGCGTAAAGGGACAATCGGGCAGTCGAAACTAGGTTGAAGAAAAAGTCAGTCAAATCAATGAAATAATGATTTAGATCAGATGATAGAGATGTGAAATTTGGAAGTGAAGATCGAGCTAAGTAATGAGATGTGACTTTTGTCGCGTTGATCTGTGATGATTCTTTGTTGACCTCCAAAACAAGTGGATTCACTACTCCACCGTATTCTGAACGAAAATACTTGTAACTTTCTGAGCCATATGTGAACAGATATTTGGGCTGAGGTGCACGATCGACAAGATGAAACTGATTTCGCCAACTTTCTCTCCCTGAAAGATTCCTTCCTTTTCCTTCCTGCCTGGTCAGTCGACTTTTCAACCTCCCACTCCCATCGTCCTAGTGCTTACATCTAGACCTCCCACGTCTGGTCTCTTCCAAGTCTCTGATTCTCTCTCTGATTCTCTTGCCCTTCGCTCTCTGCTACGATCTCGAAGGTATGGAGATGTTCCAACCTTCGGCCTTCCAGTCGGCCCTGGAAGATCCCCGTAAAACCCTTCTCGTCTGGATCCGTTCCATTTCCCAGAATCGGGATCTGGATGGACAGAAGAGGATGAAGGCGCTTTACATTCTCTCCTCGTTCGAGCAGCATGGCAACGTCTGGCGTCTCATGGCCCAGTCGCTTGCCTTGGCTCGTGGGGAGCTCAGCGCACCTCACTCCATCAGTCACATTCTTGGGTCCTACAGCGGTCCTGGGACACTTGTGTATCGCTGCAGCCCGACCATTGAAAACATCATCAACAACTTCGATGTTAACCCCGACATGGGTGACTTCCAGTGTCAGCCGGTGGAACTGTTCAACGTTATTCCACTTTCCTTCGAAGAGGATCTCGATGGCGAAACTCGCTTCAAGATGCATCTCAAGGTTCTTGAGTACGAGGCGCTGGCGACATCTCGGCTTGTAGAGTACGCCAAGCGTTACGGCTACCACTACATTTTTCGTGCTGGCCTTCGGCAATACTATTTGACGTGAGCAATCTATGCACTCTATTCCTCCAGAAACAACGTAAAAACACATGCTGACAGTGCTGGAACCATAAAGAAAACTCGTCTGTGATTTCCACTCCTTTATCAGGAAGGACGTTCGGGGCGAAGCGTTTCAAAAGTTCGCCCAGGCTGTAATTCTTGACGCCCTCAACGACAAACCCAACCTGAATCAGGAAGAATTACAGACCCTCGTTGACAATGCGAATGCGTATCCATACGATATTCTCCGTACTCGTGAGTGACTCCAATCTTCAGAATTCAAGGAACTTCAAGTTAACAGACACAGGGAACTGGATTGTCTCGGGCCGGCCTGCATACTATGCTATGAAAGCATGCATCCGTGTTATGGACATTGTGGCTGGAGCTTGATCTGTTCTTCTACATTCATCGACTACGCCTTGCAATGTTGGCCTTGCAACGTTATCTGAGTACAGTGCCCAGTGTGCAGGCGCAGTCTGATGAAAGGATGAGAAACATATCTCTGATTCCGCTCTCCTTCTCTTTCGCCTGGTTCTCATGCAGCATCGCACTTGATTCCTCCATTGCCCGGCGCAATCTACCACTTGCTATTGCACTGCCGTTTTCATCCTCCGTTCTCATTTTCTATTCAGCGTATGAGCAGCATTACATGACGGATGATGGCCAGATAATTCAAGAAGAGTCTCAACACAATGGACAGACGGCATTCATGACTGGCGCATGACCTGATTCGAGCTGGTTCGGACTGGGCCCACTGCAACCCGTCTGTTACACTGTTTCTATCTACAAGTTCTCCGCACCGGAGAACCGTTCAGTTTCTTTGCGTTTGTGCTTTGTTTTCACTGTCACACGTAATTGTGCTGAGGTTCAAGCTTAGGTAGTATACTTAATACACATATTGTTATCAATTCTTTGATACATTGTAGGAGCCATCGGGCCGAAAGAGCCCGAAGATCCGTCTGATCGAGGTTAAGCATGTCGTTCGGATAAACTTCAAGCTTTTTGGTCCCTTAGCCGCGGATGGATGGATCCCGACCCGCTTTACTCCGTACTTTTCCCCAATTCCCCCCCCCCCCCCCCACCACGTTCCTCCCGCTTTGAGCTTGGCGCTTTGGTTAACTGGCAAAATTTGGCAATTAGCATTGCTGGAACTGTCCGCTTGCATTGACATTTAAGATATGTAATAGATAATCCGGAATCGATTTGGCTGAGTTCGCGCCTGGGTTCACGGATTTTGTATGGAGGTGAGAGTGGGTCCTTTGTTATGGGCAAAATACCTGGCATTGGGTTTGGCGTTCGCGCTAGTAATGGCCTCTTTACGTAAGCGGTTTTCTGCCGCCTTGGTCCAAGCACGCTCCAAGTCCCTCCAAGTCCCATACGAAGATGAGTACATAGTACAGTAGCGTCGACAGAGTAAACGTGCTGTGAACTTGCCGCACCCCCCTCCATTCGATCCAGCTGCATCATATCATTCATCGCCAATCTAGCCTTGTACGGAGTAGACAGCATAGTACTTAGTAAAGCAGAGGAACCACGATGCTACGGAGTACTTTGGGATCAAATAGTACTCCAGTAGTAGGTTATGTCCGTACGGAAGAGTACGATTCTTGGCCAGTTACCGCTCACAACTGAAGGTACTAGCATTCACAAAGTAAGCAACAGTGCAACGAACTGAATAGACAACACAAACAAGCAAAACATTGATCATTCAGGACCGCTCCCCCTTTCGCAAGACTTCCGACAGCTTGTGAAGGGACATGTTCCCTCGGACCCGTATCTGCTCCAGTTCTTCCACGGCGGCTCGGATTGGCATGCCCTTACGGCACCGCTCCTGAATCGCATCGATGATTCTCTTCCGGCGGTGGAAGAACATGCGCTCGTTGTGCTCTCGCCGCCACTCGGACCCATGTTGGCTCTCGAGCACCTGAACTGGCGGGTTCCCATGCAGACCCTCAGTCCACTCCCGCCAGAGATCGGGGACGGGTTTGACCTCCCGGGACATGGTATATGCCGGGCGACCTGGAGTGCCGCGCCCCTGCTGCTGCACTCCTCCCTGGGCATGACGGGGATCACCCGGGGCCGGGTTGGGTCCCAACTCTGCGGCGACAGTGGCTGGCCAGGATGACGCAGGCTCGCTCCGGGGGCGTTGCTCAGTGGCAGAAGGCGGTGCGTTCCCGCTTGCGCCTCCGAGCTGGCGTTGGAGCGCAGCGATCTGCATCTGGATCCCGGCCTCGCGCTCCCGCTGATCCGCGGCGAACTGCTGCATCAGGGTCGCCTGGTTTTGGGCGACCTGCGAGACCATCCGGGTCAACAGACCCAGTTGCTCGGCGAGCGCCGGGACCACCTGCCGGAGCTGGACCTCTAGCGGCGGGCGCTCCTCCTGCAGGCACTGCTTCACTTGCGCCGCGAACTGTTCGTACTCCGGCCGATGGAAGACCGGATCGGTCCACACGACATGCCCGGGAAACTCCTCGCGGAGGATGACCGAGTCCTGCAGAATGATTTCTCGAACTGACGCAGGAGGTTCAAGAAAGCAGGACCGGTCACCTCATTTCGCGTTGGGGGCCCGTACCGCGCCAGCATCACAGGATCCACCTGCGGAATCGGCTGGTCCGGAGGCGCGTCCGGCCGGAACCAGGCCATCCATTCATCCACCCACGGCCAGATGGCCCGGGTGAGCGACTCCGGCGGGGTGACTTGGGCCCGCGGCAGGTAGTACGTGCCCCGTTGCTGGAAGCCGGCCATTGCCCGCATGAAGGGGCGCGGCAGGGCATCCAGGTAACAATTTGTCAGGGCGTCCTGATTCCATTGACCTGCGCGGCAGATCTGCTCCACTTCGACTCCCTCCAGCTCCGCATGCTGAGCGCCTTGACCCCGCCCCAGGTGGGTGATCTTCTGGGGTGCCAGGCCGATGGCGCGGAAGACGTCGGCGAGCCAGCAACGCTCGGTGACGTAGGAGAGTTGCTGGGTGACGTCTCGTCCGCGGAGCCCCGGGCTTTCGCCTGCGGGCCTCGTCTCGCTGCCAGCCCGTCCAGCAGAATCGAACCAGCTCGGCGATCTTATCGACGGAATACCCGTCGGCGATGGTGCCGGCGGCGCGGTCGAGACACATTCTCTTCTTGCGCTGGCTCTCCTGCTGCCGGCGGCCCCTCAGCAGCGAGAGGATCCCCTCCCCGCGCGGGTTGTCAAGTGGGTTGACCCCCTTGGCCTTCTGTTCGTTCCAAAGGTCAACGATGGCGCACACGTACTGCTCGATTGAGGACACGCTGAGGGTCCGCTTGTCCTGGTCACCCTGCGGCGGGCCTGCACGGGTTGACGCGGACCGGGGCTCACGGTGGAGGATGTGGTTCTGAAGGAAGTGGCACAATTTGTCCTCCGTCACCAGGTCCCCGTCGCGGCAGTGCGGTTGCTGGCTCCAATATTCCTTGCATCCAGTCAGTCTGATGATCAGAGCCGCCTCCCTTTCTCCGGTGTTCCCGGAATTCGGGGGCACTCACGGTCCACTCCTTCTGCTTGCTTCTGTAAGCGCGGTCCGTGGATTTAGGGCGCCATCTACGCTGGTACTCGTGCGCCCTCCGACCGGATCCACGCAACAATTCCTCGAAATCGGACTCTACACCCTCCTGGCCAGTTTCCTGGAACAGAGGGGTATCAAGGGACTGCTGGTCCGAGCCCTCTTGCGGAGAGAACATGGCGGGCGAAAAAAAAAAACAAGTTCAAGCTGCTACGATAGTAGAACGGAGATGAACGGATGGGACGTTGATGAAAGAAGATAGATAGCTTAGCAGGAAGTCGAGATTTGAAAAGGGAAAAACAACGGCACAGTCTCATCGAGGCCCCCTACCTCCCCCTATATATATTTGAAGCTCAAGTACAAAAGTGAACCGGCCTTTTTCATTTCTTAGGGCTTTTGTCCAGTGCGCGATTCGCATCCAGGAGCTTACATAAGGCCTCTGTTTCACCGATCCCATCGACCGCCGGCCCTTTTCGCAGGGCCTTTCTGTCCCAATACCAGTGAATTTACCGCTAAAATCGCTCTAATATCATCCGGATCCACTGAACTTGAACTCTATTTTTTCTTGTGTTATGGGCTTTTATCACGAGAACTCGGGTGGGGCGAACCTGTATAAGTGCCCGCATAATCATGAACTCAGCCGGGTTCTGATTCTGCTTACTAATACATTTCCATACATATGATTGGCTGAAAGTACCAGGTTTGTGGGGCTTGTCCACGTGAGCCAGCTCGAGTGCCATCCTCATGGCCGGCTAGGTACAGGTGCCACTGGACATGCCTGCCTACCTCCCTCACGATTCATCAAGATTCCTGGTCGTCTTCACGAATGCAGGCATATCATAGCATTGTGAGCCGAATCTGTGCACGAGGAGCATAATTTCTACATTTCAGACCCTTGACGTCCTTTTCCATGACGGAGTTTCGAAGTTTTGTTCATGATCTGATAGCATCGACGAAGAAATCGCTGAAAGCGTTGTTGGGCATCCCAAAATCTGGCACCTTGGAATCCTGGCCTGTTAGGATTCCCATGATTCCGTGGACCACGCTACAGGAGAACCATATGAACAGCGAACCTCGATGGAGCTTCTTGAAAGACGACCGCACAACCTGGCCGGTTAACGGCGAACGATGGATGCTGCAGCGGATAGAGAACGAGCGACAATTACGGCAGCGTTTCATGCGTGATGGAGTATTTGATAACGAGAAAATTGAGCAATACTTTGTTGACATTTCCCGGTTCAAAGAGCAACTAGCGATTTGCACGCTTGTCACCGCTGGCATACCGCTGCGTCCGTCGGAGCTATTCACCTTACAACACGAGAACCTCTCATCGAATATCCGGCGTAACATATTCATCGAAGACGGAATGGTGGCATTAGTCACCGGGTTCAACGATATCACCGAGACCAAGCTTATCGTCCGTTTCCTTCCACGCGAGGTCGGAGAGTTAGTGATTTGGTACTTATGGCTGGTACTGCCGTTTGTGCGGCACCTGTCTCTGTGGCAATCAAATCAGGCTCCTAGTGGGCGTCTAGACAGCCGTCGGCGTTGTGTATTACCCTTCAATAAGGACGCATGCCTGTGGGGTCCAGATCCAGGAATAGGACAAGAATGGACGTACAGTCGGCTCAACAGAGTCCTCGAGCGGGAGACGGAGGCGAGGCTGGAGTACGCATTGGACATCGCGTCCTACAATGATATCGCAGTGGGAATTAGCCGGCGGTTACTGGAACGATCCAACGCCTTTCCGAATTACTTCCGCGCCGACCAGCGACGCAAGCTTGACTTGATGGATGAGAATGCTGAGGATTACGATGACATCGACTTTGAGGAATGGATGGACATACTGTACGATTGGGATCGCGAAACTGAAACAGCCGGCATGGCGTATGCATGTGAAATATCCGAGCGGCCCAATTCTGCCTCTGATTTGCGAGCCAAATTCCGTGCGTGCAGTACCGACTGGCACCGGCGTCTCGGACTCGAGTCTTGCGGCCGAGCGCCGTCCCTGCTCGGCAAACGCGTCGGAGCGCCGTCCAGAGGAGATGGTGACTGAAGTCCAGATGGCACGCAAACGCCAACTGCAGGCGATGGACATGGAGTCAGCACTGCGGGAAATGACTGGGGATGCGGAAATGCAGTTTCGCGGCGTGCAGGCTGAAGCCATCAGGGCGATTCAGGACAATCAGAGCCCAATGGTGGCCGTCATGGCGTCGGGCAGAGGCAAGAGTATGCTGTTCTTACTACCAGCATGGGTAGCGCCGGAGGGAACCACCGTTGTTGTCGTACCGCTGCTTGAACTACGGCAGTCCGTAGTGCAGCGCTCCCGACGATATGGAATCGAGTGTGCTTTGTGGGAGAGTGGGCGAGCCCCGGAAGACGCGTCCATCGTCTTGGTGACGTCCGACTCTGCAGCCACTCCCGAATTTCAGTCATTTCTAGATCGTCTTCGCGAGACGGGACGCCTGGACCGGATCGTGGTGGACGAATGTCACGCGATTCTGGATGATCGGAATAATTTCCGGAAGCAGCTGCTTGCGTGGCTCAAGCGATTTACCCAGGCGCGGACGCAGTTGGTTTTGCTCACAGCGACGCTGCCACCCTCGTTGGAAGGCGATCTGTGTAAGGCTATTCATCATCCCCGGCATCTCGTGCACATCTTCCGAGAACAAACTAATCGCCCCATGGTTGCATACTGCGCATGGAGTCCGCCGAAGCTATCGGAATTTGGTCTCATCGGATGGAATCCATGGTTCGAAAGTCGACATATCGTCGAGTTCATCCAAGAGAGAATCCGACGCGCAGGGAATGGTCGAGTCATCGTGTACGCCAATCTTGGCGATCAGGTGCGGGCAATCGCGCAGAAGCTGGGCTGTGAGGCTTTCCTCCGGGACGATGCCGATGATCCTGGCGCTTTGAGTCGATTTATTGATGGGACCACGCGCGTGCTTGCCGCGAGAAGTGGCGTGAACATAGGCGTGGACGTCTCGGACATTCGTTGCGTCATCCACATCGGCACTCCGCGGTCACTGCTCGTTTACGCCGAGGAGATTGCGCGCGCTGGCCGTGATGGGAAACGCAGCGAGGCCATCATCGTCCGCCGGCCTGATAACCTAAATCAATCCTTGTCGTGGATGCTCGAGGAAGTTTGCAACGCGACCGCCGAGGATATGAGGCTTGTCGAAAACTACATGGATGGGGGCGGGCCATTTTGTCTGCGCTCGATGCTCGTTGAATACCTCGACGGAATCAAGCATAGGTATTGTTTGCCACGCGACGAAGCTTTGTGTCAGGGCTGCGATAATAATCGGTGGATTACATATGATAACGAGCTGTCGGTGTCTGAGGCCTGTTCATCATGTGCGTCGGACAAACCAGAGGAACGGGTGGAAATGGATCATGAAGAGATGGAACGACGCAACGCTTGCAGACTTCGTGACATGTTGGACACACTGGACGCTCGGTCGCGGCAGCGAGGCCGTAGCTCCAGCGTCGATTCCAGCGAGTCGGCGATGAGCACCACGTTTATTCTGTCGCAAGTAGGGTACCTGACCGGCGACGGTTTCGACTCGGGTGCAAGTGACATTAAATGATTCCTAACGTAGCCGGAGGTCTACTATGGGTCCAATCCGTGCTTTGTACTAATTCGCATTGTTCAGCGCTCTATCGGTGCTCGTTGATGGATGAGCACGAGATGACTAAACTTCGGGTGAGATTCTTGATCGTGTAGAATCAGCGTCTCAACCTTTGTGTTGAGTTATGGCAGGTTATGCAGCATGGCACAAGCCTCCGAGGGAATAGATGCCGATAGTAAGACTGATGGCAATTTCTTTTGCTTGCCCAACTATGTGGGTGGGAGTGACCTCAATATGTACATCGTTTTGACAAACGAAACGCAAGAGACAAAAGGAATGACGAACAACAAAGTGGGAACCTAAGGTACCCAAAGAGCGACTGCGATTCATCAGATAATCAACACTTTGCACCTTTGCATTAAATTCAATGAAACTTCCTATTATTGTGTTGTTTTTGTCCTTTGAGGAAAAAAAAAAAGCCGTTTCCCTACTCGTACAAAGTACAAACCATGTCGAAGAACGTATCAAATGAAAGTTTGAATGTCAAATCTTGAATTTATAGAATCATTCAAGTCGCTTACTCGCTATTCAAGCAGGGAATGGCTTCAAGACGGTTCTCGTAATCCGCGTTCAAAATTCTCAGAGGAAAAAAACACGTCGTATGTCGTATGGTAACTAGTATCTACTACTACTTTCTATGATCGAGGGAGGAGGGAAAACCTGTCAGGTAGATTCTACGCCAGTTGACGACAGAGCAATCTTGATCTCACTTCGGTAATGCAGTACCTGGTACTTAGGGGTAGGTAGTAGTACTCGTATGATTATTGTGAGTAGCTGATTGCAACACGCGCTTGCGGAACGTACTATTTTCCGCCCGTACCTACAGACCTAATGTTCAAGGACGGTTGGTTGACCAACCCCAGGAAATCTCTAGGGTGTCTTTTCACTCGACAATTTGCAGTTCGCTACTCTCGACAGAATGATAGGATCTCGAGGGAGGACTTCGAATGCGACTTGGTCAAAAATGCAGAGGGTGAAAGTCGGAAGAAAAACAAACATCAAAGCGTGTTTTTACGCGTACGTGTCCAGAGGCGTGCACGACGCGACGATTGGTCTGCCAATCGTGTCATAGGCGTGTAATCGTCGGAACTAAATCTGCGGGTGTAATCGTCGGAACTAATTTTATGAAAGTCACGTGATTGTCACGTGATTCATAAATTTAGTTCCGACGATTACACGCCTATCCTTGAAGTAGGCCTAACCTCGGGTTGTACATAGGGGCCGCAGTTGTGGGTGGAAACGACTTACCGCTCCCACTTTGGATGCATTCATGCGCCTTGCTTCCGAGATGCAAAATCCAACAAATCATTGGCAGTTGGTGACGGATACCGCAGGGCCTGCGATGTTCCCTTCTCTGCCAGCGATTTCCTTCATTTCGGATACACCTTCGGGCTGGTGTACGAAAATGACGAGGGTCGCCCTTTTGCCAGCAATATGATTGTCAGAGCGACGGGCAATCTTCTCGTCCATCATGATATGGTGATATCCGACCCGTCGATTCCTCCGAACTCCGGTGTCGGACGAACAATCGGGTAGGGAGCGGTCGACGATGTTACCCTTGCTCACAGTTTCGGCGTTTAATTTGGAGCCGTTCCCTGATGAGCAGCACGCACATCCTAGAGAGGTTCAGCAAGAAAGTTTGAGCAATTCCTGAGCAGTTACCAATTTATACCTATAAGGTGCCAAGACACCGTGTGCACAGGGACAGTCAATGTACACCTGCAGAAAAAAAGTTTCTGACTGTACGGAGTACAAAATATTTGAAATCGAATGCACCGTCCATAACAGTTGAAATACATCGTATCAAACATTACTGTTGATAAAAATGCATATGGATTACATGTACCGAAATTTATCTGCTTACATCAAGCTACTGTGTTGATGTTCTGCCCGCACGAATCTTATCGTGTGTCTTAAAAAATTGTACGGAGCACCAAGGCAATAACGCGTTGTTATGTCAACGGCCCTGCTTGCGTTGGCTCGTTCGCGGCCGGAGAGGATTCTGGGCGTTTTTTCGACTGGTCTGGGAAGGTTCTCGCGCGGCCCGCGGTCTCAAAGCTGGTCTGAGGCCGAGGACAATTTAGCGGCCCCCCGACCGTTCCGGCGGTGCTGACGGAAGTGTTGTTGCAACGTCAACCTTGCGTCTCCTCCCCACGCTGCTGGTTCAGGGCAATTCGCTGAGCCTTTTTCACCTCCCTCGGTTGTCTTCGGGTCCGGATCTCTTCTTCACGCAACAGATTTGCTCCTATTTGTCCCAAGATTCAAAGTTCCTCTCCGAACACGCGTCGACTGGCCTGTTCCTCCCGTTTATCCCGACGTTCTTGCTCCATCCGACTTCTCTCCGCTTCTGCTTCTTCAAAGGCTTCCGTCGCCTCCCCAACTTCTCGCTCAGAGAAAAATTGGCCCTCTCCGATCTGGTCCTTGTCGATCAGGCCCAACAACTTCCTTCGCTTGGTTTTATCGACTTTTTTTGTTGAGAGTTTGGTCGAGATTCTCGTATCGTATCTTTATGAGATCTCGGTCGAACGCAGCGTCCAAGGCATCTCTGAGAATCTGCTCAATGTCCGGACGCAGTCCACCAGCTCAAACCTGTTCTTGATTTTTCCGCGATGTCTGTCAGCTGACGCTTCCTATCTATCGGCTTTACGTAGACGCTGCGGATTTGGTCCTCGTATCGCTTGATGAACTGTGATACCCAGCGCCCTCCAGCTCCTGTCTTCGTCGTGTTCGCAACTATTGATTACTCAATGCGAGGGAAGGAACCAGATACCGGTGAGGAACTTGATTTCCTCTCTCCTGCGCATTCTTAAGCTTCTTGTGGTCTAGCTCAGTTGCACACTGACGCGAGTTCGCCTTCCCTTTATGCCTCATAAGGGTTGTTCGCTCAATCCCATACTTCCTGGCCGTTGCCGAATAGTTCGGTTTTCCTGGATCGAGAGCTCCGAAAGAGCCGCAGAAAGATCGGATTCATTCACCATCTCTGCAACTTTCGGTCGAATTGTTGACAACTTGACAGGAGTAAGTTGGTATGAAGCAGTAATGAACAGGGGATGGTGGTAATGTTACGCGTTACAAGACGTCAAGTAGTTCGAAAAATAACTAGACTAAAAGCCGTGCATTGACTGTCCCTGTGCACACGACCCGCGTAAACTGACTATAGATTTTGCGTGCCTTGACCATCACTAGCCATTTTTGTATTAGTTGAGTTTAGTTGCATTTTAGCGCCTTTTACGTGCCCTACCCACGATTGCAATTTCGTTTCGAAATACTCCGTATGTTCAATAATAAGTACCTGAGTTGTACGGAGCTCTGTGGACGGAGTAATGAGTACGAGTACTAGAAGACACCGTAGACTAGGATTCTGTCAGATATCAGACTTGGAGACTGGTAGCTCAGCTGCCTTAGCAGCATTGACTCGGTCTATGTATAAGGTAGTCCATATGCAGGCCGGTATTCTGCTTTTGTGCGGAGCATGAAGTACTCCGTACTCATTGTTCGCTTGTATTTTATCAAACATACGGAAGATTTTGAGACGAAATTGCAATCGTCGGTAGGGCACGTAAAAGGCGCTAAAATGCAACTAAACTCAACTAATACAAAAATGGTTAGTGATGGTCAAGGCACGCAAAATCTATAGTCAGTTTACGCAGGTCGCTGTGCACACGGTGTCTTGGCACCTTAATGGTTTTTGTCCAAATATAGTTTAGTGCAGCTAACCCTTAAGAGTAGCGTGAACCCTTTAGCATCGCGCTAAAATCAAGGGGAGTGATTATGTAATGCGATCAGCCATCTGTAGCTTGGAGTACTCCGTACGGAGTACATCTTTCCAGTCACTTTACTTGCTCACATGCACTTGTACAATTATCATTCATTGTCTTTGACCACATCATATCTTCACACACAAAGACATATTAGTTGAGGAGTCCGTCGAATATAGACTGAGTTGGCACTAATAAATCTATAATTTCAATCGAAAACAAGACATAGGAGTCGAGGAGAAAGCTGCAGGGATTTAATCGACGAAAGTCTCTGTCAGGGGTGTCTGGTGCGCTATTCCCTTTTGGAAATTGCTTTTTGCTCGCGGGCAGAGCAATTGTTGATTCACTCGATCGCAACTTAGCCTCTTTAGGCTTAGTCAGAGTCCACTTGGTCCCAAAGTTTAAGGTCCACATAAATTGCTTTGTGGGTTCCGGTTGTCCCATGGCACTAAGCCTATTTAGGGCGACTATACCTAAAAGATAAACTGCTAATTGATCTGTTTTTCTTGCTGAACCTCTCTACTCCGTACTATTTAGTATTTTTGATTTGGACGTCCAGGTCCCATTCACCGACCGGGACCTTGACATTTTTTCATTCGCATCTGTAGCATCCGTTTTGAGGGAAAATTCAAGCAAGAACCAGGAGGCTGAGAGTAATATGACTCAAGAATATGTGATGAAAGTTTGAAGAGCTAGTGATGTTGTCCTGGTGGTGATTCTCAGCATGCGGACGCACTGCGGTGTGAACTATTGTATAGGGCTAAAAGGAATTCTGCGCTAGAGGGGGGCCCTTTGGGAATAAACTGCTTTCCGATCTGTTACGGCGATCATAAATCACACGCTGTGGGGAGGGGCCCCGGAAGAACTTAGTACAGAAGGTCCGAGCACTCCGTATATATGAGTAAGTTAGTCGAGTACAGGCTATCCTCGTTATAACGACTCCGTTTTTTACGAATTCCTCCATATGCCGAACCGAACAGCTTGCCAAAATTGAAATCCCATACAAATTAACGAATTTCCTGCTTAGTACGATTAACGACCCTTTTTTCGAGATTCGTTGTAGAGATTCTGCTTACTAATACATTTCCATACATATGATTGGCTGAAAGTACCAGGTTTGTGGGGCTTGTCCACGTGAGCCAGCTCGAGTGCCATCCTCATGGCCGGCTAGGTACAGGTGCCACTGGACATGCCTGCCTACCTCCCTCACGATTCATCAAGATTCCTGGTCGTCTTCACGAATGCAGGCATATCATAGCATTGTGAGCCAAATCTGTGCACGAGGAGCATAATTTCTACATTTCAGACCCTTGACGTCCACAAGTTCCTCAGCTTCGTCACTGGAACGGTTGATAGACATGGCCCAGTACCCTCGAAACAGACGAAGAGACTCAAAGCAAGCAATAAAATGCAGACTGGCATGCAATGATTCATCTCCTGAGGCAAACCCTGGAATCCTGGACATACCGAATTCCTCCTTATTACGAATAGACCCCCTTTCCAAAAATCATTCGTTATAAACAGGATTTACTGTATACATGTACTCCGTATACTCCGTACGGAATACTCGTAGTACAGTTTGTGAATAGGCGGGGATTGACTGTATTTTCCCTCCGCCGCGTTTAGGCTCAGGTCGGGCCGCCGGGGAAGCAGGAGGACCTCGACCCGGCAGCGCTGATTGGCAGGAGGGACTACGAGTAGTTGCAAAGGGATGTGGTGATGTGCACACCAATCCAGAACCTCGAGCCCATTGAGTGCTTCCAATGCTCGACTGGCTCAACCGACGCTCACTCCCGATCACAAAAATGACTGGGGATGCGGAAATGCAGTTTCGCGGCGTGCAGGCTGAAGCCATCAGGGCGATTCAGGACAATCAGAGCCCAGTGGTGGCCGTCATGGCGTCGGGCAGAGGCAAGAGTATGCTGTTCTTACTACCAGCATGGGTAGCGCCGGAGGGAACCACCGTTGTTGTCGTACCGCTGCTTGGACTACGGCAGTCCGTAGTGCAGCGCTCCCAACGATATGGAATCGAGTGTGCTTTGTGGGAGAGTGGGCGAGCCCCGGAAGACGCGTCCATCGTCTTGGTGACGTCCGACTCTGCAGCCACTCCCGAATTTCAGTCATTTCTAGATCGTCTTCGCGAGACGGGACGCCTGGACCGGATCGTGGTGGACGAATGTCACGCGATTCTGGATGATCGGAATAATTTCCGGAAGCAGCTGCTTGCGTGGCTCAAGCGATTTACCCAGGCGCGGACGCAGTTGGTTTTGCTCACAGCGACGCTGCCACCCTCGTTGGAAGGCGATCTGTGTAAGGCTATTCATCATCCCCGGCATCTCGTGCACATCTTCCGAGAACAAACTAATCGCCCCATGGTTGCATACTGCGCATGGAGTCCGCCGAAGCTATCGGAATTTGGTCTCATCGGATGGAATCCATGGTTCGAAAGTCGACATATCGTCGAGTTCATCCAAGAGAGAATCCGACGCGCAGGGAATGGTCGAGTCATCGTGTACGCCAATCTTGGCGATCAGGTGCGGGCAATCGCGCAGAAGCTGGGCTGTGAGGCTTTCCTCCGGGACGATGCCGATGATCCTGGCGCTTTGAGTCGTGCTCGACCGGCCATAAAATCGGAAGCTGATCAGGAGGATCATGCATCGCAATACATACACCGCTGATCATCAAAGCAACTCTAGTTCCTGCATAGCATTGTCTTTGTCGAGTCGGATCAGTCGAGCGCTTTGTTCTTGACCGCAAGATTCATCACCAAGGGTAGGCCAGAATGGGTTCGCTTGGCACGTCGACGCCAGCAATCCCCCTACTCATCGATGGCGTCGAGAGAACCACTCCATCAACCTTTGACGTCATCAGTCCCTTGACCAACACGATCTGCTGGAAGGCCTCGTCCGCTTCCCCGGGCGATGCGATCCGCGCGGTGGAGGCCGCCGAGGCCGCATTCCCAGCTTGGTCGCAGACTAAGCCCGCAGCGCGGCGCGACATCCTTCTCAAGGCGGCGGACCTGATGGAGAGCCGGCTGGAGACCTATGCGGCGCACATGCGGACCGAGATGGGCGCCGAGGCCGAGGTTGCCCAGGGGTTCATCGTTCCGTTGGCTATCCGCATGCTGCGGGATATCGCCGGCCGGATCTCAGCGATTTGTGGTTCGGTGCCGGTGGTGGAGGCCGAGGGGCAGAGTGCGATGGTTCTCAAGGAGCCGATGGGGGTGATTCTCGGGATTGTGCCTTGGTACGTCTTGTCTGCCCCTCTTTGAGCTCCGGGCTTGACAACCTCGTCCTCTGACGGGGAGTGATGTAGGAATGCTCCATATGTCTTTGCCATCCGTGCCGCGGCTACAGCCCTGGCTACCGGCAACACGACAGTCATCAAATCGTCGGAGCTGACCCCCCGCTGCTACTGGGCTGTTGGATGCGCTTTCCAGGCCGCAGGCTTGCCGGCAGGCTGTCTCAACATCATCCACACCCGGCGTGAGGATGCTCCCGCCGTGGTCAATGCCATGATCGAGCATCCTGCGGTACGGAAGGTCAATTTCACGGGCAGCACCGCCGTGGGCAGGAAGATTGCCGCCGTCTGTGGCCAGAACCTCAAGCCGTGCCTCATGGAGCTGGGTGGGAAGAACAGTGCCATTGTATGCGCGGATGCCAATTTGGACACTGCCGTGCAGCAGGTGCTGGCGGGCGCCTTTCTGAATGTAAGACCATGATAAGAAAAACCAATCTTCTGAATCCCTTGCTAACGTGAGTAATAATACAGTCTGGTCAAATCTGTATGTCCACCGACCGCATCCTCGTGCACTCATCCATTGCCACAAAGTTCCTCAGCGCACTCAAGGGCAGTCTCGAGACCAAATCGAAGGAAACCCCCGAATGGCCGACATTGGTCACCGAGGCAGCCAAGGAGCGCGTCGAGTCCTTGATCACCGAGGCATTGGTCTCGGGAGCAGAGGTGATCCATTGGACGCCCAGAGTGGAGGAATCATCGAATTCATCCGGCATCCGCGTGCCACGGGTGATCCTGGGCAATATCCGAGATCACATGGACGTATGGCAGGAAGAGTCCTTTGCGCCGCTGGCTGCTGTGAAGATCTTCCATCACGAGGAAGAGGCTGTGCGCATGGCGAATGATGGAGGATATGGTTTGTCTGCCGCGATTTTCACAGAGGACTTGCGTAGAGGGTTTGCGCTTGCTAAGAAGATCCAG
Source organism: Thermomyces dupontii (assembly GCF_041956625.1). Lineage (NCBI taxonomy): Eukaryota > Fungi > Ascomycota > Eurotiomycetes > Eurotiales > Trichocomaceae > Thermomyces > Thermomyces dupontii. The sequence continues at coordinate 61,740 of NW_027192311.1, read as the reverse complement.
GCTGGGTGAGTGCCCTTTGACGGAAAAGAAAAAATGTATATGCAATCTACTGACTGTGACACAGCGCCGTCCACATCAACAGCATGACTGTGCATGATGAGCCGGCTCTCCCACACGGTGGCGTCAAGCACAGTGGTTGGGGACGCTTCAATACTGATCAGGGGCTCAACGAGTACCTGGTTACCAAAAATGTGACCTGGATGGATTGAGGATTAGAGCAGCTTTCTTTTTTTTTTTTTTTTTCTCTCCGACCTTGGTAATCAGAATGGAGGGATTATTGAGATTTGAACCTCTATTGTGTGAATTCTCAAACGCAAAGTAACCTTGCTAGACTTGCTCTAGTAATACAAGCCGGGTACCTCTCGATCAAGAATAGATCGAAGCATGGGTGTAAATTATGTATAGGCGGAAAGCCTGGAAATAGCCAATTCCATCTGATCCTCATGACCACGAGATCCTATGGAGACCGCGCTGACTACCTACACGACAAGGTTCGTTTCAGGGCATGCGCGCTACAGCCGCGCGTCACCATTTTTTTTTTTTTCAGGAATTCCATGATGTCGAGTCGTCATGAATCTTCTCTTTCACCACGCAGCATCGAGATTTGGTGTTTTGTGGCAGCTTCTCTTGGAGCCAGACTCCCCACTCTGTTTGAAAGACCAAATCCAGACGTGGTGCTCGGGTCCATACCTTCAAGACCAGAAACCAGACCATAATGCGGACAAGAACACACTCTGCATTGACACAAATAAAACAAACGCAAAGACGAGATGGTATCAATTGCTTCCTCAGAGCCCAGCTCCACCTATTATGGCCCTCCCATCAAGTATCGATTGCATATCCCAGACAAAATAAAACTGCCAAGAGAATGCCATAGAAAAGTATATACAAAGCAAAATAGATTACAGTATCGTTAGTTTCCCAAACCATGGACCCGCCAGTGAAGATTTCGAAAGCATCGCCCATAACCCTGAACTCCCTCAGAAAAGAAAGGACTGGACGAGTCACCGAGGTCTTCGACGCTCAAACTGGACTCGGCGGTCTCGAATCGGGAAGTGACCTTATCGACCCCAACGGACTCACAGGACTGGGTGTTCTGAGGACGGGGCTGGGCGTCCGGGGAGGGCTGGGCGTTTGGATGGGACTCGGCGTGCGGGCGGCACTTGGCGTTCGTACAGGACCATCCCTCGTCGAAGGACGACCGTTCGACAAAGGACCATCCCATCGAAGATGAAAGTCCGTTCGGACGGGCGTGCCCTCGAGGTTCGTTGTTGCGCGCGCGGACCGCGGCCGCGCGATAGAATCGCTCCTCACCGACGCCGCCTTGTCGGGGTCGTCGACCTTTGTGAAGTCGGTGAGGGTGTCGTTGCCATGGAAGCCCTTGTGCGCCGGGTGAATGGGCTTGGGAGACAGGATCAGGGTTTCCGAGTCTCGGGATGGCTTCTGGGAGACCGGTCGGCTGCGGGGGAAGACGTTGCTGGGGAAGAGGTCGCGGATGACGGGCAGGCAACCACAGACGATGCCCATGGACGATTCAATATGCGCCCAGAGCACCACTTTGTAAGCGTCGTCTGTGTATAAGGTCAGCAGATCTGTGCGAGTCGAGTCGGCTTGGTGGGGGGGGGGGCTGCTTGCTTACATGTCAGTTCTTCGAGGTCGGCACTACGCATCAACATCAAATGGTATATTCCTGCGACGCAGACACTGCTAAAAAGTCAGATCTAAGTCCGTTGAGGCGTTGGCAGTGGTGGGAAACATACAAAATGCCGGCTGCGTAAACAACGACCAAGCCAAGCTTGTCCTGCCACGACAGTCGGCGCCGGATCAACATGGGAATAGGCAACGCCATGATGGCAAGGTTGATCGCGACGCAAAACGCCTGGTCGACGACCATGAATGACTTCTGATCGATGCATTGGGCGTCCGTCACGGAGTGGTCCCAAAACGCCGTCAGGGGATAACATTGCAGACAGGCTGCGACGATGACGCCCGCAGCCCAGGCGGCGATGAGGGAGCCGACACCGAAGGCGATCGGGCGAAACACCAGGGATTGGCCAAAATGGCGGAGATAAAGGTACACGATGGAAGTCTTGAATAGCGCGTTCAGCGTGAAGGACACGATTTGCGCCGCAAGAAGGAACTAGGCGATGGTTAGCGAGGGCTCGCTTCGTTTCTCCGCGAGGATGTCTGTGACAGACCTTCCAGAATCGCTGGATCATCGACTCATCCAGCTCTTTCCTGTGATAGCCCATGCCCGCATTTTGACACCCTGAAGAGCGATCGGTCAGACAAAAGGGGGCCATTCTCCCGAGACAAACGAGTCGACGACGGAGCACTTGCATTGAACCACCAAGGCCAGGATCCCCAAGAGCACCAACCACGCTCCGACAGACAGTCCATCATCGATTCCGAACCTTGCTCGTCGCCTCAGCCTTGCCGCGATGCGCAGGATGACCGCCAGGCTCGCAACGCCGGTCAGGCCGGAGGCGACCGAGATCACATCCTGTCCTTCTGCACTCGGAGCCATCACAACATGTGTTGATGGACAGCAGATTCGACGGCATCGTCCGGCCGGACAACAAGAAAGGAGTTGTTGCTGGTCGGCTTACTACTATTAATTTGTTTGGAGTGACCGTTGGAGTTTGGGCGCATGCTGTCGATCTCTTCTCTTTTTCTAAAGCAAACCGGACCAACCCCCCCCCGTCGGCTTGTTCATCGAACTGAACTAATCGTGCGTCCAACACTCTTGTCCCAATCCCCCAAGTTTAGCTGTGGTTTGGCATTTTCAGCCGTCTCTTCCTTTGGTAGGATTCGCCCCTGCGCTCTAAGGGCTAATGCACGCCCTAACCTACTTCCCACTTGGTCGAATAGAGACCAAAAGGAGATCGAGTTCGTTGCCCCATTGGCTCGGTTCTTTGCCTAATATGGAATAGCCAAGGCTTAGCCTATCTATTTGAGTGGAGCATTTCCAAAAATCTCTCGAGGCTGATATCAGTAAGCCAATCAGAGCTCAGGAACGACAGATTTAGCTATTCAGGTCCAAACCTTAATTGAATTGTTTCTGAGATTCTGATTGGTTGTGCAATTTGACATGTTAGTTCCCCAACTTGCCCTGTTGGGCAAGCTCAGGGGAAGCCAGGTTAGCGTGCCAGTCAGTCAGTTACTTACCTTTCAGTACTGTGGATGGCATGGCATGTCTTTGCTTTGCAAGATGATGTGATATCATAAACGACGGGATGAATCGACAGGAGAGGATGGGCTTGGGAATGGATGTACGAGTACATTCGCCTTTAAGCTGTTGTGTTACCTGGCAAGAAATACTAAGTACTTACTGATCTCCGAGCTATGCAGTGAGACCTCATATTGGCAATTCAATTCATTCGCACAACATGATTAGAGCCGTAAACAATGAACTACTTCGACAGTCTTGCAAAATGGCCGGAAATATCCACCAAATACACTGCAACTGTGCTGCTTTTCGACGGAAAGCAGCAGCAAAAAGCCGCGAAAAAAAAAAAAAAAAAAAAGAAATGTGCTCGACTGGTCATAAAATCGGAAGCTGATCACGAGGATCATGCATCGCAATACATACACCGCTGATCATCAAAGCAACTCTAGTTCCTGCATAGCATTGTCTTTGTCGAGTCGGATCAGTCGAGCGCTTTGTTCTTGACCGCAAGATTCATCACCAAGGGTAGGCCAGAATGGGTTCGCTTGGCACGTCGACGCCAGCAATCCCCCTACTCATCGATGGCGTCGAGAGAACCACTCCATCAACCTTTGACGTCATCAGTCCCTTGACCAACACGATCTGCTGGAAGGCCTCGTCCGCTTCCCCGGGCGATGCGATCCGCGCGGTGGAGGCCGCCGAGGCCGCATTCCCAGCTTGGTCGCAGACTAAGCCCGCAGCGCGGCGCGACATCCTTCTCAAGGCGGCGGACCTGATGGAGAGCCGGCTGGAGACCTATGCGGCGCACATGCGGACCGAGATGGGCGCCGAGGCCGAGGTTGCCCAGGGGTTCATCGTTCCGTTGGCTATCCGCATGCTGCGGGATATCGCCGGCCGGATCTCAGCGATTTGTGGTTCGGTGCCGGTGGTGGAGGCCGAGGGGCAGAGTGCGATGGTTCTCAAGGAGCCGATGGGGGTGATTCTCGGGATTGTGCCTTGGTACGTCTTGTCTGCCCCTCTTTGAGCTCCGGGCTTGACAACCTCGTCCTCTGACGGGGAGTGATGTAGGAATGCTCCATATGTCTTTGCCATCCGTGCCGCGGCTACAGCCCTGGCTACCGGCAACACGACAGTCATCAAATCGTCGGAGCTGACCCCCCGCTGCTACTGGGCTGTTGGATGCGCTTTCCAGGCCGCAGGCTTGCCGGCAGGCTGTCTCAACATCATCCACACCCGGCGTGAGGATGCTCCCGCCGTGGTCAATGCCATGATCGAGCATCCTGCGGTACGGAAGGTCAATTTCACGGGCAGCACCGCCGTGGGCAGGAAGATTGCCGCCGTCTGTGGCCAGAACCTCAAGCCGTGCCTCATGGAGCTGGGTGGGAAGAACAGTGCCATTGTATGCGCGGATGCCAATTTGGACACTGCCGTGCAGCAGGTGCTGGCGGGCGCCTTTCTGAATGTAAGACCATGATAAGAAAAACCAATCTTCTGAATCCCTTGCTAACGTGAGTAATAATACAGTCTGGTCAAATCTGTATGTCCACCGACCGCATCCTCGTGCACTCATCCATTGCCACAAAGTTCCTCAGCGCACTCAAGGGCAGTCTCGAGACCAAATCGAAGGAAACCCCCGAATGGCCGACATTGGTCACCGAGGCAGCCAAGGAGCGCGTCGAGTCCTTGATCACCGAGGCATTGGTCTCGGGAGCAGAGGTGATCCATTGGACGCCCAGAGTGGAGGAATCATCGAATTCATCCGGCATCCGCGTGCCACGGGTGATCCTGGGCAATATCCGAGATCACATGGACGTATGGCAGGAAGAGTCCTTTGCGCCGCTGGCTGCTGTGAAGATCTTCCATCACGAGGAAGAGGCTGTGCGCATGGCGAATGATGGAGGATATGGTTTGTCTGCCGCGATTTTCACAGAGGACTTGCGTAGAGGGTTTGCGCTTGCTAAGAAGATCCAGGCTGGGTGAGTGCCCTTTGACGGAAAAGAAAAAATGTATATGCAATCTACTGACTGTGACACAGCGCCGTCCACATCAACAGCATGACTGTGCATGATGAGCCGGCTCTCCCACACGGTGGCGTCAAGCACAGTGGTTGGGGACGCTTCAATACTGATCAGGGGCTCAACGAGTACCTGGTTACCAAAAATGTGACCTGGATGGATTGAGGATTAGAGCAGCTTTCTTTTTTTTTTTTTTTCTTCTCCGACCTTGGTAATCAGAATGGAGGGATTATTGAGATTTGAACCTCTATTGTGTGAATTCTCAAACGCAAAGTAACCTTGCTAGACTTGCTCTAGTAATACAAGCCGGGTACCTCTCGATCAAGAATAGATCGAAGCATGGGTGTAAATTATGTATAGGCGGAAAGCCTGGAAATAGCCAATTCCATCTGATCCTCATGACCACGAGATCCTATCACCGTCAGCATCAGAACAAAGAAGAAAATTGAGAGAAAGAGGCATACGCAAGCATAATCCCCGCGCCGGCCAGCAGCGCCGCAAACTGCATCAATGTCTCCTTGACCTCAAGCCACTTATCCTTCTTGCCCGACTCCAAGAGTTCCGGAATGACCGCCACGGTGCCGACGTACAGAAACGTCCCGGCCGTAAAGGGCAAGAGGAGATCGCCCCAGCTCAGACCCGTCCCCAGCAGACCGGGGGAAGCAACATCGGTGGCCGCTCCGCTGCCGCCAAACTCCTGGATGACGATGCCAATGAACGTGCCGAGGAAGGCACCAATTGCGGTGACGAACTGCGCGCCCATGGCCCGCCGCTTCGAAAAGCCAGACTGCACGAGGAGCGCAAAGTCACCGACTTCATGCGGGATCTCGTGGAAGAAGACGGCGACAGTCGTGGTGGCCCCAATGGTCGGTGAGGCGTAGAATGCCGAGGACAGCGCGAGGCCATCCGTAATGTTGTGTGTGAAATCAGCAATCAAATTGAGGTATCCCGCGAGTTTGACGCTGGGGCTGTGGCTCTTGTCGTCGTGGACCTCGGAGGAGTTGTTGGTGGGTTCTTTGTCTTTGCCGCGTTTCTTCACTTCACCGCCAGACTCTTTCTTTGCGCCCGTGGCTACGGCAATTGTATGATCGGCATGACTGTGGGAGTGGCTGTGACTGTGCCCGCCTTCTTCGCCGCCGGTTGCGATGCGCAGTGTCTTGTCCATGGCGACGAACGTGATAAATCCGGCCATGATGGCGACTCCGTACAGGAGATTCCGGTTGTTCTCCACTAACACAAAGCGCGCCTCTCCGGGTGAGTCCTCCCCGAGAAAGATCTCCGGCAGAAGGTGGAAGAGGGTGTCTCCGAGCAAGCCGCCAACGGCGAATGCGACCATTACGGACAGCGACGAGGGATCAATGTTTGGCGGACAGAGAGCAAGAAGGAAATCTTATTGTTTTTGGTAACCATTGTCAACCGCGGCTCACGCGGGCCAAAGACGGAAAATGCGATTGCGACGTACTAGGCGGTCCGGAGATATACAGAGTCGCGAGCAACGCGTTGACAGCTGGGCTGCCTGGGAATAGCACGGCGAAGATTCGCGATATCAAACTGCCTTCTTCGGGCAGAGCGGCGAGCTTGTGCTCGTTCAGTTTCTGGACTATGGAACATTGCTACACACGTCGATCAGCTCTGTGTTCGGAGGGGCATGGCCAAGGTCCAGGTCAGTCAGCTCACCTGCAGCTCTTCTTCGATCTCGGCGGTCGACAGGCGACCCATACCAGCTTGGACGGTCCCGGTTAGCAGGGACACGACCAATGCTCCCGCGGCTAAGGCCAGAGTCGGCCGCCGGGGAAAGCGAGTCAACCACGAAGCCATTCTGAACTCGGTCATTCATCCACATGCACACTCTGTGAGGACTGAAACGCATGAAGCTCTTGGACACCAAAAGGCGCACGTGACCGAATGGCCAACAAAGACACCAAGAAGTTTAGTGATGCACACCCCAAGCCGGCCGCGATAAGATAAGGCGTCGAGAAGCAATTTTTGAACTTTTCGACAAGCAGCGCCTTGCAAGGTCAACGCCAGCATCAAGAACCATGGGCGGGGTTTTAAAGAAGCGGAAGAAGCGGACTCATGTCCCTAAAATCAAGAAAAAGCACAAGGTGCTGCGTCATGGAGACAAAAGGATCAACTTTGGCGGTAATGCCCTGATCGCTGAAAACTGGTAGGCCCAACAGAGGAGGCTGTTTCTACATCATCAAGCGCTCTAACTCCGAATTGAATGGAATCAGGGACAAAAATCAAACATTGATTCAAAACTACCGGCGTCTTGGTTTGACCACTCGGTTGAACGCGCCGACCGGCGGCGTTGAGAAGAAGACCGCCGAGGCCGCGGCCATGACGACGGACTCCCTGCACATCACCAGCAGTTCGACGACGGGCGGCAACGGCCGGCAGGCGAAGCTGCAGCCGGAAGAAGTTCAGGTGGAACGGGACCCGGAGACGGGCAAGATCGTGCGCGTCATCCACAACGACCAGCAAGATCAAGAGGTCCTGCTGTTTGGGCGCAAGCGAAGACGCGACAATCCGCTCAACGACCCGCTCGACGACCTGCCGGAGCCGCAGCCGGGTGCAACGGAAAGGCCCGCTGCAGAAACGCAATTCATCCGGCAGCTGGAAGCTCGCGTTGCGCAGGAGGAGGAGGCCCTCAAGCACCGTAAGCCTCGGCACCAGAGCCAGCGGGAGCAGGAATGGATCCAGAGACTGGTGGAAAAGTACGGTGATGATATCCAGGCGATGGTGCGGGATCGCAAGTTGAACCCCTTCCAGCAGTCGGAGGGAGATCTGCGCAGACGGATCCGGAAATGGAGAGAATCGCAGCAGGCGCAGTCGCAGTCGGCATGATCGAGACAGAATGTCGGTGCATGACACTGGGCGAATTGGCGTTCTTTGGGTGGTTCGATTGTATATACGTTGTTTTTCTATTAGACTTGATCGTCATCTCAAGCACGTCTTTGGGCATCATTTCCGTCTATTCGTATACTTAATCCCATGGTTTTCAATATTGACTGTTAAGCTACAAACATGATCCATTCCCCGCGAGGTAATACCCGTATCGACGCAATGCATGGTATTTTCAAACCTGGGAGATTTATACAGGCTGCTGCTCAGCATTGAGCTGGATTGCGTATTCTTTCAGTGGGGAAGATCATGTAGTTAAGTGATATTTTCCATCGGTATACTGATTTTTGTAAATGTCAAAAAGGCGATGTCCTCCGCTTTCCCACTCTTTGGGCGATGAATTCGGCAACGAGCCCAGCGCGGGTCTTGAAGGTTTGCGTATTTTGCCTTGGCCAACTCCGCGTGCGTTGCGAGCTTAGTCCTTTTCAATGACGGGGTCGAGCTCGCAACAGTGAGTGCAACGACCGCATTGTAACTCTGCACACAGACCAAGAACATTGGCGTCGGCCTGGATTTCTCAACAGGTTGATTATCAACCCTTAGAGACAATTTTAACTTTACAGCCCACATATCTTGGGGGCTTTCCCCGGCGGAGTTGAATTGGTACTCAGTCTTTGATCAATATGTTTCCCTTCGAGCCTCCAGATATGACTCTGTTGTGTCATGCAAGCCGATGTGTACTGCGTGATCAACGCACCTTTCCTGGTAGGCATGCTGCCAAAGCTGGAAAGAATCTGCTCTTCAAAGGTGGTTTCGCATCTTGGGAGATCGGATGGAGTGGTCTGGTCAATATTAATCATAACGCATTGACTGCTCAGTCACGGTCTGGACCGTCTCGGGCGTTCTTGTCATTCGTAACACTGGTCCGATGCACGGTCCGTACCCATCGACGTCGCCGCCACTCTCCGGCGCCTTGAAACTGTGAGCTTGCTTCCCAGTCGAGGACAGGGAACTCCTTAGCCTTGCCTCTAATCTTGTCTGACTTGAAGGACTTGACGCTCCCCATGTCACTGGGGCCATCGGATGTGTTCGAGTGATCCCCGTCCGGCGGTAGATCCCAGACCCAGCCGCCAATGTGGTCCTCGGGGCCATCATTACTAATGTCCGATACCCCCGGGACCTCAAATCCGACGCCAGTAATCATGCGCTCCATAACCCATGCACGGCATTCAATGTCCAACTCCCATTTCTTGCTTTTCCATGCCCACCCAGGAGGCGGCTGGACATCTTCAAAATGCCGGCATCCACGTGGCCGATCACCTGCAATGCGAGACGGTGAGAGCGGATCATAAGGGCTTGGAGAGAATAGCACTGTTTCCCATTCACCAGAGGAATGCGGAGAAATCGAGCGATGTTGAAGTTCGAAAATCTCCACTTCACGCTCCTCAAGTGTCGAGTCCAACGAGATGTTCGCCAACGATTCCACAATTGGATTGATGGGAGACGCCAATGCCGCCAACGGGTTAGATTGGTCCGCTGGAGCCTTGGACTTTTGCTCTGTCTTTGCACTGGAATCTTTGTCCCTGTCAGTACTCTGCAGGAATCTTTGCACGCCAGAATAATTGGAAATGACATAGAGATTGCCTCCAATGAGAAATATGACGCGCCACGGCAGCATGTGTGCCACAAGGAACAGAGACGCGGTGACCGCCGTGAGCAGGATAAAAATCTCTGATGACCGCTTCTCATCGGAAAAGTTGGTGGGAGGCGCTAGTGTTTTCACTAGGGCGTCATGCAGATCAGAGAAATCCGCCATGGAATTCTGAAGATCACGCATATTCTGAAAGAAATCTTTGGACGTCTCACTCGCCGGCTTGATTGTCTTTGCTGGAGCCAGAGCCGGTCCCTCATATGAATAGTCCGAGGAACCACCTGAGGAGGATGTCGGCGGAGGAGGGTGGCGAGCGAGAAAGGCCGGAACCATGATGAAAAACAAGACGCTCGCTAGGGGCAGAACCGCCAGCAAGTACGGATTAAGACACACAAATGAATAGATCGCTAGGAACGAAAGGGTTTGCGTGGGTTTCTTCCAGCTCAGGAGCCGGCCTACACGGTCCTGGAAGTCGAAGACAGGGCCAATTCTGATATGCACAGGTTAGCTCTTTTGCACTATCTCGATCGAACAGCTATGCCCTGATTACCTCGCGTTGAAGCGGCGAAAATTGTTTGCCATGGTTGGCAGACTGAAGGGTGGCCGGTCTATCGGCTTGTCTGCCGTCTCTGTACTGTTGTCATTGCGGCTCTCAGCTGGAATCATTTGTTGTAGCAGTCTGTAGAATACCAATCAGCGCTTGCTCTCTCACTCGATGCTGGCGATCGCTGGGCACTTACTTGGCGAATAAGCGATCCTGCAGGGACAAGTTGAGATCGTCATGGTCCTCTGCATCTCCAGATCTGGTGGACTTGACCGAGCCTTCCACGGCATCTCTCTGGTCTGTGGACTCTATCGTCGTCTTCGCAAAAGGCTCCAGTGTTGGGTCCTCCTGCTCATTGGTAAACGCATCCGCCGTATATTCATCCATCTTGCCATGTACCCGAGCACGGTGACCTCAGAACTACTCGCAGTGGTTCGCTGCCAGAAGTACTTTTTTTTTTTTTTCTTCCTACACCGACTTGAAGCTCGACCTTTCCACGCGTTCACCGCGTTGCATACGCTTATCGCCAAGATGTGGAGACGTGCTTCCTTGCGTCCGCCAGATCATGCCAGTGTACGGCAAATTTGAATAGTCACTTCCTAAGGTAGTTACATGTCGGTATTAGTTACTCCGTGCGTTGACTCAGGATCATTTAGCAGGAATGCCAGTTGGGTTCTTACAGGACGGGACGGGAACCGCGCTGAGCAGCGGCAGAGGAACTACCTCTGGGTTGAATGGGATGCTCTGTTGATGCCTCGGTGCCTCAGGCCAGCTTCGCACTTGACAGCCGTGCGCCTCAGGCATCAGCCAATTAAAGAGCAACAGCGAACGATGTGGAACAAGCTCACCACTACGGGAGTATGCTTGGATCCTCCGGCCTGTTTCGATTTCTATCGTTGGTCTCGTGTCTGAGTCTGCGCTGCAGGTGGAGTTTGTGAGGTTGCGAGAGCGACCAGCAGCAAGGGAAAAGGAAAAGTTAAACTCGTGGCCGTTCAGCGGTGACACTGGAGTATGTACTGGACAGCTCTGGACAGTCTGGGGTCGGTTAAACTGCAACAGTCAAGAAGAAATCAACAAAGTAACCATCAATAACTGGACTCCGACATGGTAGCGAAGAGCTCTCGAGGTTGATCCTGTACTGTACCTGTACTCCGTATGTACTCCGTAGTATAACTAGTACATAACCACCTAGGTTCGAAGTTTGAACGCTTTCAGAAGTTATGCTTATGTAATACCAACACGTGGAGGACAGCGAGATTCCAGAAGCGACAGGTGACAGGCCCAGACGACGTGTCGCTCTCTCGACTGTCAGAATCCGGAGCGGGATGCTTCGAAGCCTTGGAGAGTCTGCATGGCGCTGGTTTTAGTGTGCAGCGCTGATCCAGGGGCAGAAGAGCCCACCAGTCGCGGACTCGGAGCCTAGGAGCTCGCTCAGAAGCAGCTAAACAAGAGCCCGTCCCTAATCCCACACCCCCAGTAATTTGGCCATTCTCCCACTCGTCTCGGCCAGCAACCTCTCCTGCGGTGCATTTCTTGTCCGACGAACACGCGAGTCAGCCCTGGAATCCTCCATCGTCTGTATTTTGGCCCTTTTCCTTTGTTGTGCGCGGCCAATCTCGCTTTGAATTCTCCCCTTAACCTAGTACGTTTCTGCCGCTCGCCGATTGCGGCTTCGAACCGACCTCCCTGACAACAGGAACCCCCCTCGACAGCCCAGATTATCACCTGCCTTCTCCACGACCCCATGGTTACTCGACGCCCGTACTGACGCGAACGTCCGTTCCAGAGCTTCGCGCCAGCTGGGGCCACTGGTGGTCTTCCAGCCTTGCATCGCGACAGTGTTTCGAGACACTAGGCTTGGCCCCGGTTCTCCCGCAATGGACAGGGAATAAGTGGCTGGACGTCGACGACATTCTCGTTGGCCCCGATCGCTTGCCAGGTGCATCTTGGCTGTCGCCCACGTTCATGATTCTTCGGCTGAATTACTTTCACTACGTGCGGTGACTCTTCGATAGGGGGTTTGACCTGGAAACGCGCCCCGTCTTGAGATTCACACTACGGAGTTGGTGGAAATGACAACGCAGTCCGCAACACATTCAAGAATGGTGTCCTCGAGGACTTCCAATCCATCCCGCAATGACGATCTCTCTTCTGCCAGTAAGAATTCTCCCGGAAGACCTTGCGCTTGCGCGACAGATGGCTAACCTTGGTGTCTCCGAAGCGGATGGCACGTCACGGAGACGGCTACAGAAGGCGGCGCCGCAGGCGAACCGAACCTCGAGGGCTCCCTCGTTCTCGCGAGGCATGACAGATACAAGATTAAGCATGGCGGGAAGACGAAGACCGTCGATCCGCGAACAAAAGACACCCATCTCAGGAGGGTGAGTACCACCCTCGATGTCTCGCAGTGGACAACCTGAGGCAAACTGACTAACCTGACCCTGCCCTTGCGACAGTCCGAAATCCGGATCGATGCACTCTGGAAGCTCATCGATTGACACGACCAACAATTCATCATCCCGGCAACCGTCCATTAGCAGCACCAACTCCCACCTGAGTTTTGGAACCGCTAACGCCAACGACTCGACCAAATATGAGAACAAGCAGCCATCACCAGAACGATCCGAGTTTCTGACACCGATCACTTTCGACGATTTCCACAACAGCATCATGGACGAGCCAAACTTGAGCAATTTCCCGTTACCAGGCCAAGGAGGGACGGGTAATCATGACAACAGGCAGACACAAATCACCTTCAAGTCCAACAACCCGTGGGCCAAGGCGTCCGCTACTCGCACGAGATCGAACTCGGTCCGACGCCAAAGCGACCATCCTGGAACGGATACGGAGAATGCATCGACGAACACGTCCATGCCACCTCCTTCCGCCCCGGCTTCTCGCACGCGCCGTCTGAGCCACGCGCCGCTTCCGCCGAGCAACCCGGCCACTACCAATTCGACCACGACTAGCCGCCCGCCTCGAAAGTCAATCGGACCCGGGATCTTGCCTACGGAATCCCGGAGCGAAGGGGCAACGAAGCGACGGCCCAGCATCTCAACTCGAAAGCCCAGCGTCGACAACACCTCGCATTTGCGGCTACGCACACAGAATACACAGTCCACGTCTGGGAACCTGACCACGCGCTCGATGAAGGCAAAATCCCTCCAGCCACTGTCTCGAGAATCGCACCAACAGCAAGGATCCCTACTGACACCCGGAGAGGCCAACAATGCACGGTCCCCCGCCAATCGGCCGCGAACCCCCGGCAAGAGCACGACTGGCAGTGCGACCACTCCTTCATCTACTGCCAAGCGTATGTCCATAGTGCCCCATGCTACCGGCCTCGGCGCACGGACCATTAGTCCGACGGATGCTCGTCGCATGAAGCGGATGTCCATGATGTCTCAAGCGCCCCCGATGCCCAGCAATGCCTCGACGCACTCCTCGGATACCTCCCTGCGACCGCGATCATCCGCACAGTCTCCGTCGATGATTCCTCGGAAGAGTGTGACACCTTCGTCGTCGCGAACTACTCCGGATCCGAACCGTAAGTCGATCAGTTCGGGCATCTCGATCTCATCCAGCGCGAGCTACAATTCGATCCGCAACTCGAGTGGCTCTCTCCAACCGAGGCTATCACAAACATTCTCGACGTCTCGGCTCCCGACCCCGAAGCCGAGGTTGGAAGCATTCAATCGTCCAGCTGAAGAGGAAGTTCCTCCAGTCCCAGCGATTCCAAAGGCCTTCGAATCTCCGAGGATGGACATTGGTGCTACGTCGCCGTCCGCACGGAAAGCCAGCATTGCATCGGATTCGAATTCGAATCAGCAGGCTGAGTCGCGACGAGGTTCCGAGTCGATCAATCCACCTGTATCGTCAAATACTGCCAATGACGATCCAGGGCCTTCCACCCCTCGAGTTGCGGAACCGAAGACGCCCGATGTCAAAGGAAAACAAGCCATTGGCCTGAACCGAAAGAGTCTTCAGCCACTGAGACTTCCTCCTTTGAACTTGTTGCCGCTTAGCACGCCGATCACGTCGAAGATCGATTCGTTAAAGGACGCATCGACAGGCGAGGACGCAGTTGACTCCGCCCCGTCACGAGCCAATCCGCCAAAGAGTCCCGTTACCCCAATGACCGCATCAAAGGCCTCGTTCTTCTTCAAAGCAGAAGAGCCTGATCCTGAGCTGCCTCTTATCCCTCGCAGCACGACGTCCCATGTTCTGATCAATACTGAGCCCTCCAACCACCGAGCACCCAGCAGCACAAGTTCAATCTTGCCGCTGGATATGTCATCCTCTCGTCGTATCACGTCGCCGTATATCTCCTCGTCGTTGTCCAAAACTGGGGCCGAGCACGGCTCTTCAGCTGACAAAGGCAGCACAGATGTTATGCAGAGTTCTCCTCACTTCAGCAAGCTCATTGGTCCTCGACCTCAGACTCAGTCCTCCACGCTTTTATCGAGCAACGACTCCGCGAGGCAATCGAGCCTGTTGTCTCCGGGTCTGGATATCGACCAGAGTGCGTCATCACAGCGGACCGGGATCCTTCGGCATAGCATGTCCAAACCACAACTGACCTCGGATTCCGCATCGTTGGCGGCCAAGTTCGACGGTATGCCACCGCCACGTTTGCCGCCATCGGCGACGTGGAATGGACTTTCGTCGCTAGCGCCCCGCACCAGCCCAACATTGAAGTCTTCTCGCACGGGCTCACGCCGCCAGTCCTCGATCTCCAGCCTCACAAATACAATCGATTCGGTGAAGCAAAGTGCTCGATCCTCGGATCTTCTCTCCGAGCCGAGTGACTTGAGCGAGACGGATGGTTCCTCCCACACGCGTTCGGGCTCTTCGATCTTGGCTCCCGTCCACAAGATTATCAGCAATGCCAAGGCAAGTGTGGATTCGAGGCCGTCACAGTCTCCTGAATCACCAGTGGATCCTCTTGAGGCTGCTGCTGATGAGGAAATGCGGCGCCTTGGGGCTAAGCGTCGGGACTTCGAATCCGCTGCGAAGGCACTTGATGACCTCAGACGCCGAACAACCCCGAAGGAACGCGTAGGCCCGGCACAGGCGCTGAAGATGGCGAATCTGAACATTTTTGAACGGGGAGAGATTATTGACTTCAAGGACATTTACTTTTGTGGTACCCAGAAGGCGAAGAAGCGTGTCGGTGATCTCAAGCTCCAGTCGACGAATTTTGGCTATGATGATGAGCGTGGCGATTACCAGATCGTCATTGGCGATCATCTGGCGTACCGCTACGAGGTGCTGGATGTTTTGGGCAAAGGAAGCTTCGGCCAAGTCGTTCGGTGTATCGATCACAAGACGGGAGGTTTGGTAGCGGTGAAGATCATCCGGAACAAGAAGAGGTTCCATCAACAGGCCTTGGTGGAGGTGAATATCCTGCAGAAGCTGAGAGACTGGGTAAGTAGATGATGATCGCCGTATATCCGTTTTGACCTTGACTGACCTCCCGTACAGGATCATGACCGACGGCACAACGTGGTCAAGTTCGTTCAGAGCTTCTACTTCCGGGGCCATCTTTGCATATCGACGGAGCTTTTGGGGATGAACCTGTACGAGTTCATCAAGGCGCATGACTTCCGTGGCTTTTCCTTGACTTTGATCCGGCACTTTACGAGGCAACTGTTGAATACGCTCTGCCTGCTTTATCGGAAGAAGATCATCCATTGTGATCTGAAACCGGAGAACATCCTGCTGGTGCACCCGTTGCGGTCAGAAATCCGAGTGATTGATTTTGGGTCCAGCTGTTTTGAGCACGAAAAGGCGTACACGTACATCCAAAGCCGTTTCTACCGCTCGCCAGAGGTGATCCTTGGCATGAACTATGGACTGCCCATTGACATGTGGAGTTTGGGCTGCATTCTTGCCGAACTGTACACCGGGTACCCGCTGTTCCCTGGCGAGAACGAGAAGGAGCAAATGGCCTGCATCATGGAGGTGTTTGGTCCGCCGGAGAAGCACCTGATCGACAAGAGCACTCGCAGGCAGCTGTTCTTTGACAAGTCGGGCCAGCCTCGGGTGACGGTGTCCTCCAAGGGCCGGCGGCGTCGGCCCAACTCAAAGGATCTGCGGCAGGTTCTCAAGTGCGACAACGAACCGTTTTTGGATTTCATTTCCCGTTGTCTTCGGTGGGATCCAGCACGGCGTATGAATCCGATTGAGGCGATGAGCCACGAGTTTATCACCGGCGTCAAGCCTCCGAGCCGGTCATCTCGCAGCAACACCATTGGGCCGATGAGGCGCCCAACGACTGGATCGGGGTCGACAGGCCCTCGCCCACTGCCGGAGCCTCCAAACCCAGGGTTCCGGAACGACGGAGCGACGAAGTCTGGCTCGCCGGCCAAGTCGGGTGTCAGACCCGTGTCGATGGTGAACGGCTCCCAGGTCAGTAAGCGGGGATCGAATAACGGGCCGTACGGCAGTTCTGCCTTACCGCGAGCGACGGTGAGGAGCAACCCCAGCAAGCCGGACCTTGCAACGGCTGCGGCAGCTACTAGTCTGGTAAGATTGAGTCCTTCTCGAAAGAAAAAGTGAGCAAATGGGCTGTTGCTAACATTGTCTATAGAAAACACGATAAGCATTTGCATGTATTATTTCGGCCCCGGTATAATTTTGTAATCATATTTTCCCTTCTTTCATTGTTTCCTTGGTTCGTTCCCTTCTGGCATTGACTCATTGCACCATAGAGGGTTGGGATTATTGGCACTTGGAGAGCATCAGCATCATCGACCATTCATACCTCCGTCCAAGGGCCAGTCTGTGAGTTGCTTTGAAAGCATGTACTGAGTGATCAGCCTGTTGTCTGTGTGCTTATTGGTTTGCTGTTGGATGCTTATGACGGACTCGAATGTCTGAATGATATGTTTCATTAATGTTTCTGTGACTGGCTGTGGATTGTCAAGCAGGCGAGTCTTTAATGTACTAGTGAAGGGTGATTGAAAGGATAGTCATCATCGAATGTACACTTCAAAGCTGAATCGATTCAGTCGCTAACCAACTCCGATGCAACCAGATAATGACAAGACATGGGATGGAATAATACATGATGGTCAAAATGAACACGCTAGACAAAAACCACCAGAACAGAATCCCAGAAACCATTTATTCATCCTCTCCCTTGATCCTCCCATTCAAAACGCCTTCCATGCGACGATTCCGTCTTCGATTAAACACCTCAGTGGCCCAATCGCTCAACTGAAACAGCCATCCACCCGCGACGAGAACCCCGGAGACCACATTGATCACCCGCACCAGCAGGGACAGCAGACTGCGCCGCTCATGCGTGACAAACAGCAGGATGGGCTCGATGTTGTACTTGAAGAAGATGCCGGGGATGTTGATCGCGTTCTCGGGGATCGCGGACGACTGGCTGGTGGCGGCGTACTGGTTCGTGAAGATGGAGTCGCGGGGCTTGCGGTGGATGCGGGACGGGTTGGCGGTGTAGCGCTCCACGGCGTCGCTGCGCTCGGAGTAGATGGTGGGTACGATGTTGAGGAAGTACTGGTAGCGGTAGTAGTGGGAGTCGGTGGTAGCGATGGTTTTGTCGAGAGGGTTCAGTAGGGATGGGTAATGCGGACCAAAGGAGAGCTCGGTGATCATATGGGAGAAGTTGAATGCTAGAAGAAGATCATCTTTGTCAGCGTGGCTTCGGTTCCAACTAGGACCATTTTGACAAGGGAAGGGAGGTGTACCGTCATGAGGGAGATGCTCCCCCAATTCCTGATACCCATGCCCTCTCGCCGTAATGTGCATATCCCCCAGGACCTTATTCCCCTCGAGACTCCCGTAGATCCGACACGAATCAGCCGGCACACCCTTCCGCAGCTTCGGGCTTTGGGGGAACTTCCGTCGCGGGTTATTCCTGACATGCGCAATGACGTGCTGCGCATGCACATCCTCCTCCTGCGCCATCAACCGCTGCGTATCCTCGGCATTGAGCGTCTGGTACTCAAACACTCCCGCGGAGATCTCCCTGTTGAGCTTCTCGTTCCACACCTGCCAGTTGGTCGGGTCTTTGGTAAGCAGCATCCCCGCCACGATGTGGTCGCCCGCCGCGTCCTGGATGTCAATGCGTAGGTCTTCGCATGGCATCCGCACCACGATGTCGATGTTCATCTGCATCGCCCGCGATACGCCCTTTTCCACGCTGAAGTGGTGGCTTTCTGTCCCGCGCCACCAGGTGCGGAGCTCGGAGAGCGTCAGCAGCGCGCTGACGACCAGGAGGAGAACTGTCCATTGTCCACCGCGTCGGGTCGGCGAGGTGTAGCTTGGTTTGGTTTTGGCTGTTTGTTGTTGTTTTTTCCCCTCACCATCAGCAGGCGATGAAAGAGGAGAAAAAGGGAATTGGAAAGGTCGAGCTTACGGAATGCGTCAAATGATCTCAACCCCGCGCTCCTCTTCTCCCCAAACGCATCTTCGTCCAGCCCGTGCGCCGCGAATTCGTTCATGGCGACGGCGAAGACGACGACGGCTATGTGCCCATCGACCGCTGCGTCACTGCGAGACTGGAATCGTGAATCGCGCATTGATCTAGCTGTAATGGATGGAATCGAGTTTTAGTTTGGAGCGAGAGAAGGAATGTCGGCGTACAACTACATTTTCATGCTCGTGTTCCAAGGGGGGCGTCAACATTATTATTTAGGTATGGCCAAGGCGGAGTGCTGAGGCCACCTTTCCAAAGTCTCATGCCTCTTCATCTCAAACCACATCCACCTAGATTGTTCCGAATGCCACAAAAATCTCTAGCGATCATTCATTCAATAATTCAGATTTAGGTTAACGTAGTGTCCGTAGCTATCATACATCGAAAATCTCTCCCATCCCAACGCCCGCACCCTCTGCCCCGGCCCGACTATCAACCAGATCCAACCGCCAGCCCTTCCAGTCGCGCAATTTTCTTTTAACCTCTCGCACCCATTCAACTCGCTTGCGCGCCTCCTCCTCCGCCTGTGCCCGTGCGAAAGCAGCCTCGTCAAAGTCATCCTCCGCGAGCAGCTCCAGACTCCCCCGTGCGGCCGGCGCTCGGGGCTGCGACGATGGTCTCCGAATACTCCCTCCCGTGAACGCCGCGATCCCGCTGGAGATGACGTCTGTCAGCGACGAATGTTGCGGGCCGCTCGGCATCAGGCTGCGACGTCGCGAGTGACTTTGTTGCCCTCCAACGAGGTCAACCTCGTCAAAGGCCCCGCCTCCAGCTCCGCCGGAGGCATCCACCACGGCACTCGTTTCATCCTCTTGGAGCTCTTTGCGCCGTTCGCGCCAGACACCCCGTCGAAGGTCGAAGACTTCGCTTTCAAGCTCGCGAATCCGCTTCTCCAGTCGCTGGCGTTCCTCGTCGACCAGCTCATCGAGTTCCTCATCCACGCCAGCACTTGTTTCACGCCGGTGGCGATCCCGTTCCTCTCGTAGTCGGAGATTTTCATTCTCCACGGACGATAGCTTCTTTCTCAGCACAGCTACTTCCTTTTCCAGTTTCTCGCCGTCTTTTAGTCTTGCTTGATGCCGCGCCTCGGACTCCTTGTGGAGATTCCCCAGCGCTTGTAGTTTCTTGTCTAGGGTCTCAATCTTTTTCTCGTCGTTCGCCTTGGCTTCTTGAAGCTCTTCAATCTCCCGCCGTAAACTCTTAATCAGGGTCTCAGTAGATGTCTTGTCTACGGCCTCCTTCATTGCCTTCTCCGTCGCACGAGAAAGCGCCTGCTTGGTGTCGGCGAGCTCTCGTTGTGTCTTCTCCAAAGCTTGTTGACTCTGCGTCAACTTGTCCTCCAGACCCTCTGCACGCATAGTAAGACTCTGATTTCGATCCGTTTGAGTTTGCAGCTGGGCGCGCAGATTCGAGATCTCGATTTCCATCGCCTCAATGGTTTCTGACTTGGACTCCAATTGTTGCTCAAGGTCCGAGGCAGGCACATCCGAAGTACCGGACGCCGCGCGCTGTGATTTGGATTGGAGGAGAGAGTTCTGCCGTTGAAGAGACGCAATTTCTGCTTTCTAAACATTCCACAGTTAGGCATACTTTCTTTCTCTCTTTGTCGTCGGCGGCTTACCAGCTGCTCCATTTCAGCTACCTGCTTCTCGGCTCTCTCCAAGCGGTCTTTGAGTTCGACCACCTCCGTATTCGCTTCGCGCAAGTCTTCCAATTGCTCTTCCAATCTCTGCCGCCGCGCATTGGCCTCCTCCAGCTCCTTCTCGAGCCTCTTATTCTCCTTCTCTAGCTCCTCCACCCGTGCAGCTTGTTTCCGGAACACCTCGTGGATCTGTTCAGAGTCCGGGACCAAGGGAGTCAAAGGAGGAGACTTCGGAGAAATGCCACTAGGTAATCCCGACATGGAGCTTCGAAAGGACGACGAACGCATCCTAGACTGCGCGGACACCGACGGCTTTCGTCCATGCGTGCGCGTCGGCAGGTCCTTCCCTTCATCCGGCAATGGTTCTGGTCCCGGCGAGGTCGGGGCATCCGGCATCGGCTCTGTCGCGGGCTCCGCTGCCTGCTCTGGCTGCGGCGCCTCTGCTTTGGGCGGCTCTGGCTGCTCTGGATGCTCCGGCTGCTCCTCAGTAGCTATTGTCTGATCATCCCGTCTCTCCTTGGTCGGAGTCTCGGCCGATGTCGACTCATCTTTACTCGGCTCACCCGAACTTGCTTTCTTGCTGGCTTTCTTTGCTTTTTGCTTTTGTAGCTGTGCAACCTGTGATGACAACCGTCCGTTAGTAGTGCAGTAGGGAAGCATTCCAAGTTGCGCACCCTTTTCTTGGCCGCTGCGAGCTTCTCTGCCTTGATTCTCTCCTCTTCGTCAGCCATTTCTGCTGGTATTGTCCAAATTCACGTGGAAATAAACTGGTGGAGAGGACTCTTTGGCCAAACAGTCTTGCGGGTTACCATGACGGCCAGCTTGCGGGATGTGCACGGACCACTTAACCTAGGTACGTAGGTAATGCCTGAGGCAGAAATCTGCAGACAAGCATTCCTGGCTCTCATTGCAGAGCCAAACCTCAACCTACGAGTTACGGCTGTATATGTCATTTCTTACGATGATTATGCGATGATCTGATTCGGAAGTCCTTTCATTGTTCATGCTCTGCAATACTGGCTATCCAGGCATTCAGAGGGACGCAAGAACGACTTCTGCGCCGGAATTCTATCTCAATGATCAGCGCAGTTCAGAACAAACTGAACTTCAATCAGCTGGAACCCACCTTGACAACACCGCGCTCAGTTTCGATGGCAGCGTACGTGATCTTGCCGTGATCGATAACGATGGCATAGCGACCCGTTCGCCCGGAAGCCGGGTCGGCCCAGCCAATGCGCTTGGAGAAAGCAGCGTCGGTGTCGGAAAGGAACAGCTGTGACCGTCAGAGACTGACTCAAAGAGTGTACATTGTCTCAGCATCACTTACGATGGAGTCATCCTTGATTTTGTTTGCCTTGCTCCAAGCGCTCATCACGAAGGGGTCATTGTAAGCCAGTACGGCGACGATGTCGACCCCCTTTTCCTTGAACTTTGAGAGGTTCGCGATATATCCGGGAAGATGGTTCTCGGAGCAGGTGGGAGTGAAAGCGCCTAGCCGGAGATGCCATTGTTAAGAGATTGGCTGTGATTAAGCAATGATCGCGGCGGCGCCGAATGGTAGAACTTACCAGGCACGGAGAACAGGACAACCTTCTTATCTGCCCACTCTTTGGAGGCATTGTATTGAACTGGCACGCCACAGACTGTGATATCGGACTTCTCTTCAGTGTAGGGAATGTACCTGCGGAACCATTCAGCATCGGGTTGTGAACTGAGATGAAGCTGCACTTACGAGAAGACCACGTCACTGGGGAAACTGTCGCCGGGCTTGAGCGTACCAGCCATTTTGAAAGATGTGCGAATCTTTCAGAGGTCTAAAGGGGTATATAATATGAATAAATCTTCGAGAGAGCTCTTTATATATCAATGACGGCGCACAAGGTCAATCCATCCAAGCGGGGGTGAGGGGCACCATCTGCCTGGCCATTAACTCAGCTACTGGCAACAAGCTTACAGGCTTAAAAAGTTGTTCTTCTTCTGCCAGCAATGGATTTCTAAAAAGGTACTGTGAATAGTGTAGCATTTGTCCAACGAGGCCATGCCCATGACTTGGTGTCTCGCTTCTAGATTTTCCCAGTTGATCCTTCGATTGTCAACCGTCAACAGCAGCCAAGCCGTTGTCGTTGCGTCATATCAAGCTCGTCAATCACCATCTTACAGCAATGGGTCCTGTTCCTAAGCTCTCATAACTACCCCAGGCAGAAGTGATGTCTTGATCCAGTATTTTGTTTCTTGAGAAGGCCACGTTGATGTGATCTCCAGACGCCAGGTCAGACAGCTACCAACATGGTACTAATGGCTGTCGACCGTTTGATGCGATCAAGAAAATGTGCACATCGTGGATAGTTGCCGTACCTTTTTACACGCTAAACCATAATAGGTAACAAATGATGGATATCCACCGTACCCATTAGATACTGTAATGGGAACGTCGGGATTGGCAGACCCTGGCATACCTGGAAGGCCGGTTAGTTACAAGCTGTTTTTCTCGTTCACTCATCCCGGATTGCCACTTGGACACGGCAGTTCGTACCATTTCAAGGGAGGGCACCTAACTTGGAACTAGGGTTTCACTGATCACGTGCACAGCCAGGAACGCGTAATCTCCGCCGGATTTTCAGTGATACAGCAGCATTACGAAGTGGCGGTGCAAATAACCTTATCACTACCAATCATGGGTGGACTTTCCTGGACAAAGCGGTACCAGGTACTGTCACAACACACGCACAGCCACATCGTGAGCCGGTCGGAAGAGCATCAGCCCGCGATCGTACGACTAGCGTCAATGCATCAGTCCGTCTTCCGGCGCGGATCATGGCAGGATGGTTTCCAACAGCTCAATCCTGCAATCAAGAAACATCCCGTTTCTTTCACCGAATGGCTGATATCAATAAGACAAAAAGTCTGTTCCTGAATCCGTAGCTGCGGATCGAATCAATCCCGGCCGATGCGACATTCCCGTTACCCATTACCCAGTACTTTGCTGACGTCTCTGCACTGAGCACTAGGTTCGCGTATGAGCTCTGATTTCGCTCACGAGACTTCCAAGTGACTTGCTTGCATACGTCGGAATACAAATCACGCCAGCGCGCTCAATGGCCACAGGATAGACACCTTCCCGGACACATATCGGTTGATTATTACCTGACGACGATACTACTATCGCTACTGGCCCTCCTTTGGCCAAGTCCGACGTCTTTTTCCCGCGCACTTTCTAGAATCGCAATCGTACCTCACCGCATCGAATGACGGAATCTCTCGTTCCCGATGGCGGGCTAGGTCCGCCTTCCCCAGAGACAAGGCCCAGGGAAGTCAGTACCAGTGAAGAATTGGTATCTGACCAACATGATTGGTCCCAGTGGATGCGATGGGATTGGGATGACCATGTCGTGGCGCCCGACTCAACAGACTCACCTTTTGCGTCTGGCTCCACATTGAAGACGGACGACTTGTCTCTCAAGCTTTCCCCTCCCGATGATCCCCCGGCGATTTCACCTAGCGTCGACCCCTTTATGCTGCAGCCCGATGGACAACCGTCCACTACGAGTCCTAACGGAAACATGCCGAGACTGCCCCTAAATCATCCAGTTCGGCATTGCCAATCAGGCCGGAAGAGGAAGGAACCGAGCGATGATGATGGCTCGGCGGGCGCGGACGATGACTCTCCGCCGGAGTCCAAGAGTAATTCATCGAAAAGGCGATCGCACAACGTGATTGAGAAGCGCTATCGAGCCAACTTGAATGAGAAAATTGCCGAGCTCAGAGACTCTGTTCCTAGTCTGCGCGCTTTGGCGAGGCAAACAGGAGGGTGTTCCGGTCAGGATGGAGCGCCTACGTCCGTTGCCAACAAACTCAACAAGGCATCCATCCTTTCCAAAGCGACCGAGTATATTCGTCACCTGGAAATCCGAAACCGCCGCCTTGAAGAGGAAAACCAGGCGTTAAGAGCGAAGCTGCGAGAACTGGACAGAGTCATAGATCGGACCGTCACAGGGTCTGTTGCATCTGCGTCATCTCCGGACAGTTATACAGGAACACTCGATTCCAGCACTGGATATTCTCCGAGCATATTCTCGCATCCGGATTCCCCGGTGACCACGAGATCGTCCGAATCGAGCGGATCAGCAGAAGGCAAGGTTCCAGTTCCTGAATACATCAAGAAGATGCGTGCCTCTGCAGCGCCGGGTGCTTTTGCCGAGTCATACATCAAAGATGACGATAATTCATCTCGTGGTATGACTCGGGGAAGCAAGTTTCTCCTTGGAACCATTGCTGGGCTGATGGTCTTGCAGAATATTAACACAAACAAGGATGCCGAGTCAGACGAGAAAGGTCTGATGGCAGTGCCGATAAGCGTGTTGAACGAGGTACTGCTGCCTTCAATACGTCGCTTCAAAACTGCTCCACTACTCTGGAGCTCACACGTGGGCTGCGCGTGGCGGCCATGGTTTACTGCAGTACTTTCTCACGCATTAGTGATACTTGTCCTTTCTTTCATTTGTGCTTTCGTCGCCTTCCTCTACCTCTTCTATTCACGGCCGAAGTTGGACCGCGACCCACCGAAGGTGGCCTCCGGCCGTTTGACTCCGGCTGAACTTAGAAGACAAGCTTGGTTGACAAGCATGCAGCGAGTTGGCGTGCCACAACATCATTTCTTCTCCGAGTGGTTTGCCGTCACCAGCCGTTGGGTCGAGTACACTCTTGGCTGTCTACTGGGCTGGAGCCTTTACTCGTGGGTCACTGGCATCACTGAAGATGACGAAAAAGGGCGGGTGAAAACGTGGGATATTGCTATTGATGCTCAGCTTGCTGGAGGAGACGCTGAGATCAGCAAATCACGCCTGGTCTTGACCATCTTCGCCGCTGGCACGCTCCCTCGAAAACCGGCAAGGACCATGCTGAAAGCTCTCCACTGTCGCATTTTACTTTGGAGAGTCGGCGAAGCGGACTCCTTCATTACCAAAATCTCCAACGATATCGCTCGGTACCTCGCGACCTATCAATGGAACACAGCAAGAGAGTTGAACAGATCGTTGCCCAAAGATCATGAGGATGCATTACCTAGTCATTTGGCCGCACTGGTCGAATATGACTGCAACGATGTTTTTTCGGACGCGATCGTGCAGCGGGCCACGAACCTCACTTGGAACCGGCCCACTCAAGATGAAGTTGCGGATGATGAAGCATTGCTGGACGTCGTGGTTGACGACCCTGGTGTGCAGACCTCGCTGGACACGGTGGCGGCTTGGTGGTCCAGTCATCTCCTGCAAAACGCACTGCTTCAGTCCTTCAAGTCAGGGCCAGGTGCAGCGTCACGGGATGCTCTCAAAGCTCAGTTTGACCAGGCAATCGCCGTGGCTCCACGGCCATCGGCGGCGCACACCCGCGCCCTGGTTATGAAAGCAGTGCTTTTCGAGGAGGACAAAGTGCAGAATATCAACGCGGTTCTTGCTGCATTGCCAGCGAAGGAAGACAAACAGTCCTCCTATCAGGCTTCGAATTTCCTCGACTCATCCCTTCCAGTGGCTGTACGCGAGGAAATCAGCATCGCCGTTCGTTGCGCGATGATTGCGGCCATCATCCGGGCACGCGCCATGGATGATCCGACAATTCCTGCGCATTTTACTGTCCGCAAGGCCATCAACTGGTTCAATCAACTGCCTCTTGATCCCCTTGAGCTCACCCTCGTGGGTTTCGCAGCAGTATACCATCTCCTTCACATCGTAACCTCGTACAACGACCTGTTATCTTCGCCGTCATGCACTTCGGCATCATCATCCGCGTCTTCCGACACTGGATCTGTTGACAAATGCACACAGGCGCGGCCCGATTTCGATCCTCCACAATCCTCATCAAACCCAAGGAAAACGCGCCATCGCACTCGCTCTGAGGGTGCAGAACCGACACCACAATACCGACGCGTGGCCAGCGAACTAGTCTATTGGGCTCGCCACGCATACAACCCGGCACTTTACGGATTCACGCCCAAGATGGCTGACGCTGTTGAAGAAGCCTGTGATTCCATGTGTAAAAATGCCGATGACATGGTGAGCCATACAAAGGGTGCTCATGAAGCAACAGCGGCAGAGCAGCACGCACAGAAAGTCGAGTCGAGTTTGCGTAAGATTATGAATATCGAGCGGAAGAAGCGTGCGCAAAGGAATTCCTCGCAAGACAGCAATGGCCTTGCAGGGCAAGATGAAAAGAATTGGGATGAGGCACAAGAACCCAGGAGTTTGGAAAGTCATGATAGGCCCTGATATTTTCATCCCCCCCCCCCCCCCCCCCCCGCCTCCTTGTCTTTTTACAGCATAGAGAAGGTTGCTTCCGGTTATGGCGTTGCTTGGAGGAATGATGGCATCACCTCTCGGTCATGGGAAATGTTCAGGGTTGATGATGTTTTTGTTTTGGGATAGTGTATGCAGCATTGACAGGGACATATTGTTTTGACAGCCTTTGATTCGTAAAATGGGCATTAATTGACCTATCGAGCCTCAATCCATCGTCTCTAATGTTTCTACATATCTCGCCCTCCCTGATCGATCAGCTCCAAGAGCCAACCCTTCCTACCAAGAAAATGACTCCTCGTACAAATCTACCACCTTCCGGCCCTGCACCTTTCGCAGCGCGTTCCGGACGTCGTCACCCATGCCTCCCGGCCCGCAGACACTCACCGCCATTGCACCAATCTGCTGAACCATCTCCCGTTCCAGAACCAAAGTGAACCTGGGTTTCCCAAGATTGATGGTCACCGGCACGGCGCCAATGATTTTGGTCCAGTCACCGTCTTCGCTGGGCTGGGGTTGAGATGGTTCCCGCTGCTGCTGCTGCTGCTGTTGCTGTTGCTGTTGCTCCTTGAGGGCGAAAAGGGTCGAGAACGATGGCGTTATCGAGGATGGTGAAGAAGAAGTACTTGGGAAGAAGGCCTCTTTGTATAGAGCGTTGACCTCGACCTCGTTGAGAGCAGTCATGCTGACGTTGTCGCTGCCGCCGTTTCTGCTGGTGCTAGGCCTGCTGCTGTTGATGGTGATGTGGCTGGTGCTGTTATCGGTGTTGCTGTCGAGGAAATTGCGCATACTCTCGACGTCGCTGTAGTAAGTTGTGAGATGGATATGGATGGACAGCGAGAGTGTGGGGAGGAGATACTGCTCTCCAAGGGAGAAAGGGAATGATGAGGATGAGGAAGAGGATCGACTGAGTGGAGTGGCGGGCGAGCCTTGGTTGAGTGCAGGGTGTGTGAGCAGGTAGGTCATCCATGGCCGTACCCATTGGAGATGGTCTCAAGCATTGGAGCGTTATTAGTTTATTCTTTGGCTCCAATAGTAGTCCGCGGAGGTCTTGCTTACCGATGCTGTGAATGATCCAAACGAGGGTGATTCTTCGCGTGGCTACGGAGCACGTTGAAAAACCGTCGATGAGGCCTTGAAGTATCGACATGGGATGTGTGATGCCGATGCCGCCCGCGATCAGCAGGACGGTTCCGTACGAGTCGAGGGGATGGATGCCTCCTGTTGTTGTTGTTGCATCGAGGATCAGCAAGACGTGCCACTAATGTCGGTGCAGGGAGAGATAATCGGCGCACCAAAGGGTCCCTCCACCAGAGCCCGGACACGCAATTGCCCTCCCGGCGCAGCGAGGACGGATCTAATCATCTTCTCCGTGAACCCACGACGCCTTTGGACGAGAAGTGACATTGTTGTCGTGGTAGTGGGCGTGCGGGATGGTTTCTTTTTCTCCCAACAGCTGCTTGGGAACGGTGTATGAGTCTCAGTCGACGTCCACGCCACTGAGAAAGGATGTGATGTCCACCATCCCATGGCCGGGATATATAGGTACATGTACTGGCCGGCACTGACTTTCCACGGTCGAGCCATGGACACGTCCACACGCGCCACGTTGCCGGGGAGGACCCGGATGCTGACTTTTGTCATTTCCCAGCCGCTGTTTCGCCAGATGACAATGCCAATTCGATACAGGCGCTGGATGCGTCTTTAGCACTACTGCCTCGCTGCCTCCTTTGCTTCATGACAGTCGTTGCTCACCTCCAGTATCCACAGGGAAACAGCCGCCAAAAAAACCCATCGGTGGACAAATTCACGTAGATGATACCACAGGCCGACGAACGCGACAACCGCAAGGGCGAAGTGAAAGTGAAGAAAGAACTCGTAAAAGGTGTGCCGGAGGGGGGCAAACGATTGCAGTATGATGACAAGAAATGGAATCATCGCCTCGAGAAGAATATCAGCGAATGTATCACGAATAGAGCTACGTTAGGCGTACCATGAACCCGAAGATGAAAATGTCCACAGTAAACAGCACGTGCGGTACCCCGTCCCAACCGTCTATGGCATTGTTAGCCCCTACGTCGGAGGACTCCGGCTCGAGAAACATACAACGTCCTGCCGCAATAGTCAACGCAATAACTGCGTGAGTCAAGGCCTCTGCGACAACGATCCTGCCTAGCCATCGATGAACCAGGTTGAACTTGTTGAATGACGTTCGCAGAAGGGGAATCAATGGGTTATTTCTTCCTGCGGTGATGACAAGTGGAATCAAATTGGCCACTGCCAGGATCCCGGCATTGGACGAGAGTCTGCGTATTGCAGCATCCGATGAGTCCCTCTTCGACAGTGGGACTGTACCAACGCAGAGGGCAACGTTGAGCGCCGTGTATGCGAGTAGGAAAACGCCCTGGATCCTCGATGGCGTCGTGCCCAACTGGAGTCTCCTTCCGAACAGTCGATATTCAAGATTGTACTTGTAACCGAACACAGGTGCGTGGAACAAGTGCCTGTGAAAGAATGCTCTTATGTCGCTTGATTGAGTGAACAGGGCGTGACTTGGACTGTACACGCACATCCTGCGGCGGTGCTCTCTGGCTCGATCCGACATCAAGCGGGATATGAAAAGCACGGCGACAACTCCGACAAGGGCCATCAGAGGGATGTAGAGGACAATGTCCTCGACGCTCGCATGTGGATGCTTATTATCGCTATTTTCTGCCATGTTTCTGCTCTGCCTTCATCTCAAAGGTAGGAAGGATGTTAGGTACTAGTCCCTAATAGCTGAGCAACCAGCTCGTGTCCCCTGCTCTCACAGGCTACCTCTCTGTTGAAAAGGGAAGCATGCTTTCACTGTTGTCGTGCTGGGTAATATTTACAACGGAAACGTTTAGCGACGCTGATATCCCATCTATGGTTTTCTCATCCGTGCAGAGCCGAGGTTCTGAGAATTGATTCGTGACAACAGTGCCTAGTTGCTTGGGTGATTGTATGCTTTCTGGCGGTTGGATGGGTCGAGCTCCGACTGGAATGTGGAATTCATCCTGGAGCAAAACCCAGGAAACAAGAGCCGATCCTCACCATTCTTGGGCGGCATTTCTCAGACCGGCAACCAACAATGTTGAATGCAAAACCATTGAACATGAGCTGGTGACACTGAGGTTCGGCTACTGAGATGCCAACGAAGGTATAGACCAGGTTGATCAGTTGATATGGTGCGAATCCGGCAAGCATGGTTACATAAGGTCACCGGAAGCCAGTCTCAATGCCATTGGCATGTACTCCGTACAGTAGGTCGAAGGTGTTGAAGCTGAGTCCCCCAACGGCCCAAGCAATTGCCGGATTCCTGCCTGTACTGTGAAGTCCTGTTTGTACTCACATTCGATGAAATAGTACAGCTGGTAATCTGAACGGTCCAGCCTGACGGCTCTGGCCCCATTCTGTCGATGGCCAAATGTCGGAAGTTGGAATGATTGCAATGGGGACAAAGAAGCTGATGGGACTGGGGCACATGGACGAGGAACAGCTTTTATGATGGATTCTTCTGCTGGCGATTGAGAGCTATCTGTCAAGTGAGATCCATCTATGTATTTCGTAGCTTCTTCGCCCAGACTCCACCGCTCCAACAAGTAACGATAGCCGATCGCAGATGAGGCATAGTTATTATGAGGGCTTGAGATCGGCATGCGTTGGTAAGGGGAACTAGGGTTAGGGCTCTGAAGAATGTTACGTAATTCTCAAACCGCCAAACCGAAATAGGAAGTCATCAGGTCATTAGGGGTCTCCTAGGGACTGTACATAGTTGCTTTCGGCCTTTCGGCGGGTTTTATTGTCTGCGCCTCTGCGGGCGCATGCGGCTCGCTGTCGGAGTCCGTCGCCTGGTACCAACGCGTTCGAAGCCTTTCCTTTCGTTTGATTAGTTGATAAATGGCATGGGCGCCGCCATGGCTACTTTGGTGGACGACCGCCCAAACTCCTGAAGCTCTGGGTGCTCACATCGAAATCTCTGCTACCTCTCAGCAGTCAGCGCGCATCATGACTTGATCAACCAGTGGCTCATTTACCTGGGATCATCTGATAGACTGGATCCTTGAGCAGCATTTCGGAAATCGAGGGCCAGTCCTCACAGGATAGAGCCGTTGGGCGTGCAACAAAGCTGTTGCTCTATAAGTCTCGGCCAAAATCGAAAATACTGATTTCCAGACAATCTGCAGAAGATTGCCTATCATCGTCTTTGCATTTCTTCGCATGATCAACTGAACAGCCACAGGATATAGGGCGTGCAACCAATCCTACATGTTTCAATAAACTTGACGGTTACCAAAGATATTCTAGCCTCATACAATTGAAGCTAGAAACGGCCCGGACTTTGCGGACGAAACCGGAGAATTGACTATTCTCCAAAGCAGACAATCAGTGCTCAAGATGGCCCGCAAGACTCGAATTCTCTGCCTCCATGGATATGGGACGAGCGGAGCAATTTTCAAATCCCAAACTTGTAAGCCGACACGATAGATTTCATTGTATATAGCGTTACCTCAATGCTGACAGAGCCGACAGCCTCGTTTCGGCAACATCTCGCGCGCGAAGTCGATGCCGACGAATTTGAGTTCGACTTTGTCAATGGTCCAAAGCTATCGGGCCCGGCGGCGGGCATTGATCTCTTCTATCCTGGCCCATATTATTGCTATTGGCAGACGGACTACACTCTGGATGATATCGCCATCGCACGGACGTGGTTGAAGGATCACATCGCACACCATGGGCCGTACGACGGCGTGATGATGTTTTCCCAAGGTTGCCTGTTGGTGTCCAGCTTACTTCTCCACCATGAGAAGGAATGTGCGTCGGCAACAGATCCCACTTCACCGCCGCCGCCACCGCCCTTCAAATTCGCCATATTCATCTGCGGCGGTGTATCGCTTTTGGAACTCGAGAATCATCTGGGCTTTACCGTAGCGCCGGAACTCTGGGAACTGGACAAGGCGTCGCGATCCGCATTGCAATCTCGCGCCGCATCCGCGGCCATTTTGGCCGAGGGCTCGAAACGATGGCGAAACGATGTTCTGAACATGACGAATC
Organism: Thermomyces dupontii; assembly: GCF_041956625.1. NCBI lineage: Eukaryota > Fungi > Ascomycota > Eurotiomycetes > Eurotiales > Trichocomaceae > Thermomyces > Thermomyces dupontii. The sequence goes on along the minus strand of NW_027192311.1, from coordinate 30,063 downwards.
GTTCTACAGAGGAACTAGCTCAAATGCTCAAGGGACCTTATAAGATCAGGATTCCGACTGTTCATGTCGTTGGCTCAAGAGATCCTCGATACTTTTCCGGCATGCAGCTGGCAAACCTATGCCATCCAAACGTTCGGAAGGTCTTTGACCATGGTGGTGGACATGAGATTCCGAGGACTGAGTACACGAGTTCTACAATTGCGCGTTTGATTCGATGGGTGTCCTCGCCCGCCGCTACGGTCGAGGCTGATGTGCTGCCTGATTCTTGATTCGAATCATATATCTTCTGGTTTAGGTCAAGCTCGGTATGAATGATAATAGCATAGACTAGATTAAGTCAAAGGATACATCGTCCAACGTATGTAATGCATGGAGAAAAGGAGCGATTTGCCAAACACGTAGTCTTGGAATTGACACGACCGTAACTACTAATTCAACTGTTTGCGGCTTGTCGACTCCGAGACTGATATACTACGATTGTGTTGCTTCAGATCAAGATATGACTTCAATTCAACTTCGTCTACAAATGCCATGAGCCTTGACGCATAGCCCATAGAGAGCGGCAGGTTGAACTTTTACCAATCTATTTCATTATTTTTTATTCCGAACGTTCAATGCATTCGTATCATTGACTCGGCCATGCGTACACAGAACTACCGAATTGACCTACCCATTTTTCATCGCACCGTCAAACAAACCGAGAAAAATCCACGATGTCCTGATGCATTTAGGCAAGAGCCATAGCGCGGCGGCGGTCACGCTCCTCAGCAACAGTGAGCTAGAAGAGAGTATGTGGTCAGCAAAAAAACCATGGAGACTATGTGCGTGTGCCAAAACTCACCTTGACACCCTTGCCCTTGGGCAGCGAGATCCATGGCTTGTCCTGACCGATAACGAACACGTTCGACTCCCGGGTGGCGAAGGTGTTGTCAACAGCGTCCTTGATGTGGACAATGTTGAAACCACCATCGTGGCGCTCACGGTGGGTGATCACACCAACACGACCCATGTTACGACCACCGGTGACCATGACAAGCGCACCAGTGTCGAACTTGATGAAGTCCGTGATCTTGCCGGTGGCGAGGTCGATCTTCACGGTGTCATTGACCTTGATGAGCGGGTCGGGGTAGCGGATGCTGTTTGTAGAACAAAGGAATTAGCATGACTTGTCCAGGGAAGACCACGTTCTTACCGCTCAACAGTATCTTCAGTTTCGAAGAATTGTCCATCGTCCTCCGCCGATCAACCAAAGCTTGGTCCAACGACTGAATGACGCGGAACTGCTGAGCGGCTTAAAGACACAACTCACGTTCTCGCATCGTGCGTAACCAAGAATGGGATCCCGCCCTTGCCCAGCTGAACGCGCTTGACCTTGCCGAGCTTGTACTCGGCCTCCTCGGCCTGAATGCGGTGCACGGCGAAGCGGCCCTTGGTGTCGTAGATGAGACGGAAGTTCTCGCCAGTCTTCTCAATGGTGATCACGTCCATGAAGCCGGCGGGGTAGGTCGGGTCAGTGCGGACCTTGCCGTCGACCTTGACGTGGCGCTGCATGAGGACGGCCTTCGTCTCACGCGTGTTCAGGGCATACTTGAGGCTGTTCACCAGAATGGGGTCAGTACTCGTCTCGCTTCGGAGATTGAAGTTTTTCTCTGCATACCGGTTGCGGATGAACACGATCAGGGGCAGGCAGTCACGGGCCTTGTGAGGACCAGGAGAGGGCTTCGGCGCATAGGCTCCGGACATTTTGTCCAGGAGCCAGTGCCTCGGAGCGCTCAAGCGCTTCTGGTGCTTGACTCTGTCCGCATCCAACAATGTTAGCCATATTCCTTCGAGCATCCGCCGCATGCGTGATTCATAACAATTGGCAAGATCTAGAGCGGCATTGAGCAGGCAGACTTACGGTCCACGCGGCATCTTGACGATGTCGTTGACTGTTCCCTCGAGAGTCGAAGTGTCCCAGTTGACAGACCAGAGAGGAGTCGAAAGTCACCAAAGCGACAAAATTCGCTTAAGCTAACCAGCCCAGTGGGTTGTGGGTTCCAGCCCTAGCGCTAGTCTCGATTTGTCTTACACTAAACCTAACTTGGATCAACCAATTGTATTCGAGGAACGCCTGGCGCCAAATCAACAAACTATTCCATATGTGGTTAGTCCATAGGTACTTATCAATCGTGGATTTCTTACGTAAGCAACCTCTTTCCAAGCGTGATGAGATGCGTCAGCTGTCCTTAAGGAGCAGCACTCCTGGGATCTCTGTAAGCAAGCTGTCTGAACCAAATGAGAAAGCAGTCGAGTGTCCTCATGGATATTCAATGTGCTCCTTTCCGAGATATGATTGATCAGCGCCTCCCGAGATCTATGGTACTACTAGTACTTTCTATGTACAGTGTTTTTGTCATTTAGATAAGTCCCTTGATAACTGCAATCTCAGCATTCAGAATGGAAGAGCCCGCAGCGCCAATGACGGTGTTATGCGAGAGGCAGACGAATCGCAGGTCAAAGTAGCCGCCAGGAGCTGCCTCTCGCACACGGCCAACGCTCACTGCATAGCCACCGGACAAATCTCGATCAAGACGAGGCTGCGGGCGATCAGGCTCATCAAACACCACGATGGCCGGTTCGGGAGCCGAGTGTGCGCCCAGCCTCCGTGCCTCGGTTTGATACTCTCTGAGAGCTTGCTTGACCTGTTCAGCACTCGGGGGCGGCCTGTTCTTGAAGCGCAGCGACACGAATGCCATATGTCCGTCCGTCACACCCACTCGTGTGCAAGTCGCTCCAACAGTGAGCCCAGATTGTTCGTCGATGCCAGTCGCATCAGCTCTCAGCGAGCCGAGGATCTTCTGTGCTTCAGTTTCGAGCTTATCCTCCTCGCCCGAGATGTAGGGAATGACGTTATCCATGATATCCATCGACGGCACACCAGGGTATCCTGCACCGGACACGGCCTGCTCGGTGAATACTTCGACAGTCTCCAGAGGACCGAATTTGGCTTGAATTGCAGCCAAGGGGGTGACAACGCCAATGACGGCGCAATTCGAGTTGCAGACTAAAAGGCCCTTTTTGATGCCAAGCTCCTTCCTTTGATGAGGAATGAGATTCAGGTGTTGCGGGTTGATAGTCGGTACGACCAGGGGCACGAGCGGGTGCTTGCGGTAATTCTTCGCGTTCGAGAAAATAGGAATCTCCGCCTTGACGAATTCCATCTCTGGGGATGGTGAGATCAAATCATCTTGGGTACTGGGGTGGAATGATCATACCGACTTCCCCGGCGACATCGCTATCCAGCCCAGAAAATACCAAGTCACAGTCTTTGAAATTCTCAGCCTTGCATTCTTGAACAACGAGTTCACTCAGCTCCTTCGACATTGGTCTGGCCTGCTTCCATTTGACCGCATCTTTGTATTTCTTGCCGGCGGAGCGGGGAGAAGCGCCTACGGCGTGGAGAACGAGGAAGGGATGATCGGCGAGGAGGAGAATAAAACGCTGGCCGACGGAGCCAGTGGCACCCAAGACACCTACCCAGAGATCAGTTTGAGGTGGCTTCATTCTTCGTTTATTATATACGTACCGCACTTTTTGGGCGTGGGAGCTGGCATTGCGATCGAAGTGATTTTATCTCGTCAGACAAGCTTACTCTTTCAATCTGGGAATGAGTTAGGAAAGATGAAATCCTTGATAAGGCTGATTCAGGTTATATTGATGCCAGAAACCAGGAAGAAGCTGACTATGAGTCACGACAATCTGAAAGCGACCGATTTGGCGCCGATGTTGTCCGATACCGGCAGAACTTCTGTGGAATGTTTCCAAGGCAAACTGCGCATCAATGCACCTACTTTCTCTCGGAAAACGCGATCGAGGTGATTGAAATCGCTCAATTGGAGTAACAGGATGGTGAAAGTTTTCGATCCTCAGGATTAGCCCGCCTAGTCGGACCGTTGAGTCACCATTCTCGACTTTTTTTTTGAGATTGCGATGTCGATCGGCGGGGATGGTGGGACTGTCGATCACGTGAAATGAATTATCGTTGATATGATAAGCTTATCAGCTTATCAGGGACCAACTGGCACTTGGTTCAATGGGTTTACTGTTGGCGTCCAGGTGAAATCATAGCTTCATTTCAAGGCGCTCCGTTGGACTTGTAGGTCAGCACATACTGACCGCATTCCTTGGTCTGGTTTTGTATTCATTAACGCACTTGGTAACTACTCATACTAACTTTGCCTGTTAGCCATGCTGTTTGCAAAATGAGACGAAGTGCCGTTGGAGAACGCAATGCAGAGAACGTACTCAACGAAATGAATCCTAGAAAAGAAGTTGACTAGATGCGAGGAGCAATGTCATATGTGTAGACAATCATCTAATACTCATGCCGAGAAAATACTATCTTGAAAATACAGTGGTCATACAACCATACCGTGCGAATGGGTCATAGAAATCTGAACAGCCAGTCCTATTTCTTCTGCGCTCCAGCCAGTCGAGCAGCCTGGACATCAACAGCACTTGTCGGCGCGGTATCGGCCGAGTAGTCAAAGATTTTGCCGGGATTCAACAGCCAGTGTGGATCAAGTGCACGCTTGATAGTGCGCATCAACTCAATGGTGTCAGGCCCCAACTCCAGCTGGACAAATTGCTTTTTTCCCAGGCCAATTCCATGCTCACCCTGCAGAACAAATATCAGCGACTGGCAAATAATGACGAGGCAGTGCCCTTACAGTGCAGGATCCCTCCATCTCGAGCGCCCGTTCCACCATGTTGTGAACCACCTTTTCAACACGCGCCACTTCATCTGGATTTCTACGATCATACATGATGCTGGTGTGAAAGTTTCCATCGCCAATGTGACCTAGTAGACTGGCAAATAGATCCAGCTCATTCAAGTCTCGCTTCGTAGGCTCTGGACGAATTAGTGGACGAAGCAAACATGCCAGGTCCGTACTCACCGATAATGTCCGGAAGTCGGGAGACAGGAACAGCGACGTCAGTCGACCACACATCGGTGCCCTCTCGCCTCAACGCCAGCATGCTCCACAGTGACTGCTTCCGCGCTGACCACAACGAATGTGCTTCTTCCTCATCCTTGGCGAATTCAAACGAAGTCGAATTGTTCTTTTGGACGATGTCCTTGGTCATGCGAATACTGTCGGCCACTTGAGCTTTTGTCCCAGAGAACTTGAAGAAAAGCGTGGGTAATTCCTTCCACGTGCGACCAGTGCCCCCGGCGCGATTGATGACATTCATTTGCACCTCATCCATGATCTCCATTGACTGTACCGGAACGGACTTATGAATGACTTGCATCGCTGCCGATGCCGCGTCTCGAATGGTAGGGAAAGTCACAACGCCCACTCGCATTTCCTCCGGGATGGGAGTCAGTTTCAGTGTGATCTCGGTAACAATGCCTAGAGTCCCCTCGGAGCCGACGAACAGCCCTGTAAGGTTGTATCCCGCTGCCGTCTTACGCGGGCGACGTCGCGTTTTGATAACCCGGCCATCTGCCAACACAACTGTCAAGTTGATCACCCAGTCTTTCATTGTGCCGTAACGGACGGCATTGGTACCACTGCAATTTGTTCCGACCATGCCTCCAATCATCGCTGACGGACCGGGATCGACGGGAAAAAAGAGCCCAGTGTGTTCTAACTGCTTGTTCAGCTCCATCCATTGGATTGATGGCTGGACCACTACGTCCATGTCATCCTTGTGTATTTCGAGGACGCGGTCCATAAAAGCGAAATCAATTGTCAGACCGCCATATGGTGCTGAGAAGTTCGCTTCCAAGCTTGAACCGCCAGAGTAAGGGACCATGGGCATTCGATACTTGTGGCAGACCTTGGCGATCTCCGACACTTCTTCGGTGGACTTTGGGTAGGCGATGGCAATTGGGAGACGGTCCGCATTGACCGTGGACCATTCGGAATACCCATGTTTGTGCAAGTCTTCCTCGTCCGTGCTGATTGCATCTTCGCCCAGTTTCTCGCGCAGTTCCGCGATTGCCTATCAAGTCAGCCAGCGTCTGCAGACTACGGCGTGTCATGTCTATTCACCTTTTCGAATTGTTTTATGTCACCGTACTGAGGTCTCCTGGCTGTATCGGGACTTGGTGTAGTTCCTTGGGAGCGCGCGAAGGCATATGCTCCAGAGCCTGCCAATGCCGCTAGAAGGAGCGCACGTCCAGTCGTCCAGAACGTCCCCGAACTGGCATTGGCAGCTGGAATTGCCCCAGGTGACCCTGTGCTTGTTGCTCCTAAGCTGGAATTGCTACTCCATCTGCGGCCGAAGCCCGCGCAGCTTGTAGTCGATTGCGATTCTCTCAAAGAAGGTGAGCGGAGCTGAGCCCGAGACGGGGCGGAGATACGCCGAATCAAATGCCCTGCCCTCATTGTTCGCTGTAGCAACAAACGCTCGATTAGGGACAAGTTATCGCATTTGAAACTGTGAAGAATTGCTCATATACAATCCGAGTGTGGCCCTCCCTCGCTAGATCACAGCATCAAGTGCATGTCGGCCGAAAGCCAATGGCTTATGTCTCCGTTGCTCCAGTCCAGTCTCCAGGTCACCCCAAATTGCGCGGGTCCGGAGAAGCGCCGAAGGTCATGCCAAGAATGTACTTGTACTCCGTACCGTACGGATATGGTAATTACGAATACTCTGTCGAGCTAGGTAGTTACTTCGGTTAATAAGGTCTTCCGGGAAGTCTGTAATTGGCAGTGTATCTCAACTGTACATACAGTATCAATTCATCGAACGGTATCAAGCTACGAGTATGAATATTAAACAAACCCGCGAGTCCAAGCCTTTGGGGCACTTCGACCATGCCAGAAACCTTCCGACTGACGGCACAATTAACTCAAGAATGCTTCTGTGATCATTGAGCATTGGCTAGAAGAGATTACCTGGCTGTTTCAGCATCGCATGCAGCAGAACGCCTCTATAGTACTACTCTTTTCGATTCTGTTAAGGGGCGAGGGTCCTTTTTCGCAACCGGACTGACGGTAGGCTGTCCAAAATTGACATTCAAGGGACCTTCGAGGCTTCAATCATCGATTGATTCATACACAAACAGTTGTTACGGGTACACACTTGATCAGATTCGGGGAGATCCATGCATCAAAGGGAATTCAAATCCGTATCCAGACAGGATGTCCGATTTGAGAGGCCGCAAACAACAAATCAGGGAAACTGGACGTATGCACAAAGTGTGGATTACATTATGGAAGATGACTCTGAGGATGAGAAACTTGAAGTGGCAATGAGGCCACAGAGCAGGATGAACCTACTGAGCGTGGAACAATCTCTCGGGAGGGTACAGAACACTATTGGAATACGATAGTGGTATGCTTGAGGAATGATTTATATCTTGTGTTTCGTACATCTTGCTGGGATAAGGCTCAGGAATACAATATTGCCTTCATGCTCAGCATCGGTTGCACCCATCCTATTGCTGATGTTAACGCGCTTAGATATACTCACTTCAAGGTAATTGGTCTCCCGATCCAGACGTGATCCTCTTTTCTTCACCTGTGAACTGTTTGCTCCATATGGCTGTCCTGCACACAGCAACTGTGCCAGAACCAATCATTCTTCTTCGAGACATTGGACACACTCAAGGTCGGCGACCAGCCAAAGTCATGATGGCATCTCCCAAACAGCGAACGCATCGACAACCCAGGGCACGAGCTGGGAAATCGAGTCGGCTTGGAAAAAGACAATCTTCGCCAGGCGCGACCGTTCATGACAACCCCGACATCATACCAGCTTGGTCGTTTCGGGATTCCCTCGCCATCCACCTTTCCCGTGTGCCGGCGGAGGCAAGTGTGTTGACCATATGGGAAGCATTCTCCGCGTATGGTCGAATCGTCTCTATCGACCTCTTCGAAGACTCTACGGGGAAGCGAACTCAAAAGGGCAGATTGCGATTCAAGTATGACTTCCCTTTGAAAATGTCTCACCTTGTCTTGCTGATAACCCTCTCCAAAGGCCACCTCCAGAGACACCGTTCTGGAATACCGGGCGGCACCCAATCAAGCTGGCTAATGGCCGCGAGGTCTCTATATCGATTCAGCCGGAGATTCAGAAGCGCAGCTTTCAAGTTCCGAGCCCTGTGCAGCCTGATGTTGCTTATCCTGCAGAGATAGTAGGTTTTCACCGGCTCCGCTGAACAAGCACTCGCTCAACTCAAATTCTTGCAGAACATCTCTATCAGCGGCATCAACTTCGGTACATTGATCGCGGAGCAGACTTTTCTCACCCTCAAGTCAATCGGACATGGGCTGACAGAGCCGCTTCGATTGGTTCTGGATCTCCAGCAGAGGGAGTTGACCATATACTTCGAGGCCGTGGTCTCCAATCACCGACAGCCATTTCCTGAAGACTCAAAGAAAACAAACGTACACAACTACCGATTGCGGGTTTCATTGGCCCAAATCAAACGGATGTATGAAATTCGGAATCAATCGACGAATTCGATAAGCCACATTTTCGTTCTAGACAGCCCGCCGGCCTATCATCGCCGCCTCAAAAACCTGAGAACGACCTTCTCCGGCTCGGACACGAGCTGGAAAGATGCAAACGCGTGGTACCGTCAAACGGATATTGTCCACAATCCCACAGATTTGGCACGCTTGCCGACTAGTCTGAAGAAGCATACGCCGATCATCAACCTTGGACGCTGGACCACAATTCAAATCAACCATGCAATCGGCGCAGAAGACTTTGAAAGCTACAGAATGGCGCTTCAAGCTCTAAGAGATTTCAATGTCACAGTCCAACAAGACAGCAACTTCAGAGTGCAATTGCCCAAGGCGTTCCCGGTACCAGTGGTATGGGATGTCATAGATCCCCCTGAGTCGATGAAATCGTCGAACCTGCACGAGTTGATTCAGGATGGTTATGTCGCACTACCATTTTCTGTGCGATATCAGTTGGAGGTTTGCATCTCACACGGTTATATTAGCGAGTACGCTGCAGGGAGGGAATTCGCCGAAAGGCTGCTGGCACTCGGAGAGAAGAAGGCCAGAACACTGCTGGAGCATGTGGCCGTCGAAAGAACAGTCTATCATGACCCCATGACGATCTTTAACATTCAATTCCCGAAGCCAGCAACGACAGCCAAGATTCCTCCGTACTGCTGCCTGATGAGGTCGGCCACGGTCACTCCGACCTTGGTGTATTACCACTCTCCGTCGGTGGATATCTCCAATCGAGTAATTCGCCATTTCATAGAATACTCGGACCGCTTCCTGCGTGTCAGGTTCAAAGATGAGAAACTGAACGGAAGAATCAACTCCACAGAGAACGACACGATGGACGAGGTGTTCACCCGCGTAAAACGGACCATGGCAAACGGAATCACGCTGGGCGACAGGCACTACGAATTCCTTGCATTCGGGAATTCCCAATTTCGTGACCACGGTGCCTATTTCTTCGCCTCCCTCCCAAATCTGACTGCAGCAAATATCCGTGCCTGGATGGGACAATTCGAGGACATTCGCAACATTGCGAAGTATGCTGCGAGGTTGGGCCAGTGTTTTTCGACCACTCGTGCAGTCACTGCTTGCTCGGTACAGGTCCGTGAGATCGAGGATGTGAAACGTAATGGGTACACGTTCTCCGATGGTGTCGGCCGCATGTCGAACTTTCTGGCCCAGATGACTGCAAATCAGCTGAACATCAAGACGCCCGACCGGGAGCCTCCCTCGGCCTTTCAATTTCGTTTGGGCGGGTGCAAAGGGATGCTCGTTGTCTCTCCTCAGGCCAAACACCAAGAAATCCACATTCGCCCCAGCCAGCATAAATTTTCCACTGGCCATCAGGGTCTCGAGATCATCCGCTGGTCACAGTTCTGCATGGCAAATCTGAACAGACAGCTGATCGCCGTCCTCTCAACACTCGGCGTCGCCGACGAGGTGTTTCATGACAAGCTTCGGAAAATGCTGACCAACTTGGATGAAATCCTAGCTGATCACATGCATGCCATGTACTTGCTCCGGAAGTACGTTGATCCTAACCAAATGACTCTCACCATATCCCAGATGGTCTCGGATGGTTTCTATGAGTCGGGAGAACCATTTGTCATGTCTCTATTAGCGTTATGGAGAGCATGGCAAGTCAAATATCTGAAAGAGAAGGCCAAAATCGTGATTGACCGCGGGGCTTGCCTTTTAGGCGTCATGGATGAATCAGCAACCCTGAAAGGATTCTCATACGACAACATCCCAGGGCCAGAGGCCTCTTATGAAGAGAAGGTGGCGGCACTGCCTGAGATTTTTGTCCAGGTGTACCGTGCAGATGCTGGGAAATACGAAATCGTCGAGGGAATCTGCATCATTGCTCGAAATCCCTCACTGTATCCTGGCGATATTCGGGTTGTCAGGGCCGTCAATTGCCCACAGCTAAGTCATTTAAAGGACGTGGTAGTTCTTCCACAGTTGGGAGACCGTGATATCGCTAGCATGTGCTCCGGCGGTGATCTTGATGGTGATGACTATCTTGTCATATGGGACACGGATCTGTTGCCAAATGACTGGTTCCGGCAGCCCATGGATTATTCTCCAAGCAAAGGAGTAGAACTGGATCGGCCGGTGACAGTGAACGACATTACCTCCTTCTTTGTCACGTACATGAAGAACGACTGCCTGCCACGAATCGCACTCGCACATCTTGCGTGGGCCGACTACCTCGAAGGAGGTGTCGAGGAGAGAAAATGCATCCAACTGGCGAAGCTGCACTCCGATGCCGTCGATTACAACAAGACTGGCAATCCGGCAAGAATGACCCCGGAGCTCCGACCGCGCAGATGGCCTCACTTTATGGAAAGACATTCGAAGTCCAGCGGAAACATCTATAAATCTAACAGGATCCTCGGCCAGCTGTACGATGCTGTTGACCGGGTGGAATTTGTCCCTAGATACGATGAGCCCTTTGATGAGCGCATCTTGAAAAATGGAATCGTGGTGGAGGACGAACTAATCACATTCGCCAGACAACTCAAGGTCGATTACGATTTGGCACTTCGTCGTATTATGGTTCAACAGGAGATCAAAACCGAGTTCGAGGTTTGGTCTACATTTGCGATGGGTCATGCCAACCTGATCAGAGACTATCGTCTCCACGAGGAACTGGGTAATATATCGCGTTCACTCCGAGACCGTTTCCGTCGTGAATGCTATGAAAAGGTTGGAGGTCGCAACTTTGAGCAGCTAGCCCCATTAGTCGTGGCCATGTACAGGGTGACCTATGAGGAGGTGACACGAGCGCTGGAACAGTTTCGAAAGGATCATCCTTTTGACCCAGAGATGTTGTTTGAGCCAGCCAAACCTGACCCAAGTCACTTTCCTTTCATCAGTTTTCCGTGGTTATTTCCAGAGATCCTTGGGAAGATCGCACTGGGTGACTTTGATGACAGGGATGAGCAGTTGATCGGTAACAAGGAAGAGCAACAAGTCCAGGGGAAAGCAAAGTTGGGGCAAGTCCACCAAGATGACCAGGACGTTCCGGAGGAGACGGACAACGACGAGGCCCAAATGGCTGGCGGCTCGCTGGAGCAGCCAGCGCTGGCCAATCTCGACTGGGAAGGAGAAAGGGACATAGTGGAGGAAGAGGGTGAGATACAGCCGAATGCCATGGATGTCATTGCAAAAATGTTGCAGGATTATTGAATCGACCAATACTGGAGTACTCCAGTACTAGGATCGACTACATCCCATATTGAATCAAGCCATTCCACTACTGCATAATCCGTAACGTAATCTATATGTAATTTCAACGATATCATGGACGTTCTCCTGTAAAACGATACATACCAATACCTTGGCGTCATGCAGACCAATCATAGGGCGACGATCTCAAGATGCGAAACTGAAGAATACTACTCGTAGTACCACTAAGAGATAGGACAGTATCACAACGTCACTGTCAACGCTCGATCAGACATACAACCTGATCTGAGTCAAAAACATTTGAGGATTCTCGGCTGAGCCTCATGGTATCTGCTAGTTGTATCTGATTCTCGGTCACGACAGGCCAGGAACGATCTCCCCGGTAGAGAAAGGAGCAAGCAATGCAGACCCAGCCGCCACTCCCTCACCTCCTCCTACCGTATATATCCAGTCCTCCCCCGTCTTCTCTAACCTTGATTTCTTCTGTTCTAGGTGCGACAAGTAACTGGCTAGTTCTGCGATATTTGTACGCGGTTCTTCAACACGGAGGTCGGAGCAGGCCTAGCGAGCATAGTACTTTACCTTCAGCCTCGCCAGCACCAAAGACGGGGACTCATAGGGTCGTTTTGGTCAGTTTTTTGCGAAACAGTGACTTCTGGAGGGCTGAGGCGAAGAGATTGGTTCGTATTTTCCTTTCATTATCCTTTGAAAGAAAAGAATGGTCTGTTGACGTGCTCATTAGGGACTGGACCTGGCCCGTCTGGAGGAACAGGGACTGTTCGTGTTTGTGGACGGGTTGAGTAGATTGTTCCATGGAGACGTGCTAGATGCTAGTGCCCAGCCGACACAGGTACGGCAAGCTTCGTCGCTGCCGTCAGGAGTTCCTACTTCGCCGAGGACGCCCACCGCTCAGAACAAGGCAGGTTCCTCGCAGACTGGCGCCTCTTCTGCTAGTTCGACCAGCAGGAGAAAGCTACAATTTTCGGGACGAGGTGTTTCGGCGCTTGATGCTCTAGAAAAGCAAATACTCTCGGCTATTCGGGAGACAAGTCAGCAGAGGGCGACAGACGGCGATCAAGGTCAAAATGGGAGTCGCGCTCTTTTGATCATAGACAATCCGGACTTCCTGCTCGCATCTACAGGTCCGGCGTATGGCATTGGTGCGACTGAGATGATGGAATGGATCATGGAACTTGAAAGCGTGAGTTTTGCTGTTCCCTAAATCACGAGCTGAAGTCAGGTGACTGACCCATGCAGCACGCTCATGCTACGATTCTAACTGCATCTGCTGACGCGCCATTGATTCACAATGTGTCAACGGTGCCAACCCCGACGCCGTTGGAAAACGAGCACGCGGCGTTCGTGGTTGGTCTTTCACATCGTGCACGCATGGTCATGCAACTGAGAACGCTTGATACGGGTGCCGCGAAGGATGTTAGTGGAGTGTTGAGGATCAGCAGCGGCGGTCAGTTTGGGCTTGAGGAGGACGGGGAAGACGCAAGGAAATGGGAAGAAAAGGAAGTTTTGTATCATGTACAAAGGGATGGAGGCGTTCGGGTGTTTGAAAGGGGAGAATAGAGGGCACATAGGACGTCAATGTCAGGCATGATCTCTTAGACCTCAATACTGTACTGAGAACCTTCCCGGCCCGTCTGGCGGTAGGGGCAGTGGCCGAAACCACAGGCACAAGCTCGCCTTATGGAGCCGACGACTCGACACATTTGTCGTACTGACAGACAGAATGAATGCATTCATTACTAAACCCCATGACCCTCTTCGCGCCTTTTCCTCCGATGTCATTTCGGGACATCATACCCTCATGACCATTCGGAACAAACTTTTTTGATATTAGACAAAGAGGAGCAAGAGGCGACGTCTCTCGTTACGGTTAGAGCAGAGGCAGTTGACTTCATCCAGCCAATTCATTTTCACAAGCCTCGCGCCTTTTCAAAACGGACGATTGACTTGTCATTCATTCAGATGAAAGAAATCTATGCAGTCACAGGCCCACGAGAACCCTTAGGTACACCGGTGCGGAACCCATTGAGGAATCGGCGATGGACGAGTCTCAGATGCTTCATACGGCCGGTGCCGGTGGTCTTGCGCCGCTTCGCCTTCTCGCTCCAGTTGTCTGTAAAAGCGCGTGAGCTTGCTGTCTCGATAAAAGCAGGATATCCCTGCCGGCCCGCACCCGACGTGTAGGAGAAGAGAGAGACACGTACACTTTCGGATCTTAGCAGAAGGATAGCCGCAGTTACCGCAGGTGCTCTTCTGGATGTGGAAGGCGCGCTTCCCTGTATATCGAGGCGAAAAATAATCAGCAATCGATCGGCTTTGTTTATGCGAAACACACAATCCCGCTTCCATCGACTCGACCGGGTACGCCCATCGTTCTCATATCCAATGCGACCCAATTCCCCCAAAATCCCACTCTCTGCTCCGAAAAAAAGGGCTGTACTAACCGCATCGTCTGCAGAGCGTGTGCGTCTTATTGTGACGCTTGCCAAAGCTGGTGGTACCCTTCGCTGTTTGCCCAGTTAGACAATTTCTTCATTTCAATGTTTGTCGGCGTCGGGTCGCTTGCGGCCACGTACTCATCTTGAATTAGGAGCGGCTCTGTAGAAATTGATTCGGTCAGTCAAAGAGCAAGAAAATAATCGAGAAGAATCGGCGGGTAACATACCGGCTTCCGTCAAAGGGTTCGCTGGTTGTCGTCGTTCGTGGAGCAAGCAGATCAAAAAGTTCGACCAAGCTATTACTTTCTTGGGAGGTCGCTTAGCGACGTGTGGGAGTTCAGGGTTCGAGCCCTCAATTGAGAGCTAAATTAGGCTTAGTGCAATTATCACGTGACTTGACAGTCGACCTAAGACAGTTGACCTTTTTCACATGCTGACATTTCATGAAGGCAGGTCAACTGGCCGAGTGTCCCACTGGGAATCCAATCAATAAGGGAAGCAAAGGACCGCAGCTTCCAAGGCCTTACACATAGAAACCAGTAACTGGAGCAAGCAATGTCAAGACTCAGTCCTGATATGGACGGAGTACGGAGTAGTTCTGTTATGGCTCACTGCAGTATAAGCCCATCACAGACTTGGATTTTTCCGATTGAACACGAGTCGAGAAGGCTCTCGTTGCGTGTTCGTTAAACTCCTCTACGGAAGAAAATAAGGAATTTGTCCAGCAAAGCACATCACGTCAACGCAGTGGTCTCACGGGTCGTCAATTGATCAGTGTTCGTCGCATTTCAAACACATGCAAAATCTTGGGTATTATTGTGCGCCATGAACCCAGAACTCTCCCAGGAACGCCATAAGAACACCAATACTGTACAAAGTTATTCAATCAACTCATCCTTCCCCAAGTAGGGAGCCATTGGATCATCCGCAGCCAGTTTACTTCGTTTGTATGACTCAAGCTCTTCTTCATCAACGCCCTGTTGCATGGCATGAAGATCACGCTTTCTCTGGTCGATATCAACTCTTGGAGTCTCTTCCGCTTTCTTCTCGGACTCGGTAGAGTCTTCCTCGGCTGGCTTAGGCGGCTCCAAAAATGCCAAATTCTCAGCCTCCTCGAATGCCTTCTTGCCTTCCTCGCCAGTACAATAACTGTTCTTGACAGTCGAATGACAGCATGCATACCCCCACTGGAAGTTGTGCCACCAGCTGCCCCATACTGAGGTGTGATTGTTGATAAACACGTCCTCCGCGTACTTGGACTTGACGGCTTTTCTCGGGGCGCCTTTGATAGCACCGGTTTCGTCGTATTCCACAAAGCGTTCGTTCTCAATGACTGCGGCACTGCGAAGGGGAGCTGGCTTCAAGTGCTCTTCGCCACCGTATTTCTCCAGCAGTGCTTTCCTTTGCTCCTTCCTCTTAGCTTCAGTCTCGGAAAGTTCCTTCTTGCGCATGATTTCGCCCGCGGTAGGATTCGCCTGGAGGTGATACTGCTTATCTCCTCGCTCCTGCGCCTCCCAAGCGAAGCGTTGAGCCTTTTCAAACTCAGCTGCATCACCCGAAGAGCGAACGAAGTTCTCATCTGCTACGAGTGCCGAGGCCTGGTCGAGTTGGGCACCCATATCAACCATTGATCGCGTTTTTGGATCGTACTTCGCAGAGTCTAAGTCCAAATTAAGTAGATACTTCGCAGTATCCTCTCGAATTCGCAGGTTTCGTGTCGACGTGCTTTGTTGTCGACCCATGTCCGACTCCTCGGCATACCTCGCCTCATCCTTGTCGCCATCGTCACTCTCATCGTCCCCATTTTCCTCTTTCTTTTTAGCTTTCTGCACCTCTCGTTTGAGCGCTTCCCTCTCCTCGTACTCTTCAACAACACGCCGATACTCGCTTGGATCGTAGCCGTTCCACCTGTCCCGCTTGGCGTCCCAACCGAGTTGAACATCCTGAATGACCTCGTCTGGCTGGATGTCCTTCCCGGTCCACTTTGCGCCGAGTTTCCGCGGCCGACTCAAACATTCTTTTGCCTTGTGAGTCATCGCACCGCAATTTTCGCAAGCACCCTTCCGGTACTTGGTTGCGGCAGGGCCCAATTTCTTGCCGCGTTCATACCATTTGCTCTGATCGACGCTTTGCTTGTGTAGACGCTGATGCTCCAGGTAATCGCTTGCCGCGGAGTCGTCATCGACGTAGAAAGGCTTCTTCGCGATGAACTGCGGAATATACTCGTTGCGTTCTTTGGACGCAACGTCGGGTCTTCGCGACATCTCGAAGGCACGGCGCTGCGGCGCCAGTTGCAAGTAAGTGACTCAGCAGATATCCACGAAAAGCGACGCGCTCCCCCACTGCCTGAGGAGGAATACGGAGTACTAGCTTTGATTTTGAAAACCACTACGAGTAGGCTCCTGATAAGATGGCAAAAGTCAACTCTGGATAGGATCACGTGATCCATATCGCATCTAGCACTATACCACAACAGGCAATACTTCTGACGATCTGATTGGCTGGTACAAATGCACGTCATGATTCTTTGGCGTTGTTACAACAACGCGTGGGCATCTGAAATCCGCAATGCCTTTAGTAGAGAATCGATAGTTCAGCGAATGTCTGGGTCAGAAAGCGAGATGACGCTATAGATTGCTGTTCCCCTCCTGGTCAAACAGGATGGAGGTCTTTCGGGTCCGTTTGAATTGCATCGATCATTATCAAGCTACTCCTACCAAGTTCGACCCTCCGGTTCCCTATCAGAATGCAGTTACCCAGCGTCGGAACAGGCCAAAGGTCCCTGTCATTCGGGCATTTGGCTCAACGGAAACGGGTCAGAAGGTGTGCGCACATATTCATGGTGCCTTTCCATATCTCTACGTCGAGTATCGAGGATCATTGAATGAGGATGAAGGTTTGCAAGAATGGTCCACCCTTTGAAAGTCATAGCGCTGATTGGGCTATCAGTGAGCGTCGCATCTCGGAATCTTCACCTTGCGGTTGACCATGCGCTCGCCAATAGCTTCAAGCAGAATGCTTACGATGGGAAGACGGCTTATGTCGCTCATGTTACCCTCGTCAAAGGGATCCCGTTTTACGGGTTCCATGTCGGATATCGTTATTATTTCAAAATTTACCTCTTAAATCCACTGCATATCACAAGATTAGCCGACCTTCTGCGGCAAGGTGCCGTGTTGAAATGCCCATTGCAACCATACGAGAGTCATCTGCAGTACATTCCGCAGTGGATGTGCGACTATAACTTATATGGTTGTGCGTATATGGATTGCGCAAAGGTAAAATTTCGAGCGCCTGTCCCAGAGTATCTGGAACTGTCGAACCCTGGCCATCGTTGGCATGACCGATCGATACCTCCGGAATGTATATCGAACGAAGCAGATTTGCCCAGGCAAAGTCATTGCACATTGGAAGTCGATGTTTGTGTTCAGGATATCATGAATCGGCATGCAATCAAGGAGAGACCACTCCATCATGATTTCATCGAACGAGTTCATCCTATCTCACCAGAGGAAAAATTGGTTCATAGTATGGCTAGTCTCTGGCAAGACGAGACTCGCAGACGCAAGAAAAGATTGGGTATCAAGGATCCCGGAAGCAGTCCATTTCAACCAGAAGAGCTTGTTTCCATGTCTGCTAGCCCACGAGACCACCATGGTCCAGGGTGGATACATGAGGAAGAGTTCCGACAGCAATTGCACAAGCTCGTCGCAGAGGAGAGGGCAAGTGCAGAAGGCGAAGTGACTTTCGACACATTTGTCAGAAACGATCCCCAAGAAGTCAACATCAAGACAGCTCTAGAGAGTGTCAAAGACTTTTATCCCGAGAATATTGACGCGCATGCGCCAGTCGACAACGTGGCAAACGACCAGCTGGAAGCGGATATGGCAGTGGATGGAGAGGCTATACCACGCGTCATGTCTGATGATGAGATTGACCACTCTATCGATTTGGATGCATCTGACGGGAACTTTTATCCCGATACCCAGCCGAGTGAGCCAGATATTGATTCTCCGAGCGAATCAAGCGCTCTAGATTTTGTCCGTGATGTCAAAGAATCGGAAGCCGACGCTTGGTCGAACGGGCTAACGCATGATGCCCCAACCTCGACGGATGAGTTGCGTCCTGGTCATCTCGATACAACAATCACCAAATCTTCAAGGTTTTCTGATATTGAACGCGTTTCTCCGAATGCTGTCGCGAATCATTCGAATCATGGCGCTGCTGGTGGCCAAGCCCCAAATGTTCCCATGGGCAGTGGCATCGAATTTTCTTCCTTCGACATCCCTTCATCTTTCATGGAAGCCGTCGATGCTGGACACACTGGGTCTGAGCACCAATTTCCCGTCGATTCACGGCCAAGACAGCTTTCTTCCAATAAAGCCCATAGCAAGGGTGCGAGCCAAAACCAGCGGCTATCTTTTGCCGTGGTGAAGGATCCTCGTGATCCTGTAACCGTGGCTCGATTTAGCCAAAAAAGCACCCCGTCGAAAACTGCATCGCAATTGTCACAAGCAGCCGGACGGGAAACTTCACATGGAAATACAGAGGACAGTCTGATATTTCCTTCTGACATGACTCTTGCACGGAGCAGCTCCACCGTGACGGAGCAGAGGTGGAAAAGCAACTCAAAATCTCAAAAGATTCGACAAACTTTTGACATCCCAACGGGACGCAAAGTTCTATGCTTCTCTGAAACTTGCCCAACACCGGGGGAGATCGCAGGTACCATGGGTGACGATGGTCGCCCGACTGTCATTTACCAGGACGCTTACTTCAGCAATGACGCAGACGTTCCCGAGCGGCCAAGAAACTATGCAGGACGAGAATTTCGTCTGGAGAGCAACACACTGCGTTATCTCCCTGAATTTGACAAGACAAAGATTCCGATGCGCTCCTATGCCAATAGGACGGCTGTGTTGTCTGATATTCAGAAAAGAGATCAAGAACTTCGACGGGAGTGCACTGCTCGCGTCTGGGAATTCGCCCGATTGCCACCTAGTAGGCAAGAAGTAGTGGAGTGGTGGGAGAATGAACTGAGAAGTCAGAAAACCAACTCGACGAAACCGAATCAACGCCCTCAGGTTACGAAGCCAAACGTTTTATCTCAGATCGAAGGAGCCACGCAGAAGAATCCGCACGGGTTCAAGTACTCCCAGAAACAGCCTTCGACCAGTGTCGAGCACCAAATTCAGTATATGAGCGTCATGAGTCTGGAAATTCATGTCAATACTCGAGGGTCTTTCCTACCCAACCCAGAGGAAGACGAGATTGCAGCGATTTTCTGGTGTGTACAGTCTGATGATGAAGACCTCGACGTGAACAGCACTATCGCAAATGCTCAAGTTGGCGTCCTAGCTCAATCGAGCGGCGCAATCGAGAGGGTAGCGAAAGCGCTCTCCGTGCCAGTAGAGACGGAAGAATTTGAACTGGACCTGATCAATCGCCTCATTGATCTCGTAAGAACTCTTGATCCAGACGTCCTTACGGGATACGAGGTCCACAATAGTTCATGGGGATACGTCATCGAACGAGCGCGTCACAAATATGGGTTAGATCTGTGTGATGAGCTGTCTCGCGTCAAGGTCCAGTCTCATGGAAGATTCGACAGGGAGAGTGACCGCTGGGGATTCAACAAGACGTCCTCAATCCACATAGCAGGAAGGCATGTAATCAACATCTGGCGTGCGATGCGGAGTGAGCTCAATCTGCTTCAGTATACCATGGAGAATGTGGTCTTTCAGCTGCTGCACAGGCGCATCCCACATTATTCGTTCAAGACTCTCACATCGTGGTATTCCAGTGACAAGCCGCGTGATGTGATGAAGGTCATGGAGTACTTCTTGTCTCGGGTGCAGATGGATCTGGAGATTATTGAAGCAAACGAGCTGATCCCTCGAACCAGCGAACAAGCCCGTGTACTGGGCGTCGATTTCTTCTCGGTTTTCTCCCGTGGCTCTCAGTTCAAGGTTGAATCACTAATGTTCCGAATCGCTAAGCCGGAGAATTACATACTTATATCTCCCAGCCGGAAGCAAGTCGGGCAACAAAACGCTCTGGAATGCCTGCCGTTGGTGATGGAACCTCAAAGTGATTTTTACACGAGTCCTTTACTTGTACTGGACTTTCAATCTCTCTATCCCAGCATCATCATCGCTTACAACTACTGCTACTCGACGTTCCTCGGCAGGTTGGTGAGCTGGCGGGGTCGAAACAAGATGGGATTCACAGACTACGACAGAGAACCTCGTCTGTTGGAGCTCTTGAAAGACCATATCAACATTGCACCGAACGGCATGATGTATGCAAAGCCCGAAATTCGCAGATCATTACTTGCGCGCATGCTGAGCGAGATTTTGGAAACTCGTGTCATGGTCAAAAGCGGAATGAAGATTGACAAGGATGATAAGACCCAGCAGCGCCTCTTGAATCATCGGCAACTGGCGCTCAAGATGATCGCCAACGTGACGTACGGGTATACCTCGGCATCATTTTCCGGTCGGATGCCGTGCTCGGAGATCGCGGATAGCATCGTCCAGACGGGCAGAGAGACGCTGGAAAGGGCCATCGAACACATTCACTCCGTTGAGCGATGGGGCGCCGAGGTGGTTTATGGCGACACAGATAGTCTCTTTGTGTATCTCAAGGGAAAGTCCCGCGACGAGGCCTTCAGCATTGGCGAGGAGATTGCGAAGGAGGTTACGAAGATGAACCCACGACCGGTGAAGCTGAAGTTTGAGAAAGTGTACCATCCCTGCGTACTCCTCGCTAAGAAGCGTTACGTTGGCTTCAAGTATGAGCATAGAGATCAAAAAGAACCAGAATTCGACGCCAAGGGAATCGAAACCGTCCGCCGCGACGGCACACCAGCAGAGCAAAAGATAGAGGAGAAGGCTCTAAAGATTTTGTTCAAGACCGCAGACCTGAGTCAAGTCAAAGAGTACTTCCAAAAGCAATGCGCCAAGATCATGCAGGGCAAGGTTTCCGTCCAGGACTTTTGCTTCGCAAGGGAGGTCCGGATGGGTACATATAGCGACAAGGGACAGCTGCCTGCGGGGGCTTTGATCAGCACGAAGAAGATGCAGATTGACGCTCGGCTAGAGCCGCAATACGGTGAACGCGTGCCGTACGTGGTTGTGGCGGGTGCGCCGGGTTCTCGACTGATCGATCGGTGTGTCGCCCCCGAGGTTCTCCTCGAGAACGCCCACCTGGAGTTGGACGCAGAGTACTACATTACCAAAAACATCATCCCGCCTCTGGAGCGGATCTTCAACCTTGTTGGCGCGAACGTGCGCCAGTGGTATGATGAGACGCCGAAAGTGCATCGGATGCGACGCATCGAGACCGGCCTGCCGTCGGACATGAACAAGAAAACCCTAGAATCCTACATGCGCTCATTGTCCTGCCTCATCTGCCGGAAGAAGGTCGAGGACACAGACATTCCCATCTGCCAGTCATGCTCCAGCCAGCACCCGGATCAATCCATGTTCACGATCATGGCTCGCCTTCAGCGGGCGGAGAGACGGCTTGATAACCTGCACCGGATCTGTCGATCATGCATGGGTGTTGCCTTTGGTGACGAAGTCAGCTGTGATAGTAAGGATTGTCCGGTGTTTTACTCGCGGACGAGGGACATGGCCAATTGGAAACACTTGAATAGTGTGCTGGAGCCAATCATGCGGATGCTAGAGGCCAAAGAGCTTGAATGGTGATCGATCTACGCAGTGGATGATGGTTGGATGTGTTTGGATGTGTATACGACAGAAATGACGATACCCTATTATGAGTGGAGTTGTGCAATGGTTGCTTTCTCGAACGGCTTGTATCGTTTTTTTTTTTTTTTCTATTCATTGCATTTGATGGACGGCTTGCATGTAGGTTAGGTATCTGATTAGAAAGAGATTCGGGATACTGCAACATGATTCATGAATTCGTAGACTATGCCCACTGCCGTTGCTTCCTTTTCTTCTAAGTTCTCTCTGGGTTATCGGGGCCCGAGTACCTTCCCTCACCCCTCCAATGCCATCGCCTCTGCTCGTTCGTAATCCTCTCACCTTTAAGAGCGCTACCAGGCTGTTGATGCCGGCGATGGTGTCTGGTATATCGGTGGCTGTCCTCAAAATCTCTGCTCAGCAACTCGACCATGCGCTTGTCCCTTGACCGGCAATTTGTGGCATACCTTGTCGTCGGGATCTGTTTCCTGGCCATATATGCAGAAGCTTGTCAAATTGCAGGAAGTAGGTAACCAGGAACTTCCAGAAGCTTTGCCATGTCTTCCCGATTGCCCACATTGGGAGGAACGATTGTAAGTAGTTCTTCCAAAATTGATCATCGACCGACGAAACCATTGTTTCTTCCAAAAGGCGCTGGCAAGGTCACGTCTTTCAAGGTTTGGTCCTCATTGAACCGGAAGTAGTGGCTATCGCCATCGAATTGAAGGTGAAGGCCTGTCTGGTAAAGTTCCGGCGTTCTCGTATACAACCATTGACTGTCATCCGCATTCTGACAAGCTTAATCGCAATGATTCTGTGTCAGCTAGTCAGTTGACGTGACAATACTATCACTTAGGCAGTTATCACCCTCCTGTGCTTGTGCCTCCAACCAGGTCAAAGAGCTCGCATGGTCGAGGTACATGGCGAAGACCGTTTTTGTCGCGAATCGTCTCCAGGATTTCTTCTATGATGAGGAGACTGGAAGACCTTGGATCCCACCACCATGTCGAGCAAAGTCAGCGGAAAACAACCAGAAGAACCAGGCGTGGTACCAAGGAACAGGATCTTTAATGGTTTTTGGGATGAAGCCATTGCTCATCTCTTGTCTGATCTACAAACAATGCAATGCAGTATGCTGCCAGTTACATGTGCTGGCATCAATCGTCGACAGATCATCGAGAACAGCCAAATCCATTCACTCGATGCTGCCACAGGCGGAGGTCATATTAGGCAGAGCGGGAATGGCCTCTCTCCGTCATCACAGAGCCGCACAGCATAGTTTGCTGCAGTTTATCTATGACAGGACGTCATCTCCGGTAGAAACTGGAGCGTGATAGGCACGGGTTCCCTGCAAGTACTGCATTTCTAACGTCGACGAATGCATGTGTCATGCAGTGGTAGCCTCACTCAAGGGGCCAAGGCGACAAGGCTCGATAGGACCATCGATGCTCAAGGCATGAAATGTGCACCACTGCGATCTAATTGGTCCTCGGCTAAGGCGTACGGCAAGGTAGATAGCAGGTCTTTGGGAAGACGATTGAGACAGATCGCGGGCTGCATGAGATGATGATCGGCCCAGAGACAGACCCTGGTGATCTACAGTACGACCCGAATGTGCATTATCGATCCACAGGCCAAACAGTTTCAGATACGAGGGAGGACGCGCGTCTGTTGTGGTTGACGAAAGAGGTTGCTGTGTTTTACTCTGTGCTTGATTCCTGCATCTTCTCGGCTTCAAACTTGGTAAGACCTAAGCCGTCAGGTCAAATGCCCGCCGGAGTGAATTCTACCTCGCTGACATATTCGCACGCCCAACGATGACAGGAACGAGACTCGATGATTGTCCTTTGCTCGCTCCTTCATTGTCAAAAGGTGCTCTTATTCTGCTGGTTAGCTTCGGCGTTACTTTCCGAGGTGCGACCCCAGAATGCGGGGGCGGAGACTGAACGTCCTACAACTTTGTGCATCAAGTCATAACCGGAGTTCCCCGAGACAAAGCACCGGAGAACGCGCAGGAAGAGCTGCGGAGGAGGCTGCTCCGTGCCCTTCTCCATACAAGCTGAGGACTTCCCCAAGTTCCTCCATCTGGAGAACGTTGGGGTGCGCAAGGGCGTCAAACCGAAAGAAGTAGGTATGTAAAACGGAAATTGCAGAGCAGTTCCCAGCCAATAAGACCGTTCCAGGAGATAAAATGCGTTGCTAATTGGTTTACCTTTTCCATCCTGCACAAACTCAGACTTCTTCGGCGTTCTGGAAAGAAAAAAAATTCTTGGCAGTTTCTTCCCAGAAGAAATTCCAGGGCAATTTTCTGTTCCATCCAGCCCTGGTCCAGATGTGGACTTCGTTCGGCTCAGCAACTGCCGGGCCAATCCGCGCTGAGATGGGCCAATCAGCTGCCCGATGGAGGTTCTTAGCTTCCCCGCAAAGTTGCCACATTGGGTCCTCCTGTTAGCTTGACTGCCCGTCCGCGCGCTGGGGAACTCGGCAGCCCGAGAACTTAGAAGGCCGGAGCACAGTTCTCCGATACGTCACGGATCAGCCTCCTCCACCGCGCAGAAGCCGCTGCAGTTGTGGATACGTACAGTAGTAAGACTGAAAGAAAAAAAAGTGAACTGAGTATATTCAACAAACGCGCCATCATAAAAGGGCTGTGGCATGCCACCTGCAAGTCTTCTGCAAGTTGGCACGTAGACCGCGAGTGTTTTCCACATCGCACTGATCAATTCTTTTGCCCAAGCGGCACGATAGCCAAGTACGATCTATACAGTATCCTCGACCAGAGAAACGCCAAAATGTCTTCCGTCACGGATGTGGAAGGCCAGCTGCCCTCCAAGAAGGGCAAATTCAGCTTGATTTACCGGAATCCTTTCTTGTTCGGTGTTGCATTGGTCGGTTGAGCAGTGGAAAGTCATGAGACGCTTCGTGTGCTAATCTTCAGTAGTTCTCAACACTCGGCGGTCTGCTGTTCGGCTATGATCAAGGTGTGGTTTCTGGCGTCATCACCATGGAAAGTTTTGCTGCGCGGTTTCCGCGGATCTACACCGACAGCTCATTCAAGGGATGGTTTGTATCGACATTGCTGCTGGGTATGGCTACGCCTGGGAGTCTGGTGTTCGCGCGCGCTAATCGATCCGGCAGCGGCTTGGCTGGGCTCGCTGTGCAATGGTCCGATTGGAGACCGTCTGGGTCGCAAGTGGTCGATGAACCTGGCCGTGGTGGTGTTCGTTATCGGGTCGGCTCTCCAGTGCGGTGCTGTGAACGACCCGATGCTCTTCGTTGGGCGAGCCATTGCCGGTTTCGCGGTCGGCCAACTGACGCACATCGTGCCGTTATTTATCTCCGAGGTGCGTGACATTCCATTTGGCTCGTGGAGTTGCAGTCAATCTCTCTCAACTAACGCCCCAGTAAGATTTCGGTTGCTGAGATCCGTGGTGGACTGGTCGTGCTGCAGCAACGTAAGTTTTTCAGATTCGGCTGTCGGTGCTTGTTCTCATTGATGGTGCAGTGTCCATCACGCTTGGTATCCTCGCGAGTTACTGGATCGACTATGGAAGCAACTACATTGGCGGGACCCGTTGCGCACCGGAGATCCCATACACGGGCGGGACCGACTCGGACCGGACATTCGATCCATACAACGACGTGCCGGAGGACGGTTGCTGCACTGGACAGTCCGAGGCCTCGTGGCGTCTCCCGTTCGCCTTGCAAATCTTCCCGGCCCTCGTGCTTGGCGTTGGCATGCTCTTCTTCCCGGACTCGCCTCGATGGCTGATCATGAAGGAGCGCGATGACGAGGCAATGGCGACGCTGTGCAAGCTGCGCCGAATCCCGTCGCGCGATGACCCGTCCCTTGTCAAGGAGTTTCTGGAAATCAAAGCGTCCGTCATGCTGGAGAACTCTTTTGCCAAGGACAAGTGGCCCAACTTGAGTGGATTCAAGCTGCACGCTGCTCAGGTCGGTATCTCGTACTGCTAACCTTTTCGACTGCTGTCTTGCTGACACGAGGTAGTATTTCTCGCTCGTCAGCAGCTGGTCGCGGTTCAAGCGTCTTGCTATCGGATGCTGCGTCATGTTCTTCCAACAGTTCATGGGTTGCAATGGTACCTATGCTTCAAAACGAGTTGTCATGGGGGACATTAGCTGATTCTGCGCAGCCATGATCTATTACGCGCCGACAATCTTTGGCCAGCTGGGTCTCAACAGCAACACTGTATGTAACTGAAGACACAATGATCTTCGAGCGGAACTAACGGTCAACTATAGACGTCCCTCCTGGCAACCGGCGTGTACGGAATTGTCAACTCCCTCAGCACGCTGCCCGCGTTGTTCTGGATTGACAAGGTCGGCCGTCGCGTGCTGCTCATGGCGGGCGCCGTCGGCACTTGCATCTCGCTCGTCATCGTGGGTGGCATCATCGGCGCCTATGGGTCGGATCTGGTCAACCACAAGGCCGCCGGCTGGGCGGGCATTGCCTTTATCTACATTTACGACATCAACTTCTCGTACTCTTTCGGTACGTCTACTTCCAACGTTTTACCCAGATATGTCGCCGCTGACTGCAATAGCGCCAATTGGATGGGTTCTTCCGTCCGAAATCTTCAACCTGTCCATCCGTTCCAAGGCCATCTCAATCACCACATCCGCGACATGGATGTGCAACTTGTACGTCCCTTGACTGCCAATGATGCACACGCTGACGCATGCTGACCACAAACAGCATCATTGGCCTGGTGACGCCAGACATGCTGGAGACCATCAAATGGGGCACGTACATTTTCTTCGCTGCCTTTTGCTTGATTGCTTTCCTCTTCACGTACTTCTTCATCCCCGAGACTCGAGGAAAGGTATGTACAATCCCCCAACCCCACACGAGGCAAAATTGGACATCATCCCCTCCCCGCTAACGGAAAATGACAGACTCTAGAAGACATGGACCTCATCTTCGGCGACACGGCCGCTCACGAGGAGAAGGAACGGATTGTGCACATCGAGGCACAGCTCCGCGGCACGCCGCTCGTCAGCGAAGACAAGCTCAAAGAAGATATCATCCAGCAGGAACATGCTCGTGCGCTGTAATATGGTAATGACTTGGTCGATATAAATTCTGAACGTTTTACTCTTTCGGTTCTATTTGCGACGAATGATACCTTTTTGTCCACTCGGAAACTAGAGGTACTAGGTAGGAACTGGCATGAATGGAAGGATATGAAATTCATCCCTTTGATCGAGTCGAAGTAGATCAGGCAAGGGAGCTGTCGAAGAACCTACTCATCTCTACTCCCCATTCCATAGACCTCTGAATATAACTCCTGATCATAAACATCCATTCGAACCTTCAGCCACCAAAAGTCAGACAGAAGCGGTGATGTCGGTCGAATCATCCCCATCAGAGCCAGTTTTGTGATGCATTTGGACGATTGGATTCCGTGACCTCTGCACGGAGTAGTATACAGTGGTGGGGTGCCGAGTTGAGACAGGGTGTTGGTTTTGCTTGCTTGCAAGTCGGATGTTGAACACTTAGGAGGTGCATGTACAACGTACAGAAAGCTCTGAATTGGATATCTCCACAAAGTACATACAAAGTCAAAATGGACTACTGTCCGCCGGGTGCCGAAATCCTCCCTGCCCTGCAAAATCAAGCCATTCCGAGAAATTGATCCTTCCCATCGACGACCCATCCGGTGCGGGACCCGCCATGTCGCCAAACTCCGTCTGGAACAAGCCGCCCAACGTCGCGTCGTTGAAGAGATGTTCCGAGGCCCCTTGCTGCATCATTAGAAATTGTTGTTGTTGTTGCTGTTGCTGATGTTGCTGAGGGTTACTGCTGCTGCCGTCTCCAGCTCCCTGCGCCGCGCCACCGCCCGGGTTGTCGCTGCTGTTTGGACCGCAGAGTCGATTGATAACCTCCAGACATCGCGTCGCGAGTTGGTTGTTAATAAGTGATGGGTGCGTGAGGAGGGATTTTGTCGTCTCGACGTCGAGGTACCATGACCCCGCGTCCGCTGACGTCGGCTCCGCCATGAGGAAAATGATCGGAATCAGAACCGCCTGGAAGAGGAAGTAGAGGATGTACCATGCTGCCAGTCGCGTGCAGATGCGGCGTTCCATGTACTCGGAAATAGAAGTAATTGTAGCACGAGCATTCTGCAGGCAGAGGAAACGACACTTGCGTTCCGCAGGGTCCTCGTCAGCGTCGCTGGAACTGGGTGCTTGTGGACCGGGAACTCCCGGATGATTTCGACGCCAGCGCTCGATCGCCCAGCGGAGAAGGATCGGACGGTATAAGAGAATGCGCAGGTTCCAATACCGCCACATGAGGCGGTTCCTTGACAGTGCAATCCATTCAAACTCGTTGGGGTCATTGTTGCGCAGATAATGTGGAAGATCGTTGTACCACTCATCCATCGGGGCCTGCAGACTCAATGTCTCCTCTGCAGATAGACTTGGGCTTGAGATGAGTCGTTGATAGACGTGATTGGTTTTCAGGTGGAACTGCGCTTGCGCAATGAGTCCGCTGTAGAGTGTCGGGCCATTGACCTCTGCAGGAAGGGTCGTCGTTGCTGGAGTCAGGGACTAGAGATTATTAGTCGCTGTTGTTTCGTTTTCCAGGAAATGATGGCAGTACCTCTTCGTGAATGTTCATCACTTGTTTCGCATCAATAAGACTACCCTCCGGCAAAAGAATGGGCCGACCGAATGTCTTTGCTGCACCGCTGTCGAAAATGAACACTCCCCACCACAACCGCCGTCGGATCTCTCTCTGCAACAGGCTGATCTGCCATGACGGAAACTCCTTGTGCAGACCAAGACTCATCGCCATGCGAACAGCAAGGCCTAGATAGTTCCACCCTGTGTTGGGCTTGTTGCGCTTCTGCGCATAGTTGCTCAGCAGCAGCAAGGCTTGGACTAGAGTAAGGTTGCCCATCTCCATCACAGACGCTTGCTGCAAAAGGTTCCGCGCCTCTTGGTAGAATGCAATGTCCACATCAGAGTTGTCATCTCCCACACTCCAAGCTCCAAGAGCGAGAATGGTATTGAGGAGGATCTGCCACGCCTGACCATGGGGTCGTGGAATCTGCTCATGGTATTGGGCCCTGAACGTGCTCTCGTGCACAAAAGGATAGCTCGTGTGGTAGTTCATGAAATAAGCATCGATATAGGCTTGCTCGATCAGCCCAGACGGTGCAGAACTGAGTAGCTGCGATTTCAGCGGAGTCGGTCTCGGCAAAGACGGCTTCGAAGAGCCGCACGGAACGCTCACGCCAAACCCATGCTCCCGCAAAGCGCGCAGTGGCACCACGCTGGACGACGTCCCAAAATAGCCTGCGCCTTCGGGTCGAATCGACAGCGCAGCCATTCCATCAGTGAGCTCGCCTAGGGTGACTTCTCTCTCTGCCCAATCGAATCCGTCTGCCTGCTGGGGCACCGTTTCGGACGCTGATTCAGAGCGCTTGCCTTTTGCTTCCGCACGCGGTGAACCCCGTGAGGAAGACGATGGCGACATAGAGGCTCTTGCCGGCGGACCTTGATCTTGGAGCAGCGAGTTGACTACGCTGTCCAGATCGGCCCCGGGAAAGAGTCTGCCCAATGCAGCCTCGAATGTACTAAGGCGCTCCTCTACATATGTCAAGTGTCTGAACCGGATGTTAGCACCATGAATGCGAGGTACGAGAAGTTACTAGTACTTACTGTCGCGTCAAGGGACTGCGAACAACCTTTGGACTGTAAACACATTGTTTGTTCAGAGTTTTACACTGCGCACAAGTTGGCCTTTCTTTGGAGCACTAATTACGACAGAAATCAGTTATGTCTCAGTTCTGCGATTCCCACCACCACGACGGATCACATACTCTCGACTTGCGTGCTCTGCATTCATCGCACTGGGGCATGTCAGCCTACGCAGGATGAAGTCAATTGATGAATACTCACAGCAAACGACTGCTCATCACGAGTACCACCCATACTGATATGTTGACCTCAGCCAAAGCACGGGCAAAGGATCGACAGTGGCTAGCTGCAAGTCATCGATGTCCATCGGTCAGGGCGCCACACCCGAGCCAATCGAGTGCAGATCTTTTTGTAGCTTGACAATGATTGACTCCCTCATAGCAGACACAGATGAGTTGAGGAATTGCCTCTATCCCACACCAGGCAAAAGAATCAGATCCATGGGAAGCAGAATGATGATGTCCACGTGATGTTGGATCCGTGTGGATAGGCGTGTAATCGTCGGAACTA